>NC_090648.1:126133784-127356284 GCF_040937935.1 Hyperolius riggenbachi
AATTCCAATCTGCATACAATTTGCATCACTTCCTGCCTGATCTGGATTAACCCAAACCCAGGCTGCATACAATTTGCATCACTTCCTGCCTGATCTGGATTGGCCCAATTCCCAGCTCCATACAATTTGCAATCCATTTGCATGCTGGAATTATTAGCATGTTATTGATGATCGTTTGTCCTAGCAATGGCTAATTCTGCATAATAGGAGTTTTACAATGCACCTCGCAAAGTGATGGTGAACCAGAACCAGTAGGATTTTTTAAGAGTTTAAACCTAAAATCCCCCCTTAATAAAGTAATCTGTAGTAGTCCTAACAGTGTAATGTTAGCATTGTTATCTGCACATCTCTGGTCTACAGTGCAATACACCATGTGACCATGCTAATTAACTGGCTTAATTAACTTGGCAAGGTATCAGGAAGCATATTTTCAGTATGACTGCTATTGAATCCACTACTAGACAGGAACAAGCAATGCATATTATACATGAGACAGCATTGTGTGTAGTTATATTAAAGTATAACTGAACCCACAAAAAAAACAAAACAAGATAACTTAGTAGCGGGATGGTCCAGAGTCATCCCTGATCTTCTAACAACCCTCTTTTCCTGCGCTGTTACATATGCCGAATATGGTACTTAAGGTTCCCTCTGTGTGTGAGCTCAGATGCAAAATATGGCCCAAATCTGCATAGTAGCATGGAGCAGCTCGTGGACGGCATTTTCCTCTTTGCTTAAGCGGCTATGTGTTTCTGTGCTGATGCAGACTGTACTAGAGGGGAGCACGGCTACAAAGGAGACAAGGGTCCTAGCGAGAATCAGAGGGCCTGACAAGGATCAGATAAGCCTCTAGATCATCAAGATGCTTCCCTACTGTGGTAAGGTATAGTTATTTTCCAGTGGCTTCAGATTTACTATAACTTGAAATCAGATATCATTTATAGACAGTGGGCATTTTAATTTATCCTATGTAAAATTTGATGTAGGAGCTGACAATGTGTATTTCCGTCTATAAGCAGCATATGTTTGGCATTTTACATTTTTGCAACATATGGAAATTGTACTGAAAAATTCTAACCAAGTGTAGAAAAAATACATTTTATTTCACAATCAGACTTGTGGTCCCAGTTTGGTTGAGAAGCCATCCAGCAATGGGCTGCTCCTAAGGAGTGAGGGACTGACAATGCTCTGCACCAGGGTTCTGGTGCTTCACCAAACCATATATTAATAACCCTGCTTACCACAAATCCGCCCACTGGCTGAGATGAAGCCATTTAACAGCTGGTCATCTCTAGGAAACCTTTGGCTACTTGAATACTATATCAGCTTTCAGAGCTCAGTCTACAGGGATTGCAGGCCTACAGAACTTGTGAAGTGTACCGCAAAGGGAGACCCAGTGAGGAAAGGGCCCAAGTGATTGCCAACTCTATTTCCAGCAGATGCCTGATTATCTTGGCCTGGCCTGACACAGGAAATATATTTCCATATGTATATATCTCCAACTGAATGGCTGAAAATTGAAGTCAGAAAGAAATGAGAAGAGCATCGGCAGTTTTGAATATTGCTGTAATATTGTGCTAAAGAAATGTCATTGTGGGACGTTGCTACACTATACTGTAGCTAGGAGATTGATATTCTCTGTATTGTGTGAAGAATCATGGCAGTCTCTGAAGTTTATTATTGCCGTCCTCATTCTCAGTCGCTTGCTGGGAGACCTGTGCCGCCTGGATGCAGAGAATAAAGTTTATATGCAAATTCGGAAGAAAAGTCTGTATGCGCCTCTCTTGATAGTACTGAATGTCAATGCGTAGAATGAGGTGAGGGAACCCAAGGCCACTGTGAGACAGCTTTGTGGAGCAACAAAAGTGTGAATCCCAACACATCAACGTCATCTATCATAGCAAACTCCCTCCATCCCATGGGAGCAGCCTACCTATAAGAAAGGATTGGGGGCTGTGTCTTCTTTCTAAAGGGATATTACTGAATAATGACTGACAAGGTGTCTAAATCTTACACGGCTGTTTATTATACTGGCAAAAATAAATAAAAGTGCTTTTCTAAAGCTCCTGAAAAGGACAGTAGTTGCTTCTTAAAACAGAAGATAAAGTAAGGTGGTTAAAGGACTCACGAGGTGACAAAAAAAAAATGTAGTTGTCTGGGACTTCTTCCAGCCCCTAGAAGTCATTTGGGTCCCTTGCCACAGCACCCTGTGCGCATGCACAACATCATTGGGAGCTTACTGCACGCAATACGCAGAATGATGTGGGCGCCGGTGTGTGTGACACGGATGCATGCCCGACCATGCACGGAAGACGCTGACCCATTCGGAGGTCGGCGATCTTCAGAGGCTGTCAGCGGAGATGGGAGAAGCCCAGAGATGCGACGAAGGACTCAAATAGTGTGCAAGGGAAACTAAAGGGAACCTTAACCTCCCTGGTGTTATGTTTATTTCCAGATTTAGGGTCTAAAAGCCGTGCAATTTTTTCACAAGCTTTTAGACCCTAAAAACAAGAAAAAAACAGATGTGCAGCAGCTCCTGCTTATAACTTATTCCCTTACTCAGGATTACCGCTAAGGAGGTTAAGAGGTAAATTTTGGTTTTTACTTACTTGGGGCCTCACTGTGCTCTAGATTTGCACTGTTCTGCCGCTGTCATCCCTGGTAAAATCCCTGTCTGAGCCAATTAGGAAATACTGTGCATGCATGGCCCAGGCCACCAACCTCCTCCTCGCACTCCCAGGAGTGTTCTATGCCTGAATAGTACAAACTACGCAGGCACTGAATGCCCCCGAGGAAGTGCAATTCAGGAGGCATGTGCAGACCAGGATGGTGCATGGGGTGACAGCAACAGGGAAGACAGTGAAGGACCAGATAGACTGAGGGGGGACTGGATGAAGACTGGATGAAGCCCCAGGTAAGTAAAAGTCAACATTTCTTTTCAATTAAGGTTCCACTTAAAGAGACACTGAAGCGAAAAAAAAATATGATATAGTGAATTGGTTGTGTACTATGAATAATTACTAGAAGATTAGCAGCAAAGAAAATATTCTCATACTTTTATTTTCAGGTATATAGTGTTTTTTCTAACATTGCATCATTCTATAATATGTGCAGATTACACAACACTCAGCATTCAAAATGAGTCTTTCAGAGCAGTCTGTGAAGTAATGACCTCTCCTCTAGCAGAGAAAAAGTAAACAGTTCACTTACAGTTGAGATAATAAAAGTCAGATAACAGCCCTCTCCATGACTAAGACAAAGGGCTGGTTCAGACGGACGTTTGGAGGCGTCGCGTTCGTGATGCGTTCAGGCTTTCAGCAGCGTTCGCATTGCGTTCGGATGCGGTCGCGTTTTTTCTTCCGCTAGGGGGACATTACCCGTCGCGGGTAAAGAAGCAACATGTAGCTTCCAGGGGCTCCTTGAACGCCAGTGAAAATCGGGACCCGAACGCCGCGTTTGTGCAAACGCGCATAAAAGCTTGGTACAAACGCTCCCATTCACGTAAATGGGAGCGTTTAACGCCAAGCCCCGAACGCTGGCAGTAAACGCTCTGCAAACATCCGTCTGAACCAGCCCTTAGTCGGAGAGTTAATGGCTTGTTTGCATAGAGATAACAACTGGAGTTTCTTAACTCTTCCTGTACTGGAAACAATTAGACTGATGTATCTGATCTTAATGTTTTATTTCTTAGCTGTACTACACATACAAATCATAATATCATAATTTTTTTTGCGCTTCAGTGTCTCTTTAACCACTTAAGCCCGAAGGGTTGAAATTTTTTTACATCCGAGCAACTTTCACCCCCCATTCATTTGCCAATAACTTTATCACTACTCATCACAATTAATTGATCTATATCTTGTTTTTTTGCCACCAATTAGGCTTTCTGTGGGTGGTATATTTTGCTAAGAGCCACTTTACTGTAAATGCATTTTAACAGGAAGAATAAGAAAAAAATGGAAAAAATTCATTATTTCTCAGTTTTCAGCCATTATAGTTTTAAAATAATACATGCCTCCATAATTAAAACTCACGTATTGTATTTGCCCATATGCCCCGGGTATTTCACCGTTAAAATTATGTCCCTATCACAATGTATGGCGACAATATTTTATTTGGAAATAAAGGTGCATTTTTTCTGTTTTGCGTCCATCACTGTTTAGAAGCCCATAATTTATTAAATCATATTGATATACTCCTTTGACATGAATATTTAAAAAGTTCAGACCCTTAGGTAACTATTTATGTTTTTTTTTTTTTTTTATTATTGTAATTTTTTTTTTTTTTAAATTTAAACTTGTATGTGGGTATTTTTTGGTGTGGGAGGTAAACAGGGTTTTTTTTTTTAATATATTTATAGGTTTATTCTTAAAACTTTTTTTTTTCGGGTGTAATTTGCTATTTGGCCACAAGATGGCCAGAATCAAAAAGTCCTGGGAGCAATCGATCTCGCTCCCAGGCAGAAGAAAGGAGACCAGAGCTCA
This sequence comes from Hyperolius riggenbachi, assembly GCF_040937935.1. Lineage (NCBI taxonomy): Eukaryota > Metazoa > Chordata > Amphibia > Anura > Hyperoliidae > Hyperolius > Hyperolius riggenbachi. The sequence goes on from NC_090648.1 coordinate 126,138,269, forward strand.
GAAAAGCCGCAGCGTCTGAAGAGACGCTGTCGGCTTTTCTCGGGGGGGGGGGGGGGGGGGGGGGTCTGATCAGCGAAAGGGATTTATAATCCCTTTCACTGATCGGTGGGCTAGCGGCCAGCAGCGGGGGCGCACACGGGGGGGCCCGCGGGCGCACGCGCGACCCGCGGGAGTGCGCGCAGCCCAACTGGACGAGAAATCTCGTCCAGTTGGGCTTAAGTGGTTAAATACTGTATAAAGATAGACACTGTACATTCTCTTGCACAGTCAGATTGCAGCATGCTGGGAATATCCATGCAGTTCAGAACATCAAAATCTGATTTTCAGAGCAATTAATCAGCTGTCCACACTTATCCTATTTGTCTACAGCTGTATAAACACTGTGAAAACAGCCCGGAGCCTGCAGAAAGGTGAAGAACTCCAACAGACCAAATCTGATTACTTTTTTCCTTTGCTTTATCAATAACTACCCAAGTGTTTCATCAGTAGCAGTGTTGGCCATATATTGTTTTATTAATGTAACTGTCACAAGCCTGAACGGAGGAACAGGGTTTTGACCACAGTTTGCAGTATACGGACACTGAACCAAGGAATATGGTGCAAATATAATGTTTTATTGCAAATACAGACATACTTGCAAACGTAAATGTAATATCATGCAAACACATGCACAGCACACAATATGTACAAATAACCCAGGAAGCAGTGAGAAATATATACAACACCTGACTATCTATCTAACTAAGTGCACAATAATATATACAGGATAATATATTCACAATCGCAGTACGAAAGGGATCAGGCAGAATATCAGAGTCAGCAGGATAGCAAGGTCAGCAACAGGTTATCAGAAAAGCACAGTACCAGGGATTAGACAAAAGCAAGGTCTCAGACAGAATAAACAGGTTTGGCAACAGGAAGGCATACACAGGAATCAGGGCAGGGAACAGGAACCTGGGTGTCCAGAAACTCAGACCTGGGAACTTAAAGTTATGGCAATTAGCAGGGGGAAGAGGCAGTTCTTAAATACTCCATGTGATAGCAAACACAGGATGCAGCTGGTGGTGAGAGTTCACTTGAAGCCACCCGGAGGCCAAACAAGGAACTGCAAGTCCTTATAATAGTATTCACAGGCCCCCTGCTGGTGGATGGTGGAAGTTCAGGACAATGCAAAGTCCTCAGAGCCATCTGCTGGTGGGATGATGTAAATTCATGACAGTCCTGCTCCATGTCACCTCCAGCAGGCAGAAAGTGGCAACACAAGGTTCCTGACAGTAACTTGGGAGAGAGGCACCCCAAAAAGTATAAAGCACTTAAAAACAGTTTACAAAGTAAGAGGAAAAAAGAGGTTGTTTATTTTCAAGTAACCTGCTCGGGTCAGTAAATAGTGTCTTAGGGCAAGTATCCATGGTTTGGAGTGCCTGTCTAGGAAGGGGGAGGGTCATAAATTATGTCTACATAGGGCCACAGAAACCTTAGCAGCATCCCTGTAATTAGCTGTGGCATAACGGATTGTAAAACAACATGCATAATGTGCAGAGCCGGGACAGGGTCTTCCAGCACCCAAGGCTGAGAAACGCCCCTCCATCCCCCCCACCCCAGCCATCACACACTGATTGCTGTTAGACTAAGAGGTGCCCCAGGGCCTCCAACCCACCCAACACTGTAATCTCTAGTTATCTGGCTTGCAGTCACTGCCAAGTACCCCTTTTTCTTATTTATCTCTGCTTCAAACATAATAGGTTAATGATAGCTGAGCGAGTTGTGCGCCCCCTCCTACTCTGTGCCCTGAGGCTGGAGCCTCTCTCGCTTCTGCCTCAGCCCAGCCCTGATAGTGGTGCCAGCATTCTAGATGTAGCAGGTGGTGAGCCGAAATTTCAAATTGAAATTCGCAATTACGCATCGTAATCATAATGCGAAATTTCAGAGAAAATCGTTATTCATTTCGTATTTAATAGTAGTATTTTAAAATTTCGCATAATTTTCAGCGTAATTTCGCGTAATTTTGTGTCAACTTTAGAAGTTAATAGCAAGGCCATAGCACAGGCTATTGCTACCAAAATAACTACATATATTAAGCAGAATAGTGGGTAAGTCACAAAAAGAAGCCCTTGTAGTTTTTGAGAAACTCGATTTTAAAAATGCAAAGAAAAATGTTTTTTAAACTGTCATTTTTCTAAGCTTAAAAACTATTTTTTACTTGCATTTTTAACCACTTTGTCCTCCTTGACGTATAAAAACGTCAAGGAGGACAGCTCCCGCGGCCGATCGCACGCGTGCACGCGCACTCCCGGCCGCGGATTTGTTAGCCCAGGAATCAATGTATTCCTCTCCCCCGCTGAAAAAGCGACAGCTTCTCTCAGAAGCTACGCTTTTTCTGACGCTATGTCCCTCTAAGCGTACATTGTACGCTTAGAGTGACGTCATGTAAACAAACTCAAGATTGCCATCTTGTGGCCAAAAAGTAAAACTACATCTAAAAGTAAAAAAAACATTACAATACACAAATATTTCCCCAAATAAAACACTATTTATATCCCACCCTCCCAAAAATACCCACATAAAATGTTTAATAAAAAAACAAAAAAACATTACTATAAAAAAAAAACCACATAAATATTTACCTAAGGGTGCTATGCTGCACGCCCCACTTAATGGTAATTCAGGGCTTCGGTGGTTGCCAGACCCCGAATTACATCCCCCTCCAAGTTGCGACATCTTGGAGGTGGAATATTATTTAACACAGCCTGGGAGTTTAGCAGCAGCCGGGAGAGCTGTCATTCGGCTCGCCCCTGCGCCGAACTGCCTGGCGCCCAAATAAGATGTACTCCTTTCTACAACTAAAAACAGGGAACACCAAGAGCCCCAATAGTGTAATATGTACTGGTAAATGGTTACTAGATAGAGTAAATATTAATATCACAAACCAAGGTTACCATTAGGCAACCACTGTAAAGGCAGGTGCGAAGATTTTCCTGACCCCACTCAGGAATAAGAAGTCGCTCTCTGTAGATGAGAAAAAGGGGGTTCAACCCTCCACCCAGGGTGGACTCAATATTATGCAGGAGAACAGAGGCACCAAAAAGATAAAAGGAAGCTAAATGAGCTTAAAAACCAAATTCTTGGTAACTAGAGGAGGTAGTGGTGGACTTACCTCCTCTAAGTAGACACACAACAACTGTAGTAAAGGCAGTCAATATATTTTATTTATGAACTCCAAATATGCAACGCGTTTCGCAGGTTTGATCCCGCTTCATCAGGCAATAACAACGGAGCAATAGCACATGTGGTCAGTAGAAGAGCCAGGCACCGCTGATTGAGAAAGACAGAGGTGCCTGGCTCTTCTACTGACCACATATGCTATTGCTCCGTTGTTATTGCCTGATGAAGCGGGATCAAACCTGCGAAACGCGTTGCATATTTGGAGTTCATAAATAAAATATATTGACTGTCTTTACTACAGTTGTTGTGTGTCTACTTTGAGGAGGTAAGTCCACCACTACCTCCTCTAGTTACCAAGACTTTGGTTTTTAGGCTCATTTAGCTTCCTTTTATCCTTTTGGCGCCTCTGTTCTCCTGCATAATCCTTTCTACAACTGTTTCTCATCTTTCAAGCTGTGTCTACCTGGTAAACTCGGCACTCTTTCCATGGGAGCAGCCATTTTAGAAAACATGCATGGTAAAGTGGAAGCTGGTGATTTGACATAGCCAAATGTATCAGTATAGGGTTCACGGATGGCATACCCAATAACTAAGCTGTCAGCAAGTACACAAGTGACGGGGAAGAGGCCTAAGTTTAGGTTTTAGTAAGGGTGAACATTAGGGCAGAAGTTAGGGACTAAAGGATTTGATTAGGGTTAGGTGACCATTGATCTAGTTGCAATGGCAAAAACATTGTCACAAACCCAAAGCAGCACAGTACAGACAAAAGTATAGCCAAAAAATGCTTACTGGACCAAATCAAACTGTGCCAAATCCATTTGTACATACATAGCACATGTCTATACTATCTTCTAGCTTTCAGTTTTCTTGTTCAGAGAGCCTTGCTGTCCTGCTGATCCTCTGCCTCTAATACTTTTAGTCATAGACCTTAAAAAAGAATGCAGATCAGATGTTCCTGATTGAAGTCTGACTGGGTTAACCACATGCTTGTTTCCGGTGTGTGATTGAGACACTTCTGCAGCCAAAGAGATCAGCAGGACTGCCAGGCAGGAATGGATTAAGATGAAATGCATCCCTAGGCAAGATAGCAGTTTTTTCCCACCCCTGATGGTCACCTGACTTTTTTGGCAAGATTTGGTGGGGGTTAACATCCACCACAGGGCCGGATTTACCATAAGGCGCTGTAGGCACATGCCTATAGGCACCTGATGATGGAAAAGCGGCTTACTCCCATCCCTCCTTCCCTATGCAGTATAAATGAGAGGTTATGCATCCTGCTCTCAGAATTCCACTGACGAGATCTCTATTCAGCCAGGGGCACCAACAGCTACTTTATACTGAGGGTACTTCTGGCTACCTAATACTAAGGGGCACCTGTAGCTACCTATGGTGGACATGAGAACTAAGGAAGACAAGTAAGTAAGTGACAGCTGGGTCAGCCAGCACACTTGCGGTGCGGTTCGGCGGGTGTTTGTAGGTTCATGGTGGGCGAAGTCTAAGGTGCCAGGACATCTGTGCCTATAGGCTCCTTTGAAGTAAATCTGGGCCTAATCCACCAGGCCCCCTAGACTCTCTCCCAGCCCTAGGCAGCTGCCTAAAATTGCCTTGTGGATGATCCGGCTCTGCTGCCAGGCAACTGGTATTGTTTAAAAGGAGACAATATGTCATCCTCCATGTCCCTCTCACTTCAGGTGCCCTTTAAGTCTCTGAGCTATGGGAGAGACACATAAGGCAAAGGATGGACAACTAAGTAAATATGATTGCTAGTAGACATCTCTGCAGTGCACATACTGGTGGTTCATTTAAGGTAAATGTTTTATCTTTTCCATGAAAGTGGAAACTGCAATAGTTGATCAGTAAGCTTCATTTACAATAAAATCAGATGTAGGTTTGCAGCTTCCCCCAGCTTACCTGGGGAAAAAAAGCTGACTTGAAGCTGGACTAGTATGATCTAGTCATTACTACTTCACTACAAGTTGTCCAACAACATATTTTACTTTGTGTGCCTGGCTGGCCTGAATTCCAGTAATTGATGATCCTCTTCAATTCACTCAGCTAAAGCAGCTTATAAATGTTATTCATTATGACTTTTTTTCCCTCTAACAAACTGAAATGAGATTGCCTCTATCATTAAACAGAATGTGCAGTACATTTTGGCATACTGTATTTGTTTTACTTCATTTTTGTTACGTTTTATCTATCTATGCATGTCTAGCAGTGAAAAATACAAGTTTAAAAATATTTTTATATTGTTTTCACTTGACAGACAGGCTATTGGGTAGCCAATCAAAGTGCGGGGATCATGTCCATTAAAAACACTGGAGCCGCCGGGGCTCTGGACGGGTTCAGTGGAGTGGCCGTTACTAAGAAGATGCATGAGTAAGTTAGCAGAGCTCGCTATGCTGCACTACCGCATACTGGGCTTGATCCACTAAAGTGTGATAAAGGAATAAAGGTTTCTGCGTGATAAGTGAAGGTTTCACGTGAAAAGCGCATGTGATTGCGTGCAAACCTTTGCTTATCACGCTAAGTAACTCCGTTCATGCACAAACCTTTGCACGCAGCAGCTCGCGTGATAACTACTGTGATAGCAGTTATCACACTTTAGTGAATCGAGCCCATTGTATGCGCTCAACTCGCACTCATCTTTGCTTTAGCAGTACAGCTTAAAGAGGCACTTAATCCAGGGGGAAAAAAATAAGTTTTACTCACCTGGGGCTTCTACCAGCCCCTGCAGCAGTCCCGAGCCCTCGCAACCACTTACAGATCCTCCTGTCCCCTGCCGCCAGCTACTTTTGATTCGCCCACAGGCCTGGCCATGCGTCTCCTTCTACGTGCGCAGGACACTATTGCGGACGGGAAAGCGTACAAGGAGACACGTGACCAGGCCTGCGCAGGCGTAGTGAGCCTGTCAGCTGAAAATGAAACTAGCTGGTGGTGGGGGACAGGAGGATCCGTGAGTGATTGCGAGGGCTCGGGACTGCTGTGGGGGCTGGTAGAAGCCCCAGGTGAGTAAAACTAATTTTTTTTCTAGCTTAAAAAGACTCTGAAGCCTCTTTAAATATCAGTTTTTAGCTCTTATTTATGTTAACCACTTCAGGATTCGGTGTACACTTAACTACGCCCCTGAATCCTGAAGTGGATGGCATGGAGCGGCCGTTCCATGTCAGTTCACGGAGCGTGTCTCCGTGAACACCCTGCGAGCCGCCGATCGCGGCTCGCAGGGTGAATGTAAACACACGGGGAAGATCTTCCCCGGTGTTTACATATATACGGCGCTGCTGCGCAGCAGCGCCGTAGAGGAGATCGGCGATCCCCGGCCTCTGATTGGCCGGGGACCGCCTGCACCTGATAGGCTGAAGCCTATCCTATCCGGCGCAGGATGGAACTCCGTCCTGCGCCGCTCACAGAGGGAGAGAGAGGGAGGGAAGGGGAAGGAGGCCAGGAAGCGCTGCAGAGGGGGGCTTTGAAGAGCCCCCCCCGCAAGCGCAAGCAGCTGGCGGCGATCTGACCCCCTCAGCAGGACATCCCCCTAGTGGGGAAAAAAGGGGGGAAGTCTGATCGCCCTGGCTGCTAGCTGATCGGTGCTGCGGGCTGGAGAGCCCACGCAGCACCGATCAGCAAAACCACCCCCTGGCACAGAAGTGGTTAAGAATCTATGCCCGACCTAAAACGCCGAAATCCTGCGGCTGAACGAGGCTTTTATCACCCTCAAATCCTAGGGAAAACATCCATGACTTTCTTGGTCGTGGATTTTGCTGCCCAGGGAGGCAGAGCTTAGTTACCACTGTAGCTCTGCCTCCATTTGTGTCAATCCACCACGGATCTCCGCCTCTTCCCGCCCCTCTCAGTGAAGGAAGACTGAGAGGGGCGGGAGGAGGTGGATATCCACAGGGATTGATGCAAGGAGAGGCAGAGCTACTGCAGAAAGCTCTGCCTCCTCCAGGAAATGCACCCCCATTTTTGCCCTGGGGATTTGAGGGTGATAAAACCCTACTTCAGCCGCGGGATAGCGGCGTTTTAGGTCGAGCATAGATCCTAAACATAAATAAGAGCTAAAAACTGATTTTTAAAGAGGCTTCAGAGTGTATTTAAGTATCCCTTTAACCACCCTGGCGTTCTATTAAGATCGCCAGGGCGGCTGCGGGAGGGTTTTTTTTAAATAAAAAAAAAACTATTTCATGCAGCCAACTGAAAGTTGGCTGCATGAAAGCCCACTAGAGGGTGCTCCGGAGGCGTTCTTCCGATCGCCTCGGGCGCCCAGAATAAACAAGGAAGGCCGCAATGAGCGGCCTTCCTTGTTTTGCTTACATCGTCGCCATAGCGACGAGCGGAGTGACGTCATGGACGTCAGCCGACGTCCTGACGTCAGCCGCCTCCGATCCAGCCCTTAGCGCTGGCCGGAACTTTTTGTTCCGGCTACGCTGGGCTCAGGAGGCTGGGGGGACCCTCTTTCGCCGCTGCTCGCGGCGGATCGCCGCAGAGCAGCGGCGATCGGGCAGCACACGCGGCTAACAAAGTGCCGGCTGCGTGTGCTGCTCTTTATTTGATGAAAATCGGCCCAGCAGGGCCTGAGCGGCAGCCTCCGGCGGTGATGGACGAGCTGAGCTCGTCCATACCGCCCGGCTGGTTAATGAATCAACCCTTTTGAGACCCAGAATTATTGCTGATTGCCAGGTGATCAAATTATGTGCAGCAGTGCAATAGAATTAAATTCTTTAAAAATCATACAACGTGATTTTCTGAATTTTTTTTTTCAATGCTGTCTCTCACAGTGGGAAAACGCCTACAATGTGAATTTCACACCCTTACATGAGTTCTAAGTGGGAGAACTTGCAAAATCACAGGGAGCTCAAATACTTACCATATGGTCCTCACTGTATAGCCATGATGAGAAAACCAGGCCCGATGATACAACAGTAGCAGATTTATATACGATATATATGAAAATGACATTTAACTTTGACGGTTTTACGTCAATTTAGGTTGACATAGAGTAGTCCTCGAAATGTAAGTACAAATAGTTGTGTGACTGCAATTTCATTTTGTTCCCTTCAGCTAGAGCTTTCTTTTTTATAAACTCAAGCTGTCCTAGATTTATTACAGAAATCTGGCCCAAGGAATAACTGTAGACCACAGGGGTTGCAGTAAAAGTCTAAATATTTGATGTATGCCCTTTTGGGTTGCCACATATTAAAATCTTAAGTGTATTTCCAGTCACGGAAATATACTTTATTGATTTTAATGTAACCAGGCTAAAATACTGAAATCTTTTATTATTAGGAGTAGTTTTCTATTACATCTCTAAATTTTAATCCTCATATTGCATGAGTGTCCTCTCTCTTCCACCCATATACAGTGCCACTTTCTGAGTTTATTGAAAAACCAGCAGTTGACTAGGAGGAGTAGAGAAGAAAACATACACTCCCACAAAGATGTTTTCCTGAACTCTGATGTTTTCTTAATCTCTGAGGAGATCATGCAATAGTGGTTTAGGCGCGAAATTGAATTTTATCTGAAATATACTCAGTTTATCTTATGTAACCGGAGGGAATGATACATACTGTAGAAAAAAAACAAGCAAACTGTCCATTCACTTGAAATTGTACCCGAGGTAATATAGCAGTGAAATAATAGGTATGTCCTCCTCACCCCAACAGTTGCCACACACAGACCCCCTGAACATATCTAAGAAGAGCATGTTGTATATATTCTTGTGGCTGCGCTCTCCTCCTTGTATGTGTGTGGCTGAACTGTGCGTATTCAAGTTAGCCCAAGCTGCTCATCCACTACTGCGTAGGTGTGGCCATACTCATGCAGGTGCTAGTGGATGTGTTAGTGCATGAAGGGGAGCGCACCTGCAGACAAAAAAACTGGGTCCTGGCAGGCGGGATTAGGGGCAAGGCGGACACATGAAACCTCTAGAGGATCCAGAGGCTTCTCCCTTCTGTTTTTTTTTCCTTACTTACTATATATTCCACCTCGGGTTTGCCTCAATTGTAGCACTTCCTGCAATATGGCCATTTGCCCAATTTGGCCATGTGCACCTTTAGTTCAAATAGGACATTTATATAAGTCACGCTATTTTGCCAAAGTGCATGCGCACGCTTGTGCACGTGCATGCTAATACCCGAGCATGCACATTCCTCACCTTCAGCTCATTAGTTAAATAACGTGCCCAAAGGATAATTAAAAAAGCTTCTCACAATGTGATGTCACTTCCTCCTTATCCTGTTCCTCCTTAACCTGAGTCATGTGATATTACTTATCATATGTCTAAGCAAGGGAGACCTCAATGAAGTCAAACCAAAGCAACTTTCCCACCTAGCTCTCTAATTTGGCGTGTTAAGAAAAGCACTGATGTAATGTAAGTGATTATACCTTACTGGCTCATTACTTTTTGATATATTGAAGGTCCGAGAGGAAGGATGGTATACACTTAATGTATCCTCTTTATTGGTAAACAACGTTTACATTTTTGTCTCATTTTCTCAATGTTACATTTTTTCTGTTTCAGAAGTTTTTTTTTATATTGCTATTTTCTTTTCAAATGAATTTTCAGGCGGGCAGGGATTGCTGTTCTCTGAAATGAATTTTCTATTGCAGAGAGCATAATAGGCAGTATGGCTTTGGAATTGGTATGTGTTGGCTAACATACTGTGACCTTGTTCCAGAAATAATGAAGTGCACCTAAACACGCTGAAAGCCAGCACCCATCTGGGTCTCTCTGTGTTATTCTGCATATTTTATCACCTAATCATATTCAGAAAATACATTTATGTACTCAGAATTCAAACATGAATGCAAATTTTACAAGAACAAACTGACATAAGGAGTAATTCTGGTTACAACAGTGTTGCTTTTACCAGAGTTATTTTACTTTATAAGAGGGCAATTATAATAGTAAGTCGGGATTTTGGAGAGGCTAATGAGCTTTGGAACATTGTCTGAATATGACTTGTTAACATAGAGGAGGCTCTTTATAGCTCATAGTGCCATAATGTATGTAGTTATTAATAGCAATGACACATTTTCCACAATACATTACAGAGGACATTGAATAGATTCCATCTCACAATCCAATGCCCCATCATGCTCTGGGGTCAGTTTGGTGGTGGTCATGGGCCTAACTAGAAATCACTGGGCCCTCCTGCGTAACTTGGGATGGGACCCCCACCAACAACACTCGCTTTCTGCACAGGTAAATGGAGAACCAATGAATGTGTTTTCCCCATGCAGATAAAAACTGACAGCAGTGAAGCATTGCACGCATTTTCTCTATCAATTACATTAGCTTCTGTGATAAAACGTGCATGTTTTCACACATACAGACACACATGGAGCCTGATTCACTAACCAGCGCTAAGTATTAGCGCCGCAGCGCTAAGCGTGTTTTCCCATGTTAGGTGGCCTGTGTGCGCGCTAATATGCGCGATCGCATGCAGTGAGGTGCGACGAAAACGTCGCACCGTGCGTGCGGTAATTCGCCTTTGCGCGCTAAATGTTGCATCGTTCGCGCAATCGGTACTGACTTTGATGTGCGCAAATTACTTAGCGCCCTAGTTTGCACGCCTAAAGTCTTTAGGCTTGCTAACTAGGTTAGCGCCGGTTAGTGAATCAGGCCCATGGTGTTCAGAAAAACACACAGAAAACCAACAGACAAGTATGCTCCCAGACTTGGCTTATTACACTCACTCTGTCCATCTCTGATGCAGCAGAACTGGCTCGGTAGACTTCCCGAGCATCACTACAGTACACAGCACTTGGGGAGGAGTAGACAGGTTGGGGGAAAGGCGCTGTACACAAGACCCTGCTGCACACTGAATAGGGACTGTCTACAAATCTTTGTCTACAAAACGTTGTGCAGGTATGATTCCTTATCAGTGGGTTTGCAGATGCAGTCATTAGAACAATGGTAAAGAGAGAGGAACGTTTTTTCTCTTCGTGCCCTTAGTTGTCAGTCTCTCAGGACACGGAAAACAAACCCTCCCCCCACAGGGCCCACTGCAGCTTCTGGGCCTCCCTGAGGCTGCATCCCTTGCAGGGTCTATTGTTATGCCCCTGGTGGTGGTGGTGGGGGAAGGGGTCATTTCAGGGTTGTTGAAGGAAAGTGTGGCACAAATTATTATTATGTATTACTATTTAGTATGAATATGTAACACTGACATTTTTATTACCACTTAACAGTACATTTAATAATTAATGACAATAACTCAGAGGCGATGACAATCTAATCTCTGCCATAGCTATGTTCTGATATCCCTACCACAGTGTGGGGCACAATTTAGGAGAGAAGCCACTTAAGCTATCATTTTGTGTTGAGGGTGTGGGTGGAAATCAGAGTGCTGGAAGCAAGACTGTTTTTGGGCACAGGCCCTCCAGACAAGTCCTTGGGTACCCTCTAGTGTTCATGGTGAAATACTGCAGCCACTTTATTAGTGAACCTCTGCGTCAGGTAGTCTCCAGCACACAGCACAAAATATTCCAACATTTGCAAGTGCCCCTGTGATGTCTTGCAGCTTTCTAGTGTTCCCTATACAGTAGTGTAATCCATGGTTGAGGCTACCACACTCATCCTCTATCTCCATAAATGTGTGTCTGTATGTGGGGAAGGAGACAGGCGCAAGTTGTTATTCTTAGAGTACCAAATAGGCCAAAAACAGCCATGCTTGGAGGAAACCTACACAAGCATGGGAAGAACTAACGAACAAACAAACTCTGTGCAGAGTCTACAATCCAATCCTAGGATTTTAGTACTGCAAGGTGAGAGAACCTGAGATTTCATCAACATTCTGCTTATATGCTCCCCTTTCCTTGCACTCTCTTATGCTGGGGATATCTTTTTTTTTTAATTCAATAAAATTTTTATTGGTTTGCATTCTGTTATACATCAGGATTCAAGTACAATGACATCTTTTATAATTCACATTTCAAAGCTTTGTGGAGCTAGGATGCAATGTACATAGAGAAAAGAATTGGACAGATTATACATTTATACGTATATATCCATATATGAGATAGTAATAAACAGTTGATCATTCATCAAACAATAGAGTATAGCTTATTTGGTTCCCGTGCAAGGGTATATAGGGTTTCAGCCATTATTAGTATCCTATGCTGTACATTCAATGGGAGCTGGGATCCTAGTCAACCATTCATAGAGCCGTATAGGCTGGTTGACCTCAGATCTCCTTCCCATTGTTCTGTTCGATTGGGGCAGTGGTACTTAGACCAATCAATCGAAAGCTGGTTCATCAGTACTAATCTTCCTGCTTCCTTGCAACTGTTAGTGGCTGGCTTATGGGTGCTATCTCTAGTGGATTTCTATAGAATCCTAAAGAAATGATAACTTAATCATAACATAAAGAAACATAGCAAACAACTTATCTAATTAAGATCTTTTTACTTCACCCTATCTATTTTGGATATCCTTTAATATGAGTTCATCAGGTTCGACAATGTCTATAGTGACTATACCACTTTATTTAGTTTAGTCTATTCCATTGGGTCTATTCAGAGGTTATTTTGGGGCTCAGATATTCCTCTAGCAGCATGTTTCGTTTATATGTTGCTATCAGGCTGGGAAGGTCATACGTATCAGCAGATTTCCAATTATTCGAAATAGTGCACAGCGTTGCCATAATTAGATGCGTAATTTGCTTGCGAAAAGTAATATTAACTTTGTCAATTCCGATGAGTAGAATCGCTAGTTGCGGAGTTAGCTTGAAGTCTGGGATGAGATTCTGTCTGATGTAATTTTGAACTTGGTTCCAAAGTGCTGATACGTGGTGGCATTCCCACATCATATGTATCATGGTTCTTGTCTGTAATGAACAATTCCAGCAGATTGCAGAGGTATTTTCCGAAAAGTATGCTAGCTTTCTTGGGGTGAGGTACCATCTTGTAAGGATTTTTATATATTGTTCCCAGTGGGAGTTGCATTTAGACATTTTTGATAGTATTCTAGTGGATGTGATTATTTGGGGTACTGATAGATTAATATTGAGGTCGTATGCCCAAATTTGAACATATCTGCTTATGGGTGATACCTTATGTGTTAGTAGTTCAATGTACCATGTGGCTATACTCCCCGATGGAGGTTTTGCTGCGTTAAGCATGGTCAAGATCTGGCTGGCTATTTGTGGGAGGTTTATTTTCTTTGTTCTTAGGAAGCTAGCGATCTTATAATACGTAAATATTGCATTCTCAACTATGCTGTATTTTTTTTTTAATTCAATGAAAGTTTTTATCTTAGTCCCCTCTAGCATATCATTTAGGTTCATAATACCTGCTGCTTTGAATTGTGTTAGGTTCAGATCAGGAATCATGACTTGCATGGCTGTCAGAGGAATTCTGGGATGCTGGGGATATCTTGAGTAACTGAATCACTTCTCTGGCTTAAAGAGACACTGTAACATCAAAAAGTTCCCCTGAGGGGTACTCACCTCGGGAGGGGAAGCCTCAGGGTCCCAATGAGGCTTCCCACGCTGTCCTCTGTCCCACGGGGGTCTCGCTGCAGCCCTCCGAACAGCTGCCCGACAGCCTGTTCAATATTTACCTTTCGAGGCTCCAGTGGGGGCGCTGTTGCGGCTTTCGGCTCCGAAGTAGACAGAAATACCCGATCCCAGTCAGGTCCGCTCTACTGTGCAGGCGCCGGAGACTTATGCATGCGCAGTAGAGTAGACCCGATGGTGATCGGGTATTTCCACCTATTTCGGAGCCGAGAGCCACCACAGCGCCTGCGCAGGAGCCGGGAAGGTAAATATTTACATCGCCGCTGTTCGGAGGGCTGCAGCGAGACCCCCGAGGGACGGCATGGAAAGCCTCATTGGGACCCTGAGGCTTCCCCCTCCAGAGTTGAGTACCCCCCAGGGGAACTTTTTGATGTTACAGGTTTTCTTTAAAGAGGAACTTCAGCTTAAACAAACATACTGTCATTAAGTTACATTAGTTATGTTAATTAAAATAGATAGTTAATATAATCTCTTACCCACACTGTTTTAAAAGAACAGGCAAATGTTTGATTTCGTGAGGGCAGCCACCTTTTTGGTTGAAAGGAGGTGACAGGGAGCACGAGACACAGTTCCAACTGTCCTGTGTGCTGATCACCCCTCCCAGTTGCTGGGCAACGTGAATAACAACATAGGAAATCACATCATGCTTTGCTCAGCATCAGGGAAAAAAGCCCAGGCAGTTTTCTTTGATGGGTGGAGCTTAGCTAAAAATGCAGCTAAAAATGATGCTTTGGTGAGAAAAACAAAGTTCTGATGCTGTGAAACTGTTAAAGAAACACCAGTTCTGCTGAGTAGATTTTTAGTCCGGAAGGTTCACTTTAAGTACACATGCTAGAGAGTCCTCAGCCAATGTGGCTGGTCAGGGCAGCTTCTGCTGAGAATCTAGCAGATGTACAGTGGTCCCCAGGCCACGTTGGTGCCTTGGCCAGCAATCAGCCTAGTGAATCATCTTGGCCAAGGACATTATTCTCCCCTCTCTACCTGCCTGCTCTGTGCTGCTCTGTCGTGTGCAGGTCTGTTATCCCTCCTAGGTATAGCTACAACTGTACTGCCTTGGCCCCAAACTGTTGCTCGAGGGATCAAGTCCCAATCCCTCGCGGGTGACAAGTCGATCTTAAAGGGGCAATTTGATTTTTCAAAAAAGGCAAATGGAGAAGTGAAGTAGTTAGAGAGAGGTGATGTCATTAGATTGCTACAAACCTTCATTTTAGAAACCTTGATGATTTTGAAATCTCAGTGGGAGGAATGAAAATATGTTAACTTCATAAAAAGAAACAGAATTTTTTTCAATAGTCGCTCGTAATTTCCCTAATTTCCACAGAAGGAATATTTAAGAAGACAGCAAGAAAGTTTTTTTTATCGTACGATTTAATATGTACCTATAAAGAGGTAACCCTCTGGATCCTCCAATGGCTTCCCGTGTCCTCCAGAAGATCACTGTTGCCACGCTTGGACCCCCGGAACATATCCAACAAGAGCATGTTGAATATGTTGTTGTGTTATCGTGGCCATGTTTAAACACAGCATGGAGCACAACCACGATAACGTATCCAACAAGCTGATGGGTAAAACCGAGCCTGTGCCGTGGGTTGTTCATGAGCGGCCCCATGCTGCTGAGCAGGCGCTGCCATACTCGTGCAGGTACAGCAGTGTGCATAGTGGGGAGCACAGGCAGCAGCGGTGGTCTTGAGCAACACAAAGACCCTGGAGGTTCCAGAGGCTTCTCCCTTCATAGGTAAAAGTGACAATGAAGCAAAAAAAAAACCCAAAAAAACTTATGATATAATGAATCGTATGTGTTGTACAGATAGTTAATAGAACTTTAGTAGCAAAGAAAAGAGTCTCATATTTTTATTTTCAGTTATTTAGCTCCCCCCCCCCCCCCCTTACACTACAGCATTCTGCTTGATGTTTGGGTGCTCCAACTTATTTATTTTGGGTGCCTTCACTAGTTGTGTGTCATCTTCCTAATATGACATAAATGAAAGAGGACCTGTACTCTTGCACAGGACAGAGGTTATTATGCTGTTGAGTATCTTTTAGAGCAGAGAGAAAGTTCTGAGTTCAGGTCCTCTTTAAAGACCTATCAGTAAGAGTGCCATTTCTTTGTGAGGACTATGGCGATCGTGCAGCCCTGGGAAATCAAATACAGAGATGCCATCATTGCAGAGCACACAGTTTCATAAGTGATCATTAGTTGGGATAATTCTAATCTCCAGTATTTAAATGAGTACTGGGAGAACGGTTGCTTTAATAAATACGTTTTCCCGTAACCGAGAAATCACAGCATGTAAAACACTGTAAAAAACTCAAATAGTGAACCGGCCCTTCCATAAATATTTTTCTTCTCTCAAGACCAAAAAGAATAATTTATTTTTTCATTACACTGACAGCTCACAGCAATAGAGCCATCTCTCGCTTTGAATACAATTTAATGTCTTTTTTGAGAGACGTTTTACCTGCAAACTTCTTGAGTCATTGTGTTATTTCTACTACAGATTTTTTTTTATTGAGCAACTGAAGAAACATGTGAACAGTAAATAAGCACTGATTCATGTATTACACATTTCTGCAATAACATCTCCTGGAGCTGTGATGAGCCATCAAGCTGCATCATTCAGCTGGTTCCAATTTTCCTATTGTCAGTTTGTAGCATCTTAATGATAAATACAACAGTATGAATATTCATTATATGGGAAGAAAGGAACACTGTGCATTCTACAGGTACAAGTAGGCATTTCTTACAGACCTTTCCTGTGGTTGTTTTATGTTCTAACAGCCATTAAACTACAAATGTATTTAATATTTATTTATTGTATTTATAAAGCGCCAATATATTATGCAGCGCTGGACATTAGTTAAGGTTCTTTCATTCAATATTTAGGGGTGACATACAGCAATATGACAATACAGGAATACATGAGACCAGATCACACAGCACAGGATGAGTACAAGGTGATGCTTAGTCAGTCACTGGATGGGAGCATGGAGATTAGGCAAGCCGAGTTCACTCAAGAGTTCACTCAGATCTATACGATGGTTGTATGGTAATGGAGGTGCATGAACAGGTAGGAGACATAAGGAGGAGGACCCTTCCGGAAGGCTTATAATCTAGAGGGAGAGGTAGGGACACGAAAGGTAGGGGACTAGAGTTCAGCTACGGGTTTAGAGCACCAGTGATGGGGGATAGGCCAAAGTGAAAAGGGGAGTTTTGAGGGCCACAAATACCTCAATGCCACAAATACCACAATAACAATGCAATTGATATGTAGACGTATGAAGGAAGCTGAATGGACCCTGGTACAAAACAGAAAGGTGTCAGAGAAGCTATAATGAGTCCAGGAGCTGCCATACTTAGTCTTCCACGGCATCATTTCAAGCAAATGATCCCAGTGAAGGAATAATTGATTGACATACTGTAGATATATTGAATAATGTGAGGCTTTGTTCCATTCCCTCAGTTTAACGTTAACCTAAAGTGAAGAAGCTTACTTAAGGTTAGATACCAATGTAGAGGGAACTCCACCCTTCACTCAACTCCTGCTCCGCTCTCCTCTACCTTCCTTCTTTTACCTTCTAATTTTTCCTTTTGTTTCTTCTGCATCTACTCTCTGTTTCCAGTTTCTGTCCCTTTCTCTTCGTTGTCTCTCTTTCATTTCATTATTCCCTTTTCGCCCTCCCCCTAACACTCCCCCCCCCCCCCCCCCTTTTTTTTCCTTCTTTTCTTTTTTTTCTTTTTTCTTTTTTCTTATAGTAGCCAGCTATTTCTTTTATCTTTGTTGTTAAATAATAGAGCTTTTTTGTTCCTCTGAGGAATTGATGTCCAACCAGTAAACACATAAAGTTATATTCTGGGGATTGTGTGTTGGGCCTAACCCTGCCATTCTCTCTTGAATATTATGTTCCCTTCTTATGAAAGCCACCATGGGTGACTTCAAGTAAGTGAGGAGATTGGTAACCATATGGTCTAGACAAGACAAGACACAGAACATTTATATTGCACTTTTCTCCTGGTGGACTTAAAGCATTTCAGGGCTGAAACCACTTAGGGCTGAGGTTCAAACCCTTGTCAAAGGCTCAAATCCGACATCAAAGCCAACAGCCAGGGGCGCCGCCAGGGAGCAAGCAGGAAAAGCAACCACTTTGTGCCTCATCTTTTCAGGGGCCTCTGAGACTCCGTGACGTCACAGTGAACATTTGTGCGGCAGCGGCTGTTTCTGGGACTCAGGGGTCGGGCAGACGGCAAGTTGGAAGGCTCTGAGCTAAGGGAAGGACCCAGGAGGCAGAGCCGTGCAGGCTCAGCCCAGCCCAAGTTGTCATTACTGACTGGAGGGGCGGAGGTGAGTGAGCAGAAGAGTCAATGCATGCAGGGCCAGTAAATTCAGTGCAGGGGAGGAGGCAGATCTGCACACGCTGCCACTGTCCAGACCATAATTAATTAATTCCAGCATGTCAATTGCCGGTAACGTTAGCCCCAGGGCCCAGGCTGATCACCCTGGAAGCACAGCTCCTCTTTCATTCACTTCCACAGCCGATCAATTGTTTCTGCAGTAATCAGAAGCGATCAGTCTTGCCCATTAATGGCCGAGTTCTTGCTAGCCAGTTTGATGAGATCAATCCGAAAAACGGGTCGATTCCATGACTCTGATCAACTTGGCTACCAGTAATTTGGATGTTAATTGGCACGACAATTGTTTACGATCGACACGGGGTAAGTGGAAATGATTAATCAGCCGTGCAATTGTATCATTAGTGGACACCTTCAAAGTGTACCTGTAGTGAAAAAAGTGCACCTGTGGGTACTTACCTAGAGAGGGAGAAGCTTCTGGATCCTAATGAGGCTTCCCCCGTCCTCCTCAGCAGAGAGAATCCAGCACTGGCAGACCCAGAAGTCTGCTTGTGTGCGGTGTGCGCAGGTGCAGTAACGGCTCTTCCCTCAGGCTCCTGTGGAAATAGCCAAGCTTGAAGAGCTTGAAGAGGTCCGCTCTCCTGCGTATAGTGGTCATGATCAGTCTCGGCTATTTCCGCTTGTCGTTGGTGTGCGCATGTGCAGTAGTGTCTTTTCCCTCAGGCTCTGGTGTAAATAACCAAGCCTGAAGAGGTCCGCTCTACGGCGTATATTGGTCATGATCAGGCTCGGCTATTTCCGCTGGAACCTGAGCAGTAAGCCGCTACTGCACCTGCGCGCATCCGCCACATGTATTTTTTTTCCAGGGCTGCCAGCACTGAATCCCCGATGCTGAGAAGGATAAGGAAAGCCTGATCCAGAGGCTTCCCCTTTCCTTACAGGTGTTCTTTAAAGTGGACCAGAACTCAGATCTTCCTCTCTGCTCTTAAAGATACGCAGCAGCATGATAACCTTTAAATAAAAATCAATTCTTTGTTAATGCTGATACAAATCTTGCAATAAATCTGAAATGTCTCTACTCCCTGCTTTCATAGAAGCAAACATATTGGTATCATCCTGTTTTTACAACTTACTTTTCTGCCGTGGCAGTCAGCTGACACAGTTGAGGGATCAAATTACAACTTGTGCTTATTCACAGATGAGGGGGAATTAGACAGGCTAAAGTCTCTAAATACATTCAGGGTGCATTTCTCTGTGTTTTGTATGTGTACTGGGATGGCTGGCTGTGATCAGGCTTGAGGCCTGTGTGTACTGGGCTAACTGGCTGTGTGTTGGGGCTGGCTGTGATCAGGCCTGAGGACTGTGTGTACTGTACTGGCTGTGTTGAGCTCTGGGGCTGGCATAGCTCCCAACTGTCCCTTTTTCTGAGGGACAGTCCCTTTTTGGGAGCCCTGTCCCTCTGTCCCTCTTTCCTCCTCATGTGTCCCTCTTTCAGGACTTTGTCCCTCTTTCTATGTAAATATATACATTTCTATACTAAAAATGTGTTTGATTGACTCTAAACTTTATTCCCAACCTTTAATTTGATATATTACTAATTTTAAAATGTTACTATGAAGGAAAATGAACCAGGATAGAAAGGACCTGTGTGGTTTGAATTATAAAACAACATATTTTTCTTATGAAATCTTTATGGTATGCGTGACTAGAGGCGTGGTGAGGGCGTGGCCAGGGGTGTGACAGGGGTGTGGCTTAAGTGTCCCTTTTTCTCATCTCAAAAAGTTGGGAGGTATGAGTTGGGCTGGCTGTGATCAGGCCTGAGGCCTGTGTGTACTGGGCTGACTGACTGTGTTGAGACCTGGGGTTAGGCTGGCTGGCTGTGTTGAGGCCTGGGGCTAGGCTTGCTGTGATCAGGCTTGGGGCCTGTGTGTACTGGGCTAGCTGGCTGTGTGTTGGGGCTGGCTGTGATCAGGCCTGAGGCTTGTGTGTACTGGGCTAGCTGGCTGTGTGTTGGGGCTGGCTGTGATCAGGCCTGAGGCCTGTGTGTACTGGGCTAGCTGGCTGTGTGTTGGGGCTGCTGTGATCAGGCCTGAGGCCTGTTTGTACTGGACTGGCTGTGTTGAGCTCTGGGGCTGGGCTGGCTGTGATCAGGCCTGAGGCCTGTGTGTACTGGGCTGGCTGGCTGTGTTGAGGCCTGGGGTTAGGCTGGCTGGCTGGCTGGCTGGCTGTGTTGAGGCCTGGGGCTGGGCTTGCTGTGATCAGGCTTGGGGCCTGTGGGTACTGGACTGGCTGTGTTGAGGATGGCTGAGCTGGCTGTGATCAGGCCTGAGGTCTGTGTGTACTGTGCTGGCTGTGTTGAGGCCTGGACCAGCTGTGTGCACTGTTGTGCATGCTTGGCCCTGTGTGCTCCTGCATCTGGGAGCATTCTGTGCTTGTGCTTTTACTACTGTCCTCCTACTTTATTATGTATTTATCTAGCAGTGACCTCTTGTGCAGCACTTTACAAAGTACATAGCCATGTCACTAACTGTCCTCAGAGGAGCTCACAATCTAATCCCTACCACCCTTCCATATTGACATGTAAGCATCATGCAGTTGGTTCCACCCACATGTCATGACCATGCCCATTTCCCCATGCAGAATAACCACGCCCACTTTTCGCCGTGGCTAGGGCCACCACTTGCAGCTGCTTGGGGCCACAAACACCTTAGCTGCACCCCTACCAACAGCCTTACCAGTACGTAATCCAGCTGACCCTAGCTAAGGTAAGTTTAACAGTGTTTAACCACCTTAGCGGTATGGACGAGCTCAGATTGTCCATTACCGCCAGAGGGTGCCGCTCAGGCCCTGCTGGGCCGATTTTGATGGAATAAAAAGCAGCACACGCAGCCGGCACTTTGCCAGCCGCGTGTGCTGCCTGATCGCTGCCGCTCTGCGGCAATCCGCCGCGAGCAGCGGCGAAAGAGGGTCCCCCCAGCCGCCTGAGCCCTGCGCAGCCGGAACAAATAGTTCCGGCCAGCGCTAAGGGCTGGATCGGAGGCGGCTGACGCCATGACGTCACTCTGCTCGTCGCCATGGCGACGAAGTAAGCAAAACACGGAAGGCCGCTCATTGCGGCCTTCCGTGTTACTTCTGGCCGCCGGAGGCGATCAGAAGAACGCCTCCGGAGCGCCCTCTAGTGGACTTTGATGCAGCCAACTTTCAGTTTATTTAAAAAAAAACCTCCCGCAGCCGCCCTGGCGATCTTAATAGAACGCCAGGGTGGTTAAGCAATACAGTAGAAAGAGCCAAAGTGAGGTCAGGCAGAATTTACTCAATTAGGTGGACAAGTCTAGGTCACAACAGGCAGCATGGTGAACAAGCTGAATGCAATCAAAAGTAGCCAGGCTGATAAAATAGAGAATATTGCCCAGTGCACACCGAGCGGTTTTTGGACCGATCCGCCGGCCGCATCCGCCTATAAAAACGCTTGGCTAATGTATTGCAATGGGATGGTGCACACCGGCGGTTTGCGGTTTTTGCCAAGCCGCAAACGCGCCTCCTGCTGCGCGTTTGCAGATTTCGGAAGCGTTTCGTCCTCAATGTAAAGTATAGGAAAAACGCAAACCGCTCTGAAAAACGCTACTTCAGAGCGGTTTGCCAGGCATTTTTGTTACAGTAGCTGTTCAGTAACAGCTTTTACTGTAACAATATGTGTAATCTGCTACACAAAAACGCACCCAAAACCGCTAGGTATGTTTAGAAAACCTCTCTAAACATACCTACAATCGCTCTGAAATCAGCTCCCAAAACCGCTAGCGTATTGCAGATCTGCTAGCGGTTTTGGTGTGCACTGGGCCTAAGCTGGAGCAACTGGAATACGCCCTGGTGCTTGTTAGTATTGGCAGCACTGAGCACCTGCCAGGGTAGGAGTTAAATATATTTCTAAGGTCAGAGGTCCACTTTTTCCATTGGGTCGCAATATATCAGTGGCTGCTGGTTGAATCATGCTGATTCAGGACTGCCCACCTGTCCAGGAGCATATACACAGCCACATTGTATAGAGGCAGTAGGGTACAGCGTGGGAACCAAGTAGCTATCACAACACATGGGCACAAATATATTTGTTGCTAATACAGCTTAGTGTATAAGTGCTTACCAGCTTGATGATTGTTTTGCTACTTTTGCTTCTTGCAAGGCTGAGGTGCAAAATTGATACATACAATGCTGCCCATAATTATTTATACCCCTAGCAAATGTTGACTTAAAGTTACTTTTATTCAACCAGTAAGTAATTTTTTGACGGGAAATGACATAGGTGTCTCCCAAAAGATAATAAGACGATGCAGAAAAGGCATTATTGTGGGGGGAAAAAAACATTTCTCAGCTTTTATTTACATTTGAGGAAAAAGTGTCCAGTCCAAAATTATTCAAACCCTTCACAAACTGTCACAGTCTGTGGGAAAATCCAAAGTTCTATACCATTCCAAATAGTCCAAGCTGCTCTAAATTATCCTAATTACCCTGATTAATTGGGCACAGCTGTTTTAATCAATTCAACATGTGAAAAACAGCAGCTCTCTGCAGTTGGTTTCTGGACAGTCATGGCTAAGACAAAGGAGCTCAGTGAGGACCTGCGGCTGCACATCGTGGCTGCTCACAAGTCAGGAAAGGGCTACAAGGCCATTTCTAAATGTTTTCAAGTTCCAGTGGCTAAAGTGCAAAGTATTATTCAAAAGTACAAGATGTTTTGCACTGTGGAAAATCTCAGAGGCCGTGGTCAGAAGCCAAAAGTGACACCTGAGCTGTCCAGGAGGATAGTGAGAGAGGTGAAAAAGAATCCAAGGATTACTTGCTGGTGGAATAAAAGTAACTTTAAGTCAAAATTTGCCTGGGGTATTAATAATTATGGGCAGCACTGTAGGTTTAGTTTACCGGGTGGCCTCCTCAGCCAGCTGGTACCATATGCAAATGCTTTGGGGAGTTGCTTCTGCACCCATGGGGACAATGTAAAAGTGAAGGATGTTTCAGCCAGCCACCCCGCCACTAGATGAGCTGCAAAGCTGAAGCATCTCCCTAAATGACTGAGTAAAATAAACATAATATAGGTATACCTTGAGTACAATCAATCTAATAAAGTCTAGATAAAAAGGTCTAAAACAGGGGTCTCAAACTCGCGGCCGGCGGGCCGTTTGCGGCCCTCAATACAATATTTTGTGGCCCTCGCCGGCAAAAGCTTCCTTATAGTTCGCTTTAGTGCTCCCAAGTAATCCGCCGCATTTCCGCTACTAAATGAGGGCTGCAGAGCCCCCAAATCGCTCGGGGGGCAATCCGCCGGCATTTCCTGGAAGGGGCAGAGCTTTCAGATTCAGCTCTGCCCCTCCTGACGTCAATCGCCCAACGGAATGCCGCCTCTCCCCGCCCCTCTCTGGGAAGGAAGAGTGAGAGGGGCGGGCAGAGGCTGCGATGCGCCGCGATTGTGAAATTCCTTATGCGGCCCAGCCTCATCCTGACTTTGCCTCCTGCGGCCCCCCAGGTAAATTGAGTTTGAGACTCCTGGTCTAAAAGAACAAGAGTCTATAAATAAAAAGTAACAAAATACTGACAAATATAGCCATCACATGACAATTTATAAGCCATTTTCCAAGAATGCATTTCTTTTGCTTAGCAGATTTTGCAGCAGCAGCTTGCTTTGCTTGTATGTTTTCTACAAAGCAGCACAGAGCACAATGTTGTATGCACGCTATATGCATGCAAACACAGGATTTATAACCAGTCATCCATTATATCCTAATATGTCATATATTTCATTGCATTTGTCTTAATTTTACACATAGATAAGCTCAGATTAAAAGGTATTACTACAGCATCTGCAGGTATGTCATGCATATTACTGTGTGCTGATGTTGACAGAACTGCTTAATTCAGAGAAGTTTTTTTTTTGTATTCATTAGTAATACACACGATAATCTTTGGTGCTCTGTGAAGGACTTGTTGGATACTGACCAAGTTCTTTTTTTTTCCACAAACACTACTATGAGACGTTCCCAGGGAGGCCAGTGCCATTTAATGGCATGAAGCATCCCAGCGCACTGTATGCCGTGTGTTAGCGCAAAATGTCCGTTAAAAGTGACAGTGCAACATTCTTTTCATTGGCTTCACTGTACGTGAATCAACGGCCGGATAATGGGCTTGATTCACTAAACCGTGATAACTGATATCACGGTCGCTTTAGCATTTTGCTTGCGAAAATTCACGTTGAGTGCGAAAATTTGCAATTGCGTGCAAATAACGTTACGCGCATTATAACGCGTGCAAAACGCTAGCGTGACCATGATAGAACTTTATGGTTTAGTGAATCAAGCCCAATGTGGGGCACAACTTTTACATTCCGTTTTGTTGAGTTCCTGCTTTACAGGGAATGCAATGCAATTTCCCACTGAGGACTTAAAGTGAAGGTTCAAGTAAAATAAAAAAATGAGTTTCACTTACCTAGGGCTTCTACCAGCCCCATGCAGCCATCCTGTGCCCTCGTAGTCACTCACTGCTGCTCGAGTCCCCCGCTGGCAGCTTTCTGACCTCGGAGGTCGGGGGCCGCATTGTGTACGTTTTTATGCATTCCCGCTAGTGCAGGAACATTAACACATACATTTTTACGCGTTACTGGTTCAATGCGTACATTTTTACGTATTGAACCAGTAATGCGTAAAAATGTATGTGTTAATGTTCCTGCACTAGCGGGAATGCGTAAAAATGTATGCAATGCGTCCCGCCGACCTCCGAGGTCGGCAAGCTGCCAGCGGGGGACTGGAGCAGCAGTGAGTGACTACGAGGGCACAGGATGGCTGCATGGGGCTGGTAGAAGCCCTAGGTAAGTGAAACTCATTTTTTTATTTTGCTTGGACATTCCCTTTAAGCCGCATCTACACGAGTAGATGTGGCCGCGATGCTCCTTATCAATCGAGCCGCTGATGCGGCTCGATTGATAACATCCGACAGGACGGATCTCCGCACCGCCGATTCCCTGCTTGCTCCCCGCGAGGGGACAATGGCAGGGAATCGAGCGGAAGATAAGCGGCGCCGGCGGGGATGAGCGGGGAATCGAATGCGGCGCACGAGCGGTGAGCGGGGACGCGGCGGGCACGCGGAAGAGGCGATCTGGCGGCTAATCGAGCCGCCGGATCGCTGCAATCTCTTATGGTGTAGACGGGCTTTAGGCCCATATGCAATTAACTTTTTCACCTGAGTTATCTCCTAGGTGATATTTTTTATGTTCTCTTTAAACTAACTGTTCAGCATTTTACAATTGAAAAACTACCCAAAACTTGGTAAAAAAGTGCTATCAAATTTATTCGTAACCACTTCGCATCCAGACCTTTTTTTCCCCTTATTGACCAGAGCAGTTTTGACGCTTTAGCGGTGTCCCTATTCAATCAGCAATAACTTTATCCCTACTCACTACACCTAAATGATCTATATATCGTTTTTTTCAAGACAAACCAGGCTTTCAATGGGGGGTATTTAGTCACAAGAACAATTTTGTTTTCTAGGCATTTTAATTGAAAAAAGGGAACAAAAATTAAAAAAATGCATTATTTCTCAGTTTTTAACAATTCCAGTTTAAAAATAAAAAGTACCACAGTTTATAAAACCATTCCACCAGTTAATGTCCCCCCTAATATAGTCAGATGTGCCCCGAGTATCAGCCCAACCTTCCCAGTTTAGCCAGATGTGACCCCAATATCGGCACCCCGGTATAGTCAGATGTGTCCCATGTATCTACCACCCCCCAGTACAGAGAGACAGTAACGCCGCCAGGATTGGCACCCCTCATTATAGGCAGTTGTGTCCCCCGGATAAAATTTCCCCCTTTATAGCCATATGTACCCCCAGAATTGCCCCCCCACCAATTATAGCCAGATGTGCCCCCAGTATTAGGTTACCCCCTCCCCCAGATAATCAAATGATCCCCCATTGTCAGATGTCATCCCCCCCAGTTACCCAGATGCCTGGCAGTTTTTTTGCACCCCCAAACCCCCCCTCCCCCCCCCCCAGTGTGGGTAGCCAATTGTATGACCCCCCCCCCCCCCATTAGGCAGCCCCTCCGTGCACAGATGCTAAAAAAATGTAAATAAAGCCACCTCTCTCACCTTACCTCGTTCCAGCGATGAGCCTGCAGCCCGAGCATCCGATCCCAGCTCTGAACTCAGCCGCGTATTGCCGGTGACCCGGGTCCCGGCTTGATGAAGTCATACTCGGCAATACGCGGCTGAGTTCAGAGCTGGGATCGGATGCTCGGGCTGCAGGCTCATCGCTGGAACGAGGTAAGGTGAGAGAGGCGGCTTTATTTACATTTTTTTTAGCCATCTGTGCACGGAGGAGGGGGAGATGAAGGATCACGCTGTTTGTTACAGCGGTGATCGTTCATCCGCGGGGGGGTCACTAATTGGCTACAAGGGAACATGTTCCCTTTTGCCAATTAGTAAGGCAACCGACAGTGCCAGGGGGTGCGCTCTGAAGCGCACCTGTCAATGCACAAAAGGGCTTAAGGCAGGTCAGTATATCTACGTGGCTGTGGCTTGGAGAGTGCCACAGCTGACGTAGATATACTGTAGTGGTGGGGAAAGTGGTTCATATTTTTTTGCCTACTGGTGGCTTAAAAAGCATTTTATGACAAGTTCTGAAAATATCACCTAGGAGAAAACTCAGGTGAAAAAGTAAATTGCATATGGGCCTTAGACTTGATCTAAAGAAACTAAGGTAGTTGTTTTTATGTGGAGCATTAAGTCCCCCTTTACACTTGCATTGGAAACCTGCTTTGTGTTACATTGTTTTACCACAGGGGGCCTAGCACAACTGCCGCACCATGTGGCGCTGGAAGTGTCTTTTGGCTAAGATCAAGTGTAGTATCTGTTCTTGAGGTTTTTGGGGGGACCTGGAGGGATGGCACTGTGGCAGGGTGCCCCTTTTGTAATTCCCCAGAGGCTGATTGAAAGGATCTATACCATGGTCGAAGCTGAATGGCTGAGGGCTTTGCTTAGGCGTACTGCCCCTGGAAGTGGCGCTCCAGGTGCACCTGAAAAAACCTGGGATGTTGCGGGTCCCAGGCGGAAGTAGGGTGCTTTGGTCTGTACTTCCCATATGCATAGCCAACTAACGCAGCTCCCCGGCCTTTTGGCTAGGGAGAGTGCGGAATTTTTATCACTCCGGCCGCAAGGTCGGGGCCAGCTTGCTGGCACCGGGGATATGGCTCCCACCCGGCTCCCTCTCGGGGGAGCCACCCAGACCATGTGGACACGGTTGCCACATGGCCAGGCCCTTTGGGTAACCACTGGGCACAGTCGGGGTCCTCCTCGGAGGACTCCAGGATCCTCCAACCCCTCGGGTGTTGGAGGATGCCACCCCCTGAGCCGAAGGCAAAGGGGGAAGGTTCCCTTCGGGGAACAACCGGAAGGGCCCTGCTGCATTGTGGGGCCTGTGGCTACTCATGCACGTTTTGTGGGGGTGCTTTAGGGCACTCACGCTTTTTCCATGCATGGGGCTAATAGCCTTGCTTACCCGGGACTCCTGTTGCATGCAACAGGAGCCAAGAAAGCTTAAAAAAAAAAAAAAAAAAGGGTCCAATCCACCACTGAGCCACCGTAAAGTCAAACAGCATGTTACCGGCTGACTTCTGAGACAACACAGCGGCGGTGGAAGTAATGTTAGTCAATGGGCAGCGCAAAGATTCTAAAAATGTTGACAGCGGCAGTGTGGAGCGCATGCACAGAACAATGGGAATACAACAGGGAAACCCGAGAATCCCAGTGATGTACTTCCTGTCTAGCAGGGAATACGTTACTGGGTGAGGGGCTTGTGTGTGGGGGGCGGTGCTATGCACTTGACCCTATCGGAGCACTCTGCCGCAAGGTCATATGTTAGGCATTTTGTGCATTGCGGTGCGATGCGGCTGGGTAGTGCAACGTAAATGCACCTAAGTGTAAAACTGGCCTAATTGTAGGGCAGATTCACTAGAAGGCACAGAAGGCATGTGTAATTTTTACTGGCATTTATGTTAAGTACATAATGAGCATTGCACATGTTGCTTGTTATAATAAATGCCAGTAAAATGAATCTTATGTAAAGCAGGCAAGTAGTATGTGGCACATGGAGACAGCATTGCGAATTGAACAAGCTTAATAAAAAAAATGCAAAAATTATTAATATGCAAAACTTTACACATTGCAGATTCTGACATGTTCCATACAACATGCCTTTAACTAGTTTTGTGACTTTAAACATTTGTGCATGCGTGCTCTGTCTGCTTATGTCTAGTAGAGCAGATGTCACTAGAGGATTGATGCAATATACATAAGCCAGTGAAGCACAGTAACAAAATATCGCCGCAGAATAGCTTAGGAAAAGGGAAGCTAGAATGCGCGGCAGAAGAGAATATAGCATTTTATATGCAGGACAGAGCCCAAAACTGCATAATGAATCATTATAATGTATTCTTCTAATGGGCATTCCTATTAATCTGCTGGTGTTGAGGCCGTGTGTGAGATGCACCAATGAACTTGGCATATGTAAATTCAGCTCTGTTCATACAGTCTAAATTGTTTCCAATAAAGATACTCGTGTTTGTTTATGATCGTTTCTCGTTACCGTATACAGCAATCGATCTCTTCCTTTCATTCCTATAGAATAGTTCATTTTCCTGCAGTCTGCAGGCTTCATGCTATAACGAGGGTTTAAACTCCCAGTTCCTCCTTCCACAAATATTACCTCCACTACAACTGTCTAATTTAATTTTCAGCAAAATAAATTTGAATTAATCACTTCTCGGCCAAACCAATGAATAGGCAATTACACGTATATGATAGTTGTTTTCCACCACCCCCTGTTCTCAGCACTCATTTATAATCATGTTGGCCTACAGTTATTATGTACACACTGGGATGTACTTTGGTAATTAAGCTTGTGGCCAAATTTCACAAGCTTGTGTCTTGGAATCTCTGTCGGGTGCGTTGGAGAGGTTTGTTTTCGTACCTCCAGTGCCAGACTGCTGTGCCAGGCTGTAGTGACGCATGCAGATGAATACACTTATTAGGTGTTTTTACAATTCTCCTGCTGTTGCTAAACCTATTCCTGCTAGTGAGCGGCAGGAGGTATATAGGAGGATCGCTTATTACTGATTGCAATGATCCATGCGCAGCATAGACAGGTGCAATCATCAACATCATTACTCCTCAGTATATCTGGATTTATTGTGAACCCAATGCCACCAGGAATGGCTCTTCACTTCACCTTTCCTCAATGCAATAATTAGGATACTTAATTTATGGTTCCGCTGTCCTAATTTTCCTCACGCTACTTTTACTGCTGTTTCTGATCCTTCATGTATCTTATTATTTGCTTGAGTGTCTCTGAATTAAGTGTTCCTGCTGGACCTGTTTCTGGTTATGCAGTAACACACTCTACATGCACAGATTACACTTGTTAGGAAAGTGTCAGCGGGAGGCTGTGTTATTGCTGCTCTCAGAGCAGGTGGACAGGAAGATTCAGATCTCCTTATAGCACAATAGCACTAACGTTAAGAGGTATGTACTTGATATGTAAAGTTTGCTTGAGGTGACACGTGACATGATGAGATAAACAGGTATATGTAGAGGGACAAACATATTATTAACCAGGCTGTTTTACTGGTTTTATTTTCCTGCCTGAAATAGTTAATTTTTGGACATGGAAGTGGCAGCTTCTGTCTTGTCGGTACCTTGTCAGGAATATAGTAAATTACAGCCATAAAAGTTTCCCTGGCAGACTACAACTTCTGAGTGCAGGGAAAGATAGAAACAGGTCGATAGTTTATGTATTTTCACTTAGAGATAAAGATGGCCTGAACCTCCTATTTTCGGTTCGCGAACCTCCCGTGAAAATTCGGTTCACGCAATAGACTTCAATGGGGAGGCAAACTTGGAAAACTAGAAAAATTTATGCTGGCCACAAAAGTGATGGAAAAGATGTTTTCAAGGGGTCTAACACCTGGAGGGGGGCATGGCGGAGTGGGACAGATGCCAAAAGTCCAGGGGAAAAATCTGGATTTGACGCAAAGGAGCGTTTTAAGGGCCGAAATCACATTGAATGCTAAATTGCAGGACTAAAGTGCTATAAAACATCTTGCATGTGTATACATCAATCAGGGAGTGTAATTAGTGTACTGCTTCACACTGACACACCAAACTCACTGTGTAACGCACTGCATCCAGCTGTTTGTGTTAGTGACAGCCATGCTGGACTGGTGCGCACCATGGCCAGAGTGCAGGCCGTGGCGGTTTTCAAGCCCATATGGTCGCCAGGCAGAGGTAGCTAAATAACAGAACAGTGACGGTCCAGCTGATCAAATTTGGTCTGTCCACAATGAAGCAACACCCTTATTATCTTGGGTGTGCGCCCCCCCCCCCTCTGAGACACTCATATAGCCGACGGTCATTGCTTCATTGGGGTACGCAAGCCCCTTCACCACGGCAAGGTAATGATCACAAAGAGGAATTGGTCATGTACATGCCTTTTGGTTTGTTGTTGCAACCACAGTGCAGCCAGAAAAATTGGGCAGGCATGTACATGCACCAGAAAAATTATTATAGCACAGCCGCTGCTAGCAGCGGCCTTAAAAATTCAGGAATCTGCCTGGAGTCCTGGACTCTGTTGGTGGTGGCAGAGAAGGCAGTCAAGCGGCCTGCAGGCAGAGATGCTGTGTGGGGAGCGACTTAGTCATGGGGCAGGCAGTCACACGGCGTGCAGGCAGAGATGCTGTGATGGTCCCTTGACCCAACGCTGTGTGCCAGAGATGACACCACTTGCCTTTCAAGATCACGGTACAGTTTGGGTATCGCCTTTTTTGAGAAATAATTGCGTATCTTCCACTGCGGTGTGTGGATTTGCTTTTGTGTGCTGCTTTCCCTCAGGTGGTCATCCCATTGCAGTTTGTGCTTTGTAATCATGTGCCTTCATAAGGTAGATGTCCCTACACGGGTCTTGGTCTTTCCACGGCTCAATTTTCGGGGGCAGCGCCAGCGAGTACAGATGGCATTGGTCTTATCATAGTGGCTGGATGGTGTAATAGTGGCTGGATGGTGTAATGGTTAAGGGCTCTGCCTCTGACACAGGTGACCTGGGTTCGAATCTCGGCTCTGCCTGTTCAGTAAGCCAGCACCTATTCAGTAAGGGACCTTGGGCAAGTCTCCCTAACACTGCTACTGCCTATAGAGCGCGTCCTAGTGGCTGCAGCTCTGGTGCTTTGAGTCCGCCAGGTGAAAAGCGCGATATAAATGTTATTTGTCTTGTCTTGTGTCATCTGAGGCAGACACACAAAAAAATGTCCACACCGCTGAGCCCTGGGGTGATGGCACTTTGGTGGTGGCGGCCGACTGAGTGTTAAGTGGGGTGCCAGAATCAGAGCAGGAGGAGGAAGATATGTCATGCTTCCGTGCGGAAGCAGAGAAATATGAGGTGTTCTGTGTTAAATAGTCAACTACGTCCTGACAATATTGGGGGTTGATGGCACGTGCCTTCTTCTGAACACTGTACTTTGGTCGCGGGCTGCACAAAATCACGACAGCGCGATCACGAACAGACCTACCAGGTGACCTGCCTCTGCCTTTTGTTTTGTCCATATTGGGAGGGATGAAGTGAAAGGTATGCACTGACTTGACTAACACAATGTGCAGTTAGTCACACAGGTGCAGTTAACAGGTATGCACGGAGTGGTATATCACACTGTGTGCGCTCACGTAGGTAGATGGGTGCACTGAAGTGAACACAACAGGTAGTAGGTATATGCAGTGATGGGAATTACATGTGCACCTGTCACACATAGGCAGACACAGTGACACTGACTGACAGGGCTGTATATAATGCAAGTGGGCCAAAAAAAATAAAAATGCATAATGCCTGCACAGTACACTCCACACCAAGTGCGAGTACCCCCTGAATCCTCCAGAACTACCCTCTGGGGTACTCCTACCACATGTTGAGAACCTAGGTTTAAAGTGATCCTTAAAGCGGACCCAAACTAAACATTTTTTTTTATTCAAAATATTTAGTTGCACTACTCTGACACATACAAAGATAAATAAACACTCTTTCAAGCCTATGAGCATTTCAGTGCATGCTTTTCACCCTTCTCTTTTCATAACTAGGGTTATACAGGTGGCAGCCATTAGCAATTCCTCCATTGCTGGACACCACCTACTCCACCAGTTTGCTGGATTCTGTCCCAGCAATATGAAAGGAAGGGAGGGGTTCCTCCAATAAATGTAAAATATTTTATATTTTTCATCATGCAGCTGAAAAAAGGTTGCTATTTATTATTATAATTCAGAAAATAGATTTTATTTCTGAAATCTTGTATTTTTAATTTGGGTCCACTTTAGTCAAAAAAAAAAAATGAGTTTTACTCACCTTGGGTTTCCCTCAGCCTCCTGCAGCCGTCCGGTGCCCTTGCAACCTCGCTCCGATCCTCCTGTCCCCGCCAGCAGCTACTTTCGGTTTCGGCGACAGGCGCCGACAGGCTGGGAACGCGAGTGATTCTTCTCGTTCCCGGCCACAATAGCACCCTCTATACTGCTATTGCGGCCTTCCTTGCTGCAATAGCAGTATAGAGGGCGCTATTGTGGCCGGGAACGCGAAGAATCACTCGCGTTCCCAGCCTGCCGGCGCCTGTCGCCGAAACCGGAGGTAGCCGCTGGCAGGGACAGGAGGATCGGAGCGAGGCTGCGAGGGCACTGGACAGCTGCAGGGGAAAGGGAAGCCCCGGGTGAGTAAAACTCATTTTTTTTTTACTTAGGGTTCACTTTAATCTAATACTTCATCATCATCATCAACGTCATCAGCAGGCCCATAATGCTGCCAATGCCCTAATAGTGGTTGAAAAAATATTTCTGTTTTGCTGTAATTTTTAATCACCATTTAAAGGGATGCCGAGCACCTCACATGGGTAAGCCTTGAGACTCCTACCAGTACTGCAAAATACTTAAAGATGTATACCTTTCTGTAGCTTGTGCTCTTCTCTTTCATTTGCTCAGAATCAGAATCACTTTTATTTCGACAAGCACGACTGGGTCGTGCCCGGAAT
This sequence comes from Hyperolius riggenbachi, assembly GCF_040937935.1. Classification (NCBI taxonomy): domain Eukaryota; kingdom Metazoa; phylum Chordata; class Amphibia; order Anura; family Hyperoliidae; genus Hyperolius; species Hyperolius riggenbachi. Next base: position 126,171,384 of record NC_090648.1, read on the forward strand.
TGGGCTTGGCACTTGAATACGGGGCATTTACATAGAAACATCTGAGACATCAGAACATAGGGCATAATAGACATCAATACAACACATATACCTACACATATATATATATACATAAACCACAATTCTCCATAACTAGGTTGGTTACATGCAGAAAGTCTATGGGGGGAGAGCATGAGCAGAGTTTAAGGAGTTCAGCGAGTTTACTGCTGAGGGGTAGAAGCTGTTTTTGTGTCTCATGGTCTTTGTGGAGATGGACCTATACCTCAGATACCTCCGCCCCAAGGGGAGCTGATTGAAAAACTGGTGGCCAGGGTGTGAGGGGTCCTTGGCAATCTTCATTGCACTGGAGCGTAGTCTGGCATTGTAGAGGGAGTCCAGGGCAGGGAGTGTGTGTCCGATTATCTTTTCCGCTGACCTGATGATCCTCTGTAGTTTGCGCCTGTCACTTTCAGTGGAGCCAGCATACCAGACAAGGATGGAAGAACAGAGGACGGATTCGATGGTTGCGGTATAGAAGCTTGTCAGGAGTTTCCGGGACATGCCGAACTTCTTCATTTGGCGGAGAAAGTAAAGCCTCTGCTGGGCTTTCCTCTGGGTCAAGACAGTGTTTGCCTTCCACTTCAGGGTGATGGAGATGGTGCCTGAATTGCCATCCTACACCAAATTGTTTTCATTGGATTTCAATTTATCGTGGCTGCTATCTTGGCTATGTTATAACTTCCGGGTCACCCGTCTTCTCTGTTAGAGAAGTGCATCACTGAATGAAGCAGGAAGAGGAAGTGACACGTATGGCCATTGCAAGAGGCTCCTCCAGAGGCCGCAATAGCAGCATAGGGGGCGATATACAGGCTGGGAACGCGAACAATCACTCGCGTTCCCATGCCTGTCGGCCAGTGACGTCCAAACCAGAAGTGTTCGCCGGCAGGTGCAGAGGCATCGGAGCGGAGCTGTGAGGGCACCGATCAGCTGCAGGGGGCTGAGGGAAGCCCCAGGTGAGTTCATCTCATTTTTTTTGTTTGGCTTTAGGTTCACTTTAAAGGCATACCCATGAGAAGTGCTCGGAGTCCCTTTAAATGCATCAAACTGGTAAAATGACGTAAGATGACAATTGTGCTAACATATCCTAAAAAAGCTTTATAAGAATTTTGGTTCTGTTATGTTCCTGTTGTTATTGGTCTTCCTTCCTGCTCCAAGGAATAGATTAGAATGAATTAGGATAGAATGACGCTGTAATGCAATGCTGCTGTAGCTCATTGAAATGACTCTTGCAGTTCTTTACCACGATTGTCTGCCTAGTCTAAGCTAATAGCGGTAATTATTGCTGTCAGTTGACAAAAAATGTAATGTACCTCAATGACCTCAAGAAAACATTTTCCCTTACATCCCACAATGCATCAGTGTGGAGCATTTGTTCCGTCATTTTCACTAAATAAATTCTGTACCAGCCTAAACACTGTCTGCATGGAGTTCTGTTCTATACATGCTTGTGTGGGGTTCTCCCAAGTGCTCTGGTTTCCTCACACAACCCAAAAGCATACAGGTACGATAACTGCGATTCCCTAGAGGCTGGCAAAGGCACTTGATTGTAAGTCTAGCTGAGGGACAGTATTCGATAGGATTTATTAAAGGGACTCTGAGCACCTCTCATAGGCATGCCTTTAAGACTCTGACTAGTATTGCAAAGTACTTAAAGATGCATACCTTTCTGTAGCTTGTGCTCTCCACTTTCATGTGAATCGCCCTTCTACACCAAATAGTTTTCATTTGATATCAATTTAAAAATCGCAGCTGCCATCTTGGCTATGTTATAACTTCCAGGTCACCCCTGTCTTCCCTGTTAGAGAAGTGCATCACTAAATAAAGCAGGAAGAGGAAGTGACACACATGGCCATTGCAAGAGGCTCCTCCAGAGGGGTCATAGCACGACTTTGTTGGAAGTCGTCTGCCTTAAAGGCATGCCCACGGGAGGTGCTCGGAGTCCCTTTAAAGGGAACCTGAAGTGAGCTAAAAAGTACTTAGGTACTCGTCTATGTAGTGGGAAGGCTCTGGATCGCATTGAGCCTTCCTGATCCTCTCTCCGCACCCTCATTCCACAGCTGTCCCCCGTTTAAGTTATTCTCAGGTCAAATACATTTTTAAGACTCTTTGGGGTTGATTCACAAAGCATTACTGCATTTGGTAATGCAGAAAACAGCTGACTTTACCAAGCCCTCAGGAAAATGTCAAATCATAAAGGCTGTTACTGCATGAAAAGCTGCAATTACCAAGCAGTGAGGTAAATTACCGACTTGTGGGGTAAATACCTCAACACATGTCGGTAAATGTCAATTCATAAAGACTACCACAAGCGGTAAAGGCATGAAATAATACCGTCTGCTTTGAAGTGGTGAAAAGAGTGCAGAGACCCAGCAGCAGCTGTGACTGACAGGAGCAGAGAACCAATAGAAACAGCCCCTGTTTTTCTGCAAATCTGACTGAGGGAATCTGAATTTGTCATTTTTTCCCCCCTCCCTCCCCCCACCAGCCAATTCTTGTGATCAGCTTCAGCCTATGACAACCCCAGTACAGCGCTGCCGTAAATTGCAGCGCTGTACAGTATCCAAGTGGCGATCGCTTCCTCCAGCCCCATGCGCATGGATCGCTGGCCAGGGCATGCGTAGTTGACAAGCTTTCAAAAGTGGACCGCAGCACACTGGAGTAAATCTAGAGGACAATTGATAGGCTGTGGGAGACTGGGAGAAGCCCCAGGTAAGTATAACTCCACTTTTTTCCCCTGTCTTGGGTTCTCTTTAAAGAGGAACTATCAAATAAACTGTCCTTCTGTAAGCCCCCCATACCTATAGAGCTTTTAGGCAGCAACAATAGAAAGCTTTTCAGAAGCCTTTGTTCACAGCCTGTGTGAAAGGAATGCCAAATGTATCAGCTTTTTGTAAAAAAAGGTTTGCGTTTGGGGATAGAGCTGTACTATGCAGATAGGTTCCACTTATCTATCACTAATAACAGAGGAATAACTTACTGTTTATTTCTGCCCTGCTCACACACACACATTGCTTTCTCACAAATCATATGGGAATAGCTGAGAGATTTTTTTAGCTACAGAGAAGGATCTAAAAAGAAGGACTTGTACTTTTTCCTGTACTTCTATGCCCCCCCCCCCATTCAGAATGAGCTCTTCCTGGCTGAAAACTCTGTTTACTTTAGACTGCATGAGCGGAGGGAGACACTGGAGTAGAGATGGCCTGAACCTCAGATTTTTGTTTTGTAAACTGCATTCGCGAACCTCCGCAAATGTTCGCGAGCATGCGAACTTTTGCGAACCACAATAGACTTCAATGGGGAGGCAAACTTTGAAAACTAGAAACATTTATGCTGGCCACAAAAGTGATGGAAAAGATGTTTCAAGGGGTCTAACATCTGAGTTTTTGCATAGCGGAGTGGGACACATGACAAAAGACCCGTGGAAAAATCTGGATTTGACGCAAAGCAGCGTTTTAAGGGCATAAATCAGATTGCATGCTACTCTCTTCTCAGTGACAATGCCTCCAGCTGCACTGAAGGTCCTTTCTGGCAGGACGCTTGAGGCAGGGCAATACAGAAGTTGGATGGCAAATTGGGAAAGCTCTGGCCCCAGGTCAAGCCTGCGCACCCATTAGTCCAAGGGTTCATCGCTGCTCACAGTGTCTAAATCCACACTTAAGGCCAGGTAGTCGGCTACCTGCCAGTCCAGGCGTTGGTGGAGGGTGGATCCGGAAGCTAAGGCGAAGCTAAGGCGAGGCGTTGGACTAAAGCTAAGGCGAGGCGTTGGACTAAAGAATGTCCGCATGTCCGATATCACCATGAGATCGCTGGAGCGTCCTGTCCTTGCCTGCGTGGACATGGGAGAAGGATTACTGGCAGTGGTACCTTTATTGCGTTGTGCTGTGATATCACCCTTAAACGCATTGTAAAGCATAGTTGCCAGCTTGTTCTGCAAGTGCTGCATCTTTTCTGCCTTCATGTGATTTGGAAACATCTCCGCCACTTTGTGCCTATACCGAGGGTCTAGTAGCATGGCCACCCAGTACAGCTCATTACCCTTGAGTTTTTTTATACGGGGGTCCCTCAACAGTCTGGACAGCATGAAAGATGCTATCTGCACAAAGTTGGATGCAGACGTACTATTCATCTCCTCTTGCTCTTCCTCAGTGATGTCAGTTAAGTTCTCCTCCTCCCCCCAGCCACGAATAATACCACGGGAAAGTTGAGCAGCACAAGCCCCCTGCAACACCTGCTGCGGTTGTTCTTCTGCCTCATCCTTCTCCTCCAAAACAACACCTTCCTCATCATCTGACTCCTCTTCCCCACACGACTCTTCCTCCTCCTCCCCCTCTGTGCTGCCGCAGGTGCTGAGGAATCATCTGCTTCTGCTGAGAATTGATCCCACAACTCTTCCTCCTGTTCCTGTTCACGCTCCTCCACAGCTTGATCCACCACTCTACGCACGGCACGCTCCAGGAAGAAGGCATATGGGATCAAGTCGCTGATGGCGCCTTCACTGCGACTCACCAGGTTTGTCACCTCCTCAAACGGCCGCATGAGCCTGCAGGCATTTCACATCAGTATCCAGTACTTTGGCCAGAACATCCCCATCTCCCCAGACTGTGTCCTTTGACTGTAGTTGTAGGGATACTGTTTGACGGCTTTCTCCTGTTGTAGCAGGCGGTCGAACATCAGAAGGGTCGAATTCCAGTGAGTCGGGCTATCGCAAATCAAGCATCTCACCGGCAAGTTGTTTCTCCGCTGAATATCGGCAAAGCGTGCCATGGCCGTGTAAGACCGCCTGAAATGCCCACACACCTTCCTGGCCTGCTTTAAGACGTCCTGTAAGCCTGGGTACTTAGACACAAATCTCTGAATTATGAGATTAAGCACATGTGCCATGCAGGGTACATGTGTCAACCTTCCCAAATTCAAAGCCAAAATGAGATTGCTGCCGTTGTCACACACCACGTTGCCGATCTCCAGATGGTGCGGGGTCAGCCACTGATCCACCTGTTTGTTCAGAGCAGCCAGGAGAGCTGCTCCAGTGTGACTCTCCGCTTTGGGGCAAGACATGTGTAAGATGGCGTGACACTGTCATACCTGGCATGCAGCATAGGCTCTGGGGAGCTGGGGCTGTGTAGCTGGAGAGGAGATTGCAGCACCAGAGTTGATCTGCCACTCAGCCAAAAAGGAGGAAGATGACGCAGCGAAGAGGATGTAGCAGGAGGAGAGGAGATGGCAGCAGGCCTGCCTGCAAGCCGTGGAGGTGTCACTAGGTCCGCTGCATAGCCACGTACTCCCTGCTTGCCAGCGGTCACCAGGTTGACCCAATGGGCTGTGTAAGTAATGTACCTGCCCTGACCGTTCTTGGCAGGCCAGGCATCCGTGGTCAGATGGACCCTTGACCCAATGCTGTGTGCCAGAGATGACACCACTTGCCTCTCAACTTCATGGTACAGTTTGGGTATCGCCTTTTTGGAGAAATAATTGCGGCCTGGTATCTTCCACTGAGGTGTCCCAATGGCCACAAATTTTCGGAAGGCCTCAGAGTCCACCAGCTGGTATGGTAACAGCTGGCGGGATAACAGTTCCGCCAAACCAGCTGTCAGACGCCAGGCAAGGGGTTGAGTGGCAGACATTGGCTTCTTCTGCTCAAAGATTTCCCTCACGGACACCTGGCTACTGCTGTTGGCAGAGGAGCAGAAGCCGCTCAAGGTGAGAGGCGGAGTAGAGGAGGTTGGCTGTGATTGTGAAGGTGCAAGGGAGAAAGCGGCTGAAGAAGATGATGCACCTGAAGGAGGTTTTGCTCAGGTGGTCTTCCCATTGCAGTTTGTGCCTTTTCAGCGTGTGCCTTCCATAAGGCAGTTGTCCCTACGTGGGTGTTGGCCTTTCCATGGTGCAGTTTTGGGTGGCAGAGACTACAGATGGCATTGCTCTGATCTTGGGCATACACGCTAAAAAATGTCCACACCACTGAGCCACCCTGGGGTGTGGGCACAATGGTGGCGTCAGCAGCTGACGTTGAAGGGCATGTTGGATGGCTGTACATAGGTGGCAATACATGGCGCCGGACACTGCCACCAGCTGTTTCTGATGACGAGCTCCCCCTGCTTCTTTCAGCAACTCGTCTCCTCCTACTCCTCTCTGACTCCCCCTCTGAACTGTCCCCTTGGTCATCATGTCTCTTAGTATCTCACGTGGCATCCATGGCAGTATCATCATCATAATTATCTTCCAAAGCTTCGCTTGTATCAGACACCTCCAAAACTGCACCAACAGCAGGTACTTCATCATCTTCCTCCTCACACCTTACGTCCATAGTGTCGCCTAACTCAGACATATGAGGTGGTGTAACTTGCTTAGCGCCTTCATCTTGTTGTAACAATAATGGCTGTGAATTAGTAAATTCCCCACCAAATAACTCCTGCGAAGTTTCAAATGTAGCGGATGTGGTACTTGGAATAGCGCTGGTGGATGCGGAAGATGAGGTGTTCTGTGTTAAATAGTCAACCACGTCCTGACAACCTTGGGAGTTAATGGGATGTACCTTCTTCTAAGCACTGTACTTTGGGCCAGGGCCACATGAAATCACGTCAGCACGACCTCGAACAGACCTGCCGGGTGGCCTGCCTCTGGGTCTGCCTCTGCCTCTACCTGTTTTGTCCATATCGGGGGGGGGGGGGGATGAAGAGAAAGGTATGCACTGACTTGACTAATACAATGTGCAGTCACACAGATGCAGTGAAAGGTAGCAGTGACTGGTATTACAATACAATGTGCAGCTGTCACACAGGTGCAGTTAACAGGTATGCACGGACTGGTATACTAAACAGCGTGCGGTCACACAGGTGCAGTGAACAGGTAGCAGTGACTGGTATTACAATACAATGTGCAGCTGTCACACAGGTGCAGTTAACAGGTATGCATGGACTGGTATATTAAGCAGCGTGTGGTCACACAGGTGCAGTGAACAGGTAGCAGTGACTGGTATTGCAATGCAATGTGCAGCTGTCACACAGGTGTAGTTAACAGGTATGCACGGACTGGTATACTAAACAGCGTGTGGTCACACAGGTGCAGTGAAAAGGTATGCAGTGATTGGTATTACAAATGTGCACCTGTCACACACAAGTACCGTGAACAGGTGCAATAACTGGTGGTTTATTACACTGTTTGCGCTCACGTAGGTGCACTGAACAGGTTACAGGTATGCACTGCAGTGATTGGAATTACAAATGTGCACCTGTCACACACACACACAGGTACTGTGAACAGGTGCAATGACTGGTGGTATTAACAATGCGCTTGCTCACATAGGTAGGTAGGTAGGTGCACTGAACAGTGACCAGGTGCAGTGATTGGGATTACAAATGTGCAGCTGCCTGTCACACACACAGGTAGTCACTGAATGTGCTGGGCCTGGCAGTGGCACAGTAGGAATTACCAAGGCCGACTATGCAACACAGGTGTCTGTGGGACACACACACACACACAAATAGATCACAAGAACAAGATTAGCTCTCAAAAGAGCTGCTGAGGGGTGCTTTTTTTGCAATAAGAATCAGCAAGGAGCAAGCTAACAAGCCTACAAGAGCCTAACTAAGCTTTCTTTATAGCTCTCTCTGCAGCAGCAGCAGCTCAGAACGGTTTGGGCCATCTCTACACAGGAGCAGCTGATGAGCTATTTACACACTATTTGAATCTATATTTCTGCTTTCTATCATTCTGAAGACATTTTACTCACAGGATTACAGCCAGTAAAGATTGTTTCTGTATGCTGGATGTGCTGGACACAGTCCTCCACAGTAATGCCCACAGTGAAAATTATTCTCTGTAAATGTCATATTTTATTCACATAAAAAAAATGAAAGATGAAAAAAAGCTTTTGTATTGCTATTCACTAGTAATTGCTGGAAAAATATGTGGCATTTAGTATAGTAATATCACCACTGCACCATATAATATTGTACATTTTCAGGATTTGCTTGATTAAAAAAAGGAAGACAAACATATACTATTAACATAAAAATACACTTCATCCTGTAAAATATAAACTAAGTTGTCTCTATGAGATATGTAGTAAAATATAATGATAGCGCTGACTGGGATATTTAATAAACATGGACGTGAAGCTTTAGACGTAAAGCTGTCTTCCCACACGTGCCTTGCCATTCCAAAATATCTACTTAGCACAAAATAATAGCAATCAGCATAAGTGTTTCCTGGCACATTTACTAAGAATTGCCTATTTATTTAAGAGCATACTTATTTGTAATTTTGTAGCGTTTTAATGCCTAGTCCCGTTAGCTTCAGGTAGAAGAACACTCTCGCTGATGTCTATTCAAAGTGATTTTGTTTCTTCTGCATATAAGAGTGCACAATTCATATTCACCTGCTGCTTTTTTTTCTCAAATATTGCTGTAACACCCAACATCAGTTTTTTTTGTTTTCCATACATATAAAAATTATACCTATACTCATAAGGAGCTGCTGGCCTCAGGGCAAGTCTTACATTAGGCTTCCTTAAGACTAGTTTCATACGTGGCCATTGCGTTTGTGGTGCAATCCTCCATCCCCATCGTATTGCAACGCAAAAACAGTCATTCATATGACCCTGCGCCAAAGTGCGCCAACAGGGTCATATGCAGAGCGCCGCACCCCTCCCCCCCCCCCCCGAATGCCGCTCGCCGCGTGATGTACATCCTGCTGGACTGGAAGTATGTCACTGGGATTCCCAGGTTTCCCTGTAGTATTTCCCTCAATCTGCGCATGCGCTATGCACTGCAGCCATCAACATATTTATAGTTTCTGCACCACCTATTAACTTACAATACTTTCGCTGCCACCAAATCAACGCACAATTCTGAGGGTAAAGCGTTGTTAACTTTGTGGGGGCTTGGCGGCCGATTGGGCACTTCCAATGCAACGCGACGCTGTAAGTTTGCTAGACCCCATTGCCGTGCATTGTTATTGCTTTACCCTGCGGTAAAACAGGATAACGCAATGCACACTTGCAAGACAAGTGTAAAAGAGGCCTCTGTGTTCTGAATATAAAGCACCAAACCTGGCCAAGCACAGGAGCATTGTCCCCACTTCCCCTCTTTTGCCCCCATACATTTATGTCACCACTATGTGATTTACTTTGAAGTTCCCACATAGAAAACACTGGACCTGAGTGCACTTCCCTGGATGCATCTGCATCTTTGGGGCGGGGCCTATTGGGGTCAGATTTTGGACGCCAATACGCTCATTTTGTAGTGGTGGGGAGTTCCGCTGGCTTTTTGCCGAACTAATGTTGGCAACTGGAGGTCTAGGCGCATAAGGATTTGGCACGGGATGATTTAGGACAGGGTCCACACTGAATGATGGATGGCACTTTTAAGGGCCACCCACAAAAGTGGGCCCCAATAATTAATTAGCTTTAATAAAAGCGGTATGGAGTGGAGGGGGACAAGTACGATGACTGTCCCCTTCCTCTTATGGGCAGGGGCCCGTCATACCCACTTTACACCTCCCCAGGGACTGTTTCTTTGACTGACCAGGACGTGTAATTCCTGTTCACCCGTGTCAATCCCAAGTGGCGTTCTGCCAGTTCGTCGCTTGCCATCACAGTGGAAGCAAGGGGCGTCCTGGTCCGTGCCTCTGTGCCCACTCCCTGGGGATGCAGGGGGGCACATGTTCGCCAGGGACGTGCACTCTGGAGTTAGGAATATCTGTTAGAATGAGGCGCAATACCCCCTATCTCCCAGGGCCCCCCCTCAATGTGCCGGGTCATAGGTTCTATCCCTGTGAGGATTCAATTGCAAAATTATGCACCACCTCCCTGCACTTTAAGTATGGGGACAGAATATATATGAGGTGAATGCACCCCTAAAAAGTCTCCTCTCTGTATACCCAGAGTATATTCTCAGAACACACTAGGTTTTTAATAGAGTTTTAATGTGTAGGGAATGAAGCTATGTCACCATGGTTACGGACAATACAACTGTGAAGCATACAGGTGTGGAGTGAATATTAGTGTTTTCACTTGACTTTATTGCACGATTATAATATGAGAATTTTGATTCAATGGATTGCGCACTTTACTTATATATATATATATATATGTGAGTTTTACACTTCTCAATGTACTGTTGTCTTGCACTATGTAATGCACATTGATCCCCCAAAAGCACATCACCAAGATCGGCGCATCTTCACCCATTCACCTCTGACCTAAATGATGTCAGTAGGTACGAAGTTGATAGTGTTAGGCCTAGGTAGGTGTGAGAGTTAGGTTAGGAGAGGCAATAGTAGAATATTTGTAACAATACCAATATTCTACTATCGGCTTCATCTGGTGCCTGAATTAACTTGAAGTACTCCTCCATCAAACTTGTAACTCTATCAGAAATAATACTAAAAAACCTAGAGGAACAGAAATCTAATTATCTATAAAAAATTATGTGGATAGAACCTTAAAAATAAATGCAGACATGATTCAAAGTAGCCATAGTCATTGTATAGCAATCTTTAAAAAATATTTATAAACCAGTTGGAACAAAAATCAATGAAGTCTACACCTAATGATTCTATATCAAATAGCGTTCATGTATTATTATCTCGGTGAAAAAAAATAATTTCAAATGATGTCCATAAATTCCCTTTAGACTTCATTAAATTTAAATTCAATTTATTATATGATCAAAAGCCGTAGTTCTATGAAATCTGGCATAAGTGTGACATAAATGGTGATTAAAGTCATGTCTAACCAAAGTACCTGGCTTCTGCCTACAGACTGAATAAAATGTGGCCAATAGGATCCCTGGTAATTAGTCAACTAAAAAGAGACCTGAGATTGACAATTAGTATTATTATAATTTTTTATTTATATAGCGCCAACATCTTCCATAGATACATGAGACATTAAAAACTCTGTACAATCAGGACATAAACAAATACTTTCAGTACATAGTTGATGTGCTGTTTGAGACATCAACATACTATTACATGTTCATATGATAAATTACAGCAAAATAAGAAATACTAGGACGAGTCCCCACCCTTGTGACCTTATAATTTAGAGGGTAGTGGTTTGGAGATATTAGGGAAGGAGGGAAGATTAGAGGATTAGGCAGTGAGCCTCCAATGCTACCTATAGCAAATTATAGGCTTGCCTGAACAGGTGCGTTTTTAGTGTATGTTTGGAGGTTCCCAGGCTTGGAGCATGATGGACAGAGTGTTCCAAAGGAGAGGTGATGCTCGTGAGAAGTCCTGGATATGGGGGTGATAGGAGGTGACCAAGCTAGAGGACAAGTGGTTCTCCGTGGAGGAGCAAAGGATCCGGGTGGGATGGTATTTGGAAACTAATGAGGAAATGTAAGGCGGGTGAGGAATTTAACCTGGATCCTTTGGGTAATACTGTAGGTAGCCAATGGAGAGATTGGCAAAGGGGGGCTACGCCTGCGTTGGAGGAGTGGCAGGAGATGTGGATTAGATGAGCAGCAGAGTTCAGTAGGGACTGGAGTAATGCCAGTCTGGTTTTTGGTAGACTACAGTGTAGGGTGTTACAGACAGTAGACAAGACAAAATATGATTAGATCAAGTGCAATAGTAATAGATGGAAGTCATAGGAGGTAGTTAGTGTGTTAAAATGTGGTCTAAATGAGAGTACAGAGTTACCCCCAGATGTCTAAATGAGACTGCAGAGTCCAGAGTTACCCCCAGACAACGAGCTTTAGGAGTTCAGGTAGTTGGGGTGTTTTTGATGTTGATGGTAACTATAGCTTGGGGAGCAGAGTACTTGACTTTCAGTTCACCATTCTAGATGTTGGAACTTAAACGTATTAGTCCTAAATGAAAATACTAATTTTTTAAAAAGATAAAATGTGAGAAAAAGATAAAACCTTGGATGTTCCCAACATATGAAGTTCCTCAGTCATGAAGGGGTTTTAAATAACCACCAAATGCAAGAAACTTTACTTACTCACCTCACTGTTCACAGTACCATTGCTCCTCTTTTATGACTGCAAAAGCCAGTCTTCATTTAGATCTTAGGTTCTCAACACAGGTTACATGTACCCTAGGTGGTGGAGCAGTTAATTTAGGCTTGATTCACCCAGAAATTTAGACTCTAATGATAGTTTTTACATTTAGTGGTTACAAAAAGCAATTTGAGTGGTGGAGGTGTGGCTAGAGGCAGTTAGCTGTGTAGTCAAACTGTGGGTAGCGATAGTGGTTAGCGGCGGGAGCACTCTGATTAGCGGCAGTGACACCAAGTAGTAGCAGTGACTGTGAGGATAATGACGCTGCAGCGACAGTGAGTCCTGTTAGCCGCTCTGGATAGTGGCTAGGTTAATGTTAGGCATAGGTAGTAAAAAGATTAGTGTTAGTTGTAGGTAAGGGGTAGGTTAGGGCAAGGCATAAATGGGGGAGGTTAGAGAATGGGAAAAGATAGGTTGATAGCAGAATATCAGCAACATTACCAATATTCTACTATCGGTAACAGGCGATAGTCAAATATCAGTAACAACATTGTGCTCTAATTACCATGCAGTGCTTTTAAATGTATGCCCAGGAGATTCTTTAGTTTGACTCGGGAACTTGTAATTTCATTGTATACGTAACCAGTGCAACCTTGGTTTCCGAGCATAATTTATTCCATAAGAATTCATGGAAACCCAGTTGATTCATTCCACAAGCCAAAAACAGTTATAGTAAAATAGTATAAAATAAAAATGTAAACAAGACTTTTTTTGTGTGTGACTTTAACAAGGAACCCATCCAATGACCGTTACTTTTAAGGATTTCATGGAAATGTGACTTTGCACATTCTCTACACTCAGATTAAGTACAATTAAGTACAATCCTACAGCTCCAAAGTTGTGATGAGGTGACATATCTCTACATTTTTTTTGCTTGCATATCAAGACGTTGCTTGTATATCAAGTCAGAATTTCACAATAATTTTTGCTTGTACTGCAAAGCGCTCTTAAACCAAGTTACTCTCAATCCAAGATTTTACTGTATATGATAGGGAAACAAGGTAAGGAATGGACTGACTAAATTCATTGGCAGAGTGTAGAAACACACTAGGCAGAATCACATATGCGTTTTCCACTATTTGCTATGGAAAATGCATATGCAATTCTGCCTAGTGTGTTCCTACAGTGAAGGAGGCCATTTTACATGTGGTCCATAAACTTTCATTAACGACAAAAATGCTGGTGTTTTCTGAAATGCTAGCGTATCTGCCTAGTGCGTTCCATGCCTGAAAGAGACAGTTTCTTCTACTGTATAAGCTTTTCACACGGAATATTGCTTTGTGATGGTTTTTAACCATCGCGTTCCAAACACGGAGATCTGCAGTTTCTCTATATAATTGTGCACATGCTCTCACAATACTGATCTGGTAGGGCTATATGTTTTTAACTGTGATGTAATCCAGGGCCCATCTGTTTGCATTTTTATGAAACTTATCAGCCTTCAGCGTGAGTGAAAATCCATAGTAATCAATCAGTAATTACTTTAAATGGATCCTAGGGAAATTGGCTAATGAGAGCAAATGTCTGACTTGCAAGTAAGGGAAGAAGTTTAACTAATCAGCACTTTAGGAAGGAAGTTGATTAACATACAAAGAAATACCAGCTGCAAAAAGGGGACCTCAGAATACACATCAGTGCACGGCTTCCATCACAAATACATTGCATGCACTTTAAAGCCTCATCTACACAGTACAATTTTCCGTCAGATCGGATCTATTAGACGGATCTATCAGATAATTTTCAACTGGTCCAAGGCTGCAATAGAATTTGCAATAGATTTTAGGTACTTATCAAAGCAAAATCTATCGCAAAATTGATCTGAAACAATTTTGACGTCCTCAAACGATGCAATTTCTATCTAATAGATCCGTCTATCTAATGGAAAATTATACCGTGTAGATGAGGCTTAAGGGGAATATTTATCAATGCAGGATATCTCCCCCCCCCACACACACACACACATTTTTCACTGCTTGTCATATTTCCTCCGTAGTGCCTCTATAGTCAGGCTGTTTTTTTGGAATCAATCAAGGTCACCTTTTCTGTGTGTGAAGTAAGAAGTGGCCACCCCATAAAAGCCAAGCAAATATGATAAGCAGGTACAGCTGGATGGACTAATGAAAGCTTACACTTTATCCGGTAGACCGCACTTCTACATTTCTCAGCTCATCCTAGACACTGGCATGGATATGGCCCTCCAGGGCTGGAGGTTTAGTGTAAGAAGCTTTAACACCATAGTAATGCCTAGAAGGCGCTATAGAGCGTCATAAAATAACACAGAAAAGGATAGAGCACATATTATTATTTCTCTTAGCAGTGCTGAATCCAAGCACTGGGGTCCAATAGTCTGCCATCCAGTGCTTCTGCTGTAAAACAGACCAACGCAGATGCTAAAAGTAACCTTTGGAAACCGAATATCCTTATCATCATCATCATCAGCTATGCTATGGCTAAGCGCTGGCTCCCAAACTAACCATGCCACTATGATCAGCCTCACTGCTCCAGCTCTTTAAAATGAGTCAGGTCATTTCTGGGCCCACTTAGTGCATACGTATTTGTATGACACTGGTGAGCTGGGCACAGGGTGAGCCAAATGACGGCTCACTGTGCTGCCACTCAAATCCCCGGTGGCGTTAAATACTGTACCCCCCTCTGAGTCATAGCAACTCGCAGGAAGGAGTAATTTAGGGTCTGCCAATCGACGGAACCCCAAATTATCCTTACGCACCCGGTGCAGTATAACATTACTGCTATGTCAGTGCCAACTTTTGAGGCTTGGCGTCTGCTTCGCACTTGGAGGTACACAACACATGATTTGGGTGCTGCCTTAGGCCATAATGTTAATTACTGCTACAGCGGTACGGCCCCAATTACGATAAAATGACTGTAATTCATGTGCCGGCAATAGCCGGATCCCAAATTACATGCCCCCCCCAAAAAAATAGGTTATCGGTAGAAGAATATATTTATTGTATTCCCCTGAGATTATGTAGTACAGGGAGAGGCATCTTTTGGCTTCTCCCTACACCCAAATTACACATGGCTGAATGACAAGTACTCATTTGAAACGCAGACCAAACTAAATCTGGGACAGAACTCGAGTGATAGTAGGTGTACAGCGTGCTTCAGATTCAAGCCATGTACCAGCGGGATATCAGTAACTCTCCGTCAAAATAATCTGGCACAGCTCTTTTACAAACAATTCTCTTTATTCACACTTCAGTACAAAACATAAAGAGCTATAAAGTGGCTACTTTAAAAAGCACAGTTTTATAAGTGTATTCATTCTCTACTACTCTATAGAGTTGCATAGATCAATATGACACTGAGGGATTTGTAAAGAGATTTATAATTAATTTACTAATAAGGGGACATCATCATAATGACACACATTACAGTGCAGAGAGAGTTTTTTCTCCTAATAAATTGTTCATGATTATTTCAAGTCCCATTATGCTTTTCTTGACTTCCTCGCTTTTGCCTAGGTGGTTCTTTGTCTCCATGCGTTTATTATTTCCCTGTCCCCTATTATTATTGTTATTATACTCTTTCATACTTTTTCATGTCCATAGTTTAATCTTTGAGCATGTGTCATTATATTTTCCATTCACTCTAACAGTACAACATCAATATAATTTTCTCAAACTGTAAGTGCTCGGGAATTAGCAAATATCGGCTTTCCTGTATGATTAGGTTTTTGAAACAAACACACATTCACTTTGTAAAACTTTTAATAAGAGCTTCTGTTTCTGTTTGGGGAAATAGAATTAGACTGAGAAACATTGCTCTACTCTTGCAATCTTAGTCATATGTAAATACACCTGAATACCAGGTTCAGCTTCAAACTCATAGATTCATTTTGAGAGTCTAAGTGCTGGCTACATGTCAATGCCTCCCAAACTGTGTATCATTAAGGAGAGGAAAGAGGCTATAACATCATTATATGGCATGACACTATCCTATGTTCAATGTAGTGCAACCGAGCACAAAGTGAATGCTTGCTTGAGCATGTCAGAGTAACGAACCATGTGACTAAATATATGGATCTCCAAGACTGACCATGGGTGCTGCTTGGAATGTATAGAAGATGACATAGGGCTATTTTGGTGAATATATATATATATATATATATATATATATATATATATATATATATATATATATATATATATATATGTGTGTATCTATCTATCTATCTATCTATCTATATATATATATATATATATATATATATATATATATATATATATATATCTCAAAGTCCCCAGTATCCAACACCACGGGGATTGCCTGATGCCGGATACATGTGTGGGCCATTTGCTTGTCCAACTGGCCTAAAAAGGATTAACCTCCCCCCCCCCCTCTCCCTCTGCAGCATTTAAAGTGAGTGTCCGGGGCCATCTTCTAACCGTCCTGTAGCTCCTAGCAGCTTTCCGGTGTCCTCCATGCACAGATCCCGGTGTGTCACCTGACCCGTGTGACATGCCGAGAGCTGTGCATGGAAGCCGGAGAGTAGCTAGGAGCTACAGCACAGTTAGAAGATGGAGCTGAGCGCTCAGTAAGTATTTAATTTTTTTTTACATCTACCACTGTAATCCAAGTCTGCAAGTCTTTGGAGTTGCCTTACCGATTGTAATCCTCAGGAGTAAATCTATAAATCTGGCTAGAAGACATGCTTATGACTGTCCGCACTATGAACACTACAGCTTTACCAATTTGAAAGAGGGCCTTTAAAAAAAAATCCATGACAGTAGTCCTCCACAAAGGCTCCCAAGTGTTGCACTGATTGAAATACCTCCTTTCTCAGGATATTATTGGGCATATCAAGGGGCCAGTTTGTAGCCCTATTGGGAAATGCATAGATCTTTTTGCCAGGGCTCCCATCTACACAACATTGATCTGAAACATAAGCTCAAGTAAGAGCAAGTGTGAATCTCTGATTGGGGGCTTCCCATTGGTCCGCTGATCTTTTGATCTATCCAATCAGAACTCCCTGGGAAGGAAAGATTCTCATTGGTCTAGATTGATGGATCGATGGGGAGCATTAGTGCAAGATTCAAAATGTTCTTGCTGGAGTTTCCTTGCCAAATTAAACTGATGAGATTAACAATTGTATTAATCCTCCTACTCCTAAAATGATTTTTTTAGATATCCCATGGTTTATTTTATATTTAAACATTTACAAAGTAGATGGAATGTTTTGTGGTCTCTGCTCAGTGGCAGCCTATTAAGTGTCTGTGAATGAAAATACATGAACTATTGACCTTTTTCTCTATCCTTCTGCTCTCAGAAGTTGTTTTCTGCCAGGAAAACTTTTATGGCGTCAACTTGCTTATCAGTGATGTTTACTATATTCTCGGCAAGGTACCAACAAGACAGAAGCTGTCACTTTCATGCCTAAAAAGTTACTGTTACAGGCAGCAAAATAAAACAAGTAGAACAGCTCTGTACATGCAAATCATGTCACATGTCACCTCGGGTGCATTTTAAGAAATGCCATTCCTTAATACATTTTTTAAGGTGTCTTGTGTGTTTTACATCTACTGTATTTGTAAGACTGTATTAATTTATTGAGAGCTGAAGTAGAACCAAAACAAAGAATAAATGTCCTTTATTCAAGAATTGGACAATTACAGGTTAGCACCAACAGGTAGTGATTGATAACTTCATGTGCTTACCCTGAAATAAGAAACTGAATAACTCCATCAATGTAGTCCACCAGTTACACAGAAGTACCAGTGAGGAGGGGAGACGAACTGCAGAACCATAAAGCAGCCCATACACTCAGCCGATTTTCTGGCCGACCGATCGATCGCGATCGATCGATCGATCGATCGCAAATCGGTTGGCCAATCGACCGATCGACGGCCGATTTCGATCGATTTCGATGGATTTCCATCGAACTAGCAGGGTGGAAAATTTAGGTCGATCTGATGAGATTGCTTATCAGTTTGCATTGGCCTTAATGGAAATCTGATGGCAAAAAAATGCCATCAGATCGAATTTCAACAGATTTCAAACTGAAATCTATTGGAATTCTATCCTGGTAAAAAATGTTCTAAAAACGCATCAGATAGATCATCAGATGCATTTCTTATCTGTCTGCTGCCAATCTGACGAGTGTATGGGCACCTTAACTGTAATTTCAGAAAGAGAAACAAGTTGCCTACAGTATTTTCTGCTGTTGAATGAAGTGTTTTGATTGGCAGTTCTGAACTAGTGCTCCAGTTTCCATTGTTCCTGTCTTGTTAAATCAATGCCTCTGCTTACTGACAAGTCATTTAGAAGGCTAATTCAAGTGACTTGGCAGACAGTAAAACATACTATTTAGCAGCGTGCCACTTTGTTACAAATAGCCTCATTGCCAAGATCATGACAACTAATTGGCTAATATGAAACTCTAAAATGGTCCTGGGATGGATGTGATTGTGCCAGCTGTGTACTGTTCTTCTCCAGTATTCTAATATTTGCTGGAAAGGATGTGCTAGGGCTATTGAGAAAGTGATTAAAGATCCAATTATAAACACACCAACTCCCTGCTATTTATAAAGCAGAATATAAGCAGCAGGAAGATGAATCTATATCAGGTTCCATTTACTAGCAGACAGACGGGCTGAAAACAGCTCAGGGTCCTGTCCGGTGCTGCCTGTGGATCGCTCTGCAATTACTGTGCGCAATTGTTCAACCCAGCCGCAGGGAAGTGCTCTTAATGACTGGTTCATCAAGATTAATGTGTTTAATGAGAAACAAGCCCATGTTACCGCGCAGGTACCTACAGCAGTTAGCGCAACACACAATGCACCTTATTTATAAGATGCACAGCTAATAACATGTCACATGCTACCCCGATGGAAAAAGTGGTCAGCCTTTTTGGTTAATAGGAACTTTGTTTTTAACATATTTATAATCTTTAGGTGTGATAGTAAAAAAGAATAAAAAAAACTAAACACAAGGTTTTTTGGGGGGTTCTGCAAATATAAAATGTCAGAAATGAATGAGCTTCAGCTGCTGAACTACCTTCTTTGTAAATAGTATCGCTGTTTAGATTTAATTCAGAAGTCATCACAGATATAATTAATTTGTTTGGGGAATGGCTCAACTGTACAGCAGGGGTGGGTTTTTTGTTTTTTTTTACAAAAATTGGGCTACCCTGTAATGCTCTGGTCCACCTTTTCATTTGTAAAGTGCTGTTCTCTCATAGAACTCACAGTGCATTGCTTGTCTCAGACTGGTGACTGGCAGGTAGGATTTGGGGAGATCGCAGATTGCCAGAAACTATGGGGAAATTCGGGCACCGTCACAGGCACCCAAATTAACCACTTAAAGTGAGCCAGAGACGAAGCACCCTCATGTATTTTACCATATATATCAGTGGGAACATTAGAGAAAACGCCTACCATGCTCTCTGTTTCATTCCTCACTGGTCGCCCTGCATGTTATCAGCCCTGATAAAATCCCCCACTGAGCAATCAGTCTGGCTTTGCTCAGGAATCATTATAGCTGAGTCTGTCTTCTCTGATGTCTTTTCAAGCCCAAGCATGCCCCCTTCTTGCTCTGCTATAATAACTCGGCTATAATGATCCCTGAGCAAAGCCAGACTGAATGCTCAGTCGGGGATTTTATCAGGGCTGATAAGAAGCAAGCTGAGCAGTGAAGAATGAAACCCAGAGCAGGGTAGGTGTTTTCTCTTATGTCCCCACTGATTTATATATGGTGAAATACATGAGGGTGCTTCGTCTCTGGTTCACTTTAAGGACCATAGGCTTACACCCCCCTAGTGACCAGGCGATTTTTTTTACAATTTAGTGCTCTGCAGCTTTAATAACTTGCTGCAGAGCCATATAACTTTGCAACACAAATGAATCTGCCCCCCTTTTGTTGCCACCAGCAATCTTACTATTTAATCTTACTTTTTTTTTTATTCAATATCCTTATTTTTCATTTACTTTCTTCCCTCCCCCCGAGATCCAATCACCTCTCATAGGCATCAGCCTATGAGAGGGGATCATTTTCTGGGTCACTCGAAGGGACAGCTTTGTTACAAAACTGTCCCCTTACACCACTGCGCATAGATCTCGGGTATATGTGCCCAGTATATGTAGGCAGGGGTATATGTACCAGTATATATAGCCAGGGGTATATGTGCCCAGTATATATAGCCAGGGGTATATGTGCCCAGTATATGTAGTCAGGGGTATATGTGCGCAGTATATGTAGCCAGAGGTATATGTGCCCAGTATATGTAGCCAGGGGTATATGTGCCCAGTATATGTAGGCAGGTGTATATGTGCCCAGTATATGTAGCCAGGTGTATATGTGCCCAGTATATATAGGCAGGGGTATATGTTCCCAGTATATGTAGTCAGGGGTATATGTGCCCAGTATATGTAGGCAGGGGTATATGTGCCCAGTATATGTAGGCAGGGGTATATGTGCCCAGTATATGTAGGCAGCAGTATATGTGCCCAGTATATATAGCTAGGAGTATATGTGCCCAGTATATGTAGCCAGGGGTATATGTGCCCAGTATATGTAGCCAGGGGTATATGTGCCCAGTATATGTAGGCAGCAGTATATGTGCGCAGTATATGTAGCCAGAGGTATATGTGCCCAGTATATGTAGCCAGGGGTATATGTGCCCAGTATATGTAGGCAGGTGTATATGTGCCCAGTATATGTAGCCAGGAGTATATGTGTCCAGTATATATAGGCAGGGGTATATGTTCCCAGTATATGTAGCCAGGTGTATATGTGCCCAGTATATATAGGCAGGGGTATATGTTCCCAGTATATGTAGTCAGGGGTATATGTGCCCAGTATATGTAGGCAGGGGTATATGTGCCCAGTATATGTAGCCAGGGGTATATGTGCCCAGTATATGTAGCCAGGGGTATATGTGCCCAGTATATGTAGGCAGGGGTATATGTGCCCAGTATATGTAGGCAGCAGTATATGTGCCCAGTATATATAGCTAGGAGTATATGTGCCCAGTATATGTAGCCAGGGGTATATGTGCCCAGTATATGTAGGCAGAGGTATATGCCCCCAGTATATGTAAGCAGGTGTGCCCCAGCAGGAGGGGAGCAGCGCAGAGAAGAGAACAAGTTGCATGCAAGCTGTTACAGGAAACCATCATCCTCCAGTGGTAGACAGGTCATGTGTATGCTCGGTGTGTATTTTATCCCACAAGTGGGGCTTGCACTCTCTTGCAGGTAGGCACTTATCTGTTTTTAAGTAGCGCTGTTCATTTCTTTGCTATGTACTATTTTCATTCATTTTTGGTCAGCTGCTCCCACTTAGCAGCCTTGCTTTTGGTGTATATGCAGAGCTTCTGTTTGGGTTCAAGGTGCGTTTGCAGTTTCTGGGGGGGGGGCTCAGCGCACCTCTGATTGTAGCGCTGTTAACAGTATAAAAAGCCGTTTTTTTCTTCTATCAGCCTGCTAGCCACAACCGTGGGCTAGCAGGCTGTTTAGGGAGCAGTGCTCCATACCTAAAGCGGGGATGCATGCAAATCGGCACGTGCGATCCCCACTAATTTCCGCCCACCGCTCTTGACGCCTTTCGCTGTTAGGTGGTCTTGGGGCTGCCACCTTCATGACGCCTATCGGTGTTAGATGGTCCTGTGGCTGCCACCTTCCTGACGCCTATCGGTGTTAGGTGGTCCTGTGGCTGCCACCTTCCCAACGCCTATCTGCGTTAAGCGGTCGGGAAGGGGATAACTGAAGGAAATACTGGCAACAAAAATAGCGGGTTCTAGATACAAAATAGCGATGGTGGAATTCCACTACTCTGTAGCAGAACTTTGCAGGAAATAGCTGATGCAGTATAAATACCTTGTTTCTTGTTGCTGTGGTCAGTCTCCCCATTGAGCACAAACTGAGACATGAATCTTTTTTGTTACAATTTCACCCTGTCACAAGTTTGCCATCTAGACACAGATGTGATTGGTGTCAGGAACCAATAAAGTGGTGTCACCTTGGTAGCAGAGTTTGGCTGTTCCTCACCCAGTTTTAAGCCTTCTACACAGTTCTTTGTGTTTCAGTGAATGAGTGTGTTTCAACCTACCAATGAAAATGATGATGATTAGCACCTTTTATAGCTGACTACGGTAGTGCTGCTCTGGTATGTAGCTACTATGCCGATATAGCAATCTGGCTCTAAGGACTGGAACCCACTAGGTGCGCTTTTCTGAGCGCTTTGTGATTTGAAAAGCTCTAGCTAATGTAATGCTATAGGTGTGATCCCTCTTGAGGGATGTGATTTAAAAAAAAATCCCCCATAGCAATGCATTAGCAAGAGCTTTTCAAATCACAAGTGGTTCGAAAAGCATTGCTAGTGGGTCCCAAGCCTGATTGGAAATGAAAAAGGCTGCATTGCCTGAAGTCAGGGTTGCGGGCATTGCAAAAAAGGGGCCATGTCCCTGCTTGTGCTCAATGTAAATGATCTGCAACAAATATTGCAAATTATTGAAAGCAAAAATATAAATTAAAGGGAACCACTTTACTAATCCTATATACTAATGTATGCAATCTGTAGCAGAAGAATATGAAGCCATAGCATGTGCTTCCCTAGGCATAAGCCCAATACAGGTCCATGATGGAAGTAAGTTTGCCCATAGACACCAAGCTAGGGCAATGGCAGAACTTGATTCCATAGTGTACAGGGTTAAACACTGCAAAGTAAATGAGGTCTGGAGTGGATGAAAAATCCATTACCCGAGAATAGAAGTTCAGCCTTTCCTGGAGATATGTAAGATCCACATCCTAACATCACAGAGCATGACATCCCCTAACACAGATACATTGCCGGCCTTGATCACAAGCCTCTTCCGCCGCCTGGCACAGCGACAATTACAACCTGGCTGCTGCCTGGCGACATTGATGAGGTGTCATTAATTAACTGCAGCCTGTAGAAGTTGATGGAAAAGACGGATGGCAGGAAACACTGAGGGAGAAAAGAGTCATGTCTGTCTTGTGCCAGGTTAATGAGGTATCTGCGTAAATATTCCTGTTCATCCGTTGGCAAACGAAAGAGGAACTGTTTTGTTATATTTAAAGGACAACTGTAGTGAAAGGGGTACGGAGGTTGCTATATTTATTTCCTTTTAAACAATATGGCTGTATGCTGATCCTCTGCCTCTAATCCTTTTAGCCATAGACCCTGAACAAGCATATGCAGATCAGGGGTTTCTGACACAGCTGCATGCTTGTTTCCGGTTCGACTCAGAAAGTACTGCAGCCAAATAGATCAGCAGGGCTGCCAGGCAACTGGTATTGTCTAAAAGGAAATAAATATGGCAGCCTCCATATCCCTCTTGTTACAGTTGTCCTTTATAGCAGACACATGAGACTAAGGCCCTGTTCACAATAGTGCGTTGTGGTGCAGTGTATCGGCCACTTTGTAATGCAGGCTACTGCACTGCAATGCACCACCAATGTGACTTCTGCAGTGTGTCAGTAGCGCTGCATTATAGGGGGTTGCGGTATGGTAAAGCACTGCATGCTTTACCGGTAAACTCGCAGTTAACAGTTGAAGTAAAGCATACTTTTCATTGATTGTTAGCTTCACTGTACCTGACGCAACGTGACCGTAACCTGCGGTACAACTTTTTGGTTCTGTTGCATTTCTGTTTAACAGGGAACACAACATCCCTCTGTGAACGTTGGCTAATGGAATATGCAGACGTGGGAATGACATTGTAATGTTTTTCAATTTCTCCTGGATCAACTGGGATATGTGCAAGTTCAAGATGGTGTTTGTTTGTTTGTTTGTTTTTTCATTAGTTTTTTGTTTGTTTTTGTTTTTTTGTTTCTGGTTGGACTTGATGGACGTAAATGACTTTTTTCAACCAAACTAACTATGTAACTATGTAGATAACAGAGGTGCCAAAACTAAAAGTAATTTAAAGCCACTTAAAATGAAGGGTAATTGGTTTACTTACCTCCCCACAGATGATTCACACAAGTATAATCAACAAAAAGACAATAATTTATTTCGCACTCCAAAAAACAAACAGCTAAGTCCACCAATTACCAAGAGGCGTAGCTATGGCTGGGTAAGGGGAACACACGTCCCCGGGCGCAGCACTGTAAGGGAGGCAGAGCACGGCCACCGCAAGTGAGTAAGAGGCAGCTCACTGGCTGCCGGAAGTGCCCCTGCTTCTCTCCCTCCCTCTGCAGAGTAGTGCAGAAGTGTTAATAGCAGCAGAATGGGGGTGTGGGGGGGGGGGGCACATCTAGCTAACTATAGGGGGTACATCTGGCTATCTAAATGAGGGGAAGGGAGGCACATCTGGCTATCTAAAAGGGGGGGAGGGATGAGGGGCACATCTAGCTATCTAAACAGCATTTGTACATTTGGCTCCACCCATGACCACTCCCACGCTTTGATGCATGGCCATCCCCAATTTGTCCAGAGGGGGGCGCAAAAACTGTCTTTGTCCCCAGGTGCTGAAAAGCCTAGCTACGCCCCTGCAATTACCACGCCCATTTTTAAGTGGTTTTTTAATTATTTTATTCTGTTTTGACGCCTCTGTTATCTCCTCAAGGTTAATATCCACCTTGCGGATGGGTGGTTCCACCCCTTGTTTCCTTCCTACGGAGAGCGACATCTTAATCTGAATGGGGACAGGTTTATTTTCCCTGTATGCATTTATAATGCTTGCTTTTACAGCAACCCATGTTTGTGAGTATTACATCTACTTACTTTCACATTTTACCATTTACATTTTACATTTTATGTTTTAATTGTCTTGGTCTATGTAACTATGTAGCATCATGAAACATGCACAAAGATATTGGTACACATAAAAATACTCTATGTATCGATGAATAAGTAGGACCTTAAAATTGCCATCTCTTCACGCTGTGGTTGCTACAGAGCAATAACAGCAGAATATAATTTGTGAACATGAGTGATTCGCTGTGCTGAATCCTTGTTTGAACCGCATTTGCATTGCATTGCAATTTTCCCGATACAGCATGTTCTATGCTGATGTATTTGGAAGCTGTGATTATTGTGTCTGTGTTATCACTAAGCCTTGTGTACATAATTGCTACACAAAATGACATTCAGTGATTGTTCCAGGTGACAGGTTTCCAACCATGTGCTGTACAGACGCACCGCGTGACTAAGGTGGTGAGCCTATTCTGTTATATAGACAGGGCCGGTTAAAGACCAGAATGGGGCCCTGTGGCAAAGATAACCAGGGACCCACCAACCACCCCCACCCCCAACCCCGCAAATTCAGATTCCATACAACAAGAGGAAGAAGAACAGCAATCACTGCTCCGGCGGACAGTTGAGCTCAGCTACGTACAGGGGGAGATTGCTGGAAGCCTGAACAGGCATTTAGTAATTTAGTAATAGCTCCCTACCCAGCCAGCTGCTGTTGATGTGACTCACTCTGTGTCTGGTCTGCTCCAGGATCTATTCTGCTGGGACTTGCTTGCAGTCCACAGACTGTAGATACAATGCATGCTGGTCACCCAATCACACAGCTGCAACTCTGCAATCCACCACTGTCTTCCCCAATGTTGGGAATTAGCTGGAGGTGTAATGGGAGATTCCCGATGGGCAGGGGCAGACCACTCATGATGCCAGGTGACGCAGCTTCCTCAGGCGGCTTCATGCGTCAGGGTGGCATTGCGATTGCCCCAGGCCTCACACTGAAGGGAGCCCCAGCATAGGCAACAGGGGTAGCAGCGCAGGAAGAGGTGCAGCGGACACATGCCGGCGGGGAGGGGAACCAGATCCCTCCATCCTTAACCTGCTCCCCCCCTTCTCCTTGCTTCCCGTCCAGATAATAGATCAGTGGCAGCGGCGGGGGAATGACTCACCACTCCCGTGTTCCAGATGCTGGGGCGCTGTGTGCCATATGTCTTCGCCAACTTCAATGCCGCTCTCTGTACTTCCTGATTGAGTCATTCCCCGCCCGCTGCCGCTGACACTGCTGTAATATCTGGAAGGAGAGCGTGGAAGGGGGGGACCCATATGAGAGAGGGGGGCAGACCCCCCCCTCCCCACTGCTGTGTGCCTGCTGCTCCCCCTTGCAGGCTACCTATACTGGGGACACCTATAGCTAACTACCATTAGCTGGCTACCTATACTGGGGGCAACTATACTAGCTACTTATACTGGGGCAACTATACTACCTATACTGGGACAACTATACTAGGGCAACTATACTACCTATACTGGGGACAACTACAGTGGTTTGCAAAAGTATTCGGCCCCCTTGAAATTTTCCACATTTTGTCATATTACTGCCACAAACATGAATCAATTTTATTGGAATTCCACATGAAAGACCAACACAAAGTGGTGTACACATGAGAAGTGGAACGAAAATCATACATGATTCCAAACATTTTTTACAAATAAATAACTTCAAAGTGGTGTGTGTATAATTATTCGGCCCCCTTTGATCTGAGTGCAGTCAGTTGCCTATAGACATTGCCTGATGAGTGCTAATGACTAAATAGAGTGCACCTGTGTGTAATCTAATGTCAGTACAAATACAGCTGCTCTGTGAGGGCCTCAGAGGTTGTCTAAGAGAATATTGGGAGCAACAACACCGTGAAGTCCAAAGAACACACAAGACAGGTCCAAGACAAGTCAGGGATCAAGTTATTGAGAAATTTGAAGCAGGCTTAGGCTACAAAAAGATTTCCAAAGCCTTGAACATCCCAAGGAGCACTGTTCAAGCAAGCATTCAGAAATGGAAGGAGTATGGCACAACTGTAAACCTACCAAGACAAGGCCATCCACCTAAACTCACAGGCTGAACAAGGAGAGCACTGACCAGAAATGCAGTCAAGAGGCCCATGGTGATTCTGGACGAGCTGCAGAGATCTACAGCTCAGGTGGGAGACTCTGTCCATAGGACAACTATTAGTCATGCACTGTACAAAGTTGGCCTTTATGGAAGAGTGGCAAGAAGAAAGGCATTGTTAACAGAAAGCATAAGAAGGCCCTTTTGCAGTTTGCCACAAGCCATGTGGGGGACACAGCAACCATGTGGAAGAAGGTGCTCTGGTCAGATGAGACCAAAATGGAACTTTTTGGCCAAAATGCAAAATGCTATGTGTGGCAGAAAACTAACACTGCACATCACGCTGAACACACCATCCCCACTGTCAAATATGGTGGTGGCAGCATCATGCTCAGGGGGTGCTTCTCTTCAGCAGGGACAGGGAAGCTGGTCAGAGTTGATGGGAAGATGAATGGAGCCAAATACAGGGCAAACTTGGAAGAAAACCTCTTGGAGACTGCAAAAGACTTGAGACTGGGGTGGAGGTTCACCTTCCAGCAGGACAATGACCCTAAACATAAAGCCAGAGCAACAATGGAATGGTTTTAAACAAAACATATCTATGTGTTAGAATGGCCCAGTCAAAGTCCAGATCTAAATCCAATCGAGAATCTGTGGCAAGATCTGAAAACTGCTGTTCACAAATGCTGTCCATCTAATCTGACTGAGCTGGAGCTGTTTTGCAAAGAAGGATGGGCAAGGATTTCATTCTCTAGATGTGCAAAGCTGGTAGAGACATACCCTAAAAGACTGGCAGCTGTAATTGCAGCAAAAGGTGGTTCTACAAAGTATTGACTCAGGGGGGCGAATAATTACGCACACCCCACTTTGCAGTTATTTATTTGTAAAAAATGTTTGGAATGATGTATGATTTTCGATCCACTTCTCACATGTACACCACTTTGTATTGGGCTTTCACGTGGAATTCCAATAAAATTGATGCATGTTTGTGGCAGTAATGTGACAAAATGTGGAAAACTTCAAGGGGGCCGAATACTTTTGCAACCCACTTTATACTAGCTAAATATACTGGGGCAACTATACTACCTACACTGGGGCAACTATACTAACTACCTATACTGGGCCTACTATACTACCAATACTAGGGCAACTATACTAGCTACCTATACTGGGGCAACTATACTGGCTACCTATACAGGGGGCAACAATATTGGCTACCTACACTGGGGTCAACTATACTTCCTTCCTATACTAGGGCAACTATACTGGCTACCCTATACAGGGGGCACCTGTACCTGGCTACCTACCTACCTATACTGAGGGTAAACATTTCCGGGTGCTGTGCAATCATTGTAAATTGGAGGTTGGCATCCTCACAAGTTTGCCTCAGGCAGTAAAGAGTCTAGAACCGGCCCCACCCGGCCAGTGGGAGCCAGAGGGAGTGCTTGGAGGGAGTAGAGGGCAGAGACTAGCAAGAGGAAACAAGCTTCTCCTAATCTCCCACGGTGATACCAGAACGCTGTCATTGCCTTTGTCCAGCAATCACTGCAGAGGTTGGCGTGGCATGTTCCTGGGTAGGGAGGCACACACAGACCCGGGCAATTTTGGCAAAAATGGTTCAGGGATCCCGGGAAGTAGTCAGTGGGAGACCTGGGGGAGGTGCTCGGGCCCCTGGAGCAATTGCCCCCATTGCCCAAATGGTGGTGCTGGCCCTTTCTATGGAGAGGGGAGGGGGATGTTGAGCAGTGAATAAATGGGTGACCCCCATAACAGGAGGAAGAGTGAGAGACAATAGCACTTGTTTATCATTTCTAGTTTATGATCTGCCATTATAGATCATTAAATGATGTCATGGGACAGCCATAGGGCTTTATTCACTAACCAGTGCTAACTCAGTTAGCACGTGTTAAGGCTTTGCACGTGCAAACTAGGGTACTAAGTAGTTTGCACAGGCAAAGCTGTTGCTGTTCGCATGCTATTTTAGCGCATGTACGGCGTTACGCGGTGCTTGCATACGGCGTTACGCGCTACTCTCCATTCGCGTGATAAGCTGCGACTTAACCTCCTTGCCGGTTTTCCCGACCTGAGCTCGGGGTAGAAAAAACAAGCTATTAGCGGTGATCCCGAGCTCAGGTCGGGGTATGCATTGCAGAGCTTTACTTGAAGTTGTGGAGTCCCGCGCGCGATCCCCCATGTCCCCGCTATTCTTCCGGGGACCCGGCAGCCAGTTGGAGTAGCGGAGCCGTGGTGGCAGCAGAGCAGTGGTGGCAGCGTGACGTCATCGGGGGCGGGGCTAATATTGAAAACGAACTTCTCTATATTAGAGAAATATAGAGAAGTTCGTTTATATGTATATTAGCGCCATCTTGTGGGCAAAGAGAAAACTGCAGCACAGGAGCCCAGGAAGGTACATTTTTTTTTTATTTTGCTGCAGATCTCCCTGCCAGAATGATTTTTTTCAGGTTTTAGGGTCTGAAAGAGTGAAAAAAAATTGCACCGCTTTTAGACCCTAAAATCTGGAAAGAATCAGACCGCCAAGGAGGTTAACGTGCTAAGTCTGCTTATCACGCTACTTAGCACGCGAAGCGGCTGATGTGGCACGCGAAGTGCTGAGCACAAAACTTTATGCGCGAAAACTCTTATGTGCATATTAGCGCGTGAAGAGCCAGTTTGCACATGCTAAGCGGCTGTTCACTGGCGTGCTAACACTTAGCATGATTTGGTGAATCAAGCCCATAGTGATGCTACATTGTGACCTCAGACCATCACAAATTATTGTCTGTAATGATGAACATCAGTGTGCCTACTTAGCTTAACCCCAGTGGTCTGCTGCAGCCAAGAGCTTTAGCTATTTATGTTGATTGTAAGGTTTGGAAGACAAATGCATGACTAAGCAGGTACTTCAATCAGTGTTTCCTTTTCTCTTGGCAATATCAATTGGCCAGCCTTCTAAGTGACATCTGAGGCTTCTAATTTGCTGCTGTATAAACAGATGGTGTTTGACTGGAAGCCAGACCACCAGAGATGATATGGCTGGCGAAGGGGGCATTGTTGCTCAATAATTAATAGTCTAGTCGGTGCTGATGACAAATTTAGTTTCTCGGGGAGGTTAGATAACAAACAGGTTGTTTAAGACCTATTTAGCAGTACACAAATCTCCCTTTACCTGCTTCAGTTTCTTGGTAGTTGAAAATTTGCTTTACTAAAAATGATACCAAAAAAGAATTTTAGCTTTTAAAGAGGGTCTAAACTTGAACATAACATTCAGTAAAAACATGTTTTCCTTTTTTTTACCCATACAGTTATCATATTTGCTTTTGTGCAAAAGTTCTATTGTTTGTTTACAAATTGCAAGTTTGGGGCTGCACGGTCACATAGTGGTTAGCGTTCTTTCCTTCTTTCCTTGCAGCAAGGAGTTTGTATGTTCTCCCTATGTCTGTGTGGATTTCCTCCAGCCACACTGGTTTCCCTCCCACGTCCCGAAAACATACAGATAAGTTAGTTGGCCTTCCCCTAAATCGTCCCTAGACTATGATACATACACTACATGATATAGACATATGACTATGGTGGGGATGGGATTGTGAGCCCCTCTGAGGGACAGTTAAGTGACAAAGCTGTGGAAGATGTTGGCGTTATATAAATATATAAATACTAAATAATAATAATACATATCGGTAACATCGATGTACAGTGTATCTGCATTGAAAGCTGTCATTGTAATTTATTGCATAGCTGCTGCATTTATATATTACAATTATCTACTGAATCCAGTGAGAATGTGTCTTCTTCTGCATACACTTTTGGCTTGTATTCAGCTGAGACACTGCTAGCAGTGTTTATATTAGCTTGTTTGTTTTCTTATCAGCTACTATTGTAATCAATTCCTCAAGTCCAGCAATGGTGCTAAGCTTCCCAATGAAGAAGAACCTGCTGTGGTTAACTGTTTGAATGCTGTTCTGCTACCAGTGTTTTTTCTGGTAGTACTTTTTTTGCTGTAAAGTATCTTTTAGATCAAAGAAAATATAAGTTCTATACCACTTTAAAGTGCATTAACTTAAATGTCTACTAAACCCCACTTTAATTATCCTTGTCCCTTAGAGATCACCTGCCCGGTAACGCTGTGTCCTTCAGTCAGCAATGCTTTTTGTAATGGCAGGGGAGAAGGTTCTACTCTGTTATTATAAAGGGTGACCAATCAGCACCTCCTACAGCTACACCATGTGATGTCAAAACATGGCCAAAGGGGATAGCATAGGTGCTGGTGGCAGGCACAGCATCGGGCCTGCTATACAAAAATATAGCAAGCCCTGGCAGAGCTTCTTTGAAAAAACCGATGAGGCTCCCCATTGCTCCCTTTGTGTCATGGAATGTTATTAATTTAATTGCTTGCACTCTGTTACACATTTATACATTTTAGTCATCATTTTAAATTTGCAATTGTAATCAGCAGTGCTGTATTTTGTATCAGTGTTCATATTTGATGTATATCATTGTCTGTATCATTATGTATCCCTTGCTTGTTTTCTTACATAGTACAGCGCCACGGAATATGTTGGTGCTTTATAAATTAATAATAATAATAATAATAATAACATACATAGATAAATACTCGCTCTACTTACTGGTACATAACAAATGTATTGCGCTTTCCACGTTTTGATTTTAGTGATTTTTCTACAATAAAAAAAGAGAAAATTCTTCTTAGCATTTCCCATTTTAAGTGTGGCTATTTTTAAGCCAATCCTGATGTAATTTCCTCCCTTACTCTCCTCTGCTTGATTGTGTATGCATTGCCCACCCTTCACTACAGAAAGTGCATTGTCTCAACATGAGAAATATTGGCCAATCAGAGAGAAACAGAGGTATGGGAGGGGAAAACAGGAGGGAAAGAGGCTTCAGCCAATCAGGCTGTATTAGTTAAGTCTGAGGGGAAGTAGAGAAGCAAAAAAGGACAACCCAGCATGACCTGCAACTTCCTTTTTGTGTACCAAATTTTGTGTGTACCAAATAAGAGTCAGGTAAACTGGGGAATGATCATTTATCAACAAGAAAAGTAATAATGATTTTAACTTTTGGATTGCTTGGTTAGCATCTTTATTACTTGTTTACAAGATAAAAATAAAGAATTGATTTTTGATTTTATGCCCGCCACACTTTAACGGAATAATGCGGGCATTGCTATGGTAACACACAGCGTAATGCACCTTACACCAATAGAGCAATGAATAGTGCTCCATTAGGACTGGTAAAATTGCTGGCCTTTTCGTGCATCAGGCCCTATGTCACATGTCATTTCAGTTACACTTTAAAGTGGTGATGATTGCAATCTGCTAATTATACTTACCGTATATACTCGCATACAAGCCGAATTTTTGACCCCCAAAAAGGGGGTCAAAAGTTGGGGGGTCGGCTTGTATGCGAGTCTTCCCTGGTGGTCTAGTGGTGAGTGGTGGGTGGTGGGTGGTCGGGTGGTCCGCGCCCCGCTCCCCCCCCTCCCCGCTCCCCCCGCGGCCGCCGCTGCTATTTTACCTTCTTAGACAGCGGCCGCTTCCTAATCCGCGTTCCTCTTCTTTCTCAGAGTGTCAGTGTATCACAGCAGCGCGCTGGGCGCTGCTGCTGTGACGATGCAGGGGGCAGGAAAGAGCGGTTCCCTTGGTAACGGCGATACAGATCGCCGTTATAGGGAGCCGCGCTATTTCCTGCCCCCTGCATCGTCACAGCAGCAGCGCCCGGCGCGCTGCTGTGATACACTGACACTCTGAGAAAGAAGAGGAACGCGGATTAGAAAGCGGCCGCTGTCTAAGAAGGTAAAATAGCAGCGGCGGCCGCGGGGGGAGCGGGGAGCACTACCCACCTATGCTGGGCACTATACTCGCTAAACTGGGCACTATACTGGCTAAACTGGGCACTTTACTAGCCATACTTGGGCACTATACTGGCTAAACTGGGCACTATACTGGCTAAACTGGGCACTTTACTAGCCATACTGGGGCACTATACTAGCTAAACTGGGCACTATACTGGCTAAACTGGGCACTATACTAGCTAAACTGGGCACTATACTGGCTAAACTGGGCACTTTACTAGCTAAACTGGGGCACTATACTAGCTAAACTGGGCACTATACTGGCTAAACTGGGCACTATACTGGCTAAACTGGGCACTATACTGGCTAAACTGGGCACTATACTGGCTAAACTGGGCACTTTACTAGCCATACTGGGGCACTATACTGGCTAAACTGGGCACTATACTGGCTAAACTGGGCACTTTACTAGCCATACTGGGGCACTATACTAGCTAAACTGGGCACTATACTGGCTAAACTGGGCACTATACTAGCTAAACTGGGCACTATACTGGCTAAACTGGGCACTTTACTAGCTAAACTGGGGCACTATACTAGCTAAACTGGGCACTATACTGGCTAAACTGGGCACTATACTGGCTAAACTGGGCACTATACTAGCTAAACTGGGCACTATACTAGCTAAACTGGGCACTATACTGGCTAAACTGGGCACTATACTAACTAAACTGGGCACTTTACTAGCCATACTGGGGCACTATACTAGCTAAACTGGGCACTATACTAGCTAAACTGAGGCACTACCTACCTATACTGGGCACTATACTGGCTATACTGGGCACTTTACTAGCTATACTGGGCACTATACTAGCTATACTGGACACTACCTACCTATACTGGGCACTATACTAGCTATATTGGGACACACTGGGGGGCTGCCAATCCAGCATTTCCTACCCCCGGCTTATATGGGGGTCAATCATTTTTCCCTGTTTTTTCAGGGAAAAGTTGGGGGGTCGGCTTATGTGCGGGTCGGCTTATATGCGAGTATATACGGTATGCTAAATTTTGCCTACATGTTCGCAATTACTGCCGTACATAATTTCGATTTGGGCATTCAGTTGATTTTGTATAATCCATTCATCATTTCACGTAATTCTTACATAATTTTGAGTAATTGCAAGCTGACTTTAACGGTTTATTGCAAAGCTCCCAAACATGCTATTGTTTGTCACCAAAATTGCTACATATGTTATGAAGAATAGTGGGAATAAGTTAAAAAAAAAGTATTTTTCAAAAAGACTAGTTTTTGAGAAAATGAATTTTGTGGATATGAAATATGCCATCTTGCACCTTTATATCAGCTAGACCATTAAAATGGGATTGAATAAGCCTACAGCAAGCAGGATTGGAAAAAAAAAAGTCCTTTAAATATTCCGTGCAGAAACAGTTCTAATAAATCACAAGAAAAGTAATCACCTACAACATCTTGAAATCAATAAACAAAAAACATTCTAACAAAACAAATCAATTTCTCCGTAGAATTCCACATGATTGTGTTGATGGTTGTGTCATCTGTTGTGAATGATATACAGCAGAGTGGGTGATTCACTATGTGATGTTTGCTGATCAGCATACAACATGTTGAAGTGAGACACAAAAATGGGATTCAATATTAATCTCCTTACTCAGATCATGCCTGAAGCGGAATGTTCTACAACACAGAAGACGTGGAAATCACCACAGCAAACTGATCAAACACCCTGAAAACATGGTGCATGTGAGGTACATTGCTAAAACAAAAAATGATTACATTAAGCATTATAATAAATAATAAAAATACTAGGATCCTTCCTGGCGCTGCCTTACCCTAAAACTCCCTGGTGGTAGTTGACACTAAGGACCCCTTGGTGGTGCCTAACACTAAGCCCCCCCCCCCCCCCCCCGGTACTATGGCTTCACCTAACACTATCCCTCCTACTATGGCTCCACCTAACAATATTCTTCCTACTACTACTGTGCCTAACACTATCCCTCCTACTACCACTGTGCCTAAACACTGTTCCCCCTACTATAACTGTGTCTAAACACTATCCCTTATACTACTGCTGTTCCTAACACTATCCCTTCTACTACTGCTGTGCCTAACACTATTCCTCCTACTACCACTGTGCCTAAACACTATCCCTCCTACCACAACTGTGCCTAAACACTATCCCTCCTACTACTGCTGTGCCTAAACACTGTTCCTCCTACTACCACTGTGTCTAAACACTATTCCTCTTACTACCACTATGCCTAAACACTATCCATCCTACTACCGCTGTGCCTAAACACTATTCCCCCTACTATTCCCCCTACTACAACTGTGTCTAAACACCACTATCCTTCCTACTACCACTATGCCTAAACACTATCCCTTCAACTACTGCTGTGCCTAAACACTATCTATATATATAATAGACTAAGTGCCTCAACCTTCAAACAAGAAGAAGAAGTACTTTGCATGAGAAAATGTATGCGTGCTCAAACACCAAGTTTAAGGCCTCTTTTCCACGGACTGTTGAGCTGTGTGCTCATCAAGCAGTTACCAGGCAGCAGTGAGCAGATACCAGGCAGCAACAAGCAGTTACCAGGCAGCAGCAAGCAGTTACCAGGCAGCAGCAAGCAGTTACCAGGCAGCAGCAAGCAGTTACCAGGCAGCAACAAGCAGTTACCAGGCAGCAGTGAGCAGATACCAGGCAGCAACAAGCAGTTACCAGGCAGCAACAAGCAGTTACCAGGCAGCAGCAAGCAGTTACCAGGCAGCAGTGAGCAGATACCAGGCAGCAACAAGCAGTTACCAGGCAGCAGCAAGCAGTTACCAGGCAGCAACAAGCAGTTACCAGGCAGCAGCGAGCAGATACCAGGCAGCAGCAAGCAGTTACCAGGCAGCAGCAAGCAGTTACCAGGCAGCAGCAAGCAGTTACCAGGCAGCAGTGAGCAGTTACCAGGCAGCAGTGAGCAGTTGTGAGAGTTTGAGAGCCATTTCACTGCCTATTCACAGTCCATGGAAAAGAGGCCTTACCCTAGCAAGTCTGACATTGCAAATCTGGCTATTCATGAGGCAATGCTCATGCAAATGCATGCACAAACCAATACCACAAAGCAGTCACCCTGCTACATGCTACATTAGCACTATCCAGCTTAGTGCACACCAGAGCGGTTTGGCAGCGTTTTGCGATCCACTTGCGGCTGCGGATACGCTTGGGTAATGTATTTCAATCGGCTGGTGCACACCAGAGCGGGAGGCGTTTTGCTAAAACGCATACTCCCGAGGTGAGGCATTTTTTGGATTGCGGAGGCGTTTCTGCCTCCAATGTAAAGTATAGGAAATACGCAAACCGCTCTGAAAAACGGCAGTTCAGAGCGGTTTTGCAGGCGTTTTTGTTACAGAAGCTGTTCAGTAACAGCTTTACTGTAACAATATATGAAATCTACTACACCAAAAACGCTTTACAAAACCGCAAAATGCTAGGTGAAATGCTACAGAAAAATAAGAAAAAGCGTTTCAAAATCTGCTAGCATTTTGCGGATCTGCTAGCAGTTTTTGGTGTGCTCCAGGCCTCCAGGAGCGCCACGGGGAGGATTCCCAATGCCCCCTTTTTATACAACTGGGGGGACCGCAGGGTCCCAGGCTCTCTCACTGCCTGGAAACCACAGCGGCACCCCGGAGGGGGAGGCTGGGTGGCGTGGACGACCCCCCCCCCAAGTGTGGCCAGCGCCGGGGAGAGCCGTCTGCACCCACCTCCCAGTATTAAAAACAGGCACTTACCTTAACGTCCATTGCGTTCTGCTACATGCGCATTAATTTGGGGGCACCACATGAGAAAGGAGAGAAGCATGGGTCACCGAGAGCTTTAGAGCTCAGGGCTGGCTTACATACAGCACTCCAGAGGGGGGGGGGGGGGGGGGAGGACAGGCGCACTCACTCCAGGGTTCACACCACCGGAGCAAGCCGTCCACCACCTGCCTCCAAAGGATACAAACTGCACAAAATGCTTTCCATGAGAAAATTAATGCGCATGTAGCAGAACCCAATGGACGTTAAGGTAAGTGGCTGTTTTTAATATTAGGAGGTGGGTGCGGACGGCTCTCCCCAGCGCTGGCCACGCTTGGGGGGGCAGCTGCGCCACCCAGCCTCCCACTCCGGGGTGCCGCTGTGGTTCCCAGGCAGCGAGAGAGCACTTTGCAGTATTGGTTTTTTGACCCTGCATAGTTTGGCATGCGAAAGCAAATGCATATTTGCATGAGCATTGCCTCATGAATAGCCAATTAGGCCAGATTTGGAAAGCCAGACTTGCTAGGGTTAAACTTGGTGTTTGAGCATGCAAAATTTTTCTCATGGAAAGCATTTTTTGCAGTTGTATCCTTTGGAGGCAGGTGGTGGATGGCTTGCTCTGGTGGTGTGAGCCCTGGAGTGAGTTGTCTGCGCCTGTCCTCCCCCCACCCCGGAGTGTTGTATGTGAGCCACCCCTGAGCTCTAAAGCTCGGGGTGACCCATGCTTCACTCCTTCCTCATGTGGTGCCCACAAGTTAATGTGCATGTTGCAGAACGCAATGAACGTTAAGGTAAGTGCCTGTTTTTAATATTGGGAGGTGGGTGCGGATGGCTCTCCCTGGCGCTGACCACACTTGGGGGGGTGCAGCTGCGCCACCCAGCCTCCCCCTCCGGGGTGCCGCTGTGGTTCCCAGGCAGTAAGAGAGCCTGGGACCCCGCAGTCCCCCGGTTGTATGGGGGCATTCGGAATCCTCCCCGTGGTGCTCCTGGATAGTGCTAATGTAGCATGAACTAATACCCGCAGGGCGATCGCTTTGCGGTATTGGTTTTTGGACCCTGCATAATTTGCAAAAGCAAATGCATATTTGCATGAGCATTGCCTCATGAATAGCCAATTAGGCCGGATTTGCAAAGCCAGACTTGCTAGGGTTAAACTTGGTGTTTGAGCACGCATACATTTTCTCATGGAAAGCCTACTTCTTCTTGCTTCAAGGTTGAGGCACGTACACTATTAGATAGATAGATGCGGCGTATGCTACGACGCGGGTTGGCTAGTCCTTTATAATACTGCTGTTCCTAACTCTATCCCTTCTACTACTGCTGTGCCTAACACTATCCCTTCTACTACTGCTGTGCTTAACACTATTCCTCCTACTACCACTGTGCCTAAACACTATCCCTCCTACCACAACTGTGCCTAAACACTATCCCTTCTACTACTGCTGTGCCTAAACACTGTTCCTCCTACTACCACTATGTCTTAACACTATTCCTCCTACTACCACTATGCCTAAACACTATTCCTCCTACTACCACTGTGCCTAAACACTATCCCTCCTACCACAACTGTGCCTAAACACTATCCCTCCTACCACAACTGTGCCTAAACACTATCCCTCCTACTACTGCTGTGCCTAAACACTGTTCCTCCTACTACCACTGTGTCTTAACACTATTCCTCCTACTACCACTGTGCCTAAACACTATCCCTCCTACCACAACTGTGCCTAAACACTATCCCTCCTACCATAACTGTGCCTAAACACTATCCCTCCTACCACAACTGTGCCTAAACACTATCCCTCCTACTACTGCTGTGCCTAAACACTGTTCCTCCTACTACCACTGTGTCTTAACACTATTCCTCCTACTACCACTGTGCCTAAACACTATCCCTCCTACCACAACTGTGCCTAAACACTATCCCTTGTACTACTGCTGTGCCTAAACACTGTTCCTCCTACTACCACTATGTCTTAACACTATTCCTCCTACTACCACTATGCCTAAACACTATTCCTCCTACTACCACTGTGCCTAAACACTATCCCTCCTACCACAACTGTGCCTAAACACTATCCCTTCTACTACTGCTGTGCCTAAACACTGTTCCTCCTACTACCACTATGTCTTAACACTATTCCTCCTACTACCACTATGCCTAAACACTATTCCTCCTACTACCACTGTGCCTAAACACTATCCCTCCTACCACAACTGTGCCTAAACACTATCCCTCCTACCACAACTGTGCCTTAACACTATCCCTCCTACTACTGCTGTGCCTAAACACTGTTCCTCCTACTACCACTGTGTCTTAACACTATTCCTCCTACTACCACTGTGCCTAAACACTATCCCTCCTACCACAACTGTGCCTAAACACTATCCCTCCTACCATAACTGTGCCTAAACACTATCCCTCCTACCACAACTGTGCCTAAACACTATCCCTCCTACTACTGCTGTGCCTAAACACTGTTCCTCCTACTACCACTGTGTCTTAACACTATTCCTCCTACTACCACTGTGCCTAAACACTATCCCTCCTACCACAACTGTGCCTAAACACTATCCCTTGTACTACTGCTGTGCCTAAACACTGTTCCTCCTACTACCACTATGTCTTAACACTATTCCTCCTACTACCACTATGCCTAAACACTATTCCTCCTACTACCACTGTGCCTAAACACTATCCCTCCTACCACAACTGTGCCTAAACACTATCCCTTCTACTACTGCTGTGCCTAAACACTGTTCCTCCTACTACCACTATGTCTTAACACTATTACTCCTACTACCACTATGCCTAAACACTATTCCCCCTACTACCACTGTGCCTAAACACTATCCCTCCTACCACAACTGTGCCTAAACACTATCCCTCCTACCACAACTGTGCCTAAACACTATCCCTCCTACTACTGCTGTGCCTAAACACTGTTCCTCCTACTACCACTGTGTCTTAACACTATTCCTCCTACTACCACTGTGCCTAAACACTATCCCTCCTACCACAACTGTGCCTAAACACTATCCCTCCTACCATAACTGTGCCTAAACACTATCCCTCCTACCACAACTGTGCCTAAACACTATCCCTCCTACTACTGCTGTGCCTAAACACTGTTCCTCCTACTACCACTGTGTCTTAACACTATTCCTCCTACTACCACTGTGCCTAAACACTATCCCTCCTACCACAACTGTGCCTAAACACTATCCCTTGTACTACTGCTGTGCCTAAACACTGTTCCTCCTACTACCACTATGTCTTAACACTATTCCTCCTACTACCACTATGCCTAAACACTATTCCTCCTACTACCACTGTGCCTAAACACTATCCCTCCTACCACAACTGTGCCTAAACACTATCCCTTCTACTACTGCTGTGCCTAAACACTGTTCCTCCTACTACCACTATGTCTTAACATTATTACTCCTACTACCACTATGCCTAAACACTATTCCCCCTACTACCACTGTGCCTAAACACTATCCCTCCTACCACAACTGTGCCTAAACACTATCCCTCCTACCACAACTGTGCCTAAACACTATCCCTCCTACTACTGCTGTGCCTAAACACTGTCCCTCCTACTACCACTGTGTCTTAACACTATTCCTCCTACTACCACTATGCCTAAACACTATTCCCCCTACTACCACAGTGCCTAAACACTATCCCTCCTACCATAACTGTGCCTAAACACTATCTCTTCTACTATTGCTGTGACTAACACTATCCCTCCTACTATTGCTAGTTAGTACCGCGGCACCTAACACTATTCCTCCACTACTGCTGCACCTAACACTTTTCCTTTTACTACCGCTGCACCTAACACTATCCCTCCTACTACCGCTGCACCTAACACTATCCCTCCTACTACCACTTTGATCCCCTTTGACCCCATGCTGCACCACATAATAGTGTAATTATGTTGGCCCACCCCCTCACTGATACAGGATTCTACCTGCACAATAGACAAAAAGTAAGTGCTGGGGTGGGGGGAGAGGAGATGTGGGTTATTGCTAAAATGGATTGGAACAGGTTAAACCCATAAAACAGTCAGTGTATGTATTCACTACTTTATAAATTACTGGTTACTGGTTGAAGTTTCTTAACTCTGTTATTTGAGTATACAGGTATACAACCTCCTCTAAATTACCAGGCATCTCCAAGGGGCAGGAAGAGCCTCCATGGTCATCAGCACTAGGCAAATATATTTTGAAACATGGGCCCAATGCAGCTATTTGTTCATGCAGCTATTTTTTTAAATTTTTTTTTTAAAAGACTACTGTAGGGGGTAGGGGGAAAAAGAGTTGAACTTACCCGGGGCTTCTAATGGTCCCCCACAGACGACCTGTGCCCACGCAATCACTCATTGATGCTCCGGCCCCGCCTCCGGTTCACTTTTGGAATTTCCGACTTTAAAGTCTGAAAACCACTGGGCCTGCACAGCCAAGTCCTTGAGAGAATGACATCACCAGGAGCATACTGGGCCTGCGCAATACGCTCCTGTTGACGTAAGTGGGAGCAAGGGCGCGGCCGGGCAGACGCAGTGGTTTTCCGACTTTAAAGTCGGAAATTCCAGAAGTGAACCGGAGGTGGGGCCAGAGCATTGGTGAGTGGCTGCGCAAGCACAGGATGTCTGCGGGGGACCATTAGAAGCCCCAGGTAAGTTCAACTCTTTTTCCCCTACCCCCCTACAGTACTCCTTTAAGCCTTCCTCAGTGCTGAATCTGCTATTACAGCTGTGCAGCATTTTCAGGACCTTGGACAGCTCCAGCTGGGCGCTGAGTTAATAAACTTAGATGGTTGCATCAC
Organism: Hyperolius riggenbachi; assembly: GCF_040937935.1. Lineage (NCBI taxonomy): Eukaryota > Metazoa > Chordata > Amphibia > Anura > Hyperoliidae > Hyperolius > Hyperolius riggenbachi. The sequence goes on from NC_090648.1 coordinate 126,212,667, forward strand.
ATTAGGTCATTTTTTGGGAGTGTTATTACATCTTCTTTCTCATGAGAGAATTCTCACATTTGGATAGTCAATTAGTCATCCAGTAAGTCTCAGTACAGAAATTCAAGCACAAGGTGTCGCATCTGCAACTAAGACTGAACTTTAGTGCAAGCAGGCCTCAAAAATGAGAATAATACCTCTCTCCAACATTAAATAAAGTAACAGGATACATTTAGTCTCCAGATGTTGGCTTTTCATTACTAGTTTGTTAAACTGTGTTTATTGGTTTATCACTTGCTTTTTTAAACTGTGACACCACCCTTACAGTATGTCAATGCTGTCTGGCTTTTTTTTTTAATCATGATTGCTGATTGCTGGCACGTCACATCATTTCTTGTTGGAAATATCAACAGCATTATTACCTAAACTGCAGTATTGTAAAATAACCACAAGATGTCACTGTGTGTAAAATGTGATGATGGTCTCTATGGCACTGTTATTTCCTGTATTCTCTCTGTGTTCCTCTCTGTTATCTAAGTAAGCTGCATTTCCTGATGGTGGGACATGATTTATCTCTGCATGTTTTTCTTCAGTAGAGTTCTAGCTTGTTATACTGGGTGCCTATCTGTGTGTACAGAACACTCTGCTCCATCATTTCTAAGCTGATTGGCTGTTTTTGGGCACATGCTATTTTAGCTCAGGTCACATATTTAGTTGTTTTTTTTTAACATGCATATGTATGCTCACTGTTTTTGCTTGTCAGTTATGGTAACGCTGCCTTATAAGGGGATGCCTTGAAATGTTAACTTATTTATAAGGATTAAACATGTAAAGCGAGAGCTAAAGGAGGAATTGCAGGTGCTAGGCTTGGAGAGGAGTGATCCTGTCTACACAGTCAGGGACCCATGGCAGGATGTAATTCAGAATGCTCAGGCTTAATAGAATGTATAGCAGTACTGCAGTACCACCACTGTTGGCTGATTCCTCCTCTAAACCTGATAAACCTCACACTTTTCTGCATATGTTAAAGTCTGTTCTGCTTATGGATTGATTGAGAGATTGCTATAGACACTAAGCATTTGGTGCTTGAAAGGCAAGTATGCCAGATGTTTTTGTTGTATTAATGATGATGACAGTCAGATGGTCAGTAGTTTTGGCTTAAAGGGACTCTGTAACAAAAATGTCATTGTGTTTTCTACCATCCTACAGGTTTCTAAACCTATTATAATGTGCTCTGGCTTACTGCAGCACTTTCTACTATCACCATCTCTGTAATAAATCAGCTTATCTTTCCCCTGTCGGACTTGTCGTCCTGTATCTGGAAGGCTGCCAACTCTTCAGTGTGATCTGCTATGCATGCCCCCACTGCTGGCCCCTCTATGCACACTCCCCTGTGTGTGTGTGTTATTTACATTAGCCAGCTTTTCTCTGCTCTCTTATCTTTTACAAGCTGGATAAATCCTCTGTTCACATACTGATGAGTCACATACTGCAGAATTACAGACAACCAGGCAGAGCTGTCTGCAAGAAGAAACAAACAATCAGCTTGTAACTCTTCAGTGAGCTGCAGGGGGAAAACACACAAATGATCTCTTGAGATTCAAAAGGAAGGCTGTATACAGCCTGCTTGTGTATGGATGCATTTTCTATGTGTGGACATACTGTACATCAACCTACTTCCTGTTTTGGTGGCCATTTTGTTTGTTTACAAACAAACTTTTTAAAACTGTTTTTGACTACTTTTAATGCGGCGGGGAGCGGCGAAATTGTGACAGAGGGGAATAGGAGATGTCCCCTAACACACTGGTATGTTTACTTTTGTGCGATTTTAACAATACAGATTCTCTTTAAGCTTCTAAACTAGACATTTAGTATCTCACAGCGTTTATGTATTTGTAACTTTTAGGCTGTCAAAAATGTGTTAGGCAATCATCACCTTTTTATACATGTAGAAAAATACGCACTGAAAAAGAGAGAAAGACAAATTTGGTTTTATAAGCTATCAGTAATTGAGTTTGTAAAATTTGTCCTGCATGTGCCTCTACTGTCGGAGTTGGACAACATCCAACAAGTTACTTGGTAATCAAAGTGAAGTCCTTTGTTATTTGTCAAGACTCAGCACAGTCCATAAATGGAAAGAATTCAAGGAAGAGAGAAATGAGAAGAACAGTATGAACTAAAGAGAAGACTGAAAGCGCAGGGGCATCGCTAGGGCCTTTGATCGGGGCACCGGCCTGGAACCTGTTGCCATGGTGCCCCGGATCTAATGAGTGGCAGGAGGGGGCACTGGGCAGAGCGGCAGGGGGGGGGGGGGGGGCGCAGTTCAGTTAAAAACTCGCCTGTCTTCAGATCGCCACACGCAGGCACAGCTTCCATGTGCTTCCGACTTCCTCCCCGCGGTGTCCGTCGTCTTGGTTACAGCACCCCCTGTGATGACAGGGAGGAAGTTCTGTATCCGGGGAGAGAGATTGTGGAGAGCTTTGTAGGTTAGGGTTAGGAGTTTGAACTGGATCCTCTGGTTAATTGGCAGCCAGTGAAGAGCTTGACAGAGAGGGTCAGCTGAGGAAGATCGAGAAGAAAGATGAATGAGACGAGCAGCTGAGTTCAGTACCGACTGGAGCGGGGCCAGTCTGTTAGAAGGTAGTCCACAAAGTAGTATGTTGCAGTAGTCCAGACGAGAAATGATAAGAGCATGTATTAACATTTCCGTTTTGTCTTGAGTGAGAAAAGAACGGATGCGAGATATGTTTTTGAGTTTGAGATGGCAGGAGCTGGTTATGGAGTTAACATGAGGAATAAAAGAGAGAGATGAGTCGAATATTGGACTCACTTGTGTGCCTGCAGTAATTAGAGAAGGGAGAGCCTCTCATAGGGAAAGCTTAGTTAGGCTCTTGTAGGCTTGTTAGCTTGCTCCTTGCTGATTCTTATTGCTAAAAAAGCACCCCTCAACAGCTCTTTTGAGAGCTAATCTTGTTCTTGTGATCTATATATATATATATTTTTTTTTTTGAGTGGCCCACTTGCATTATATACAGCCCTGTCAGTCAGTCGCAGCTGGCCTTTGGTGTAATTCCTACTGCGCCACTGCCAGGCCCAGCACATTCAGTGACTACCTGTGTGTGTGTGTGACAGGCAACTGCAGATTTGTAATCCCATCCCAATCACTGCACCTGTTCACTGTTCAGTGCACCTACCTACCTACCTACCTACCTACCTACCTACCTACGTGAGCGCACGCATTGTTAATACCACCAGTCATTGCACCTTTTCACGGCGGTACCTGTGTGTGTGTGTGACAGGTGCACATTTGTAATTCCCATCACTGCATATACCTACCTTTTGTGTTCAGTGCACCCACCTACCTACGTGAGCGCACGCAGTGTGATATTCAATACCACCAGTCACTGTACCTGTTCACGGACCATGGTACGTGTGTGTGACAAGTGCACATTTGTAATACCCATCACTGCATATACCTACCTGTTGTGTTCAGTGCACCCACCTACCTAAACGAGTGCATGCAGTGTGATATTCAATACCATCAGCCACTGTACCTGTTCACGGTATGTGTGTGTGACAGGTGCACATTTTTAATACCCATCACTGCATATACCTACCTGTTGTGTTCAGTGCACCCACCTACCTACGTGAGCGCACGCAGTGTGATATTCAATACCACCAGCCTCTGTACCTGTTCACGGTATGTGTGTGTGACAGGTGCACATTTGTAATACCCATCACTGCATATACCTACCTGTTGTGTTCAGTGCATCTACCTACCTATGTGAGCGCATGCAGTGTGATATACCACTCCGTGCATACCTGTTAACTGCACCTGTATGACTGAACATTGTATTAGTCAAGTCAGTGCATGCATTTCACTTCATCCCCCCTGATATGGACAAAACGGACAAAACAGGTAGAGGCAGAGGTAGAGGCAGACCCAGAGGAAGGCCACCCAGCAGCTCTGTGCAAGGCCGTGCTAATGCGATTTCGTGCGGCCCTGGCCCAAAGTACAGTGCTCAGAAGAAGGCACATCCCATCAACTCCCAAGATTGTCAGGACGTGGTTGACTATTTAACACAGAACACCTCATCTTCCGCAGCCACCAGCGCTACTACAAGCACCACATCTGCTGCATTTGACGCTTCGCAGGAGTTATTTGGTGGGGAAATCACTTATTCACAGGCATTATTGTTACAACAAGATAAAGGCGCTAAGCAAGTTACACCACCTCATATGTCTGAGTTAGGTGACACTATGGACGTAACGTGTGAGGAGGAGGATGATGAAGTACCTGCTGTTGGTGCAGTTTATGAGGTGTCTGAGGCAAGCAAAGCTAGGCAGGAGGATTATGATGATTATGATGATACGGATGCCACGTGGGTTTCCAATAGAGGAGATGAACAGGGGGCAGTTCAGAGGGGGAGTCAGAGAGGAGTAGGAGGAGACGAGTTGCTAAAAGAAGCAGGGGGAGCTCATCATCAGAAACAGCTGGTGGCAGTGTCCGGCCATGTATCACCACCTATGGACAGCCAGCCAACATGCCCTTCAACGTCAGCTGCTGATGCCACCATAGTGCCATCACCGCATGGGGGGCTCAGCGGTTTGGAAATTTTTTAATGTGTCTGCCTCAGATCAGAGCAATGCCATCTGTTCTCTTTGCTTCCAAAAATTGAGCCGTGGAAAGGCCAACACCCATGTAGGGACAACTGCCTTACGAAGGCACATGCAGAAAAGGCACACACTGCAATGGGAAGAGCACCAGAGGAAAAGCAGCACACAAAAGAAAAGCCACCCTCCTTCTCCTCTTCCTCCTTCAGGTGCAGCATCATCAGCCGCTTTCTCCCTTGCACCTTCACAGCCACCCACCTCCACTCCGCCTCTGACCTTGAGCGGTTCCTGCTCCTCTGCCCACAGCAGCCAGGTGTCTGTGAAGGAAATCTTTGAGCGGAAGAAGACAATTTCTGCCAGTCACCCCCTTGCCCGACGTCTGACAGCTGGCTTGGCGGAACTGTTAGGTCGCCAGCTGTTACCATACCAGCTGGTGGACTCTGAGGCCTTCCGTAAATTTGTGGCCATTGGGACACCGCAGTGGAAGATGCCAGGCCACAACTATTTCTCTAAAAAGGCGATACCCAAACTGTACCGTGAAGTTGAGAGGCAAGTGGTGTCATCTCTGGCACACAGTGTTGGGTCAAGGGTCCACCTGACCACAGATGCTTGGTCTGCCAAGCACAGTCAGGGCAGGTACATTACTTACACAGCACATTGGGTCAACCTGGTGACCGCTGGCAAACAGGGAGTACGTGGCTGTGCAGCGGACCTACTTGTGACACCTCCACAGCTTGCAGGCAGGCCTCCTGTCACCTCCTCTCCTTCTGCTACATTGTCTTCGCTGTCATCATCCTCCTCCTCCTTGGCTGAGTGGCAGTTCAACTCTACTGGTGCTGTGATCTCCTCTCCAGCTACACAGCCCCAGCTCCCCAGGGCCTATGCTGCATGACAGGTACAATGGTATCACACCATCTTAGACATGTCTTGCCTCAAAGCGGAGAGTCACACTGGAACAGCTCTCCTGGCTGCTCTTAACAAACAGGTGGATCAGTGGCTGACCCCGCACCAGCTGGAGATAGGCAACGTGGTGTGTGACAATGGCAGCAATCTCATTTCCACTTTGAATTTGGGAAAGCTGACACATGTACCCTGCATGGCACATGTGCTGAATCTAGTCATTCAAAGATTTGTGTCAAAGTACCCAGGCTTAGAGGACGTCCTGAAGCAGGCCAAGAAGGTGTGTGGGCATTTCAGGCGGTCTTACACGGCCATGGCACACTTTGCCGATATTCAGTGGAGCGTGAGATGCCTAATGTGCGATAGCCTGACTCGCTGGAATTCGACCCTCATTATGTTCTCTCGCCTGCTAGAACAGGAGAAAGCCGTCACCCAGTACCTCTACAACTACAGTAGAAGGACACACTCTGGGGAGATGGGATGTTCTGGCCCACGAACTGGACACTCATGCAAAATGCATGCAGGCTCATGCGGCTGTTTGAGGAGATGACTAACCTGGTGAGTCACAGTGAGGGCACCATCAGTGACTTGATCCCATATGCTTACTTTCTGGAGCATGCTGTACGTAGAGTGGTGGATCAAGCTGTGGAGGAGCGTGAACAGGGACAGTTACAGGAGGAAGCGTTGTGGGATCAATGCTCAGATTAACCAGATGTTCCCTCAACACCTGCAGCAGCACAGAGGGGGGAGCAGGAGGAAGAGTCATGTGGGGACGAGGAGTCAGACTCGGATGATGAGGAACGTGTTTCTTTGGAGGAGAAGGCGGCGGCAGAAGAACAACCGCAGCAGGCGTCGCAGGGGGCTTGTGCTGCTCAATGTTCCCGTGGTATTGTTTGTGGCTGAGGGAAGGAGGAGGACTTACCTGACGTCACTGAGGAAGAGCAAGAGGAGATGGATAGTACTTCGGCATCCAAATTTGTGCAGATGGCATCTTTCATGCTGTCCAGCCTGTTGAAGGACCCCCGTATAAAAATAACTCAAGGGGAATGAGCTGTACTGGGTGGCCACGCTACTAGGCCCTCGGTATAGGCACAAAGTGGCGGAGATGTTTCCAAATCACATGAAGGCAGAAAGGATGCGACACTTGCAGAACAAGCTGGCATTTATGCTTTACAATGTGTTTAACCACTTGAGGACCCACCCTTTACCCCCCCTTAAGGACCAGCGCAGTATTCTGTGATCTGTGTTGGGTGGGCTCTGCAGCCCCCAGCACAGATCAGGCAGCACGCAGAGCGATCAGATCGCCCCCCTTCTTTCCCCCCTATGGGGATGGTGTGCAGGGGGGGTCTGATCGCTCCTCTTGGCTGGCATGTTGCGGGGGGGGCACCTCAAAGCCCCCCTCCGCGGCGAAATTCCCCCCCTCCCTCTCCTACCTGTCATCCCCGGTGATCGGGGCTGCACAGGACGCTATCCGTCCTGTGCAGCCAGTGACAGGACGTCCCCTGTCACATGGCGGCGATCCCCGGCCGCTGATTGGCCGGGGATCGCCGATCTGCCTTACGGCGCTGCTGCGCAGCAGCGCCGTACAATGGAAACAAAGCGGATTATTTCCGCTTGTGTTTACATTTAGCCTGCGAGCCGCCATCGGCGGCCCGCAGGCTATTCACGGAGCCCCCCGCCGTGAATTGACAGGAAGCAGCCGCTCGCGCGAGCGGCTGCTTCCTGATTAATTAGCCTGCAGCTGGCGACGCAATACTGCGTCGCTGGTCCTGCAGCTACCACTTTGCCGACGCGCGTTATGAGTGCGCGGTCGGCAAGTGGTTAAGGGTGATGTCACAGCACAATGCAATAAAGGTACCCCTGCCAGTAATCCTTCTCCCATGTCCATGCAGGCAAGGACAGGACGCTCCAGCGATCTCATGGTGATGTCGGACATGCATACATTCTTTAGTCCAACGCCTTGCCTTAGCCCTTCTGGATCCACCCTTCACCAATGCCTGGACTGGCAGGTAGCCGACTACCTGGCCTTAAGTGTGGATGTAGACACTGTGAGCAGCAATGAACCCTTGGACTACTAGGTGCACAGGCTTGACCTGTGACCAGAGCTGTCCCAATTTGCCATTCAACTTCTGTCTTGCCCTGCCTCAAGCGTCCTGTCAGAAAGAACCTTCAGCGCAGCTGGAGGCATTGTCACTGAGAAGAGAAGTCGCCTAAGTCACAAAAGTGTTCAGTACCTCACCTTTATCAAAATGAATGAGGCATGAATCCTGGAGGCTACTGCCCGCCCCAAGACTAAGTCAGTCCCCACACACAGCATCTCTGCCTGCACGCCGTGTGACTGCCTGCCCCAAGAATATGTTGCTCGCCACACAGCATCTCTTCTCCGCCACCACCAACAGGGTCCAGGACTCATGGTGGATTCATGAACTTTTAAGGCTAATACTTTTTCTAGTGCATGTACATGCCTGCCTAATTTTTCTGGCTGCACTGCAGCTGCACCAACAAAACAAAAGGCATGTACATGTGCCAATTCCCCTTTGTGATCATTACCTTGCCGTGAAAGTCCTCCTGTATTGTTATTTTTGGTCACTACCTTGGGACATGCATGCCATGCCTGCTGCCTTCCTTGGATGTGTGGTAGCCTTTCCTGCACCTTTGCTCACAGTGTGCCTGCTGCCTTCCTTGGATGTGTGGTGGTAGCCGTTCCTGCTCCTTTGCCCACAGCGTGCCTGCTGCTTTCCTTGGATGAGTGGTGGTGGTAGCCATTTCTTAGGCTCCCACTCTGGACCGGAATCAAACCAGGATTCCCCGGCCATTACCCATGGTCACCATGGTGCCATGAAAGTTTCACACAGTTGAATGAATGGCAGACTTGCCCTCCATAACACATTCTTGACAAATGCTTTCGATTTGGTTCGTCTTGCGCTGGGTCAAGGGTCCATCTCACCACAGATGCCTAGTCTGCAAAGCATGGTCAGTGCAGTTACATTACTTATACAGCAAATGGGTCCTTACTTGGATGTGTGGTGGTGGTAGCCGGTTCTCAGGCTCCCATTCATGCATTCAATGTGATTTCTGCCCTTAAAACGCTGCTTTGCGTCAAATCCAGATTTTTCCCCGGGACTTTTGTTGTCTATTCCACTCATCCATGCAAAAACTCAGATGTTAGTCCCCTTGAAACATCTTTTCCATCGCTTTTCTGGCCAGCATAAGTGTTTCTAGTTTTCAAAGTCCGCCTCCCCATTGAAGTCCATTGCGGTTCACGAAAGTTCGCGCGAACCAAACTTGTGCGGAAGTTCGTGTTCGCGAACCGAAAATCGGAGGTTTGTGCCATCTCTACAAGCGAAAGGACATGAAGTAGGATACAGCAGACAAGCAGTCAGGAACACATTTGAGGAGGGAGTTAAGGTCTGGGGCCGAGAGGTACAGTTGTGTATCGTCTGCATACAGGTGGTATTGAAACCCGAATGAGTTGATTAAGTCACCAAGACCCTGCATGTAGATGGAAAGGAGGAGGGGACCAAGGACAGAGCCTTGAGGAACCCCGACAGACAAAGCATGGGGAGAAGATATCTGATCTGAGTAGGAGACTGTGAAGGACCTTCCAGAGAGGTAGGAAGATAACCATGTGAGAGTGAGGCCCTTTATTCCTACATTTGAAAGTATTTGTAAGAGTAAGGTGTGGTCGACAGTATCAAATGCTGTTGCCAGGTCAAGAAGGATGAGTATGGAAAATTGCCCTTTGGATTTAGCTGTAAGAAGGTCATTGGCCACTTTGGTAAGGGCCATTTCCGTGGAGTGGTTAGAGCGAAAGCCAGACTGGAACTGATCAAGTAGGGAGTTAGCAGATAAATAATGGCTTAATTCTGCATGTATATGGCGTTCAAGTAGTTTGGATGCAAATGGGAGAAGTGACACTGGGCGGTAGTTGGCAGATGTGGTAGGATCTAGAAATGGTAGTGGTGTTACAACAGCCTTTTAGAGTGGGGACGGAAAGATGCCAGTGGAGAGGGACAGGTTAAATAGCAATGATAGTGCAGGCATGAGAGATGAGGATAGCTGCGGAATGAAATGGGAGGAAATAGGATCCAAAGAACAGGTGGTTAGATGAGATTTGGATATTATAGAGGAGAGAGAATGTTCAGAGAGTGGGGAGAAGGCAGTTAGAGAGCAGTCAATGAGAGGTGTGGAGGTGGGATTTGAGGGCTGCGTGGAGAATTCACTTCTGATTTTGTCAATTTTATCAGTGAAGTATGGTGCAAATTCTTCGGCTGATAAGCAAGATGAAGGAGGAGGAGGAGGGGGATGGAGAACGGAGTTTAAGGTGCTGAACACACGTTTTGGATTATGTAAATAGGCGGATATTAGGGAAGAAAAATAGGACTGTTTTGCCACAGAGTGCGTTTCTGAAGTTGTTCAAGGCTATTTTATATGAGATGAAGTCCTCACTTGTGTTACTTTTCCTCCAACGCCGTTCAGCTGCGCTAGAGCATCCTTTTAACTGTTAAGTGGCTTTGGTCATCCAGGGTTGGCGACTGACACGGTGAGGGCGGACATTGACGAGGGGGGCGGAGTCATCCACGACTTATGTAATGGAGCTGTTGCAGTGTATAGCAGCTGAGTCTGGGTCAGTGAGGATTGTGTGAGGAGAGGTGCCAGGGCATCAGAGACAGATTGCATGTCTAGATTGCAATACTTTCTGTGAGTATGTGAGCGTGCTTGTGCCAGGGTGGTAGGAAAAGAGGAGGAGAAATAGAAGTTAAGTAGGTTATGGTCAGAGAGTGGTAGTGGAAGGATCATTAGTAAAGTCAGTGACAGAGCAGAGACGAGTGAATACGAGGTCAAGCGCGTACGTTAAAAAAGGGCGCCGGGAAAAAAGGGCGCAGGGTTTTAAAAGATAATCATGAATAACGTTTAAAAAAATGGTGTTATATTTCGTTGAAAAATAATGTTTTATAAAGTTATAAATCATTAAATAATGTGTATAAAATCGGCAATTTTAAAAACGTTAATCTTCCCTGTTTAAAAATTGAAATTTATAATAACGTTTTATAAAACATTAATAAGAATTTTACTAAAGCTATACCTAACCCTACTCTCACACAGAACCCTCCCTGTACCTATCCCTAACCCCTAGACCCCCCTGTTGGTGCCTAACCCTAAGACCCCCCTGTTGGTGCCTAACCCTAAGACCCCCCTGGTGGTGCCTAACCCTAAGACCCCCCTGTTGGTGCCTAACCCTAAGACCCCCCTGTTGGTGCCTAACCCTAAGACCCCCCTGTTGGTGCCTAACCCTAAGACCCCCCTGTTGGTGCCTAAACCTAAGACCCCCCTGTGATAAGCATTAATAACGTTTAAAAAAAATATGGTGCGGTTTTTCGTTTAAAAATGAAAAAAAAAAAATTGTACGGTTTTTCGTTTAAAAGTAATGTTTTAAAAAATATTGTACTGTTTTTCGTTTAAAAATAATGTTTTAATAATTATAAATCATTAAATAATGTGTAATCATGAGAAACAGTTATAAAACATTAAAAGTCTCCGGGCGCCGCTTTTAAAACGTTATTTTTCTCCGGCGCCCTTTTTTCCTGTTGGGCGCCGATTTAAACTATATTTATTATGGGAGTGAATGGCGGCGCCCTTTTTGTCCACCTGCCTCATGCGCCCAAATTTCCTGCTTCCAGGTCAAGCGTATGGCCATCAGTGTGGGTTGAGGTAGAGGACCACTGAGACAAGCCATAGGAGGAAGTGAGTGATAGAAGTTTGTTGGAGACAGCGTTATTGGTGTCAATAGGAATGTTAAAATCACCCATAACAATGGTAGGGATGTCAGAGGACAGGAACTGGAGAAGCCAGGCAGAGAAATGATCTAAGAAAACAGAAGCAGGGCCTGGAGGGCGGTAAATAACTGCAATCTGGAGGTTTGAGGGTGAGTATAGTCGGACTGCATGGACTTCAAAGGATGGCAGGGAGAGAGAAGGAATTGGAGTGAGAGGCTTGAAGGAACATTTGTCTGAGAGAAGAATGCCCACCCCTCCACCATGTTTATTCCCACTTCTAGGAGTGTGGCTAAAGTGGAAACCTCCCTAGGAGTGGGTGGCAGGTGAGACTGTGTCAGAAGGGGTCAGCCAGGTTTCAGTGATCCCAAAAAAGGTGAAAGCATTGGAAATGAAAAGATCATGGATGAAGGGCAGTTTGATGCAGACTGAACGGGCATTCCAGAGGGCAGCCAATATAGAGGGTGTAGGGGGAAGGAGTGGAATATTAATACGGTTACAGTAAGAGGGAGGGAAATTTGATTTGTTGCAAACAGTGTTATTAGCAGGGGGGAGTGGGGGTACAGGGTTAGGTGAAATGTTCCCAGCAGCAAGGAGGATGAGTAGGCAGACAGAGCGGAGCAGAGGTTGCGGTTTAGACTTCTATTTAGACACAGTGTGACAAGGAAGGTGAGGCTGTAAGTATAAGACAATCTCATGAGAGGCGAGCTGTGGAGTGGATAGGAGGGATGGTGAAATGTACAGCATATTGCTGACAGCAGGGGGATGTAGTGTGTGAAGAGATTTGAGGATGGCTGGGGAGAGCAGGCAGATAGTAAACACCAGATTAAACATTTTTGCAACTAACTAGAGAAGCAGAGTTTTGTGTCAGTTCCTTCTGTTCCCTTCTTGTTCAATTCTGGTCTAATTCTGGTCGTTGTATTTTCATTACACTTAGCGTTGCAGATGCACTTTGGGTTCAGATGCTCAAAACTGACCAGTGGTCAAAAATGACCTCCTATCCTAGCTATATGAAAACAGGCTGCCAGCATCTTAATTAGCAGACTGAATGCAGTGAGATGGTGGAGAGGTTGATTGGGAGTCTCAGCCTTGTAGGCTGGATTTAAAGGAGCCTCTGCATGTGGCTGGACAGATTTGTAACTCACAGATCAAACACAGCATACAACACTGCATAAACAAGCAAGCTCTAACAGCTGGCAAGGCAATACATTGTATGTTAAATTAAGGCCAAGATCTAGATAAGGTCAAAAGCTAGGAACTAGTGGAATGGAACCAGAGATCAGAGGTTGACACAAATTTAAAACCATAAATATGCCATAGTCAGATAGCAGGGCATGGTATGTTATAAACAGACATATAATAATGCAATCAAATAGAAAATCGATAGTTGAAGCTGGGAGCGTACCATACACAGGCAGATAAAGCAATCAGATAGAAAATCGATAGTTGAAGCTGGGAGCGAACCATACACAGGCAGATAAAGCAATCAGATAGAAAATCGATAGTTGAAGCTGGGAGTGTACCATACACAGGCAGATAAAGCAATCAGATAGAAAATCGATAGTTGAAGCTGGGAGCGTACCACACAGAGAGATAAAGCAATCAGATAGAAAATCGATAGTTGAAGCTGGAAGCGTACCATACACAGGCAGATAAAGCAATCAGATAGAAAATCGATAGTGAAGCTGGGAGCGTACCACACAGAGAGATAAAGCAATCAGATAGAAAATATCTGGAAGCTTCAGATTTTTAACATATTCACCAATGTGGCAGACAGCTTTTGCAGTTAAGCTTGGATAATAGTGATGTTCTTGTCTAGGAGAACTCATGGTGAAGCATGTGATTTGTTTGATCAGCTGATAGATTTGCAAAGCTCTAATTTTCTGTAATCACGTCCTCCTTTAGCACATGATCATGACTCAAATTGATCACATACTTTTTCATAAGTTCTCCTAGACATGACCATCACTATTGAAGAATGATCTCTTCTTAACCACTTTATCCACCACTACAGTATATCTACGTCCTCTGTGACATCATCTAAGCCACGAGGACGTAGATGTACGTTTTGTAGCTAAAGCACAGCTGTGCACGGTTGGGCATTGCTTCTGTGCACACCTCTGGCACTGTCTGATGCAGCACTAATTGGTGAAAGGAAATTGATGTTCCTTGAGCCAATAAGATTGTTTTTTACCGTTTAACTGCTTTTTATTGCTTAGTTCATGGTGAAAAATACCCACTGTAGCATTATTTCGGTTGTAAATATCCTCACCATAAATTGTGACAGGAACATAATCTAAGTTTTGTGATAAATGGTAAAAATAGCCAAACAAAATTTGTGTTTTTTATCGACAGTAGTGCTTTTTATTTTTAAACTGGATTGGTAAAACTGATAAATATTTTTTTTTTACTATTTTTTTTCCTCTTTTTCCCATTAAAATGCATAGAAAACAAAATTGTTTGAGGGAAAAAATGAATGCCATACAATGAAAGCCTAGTTTCTCTTGTAAAAAAACTATATATACCAGTATATTTCATTTCAGTGCCAAAAGTATGGATACAGTTATTGTTGATTAAATTGGAACGCAGCTGAAATGTCAAAACTGCTCTGGTCCATAAGGGAGAAACGAGGTCTGGATGCGAAGTAGTTAAAGGAAACCTAAAGTCAATGAAAAAAAATCCAGTTTAAAGGGAACCTAAACGGAGAGGGATATGGACGTTTCCTTTTAAACAATACTAGTTGCTTGTCAGTTCTGCTTATCTGTTTGCTGCAGTAGTATTTGGATCTCACACCTGCAACAAGCTTGCAGATAATCCAGTCTGACTTCAGTCAGAGCACCTGATCTGCATTCTTGATAAGGGGCTGTTGCTAATAGTATTAGAGACACAGGATCAGCAGGAGAGTCAGGCAACTGGTATTATTTTGAAAGGAAAAAATCCATATCCTTCTCAGTTTAGGTACCCTTTAACTTACCTGGGGCTTCTACCAGCCCCTTGCAGCTGCCCTGTGCTCGTGCCGTGACATACCGATCCTCTGGTTCACTAGAGCCACCCAGTCTCGTTTTCAGTGACTCAGTCCACTGCGCCTGCGAGGCCCTGGCTGCAGGCGTCCTTGATCGCCCTCCCGTCACTGGGAGTGTCCTGCACATGCCTAGTATGAGATTATCTCATACTGCACATGTGCAGGACGCTCTTGGTGATGGGAGCATGATGAACAACGCGCGCGGCCAGGGCTGTGCAGGCACAGTGGCCATTGTCTGGCTGGGTCGCTGCGGGAGACCTGAGGATCGGTATGTCATAGTGCAGGCACAGGGCAGCTGCAGGGGGCTGGTAGAAGCCCCAGGTAAGTTAATCTGGATTTTTTTCATTTGGTTTCCTTTAAGAAGTGACCATCACAGCTCTACAAAATGAAGCAGCTATAAAAATAAATGAATGTAATATGAAAACAGGCATCTATATTTATAGGAATCCCTTATTATATCTCATCACATATTCATTCTGATTCATGCTGATTTCCTGTGTTTCTTAAAAAAAATGAGTCAAAGATGTTATGCTTGATAATTGATTTTAATTGTAAGTTACACAATAGGAAGACCTCAGTTGTATTTTATACACATACTCTCATCTTCAGCAGCGTACATGTGAGAATGCTGCCATAGATTTCTTTGGTTTGTTTTGAAGTGCGCATACAAATGCGCTATATTTAATTACCTCGTTTTTTTATGATAAAAGATCCATTATTATGTTCTGCCGGATACGTTTGAACTGCGTGTGTGTTTTTAAAATGTTCCATATTGATCGGTTATGTTTTAACTGACGTTGTTGCGTTTGTAAAAGGTGTTATTAAAGAGGTGGAACAAAGAAATCATCTGTGTAGTTACTCCATATCGATCTGTTGGAAGCTAGAAAATAAACAACAAAGGTTGTAAGCTACACCGGTCCTGATAAAATGTCACAAGCAAAGGACGGTTTGAGGAATTGTTTCATCTTGAAGTATTTCTTATATGATTACTTGGCTTCGTGATACGTTCAGTATATCTCATGCCCTGGATCTCGCTGTCTCTGACATTTTCTCATAAAACTGCCAAATTTTCTTTGTATCAGCGACATGTCTTCTAATATGAATTAAAGCAGCTACTTTCATTCAAATGCAGTTTTTTTTAGGTGCCTTTAAAGGGAACCTAAACTAAACTGGAAAAAAATTTCACTTACCTGGGGCATCTTCAAGCCCCCTGCAGCCGTCCTGTCTCCATGCCGTTCTGGACGGTGACTGGCTCTGTCGCCGAAATCGAAACTCAACTACTGCAGGGAAACAGAGGATCATTCCAGGACGGCTGCAAGGGGCTGGTAGAAGCCCCAGGTAAGTGAAAGTCTTTTTTTTTTTCAGTTTAATTTAGGTTCCCTTTAATTTGATTTTTTTTTATTGTAGACCCAAACATGGCTGGGAACTCATTGCAATGCAGTTGAGCCCTGCCTCTGGGAGCTTATAATCTAAAGGAATAGGGGAGAACAAGAGGTGGGGTAGTATACAATATTCATACCTATATTAGGTTATCTAGGAGTACAACTTGGCCAGTAGTCAAAGGCAAAATGGCCTAAGGTAAAGCATTGACAGCAAAAGTAAGTTTTGAGGGCACATTTAAAGACATCAAAGGTTGGAGAGGGACAGATGTGCTGTGGCAGGGGATTCCAGAGAAGGGGTAAAGCACATGCGAAATCTTGCGTATGTGAATGCGAGGAGGTGATTATAGAGAAGGACAAAAGAAGGTCATGTGCAGATCTGAGATTGTGGTTGGGTTGGTATCTGGAAACTAGTGAGGAGATGTACAAAGGAGAGAGATGTTACAATACTCCAGACGAGATATAGTAAGAGCATGTATTAACAAACAGTTTAGTTGTGTTCTGAGTGACAAAATTTTGGATGCGAGATACGTTTTTGAGTTGGAGATGAAAGCTGGTTAGGGAGTGACTAAAAAAACAAACAAACAAACAACAACAAAATTACAGATTATTTTTAGTAGCCAGAAGCATCATAACGTACAAAAACAAATACATAGGCTAGTCATTACTGTTAACCACACTACTATTCACCCTACCTCTCAAGCCCGCTGTCTGGGTGTCACCCTGGACTCCGCACTCTCCTTCACTCCCCACATCCAAAACCTCACAAAGTCCTGCAACTTCCACCTTCGTAACATCTGTAAGATTCGCCCTTTCCTGACCCCTGCCACCACCAAACTCCTCATCCATGCCCTCATAATTTCCCGCCTCGACTACTGCAATGCCCTTCTGTCTGGACTCCCTAAGACCCGAATAGCCCCACTGCAGTCCATCATGAATGCGGCTGCCAGAATTATCCACTCCTCCCATCGCTCCACCAGGGCGGCTCCCCTCCGTGAATCCCTCCACTGGCTTCCTATCCAGTCCAGAATCAGATTCAAGATATTGTGTCTGACCTACAAATCCATCCACAAAACCTGTCCAACCTACATTTCTGATCTTACTCAGAGATACACACCAAGCCGCTCACTCCGCTCCTCCAATGAACTTCGCCTGACCGTCCTCGCATCACCCAGTCCCATGCACGCCTCCAAGACTTCTCAAGAGCCGCTCCGACACTATGGAACTCCCTACCTCCACCCATTAGGGCAGCCCCCTCCTTCAACACCTTCAAGAAGGCCCTCAAAACTCACCTTTTCACTCTTGCCTACCACCCCTCACAATTGCTCTAAACCCACAGCCGAACTCTGGTCCCCTACCTCTCGTGTCCCTACCTCTCCCTCTAGATTGTAAGCCTTTGGGCAGGGTCCTCACTCCTTTTGTGTCCTACCTGATCATGCACCTCTATTACTGTGCACCCATGCTATGCATTTGAGTGAACCTAACTTGCCTAACTCCATGCTCCCATCCAGTGACTGACTAAGCATTACCTTGTACTCATACTGTGCTGTGTGATCTGGTTTTCTTGTATTCCTGTATTGTCATATTGCTGTTTGTCACCCCTAAATATTGTCTGTAACCTAAATTAATGTCCAGCGCTGCGTAATATGTTGGCGCTTTATAAATACAACAAATAAATAAATAAATAAATAAATAGTCATTGACAATTTACTTTCCCTTTGTCCTTTTCCTTGAATTTTCTTTTGAATTTTACACCATTGACCACTCCAGTATTTCTATTATTGATGCTGCCTTTCTTATTTTCCTCTTATATATCCAACCACTAATTCCAGATCTTCAGTCTTGATTTATCCTCTCCCTCCCCATCCCTGTCAGTATTAATCAAGGCTCAGTCCTTGGTCTTGTACTCATTTCTCCTTTTACCTCCTCTCTTGACAAACAGAAGTTGAATGCTGGCTCTACAAAACCATGTTTTGATGCCTCACTATCAGTGCAGACATCAAAATAATTTTGATAGTACCTTTTCACCAAAATGTGGGTACTTTTTCAATTGTAAAATGCTGAAAAGTTATTTTAAAGAGAAGATGAAAATTATCTCCTAGGAGATAACTCAAGAGAAAAAGTTAATTGCATACAGGCTATTTTCTCCATCTGCACTAAAATAATTGGGTATGAGAGAAGTAATTTTGAAAATATACGCAAATAAAATGGGCATGCAAAAAGACATTTTTTAAAAATGCATTGAAGTCAATGGGCATGAGAAAACACTGTGGCCCATGGGCAACTTTTTCTCCTGATTTCTTGAAAGTGTTCTTATTTTTGTGAGAATCTATTTCTTGCAAAAATCCATTATATTTTCTTCAACAATTAGCATCAGGTGAAAATGTAAATTTCAATGCAAAATTACTTTGGAAAAGATCTCATCCCTACTATTATGATTGTCCATCCGAAACAGATGGATTTGTAAAAGCTATCATCTTAATAAGGTACCTTTTCAACTTGAATACTTTGCTTTAGTCTGCTGTTCTAATCATAATACTAGTTTTACAGTGCTGTTATACAAAGTTTAGGTGACACTTTATAAAGCAAAGTTTCTAAGATGTAGGAAAGTTTGAATTACACAGAAAAGTGTAGGCAATTATCAAACACTTTTACCTGAAACATTCTGACCATGGATGTTAGAACCTTAAGAATCTATCCGCTGATCAAATTGAGAGCACATATCATATTGCGCTGATCAGCATTATAAGAATGGGAACTTTTCTTTACGCTGCAGCATAAGAATTTAGTAAAGCCAGCTCCCTTTAGTTAGTCATTACATGTTCAGACAGTTTTGGGTTACATTCCCATTAGAACAAGACTATAAGGTCACCAAGGTGGGAACGCTTAATTCTAAAATCTAAGCCGTAACCATTGGGCTATAACTTCTATTTCTAATTTAATCTATGTTGTCATGTTAAATCTCACCGTACATGACCTGAAAGTCATTCCTTGTCTCAGATTGCTCTCTTTCTTTGCACATTTTAACCAAGTGCATTATTTTTCGCAAAGAAGAGGAGACAGAAAGAAAGAAGGTGATGACACAAGTTCTTGACCCCTGATCAGTACGCATTTCGTGGTAATCAGGGGGCACAAGAGAATGTGTGCTGCAGGATTTTCTCCTTTGGATATAAACACTTAAATTCATATAAATGTCAAAGGTCAGAAATTGCAGAAAGGTGGCTCATCACAAAGATTCTGGAGAGATCACATGGGTGTCATCTCCAAGACTGGAAACATAATTGGAGTAGATTCATTCAATTAGTTGGGGTAACCAAAAAAAATTGATTTATATTTTTTGTGAAGGTATGCATTTCACTCATTCTTCTGGCTGATTCTAGCGATACAAAAAAAACTTTTGATTTGCATGCCTGTTCCTATTGGTTGAGATAGAAAAAAATTATAGACAGGTAATCAGTATTATGGCTGCAGCAGTAAAATGTGGAGGTTCCTAATGCAAATAAAATCGTTAAAAACTATTTAAAGGACTTACGAGGCCAAAATGGCTAAAAAAGCCAAGTACCTGCAAGATGCGCAGCTCTAGGGCCAACACCCTCCACACCACGCACTGTAGCGTGGATCGGAGGGGTTGGCCCTAGAGCTGCGCAGCCGCACTCGCGGCAATGCGGACTGCGCAGCCGCGGCCAGCTCTGGCGGCCATATTAGGAGCAGCATTAAAGCCCGACCCGGCCTGTGGGGTCGCGATCGGCACGGGGGGGCGATTTCAGGAAGGGGACCCGGCGGAACTGCACGCGCCGGACGGCGTCCTCTGTGCATTTAAACATCTTGCAGGTACTTGGCTTTTTTAACCATTTTGGCCTCGTAAGTCCTTTAAAGAAGTCACACCTGGTGTTTCCTTAATGAGGACATTCAATTAGTACACTAGACAATGTACTTTGTTAGTCTTGCTCATTTCTCAGGTCAATACCAAGTGCCTTCTAGCCTGTAAGGTAGAAAAGGAGTGCCTCTGTCTGAGCAAAACTCAGAAAACATAGTGGACCATATGCAATTTGAGGTGATAAGAAGCTTCTTATCACCTGACATTGCTGAGTATTTACTGGAAAAATCACTTACCAGCTTCAATTAAGCTGTGGGCCTTGCTCCTCCTGCATCCACTGTTAGAACTACAAAGCCCCCTGACACTCACTCGATGTCTGCCGTTGCATGCCAGACACTCTTGGCACCATCATTCCCTGACACACTGTGCCGACCCACCAGACCAGCTGTGTGAGCACTGCTACAGTTCACCACTGCTTCCTGTACCACTGGAATCAGAATGATTCAAATTGCTCCACCTAGTGGATCAATAAGGATCCCGGGTTGGAACAATAAAAATTGCTTTTGCTGGGACACCAGTGCTACAAGAAGCAGAGGAGAGTGTCGGTCACAGCTGTTTCGGCAGGTCGGCACACGTAAACAGGAAGCGATGGGGAGCAATGGAGCTGGGAGAGCCTGGCATGTGACAGCGGATGTTGGGTTAGCTCCGGGATGCTTGGGGCTGAAATAGCTGGAAGAGACAGAAGTGTTGGCCAGAAGGAGATTCTTCTATCAAGGTTTAAATGAGAAAAAAATAAATAAAAGAAGAAATAAATGACAGATGAAAAACAGAACAATTCAGAAGAAGTATTTTTTTTTAATTTGCTAATAAAGTTTACTGTTCTACTCTTAACACTAAATAGGTGTAGGGTCAAAAGTGACTCTCTTGACCTATTTACCTGGAAGAAGCTGGACAACTGGGGTTCCCTTATTAAAGGAAGTTGGGTGATACCTTCAATGGCATAGGCGAAAATTAACTCGCTGATTGATTACATAGCCCAAGTGAGTTCTTTACTGCCCGGCTGGGTAATAAATGCAATTGAATTAGGCCATTGTCCCATCACCTCATTTTAGAACTTACCAGCGCTTACCGCTGGTGAGTTAGGTACTTGCATAGAGTCCAGTGTCTAGTATGCTAATAAAAGGTCTTAATTTGGTGAATTACAGACGGGACTTATTTGGAGGTAAGACCAACACTTTACCCTCCAACTTTAAACATTTTTTGGAGAGCAACCAAACCAGAAGGGGATATGTTTACCTGAATGGGAACCGATTCTTCCCACACATGTGAACAGTAATTGCTCTTTGGCAGCCTGGGCTTATAAGTACTCCTGATTTTTCATTCTCTACTCTCCCTGATTACCATAACTACTACCCTATATTGAGCTCTTAGTTTCTTTGTGGCTTTTTTGTGTGTGAAAGATTTAGAAAATTATCTTACTGCTTTTCTCTCTTTGAGAGTTAGCATGTCTTATTGTTTTGAAGTTATGCATGCAGTTAGTGTGAGAATTAGTGCACACGGGGTAATAGTAGTATATCAGTATAATTACCAGTATGATAATATCTGAGATAGTTGAATATTGGTATTATTACTGACATGCTACTATCTGGGATTGGTATTATCTGGTGCCCCTTTTTCCTCCCACCTCTATTGCATGTACGTGTTGCTGGGTGCTTTTTGGTCACATGGTAATTAGAGTTGGGCCGAACCTCCGATTTTCGGTTCGCGAACCGGGTTCGCGAACTTTCGCGAAAGGTTCGGTTCGCGTTAAAGTTCGCGAACCGCAATAGACTTCAATGGGGATGCGAACTTTGAAAAAAAAAAAATAATTATGCTGGCCACAAAAGTGATGGAAAAGATGTTTCAAGGGGTCTAACACCTGGAGGGGGGGATGCAGGGCCGTATCTATTAAGAGGCACCCGTGGGCCGGTGCCATGGGCGGGTCCTCGGGGGGGGCGGGTGGCCACTGGTTCAAATAATAATACTTTTTTTTATTTTTTTTTCCCCTTATGACATTTTTTTTTCTATCATTAACATTTTTTTTGGGGGGGGGGGGGGGGGGGGGGGGAGCGCCGCTGCAGCAGCCAGAAGTTACAGTTCTTACTGTTTGCAAGCGCTCCCCCCCTGCCGCCACCATCCACAATGGTTTCCTCTGGTCACGTTCTCTGTGCGCTCTGACTGACTCTCATCGCACAGTAATGAGCCAGCCAGAGCAGGTGGAGCCACTTGCATGTACAGGGAGGGGGCGTGGCTTGACATTGAGGCTGAGACAGCAGGGCAGGCTATGAAATACATTGGCTTCCGATGCTCCGCCCCCCCCCCAGCCGACTAGCCGAGCCCGGGTAAAGTGACTCCTCCTCAGCTCCATTTTACATCACGCAGGAGGAGGACAGCAACACATGAGATGGTCGGGTCGGGAGTCACTCGATCGGGAGCCATGTGAAGCAGCTGCTGCAGCCCAGCCCCCAGCTACCCAGCCCAGCCAGCCAGCTAGGCAGACAGGTCACCCTCGCCCAGCCCAGGGTCACAGGCAGCAGGCCCCAGCCGCCCAGGCAGCACAGCAGGCCACCACCAGCTACCCCAGCCCAGGGTCACTCGCAGGCCCCAGCTGCCCAGGCAGCACAGCAGGCCACCACCAGACCAGGCGGTGGCATGCAGAGTTTCCCTCGCGCACCGGACTAGGTAAGATATTTGTTGTAGTCAAGTTCCTGGACAAATCTGCTGACATTATTGCACGTATTTCTGAATTTGCTGACATTATTGCTCGTATTTCTCATCAAATCTGCTGTCATTATTGCTCGTATTTCTCATCAAATCTGCTGTCGTTATTGCTCGTATTTCTCATCAAATCTGCTGTCGTTATTGCTCGTATTTCTCATCAAATCTGCTGTCGTTATTGCACGTATTTCTCATCAAATCTGCTGTCATTATTGCTCGTATTTCTCATCAAATCTGCTGTCGTTACTGCACGTATTTCTGATCAAATCTGCTGACGTTACTGCACGTATTTCTGATCAAATCTGCTGTCATTATTGCTCGTATTTCTCATCAAATCTGCTGTCGTTATTGCTCGTATTTCTGATCAAATCTGCTGTCATTATTGCTCGTATTTCTCATCAAATCTGCTGTCGTTACTGCACGTATTTCTGATCAAATCTGCTGTCGTTATTGCTCGTATTTCTCATCAAATCTGCTGTCGTTACTGCACGTATTTCTGATCAAATCTGCTGTCGTTATTGCTCGTATTTCTGATCAAATCTGCTGTCATTATTGCTCGTATTTCTCATCAAATCTGCTGTCGTTATTGCTCGTATTTCTGATCAAATCTGCTGACGTTATTGCTCGTATTTCTGATCAAATCTGCTGACGTTATTGCTCGTATTTCTGATCAAATCTGCTGACGTTATTGCTCGTATTTCTGATCAAATCTGCTGTCATTATTGCTCGTATTTCTCATCAAATCTGCTGTCGTTACTGCACGTATTTCTGATCAAATCTGCTGTCGTTATTGCTCGTATTTCTCATCAAATCTGCTGTCGTTACTGCACGTATTTCTGATCAAATCTGCTGTCGTTATTGCTCGTATTTCTGATCAAATCTGCTGTCATTATTGCTCGTATTTCTCATCAAATCTGCTGTCGTTATTGCTCGTATTTCTGATCAAATCTGCTGACGTTATTGCTCGTATTTCTGATCAAATCTGCTGACGTTATTGCTCGTATTTCTGATCAAATCTGCTGACGTTATTGCTCGTATTTCTGATCAAATCTGCTGACATTATTGCTCAAATCTGCTGACATTATTGCTCGTATTTCTCATCAAATCTGCTGTCATTATTGCTCGTATTTCTCATCAAATCTGCTGTCATTATTGCTCGTATTTCTCATCAAATCTGCTGTCGTTATTGCTCGTATTTCTCATCAAATCTGCTGTCGTTATTGCTCGTATTTCTCATCAAATCTGCTGTCGTTATTGCACGTATTTCTCATCAAATCTGCTGTCGTTATTGCTCGTATTTCTCATCAAATCTGCTGTCGTTATTGCACGTATTTCTCATCAAATCTGCTGTCGTTATTGCACGTATTTCTCATCAAATCTGCTGTCGTTATTGCTCGTATTTCTGATCAAATCTGCTGTCGTTATTGCTCGTATTTCTCATCAAATCTGCTGTCGTTATTGCACGTATTTCTCATCAAATCTGCTGTCGTTATTGCTCGTATTTCTCATCAAATCTGCTGTCGTTATTGCTCGTATTTCTCATCAAATCTGCTGACGTTATTGCTCGTATTTCTGATCAAATCTGCTGACGTTATTGCTCGTATTTCTGATCAAATCTGCTGACGTTATTGCTCGTATTTCTGATCAAATCTGCTGACGTTATTGCTCGTATTTCTGATCAAATCTGCTGACATTATTGCTCAAATCTGCTGACATTATTGCTCGTATTTCTCATCAAATCTGCTGTCATTATTGCTCGTATTTCTCATCAAATCTGCTGTCATTATTGCTCGTATTTCTCATCAAATCTGCTGTCGTTATTGCTCGTATTTCTCATCAAATCTGCTGTCGTTATTGCTCGTATTTCTCATCAAATCTGCTGTCGTTATTGCACGTATTTCTCATCAAATCTGCTGTCGTTATTGCTCGTATTTCTCATCAAATCTGCTGTCGTTATTGCACGTATTTCTCATCAAATCTGCTGTCGTTATTGCACGTATTTCTCATCAAATCTGCTGTCGTTATTGCTCGTATTTCTGATCAAATCTGCTGTCGTTATTGCTCGTATTTCTCATCAAATCTGCTGTCGTTATTGCACGTATTTCTCATCAAATCTGCTGACGTTACTGCTCGTATTTCTGATCAAATCTGCTGACGTTATTGCTCGTATTTCTGATCAAATCTGCTGACGTTACTGCACGTATTTCTGATCAAATCTGCTGACGTTATTGCACGTATTTCTGATCAAATCTGCTGACGTTATTGCTCGTATTTCTGATCAAATCTGCTGACGTTATTGCTCGTATTTCTGATCAAATCTGCTGACGTTATTGCTCGTATTTCTGATCAAATCTGCTGACGTTATTGCACGTATTTCTGATCAAATCTGCTGACATAATTGGGCAGATATGCCGACATGATTGAATATATTTTCTGGGCAAATCTGCTCACATTACGTGTATTTTCTTGAGAAAACCTGCACAATTATGTGAATTTTCTGGGGAAAGGGTCACCAACACTTGGGCCCACTGTCTTTGCGTTGCACTTTTAAAGGGAACCCGAGGTGAGAGTAATATTTTAAGCAATATTAGTTGCCTGGCTGCCGTGCTGATCCTCTGCCTCTAATTCTTTCAACCACAGACCCTGAACAAGCATGCAGCAGGTCAGGGGTTTCTGACAATATTGTCCGAACTGACCAGATTAGCTCCATGCTTGTTTCTGGCGTAATTCAGTTCACTACTGCAGCCAAATAGATCAGCAGGGCTGCCAGGCAACTAGTATTGTTTAAAGGGTCACTTAAGCCAAATAAAAAAAATGAGTTTTACTCACCTGGAGCTTCTACCAGCCCCATGAAGCTGTCCGGTGCCCATGTAGACTCGCTCTGATGCTCCTGGCCCTGCCAGCAGCCACTTAAGGTTTCGGCGACAGGAGCAGACAGGCCGGGAACGCGAATGATTCTTCGCATTCCTGGACGTAATAGCGCCTTCTATGCTGTTATATGATATATGCTATATCAGCATAGAGGGCGCTATTACGGCCAGGAACGCGAAGAATCACTCGCGTTCCCGGCCTGTCGGCTCCTGTCGCCAGAACCGGAAGCAGGGCCAGGAGCATCGGAGCGAGTCTACGTGGGCACCGGACAGCTTCAGGGGGCTGGTAGAGGCCCCAGGTGAGTAAAACTATTTTTTATTTGGCTTAAGTGTCCCTTTAAAAGGAAATAAATATGGCAGCCTCCATATCACTCTCACCTCGGGTTCACTTTAAATTAGTTAGCTTTACCCTCATCCGGGCATGGCCACGCCCATTTTTGCCGCAGTGCGGTTATAGCCACAAAAATTGGTCCAGCACCTGCATAGCACCCCCCCCCCCCCCAAAAAAAAAAACCCTGGAGCCACCACTGACTGTACTTATACTAATTATTTATATAGCGCCAACATATTACGCAGTGCTGTACAGAGTATGTATTGTCTTGTCACAGTGGGGCTCACAATCTAATCCCTACCATAGTCATGTGCATGTAAGTATCGTAGTCTAGGGCCAATTTTTAGGGGAAGCCAATTAACTTATCTGTATTGTATGTTGTTGGGATGTGGGAGGAAACCAGAGTGTCCTAAGGAAACCCACACAGACACAGGGAGAACATACAAACTCCTTGCAGATGTTGACCTGGATGGGATTTGAACCTGGAACCCAGCGCTGCAAGGCGAGAGCGCTAACCACTACGCCACCATGCTGCCATACTACTATACTGTATTGTACTGCCATCTTCAGCAGTACTTCACAGAGTATGTAGTCATGTCACTGACTATCCTCTGAGGAGCTTACAATCTAATTCTGCCATAGTCTAATGTCCTACCATATTTGTATTTATATAGCACTGGCATCTTCTGCAGCACTTTGCAGAGAACAGCCATGTTCCTGACTTTTCTCAGGGGAGCTCACAATCTAATACCTACCACTATTTTGTGGGAGAGAACACTGGCTAATGTGTGGGGTTTTTTTTTTGGGGGGGGGGGGGGGACTTTTCCTACTTGCTTTTTTAGGGTCACTTTACTCATACCTGGGGAGAAAACGGCTTTGGGCTGCACTCTTACTAGGAAATTTTAATTGACCACACCCACTGTGTTATGGACACACCCACTGCATTCTGTGGCCACGCCCATTCTTTGCCGCGGCGCGCTTTGCGCGCCGCCAACATCCTCCTGGGCGCGGGGGGGGGGGGGGGGGGGCGTCGTAGGTTTGGGGTGCCTAGGGGAGCCCAAACCCTAAATACAGCCCTGGGGGGATGGCGGAGTGGGATACATGCCAAAAGTCCCCGGGAAAAATCTGGATTTGACGCAAAGCAGCGTTTTAAGGGCAGAAATCACATTGAATGCTAAATGACAGGCCTAAAGTGCTTTCAAACATCTTGCATGTGTTTACATCAATCAGGTAGTGTAATTAAGGTACTGCTTCACACTGACACACCAAACTCATCGTGTAACGCACCGCAAACAGCTGTTTGTGTAGTGAC
Source organism: Hyperolius riggenbachi (assembly GCF_040937935.1). NCBI lineage: Eukaryota > Metazoa > Chordata > Amphibia > Anura > Hyperoliidae > Hyperolius > Hyperolius riggenbachi. The sequence goes on from NC_090648.1 coordinate 126,239,422, forward strand.
GGCCGTGCTTTACTGGTGCGCACCATGGCGAGAGTGCAGGTTTTGGTGGCTTTACAGCCCATATGGTCACCTGGCTGATGTAGCTGAATGACAGAACAGTGACTGTCCAGCTGATCAAATTTGGTCTGACCACAATGAGGCAACGACCTTATTATCGTGGGTGTGCCCCCCGAGACACTCATCTAGGCGCCGGTCATTGCTCCATTGTGATACGCAAGCCCCTTCACCACGGCAAGGTAATGATCACGAAGGGGAATGGGCGCATGTACATGCCTTTTCTTTTGTTGTTGCAGCTGCCCGCAGTGCAGCCAGAAAAATTAGGCAGTCATGTACACGCACCCGAAAAATTATTACAGCGGCCGCTGCTAGCAGCGGCCTAAAAAATTCAGCAATCCGCCTGAAGTCCCGGACCCTGTTGGTGGTGGCGGAGAAGGTAGTCAAGCGGCCTGCAGGCAGACATGCTGTGTGGAGGGACTGGGAGCGACTTAGTCTTCTTGGGGCAGGCCAGGCAGCCAGTCACACGGCGTGCAGGCAGAGATGCTGTATGTGCGGGGACTGACTTAGTCTTGGGGCGGGCAGCAGCCCTCCGGGATCCATGCCTCATTCATTTTGATAAAGGTGAGGTACTTAACACTTTTGTGACTTAGGCGACTTCTCTTCTCTGTGACAATGCCTCCAGCTGCGCTGAAGGTCCTTTCTGAGAGGACGCTTGCGGCAGGGCAGGAGAGAAGTTGGATGGCAAATTGGGACAGCTCTGGCCACAGGTCAAGCCTGCGCACCCAGTAGTTCAAGGGTTCCTCATCGCTGTTCACAGCAGTGTCTACATCCACACTTAAGGCCAGGTAGTCGGCTACCTGCCGTTCCAGGCGTTGGTGGAGGGTGGATCCGGAAGGGCTACGGCGAGGCGTTGGACTAAAGAACGTCCGCATGTCCGACATCACCATGAGATCGCTGGAGCGTCCTGTCTTTGACTGCGTGGACACGGGAGGAGGATTAGTGGCAGTGGTACCTTGCTGGCGTTGTGCCGTCACATCACCCTTAAAGGCATTGTAAAGCATAGTTGACAGCTGGTTCTGCATGTGCTGCATCCTTTCCACCTTCCGGTGAGTTGGTAACAGGTCCGCCACTTTGTGCCTGTACCGAGGGTCTAGTAGTGTGGCCACCCAGTACAGCTCATTCCCCTTGAGGTTTTTTATACGGGGGTCCCTCAACAGGCAGGACAGCATAAAAGACGACATCTGCACAAAGTCGGATCCAGTACCCTCCATCTCCTCTTGCTCTTCCTCAGTGACGTCAGGTAAGTCAACCTCCTCCCCCCAGCCGCGAACAATACCACGGGAAGGTTGAGCAGCACAAGCCCCTTGCGATGCCTGCTGAGGTTGTTCTCCTGCCGCTGTCCCCTCCTCCTCCTCCTCCTCCCCCAAAGAAACACCTTGCTCATCATCCTCTGAGTCTGATTCGTCTTCTGCACACGACTTCTCTTCTTCCTCCTCCTCCCCCCTCTGTGCTGCCGCAGGTGTTGAGGAAACAGCTGGGTCTGATGAAAATTGGTCCCATGCCTGTTCCTGCCGTAACGGTTCCTGGTCACGCTCATTCGCAGCTTCATCCGCCACTCTACGCACAGCACGCTCCAAGAAGTAAGCGTAGGGAATTAAGTCGCTGATGGTGCCCTCACTGCGGCTTACCAGGTTGGTCACCTCCTCAAACGGCCGCATGAGCCTGCATGCATTCTCCATCAGTGTCCAGTTGTCGGGCCAGAACATCCCCATCTTCCCAGACTGTTTCATTCTACTCCAGTTGTAGAGGTAGTGGGTCACGGCTTTCTTCTGTTCTAGCAGGCGGGAGAACATGAGCAGGGTCGAGTTCCAGCGAGTCGGGCTATCGCAAATGAGGCGTCTCACCGGCATGTTGTTTTTGCGCTGAATTTCCGCAAAGCGTGCCATGGCTGTGTAAGACCGCCTCAAATGCCCACAGAACTTCCTGGCCTGCTTCAGGACATTCGCTAAGCCAGGGTACTTTGCCACAAATCTTTGAACCACTAGATTCATGACATGTGCCATGCAGGGTATGTGTGTCAGCTTCCCCATATGCAAAGCGGCAAGCAGATTGCTGCCGTTGTCGCACACCACGTTGCCTATCTCCAGGTGGTGCGGGGTCAGCCACTCATCCACCTGTTTCTTAAGAGCAGCCAGGAGAGCTGCTCCAGTGTGACTCTCCGCTTTGAGACAAGCCATGTCTAAGATGGCGTGACACCGTCGTACCTGGCATGCAGCATAGGCCCTGCGGAGCTGGGGCTGTGTAGCTGGAGAGGAGAACTGCCACTCAGCCAAGGAGGAGGAGGACAGCGAAGAGCATGTAGCAGGAGGAGAGGAGGTGGCAGGAGGCCTGCCTGCAAGCCGTGGAGGTGTCACAATTTGGTCCGCTGCGCCCTGCTTGCCATCGTTCACCACCAGGTTCACCCAATGGGCTGTGTAGGTAATGTAGCGGCCCTGCCCGTGCTTGGCAGACCAGGCATCCGTGGTCAGGTGTACCCTTGACCCAACGCTCTTCGCAAGAGATGACACCACTTGCCTCTCAACTTCACGGTGCAGTTGGGGTATGGCCTTTCTCGAAAAATAAGTGCGGCCTGGCATCTTCCACTGCGGTGTCCCAATGGCCACAAATTTACGGAAGGCCTCAGAGTCCACCAGCCGGTATGGTAACAGCTGCCGAGCTAACAGTTCCGCCACGCCAGCTGTCAGACGGCGGGCAAGGGGGTGACTGGCCGAAATTGGCTTCTTCCGCTCAAACATTTCCTTCACGGACACCTGACTGCTGCTGTGGGCAGAGGAGCAGGAAGCGCTCAAGGGCAGAGGCGGAGTGGAGGAGGGTGCCTGTGAAGGTGGAAGGGAGAAAGCGGCAGAAGCAGATAATGCACCTGATGGAGGAGGAAGAGGAGAAGGAGGGTGGCTTTGCTTTTGTGTGCTGCTGCTGCTTTTGCTCAGGTGGCCATCCCATTGCTGTTTGTGCCTTTTCTCCAGGTGCCTTCGTAAGGCACTTGTCCCTACGTGAGTGTTGGCCTTTCCACGGCTCAATTTTTGTTGGCAGAGCGAGCAAATGGCTTTGGTCCGATCTGAGGCACACACATTAAAAAATTTCCACACCGCTGAGCCACCCTGGGATGTGGGCACTATGGGGACCTCAGCAGCTGATGCTGAAGGGCAAGTTGGCTGGCTGTACATAGGTGGCAATACATGGTGCCGGACACTGCCACCAGCTGTTTCTGACGAAGAGCTGCCCCAGCTTCTTTCAGCAACTTCTCTCCTCCTCCTACTCTCTGACTCCCCCTCTGAACTGTCCCCCTCTTCATCTCCTCTATTGGGTACATACAGAGGATCCCTATCATCGTCATCATCGTAATCATCCTGCCCAGCTTCGCTTGCCTCAGACAAATCCAAACATGCACCAACATCAGTAGGTCCTTCATCCTCCTTACACGTTACATCCATAATGTTGCCGCGTAACTCAGACATATGAGCTGGTGAAAATTCATCTGGCTGTAACAACAATGGCTGTGCATCAGTGATTTCACCACTAAATAATTCTTGCGAAGTGTCAAATGCAGCGGAAGTGGTGCTAGTAGTAGCACTGGTGGCTGAGCAAGATGAGGTGTTCTGTGTCGCTAAATACTCAACCACGTCCTGACAATCTTGGGAGGTGATGGGACGTGCCTTCTTCCGAGCACTGTACTGTGGGCCAGGTCCACACGAAATTACATTTACACGACCTCGCGCAGACCTGCCGGGTGGCCTTCCTCTGGCTCTGCCACTACCTCTTCCTCTACCTGTTTTGTCCATATCGGGTATGCACGGAGTGGTATATCACACTGCGTGCACTCACGTAGGTAGGTGGGTTCACTTAACTGCACAGGTATGCGCACTGATGCTGTGGGTTCACTGAACAGAACAGGTATACAGTGGCGGGTTCACAGAACAGGTATGCAGTGGCGGGTCCACTGAACAGAACAGGTATGCAGTGGCGGGTTCACTAAACAGAACAGGTATACAGTGGCGGTTCACTAAACAGAACAGGTATGCAGTGGCGGGTCCACTGAACAGAACAGGTATGCAGTGGCGGGTTCACTTAACTGCACAGGTATGCGCACTGATGCGGTGGGTTCACTGAACAGAACAGGTATGCAGTGGCGGGTTCACTTAACTGCACAGGTATGCGCACTGATGCGGTGGGTTCACTGAACAGAACAGGTATACAGTGGCGGGTCCACTGAACAGAACAGGTATGCAGTGGCGGGTTCACTAAACAGAACAGGTATGCAGTGGCGGGTCCACTGAACAGAACAGGTATGCAGTGGCGGGTTCACTAAACAGAACAGGTATACAGTGGCGGTTCACTAAACAGAACAGGTATGCAGTGGCGGGTCCACTGAACAGAACAGGTATGCAGTGGCGGGTTCACTTAACTGCACAGGTATGCGCACTGATGCGGTGGGTTCACTGAACAGAACAGGTATGCAGTGGCGGGTTCACTGAACAGAACAGGTATGCAGTGGCGGGTTCACTAAACAGAACAGGTATACAGTGGCGGTTCACTGAACAGAACAGGTATGCAGTGGCGGGTCCACTGAACAGAACAGGTATGCAGTGGCGGGTTCACTAAACAGAACAGGTATACAGTGGCGGTTCACTAAACAGAACAGGTATGCAGTGGCGGGTCCACTGAACAGAACAGGTATGCAGTGGCGGGTTCACTTAACTGCACAGGTATGCGCACTGATGCGGTGGGTTCACTGAACAGAACAGGTATGCAGTGGCGGGTTCACTAAACAGAACAGGTATACAGTGGCGGTTCACTAAACAGAACAGGTATGCAGTGGCGGGTCCACTGAACAGAACAGGTATGCAGTGGCGGGTCCACTGAACAGAACAGGTATGCGCACTGATGCGGTGGGTTCACTGAACAGAACAGGTATGCAGTGGCGGGTCCACTGAACAGAACAGGTATGCAGTGGCGGGTTCACTAAACAGAACAGGTATACAGTGGCGGTTCACTGAACAGAACAGGTATGCAGTGGCGGGTTCACTTAACTGCACAGGTATGCGCACTGATGCGGTGGGTTCACTGAACAGAACAGGTATGCAGTGGCGGGTTCACTAAACAGAACAGGTATACAGTGGCGGTTCACTAAACAGAACAGGTATGCAGTGGCGGGTCCACTGAACAGAACAGGTATGCAGTGGTGGGTTCACAGCACAGGTATGCAGTGGTGGGTTCACAGCACAGGTATGCAGTGGTGGGTTCACAGCACAGGTATGCAGTGGTGGGTTCAATGAACAGGTATACAGTGGCGGGTCCACTGAACAGAACAGGTATGCAGTGGTGGGTTCACAGCACAGGTATGCAGTGGTGGGTTCACAGCACAGGTATGCAGTGGTGGGTTCACAGCACAGGTATGCAGTGGTGGGTTCAATGAACAGGTATACAGTGGCGGGTCCACTGAACAGAACAGGTATGCAGTGGTGGGTTCACAGCACAGGTATGCAGTGGTGGGTTCACAGCACAGGTATGCAGTGGTGGGTTCACAGAACAGGTATGCAGCCAGACAGGAACAAGCTAAGCCTAACTAATCTTTCCCTGAGAGACAGTCTGCAGCAGCTCGCCCTACTCTGACTAATGCAGGCACACGAGTGGCCGTAATGGCCGCCGCTGCCTGCCTTATATAAGGGGGGGTGGGGCTCCAGGGGCTAGTGTAGCCTAATTGGCTACACTGGGCCTGCTGACTGTGATGTAGAGTCCATGTGCATTATGGGGCGAACCGAACTTCCGCAAAGGTTCGCCTGCGGGACGCGAACGCGAACCACTGAAGTTCGCATGGAACCGTTCGCAGGCGAACCGTTCGGCCCAACTCTAATGGTAATGCCACATTTTACCAGCACATACTGATGCTACTGATATCTACCCATTATATTACCTGGGTGCTATGTGTGATGAGCTTACCTTCCAGCAGCAGGTCCCGCTACGTCTCTGGCGTGCTTCGGGTGAGCGGCAGGACTGCCGCGATGGAATCCTCTGGCGGCATCCCTGGCTTCCCCACGGCAATGTCTTCCGGCTCGTGTGCGACTTAAAGGTCGCATCGCGCACGCGCGAGTTCGAGTGAGCCTTATAGGCTCAGGAGGAGGGTTAGGGATGACTGCAGGTGATGTCACTAGGTGACATCACCAAATGGGAGTGGCTACTGTTTGAGTATTTTTGTATATAAGGCCAGAGGCATTCAGTGCTCGCTGACCTTGATACTAATCAGTTCGCTGGTTCTAGGTCTAGCTAGCTACTTTGAGCTACATTAATATATTGTGTAGACGCACAATATATATGTACTCCAGTTATTCAGTCGTTTGTTATTTTCGTATATATTCTTGATTGTATATTATTCTGTGTACCTACCTCTCGCTTGCATTTTTGACCTCGCTCCTGTCTAGTCCTTCTGTACCGCTGCCATCTGATATTCATTACCGACTCGGCCTGTCCCTGACTTTGTTCTGCCTGATCCTCTCCATACGACTGACATCTGATTTACGTGTATGACTCGATTATTGACTACGTATTAGCTCAGTGACTCTGTACTTCGACATATACTTGTGCACAAGTTCTGACCGATGTAGACTATACCTTGTACTATTGTTGTATTATCTGTACGTTACTTCGTCACGCACCAGCGTGATACTATGTGAAAGTAAATCAATATATGTAAATGCAAAACTGAACTGAAAATAAACTCAAGAGATAATTAAAAGTGTGGTAGCTATTGTCTATACAGTACAACTTTCCTGGAGTCACATTGTTATTTTCAGTCTACGGAGGTAAACTGTAAGCGTGAAGTGTGCACAACAGCCATGTCAATGTGATGTAGAAATCTGGTTTACTTAGCTCCCAACAAAAATAAGTAATTAGATTGGGACATTTTTTTGAGATTGTTTGCACTCCCCTGCTAATCTTCATACAAAAATTCACTGATCTATTTACCCTTGCAATTAAGAGAATAAAAAGTGAACACAGGGAAACTATAGGTAGGCATGTATCAATCTCATCATGTCACATGTCAATTTTGGTCTGCTTTAAAGTGAAGCTAAGATGGCAAGGTGGAAAAAAATATACATACCTGTGGCTTCCTCCAGCCTTCTCCAGGCCAGTCACTCCCTTGTCATCCTCCTCCTCCTTCTGGATCTTCTGAAATTGGCCCCGGAAAGTACCTTGGTCCGTGGTGTACTGCACATGTGTGACCCGGCCATGCATGCCCCTGTTGCGCTTCCGTAGCAGGGAGCGTTCTGCGCATGTGCAGTACTACTTCCGGCCATGGGAACACAACGGTGGGGGCGCACTGCTGGAGTGCGCCTGCACCAACTGGCCCCCAACTGGAGGATTTTCCTGGGCCAATTTTAGAAGATCCAGAGGTGGATGGTGAGGGAGTGATTGGCCTGGAGGGGGCTGGAGGAAGCCCCAGGTATGTATTCCCCCACCCCACCTGCCATCTCCGGTTCACTTTAAATCAATGACTTTGCTTGTAACAGTATTTTAATGTGAGTTCGTAAGTAAGGGACTCTTTATAGGTTTTTTAAAAAAATTAAACATGGAAGAAGAAACAGTGACTTAGAAATGGAAAAGATTTATGCTATGATGATGTAATCAGAGAAAAGAGAACAATCAATTTTTCTGTCAAAGCTTTGAATATGGAATTAAATGCTTTGTTGACACTTTACTTAATATCAGTGTATTCGCAATAGGCAGCTATGATGAATTTACTGCAGCGGAATCTATTCAATTTTGCTGATTTGCTTGCTGATATATGTGTTCCTCTGAAAGCTAAAGCATTTTACCCGGCTAAGGCTGCATTATATTGTAGGGGTCCTCTGTGGGCTGCTCTGCATGTTTGTGATACATACTGCTCTAAATAGAGTTCAAGAAAAATGAGAACTCATTTACAAAAAATACAGGAATAAATAAAAAATCTGTATTGCTAGTCATCCATAGGGATGCTCATTCGGATTAATTTCCGCTCGGAAATTGGCATTTCTGATTGGAACTCTGAAAACGGAAATCGGACTTCTGTGGAAATACCACATTACTGCAACTTGGTAATATTAGCCCAATCACAGGACTCGGAAGCATTGGACCAATCAGAGAATGCAGAGTCAACTCGGAAGCATTGGACCAATCAGAGAATGCAGAGTCAACTCGGAAGCATTGGACCAATCAAAGAATGCAGAGTCAACTCGGAAGCATAGGACCAATCAGAGAATGCAGAGTCAACTCGGAAGCATAGGACCAATCAGAGAATGCAGAGTCAACTCGGAAGCATAGGACCAATCAGAGAATACAGAGTCAATTCGGAAGCATTGGACCAATCAGAGAATGCAGAGTCAACTCGGAAGCATTGGACCAATCAGAGAATGCAGAGTCAACTCAGAAGCATTGGACCAATCAGAGAATGCAGAGTCAACTCGGAAGCATTGGACCAATCAGATAATGCAGAGTCAACTCGGAAGCATTGGACCAATCAGAGAATGCAGAATCAACTCGGAAGCATTTGGCCAACCAGAGAATGCAGAGTCAACTAGGAAGCATTGGACCAATCAGAGAATGCAGAGTCAACTCGGAAGCATAGGACCAATCAGAGAATGCAGAGTCAACTCGGAAGCATTTGGCCAACCAGAGAATACAAACAATGACCAAAAAAAGACTTCTCCGGAATCGGAAAACAGAAATCAAAAACCCACAGAATCGATAATTGTCGTTGGTGGAAATTGGAATTCCTGCAGACTTAGGAATCATTGCTGACCATCCCTAGTCAGCCAGATTATAGTGGTATTTTTGTAGTGCAGTTTATAAGACAATCATGTTTTGTATGGCCCAAATAGCCCCTTAAAAGGAACCAGAAGGGAGAGACATGTGTAGGCTGCCATATTTATTTTCTTTTAAACAATACCAGTTGCCTGGCAGTCCTGCTCATCTTTCTGGTCAGTAGTGTCTGAATCACACACCTGACGCAAGCATGCGGCTAATCCCTCCGGACATGAGTCAGAGATTTCTGATCTGCATGCAGCATTAGAGGCAGTGGATCAGCAGAACAGCCAGGCAATGTGCATTGTTTAAAAGGAAATCAAATGTCAGCCTCCAAATATCTCTCACATTGGGTTACCTTTGAGCTATCTGACTGCAGTGTATGTAAGGTCAATTACTGGGACTGCATCTCTATAAATATTGTTACTTTCAGAGCCTAGGAATGGGTATCAAAGCTTACCCATGCATCAAAACCTTATTGTAAAACACCCTTGTCCCGTTGCTGAGGAGAAAGACACCTTCCTCACCTCAATGTGACAAAAGAAGGAGTTCTACTGCCATGTTGGATTTCTAAAAGGACTCACCAATCAGTGTCTTATTTGTGCGTGAGGCGACCAGTCAAAGTCTTTATTTACCTCTGAAGGCCCACCCCTAGATTGTAAAATGAGCTACCGTAAAACGGCCCCTGGACAAGGAGTGCTGCTGCACTCAGTCAGTGTAAAGATGTTTCTTTTTCATGAAAACTTCTGCTGTGAAGTAAAGTATACGTCACAAAAGGTTTTAAGAATATCTTTGGTGTCTCTGGGTAATCTATAGGGACTTTTACTTTCTATATACCAATTTCCATGGAAAGGTTTTTCTTTCTGTTGGAGTTACAGCAAAGCAGAATTGGACAGCTCCACTCTTCCTTTGTAATCTGTACAAGTGGTGCTCCTGCAGGATTGTGTACGGATGTGGTCTAGGCCCCAGTTGTGATAGATATTTGAACTATCTAATTTTGACTTTGTTAGATGTTTAATGTTTTTGCCTTAAATAGCAGTGAATGGGTGTGATGGCGACTCTTCTCTGCCTTCTGGTGCCACAGCATTTAAAGTATATTCAAGCAAAACATCAGTTTTAAAACCTATAACTATAGGGCCCCAGAGGCTCCTTAAGGCTTCTTGCACACTGCAAGCGATTCCGATTCAGATTCCGCTTTTTTAATCAGTTTTTACCTCCGATTCCGATTCCGATTTGCAGTGTGCAAGGAGCAAACTGCAAATCTGAATCGGAATCGGAAGTAAAAACAGATTAAAAAGCGGAATCTGAATCTGAATCGCTTGCAGTGTGCAAGAGGCCTAAAGAATTAGTTTAGCCTCAATTGTCAATGTTGTTGTTAAATTCCCAGCTAAAATCAATCTGTCAGAGGCACATTTTTGAATTTTAACCTATGTGTCAGCCACATAAAGAGCATAAACGATATGGTTACAGTATAGGACAACCATACCTCAATTCTCAGAATATCATGCATGTAGTCAGAATTTTTATGTTTGCTTCTCTATCTGTGTTTTATGTATGATCGGTAGGGATGGGCATTTAGAATGAGTAAATTGATGCACTCTTTCCTGACAAAACATGGTCAAAGTAATATTTGCTAGGTTAATCTGCAGGTGGCACAACCTATATTGGATCACACAAGCCAGCATTTGTATCAGCAAAAAGCAATTCACCTGGCAAGCCTTACATTTTCTCAATCCATCTTAATCCTTCCAATGTGTGTTGCACCACAACCTAGGTTACTGCTCCAGTAAGTATCTGGTAATGCCACTCTACTGTCTTGTATTAGCAAGTAACTAACTGACACCTCTTAGCTCTTGTGTCTAGCCATTATCTTCCTAGGGCCCTCTTTTCAACTGTAGTGTTGGTTTGTGTTGTTATACATCACGCTATTCCATCTCTCTGCACATAGAACATGTTTTGCTGTTTAGCTGTATAGTGTTTGCATTCCCTTGGCTCTACCCATAAGCTGTATGTGTTTATTGTATGTCTCATTCAACTGTACAGCACTATGGAAGAAGAGGGATCTAATCATCATTATCATCAATATCTCCTCTACTGCCCATCTATTATTACTAGGAGCTTAAATGGATTCAAAATTATATTGATTGGTTTTATGAACAGAGGGGTGAAATGACTAGTTGTTCATGTGTAAAATGATTGCAGTCTTTCTCCGTAACTAGGTAGGGTGGGCAATGTAACAAAGCTAACTAGCAGTGCCTTGATCACCCACCATAAATCACCAGCATCTTCACGTCTTTCTACTTAATCTAGAACTGTGAGCTGAACTTAATATGTACTTATTTTTAGGACTGTTGTTGAGGAGCGACAGATTTGGCTGCAAGTATTGTATCATTGGTTGAGCTGGCATTTTCTTGTTTCTATACATGTGCTGACTTGGACCTAAAAGAATGCCCCTGCGTGGCGTCATTGTTGGAACTTTGGCGGACTCATTGGGCATAAGGTGGGGTTAGGAGACTAGATCTGAGTTAGTTAAGGGGATCAGCACGGGAAAGGGCAAATATAAAAGATGTAGACAGGCATTAACCACTTGAGGACCTAGGGCTTTCTACCCCTTAAGGACCGGCCACTTTTTTTCCATTCAGACCACTGCAGCTTTCACGGTTTATTGCTCGCTCATACAACCTACCACCTAAATGAATTATGGCTCCTTTTCTTGTCACTAATAAAGCTTTCTTTTGGTGCTATTTGATTGCTCCTGCGATTTTTACTTTTTATTATATTCATCAAAAAAGACATGAATTTTGGCAAAAAAATGATTTTTTTAACTTTCTGTGCTGACATTTTTCAAATAAAGTAAAATTTCTGTATACATGCAGCGCGAAAAATGTGGACAAACATGTTTTGGATAAAAAAAACCCATTCAGTGTATATTTATTGGTTTGGGCAAAAGTTATAGCGTTTACAAACTATGGTGCAAAAAGTGAATTTTCCCATTTTCAAGCATCTATGACTTTTCTGACCCCCTGTCATGTTTCATGAGGGGCTAGAATTCCAGGATAGTATAAATACCCCCCAAATGACCCCATTTTGGAAAGAAGACATCCCAAAGTATTCACTGAGAGGCATAGTGAGTTCATAGAAGATATTATTTTTTGTCACGAGTAAGCGGAAAATGACAGTCTGTGACAAAAAAAAAAAAGTTTCCATTTCTTCTAACTTGCGACAAAAAAAAAATGAAATCTGCCACGGACTCACCATGCCCCTCTCTGAATACCTTGAAGGGTCTACTTTCCAAAATGGGGTCATTTGTGGGGTGTGTTTACTGTCCTGACATTTTGGGGGGTGCTAAATTGTAAGCACCCCTGTAGAGCCTAAAGGTGCTCATTGGACTTTGGGCCCCTTAGCGCAGTTAGGCTGCAAAAAAGTGCCACACATGTGGTATTGCCGTACTCAGGAGAAGTAGTATAATGTGTTTTGGGGTGTATTTTTACACATACCCATGCTGGGTGGGAGAAATATCTCTGTAAATGACAATTTATTAATTTTTTTTACACACAATTGTCCATTTACAGAGATCTTTCTCCCACTCAGCATGGGTATGTGTAAAAATACACCCCAAAACACATTATACTACTTCTCCTGAGTACGGCGATACCACATGTGTGGCACTTTTTTGCACCCTAACTGCGCTGAAGGGCCCAAAGTCCAATGAGTACCTTTAGGATTTCACAGGTCATTTTGAGAAATTTCGTTTCAAGACTACTCCTCACGGTTTAGGGCCCCTAAAATGCCAGGGCAGTATAGGAACCCCACAAATGACCCCATTTTAGAAAGAAGACACCCCAAGGTATTCCGTTAGGAGTATGGTGAGTTCATAGAAGATTTTATTTTTTGTCACAAGTTAGCGGAAAATGACACTTTGTGAAAAAACACAATTAAAATCAATTTCCGCTAACTTGTGACAAAAAATTAAATCTTCTATGAACTCGCTATACTACTAACGGAATACCTTGGTGTGTCTTCTTTCTAAAATGGGGTCATTTGTGGGGTTCCTATACTGCCCTGGCATTTTAGGGACCCTAAACTGTGAGGAGTAGTCTTGAAACGAAATTTCTCAAAATGACCTGTGAAATCCTAAAGGTACTCATTAGACTTTGGGCCCTTTAGCGCAGTTAGGGTGCAAAAAAGTGCCACACATGTGGTATCGACGTACTCGGGAGAAGTAGTACAATGTGTTTTGGGGTGTATTTTTACACATACCCATGCTGGGTGGAAGAAATACCTCTGTAAATGGACAATTGTGTGTAAAAAAAATCAAAAGATTGTCATTTACAGAGGTATTTCTCCCACCCAGCATGGGTAGGTGTAAAAATACACCCCAAAACACATTGTACTACTTCTCCCGAGTACGGCGATACCACATGTGTGGCACTTTTTTGCACCCTAACTGCGCTAAGGGGCCCAAAGTCCAATGAGTACCTTTAGGATTTCACAGGTCATTTTTGTTTCAAGACTACTCCTCACGGTTTAGGGCCCCTAAAATGCCAGGGCAGTGTAGGAACCCCACTAATGACCCCATTTTAGAAAGAAGACACCCCAAGGTATTCCGTTAGGAGTATGGTGAGTTCATAGAAGTTTTTATTTTTTTGTCACAAGTTAGCGGAAATTGATTTTAATTGTTTTTTTTCACAAAGTGTCATTTTCCGCTAACTTGTGACAAAAAATAAAATCTTCTATGAACTCACCACACTCCTAACGGAATACCTTTGGGTGTCTTCTTTCTAGAATGGGGTCATTTGTGGGGTTCCTATACTGCCCTGGCATTTTAGGGGCCCTAAGCCGCGAGGTGTAGTCTTGAAACCAAATGTCGCAAAATGACCTGTGAAATCCTAAAGGTACTCATTGGACTTTGGGCCCCTTAGCGTACTTAGGGTCAGGGCCGAGCCTGGGCGGGTGCTGCGGGTGCAAGGCACCCAGGCGCCTGCCTCTGAGAGGCGCCGCCCGGCCGCCGCTCTCCCCCTGTGGCCGCCGCTCGCTCGCTCGCTCCCTCCCTCCCTCTAGCCGCCGGCGCCGCGTCAGACCTCGATCAGGCGGGCGGGCGCTAGGACCTAGCACGCCGCACTGATATGCGGAAGTGACATCACTTCCGCATATAGAGCGGGTGCGCCTGGCGCCTTCTTACTGGTCGGGTCGCCCGCTGATTGAGGTCTGAAGCTGCTGCAAGGTGAGGAGGGAGCGGCGGCGGCAGAGGCAGCAGCGGCGGGAGGGGAGGATTGGGTGCGCTCCTGTCACTACCTAAACGGGGACCCTATACCCCCTGGCTACCTATCCTGGGCACATATTACCCCCTGGCTACCTATCCTGGGCACATATTACCCCCTGGCTACCTATCCTGGGCACATATTACCCCCTGGCTACCTATCCTGGGCACATATTACCCCCTGGCTACCTATCCTGGGCACATATTACCCCCTGGCTACCTATCCTGGGCACATATTACCCCCTGGCTACCTATCCTGGGCACATATTACCCCTGGCTACCTATCCTGGGCACATATTACCCCCTGGCTACCTATCCTGGGCACATATTACCCCCTGGCTACCTATCCTGGGCACATATTACCCCCTGGCTACCTATCCTGGGCACATATTACCCTCTGGCTACCTATCCTGGGCACATATTACCCCCTGGCTACCTATCCTGGGCACATATTACCCCCTGGCTACCTATCCTGGGTACATATTACCCCCTGGCTACCTATCCTGGGCACATATTACCCCCTGGCTACCTATCCTGGGCACATATTACCCTCTGGCTACCTATCCTGGGCACATATTACCCCCTGGCTACCTATCCTGGGCACATATTACCCTCTGGCTACCTATCCTGGGCACATATTACCCCCTGGCTACCTATCCTGGGCACATATTACCCCCTGGCTACCTATCCTGGGCACATAATACCCCCTGGCTACCTATCCTGGGCACATAATACCCCCTGGCTACCTATCCTGGGCACATATTACCCTCTGGCTACCTATCCTGGGCACATATGGCTACCTATCCCGGGCACATATACCCCCTGGCTACCTATCCCGGGCACATATACCCCCTGGCTACCTATCCCGGGCACATATACCCCCTGGCTACATATCCTGGGGACACTGGCTGTTTGTCATTATGTGCATTTGCTGGTGAAAAGCAGTCTCTTGTTATGTGAATTTGCTGGTGAAAAGCAGTCTCTTGTTATGTGCATTTGCTGGTGAAAAGCAGTCTCTTGTTATGTGCATTTGCTGGTGAAAAGCAGTCTCTTGTTATGTGCATTTGCTGGTGAAAAGCAGTCTCTTGTTATGTGCATTTGCTGGTGAAAAGCAGTCTCTTGTTATGTGCATTTGCTGGTGAAAAGCAGTCTCTTGTTATGTGCATTTGCTGGTGAAAAACAGTCTCTTGTTATGTGCATTTGCTGGTGAAAAGCAGTCTCTTGTTATGTGCATTTGCTGGTGAAAAGCAGTCTCTTGTTATGTGCATTTGCTGGTGAAAAGCAGTCTCTTGTTATGTGCATTTACATGGGGAAAAGCAGTCTCTCGTTATGTGCATTTACATGGGGAAAAGCAGTCTCTCGTTATGTGCATTTACATGGGGAAAAGCAGTCTCTCGTTATGTGCATTTACATGGGGAAAAGCTGTCTCTTATGTGCATTTAGTGGGGAATTTTTGTCAGTAAAAATAATCTTTTGTCAGTAAATTTTTAGGTATTTGTCAGTAAAAAATAACGTGAAAGGTTGGCAACACTGGCAGGCTGTGTGGCGCAACGGGAAAGATACAGGCAGCCCACCTTGGGCTTGGCAGGGGGGAGGAGCCGATGTCAGCGAGCGAGAGTAGGGTGGCCGCAGGCAGCCATAAATACGCAGTGTGTGACTGCGTCGCACTCGCAGAGCCTCTCAGCCTGAGTCAGTCCAGAGACTAGCAGACTGTCACTCGCAGGAAGCCAAAGCCAGCCAGGAGCAAGCCCATGGAAGAGGGGTAGGAATGGGGTATCACATGCATGCGTAAAGAGGTGGAAGGTGTGGGTGTGATTAGGAAGGACATGGGTGTGGTTATGTGGTTGGGCGTGGTTAATTTAACCACTCCCATAGGCGCCAGAGAAAATCTTGCACCCAGGTGCCAGGCACCCCAGGCTCACCCCTGCTTAGGGTGTAAAAAAGTGCCACACATGTGGTATCGCCGTACTCAGGAGAAGTAGTATAATGTGTTTTGGGGTGTATTTTTACACATACCCATGCTAAGTGGGAGAAATATCTCTGTAAATGACAATTGTTTGATTTTTTTTTACACACAATTGTCCATTTACATAGAAATTTCTCCCACCCAGCATGGGTATGTGTAAAAATACACCCCAAAACACATTATACTACTTTTCCTGAGTACGGCGGTACCACATGTGTGACACTTTTTTGCAGCCTAGGTGCGCTAAGGGGCCCAACGTCCTATTCATAGGTCATTTTGAGGCATTTGCTTTCTAGACTACTCCTCGCGGTTTAGGGCCCCTAAAATGCCAGGGCAGTATAGGAACCCCACAAGTGACCCCATTTTAGAAAGAAGACACCCCAAGGTATTCCGTTAGGTGTATGGCGAGTTCATAGAAGATTTTATTTTTTGTCACAAGTTAGTGGAAAATGACACTTTGTGAAAAAAAAACAATAAAAATCAATTTCCGCTAACTTTTGACAAAAAATAAAATCTTCTATGAACTCGTCATACACCTAACAGAATACCTTGGGGTGTCTTTTTTTCTAAAATGGGGTCACTTGTGGGGTTCCTATACCGCCCTGGCATTTTACGGGCCCAAAACCGTGAGTAGTCTGGAAACCAAATGTCTCAAAATGACTGTTCAGGGGTATAAGCATCTGCAAATTTTGATGACAGGTGGTCTATGAGGGGGCGAATTTTGTGGAACCGGTCATAAGCAGGGTGGCCTTTTAGATGACAGGTTGTATTGGGCCTGATCTGATGGATAGGAGTGCTTGGGGGGTGACAGGAGGTGATTGATGGGTGTCTCAGGGGGTGGTTAGAGGGGAAAATAGATGCAATCAATGCACTGGGGAGGTGATCGGAAGGGGGTCTGAGGGGGATCTGAGGGTTTGGCCGAGTGATCAGGAGCCCACACAGGGCAAATTAGGGCCTGATCTGATGGGTAGGTGTGCTAGGGGGTGACAGGAGGTGATTGATGGGTGTCTCAAGGTGTGATTAGAGGGGGGAATAGATGCAAGCAATGCACTGGCGAGGTGATCAGGGCTGGGGTCTGAGGGCATTCTGAGGGTGTGGGCGGGTGATTGAGTGCCCTAGGGGCAGATAGGGGTCTAATCTGATAAGTAGCAGTGACAGGGGGTGATTGATGGGTAATTAGTGGGTGTTTAGGGTAGAGAACAGATGTTAACACTGCACTTGGGAGGTGATCGGATGTCGGATCTGTGGGCGATCTATTGGTGTGGGTGGGTGATCAGATTGCCCGCAAGGGGCAGGTTAGGGGCTGATTGATGGGTGGCAGTGACAGCGGGTGATTGATGGGTGGCAGTGACGGGGTGATTGATGGGTGGCAGTGACAGGGGGTGATTGATGGGTGATTGATAGGTGATTGACAGGTGATTGACAGGTAATCAGTGGGTTATTACAGGGGAGAACAGATGTAAATATTGCCCTGGCGAATTGATAAGGGGGGGGTCTGAGGGCAATCTGAGTGTGTAGGCGGGTGATTGGGTGCCCGCAAGGGGCAGATTAGGGTCTGATCTGATGGGTAACAGTGACAGGTGGTGATAGGGGGTGATTGATGGGTGATTGATGGGTAATTAGTGGGTGTTTAGAGGAGAGAATAGATGGAAACACTGCGCTTGGGTGGTGATCTGATGTCGGATCTGCGGGCGATCTATTGGTGTGGGTGGGTGATCAGTTTCCCCGCAAGGGGCAGGTTAGGGGCTGATTGATGGGTGGCAGTGACAGGGGGTGATTGATGGTTGGCAGTGACAGGGGGTGATTGATGGGTGATTGACAGGTGATTGACAGGTGATCAGTGGGTTATTACAGGGAAGGACAGATGTAAATAATGCCCTGGCGAATTGATAAGGGGGGGTCTGAGGGCGATCTATTGGTGTGGGTGGGTGATCAGATTGCCCGCAAGGGGCAGGTTCGGGGCTGATTGTTGGGTGGCAGTGACAGGGGGTGACAGGGGGTGATTGATGGGTGATAGGTGATTGGCAGGTGATTGACAGGTGATCAGTGGGTTATTACAGGGAAGGACAGATGTAATTAATGCACTGGCGAATTGATAAGGGGGGGGGGGGGGGGGGGGTCTGAGGGCAATCTGAGCGTGTGGGCGGGTGATTGGGTGCCCGCAAGGGGCAGATTAGGGTCTGATCTGATAGGTAACAGTGACAGGTGGTGATAGGGGGTGATTGATGGGTAATTAGTGGGTGTTTAGAGAAGATAACAGATGTAAACAATACGTTTGGGAGGTAATCTGACGGCGGGTTTGCGGGCAATCTAATGGTGTGGGTGGGTGATCAGATTGCCCGCAAGGGGCAGGTTAGGGGCTGATTGATGGGTGGCAGTGACAGGGGGTGATTGATGGGTGATAGGTGATTGGCAGGTGATTGACAGGTGATCAGTGGGTTATTACAGGGAAGAACAGATGTAATTAATGCACTGGTGAATTGATAAGGGGGGGTCAGAGGGCAATCTGAGCGTGTGGGCGGGTGATTGGGTGCCCGCAAGGGGCAGATTAGGGTCTGATCTGATAGGTAAAAGTGACAGGTGGGGATAGGGGGTGATTGATGGGTGATTGATGGGTAATTAGTGGGTGTTTAGAGGAGAGAATAGATGTAAACAATGGATTTGGGAGGTGATCTGATGTCGGATCTGCGGGCGATCTATTGGTGTGGGGGGGTGATCAGATTGCCCGCAAGGGGCAGGTTAGGGGCTGATTGATGGGTGGCAGTGACAGGGGGTGATTGATGGGTGTTTGACAGGTGATTGACAGGTGATTGACAGGTGATCAGGGGGGATAGATGCATACAGTACATGGGGGGGGGGGGGGGATCGGGGGGGGGGGGGGTCTTTGGAGAATCTGAGGGGTGGGGGGGTGATCAGGAGGGAGCAGGGGGGGATAAAAAAAAATAGCGTTGACAGATAGTGACAGGGAGTGATTGATGGGTGATTAGGGGGGTGATTGGGTGCAAACAGGGGTCTGGGGGGTGGGCAGGGGGGGGGTCTGATGGGTGCTGTGGGCGATCTGGGGCGGGGGGGGGGGGAGAAATCAGTGTGCTTGGTGCGACATAGGGTGGCTGCAGCCTGCCCTGGTGGTCCCTCGGACACTGGGACCACCAGGGCAGGAGGCAGCCTGTATAATACACTTTGTGAACATTACAAAGTGTATTATACACTTTGTATGCGGCGATTGTCGGGTTAACATCCCGCCGGCGCTTCCGTATGGCCGGCGGGATGTTGCGGCGGGTGAGCGGCGCCAGGCGGAGGCGGAGGATCGCGTCACGGATGACACGATCGCTCCGCCCATGCCCCTACGAGGACCGCCGCCATTTGTCTATACGGCGGTCCTTGCGGGGTGCACTTCCCGGCCGCCAATTGTATATACGGCGATCGGGAAATGGTTAAAGTGAATATTAAGCTATGAAAAAATACAAAACAAGCAAAAAAAGAAAAACCTTAACCTGTGGAGAGGGAAGGGTCTGGGTCATATAGAGCCTTCATGCTCCTCTCCTGGTTCCCGTTTTCCAGTGCTGTCACCCCTGGCAGCAGTATCCGACTCATTGGTCAAATACTGCTCTTAGCCACTGCAGGAGGCTTCAGAAGTGTTCAGGAACCCGAGTGGGCCCAAAAGACAAACTGCTCCATAATGTGCATGTGTGAACATGCTCTTTCATGCACTCGTGCATGTGCAGTACAGAGCCATCCATCTTTGGAGCACTAGGGTCCTGAAGACTTCCGAAGATTCCCACAGCGTGGGATTCAAACTAGGGTGACATCGCTGGAACGCTGGGACCATGAGAGGAGCTGGAAGGCTCTATAGAACCCAGAGCCTTCCTTCTCCATAGGTTAGTATCTGTTGTTGTTTTTACAGATTTCTGCAGTAGCACTAAGGACCAGTTCACATGAGTGTCCCACAGCATCTCATCCAAGTGTGCAGAAAAACATTTACCGGCTTTCAGCAGGTTTCGGCAGCGCTCTGCATCTTTTCACCTTCGCACGGGGACACAGAGGCGCGATATACGACCCTAGAAGCAACTGCTTCCAGGGTTGCCTCAAACAACGGGATAAATATGGAATTTTTGTAAACAATGGTAAACAACAGTAAAGGAGGGTACTTAACCAGTTCACCATTAAAGGTTTTTTTCCCCCCTTTTCCCCAACCAAAGCAAATATCAGATGTCAAGCTCTTACTGTATTGCTGTATATTGGTATGTAGTCCCACCCTCCCACTGAGCCCATGCTATTTATTATGTGGAATTCCTTCCCCAGGAGCATTCTGAGACACCAGAGAATTTTTCTACTGGCTTTAGAACTCTCAGTAAATGAACATTCTGCAGAGATCATCTGCCAGTACTAAAGATGTTGCCTCCTGTAATAAATTTCAGAAAGTACCGGTAAGTCAGGGAGAGGAAAGATTTTACAATGGACAAACAATGCCTAAATAATTTATAAATGGATTTTGTCAAAAAAAATTGATTCATTATGTTATTTTGATTACAGTTCATTTTTAATACTGCTTTATGATAAATTGAAGTGCAGCTTTAGATCAGTGATTAATCCTATCACTGCTATGTCACAGCTTATTATGAAAACTTGAGCGAGAGGAAAATGGTGGTTCCCATATTATTATTATTATTATTGATTCATAAAGTGCCAATATATTCTGTGGTGCTGATCAATTTCCTTTTAAAGAGTACCTGTTGCCTGGCAGACCTGCTGATTTTTCACAGCTGAATCACACACCTGAAACAAAACATAAAGCTAATACACTCAGATTTCAATTAGGAACACCTTGGGCTTGATTCACAAAGTGGTGCAAACTGTTTAGCACGGGTGTGCTAAACAGTTAACACGTGAAGTGCCGTTCGCGGACTTTGGTGCGCGCAAAAGTCTGCGATCGCGGAAAATTGCGCGCGCAAAAGTCCGCGAAGGGCACTTCACGTGCTAACTGTTTAGCACACCCGTGCTAAACAGTTTGCACCGCTTTGTGAATCAAGCCCATTATCTGCATGCTTGTTTAGGGTCTATGGCTAAAAGTATTAAAGGCAGAGATGATCAGCAGGACAGCCAGGTAACTTACGTACATTAAAAGGAAATATATATGGCAGCCTCCATATCACTCTCATGTGTTGAGTAATCATTTAAAGGGAGACTGAAGTGTAAATAAAACAAATACGCACCTAAGGAGAGGGAAGGCTCTGGGCCCTATAGAGCCTTCCCGTTCTTGGTTCCTCCTAAAGATTCACTTTAAAAATTGACCCCTTAGAAGTCTGTTTACTGCTTTACTAAAATAAGATTTTGGGGTTATTTGTGTATAGTCTTGGCAGAAAAAGAGACATATGAAGTATTCATTTTTAATATCAGTACAATTTAATAAAATATATATTTTTTGATAATGAATCCCAAAAAAGTTTTGCTATGCAGGGCCAGTTTATTAAAAACAAAAAAACAAAATCCAATCTGCCCTGCACAGTCTAGAAGTCTAGTTTGGAGCCTCAGTAAAAGAAGTGAGATTCTGCAGCCCCTGGACACAAATCGATCCGCAACACATAACTTTAGCATCAGGCGTGTTCAATTGATTTTCTCTTGATGCATTTTGTTTCGCAGACAACAAGTGCATATGTTCCAGACACAGCTCATTGCCTCCAATGTGAAATCAGACAACTTAAAAGAAAAAATATTCTCTTGTTATTCTCTTGTTTATTTCTTTTTCAGTGAAAAAAAAAGTCAGATGAGGTTACAAAACATACTGGCCAGGTTTGATCTGAAAGAAAATAAATAAAAATAAAGGTAGTATTGTTACGATTGTTACGATGATGGATGTGACTTGTCACATAGGGGTACTGATTCTTCATCCTTTTATTGTGCATGTCAAAGATGCAGTGCAGTACAATTTAACCTTTTCGGGACCGGCCACCTACCCCCCCTTAAGGACCAGGCATTTTGCGCGGGAAGGGGGTGCGCGCGTTTGGGGGGGTCAGGCGGCCGGATCCCGTGTGTGGCTGGCTGCTTTTGTTTCCCCCCATGGTGGCCTGGGCCCCCCCTTCTGCCAGCAGCCTTCACTTACCTTCCAGGCTCCAGCGATGAGCCGCACGGGACCCTCTTCTCCGGCCGGCATCTCCGTTCTGTCTGAAGATCAGTTCCGGGTCGCGGCTTGATGACGTCATCAAGCCGGGACCCGACGCTGACGTCAGATGGAGCGGAGATGCCGGCCAGAGCGGAGGGGGGTGCCGATCGTCGCTGGAATGGCAGGGAGGTGAGTGGATCCTCTTCTTTTCCCCCCTGCCGCCGCAGCTGTCAAAGGGATCACTACGATCCGACGGCAATCGTAGTAATCACGTGATCAGCAGCCATACGCGATGGCTGCTGATCACTCGGGGGAGATGTTGGCTGTCATATGACAGCTTAATCTCCCCCTCCGGGTGCGCACGATCGCGTCGGGAGCGGAAACTGCGGGCCGGCGTAGATCCTACGCCGCATCAGGCTAGAACAGCCACAAGTGCGGCGTAGAATCTAATGCCGGTGGTCCCGAAAAGGTTAAAGGACCATGAGCAGAGGCATAACATTTCATCGGTCGCCATAAGTGTCCTGCGCAGTTCAGACTTCAGAGAACTGAAGTCTTTAGGGAACCGTGCATGCGTCATGACATACTGATCACTGGTTGACGGCGCTGAGTGTCAGCAATGGGATCAAGGTGCTGATGCTCACGGGCCGCACATGCGCGGCTTTAGCCGAAGTCACCAGATTAACAGAGCTGCCATTGGGAGAGCGGAGGGGACCCAGAGGATGCCGGGGGACCTTGCGGGCTACAGGGAACTGGAAGAAGCCCAGGTAAGTCCAGATTTTGATCTTATGCCTTTGCTTAGGGTCCCTTTAAACTCCTTCAACTTTTCCACTAGGGATGGTTCATCACAGCAGTTTATAAGAGCACCCACCTTGATAGCTGCGTAATACACCACAGTGTAAATTGTGGCTATACGGTGCTGAGGCATTGAGTTGGGTGCTCGATAGTAGCTGTCTGGCAATTACTCACCGTTTTGGTACAGCATTTCTATGTATATTTAATACTAGTTGATTGGCTACTAGGAACCAAAGTCGTTGGGGGGCGGGGTTGGAGTTAGATTTTGGGAGGCGGTTAGTGACGTGTTAGGCAATAGGAGGTTTGATTAATGTTAGGCAATAGAAGAGGGGTTAATGTTAGGCATTAGGAAAAGGATTAGTGTGAGAATAGGCATTGGGTAAGTCAAAAGGAAAATAAAAGTAAGGAACAGATTACAATATTTTCACTATTGGCATCACCTGGGGCCCCTCTCATAAGATGGCTTTGCTACCTGTACTCTGGTTAATGAGATGCTGAGAAATTTTACTTGATGCTAATTTTTATGAACACAATCATGATCTTCCCTTTTAAAAGAGGCACAAAATAAGATAAATTGTACATTGCAGAGCTCTCTTGAACACACAGCTACTGTAAGACCAAAAGCTGTAAGACATAATTTTGCTATTTACTCTCCTATTTTCGACAGTTCCTTGTAAAAAAAACATATAGCTACATTGACCATAAAACTTAGAGGCAGGTATTCATCAATACAGCACACCCTGAAAAATGGTCTTGGCATACAGATACAGTACATAAAGGTTTTAAAGTAGTTAAATAACAACTGAAATTAAGCAAAGCAATGATTCTGTGCCTGGGCATAAAGTTTGCCACAATGTAAACACTTGGTTCAGTAGAGAAATGTATTTATACTGATTAGACCTAAATAAGGGCATATCTGATCATAAGAGGTGGATAGGGAGATATGGGCCCATAATAGCATCACAAAAAAGGTTGCACCACCAAAACTGGGAATGTTGCGCTCAATACTTGCAGTGTGACTGAATAAAACAAAACCATTGCTGTGTTGTGTGATCATGAAGAGTATTGATGAGCTTGAAGGAACTAGTAAAAAAGGGCGCACAGGGATAGTGGACAAAAAGGGCGCCGCCATAGACTGCAATGCAAAATATCGGCTATTCGGCGCCCGACAGGAAAAAAGGGTGCACGAGAAATAGCGGTTACAGGGATCGTGTTAACAAAGGTTTTCGTTTACAGGATAAAGTTTATAACAAATATCGTTTACAAGTTCGTTTAGACTTTGTATTATACTTCTTTTTTCGTTTGTAAATTTCGCTTATATGGGTTTTAACTAGTTTTTTCATTTTAAAAATGCGCTTATAAAACTATAACAACTAAAATTTCGTTTACACTTCTTTTATCATTTAAAATTCGTTTTCATATGTATAATGCTTAAATAACGTTTCTAAAGCTGATTGTATTAGAAATACAACGCTTATGGTATTAACTTTGTTTTTACACTTCTAATGCGTTGATTATAGTTACTAAAATATCGCTTTAAATATTACTGTTATTTTAAGATTTCTACGTGATTTTAAGGCTAGTTATTCTATTACAAATTACTGTTATTTTAAGATTTCTACGTGATTTTAAGGCTAGTTATTCTATTACAAATATATAAATTATTTTATTCATGTTATTTGGAGTGAAGTATTTTAAGGATTAAATATATTATTGTTTATATGTGTTTAGCGTGTTTTGTGCAGTGGGGATGGTTAGGTTTAGGCATTACTAGGGGGTCTAGGGGTTAGGGATAGGTACAGGGAGGGTTAGGACCAGGGTGGTGGTTAGTTTTAGGCACCACCAGGGGGGTCTTAGGTTTAGGCACCAGAAGGGGAGTCTTAGGTTTAGGCACCAACAGGGGGGTCTTAGGTTTAGGCACCACCAGGGGAGTCTTAGTTTTAGGCACCAACAGGGGGGTCTTAGGTTTAGGCACCACCAGGGGGGTCTTAGGTTTAGGCACCACCAGGGGGGTCTTAGGTTTAGGCACCACCAGGGGGGTCTAGGGGTTAGGGATAGGTACAGGGAGGGCTCTGTATGAGAGTAAGGTTAGGTATAGTTATAGTACAATATATGTAATATATACAATTTATTACATTATGTGTATTTACACAAAGGGGGGTCTAGGTGTGAGGGATAGGGATAAGGAGAGATATCTGTGACCCTAAAGTTAGGTATAATTGTAGTAAAATACCTGTAAAACCTACCATTCTAGTACTATGCTTAATACAAGTGTAAATATCGTTTTTGCTATAGACGCTATTTGACGTTTCATTCAGAATTCGTTTACTGTTATAGACGGTATTTTGCCATTTCATTTCCGTTTATTTAACGTATTTAGCACTAAATTATCGTTTATAACCTCTTAAACGAAAAATACGGTTTTGCATTCAAACTTCTAATTTCGGCTACACCCCGCGCCCTTTTTTCCAGGCGCCCTTTTTTGATATACGCGAGCTTGAAATATAAAGTGCGGCCATCCTGTAAAGTATGGGACCGCTCTTTTTTTTTTTTTTTTTTTACAGACAATCAGCATGTTCCAATGGAGCAGGGCCCAGCAATAAAACTCAGCTTCTTCAGCACGCTCTTGTGCGTGGGCCTAGTTAACATCATAGTCTGCTTATATTTTATTAATAATTACTCATTAAGTTGACTTTGTAGTGTAAGCCAACTATTACTACAAAAGACAGGACAAACAAAAAAGAAGAAAGAAAAAAAACAAACAAGAACAAGTAGACAAAAGACGAGTGCCACAGACTATTTAAACAGCAATTTACTGTCTATACCTAGTAGGCTGTAGTTAAAGAGAAACTCCGACCAAGAATTTAACTTTATCCCAATCAGTAGCTGATACCCCCTTTTACATGACAAATCTATTGCATTTCACAAACAGACCATCAGGGGGCGCTGTATGATTTTGTGATGAAACCCCTCCCACAAGAGGCTCTGGTACCGCGGTACTCTGGGCAAACTGCCACAATGTAACAATGTTCACAGACAGGAAATGGCTGTTTACAGCTGTCTGTAACAGCCAAAACAGCTAGAAGCAGCTTACATAACCTTCCCACAGTAAAAATGTCACCATGTGATAAATGTCAGAATGTAAATCTGGGAGAGGAAAGATTTTACAATGAGCAAACACTGACTAAATCATTTATACATAATTATTGTAAAAATGAAGCACTTTTTTTATTACATTATTTTCACTGGAGTTCCTCTTTAAATTCCACGAAACAAGTCCTAAACCTAAAAGAGCGTGTAAGAATTCCTAGGAGGTTCCGACAGATCGTGCAAGGCGACAGGCGGCACCATTTTATTTGAGGTCTTCTATTGACCATTTTATGCGCGCTACTTTTTCGGGGATCCCAGTGCACGGGCCCCGTATGTGAGTTTTTCTTTTATCCTTGTTTTAAAATTGTTTTACTTGTTATGTAATAAAGACGGTTTACACTTAGATGTGCCGTACATCTCTTTCATGTCACTATCCTACTGGACTCCCATTTGGCGAGTCTCTGTGACCTCAGGATATCTACTATATTCCGAGGGAATCTGTGGTGTGCAACATCGCTGGTGAAACGACAGCATTTGAAAGTTCTGCGGACCATCTATCAAACTTGTTTACAACCTTATAATGTGGGTTGTTGGAATCTGGTAAGCCTTGCTTCTTTACCTTTATGTTCGAAGATCCTGTATACCAGAAAATGACGAAAGCTGTATTACTATAGACCTGCGCTGACTTTATATATTCATTGCTTTATGTGGACTTTTGGACATTGTCCTTCTCGGCTGCGGTCGCCTTCTGCCTTGGCACTGACACTTGTTGTTCTCACCAGGAGTTCTATTCTGCTTAAAAAAATTTTTGATAGTACTTTTGATTTCTTATCGTATGGGACTGCTCTTGAGGGTTTCTATCTCTAAAAAGTTGGCTTCTCCTTCTCATTAGTTTAGTTGACTCTTTGTGGCCATAACTAATTTTGCACACCAGACGTGCCTGTCAATCACTGCTACTTTCAGCTGTTGCATAGGCATGTTCATAGCTTCACATATGTTGTCTATCCATCTTTGCCACTGCCGTGCTCTGCTATTGCCCTTAGTTTTTCCAAGCATCAGGGTTTTCTCCACAGAATACAGTCTTCTCCTTATGTGACCAAAGTATTTCAATTTTAATAGTTGTACCAAGTAGGCTACCACTGCTCTAACAAAAAAATCACATGATAACTTGAGCTATCAGTCTGGGTTCTTCTGCCTGCATATTTCAGATTTCTCTCATCTTATATACAGAAACTGTAACATATACAAGTCTGGTGTTAATCAAAAGCATAACACATTTGTGTTCAATATATATTGCATATAAGAGTTATAAAATGTAATAAGATTTCAAAACAAGACAGACTTTGTTATTGTTCTCCAGACACCGATAATAAGACCACCAACATCACCTTGCTACATTTAGATACGAAATAACTGTGTATATAGTCCTGCCATAGGTAACACTAGATATTAAAGTAAATTGTGTATAATATTTACTTTTCACTGCTTCTTCATTTGTGTATTCCTCGTCTAGTCAGACAGACAGAACTCTGTATAAGTGGCAGCTACTGTTTAGTATCTCCTCATATCCTAATTCAGATGTATCTGAATAAATACGCACTAAGTAAGATTAGGATTTTTACCATGTTCCCGTTCTGTTTAAACTTCTCTCACATATCTAAAAGCAATGATAAGGCTGTCTACTGTGCAGTTTGTTTTTCACTTATGAGGTCCTGCTGATCCTCAGTTAAAAAAACAAATATCTGACTTCAGACCCCCCTGCAGGCCTTATGTGACTCCTGTCTGGCCTCTATGTTAGTGCAGAGGCAAGTGTATGGCGCCATCTGGGGGGAGAGGGGAAGTGGCTGGAATTTTTTTTAAAGTGCCTAAATTCAATAGGCTATGTGGGCAGCTCATGCCCAAACCGCATACTGCAATTCGAAATGCCTACTAGGGATGAGCAAGCACAAATCTGTACGAAGCAAAACTGTAGTCACTCGTGTACAATGAGGGGGCCACAACAGAGAGGGCTAATTTACCTGTATGTCTGCCTCTAGAACCACCAGTATTGAATGCATTGAGCCTATAGGACTCCAGGTGCCACCTACTGAAAAGCACTGCAAAAGTATATATAACATTGTCTTCTTAAACCAGAAACCAGAAGTCTTTTGCAAATTTTGCCTCCAAGTAAGTAGGAAGTGACACCACCAAAGGATCACAACCGACAACAAATATACAAACAATTATTTTATACCTTTTAAAGCCAACCAGACGTCAAGAGCCATTAGGTAATACTCTGATGAAGGCTCAAATAGACTGAAACAACTAACTGCAAGTTGTTTTATATGAACATGTAATATTAATCAGCTATAGTTGTACAATAAACCAGTGATTTTAAATGTACAATTGTTTTTCAAAGTCGTAAGGAAATGATTTGCCTATTCCATCCACTGTTCTAAAGGGATGCCTTATGGAAGTTACTTCTTCTTTATGTAAGTGAAATTTTCACTTACTGGCCAATATGCAATTCTCTTTTTTTCTCCTGAGCTTTCTCCTAGGAGATATTTTTGATGTTCACTTTAAAATAACTTTTTTAGCACTCTGCAATTGAAAACTTGAAAAAGTAGTTGAAAAAAGTACTGTCAAAATTATTTTGTCATTTTCTGGCTTGCTGGTGGCTTTAAATGTAATCATGCTATAAAAAATATATATAAACATGGGAAGTGTATAAGTACTGTGTTAAAAGTGTGAAGATGATCATTTGAACCTTCAAAAATGGGGTTCATATAGTTACCATATTTGTCTACACTGAATAAAGAGAGTTTCCCTCCATACCACAAATGACATACGCACACAGCCTTGTCCAGTTTTACTCATATGCTGCATACAAGTCTATATGGAACTATGATTCAGAATGTGTCAGATCATTGCGCCAGGCTCTTGGGAATAATAAGTAGGAAGATTTATGTTTAATATAGAGGGCAGGAGAATAATTGTGTGCTTTTGGTCATTACTGGAGACCTGGGCCTCATTGCAGCCTAATAAATCTGTGTATGATGGGATTGCCTCGGGCCACAGTCTCAGTTGGGAAATGTGTTTGTTCACACTTGTGTGACTGATCCAGCCACAGATAGGCAAACCTCATATAATTTTATGATGAAAAATGGCCTATAACTACTGTAATTTGGAATTTTAGTCGGTCATTTGGATTGAATTAAAAGTAACGACACATTTGGCCTTTTTAAAGACAATGCCACTAAATCAAACTGAAAAATATGTTTTTTTTTCGCTCACATAAGACACGTAAAATGCTTTATTTCATGGTAGTAAACCGGATCTCACATTCCATTTCCTACACATGATGCAACCAAAATTGTTTCCTGTTGCCTCATTAAATGCCACATCTGTTCTTTTCCTGTCTTTTATTGATATTTGTATCATGATTGATTTATCACTTGGTGTTCTAGTGCAATTCCACATTCTGATTGTAGAATTTCCTGCATCCCATCCACTTTACTTGCTAATGCTGTAGCACAAACAATGCTCAAATAAGGCCCAGATTTACATCACAGGAGCCTATAGGCACTGATGTTCTGGCACCCTAGACTTTACCCTCTATGAAACTACAAACCCTCACTGAACTGCACTGCAGGTGTGCTGGCTGGCCCAGCTGTCACTTCTCCCTTAGATTCCTTGCCTATCATAGCTGCAGGTGCCCCTTAGTATTAGGTAGCCAGAGCTAGCCTCAATAGTAAGTAACTGGAGGTGCCCCCAAGTATTAGGTAGCTAGAGGTGCCTCTGATTGAAGGCAGATCTGGTCACTGGAATTCTGAGACCCAGATGAGTAACCACTCATTTACACACCACTCGGAACTCTGCATAGGTAAGGCAGGAGAGAGGCACTTGGGAAGGGGAGTGAGCCGCCTTCTGATTATCGGGCACCTGTAGGCACATGCCTACAGTGCCTTAGGGTAAATCCGGCCCTGACTCAAATGTTATATGATACAAAACAACAAACAAGATGCATTGATTCCAGTGATGATTGATGGGTGACAGGAAATTTGGGCACCAGTCCAGAGGCGCTGCTGAAGTTTAAGCACCCCATAGGCACCCATATTAAAAATTAAGGGAAATTCAGCCACTCACGGCCCCGAGCCACCGGCGATACAAACTGTACCTACAAATACAGGATGCTGGTGCAGCAGGCACCCAGCTTCCCCTTTACTAGCTGATATTAATCTGATATTAATCTGTGGATGCTCTAACTTCCACAGCACCCGATGTTGTGTACAGCGGCGAAGGTGGTGCGGTTATTGGTGGGTTTGCGGCGGGGGATCGGTTAGGGTTCAGTGTGGAGGGGTAGGTCAGGGTTAGGCATTGGTTGGGAGGAAGGTTAAGGTTAGGCACCAGTGGGGGGTTGGTTAGGCATCAGTGGGGGAGGTCAGTTAGGGTTAAGCATTAGTGGGGTTATTGGTTAAAGTTAGGCATTGGTGGGGGTATCTGTTAAAGTTAGGCATTGGTGGGGGTATCTGTTAAAATTAGGCATTGGTGGGGGTATCGGTTAAAGTTAGGCATTGGTGGGGGGATTGGTTAGGGTTAGGCATTGGTGGAGAGATCACTTAGGGTTAAGCATTGGTGGGGGATTGGTTGGGGTTAAGCATGATGGAGGGGTAATTTAGGGTTAAACATAGGTAAAAGAAGGGCTTACCACTGTCTAATGGTAGAATATCAGTAATTTTATTCATATTGTAATAGTGGCTTTTCTGCGGTGACCATTTTGTTCGTAATTTCTGTGGTGACCATTTTGCATGTATACAGTTGAGGGGCTGTGAACAAGAAAGAAAGTATTTAGTATTAAACATAAAGGTTAGCACGCTGTATGGAGAATTAGGGCTGACAGCATACTTACTACCAATGCTGTATTGTGTGGCGGTCTGAGCCTTTACCATGAGGAAACAGCCTGTTGAATAGAACAAAGGTTATATACATTTATGGTACTCTCCAGCAAATACACCCATAATGTGCCCTTTTCTTCTCATCCATGACTGAACACTAATGAGCCAATCAAATATTTGAGCTTCTGATCGATTTGCCTGTCAGCATTTAATGATACCTTTACAGTGAGATCTGTTAAGCTGTCTAGAGTGATTTGAGAGCTAGTACAATAATGCCACTGTGAACCATGTGTCTTATGTTCCATATCATTGGCAAGACAGCTAACAG
The DNA here is from genome assembly GCF_040937935.1 of Hyperolius riggenbachi. NCBI lineage: Eukaryota > Metazoa > Chordata > Amphibia > Anura > Hyperoliidae > Hyperolius > Hyperolius riggenbachi. The sequence continues at coordinate 126,270,664 of NC_090648.1, forward strand.
AAGCACTTATTAATCTTGTCATTAGATTGCAGGCACATATGAGTGATGGTGAATGTAAGGACTATAAGCAAGGGTTCCCTTGGAGAAAAAGCAGAGATAAATATGCCAGTATGGTCCGGATCCTGGTCACGTGTATTGTACATGTCCTATAAATTATCCCTTCAACCCTGACAACCATTCCTAGGGCTGACAAGAAACAGAAGCAGGACGAATGAATACAGAGATAAAGTCTGTGTACTCGAGAAGTGTTCATGGTCATGTGATGACTTTTATTTTGCTACCAAAAATGTACTGGATGGAGAGAAACTTGTAGAGTGCTTTTAAAGAGGCACTTAAGCCAAACAAAAAAAAATGAGTTTTACTCACCTGGGGATTCCTCAGCCCCCTGCAGCTGTCCGGTGCCCTCGCAGCCTCGCTCTGATCCTCCTGGACCCGCCGGCAACCACTTCCGGTTTTGCTATAGCAACATAGAGGGAGCTATTGTGGCTGGAAACGCGAAGAATCACTCGCGTTCCCAGCCTGTCGGGTCCTGACGGCCAAACCGGAAGTGGCCGCCGGCAGGTCCAGGAGGATCGGAGCGAGGCTGCGAGGGCACCGGACAGCTGCAGGGGCTGAGGGAAGCCCCAGGTGAGTAAAACTCATAATTTTTTTTTATTTGGCTTAAGGTTCACTTTAACACACAGAGTGCTTAACCCATTTTGGTTCCTGGACGTAGAAACTACGTCCAGGAACCATGCGTGCTAACGCGCGCTCCCGCGGCCGATCGCGCGCGTGCACGCGCACTCCCGGCCGCGGATTCGGTAGCCACGGAATCAATGTATCGGGCTATGGTGCCCGATCACTGATTCCTCTACCCCGCTGAAAAAGCGACAGCTTCTCTCGGAAGCTGTGCTTTTTCTGGCTGTTCCCTCCCCGATGCGTCACTCTAAGCGTGTGTTAGGCTTAGAGTGACGTCATGTAAACAAACTCATGGCCGCCATCTTGTGGCCAAAAAGTAATACTACAACTGAAAGTAAAAAAAAATAAAAATTAACACACATTTACATTATAAATCTATTGTTTACCTCCCACCCTCCCAAAACTACCCAAATAAAATGTTTACTATAAAAAAAAAACATTACAATAAAAAAAACATGTAAATATTTACCTAAGGGTCTAAACTTTTTAAATATCAATGTAAAGATGAAATATTTCTATATTTTTTTAATTTTAAACTTGTAAATAGTGATAGATGCAAAATGGAAAAAATGCACCATTATTTCCAAATAAAATATTGTGATAGGGACATAATTTTAACGGTGTAATAACCGGGACATATGGGCAAATACAATACGTGAGTTTTAATTATGGAGGCATGTATTATTTTAAAACTATAATGGCTGAAAACTGAGAAATAATGAATTTTTCCATTTTTTTCTTATTCTTCCTGTTAAAATGCATTTACAGTAAAGTGGCTCTTAGCAAAATGTACCCCCCAAAGAAAGCCTAATTGGTGGCGGAAAAAACAAGATATAGATCAGTTCATTGTGATAAGTAGTGATAAAGTTATAGGCTAATGAATGGGAGGTGAACATTTCTCACGTGAAAACAACGGAACGCGAATGGGTTAAAAAACTAACAAAAAAGTTTTAGTTTAAAGTTGCACTTAAAACTCAACTACTTTCAGGATTAAATGTTTAAGCCAATGAAACACAATTCAAATCACAGGAAGCAGGTGGTAAACACTCAGTTATAGGACCATAACCTTCCCATGGGAGAGGCACATATCTAGGCAAGCACATCTACTATACATAGCAGATATTTGTACTTGTTAAAGGTTACCTGACAACAATGTTACCCCAATGTTACATTTCAAACTAAGCCCAGAGGTATGCTTATATGGAAGGTACATACCTCTGTGCACTCTTACATGGCTGGTCCACTCAACTCAGACCCTTGTCTCCCTTCCCATCTCCTTAATTAACGAACAAACAAATTTGACTTTCCAATTGAATCAAACTCTAAAACAGGAAGAGGCTGTTAGCCCATCCGAATCCCCCCCCCCCCCCATTCCCAGTGTAATCCATGCTCCTTCTCCACTCCGTGAATCCCTGCGCAGGGCCGGATTTACCATAAGGCATTGTAGGCACGTGCCTACGGGCACCTGATGATGGAGGGCGGCTCACTCCCCTCCCCTAGTGCCTCCCCCCTTCTCTATGCTGAGCCGTAGCAGAGCATAAATGAGAGTTTGGTCACCCAGCTCTCGGCATTCCACTGACAAGATCTCCCTTTAGTCAGGGGCACCACTATATACTTAAAGGGAAGGTTCAAGCAAAATAAAAAAATGAGTTTCACTTACCTGGGGCTTCTACCAGCTCCATGCTGCCATCCTGTGCCCTCGTAGTCACTCACTGCTGCTCCAGACCCCTGCTGGCAACTTGCCGAGCTCGGAGGTCGGCGGGACGCATTGCGTACATTTTTACGCATTCCCGCTAGTGCAGGAACATTAACACATACATTTTTACGCATTACTGGTACAACACGTAAAAATGTACGCATTGAACCAGTAATGCGTAAAAAATGTATGTGTTAATGTTCCACTTTCACGTAGTGTGATCAGCACCCACGGCTTCCAGTAGATTATGGAAGAAAGAAAAATAGGAGTGCTATGACCTTCCGTCTGTCAGTACCTCTTGGACGGCAATCCAAATCCCAGCAGTAGTGGTCAGCACCTCCAAAAAGTGGTATAAGCTCTTTTACTTAAAACATAGATCTTTATTAGAAGATTTTAAAAAAATCCATAAAAATGGTGAGAAATTGTTAACCAGCGACAGCCCGCTGTTTCAGACTTCCGCCTTTCCTCAGGCTGGACAGTCCCACACTAACCATACAAACACAAAACACCATCGAATATATTGCACACTTACCAATCAGGAGATGGCACCTTGGAGGACCTGATGGAAGACTGCATGCAACAGCAGTTGGACCAATGGGAACATAGAGTAAGGATCCACCTTTCCTGAAATGGATATCACAAGAAAGATCCCTGCACCAAAAAATAGTGCACCACAAACATCTCCTTAAAGAGACTCCGTAACAAAAATTGCATCCTGTTTTTTATCATCCTATGATCCTACAAGTTCAAAAAGCTATTCTAATGTGTTCTGGCTTACTGCAGCACTTTATACTATCACTGTCTCTGTAATAAATCAATGTATCTTTCCCCTGTCAGACTTGTCAGCCTGTGTCTGGAAGGCTGCCAAGTTCTTCAGTGTTGTGGTTCTGCTATGAACTCCCCCTTCCAGGCCCCTCTATGCACACTGCCTGTGTGTTATTTAGGATTAGAGCAGCTTCTCTCTTCTCTCTTATATTTTACAAGCTGGATAAATCGTCTTCTGAGCTGGCTGGGCTTTCACATACTGAAGAATTACAGACAAGGGCAAAGCTGTTTGCAGGAAGAAACAAGCAGCCTGAAACTTCAGTGCATGAGAACAGGGGGAAAGAAACACACAAATGATCTCTTGAGATTCAAAAGGAAGGCTGTATACAGCCTGCTTGTGTATGGATGTATTTTCTATGTGTGGACATACTGTACATCAACCTACTTCCTGTTTTGGTGGCCATTTTGTTTGTTTATAAACAAACTTTTTAAAACTGTTTTTAACCCTTTAATGCGGCGAGGAGCGGCGAAATTGTGTCAGAGGGTAATAGGAGACGTCCCTTAACGCACTGGTATGTTTACTTTTGTGCAATTTTAACAATACAGATTCTCTTTAAGCCGCTCTAATCCCTTATGAACAGGGACAAGCGGCTTCAATCATCGAAAGTGCAATAAAAACATATGTTTTCAAAATTCCATTGCTCCATAACGTCAGTATCCTGCCGCCAGCACTCTCCGTCGCATCGCGACTTCCGCGTTCACCGCGCGGCCCGAAGTTAGTGTGACGTCATGTGGAGGGAGTTCCCTGCCTCCCTCCATCCAATCAATGGGACGCACATGGCCAGATATACAATGCGCGTCATACTGACGCCGCAGTCCCACACTCATCAACAGCGCGTCACCTAGGAAACTGGGTTGCCTCTCCTCCCACTACACCACCAATCAGAGTACTTTGGAGTGAATAATGAGATAAACAAAGTGCGCTTTGTCGCACACGTATATGCATGAAACATTCAAAGTACTCAGAGGTAAAGTGCGGGGAGGGCATACACCCAAGTGACCTCCGATCAAAAAAACGCCACAAATAAATGTCACAAAAACGTCACAATACAACTTGCTGGCAACATACATACCGATGTTAAAGGGGTATTACCAAATTTTAGTTCATGCGTAGATAACCCTTTGCAGTCCAAAAAGAGGTCCTTCTCAGTGCCATCTCCATCTAAAAAACAACAATGCATAAAAATTATTCAAGAACAATATACAATTATATAGAAAAATACAGTAGTCATATATGGAAATAAGTAACAACCTGACCATGCAATTCTACCATTAATTAACAGTTTGAATCATAAGTAAATAGAAACCGCTACCCCACCTCCCATCCCAGACTATCTCAAGGTGAAGGCAAGGTCATATTCCCTATTTAAGCCTGATGGTCCATACGTATTCAACAATCGAATCCATTTGGCCTCTCTTCTTGATAATTCCTTATTCCTATCACCTCCCCCCCCTCTATGGGTACCTGATCTATCACCTGAACCTTTAATTGTGTTACTGAATGTCTGCTGCTCAAAAAATGGCTGGAGACAGATTGTTCTTTACACTTAGTCCGGATTGAAGACTTGTGAGAGCAGATCCTGTCTTTGAGTTTCTGAGTAGTTTGGCCAACGTAGCCCAAGCCACATGGGCATTTTAAAAGATACACCACATATGTAGAGTCACAGGTATAATAGTCCTTAATCATAAACTTCCACACAGTTGATGGATGGGTAAAGTATGGACCTTTGGTGATGTTATTACACATGTGGCAATTTAGGCATGGAAATGTGCCAGTTGCTTTCCTCATTTCCTTCAAAGGAGGGTTACCTCGAGTTTTAACTACCCTATTTCGAATTGTAGGAGCTCTCCTATATGACATCAGTGGTGGCTCCACAAATGTACGCATTGAACCAGTAATGCGTAAAAAATGTATGTGTTAATGTTCCTGCACTGGCGGGAATGCGTAAAAATGTACGCAATGCGGCCCGCCGACCTTTGAGGTCGGCAAGCTGCTAGCGGGGGACTGGAGCAGCAGTGAGTGACTACGAGGGTACAGGGTGGCTACATGGGGCTGGTAGAAGCCCCAGGTAAGTGAAACTCATTTTTTTATTTTGCTTGAACCTTCCCTTTAATACTGAGAGTACCTCTAGCTACCTAATGCTAAGGGACACCTGTAGCTACCTATGAAGGGTAAGGGAGAAGTGACAGCTGGGTCTGCCCACAGACTTGCAGTAAGGTTCAGTGGGGGTTTGTGGGATGCTGGAGGGTGAAGTCTAGGGTGCCAGGATATCTACGCCTATAGGCTCCTGTGATGCAAATCCACGCCTGTCCCTGCCCATCTCATTCAGTAGCAGAGAAGCGTAGATGATGCACAGAGGAAGAGCTGACCCGGAAAATCTTCTGGGGTCAGCACCATTTTAAAGGAATACTGTAGGGGGGTCGGGGAAAATGAGTTGAACTTACCCGGGGCTTCTAATGGTCCCCCGCAGACATCCTGTGTCCTGCAGCCACTCACAGATGCTCTGGCCCCGCCTCCGGTTCACTTCTGGAATTTCAGACTTTAAAGTCTGAAAACCACTGCGCCTGCGTTGCCGTGTCCTCGCTCCGGCTGATGTCACCAGGAGTGTATACTGGGCCTGCACAATACACTGCGCAGTACGCTCCTGGTGACATCAGCAGGAGCGAGGACACGGCAACGCAGGTGCAGTGGTTTTCAGACTTTAAAGTCTGAAATTCCAGAAGTGAACCGGAGGTGGGACGGAAGCATCAGTGAGTGGCTGCGCGGGCACAGGATGTCTGTGGGGGTCCATTAGAAGCTCCGGGAAAGTTCAACTCATTTTCTCCGACCCCCCCTACAGTATTACTTTAAAGATGGAGGAACTAATATATGGAGGGGAGCTGCAGCCAAACTTGACAATGGAGAGAGGAAAGAAGATAGTGGATATAATCTGCCGGAAGCAAGTATGGTGCTCATATATTTATTTTGATATGTTGTCCTTGGGTCAGATGTCCTTTAAATTTCAAAGTAATACTTATAATTTCCACTAATTAACATGGCTGCTCTGAAAATTGGCCTTGTTCAGTTTGGTGTTTATTTGGGCTTCTATAGTCCTCTTGTATAAAAGCTTAGAAATCGTAACCTCATACCAGTCTTGCACAGGAAGGAAGGTAAGCATAGAGAAATGCACCCTGTATGTATTTAGAGAGTTTATCATAATTATCCCTCATCTGTGCCTAATCACAAGTTGTAATTTGATCTCAGCTGACTCAGCTGGCTGCCATTGCAGAGCAGCTAATTGGTAAACACAGGATGTTAACCTTATGTCTTCTTCCATGAAAGCAGGAAGTAGACACACTGCAGATCTATTGTAGGGTTTGTATCAGCTGTAACAAAGAAATGTTTTTCTTTAAAGGTGAGTATGTTGTTGCTTATCTATTAGAACAGAGAGGAAGTTCTGAGTTCAGGTCTGCTTCAAATAGTTTGCTTTCGTAGCGCCCTGGCAGCTAGAAAATGTCTGTTTTTATAAGAGCAACGATACAATGTGCTGCCTTCATTTCCACACACCGATGCCAGATACAGAGAATGTAACTAGCTATTCATGCAGACATGTGATACATAAACTGTACATTTGACGTGTACAAGAAAGTTAATGCAAGCGGCATATGAACAATAGCGGTGAGGATGCAGGAGGATTGAGCCTGTGTGTAGAAAGCGGGATTCCGATTCTCTGAGTTATCTTGTAAATGAAATTGCGGGCTCTGACATTGCCAGTCAATGAGGTACAATAGGGCAATTTGTTCAGATACAAAGTAGCAGCTGAAGAATTTTCTCCTTCCCTTGAACCATGACCGTCATTTCACAGATTGTTCCTCCGCGTGTTTAATGGAAACGCAAGCTCTCTCGCCAGCCGCATCCACAACACCTGTCACAGTTCACCCCGCCGCTAGGAATAAAGCCAGGCTTCGGCCTAGACAGGCTTATAATAGAAATGAAAACCAATTTAAAATCACTCAGCAATTACATAGGCAGCACACAGTTTAATGTATTTGATTAAAAAGAATGTGAAGTAGCTTTTGACGCATATAAAATATCTTACTGATGATTTCCTGCTCATTACATGCACTAGTACCTTTTATCTCACTTCCGTCATCTCCTGAAGAATGAGGTCGGGTAGGTGCTTTGACCACTGAAGGCTTTATTAATGAAAACCCACAGCTTACTGGCCTCATTAGGATTGATAGATTGCGTCTCATTAAGGATGAATGAACGGGATTGATGGATCAGAGTCAGACGGGGGTCACTTATATTTGGTCCATGTCATCAGGATGAAGGCATGAGTTTGGCTCACCCAGGACTTGCTGCTGCTAAATGCAGAATGGGCATCAATCAAGGTCAGATTTATACCTTTTGTGCCCCTAGGGCAAGTATGTTGTGGCTTAACTTTCATGTGCAGTAACGCCCTCTCATTGCATGTACAGCCACATCGTCCATGCCTTTCATCCATGTACTGTAGCCCCCTCTTCCATGTGTATCATCCATGTACTGTAGCCCCCTCTTCCATGCGTTTCATCCATGTACTGTAGCCCCCTCTTCCATGTGTTTCATCCATGTACTGTAGCCCCCTCTTCCATGCGTTTCATCCATGTACTGTAGCCCCCTCTTCCATGCGTGTCATCCATGTACTGTAGCCCCCTCTTCCATGCGTGTCATCCATGTACTGTAGCCCCCTCTTCCATGCGTTTCATCCATGTACTGTAGCCCCCTCTTCCATGCATTTCATCCATGTACTGTAGCTAGCGTTGGGCGAACACCTGGATGTTCGGGTTCGGGCCGAACATGCCGAACATGGGCCAGATGTTCGGCATGTTCGGCCCGAACGCCGAACTCAATGGAAGTCAATGGGACCCCCGAACATGCCCATTTTGGGGGCCCTATGGGGTCGCAGGCATAAAGGGGGGAGCATGCCCCGATCGCGGGGGGGTCGGAAATTCCCCCCACCCCCTCCGCTAGCGCTCCCCCCTCTGCCCGCTTCCCCATAAAAAAAGTTTAAGGCAAGTTAAATAGTACTTGGTGGCTGGCCTGGCACTGGCAGTGGAGTGAGGAGGAGTCCGAGTAGCAGAGTGACGCGTTGAGGCCGGGCAGCGGGCGGTTTAGCGGTAGTACCCTTGTGGTACTTCCGCCCTTTCTCTGACCTCACGTCCTCTACGTGATGACGCATACGAGGGTACGCGTGACGCGTACCCTCGTATGCAGAGGACGTGAGGTCAGAGAAAGGGCGGAAGTACCACAAGGGTACTACCGCTGAACCGCCCGCTGCCCGGCCTCAACGCGTCACTCTGCTACTCGGACTCCTCCTCACTCCACTACCAGTGCCAGCCACCAAGTACTATTTAACTTGCCTTAAACTTTTGTATGGGGAAGCAGGCAGAGGGGGGAGCGCTAGCGGAGGGGGTGGGGGGAATTTCCGACCCCCCCCCCGCGATCGGGGCATGCTCACCCCCTTATGCCTGTGACCCCATAGGGGGGCCGTATTGCGGCATGTTCGGGCGAACAGGGCCCTGTTCGACCGAACAGGGGCCCTGTTCGGCCCTGTTCGGCGGCCATTCAGTAGTTCGGGACGAACCCGAACTTAAAAGGCCGAACACCATCAGGTGTTCGGCCGAACTCGAACATCACCCGAACAGGGTGATGTTCTGCAGAACCCGAACAGTGGCGAACACTGTTCGCCCAACACTAACTGTAGCCCCCTCTTCCATGCGTTTCATCCATGTACTGTAGCCCCCTCTTCCATGCATTTCATCCATGTACTGTAGCCCCCTCTTCCATGTGTTTCATCCATGTACTGTAGCCCCCTCTTCCATGCGTTTCAACCATGTACTGTAGCCCCCTCTTCCATGTGTTTCATCCATGTACTGTAGCCCCCTCTTCCATGCGTTTCATCCATGTACTGTAGCCCCCTCTTCCATGCGTGTCATCCATGTACTGTAGCCCCCTCTTCCATGCGTTTCATCCATGTACTGTAGCCCCCTCTTCCATGCGTGTCATCCATGTACTGTAGCCCCCTCTTCCATGTGTTTCATCCATGTACTGTAGCCCCCTCTTCCATGCGTTTCATCCATGTACTGTAGCCCCCTCTTCCATGCGTGTCATCCATGTACTGTAGCCCCCTCTTCCATGCGTTTCATCCATGTACTGTAGCCCCCTCTTCCATGCGTTTCATCCATGTACTGTAGCCCCCTCTTCCATGCATTTCATCCATGTACTGTAGCCCCCTCTTCCATGCGTTTCATCCATGTACTGTAGCCCCCTCTTCCATGCATTTCATCCATGTATTGTAGCCCCCTCTTCCATGCGTTTCATCCATGTACTGTAGCCCCCTCTTCCATGCATTTCATCCATGTACTGTAGCCCCCTCTTTCATGTGTTTCATCCATGTACTGTAGCCCACTCTTCCATGCGTTTCATCCATGTACTGTAGCCCCCTCTTCCATGCGTTTCATCCATGTACTGTAGCCCCCTCTTCCATGCATTTCATCCATGTACTGTAGCCCCCTCTTCCATGCATTTCATCCATGTACTGTAGCCCCCTCTTCCATGTGTTTCATCCATATACTGTAGCCCCCTCTTCCATGCGTTTCATCCATGTACTGTAGCCCCCTCTTCCATGCATTTCATCCATGTACTGTAGCCCCCTCTTCCATGTGTTTCATCCATGTACTGTAGCCCCCTCTTCCATGCGTTTCATCCATGTACTGTAGCCCCCTCTTCCATGCATTTCATCCATGTACTGTAGCCCCCTCTTCCATGCATTTCATCCATGTACTGTAGCCCCCTCTTCCATGCATTTCATCCATGTACTGTAGCCCCCTCTTCCATGCATTTCATCCATGTACTGTAGCCCCCTCTTCCATGTTTTTCATCCATGTACTGTAGCCCCCTCTTCCATGTGTTTCATCCATGTACTGTAGCCCCCTCTTCCATGCGTGTCATCCATGTACTGTAGCCCCCTCTTCCATGCATTTCATCCATGTACTGTAGCCCCCTCTTCCATGCGTTTCATCCATGTACTGTAGCCCCCTCTTCCATGCGTGTTATCCATGTACTGTAGCCCCCTCTTCCATGCGTTTCATCCATGTACTGTAGCCCCCTCTTCCATGTGTTTCATCCATGTACTGCAGCCCCCTCTTCCATGCGTTTCATCCATGTACTGTAGCCCCCTCTTCCATGTGTTTCATCCATGTACTGTAGCCCCCTCTTCCATGCGTTTCATCCATGTACTGTAGCCCCCTCTTCCATGTGTTTCATCCATGTACTGCAGCCCCCTCGTCCATGCGTTTCATCCATGTACTGTTGCCCCTCTCTTCCATGCGTGTCATCCATGTACTGTAGCCCCCTCTTCCATGTGTTTCATCCATGTACTGCAGCCCCCTCTTCCATGCGTTTCATCCATGTACTGTAGCCCCCTCTTCCATGCGTTTCATCCATGTACTGCAGCCCCCTCTTCCATGCGTTTCATCCATGTACTGTTGCCCCTCTCTTCCATGCGTGTCATCCATGTACTGTAGCCCCCTCTTCCATGTGTTTCATCCATGTACTGCAGCCCCCTCTTCCATGCGTTTCATCCATGTACTGTAGCCCCCTCTTCCATGCGTTTCATCCATGTACTGTAGCCCCCTCTTCCATGTGTTTCATCCATATACTGTAGCCCCCTCTTCCATGCGTTTCATCCATGTACTGTAGCCCCCTCTTCCATGTGTTTCATCCATATACTGTAGCCCCCTCTTCCATGCGTTTCATCCATGTACTGTAGCCCCCTCTTCCATGTGTTTCATCCATATACTGTAGCCCCCTCTTCCATGCGTTTCATCCATGTACTGTAGCCCCCTCTTCCATGCATTTCATCCATGTACTGTAGCCCCCTCTTCCATGTGTTTCATCCATGTACTGTAGCCCCCTCTTCCATGCATTTCATCCATGTACTGTAGCCCCCTCTTCCATGTGTTTCATCCATATACTGTAGCCCCCTCTTCCATGCGTTTCATCCATGTACTGTAGCCCCCTCTTCCATGCATTTCATCCATGTACTGTAGCCCCCTCTTCCATGTGTTTCATCCATGTACTGTAGCCCCCTCTTCCATGCATTTCATCCATGTACTGTAGCCCCCTCTTCCATGTTTTTCATCCATGTACTGTAGCCCCCTCTTCCATGTGTTTCATCCATGTACTGTAGCCCCCTCTTCCATGCGTGTCATCCATGTACTGTAGCCCCCTCTTCCATGCATTTTATCCATGTACTGTAGCCCCCTCTTCCATGCGTTTCATCCATGTACTGTAGCCCCCTCTTCCATGCGTGTTATCCATGTACTGTAGCCCCCTCTTCCATGCGTTTCATCCATGTACTGTAGCCCCCTCTTCCATGTGTTTCATCCATGTACTGCAGCCCCCTCTTCCATGCGTTTCATCCATGTACTGTAGCCCCCTCTTCCATGTGTTTCATCCATGTACTGTAGCCCCCTCTTCCATGCGTTTCATCCATGTACTGTAGCCCCCTCTTCCATGTGTTTCATCCATGTACTGCAGCCCCCTCGTCCATGCGTTTCATCCATGTACTGTTGCCCCTCTCTTCCATGCGTGTCATCCATGTACTGTAGCCCCCTCTTCCATGTGTTTCATCCATGTACTGCAGCCCCCTCTTCCATGCGTTTCATCCATGTACTGTAGCCCCCTCTTCCATGCGTTTCATCCATGTACTGTAGCCCCCTCTTCCATGTGTTTCATCCATGTACTGTAGCCCCCTCTTCCATGCGTTTCATCCATGTATTGTAGCCCCCTCTTCCATGTGTTTCATCCATGTACTGTAGCCCCCTCTTCCATGCGTTTCATCCATGTACTGTAGCCCCCTCTTCCATGTGTTTCATCCATGTACTGTAGCCCCCTCTTCCATGCGTTTCATCCATGTACTGTAGCCCCCTCTTCCATGCGTTTCATCCATGTACTGTAGCCCCCTCTTCCATGCGTTTCATCCATGTACTGTCGCCCCCTCTTCCATGAGTGTCATCCATGTATTGTAGCCCCCTCTTCCATGCGTTTCATCCATGTACTGTAGCCCCCTCTTCCATGTGTTTCATCCATGTACTGTAGCCCCCTCTTCCATGCATTTCATCCACGTACTGTAGCCCCCTCTTCCATGTGTTTCATCCATGTACTGTAGCCCATCTCTTTCATGAACAGCTCCATTGGGAATCAGCTTCCCTTTTTTATGTGTTGCCCCCCATTTTCAGCCTCCACTTTCATATGTAGCAACCTCTTTCTGATTTCCAGGTTTCTCTTTGGGCTGTGGCCACCCAAGGCCCGGGCTATTGCTGCCTTTCGAGAAATCCGGCCCTGCAAGTACTGGCTTTGGCCCAGCCATGTAATGACAGGTAAAGCTATTGAAAAAATAATCCTTTTTTATTTTAAATTGAAATGGTCAGCATTTTAGTAAAAATTAATTTGGGAGCAAAAAGTGCTATTATACTTGCACAGCTTTTTTTTTAATGATATTGGTTTAAAGATAGCAAAATATATATTGAATTGTATTGCTCTTCCTTAGCTATAGGGAATGACCTCTGTACTTGCTAGTAGCAGGATTTATACCATCTCCTAGGCCAACTGCCTTGTGTCATCCCTCTCCTTATGCAATATGTCACCCATTTCTTGTATAGCCCCCACTTATACGGCAGACATCTACTTCTATGAATACAAGGGCAAAACCCTGTTCAACCCCCTTCCCCCCCCCCCCCCTCTTCAAGATCGAACCTCTGGCCAGGTCCCCTTGGCCTATTCCCCTTATGATATAGCAGAGCATAGCAGTGGTGTATCATCCATTAATGTTTTCCAGGGGAACAAAACCTCCTCTTTACTTCTGTCTTCAGCCATGTCATACATTCTAGCTCCCTGCAGCTCCCATCCCTGCAAATCATGTGATGTGCATCAGGGAGCCACAGGGAGATTGACTGTATGGCATGGCTACAGTAAAAAGAGAAGAGAGCAGAATGTGTTGCTCTGCTTAAAGGAATACTGTAGGGGGTCGGGGGGAAAATGAGTTGAACTTACTTCCGGTTCACTTCTAGAATTTCAGACTTCAAAGTCTGAAAACCACTGCGCCTGCGTTGCCATGTCCTCGCTCCCGCTGATATCACCAGGAGTTTATAGCACAAGCCCAGTATGGTCTGTGCCTGCGCAGTACGCTCCTTAATTACATCAGCGGGAGCGAGGACACGGCAACGCAGGCGCAGTGATTTTCAGACTTTAAAGTCTGAAATTCCAGAAGTGAACCGGAGGCGGGGCCGGAGCATCGGTGAGTGGCTGCACGGGCAGGGCCGGCCCGCCCATGAGGCGGGGTGAAACTTTTGCCTCAGGCAACACTTCTGGGGGGTGGCACCCGCCCGTCCGTGGGTGTGGGGGGCCGCCCGAGCTGGAGGGGATAGCGGGCAGGAAGGGGGTATTGGGCTTAGTGGCGGGGAGGGGGGTTGGACCCCCCCCCTTCCCTCACCTGGGTCCCCCGTCCTCCGCTCCTCTCCAGCTTTAAACAGTTACGTCGCTGGCTGCAGCTATAAGAGGCAACGGGCGGGCGGGGATCACTCACCTCTTCCTCGTTCCAGCGTGCGCTCCACTGACGTCACTTCCTGCGGCGTAGCAGGAAGTGACGTCAGTGGAGCGCAGGCTTGCTGGTGGCTTAAAAGGCGATTTTTTGAAAGCTTGCATCAAGCGGCAAAAAGTCTAGGGCCAGGCCTGTGCACGGGCACAGGATGTCTGCGGGGGACCATTAGAAGCTACGGGTAAGTTCAACTCATTTTCCCCCGACCCCCCTACAGTATTCCTTTAAAGTTGGTAATGTACTCAGCTGCCATGCTCTGTGCAGCAGACAACCTTATTCCATGCGCAGCCTCTCTTTTTGCAGCAGCCCCTCTCATTCCTTGATCAGCCCTTCTCTTTGCAGCAGCTCCTCTCATTCCACTTTTAGTCCCTTCTACAATGTGCAACCCTAACATGCAGCTCCCTTTGACATGTGCCATGTGCTGCAGTCTCTATTTCCTTGCATAACAACCCTCCTCCATTGGCAGTATCTCCCTTCCTAGCCTGTGAATCCCCCATGCACAGCCATATTATTTCATATGTAGACATCAATGTATGTCCAGCAATCCCTCTCTTGCATATTACTCCTGCATGTTACTCCTATGTGCAGCACCCTTCCCAGGCCACGACCTCTGAAGCCTTTGCAGAAGTGTAGCACTGAAACTCAGTTTTGTGATCATTCTGGTTAAAGGCCTCATCAATAATCAATCACGGGTACTTATTCAATTCATTTTTTCCTAGGAGATAGTTTTTATCTTCTGTTTAAAATAACATTTCAGCACTCTGCAATTACAAAGTGCCAAAATGTAGGTAAACAATTACTGTCAACAATATTCTGAGTATTTTCTTGCTTGCTGGTGGCTTAAAAGGCTTTCTATTGATAAGGTGAGAAAATATTCCTTAGGATAAAACTTGGGAGAAAAAATTAATTGAATAGGGGCCATACTGCCACCAGCATACTATCAATTAAGGTATTATAGCTGAGTAGTGATGATCACAAATTTCACATAATCGTAATTTTGCATCATCATTCATATTTGCGATGCAAGATATTGGGAAAATTCATAATACATTTTGCATATAAACGTAATGCATCCATAATTGTGCGTAATATACTAATGTCACTAATCACATGGTATCTGCTCTCATTAAATAAATAACATAAAAAAACAAGTAAGAATAGATAATTCATGAGAAGTTTTGTGACTCTACCCCAAGGAAACAGAAAATGAACAACCTTTGTACGTACTAATATCTCAATGCCAAAAAATGGCTTGTATCAGTATTCTATGTTTATCATAATGTTTCTGTTTTTTTGAACAAATCAGTTTTTATTTTAAAACATTGAAAAGAAACATGTACAATGAGATACACTGAGCTCCCACATATCATTATCAGTTATCATAGCATCACATTTAGCAATACATTACTGAGTAAAGGTAAACTGTTCACATATAGGATGATAAGTAATACATTTCTGCAATCAACATACATATTTCTAAATTTTGCACAATATATATACATATATAATGTGTCTGTTATGTCTAGCCTATTGACTGTTGGAAAAAAAAATATGTTTTTGTGACACAAAATAGAGGAAAATAAAAATACAAATAACCTGTATGGCACAACTTTACAGCAATTTGTTCAGTATTTATAGAAAATAGCACTTTGTGCTGTCTACAGGCTGTACATATTGGCAGCAGCAGAGTGAAATGAGAATTGAGCTATTAATAATCATGGTAATGTATCACCTGTACATCTCCTATTCCACTATTCCACCTACGTGAACTCGCTGTTAGAAGACATATTGACATAATAATGATGGTTGGAGAGATATATGCTCTCTTTATGCTTAAATAATTGCAACGACAGGTTCTTGCTTTGCTTTATTGATCAGGTTAAACACTCATTATGATATATACAGTATGTATGTGGTCACTGCCCTATAATAAACATAAAAAGAAACATGTAAAGTTAAGGTTTTTGTAATAGAAATCATAGTTATAAAATATACATATACATTATCCTTCTAGACTTTTGTAAATAGTATCCTCTCTTGTATGCATAATTTAGTCTCGTTGGGTTTGGTACCATCATCCATAGTCCTTCCATGACGAAGTTCCAACTGTTATCTTGCTGGATAGTACTGGAGTGGCTTCTTTGTCAAACAGCTCAGTTACCTTCAGGTGAACTCTGTATCCCCTATAGTTTTTTTTTTTTCCTTTATATTCTTTATATACATACATGCATGGAATTACATTTTCCTGTCCCATTCATTGCGGTCATCAGGCTTGTAATAAACCCACCTCTCACTACAAACCACTGATGTTTCCAGAAATTCAGCATGCTGTCTTTTCGACTTCTTGGTGGCTGTAAAGTAGTAGTCAGGGGACTGTGGAGTTCTACATTTCTGCCCCTAGGACAAGTATGCTAGGGCTCCCCTCCCATCTACAGCAGCACCCCTCTCAGCCCCCTCGCAGCCCCCTCCGTAACATCCATGTACAGCAGCCACTTATTTTATGTATAGCTACCTTGGGCATCAGCTTCCATTTTCATGTGTTGTTCCCCATTTGCAGCTTTCTCTTTCATATGTAGTAACTCCTTTTTCATGTCCTGGTGCCCCTAGGAATGCATCCACCCAAGGCCGGGGCCTTTGTTACCTTTCCAGAAATCCGGCCTTGAGTACATACAGTGCAGGTCAGGGACATATCTCTTCTCCACACTCATGGGGGTTATGGCTCATATGTTATGTTACGGTATAGAATACCTCATCCCCATTTGTCAGGAAAGCAGAAAGCTTGGTGGATGGATTTACTAGAGGTACAATGATTTATTTGATTATTATGTCCACTGTGGGGGTTTAATCACCTATTGAAGGTGAAGCGATTACAGGTATAGCCCAATCATGCATGTAAAGGCCCCTATGTAAAGTGGCATCCCCTATTCTATATCCACCAAAGCCCCTATCCCATGTGCAGCCGACTAGATTTATGCATAGTGTAAAATTCATTTTTGGATTTTTTTTGTAAAAAATTATGTTTTTGAGAAAGTAAATGAGCCAAAAGGTAAAACCTATTTTGTAAAATTTACAAAAAAAAACGTCCCTGTGAAACTAAACTGTGGGAGAACACTAAGGGGTGTAAAAAGGGGAAGAGCCAACTTAACCACATGGTGACTTTAGGCCACAAAGTTGCTAAAATATCATATTATGTAAACTTGCTGTTTTTGCATTGATAACATTCATTAAATTTTCCTTAGTTATCCCAACAGCCCACCCCCTTGGATCCCATGCATCCTTAAAGTATGTTTCCCTTTACCATTAGTACAATACTACATGTACAATTCATTATTTCATAGGGCTTTTTTTCAGTTGAGGTTTGCTTTAAATGCAAATTGCCATCTTTTTGACTATGCATGTTTGTTTCAGTTAAAGAAAAAAGTTATGTAATACAATCACCACTCTTTTCTTCAATGTTTGGATAAAAATGAAGTTCTGACTAGTCTAGCATATTTTTAAAGGCAGGACGTTTTGAATCAGGATGATACAATGCATTGAATCAGGATGATACAATGCAGTAGCCTGCATTCATATTTTCTGGATGAAATAGTTCTTTGAAATTGTTTGTCATACTTCAGTATTCTGTTGTTCAATAAAACGAGTTAAAAAAAATTATATATATATATATATATATATATATATATATATATATATATATATATATATATATATATATATATATATATTAAAGTAAGCTACCAAATGGAAACATCATGATTGTAACGTTCCTGCCTTAAAACACACCTAAAGTAATGGCTGACATTTATTTCCTGTTAAACAATGTACATTGCCTGGCTGTGCTGCTGATCCTCTGGGGCCATTGGCCATTAAACCTAGGTTATGATGTCATGCTCCCTGCTCCAATGGAGCACTCTGGAAGATCATGTGATGTTACTGCTCAAATCACAGAGGGAAAGAAAAAACATTCCACAGTGATTCATTTTGCCATCAAAAAATAAAAATAGTGGCAATAAATGAAAGAAACCAAGATGAGGGAAGAGTTTACAGTGGGCAAAATTGACTAAATCTTTTTTACATTAATATTGTAAAAATAGGCACTTTGTATTCATTAAGTCATATACAGAACAGTTCCTCTTTAACTAATGGCTGACATAATACAATACTCAATACTCTATTGCAACTGATGTTTTTAAACACTATATACAGTGGGATGCGAAAGTTTGGGCAACGTTGTTTATCGTCATGATTTTCCTGTATAAATCGTTGGTTGTTATAATAAAACATTTCAGTTAAATATATCATAAAGGAGACACACACAGTAATATTTGAGAAGTGAAATGAAGTGTATTGGATTTACAGAACATATGCAATAATTGTTTAAATAAAATTAGGCAGGTGCATAAATTTGGGCATCACAAAAAATAAATGAAACCAATATTTCGTAGATCTTCCTTTTGCAGAAATTACAGCCTCTAAACACTTCCTGTAGGTTCCAATAAGAGTCTGGATTCTGGTTGAAGGTATTTTGGACTATTCCTCTTTACAAAACATCTCTAGTTCATTCAGGTTTGATGGCTTCCGAACATGGACAGTTCTCTTTAACTCACACCACAGATTTTCAATTAAATTGAGGTCTGGGGACTGAGATGGCCATTCCAGAACGTTTCCTTAGTGGATTTTGAGCAGTGTTTAGGGTCATTGTCTTGTTGAAAGATCCAGCCCCGGCGCAGCTTCAGCTTTGTCACTGATTCCTGGACATTGGTCTCCAGAATCTGCTGATACTGGGTGGAATCCATGCATCCCTCAACTTTGACAAGATTCCCAGTCCCTGCACTGGCCACACAGCCCCAGAGCATGATGGAACCACCACCATATTTTACTGTAGGTAGCAGGTGTTTTTCTTGAAATGCTGTATTGTTTTTTTCTCCATGCATTATGACCCTTGTTATGCCCACAGCACCTTATTCCAAAATGAAGCTGGCTTGTCCAAATGTGCTTTAGCATACCTCAAGCACCTCTGTTTGTGCTGTGGGCGGAGAAAAGGCTTCCTCTGCATACAGCATCTCCTTGTGTAAAGTGCGCCGAATGGTTGAACGATGCATAGTGACTCCATCTGCAGCAAGATGATGTTGTAGGTCTTTGGTGCTGGTTTGTGGGTTGACTCTGACTGTTCCCACCATTTGTTGCTTCTTTTTATTCGAGACTTTTTTTGGTCTGCCTTAACTTGAACTGAGCCTGTGGTCTTCCATTTCCTCAATATGTTCCTAACTGTGGAAACAGACAGCTGAAATCTCTGAGACCACTTTCTATATTCTTCCCCTAAACCATGATGATGAACAATATTTTTCTTTAGGTCATTTGAGAGTTGTTTTGAGACCACCATGTTGCTACTCTTCAGAGAAATTTAAAAGAGGAGGGAAACTTACAATTGACCCCCTTAAATACTCTCTTATAAATGGATTCACCTGTGTTTGTAGGTCAGGGGTCACTGAGCTTACTAAGCCAATTTTAGTTCCAATAATTAGTTCTAAAGATTTTGGAATCAATAAAATGACAACAGTGCCCACATTTATGCACCTACCTAATGTTATTTAAACAATTATTGCGCACTTTATGTAAATCCAATAAACTTCATTTCACTTCTCAGATATCACTGTGTGTGTCTCCTATATGGTATATTTAACCGACATTTTTTATCGTAACAACCAACGATTCATACAGGAAAATCATGACGACTAACAATGTTGCCCAATCTTTCGCATCCCACTGTATCTCCTATACTATAAAACCACTGTGTCGCTGCGTCCAGCGTTTGTCCCTGTGTCCCTGTAATTTGCTACTGTGCATGTGCGCAGTAAAAGACACGGACAGCTGGACGGGACCAGGGAGCGAGGTGGGTGGGCAGACGGTCGCGTGCGCGTGTGTCGGGTGAGCTGACTGGCGGCGGCGGCAGAAAAAAACAGACCTAGAGCCCATTTTTAAACGGGCTTAGGTCCACTAGTATATAGAGTTGAGCGGAAATTTTCGTAATTTCGCATTACTATAATTACGCATGCGAAATTTGCGATTACGATGCGAAATTACGGTAGCGTAATTGCCATTAAAATCGTAATTGAAAATACCGTAAGCGTAATTTTCAACGCGTAATTTCGCGTTTCGTTCATGCCGTAATTTCGCATTAAACGCTACCGTAATTTCGCGTTAAACCGTAACGCTCCGTATAATATAAAAAAGCCGCCGACTTTAAGGGTTAATAGCAAAGCCCCCTTAAATGCTAAGAGCCTCAAATTTGGAGAATATATTAAGGAGATCAGGAGGAATAAGAGGAAACATTTTCTTTTTCAAAAAGACCTTATAGTTTTTGAGAAAATCGATGTTAAAGTTTCAAAGTAAAAATGTATACATTTAAAAACCCGCCGACTTTAACGGTTAATAGCAAAGCCTGCTTTAAGTTTAGAAACACCAAATTCCTAGGGTATATTAAGGGGATCAGTGGGAATAAGAGGAAATTTTTTTTTTTCAAAAAGACCTTATAGTTTTTGAGAAAATCGATTTTTAAGTTTCAAGGGCAAAAATGTCTTTTAAATGCGGAAAATGTCAGTTTTTTTTGCACAAGTAACAATAGTGTATTATTTTCATAGATTCCCCCAAGTGGGAAGAGTTTTACTTACTTCGTTCTGAGTGTGGGAAATATTAAAAAAAAACGACGTGGGGTCCCCCCCTCCCAGACCTCTTTAACCCCTTGTCCCCCATGCAGGCTGGGATAGCCAGAATGCAGAGCACCGGCCGCGTGGGGCTCCGCACCCTGACTATACCAGCCCGCATGGTCCATGGATTGGGGGGTCTCGGAAGGGGAGGGGCAGCCAAGCTTTCCCCTCCCCCTCCGAGCCCTTGTCCAATCCAAGGACAAGGGGCTCTTCTCCACCTCCGATGGGCGGTGGAGGTGGAGGCCGCGATTTCCTGGGGGGGGGTCAGGGGCGCCTTAACCTACTGACCACCCAGGCAGCGGCTTGGAGCGGCTTTGATGGGGAAGGCGCAATAAATTACTGTCAGTCCAAGGGGAAATAAAAATTCCTGTCCTCAAAGACCGTTGTAAGGGACTGGAGAGAAATAGATTTCCTTCTGTTTTAAGAAGGCAAATTACACCAAGCTTTGCTTTTTTAGTAAGAGGGCATTTTGGTAACTTTTATCTCCCTATACATTCCTAGTAGCTTGGGTCACCCTGCGCTGCTTGGATACTCTGCTCTTTTCACAAATAGCATTCTGCTAAGTCAGGGATAAAGAATCATTCAGAGTTCAGATTTATAGATACTCCCTAAGAACTAGAAGAAGGTGTCTGGTTTATAACTGTTCTCTGCCCCCACCTTTCTGAGCCTGAGTGACTGACTGCTGTTTAAGGGTATGTAGAGAAAGTTTTCTACTCTCTGTTTTAAGAAGGCAATTACACCTAGCTTTGCTTTTTTAGTAGGAGGGCTTTTTGGTTCCTTTTATCCCCCTATACATTCCTAGTAGTTTGGGTCACCCTGAGCTGCTTGGTTACTCTGTTCTACTCTCACAAGTGTTTTTAGGAATGCATCTAATAAGGATTCATAGAAAGATTGGAGACAGTCCCTCACTATTCAGTGTACAGAGGTGACAGCGCCCTACCCCCAAATGTTACTGAGTCTGCAGAGCGAGCAAGACAAACAAACAAACAGTAAACTCTGCAGACAGCCTGTGTGCTCTGCTAGAATGTCCTGCATGTCTAGATGTCAGGACGCTCTCCAGCCATGACTAGCTATGGAGCAGTAGGATCATCTGATGCTCTCTCCCTCTGACTGGGACACACAGCCTGCACTTCTCCCTGAGTTCCCAAGGACAGTGTTTGAAGTGTGTAATGGACACAGTGGGGGTTGCAGGTTTTGTCTTTCATTGTGAGAGAGTGAATAGGAGGGCAGCATCTAAAGCTCAAACAATGATAATGGACATGTAAGCAATGTGTGTAATTACATCCATCACTACTTATAACTGAAGATGGCATAATAATGTATTTCCATTAATGCTGTCTGTTTGCCCTCTCTCTAATGCTATGTACCCACCTCACGATTTCTCCAACGATTTTCCCGATGTCCATACATTTTTTTTTTTGAGCGACAAGTAGTCATTTACACGATGTCGTGACATCTCTTAGCGTTGTGTGGTGAAAAGTGACCGTCACTGAGGACCGGATCTTTAAGATCCTTGACTACACCCCGTAAAGTACTGCGGTCGCTTGATTTCTCGTTCGCGCCCGTCCTGTAATGTCACGTGACATCTCGCATACCCGCTGGCAGGAAGATGAATCGCTGGACGCTTGTCATGAGGGGACACCTCGCTGGATCCATCTTCCTGTGTTGTTGCAGTCACTGTGGTGAGTGTGGAGCTTAACTTTGCTTGCCCTCACCCTCTGCTCATGCTCCCTCTCCCACTGTCTCTCTGACCAAACAACTGCTACTTGGGGAACAATGTGCACAACTATGTACACTAGTCTGAGCACTCTTCAGGGGAGCCAGTAGCATTTGGAACTATTATTGTGTATTTATGTAGCACTGACATCTTCAGCACTTTACAGAGTACATAGTCATGTCACTGACTGCTCACTGGAGCTTACAATTTAATCCCTACTATAGTCAAACTGTAATGTCCTACCATATTATTATTATGTATTCATATAGCACTGACATTCTGCAGCACTTTACAGAGTACATAGTCATGTCACTGACTGTCCTCAGAGTAGCTCACAATCTAATCCAACCATAGTCATAGTCTAATGTCCTACCATATTATTATTATGTATTTATATAGCATTGACATCTCCTGCAGCACATTACAGAGTACATAGTCATGTCACTGACTGTCCTCAGAGTAGCTCACAATCTAATCCTACCATAGTCATAGTCTAATGTCCTACCATATTATTATTATGTATTTATATAGCATTGACATCTTCTGCAGCACATTACAGAGTACATAGTCATGTCACTGACTGTCCTCAGAGTAGCTCACAATCTAACCCTACCGTAGTTATAGAATAATGTCCTACCATATTATTATTATGTATTTATATAGCACTGACATCTCCTGCAGCACTTTACAGAGTCATGTCACTGACTGTCCTCAGAGGAGCTCACAATCTAATCCCTACCACAGTTATAGTCTAATATTTTCAATATAGGATTGTTTTGGGGTAAACCAGTTGACTTATTAGTATGTTTTTTAGGATGCAGGAAATGTCTGAAGTGTCTGAAGACAGAAACTCCATGCAGATTTTGCCCTGGCCAATGTTCAAGCCTAGGACTCAGCACTAAAATGCAGTAGTGCTACCCACTGAGCCTCTATTCTACTCATAGATATCTGCTCATCCATGTCATCAATTCCGACCCTCTACTACCCTTCCTCCCTCCATTCTACTTCTCTTCTCTTGTATCACTTACACTACAAACACACTGTGCTTATCTCCAGAATGGATTATGAATCAAACCATTAGGCCCAGTGCACACCAAAACCGCTAGCAGATCCTCAAAACGCTAGCGGTTTTTGGAGCAGATTTCAGAGCGATTCTAGGCATGTTTAGAGACATTTTCTAAACATGCTGAGCGTTTATGTGAAGCAGATTACAAATCTTGTTACAGTAAAAGCTGTTACTGAACAGCTTCTGTAGCAAAAACGCCTGGAAAACTGCTCTGATCTAGCGTTTTTTTCAGAGCGGTTACCATTTTTCCTATACTTTACATTGAGGCAGAATCGCTTCTGCAAACAGCAAATGTGCAGCAGGAGGCACGTTTGCGGTTTGCTAAAAACCTCAAACCGCTGGTGTGCATCATCCCATTGAAATACATTAGCCAAGCGTTTTCACAGACAGATGTGGTTGGCGGATCGCTGCTAAAACCGCTCGGTGTACACTGTGCCTTAAACCACCTTACCATATCAGCCCTTCAATGTCATGATATACCCACTCCAGTCCTACCCCAACAGGTGGTAACATATCTGCATATCTCATAATGTTTGTGAAAAATTATTCTGAAAGGAAGAATGTCTTGCTTGATAATCCAATCTTGCAATGTGACTGACATTGGAACTTGTAGTGTGGGTGTTGTATTTATTTGAGGTGCATACTGGCAGCATGTGCTGTATGGCATACAATGCTGATCATCCACAAGGTAAACTTAGGCAGCTGCCTAGGGTCTAGAGAGAGTTTAGGGGCCTGGTGGTTGCTAGCCCCCACCAAATCTAACTAAATGAGCCAGGTGACCATCAGTGGAGGGCAAAGTGTTATCTTGCCCAGGGCCCCGTTTCATAGTTATCCTTCTCTGATGGCTTATATCATGTGTGAAGTGTTCTATAATGTATATGATTTTTGTTTTATTTTTATGGGGGGGGGGGGGGGCGCCACAGGATTTCTTGCCTGGAGTGACAAGAAGGCTAGAGGCGCCCCTGGGGGGGTTCATGGTGGAATCTGGGAGTCCCCTTTAAAAAGGGGTCCCCCAGATGCCCACCCCCAGTCCCAGGAGAAATGAGTATAGAGGTACTTGTACCCCTTACCCATTTCCTTTAAGAGTTAAAAGTAAATAAACACACAAACACATAGAAAAAGTATTTTAATTGAACAAAAAACATAACCACGAAAAAAGTCCTTTAATATTCTTAATTAACCATTAATACTTACCTGTCCCTTTAAATAAATGATCCCTCGCAATATCCTCGGAAATGTTCTATCGGTTACAATGTAACAAAGTTATTACAATGTAACAACTTTGTTACATTGTAACTACGCCGCACCCGACGTCACTCGCCGCTCCTAAACTTTAAGCAGGCTTTGCTATTAACCGTTAAAGTCGGCGGGTTTTTAAATGTATACATTTTTACTTTGAAACTTTAACATCGATTTTCTCAAAAACTATAAGGTCTTTTTTTTAAAAAAAATTTTCCTCTTATTCCTCCTGATCTCCTTAATATATTCTCCAAATTTGAGGCTCTTAGCATTTAAGGGGGCTTTGCAATTAACCCTTAAAGTCGGCGGCTACCTAACATTGATCCATGCGTCAACTTTTCCGCTTGGGAGCATGGCCATACGCATTAATTTCGTAACACCAAATTTAATGCAAAAATTACGCGAAAATTACAGTTACGCGAAATTTCGCGAAATCCTTCTTCATTACGATTATGTACTTACGGCCATAATCGTAATTACACTAATTACGCGAAATTTCGCAAAATCGTAATTACGTCATTACGCTCATCTCTACTAGTATATAATATTTCAGAAAGCTTTAAAGATACTGAATCTTTTGACTTCAGTGCATTGCCATTTTCAGCCAACATCATTTGTGACTCAAACAGATTTCAGTTTGATCTCTGTCTTCCAGCCACATATATAGCTTGGCCATTTACTGATGTCAAACTGATCCGTTTCATAACGTTTTTGCACAGCCAGCTGAGAAGTTCTGTTGTCGCTTCCTAATCCCTCCTGAACACTGGGAATTCAATATAGCTATTATGCAATTGGGAAAGAAAACTAGAAATGGAATAAGAATGAGGAAAAAGCTGGATGAAATACATTTCTCTAATCCTGATTTTGATTATCCATTTTAATTTATATGAAAGTGTTCGTTTTTATATTTATTGATATTTGTTACAGTCCATGATCACTTGTTTTAATATGCTAAGAAAAATATTCTGAAGCAAACAACCTGCCATAACCCTTTTTTTAGGACCTGTTAATCTTCATGGTGCCATTGATTGCTGTGTTCTGCTGTTGCGATTGCCTTTGTATGTTGGAGAAATTCTTTCAGCGTTTAAGTGATTCTTTGAAAAAAAAAAAAAACAATAAAAAAACACAAAAACAAACACATATAAATAAAAATACTGTGTGCTCTTGTAATTAAGGAATGAGTTTAGGGGCATCATAGTTCCCCTTACCTATGCTTACAAAGAATCAAAAGTAAAAAATAAAATAAACCATTAGCACTTTTTAATGAAACATTAGCATCTTCTAATGAAAAAAGGGCACAAGAAAGGTTTTAATAACCCCTCACAGTATAATCCAACTCAATATGAGATGATGGGGCCTTCTTCACAAGGTCTTATAACCCACGAATTGCAATGACCCGAGGAAGAAAAAAAACGATTGTAGGTTGATGCACAAGGACCCTATTGTGTTTGAAATCACCCCAAACTCCCTCCATTACCCCCACAAACTTGCAATTAAAATGTGTTCTGTCCCCAAAAATTTGCTTTGATTTACAGGAAAACTATTATTTATTGCCACCGGTATCTTCTGCAGTGCTTTACACAGTACACACTCTTGTCACTGGGGGAGGGTCTCATGTTCTAATTCTTGCCATGGTCATATTCTCATCATAGTCTAAATGTAGCCATACACTGGTTGACAGCCACCAGATCGACCAACAGATAGATCCCTCTCTGATCGAATATAATCAGAGAGGGTTTTATTGGATGCCCATACATTGTACATAGATTTTGAATCGATTTCAGCATTAAATTGATTTAAACCCTGTGGAGCCACTGCTACAGCCGCCTGCCTTGCCGCTCCCAGGCCTCTTCCCATTTGGGTTCCCCGGACAAGCAGCAATAATGTCACCTGTCCACTGGCGTGAGTCCCTGGGGTCCGTGCTGTCACTTCTTCCGGCGTCCACTTCTGTGTCCTCTTCACTACCTGTCCCATCCTGTGGCAAGCCGAAGTTCAAACAGTAGAGGGCAAGAAGTGACAGCATGAACCCTGAGGACTCGCACCAGTGGACAGGTGATATTATTGCTGGCGCTATGCTACATAATTCGTTGCCGAATCGAACGCCGCTAGCGGGCAATAGAGCAAAATTTTCCGTCTTGACCGATTGACTGAATCAACCGAGATCAGATAGAAATTAGTCGATCGGTCAACCTTGGCGCTAACAGTTTCACAGCAGATTCGATCACAGTGATCTGTATATCGACAGGAAGTTGAGCTAGTGTATGGGTAGCTTAAAGAGAGTCTGAAACCAGAATACATCTCGCTTCAGACCTCATATATAGCAGGGGCACGTGTGCCCCTGCTAAAACGCCGCTATCCCGCGGATTAACGGGGGTCCCTGTCCCCCCAAATCCCCTCCGTAATGCGGGGGAGCGCTTCCGCATTGGGGCAGGGCTAACCGCCGCAGCCCTGCCCCACGCGCGTCTGTCAGCGCGTATCTCCGCCTCTCCCCTGCCCCTCTCAGTCTTCCTTCACTGAGAGGGGCGGAGGAGAGGCGGCGATGCGCGGCTGATAGACGCGCTGGGAGGCAGGGCTGCAGCCGTTAGACCTTGCCTCCAGGAAGCAAAAATCTACGACCAACTTGCGACCAAGGTTTGCGGGGGGTGGGTTGGGGGGTCAGGGACCCTTGTGCAGCTGCGGGATAGCTGCGTTTTAGCAGGGGCACACATGCCCCTGCTATATATGTGAGCTGAAGCGAGATTTAGTCTTGCTTCAGTGTCTCTTTAAGGCTAGTTTGGGGAAAGCCAATTAACTTATCTATATGTTTTTGGAATGTCTAATAAAATTCATTGCGGGCTGCAAATTGACATAGAAAGGTAAATACTGTATTAATAACATTCATGCGTCGCTATATCGCAAAATATTTGTCCAGCCCTGATGCATGATTATAGCACATTTTTAGTGAAGATAAAATCTCTGAAACTAACTGAAATGTAAAACTCTGTTTAATCCTGATAACATTCTAAACACTTCTAATTATAAGTCTAATTATCCATAATCTTTCTTACATTAATTTCACATGATCCTCTGCAGAGCAGCTAAAGCAGTACAATCAGACACCTGGAGGATGTTAGAGGCTACTCACAGCAACATCACATCTAATATTACCTTATCTAACTGCCGGTATTGTGGCATATTTGTCACATCTGGGAATATGTGATATTTAGGCACTGTCACATTTCAGGGACAAGTTACATATTTTTGAAAAAGTTGAATAAAGACAATGAGGAAAAGTTCTGTCTGGCAAATTTTTTTTTAGAGAACTATGATTTTAGTAAATAAAACAAAAATGGCTGATGTGAGATTTTTTGTTGTAATCCCTGTAAATGAAAAGGAACCTGAAGTGAGAGGAATACAAAGGCTGCCATCTTTATTCCCTTATAAACAATGCTAGTTGCCCGGCTGTCATACTATACTTTTGGCTTTAGTCATTTCTGAGTCACACACCTGCAACAAGCATGCAGCCCATGGCAGGGCCATTTCTCACCATTTTGGTGCCCAAGGCAAAGCACTTTTTGTTCCACCAAATCTTGTGAACCGGAAGAAAGTAGCTCAATATGTTTTGCAAGCAGCGATAACAAATTGATAGGTTATATACAGGAATTACTTTATTAGAATAAGTGTATAAGAGTTATTAACAGGTCACATCTACCTCACTGGCACCACATAATATACCCTTCCTATAACTATCAGGTATAAAAGCATTGTACTTTTTATGTACAGCCTATGTCTTTACAAGTTAGAATATTGTCCTGGAAATAGAAAAGAGTTAAAATCAATAAAGACAACATCAAAGAGAATTAGAGTATATTTAGCATACCATTGTTATGCTAGTCAGGCCTTCTTTGTTATACTAATTAGCAGTGACCATTTAAAGAGACACTGAAGCTGAAAAAAAATTATAATATAATGAATTGGTTGTGTAGTATGGATAATTACTAGATTATTAGAAGCAAAGAAAATATTTTCATATTTTTATTTTCAGTTATATAGTGTTTATTATATCATTGCATCATTCTCTAATATTTGCAGTTTATACACTACTCAGCATTCTAAAAGATTTTACAGAGCAGCCACCTGGTGTTTATTGTTTTAATTGTTTTTACCCATTCTTGTGTAATATTAGTACAATAAAGCTCATTATTCATATTAAATTGATTGTGTGGTGCGGTCCCTCAGGATTCATCTTTGTTGTTGTATAGACCTACTTGTTCAGAATTCTTTTCTGCACACACAGATATCTATTTATTAGTAACCTTGTGATGAGCTTACTTGCTTGAACTGGTGCTGCCCAACTCAATTTTGTGTTAAATTTACAGAGCAGCCCAGCGAACTTTTGACCTGTCCTGTGGCAGAGAAAAAGAAAATAGTGACAGTTGAGATAACGAGCTTCAGAAGACAGAGCTCTCTGCGACTTTGACTTTGAAAGTCATGGAGCTCAATGGCTGTTAGCTACAACTAGATAACAACTGGAGTTTCTCTTAACTCTTCCTGTACTGGAAACAATATTAGACTCATGTCTCTGCTCCTAATGTTTTATTTCTTAGCTGTACTACACATACAAATAATTATATCATAATTTTTTTTTTCGCTTCAGTGTCTCTTTAAAGCGGTCTAACACCCAGCATTTTAACTTTGCTTTAAAGATTGCTTACAGCTTAGAAACTATTATGCCAGATTTTTTTTAAGCAGAAATTCACTGAATGGGTTAAAGATGACATTTTAGTTTTGCATTTAGCTAGAAATCCGCATCCATGCTGAGGTTTAGATACAAATCTATCTTTGTTTGGAATGGAAATAGACCTCTGAAAAGTCTGTCTGGGAAGCCCTCTGTGCTCTCTCAGAGAGGTGTTTGTTGATTTACATTGTAAATAGATACATTTGTATCTAAACCTTAGCACAGACGTGGATATCTAGCTAAACGCAACACAAAAATGTCATGTTTAAAACATTCAGTGAATTTCTGCTAAAAAGAAAATCTGGCATAATAGTTTCTAAGCTGTAAGTAATCTTTTAAAGCAAAGTGGAAATGCTGGGTGTTAGACCACTTTAAGTGTTAAAATAACCATCCATAGATTTCTTAATGTTACCAGCAGTTGTGTATAAAAATTCCATAAAACACAGTGTGCTAAGAACAGCTCTGTGGGCCCCCTCCTTGCCTATGCCTAAAAACAGTTGTGGTTAAGAGAGTCTGACCAGATTCAAAGCATCTGATCTGCATGCTCCTTCTTGGCCAGTGGCTTATAGTATTGGAGGCAGAGCATCAGCACAGAAGTTATGCAACTCGCATTGTTTATTAGAGAGTGAAAATGACAGCCTTCATATTCCTCTAACTTT
The DNA here is from genome assembly GCF_040937935.1 of Hyperolius riggenbachi. Classification (NCBI taxonomy): domain Eukaryota; kingdom Metazoa; phylum Chordata; class Amphibia; order Anura; family Hyperoliidae; genus Hyperolius; species Hyperolius riggenbachi. The sequence goes on from NC_090648.1 coordinate 126,300,590, forward strand.
AGGTTCCCTTCAAAAGCATGTAACTTACACTAAAGAGAACCCAAGGTGAGAGATACAGAGGCTGACATGTTTATTTAAAATAATAAGCATTGCCTGGCTGTCCTGCTGATTCTCTGCCTCTAATACTTTAATCCGTAGACCCTGAACAAGCAGGCAGATCAGATGTCTATGACAAATCTGACAAGATGTTTGTTTCAGGTGTGTGATTTAGTTAGACCCTACTGACCAGAAAGATGGTCACTGTGTCTGGAAAAATGACCAGTCAGCATAAAGATGTCACTCACATGACATACTGGTATTTCTGTTTGATTATTTTACTGTTTGGCTGAAGTTCTTCCTTCTTACAACAGAGTTTATTCCAGATTCCATCAATATTTCCCTCAGATCTGCTGATATACTCTCTTCTTTTTCTTGCCTGCTCTGTGCTAGTCTATTTTTCTTATCCACTGCAGTTACTGATGGTCAGCAGACAATGTGGAATCACTAGAAAGAAAATGCAGCAGCAGATTTAGTTTTGTCCTCCCATACCGAGCACAGCTTCTCCTGATTAATATTTCACATGTGCACAAAGTGGATATAATGCCCTGGAAACGAGTTTGTAAAATGTGTCTATGGTTTCTGCGCACGTCCTGTTGGAGCCAGCAGTAGTGAATTTTGAAAATCATTCCAGTGCTAATGACTTATATGCGCATGGCAGTGGCCTAGACCAACAGACCTCTCCTGAGATTTCTCATGTCCCAGTGTCTGAATCTGGGTCAGTGAACCCTGACCATACATCAGTTATGAATCTATTATTCTTTTTGTTTACAATGCATTTAGAAATGTGAAGCTAGCAGAACATTTATCAAGACTGTCAGGGATGGAAGAAAGTTGAAACAAGAACCGTGTTAAACAAACGTACTGTTGCAGGCAACCTGACAGATAAATCTCATGAAGAATATATCACAGATAGAGTTGGGCCGAACCTCCGATTTTAGGTTCGCGAACCGGGTTCGCGAACTTTCGCGGAAGGTTCGGTTCGCGTTAAAGTTCGCGAACCGCAATAGACTTCAATGGGGATGCGAACTTTGAAAAAAAAAAAAAATTATGATGGCCACAAAAGTGATGGAAAAGATGTTTCAAGGGGTCTAACACCTGGAGGGGGGCATGGCGGAGTGGGATACACGCCAAAAGTCCCCGGGAAAAATCTGGATTTGATGCAAAGCAGCGTTTTAAGGGCAGAAATCACATTGAATGCTAAATGACAGGCCTAAAGTGCTTTAAAACATCTTGCATGTGTATACATCAATCAGGTAGTGTAATTAAGGTACTGCTTCACACTGACACACCAAACTGTTCACTGAACAGAACAGGTATGCAGTGGCGGGTTCACTGAACAGGTATGCAGTGGCAGGATCAATGAACAGGTATGCAGTGGCAGGATCACTGAACAGGTACGCAGTGGCAGGATCACTGAACAGGTATGCAGTGGCAGGATCAATGAACAGGTATGCACTGGCAGGATCACTGAACAGGTATGCAGTGGCAGGATCAATGAACAGGTATGCAGTGGCAGGATCAATGAACAGGTATGCAGTGGCAGGATCAATGAACAGGTATGCACTGGCAGGATCACTGAACAGGTATGCAGTGGCAGGATCAATGAACAGGTATGCAGTGGCAGGATCAATGAACAGGTATGCAGTGGCAGGATCAATGAACAGGTATGCAGTGGCAGGATCAATGAACAGGTATGCACTGGCAGGATCACTGAACAGGTATGCAGTGGCAGGTTCAATGAACAGGTATGCACTGGCAGGATCACTGAACAGGTATGCAGTGGCAGGATCAATGAACAGGTATGCACTGGCAGGATCACTGAACAGGTATGCAGTGGCAGGATCAATGAACAGGTATGCAGTGGCAGGATCACTGAACAGGTATGCAGTGGCAGGATCACAGTACAGGTATGCAGTGGGCTGAGGGCTCACTGAACAGAACAGGTATGCAGCCAGGAAGAAGTTAAGCCTAACTAATCTTTCCCTATGAGAGACTGCAGCAGCTCGCCCTACTCTCACTAATGCAGGCACACGAGTGGCCATAACGGCCGCCGCTGCCTGCCTTATATAAGGGGGGGGGTGGGGCTCCAGGGGCTAGTGTAGCCTAATTGGCTACACTGGGCCTGCTGACTGTGATGTAGAGGGTCAAAGTTGACCCTCAGGTGCATTATGGGGCGAACCGATTTTTGCGAACTTTTGCCGCAAAACGTTCGCGTGCGACACCCGCACGCGAACCACCTAAGTTCGCGCGAACCACGTTCGCCGGCGAACCGTTCGGCCCAACTCTAATCACAGAGTAAAGGTGCATACATACAAAATTCTGGGCCCAAGCACTAGACAGATACGTTGCTAAGCTACAGCTGATTGATGCTTACTGTTTCTGTGGGGAAGGAAAATGTTGCAATGGTAACAGTAAATTCGGGCGCCTGAGGCTAGTGGACAAATTGGGCGCCGCCATTCACTCCTATAATAAATATCGTTTAATGGGCGCCCGATAGGAAAAAAGGGCGCCGGAGAAAAATAACGTTTTAAAAGCGGCGCCCGGAGACTTAATGTTTTATTACTGCTTCTCATGATTACACATTATTTAATGATTTATACATTTTTAAATATTATTTTTAAACGAAAAACAGTACAATATTTTTTTTCAAACATTATTTTTAAACGAAAAACAGTACATTTTTTTTTTACATTATTTTTAAACGAAAAAACCAACAGGGGGGTCTTAGGTTTAGGCACCAACAGGGGGGTCTTAGGTTTAGGCACCAACAGGGGGGTCTTAGGTTTAGGCACCAACAGGGGGGTCTTAGGTTTAGGCACCAACAGGGGGTCTTAGGTTTAGGCACCAAAAGGGGGGTCTTAGGTTTAGGCACCAACAGGGGGGTCTTAGGTTTAGGCACCAACAGGGGGTCTTAGGTTTAGGCACCAACAGGGGGGTCTTAGGTTTAGGCACCAACAGGGGGGTCTTAGGTTTAGGCACTAACAGGGGGGTCTTAGGTTTAGGCACCAACAGGGGGGTCTTAGGTTTAGGCACTAACAGGGGGGTCTAGGGGTTAGGGGTAGGTACAGGGAGGGTTACTTAGGCACCAACAGGGGGGGTCTTAGGTTTAGGCATCAACAGGGGGGTCTAGGGGTTAGGGGTAGGTACAGGGAGGGTTACTTAGTAATTTTTTTTTTTAAACGTTATTATACGTTTCACTATTTAAACGAAAGATTAACGTTTTTACAATTGCCGATTTAATGCACATTATTTAATGATTTATAACTTTATAAAACATTAATTTTAAACGAAATACAGTACAATACATTTTTAAACGTTATCCATGCTTATCGTTAAAAACCCGGCGCCCTTTTTTCCCAGCGCCCCTTTTTAACGTACGCTGTTGCAATGGTGTTGTGCACAATGGCATGCCTGTCAACTTTTTAAGATGAAAAAAAGGGACACTTAAGCCACACCCCTGGCCACTCATCCGTCACACCCCTCGTCATGCATACCATAAATATTTTATAAGAAAAATATTTTGTTTTATAATTCAAACCACACTGATCCTTTCTATCCTGGTTCATTTTCCTTCATATTAACATTTTAAAATGAGTAATACTCAGAATCGGACTGGGACACTAGGACCCACTGCCCCGACCGCCCCCCATATATATATATAAATATATATATATATATATATATATATATATATATATATATTATACATAATTTGGTATGACATTAGATTACAGTAGGGAATAGATTGTGAGCACTTCTGAGGACAGTTCACAACAGGGAGATGTCCACATGCGGCGCGCCACAGCAAAAATAAATGGTTGTCACCACGCACTGGAACATGGGCGTGGTCATGATGGGTCATGGACAGACGTAAAAATACACAAAATAACAAAAAAATACACAAAATAAGTAGCCGTGTTATTCACAGAGAGAGGGTCTGACCAGATAGATTTTAGATAAAATAATCAAGTAGTTACATGCCTCATGATAATTCATCAAGTAGTCAAATGCCGCAAAATAAAAATATTAAGTAGTCAAACACCTCCAGATAAAATAATTAAGTAGCCAGGTGCCTTACAATGAACAAAATAAATATCCAGGTGCATCAAAATAAAATAATTTAGTAGCAAAATGGGCCCTGTATACATAAATAATGTAGCCATGTTCCCCAAAACACAGAAGTGGCCATATGCCCATATACAGTATACTAGTGCTAGGTAGCCAGTGCTGGCTGGGGAGGGTTGGGTGCTTTGCTGGGTGGTCTTAGAGTATGGAGGGCCAGGGCCCCCACAGCACGCCCGTCACATCATCATACCGGTCGCCGTAAGCCTCCTCTGCATGCGCGCTTCAGTCTTTAGAGAACTGCGCATGCACAGGAGGCTTAGAGTGACCATCATGATAAAGCGACGGGCACGTGGTGAGGGTGCAAACACGTGACTTCATCTGGGAGTCGCTGATTACTGGACCTGCCATTTAGACTGGGAGTGGGGAGAAGAGGATGCCGGAGAACTTCGTGGGCTACAAAAAGCTGGAGGAAGCCCCAGGTATGCAGCGCTCAGGGTCCTTTAAGTGCTCTGCCTCTGACACAGGAGACCAGGGTTTGAATCTTGGCCCTTCCTGTTAAGTAGGAGACCTTGGGCAAGACTCCCTAACACTGCTACTGGATATAGAGCGCACCCTAGTGGCTTGAGCTCTGGCACTTTGAGTCCGCCAGGAGAAAAGCGCAATATAAATGTTCTGTGTCTTATTGTTTAGCTGTTTTGACACAAATATGTATTATCAAGGATGTAATAGGCTTTCACATGCAATTATGTCTTACAAAGCACTAATAACGGATTGTATATGGTATAAAGACTTGCAATGTACCCGGTATATTAATTCTGAGCTGATCCGTTTGGATATAAATGCATGGGCTTATAGAATGTAAGTCTGGAGCTTTACAAAGCTGAATGTGAATGGGGTTATCTGATTTATTTATTATTTATTTATTTATTTAAGTGTTTATATAGTGCCGACATATTACGCAGCGCTGTTCAGAATATATTGTCTTGTCACTAACTGTCCCTCAGTCTCAGTCCACAATCTAGTCCCTACCATAGTCCTATGTATGTATCGTGTAGTGCATGTATGGTCTAGGGCCAATTTTTTGGGGGTAAGCCAATTAACTTATCTGTATGTTTTTGGGATGTGGGAGGAAACCCACGCAGACACGGGGAGAACATACAAACTCCTTGCAGATGTTGACCTGGCTGGGATTCAACCTGGAGACCCAGCGATTGCAAGGCGAGAGTGCTAACCACTACGCCACCGTGCTGCCCCCTGATGAGGCATAAAAAAAAACAGATATAAACCAGAAACTATTCTATTATATTTGTATTGCCAATAGAAGCATAGAAATTTTGGCCTTTTTTTCGGGGCCCAATTTAATTCAAATTTGTTGAAGGCTAGGGTGCGCACAAACATCCAATTTTCGTTAGCTAATGCTTGAGCAATTTTACCACTTATATGAAGAATGAGAGATTGCCTACACAATCAATCTGTTTACAGTATTCAAAAACATTATTTAGTATTTATATAGCACTGACATCTCCCGCAGCACAGTATACAGTATAGGGTCTTGTTACTAACAGTCCCTCGGAGTAGCTCAATCTAATCCCTACCATGGTCATATGTTTATCACAGTTTAAGGCCAGTTTTAAGGCGTGAGGGCCTGTGGGTGAGCGAGTCTGCATAAACTGCAGGGTCTTATTTGACACCATGGACTCTGTCATCAATCATGCCTTCCTGCTACTGGCTTTTTTCTTCAATCTAAAGCACTGAGACCGTTACTGAGTCCATATGTATGTGCTACATATCTATGCAGGACAGAACTGTTCCTATGCTTTGCTTGCATGCTTGCTTTTTTGCTGATGCTGCTATCGCTACACTATTGCATGGAAAATAAGTCTGCTGGGACACTAAGGAAGCATTGTTGTACTGCTCAATATTGCATGCAGCTGAAAAAATGTGTTTGATCCTTCTGGACAATCTGAAACTGTATTAAACTGGGCTTACTGTTTGGATCTATAAGCAGTGCATGAATTATACATGTTTTGACATGGACTTGTCTGTTGGTACCGCAGCTTCTGTGAGTGGGCGATATAACTAAAGGGCAAGGCCTTGTTTCATCTATAGGTGTATGTGGCCGGTGCACTGTGTCTGTTTGGATGGATGATTGGACTAGATTGGATTAGAGGGGACAGTTAAGGCTGGGTGCTGTGGGTTTAGCGATCAGGAATATTGTCTGGGCAGTTTTAATGAAATGTTTCTACTAATAAAATCGATACCGTTTTTTCATAATCATTGTCTTGTTTTGGTTTTTTTTGGTCAGTACCATCCACTATTTATTTTCCTTCCTAATTGGTTTTGTTTTCAGTTTTAGGGGTAAGCCAACTAATGTATCTGTGTGTTTTGGGGATGAAACCGGAGTGCCGGGAGGAAACCCATACAGACAGGGCGTACGTACAAACTCCATTCAGTTAGTGCCCTGGCTGGGATTCAAACCGGTGACCAAGTACTGCAAGGCGAGAGTGCTATCCATTATGCCACCACGCTGCCCACAGCAGCATGGGGGCATAGTGGGTGTACATCAAATAAGGGCACCTGGAAAAAAGGGAAGCAGGAAAAAACGCTGCTGGCAGCTAGTGGATGAAAAGGGTGCCGCCATAGACTCTAATGCATTTATCATTAATACTATATAATATTTATTTATCAACAAGGAAAGTAAAAAGAATCCGGGCACCATCAACGCCAATTACCACACTTTATTGCATCCCCACACGTAGACAGATACAGGTGTAGAGGGCTGATCTGACAGCCGTTTCGCAAGCAAACACGCTTGCTTCCTCAGAGACCTCTCTGAGGAAGCAAGCATGTTTGCTTGCGAAACGGCTGTCAGATCAGCCCTCTACACCTGTATCTGTCTACGTGTGGGGATGCAATAAAGTGTGGTAATTGCAGTTGATGGTGCCCGAATTCTTTTTACTTTCCTTGTTGATGTGGTGATTCTAACCGTCTGGAGGCACATCGGACTAACCACCAACCCCCACCTAATTTGCCATCAGCAACTAGTGCCGATTTTTTCTACTCTTCTAATCTGGTTTTAATATTTATTTATATTATTGTATATAACCATATTTTATCGTTTCTTCATGTAATCTGAACATATCCTCTATAACAATGAAAACGAAAATATATGTAAAATCGTCATAACTATAGAAAAACATTGGTAAATTTTATCAATATTTTACTACAGCTAAACCTAACCCTATTCTCACACAGAACCCTCCCTGTACCTATCCCTAACCCTAAGATCCCCCTGGTGTTGCCTAACCCTAATACCCCCGTGGTGCCTAAGGCTCCTGTATCATTTATCATAATCTTTTTTTAAATCAATATATTTAGTTATTTGAGGCTTTTTTTTTCCCAGAGAATATTGATTTTTATTAAACTTTACGTAGATAGACACAATAACTATGGTAAGTATGTTTTGTAAATGTTGTTTTTCACCGGGCAGTTTTGCAAACATTATTATTCATTGGGCGCTTTTTGTAAATATTATTCACGGGCGCCCAAATTTCCTGTTGGGCCTCCTTCAAACGATACTTAACATGAGAGTTAATGGCGGAACCTTTTTGTCCATTAACCCTTCTACCTTTTGGATGAAGTAATTAACTGCTATAATCAGATAGATGATGAAAACGATTAATCATGTGCTAATGTTTGTTAAAACTCTTACAAAGAAATGTATATACCTATCTTATAAAGACATTTTTTTTTTTAGAAATTGCTATAAACATAGTACCTCATGGGCCAGATGCAATTCACTTTTTCACCTGAGTTTTCTCCTAGGAGATCAGAGATCATTTTTTATTTTGTATTTAAAATAACTTTCCAGCACTTTTTAACTAAAAAAAGTACCAAAAAGTAGATGAAAAAGTACTGCCAGAATTATTTTGGGTATTTTCTTGCTTGCTGGTGCCTAAAAGGGCATTTTATTGACAAGTTTAAAAACATCACCTAGGAGAAAACTCGGGAGAAAAAGTGAATTGCATATGGCCCCATGTGTCTTGTAATTTCACGTTATCTAAAATCAGCATTCTATTTCAATTTGACTGATCCACTGACTGGCAACTAATTTTCAGTATGTATGTATTGTCATATGTACAGTATATGGAAACAATGACATCAAGCTGAAATATTTAACATTAACTGTGGCAATAAATAGAACTGAAATGAAGGGGGCTGCTCAAGTGGGCTTTTTTCTTTTTTCTTTTAATGAATGTCACTCCGTAAAACAATATAATGTTTCTGAATCCTTCTTTAATTACAAAGTACTGTATTTTCCCTCTTGTGAAAGTCATATTAAATAATGATTTTAATCACGTATACATTAAAAATGTAATCAATCAAAAATGGTTCCATGGTCATTTGATAACATAAAATGTTAAAAAACATATTTCAAATTGTAAGTTTGTAAGAATGCTGTTCTCTGCTTTATTTTTGTTGGAAATTGTGTTATTTTTTTTCTTAGACAGATTATAATAATACTGATCATAATAATATGCAGTAATTCCCTGCAGCATCACAGTTTGCCTTCTCTTTTACTGTTATATGTCTAGGTGTAACGATTGTGGAATATCTCCATGGCCAGCGCTCAGGATGTGCGCTGACACTGCGGAAATCCTCTACAAATGTCTGAATAACAGAACCCAGCTTTGGTGCAATGCACCCGTAGAGGGGAATTCCCACCGGCAGATGGAGCTGTAGAGTGCAGAGGAATAAACCCTCTGCACTGCCACAGATGCCAGTTAGGAATTGTACGAGGGGAAGCAACACAAGGCAAAAGTGAAAGAGAGTGAGAACAGAGACAGACTGTATGTATGTCCACCAATTTAGTCGCCACCTGGCAACGGTGAACACACACCAGCGCAGACCAAGTGGGAAGCAATCGCAAGAATGGCGATTGCTGATAGCGACACAAGATTGAGTAAAGACAGAGCAGAGGTGTAGTAAGAAAGACACAGCAAACAACAATGATCGGAATGCCAAAGAAAATAAGAAACGCACTATCTAAATGCGGTCGCCGCACGAGAAGCGCAACAGTTACAAAAACACGTTAATGGCGCGGTCTCCGCATGAGAAGCGCAACAGAGACAAAACACGCCGACCCTAACTAACACATGAACCCAGAAAAACAAACAAACAAATAACAGAAACGCTTGCTAATCGGTTACCTTACCTCAGGAAACAGCAAGCGTTTGCTCCGGACAAACAGACAACAGAAACAAGTCAGATAGGATCCACTGCTCTTCCGCAAGAGTGAGTGCGATCCGTACACAGGAACAGGACTGAAAGAATCCACTGCTCTTCCACAAGAGCGAGTGCGATCCGCATACAAAACAGACAGAAGGAATAACCAGCAGCAACCGCAGCTGAGGTTAAACTCCAAGACAGAATACTGAGAGATCCACCGCCTCTAACGCTAGGGCGCGTGCGATTCAAACAAACAGAGCGATTTTCTGTCAGCCGCCGCTGGCAACAGAACAAGTGCAATGGAAAGACAAAACTATTCACTACCGCCAACCGCTGGCGACAGTGCAATCCAAGGACAGGACAAGACAGAATAGGCAGTACAAATATAACACAAACCTGACTGCACTAAATAGGACTGCAAGGAGCACCCGCAAGGATAACTACTCTAAGATAGCAATAATAGCCAACAATGAGCAGAGGGCTGAGACTCCAGGCAAGTTAGCAGGAACAAACCATCATGACCAGCAAGGAATTCTGGGAGGAAATGGTATTTATACTGCAAGCCATCAAAGGAAGCAGCTAAGCAATTTGCATGACAAGTGGATGCAAATTCCTCACCAGAACAGCAGCTCTGCAACTCACAGAGTGAAGACAGGTCTCTTTTCCAGAGACCTGCAGCACTCAGACCTAAAAAATGGTCAAAAAGCTGTCTGCCTGTGCAGACAGCAGAGCAGATCATTACACTAGGTTCCCAGTGGATGTTGTGTTTCCTGTAACAGCAAGAAAGTGACTCAATGGATTGGCAAAGTGGTGCCACACGTTACCCGTGCCTAGCATATAGTGAATGAAAAGTATGCTTCACTGTTACCGTTAACAAGCACATTTTGCAATAATGCAATATATGCAGTGCGTTACGATGCTGTATATATAGTTACATCGTTATTTGGGTTGAAAAAAGACATACGTCCATCAAGTTCAAACAGAGAACAAAGTACGACACCAGCCTGCTCACATATCCCTGTTGATCCAGAGGAAGGTGAAAAACCCTTACAAGGCATGGTCCAATTAGCACCACAAGGGAAAAAATTCCTTCCCGACTCCAGATGGCAATCAGATAAAATCCCTGGATGAACATCATTGGGCATTACCTAGTAATTGTAGCCATGGATGTCTTTCAATGCAAGGAAAGCATCTAAGCCCCCTTTAAATGCAGGTATAGAATTTGCCATAACTACTTCCTGTGGCAATACATTCCACATCTTAATCACTCTTACTGTAAGGAACCCTTTCCTAAATAAATGGCTAAAACGTTTTTCCTCCATGCACAGATCATGTCCTCTATTCCTTTGAGAAGGCCTAGGGACAAAAAGCTCATCCGCCAAGCTTTTATATTGCCCTCTTATGTATTTATACATGTTAATTAGATCCCCTCTAAGGTGTCTTTTCTCTACACTAAATAAACCCAGTTTATCTAACCTTTCTTGGTAAGTGAGACCTTCCACCCCACGTATCAATTTTTTTGCTCGTCTCTGCATCTGCTCTAAAACTGCAATATCTTTCCTGTAATGTGGTGCCCAGAACTGAATTCCATATTCCAGATGTGGCCTTACTAGAGAGTTAAACAGGGGCAATATTATGCTAGTATCTCGAGTTTTTATTTCCCTTATAATGCATCCCAAAATTTTGTTAGCTTTAGCTGCAGCAGCTTGGCATTGAGTACGATTATTTAACTTGTTGTGGATAAGTACTCCTAAGTCCTTCTCCAAGTTTGATGTCCCCAACTGTATCCCATTTATTTTGTATGGTGCTAGACCATTGGTACGACAAAAATACATGACTTTACATTTTTCAACATTGCATTTCATCTGCCATTTATGTGCCCATATAGCCATCCTATCCAAATCCTGTTGCAATATGTCCCTATCTTCCTGAGAGTTGATGATTCTGCACAATTTTGTATCATCTGCAAAAATAGCAACATTGCTCACTACTGCATCTACTAGGTCATTAATAATAAATTGAAGAGCACTGGACCCAGTACAAACCCCTGTGGGACCCCACTGCTAACAGTCTCCCATTTTGAGTATGATCCATTGACCACAACTCTTTGTTTTCTGTCCATTAGCCAGTTCCCTATCCATGCACACAGACTCTTCCCCAGTCCTTGCATCCTCAACTTTGCACCAGACTTTTGTGGGGAACAGTGTTGAAGGCCTTTGCAAAGTCCAAGTATATCACATCTACAGCATTCCCTATATCCACATTAGCGTTCATTACCTCATAAAAGCTGAGCATGTTAGTCAAACAGGACCTGTCTTTAGTAAACCCATGTTGATGCTGAGAAATAAGATTATTTTCTACTATGAAGTCATGTATAGTATCTCTTAGTAACCCCTCAAATAGTTTGCATACAACTGATGTTAAAGGGACTCCGAGCAGTGCAGAAACTATGGAAAGATGCATATCATTTTAAAGCTCTCTTTCTCCTCTTTCCAATGATATATAAACCGCCACCCTCCTCCGCCTTTTAGTTTTCGCTATTTTCGCGATTGAAATTGCCGCGGCCGCGATTTCAATAGCGAAAATAGAGAAAACTAAAAGGCGTAGGGCGATGATTTAGGTGTCGCCAGAAGGAGGAGAAAGAGAGCTTTAAAATGATATCCATTATCCATCTTTCCATAGTTACATTGTATTACACAGGGCGACTTTTTCTGCTGAATGGAGCTGCTGACACTGGGGAAAGTGTCGTCCTGTGTAATACAAGTAACTATGGAAAGATGGATATCATTTTAAAGCTGCAGCACCTTTTAATGTGTTCCCTGGCAGTGGAGACAAAGACAGCAGGAGGAAATACAACAGCAGGCAGCGTGAGGAAGATGAGTGTGTGGCAGACTGGCAGTGGCAGCAGGCAGGCGGGTAGCTGGTGGTGCATGGGCAGCAGCACCTTGTAATGTGTTCCCTGGCAGCGGAGACACAGACAGCAGGAGGAAATACAACAGCAGGCAGCGTGGGGAGGATGAGTGTGTGGCAGACTGGCAGCAGGCAGCAGGAAGGCAGGCAGCCAGACATAATAGGCCCTGGTTCCTAGCGGTGGTACCAGGGCCGTAAATAAACACCATGAGGTTCCAGACAGCGGTCGTGAAGTCCACATTGTGTCCAATACACAATTGGGACAGCACAATTTTCAACCCGGACACCTCTAAAATAATTTAATTTTTTTTTTCAAAATAATGCAGCTATTTTTTAGCGTAAATAGCTGGTGGCGCATGGGCAGCAGCACCTTGTAATGTGTTCCCTGGCAGTGGATACACAGACAGCAGGAGGAAATACAACAGCAGGCAGCGTGAGGAGGATGAGTGTGTGGCAGTGGCAGCAGGCAGGCGGGCAGCGAGACATAGCTGGTGGTGCATGGGCAGCAGCACCTTGTAATGTGTTCCCTGGCAGTGGAGACACAGACAGCAGGAGTAAATACAACAGCAGGCAGCGTGAGGAGGATGAGTGTGTGGCAGACTGGCAGTGGCAGCAGGCAGGCGGGCAGCGAGACATAGCTGGTGGCGCATGGGCAGCAGCACCTTGTAATGTGTTCCCTGGCAGTGGAGACAGAGACAGCAGGAAGAAATACAACAGCAGCAGCAGGTGTAATGTGTGTGTGCCACTTCATGTCTCCCTCTCGCCGACAACAGGGGCCAGGAATTCGCCTTCCACCCAAGCCTGGTTCATTTTGAGAAACGTCAGTCTGTCCACAGACTTGTGAGACAGACGAGATCGCTTCTCAGTGACGACTCCACCGGCTGCACTGAAGCAACGCTCTGACAGTACGCTGGAAGGGGGGCAGGAGAGCACTTCCAGGGCGTACTGCGCAAGCTCGCTCCAGATCGGCAGGTGCTTGACCCAATACTCCATGGGATCAACAGGGGCAACTCTGTCAAGCCCGCTGAAGGACCCCATGTAGTCAGCCACCATGCGGGTCAAGCGCTGTCTGTGACTGGAGAAGGATGCTGCTGCAGGCACCTACTCTCTAGTCCCTGGCAGCTCTACACTCATGTAGAGCTCGTTGGACAGAGACAGCAGGTCTGTGGTGCGCGTGTGCTTGCTGCTGGTGGATGCAGGCACCTGCTGCTGCCTCTGTGCTGGCTGGACAGTGGGGGTGGATGGCTGAGGGAAGGCTTCCTCCAAGCGCTCAACAAGGGACAGCTGCAAATCCCTCATTTGTTGCGCACGGTCTCCTCCTGCAGGCAGGAACTGGCTGAGCTTCCCCTTCAGACGTGGGTCCAGCATCATTCAGATCCAGATGTCCTCCCTCTGCTTCATCTGGATGACCCTTGGGTCCTCGCGCAGGCACCTCAGCATGTGCGCTGCCATTGGGAAGAGTCTGGTCACGTCTGCTGGCGCATCATCGGCAGCCCCAGAGCCGACAGTGCTGTCCTCCTCCTCTGCCTCCTCCACCTCATCCTCTCTCCACCCCCGCACCAGTCCAGCTGCGCTCTGCTGCTCCCCCTCATCAGCAGCAAGGTCAGGGACCTCCACCAACTCCAAGCCCTCCTCCTCAGAGGTGGCCTGTGAAGCTGCCTGCAGCTCCTGCTGGTCCAAGGCTGCCGCTCCCTCTTCCAGCAGTGCATACAGGGCCCTGTCCAGCACACACACCATGGGGACCCACTCGCACACCATTGCATGGTCCCTGATTACCATGTTGGTGGCCTGCAGGAAGGGTGCCAGCACTGAGCACACCTGCTGCATGTGCCCCCAGTCCTCCGTGGAGATGATGGACGGGAGGTTGGTGGCGGTACGCCCAGTTGCAGTGATGGCGGCAACTGTTGCTCGTGCAACGTACTGGCTGACAGCCTGCCTCTGTTCAACCAGACGCTCCAACATCGCCAGGGTGGAGTTCCAGCGAGTTGGAACATCGATCATGAGCCGGTGCTGTGGCAGGTGCAGCTCCTTCTGCACCTCTTCCAGGCTCGCTACGGCTGCAGGCAAGCGCCGGAAGTGACGCACAACCTTCCTTGCTGCCTCAAGGAGTCGGTCCATCCCCTGGTAGGTCCGCAGGAACTTTTGGACTACCAGGTTCAGGACGTGCGGCAGGCAGGGGATGTGGGTCAGGTCTCCCCTGCTGATTGCAGCAACCAGGTTTGCCCCATTGTCGGACACCACCTCTCCGACTCTGAGGCCTCTGGGGATCAGCCAATTCCTCTCCTGCTCTCGGAGTTTGGCCAGGACATGGTTCGCCGTCAGTTTGGTCTTCCCCAGGCTGACCAATTCCAGCAGCGCTTGGCAGTGGCGGGGCTTCACGCTGCTGCTGAGGCGGGGGGTTTGGGCTGGTGGGCCGGAGGATGGAAGCGGATCAGAGGAACCTGCTGCAATTTCGCTGACCATGCATGGTGGCACCACCCACTGCATTGTTGCTGCTGCTGCTGCTCTGACAGTGCCCGATGCTGCTCCCCCCTCCTCACCCCCTTCCACCAAGCTGACTCAATGCACGGTGAAGGACAGATAGCGGCCTGTCCCAAACCGGCTGCTCCACGAGTCCATGGTGACGTGGACCCGTTGACCCACCGCGTGATGCAGCACTCTCCCGACATTGGCCATCATAGATCGGTGAAGTGCAGGGATGGCCGTGCTTGCGAAAAAATGTCGGCTGGGGATTGGCCAATCGGGGGCTGCACACATCAGGAGTGCACGCATGTTGCTCCCCTCCTGCACAAGGGAATAAGGCAGGAGTTGGGAGCACATGGCCCGTGCCAGCAAGCCGTTCAGCTGATGCATGCGACGGCTGCTGGGAGGCAGAACCCTGACCACCTCCTGGAAGGTGTCGCTGAGCAGGGTCTGGCGACGCCTTTTGCTGGCACGGGAATCACTGGAGGGAGCAGAGGAGGCCACTGAGGACTGGCTGCCAGAACAGGCCTCAGTGTCGGCGGCAGGAGTTGCAGAGGGAGGAGGAGCAGTGCAATTCTGACGCACTCCTGCTGGTGCTGCTGGAGGAGGTGGAGGAGGGCGGGTGGCTGCTGTCGACGGCTTCGCAGTGGTGGCGGATCTGCCACTGCCAGCTTCTTTCAACTTCATGAACTCCTCATGCTCATGGAAGTGTTTCCCTGCCAGATGGTTGACCAGAGAGGTGGTGCCGTACGCAGAGGGCTCCTTCCCTCTGCTAAGCTGCTGGCGGCACTGGTTGCAGGTGGCATACTTGCACTCCACATATGGCAGGGTGAAAAAATTCCAAATTGGAGAGGTGAAGTTGCCCCTTCGGCTGGAAGGTGCTGCTGCCGCTGTTCTACCTGTGGTGGTTGGGGGGGGGGGGTTCTTGGTGCGGCTGGTGGCACTGGCAGAACTCTCCGCCTCCGGATCAGCGCCCTGTGTGGCCTGCATACCACGCCCACTTCTGATCCTGCCTATGCCTGCGATGCTGATCCTTCTAGCAAGGCCCACAGACACATCCTCCTCCACCTCCTCAGAGCTGATGACATCCCCAGGATCTGCCACCCAGTCTCTGTCCTTCACCCTGTCATCATCATCCTCCCCCTCCGCAAACATGTCCTGCTGGGATGACCCCACAAACTCCCCTTCTGCATGCATGGGCTGAGGGACAGTAACCACTGTCTGACTGTCCAAAGCATCATCCCCCAAAGTGCCCATCAGCATTACTTCCTCCTCTAATTCTGCCGCAACAGCACTCCATAGCCCCGCTGTGCTTGGGGATAAGAAGAAGGTGCTGCTGAGTGACAGGGTGCTGGTGTTGCCCGCTGGGGCTGGAGAACTGCACTCCTCCTCCTCCTCCCCAGGCAGTGCTGGGCGGCTGCTGCTGCTCTTGCAAACAGGAGTGGTGGCGGGGGTGGAGGACTCGGTTCCAGAGCTAATGGTGGCCTGCTCATCCACCATCAGTTCCACCACAGAGTCTGTGTCCTTCTCTTTAATAGGACGGCTACGACCTGGCGGTGGGAGGAACATCTGCGCCACACGCTGCTGCTGTGCCTCTGCAGCGTGACTCCCAGCTGTTGGGCGTCCAAGGCGTCCACGGCCAGTGGCTAATGGCGGAATAGCCACTGGTGCAGACGCAGAACTGTGCATGGTGGTGGTGGTGGTGGCGTGGCTGCCACGACCTCCTCTCTTGCCGATGCCCTTGCTGCCCTTGCTGCCCCTGCCCAAACCACGGCTGCCAGTGCCAGACATCGTATATTTTTTATTATACAAATGAAAAAAAAAAGTTAGGTATGTAAAGGCGGGTGGGACAAGTGGGGTACTTTAATGGGGTGGGACTGGTGGTGGTGGGTGTGTGAGGTGATGGACAGGTGTACTCTACAGCAGAGATCGGTGTAGCGCTAACGAGAGAGTGCGCAGTGCGCACACAAAGACCCTAGCTGACCCTGACTGACGGTGTCCCTATACACAGACTACAGTACAGTACAATTCAGCGAATACACAATACAAGTAATATAAACAATAGGATGGGTGTAGCACTAACGAGAGGGTGCGGACAGTGCAGACGTGCACTGCGCACACAAAGACCCTAGGTAACGCGGTGACGGACGGTCCCTATACACAGACTAGAGTACACTACAGTACTAAATAAACAATAGAAGAATCTAGCTAAACAATAGAACAGGTGTGACTAGATTACAGAGAGCAGATACAGGACAGGTATAGCAGTAAAGCTGGGCCTTGCTAACTACAAAATAGTACAATAATCTATCTAACACAGAAGTAGTACAGTAGAATAGGACAGGTAAGAGCACAGGTAACTAGAGACTAGAGCACAGAGCAGGGCAGGCTGCCTTGCCTAGGCACAGGGCCTAGCTGCTGCAGCAGCACCAGTGACAGTCTCCCTCCCTAGTCCCTAATCACACAAACTAAACTGCCTAAAATACAATCTATCTACAATACAAAGCAATACAGGTGAATATCAAGTGTTGGAGTGTAAAAACGCTAGGTGTATTGAACAATAAATGCACTTGCACAGACAAAAAGCACTGGAGCAGTCTCTCAGTACAGTCAGTCAGTAAGTCGAAGCAGGACGAGTGAGGCAACAATGGCGCCCGCTATTCATAGAGGGTGGCTTGGCCAGGCTCCCCCTCTGTGATTGGCTGCAGTCAGAGGGCTGGGGGCCCTCTGATTCGCTTGTGAGGACTCAAGGTGACGTCTGACGTGACGCTATCCGAGCGAATGACGCTATCCGAGCTCGGATAGCTAGGATATCTCCGGATAGCTGATTGCTTTCCGAGTGCGCTCGGATAGCACAGCCCGGATAGCTAATACTATTCGAGCTCGGTATTCGAGCTCGAATAGTGAAAAAAGAGCTAGGATATCAGAGTATCTCGGATATCCTAGCTCGGATGAGCATCACTGTGAGATATACATACTACAATAATAAGTTTAAAAGCATGCCATTTCCCTTCAGTGTCCTCCCCTTGTAGTACATTATCCCAGTTCACCAAACTTAGTGCCTGCCTGAGTTGATTGAACTTTGCTTTTCTAAAATTCATAGTTTTAGTGGTCCCGCTGCCCCACCGCCTATCAGTCACCAGATCATGTTGTGATCACTATTTCCCAAATGTTCTTGAACCTGCACATTTGATACATTATCTGGTCTATTAGAAATGATCAAATCCAGCAAGGCATTCCCCCTAGTTGGTTCCGTTACCATTTGAGTCAAGT
Source organism: Hyperolius riggenbachi (assembly GCF_040937935.1). Classification (NCBI taxonomy): domain Eukaryota; kingdom Metazoa; phylum Chordata; class Amphibia; order Anura; family Hyperoliidae; genus Hyperolius; species Hyperolius riggenbachi. Next base: position 126,318,569 of record NC_090648.1, read on the forward strand.
AAATGTCCTGTAGTGGTGTCAGAAATCTGCTGCTTTTACCAGAATGGGCAGCCTCAATACTCCAGTCACTGTCTGGAAAGTTGAAGTCCCCCATAACTATGACCTAATTTTTACTTGCAGCTTTTTCAATCGGCTGTAGTAATTGCAGTTCTGCAGCTTCATAAATATGTGGTGGCCTGTACCATACCCCAATAAGCAATTGGCAACCTTTATTTCCACCATGAATATTTACCCAAACGGACTCCACATCTTCACAATCTTCCTCCATCTCATCGTTCAGGACAGCTGTAAAAAAATTATTAACAAAGAGACAAACCCCTCCACCTTTTTTCCCTGTTCTATCCTTCCTAAACACATTGTATCCCTCTAAATTCGCTATCCAGTCACGGCTTTCATCCATCCATGTCTCGGTTATTCCCACAATGTCATAGCCTTTGTCAATCAGTATGAACTCTAGTTCGTCCATTTTATTTGCAAGGCTCCTAGCATTGGTTACCATGAACTTGATGTTTTTAACACCACATTTTCCAATCTTGGTTACATGAAATGGGCTACTTGAAGTTTTACCAATCTCCTTACGCTTTACACTGTCCCCACCCAACCTCTCCACCCCCATAATGTTAGGCTCCCACTGTCTTTTTACCTCATCTTGTCTACATATTGAGACTTTACCCTCCCATCTCCCCCCAGATTCTAGTTTAAAATCTCCTCCAGGCGTTTAGCCATCTTCTCCCCCAATGCAGCTGCACTCTCCCCATTAAGGTGCAGCCCATCCCTGCTGTAGAACCTGTAGCCGACTGCAAAGTCTACCCAGTTCTCCAGGAACCCAAACCGTTCCTTTCTACACCAATTTCTCAGCCACTTATTTAACTCCCTAAGCTCCCTCTGTCTCTCAGATGTAGCACGTGGCACTGGCAGTATTTCAGAAAACACCACCTTGGAGGTCCTTGCTTTAAGTTTATCTCCAAGTACCTGAAAATAATTTTTGAGGACCTTCCATCTCCCACTAACTTTGTCATTGGTGCCAATGTGTACCATGACAGCTGGGTCTTCCCCAGAACGACGCAATAATCTGTCAATTCTTTCCACTACATGCCGAACTCGAGCACCCGGGAGACAACAGACTGTACGGCATTCACGGTTTCTTTGACAGATTACCCTATCTGAGTGCCTAATAATTAAATCCCCTACCACCAGTATCTGTCTAGCCTTAGCTGCACTCCTATTCCCTTTCTCGTTGCAGCAGTCTGCCCCTTGTTTGCTAAGGGACACATCCTGATGCAGCATTGCTACTTCAGAATCATCCACCCCAATATTACGCAAACATGCATACTTATTAGGGAGGGACAACTCGGGACTAGCCTCTCTGCCACTTTTTCCCCTATCCCTTCTAACTGTGACCCAACTAGCGGCAACCTCTGCTTCTTGCTCAGGCTGTACTCCACCCACCTCATCTTCACTGGTTCCCTCCAGTGTCTGGATCGGGAGATCCAAGCTCTTCTCCATGTTGTGTATGCGTCTCAGTGTTGCAAGATGCTCATTTAGCTCTGTGACTTTAGCCTCTAATTGAGCAACACGCACACACCCAGGGCAACAGTAAACACCCTCGAACTGCTGATCAAGGCATGCATACATGTTGCAGGATATACATTGTACTGCATTGTCCAACATGGTGACTATTGTGTGCGGGAAAATTACTTAAAGTAAACTGTGGTGGTAAAAGATGAAACAGGAGAGTGAGTGAAGTGAAGCGGGGGTGGAGGAGAGGGAGAGGGAGTGAAGCTGGGGAGTGAGTGAGGCTGGGGTGGAGGAGAGGGAGAGGGAGTGAAGCGGGGGAGTGAGTGAAGCTGGGGTGGAGGAGAGGAAGAGGGAGTGAAGCTGGGGAGTGAGTGAAGTTGGGGTGGAGGAGAGGGAGTGAAGCTGGGGAGTGAGTGAAGCTAGGGTGGAGGAGAGGGAGAGGGAGTGAAGCTGGGGAGTGAGTGAAGCTGGGGTGGAGGAGAGGGAGAGGGAGTGAAGCTGGGGTGGAGGAGAGGGAGACGGAGTGAAGCTGGGGTGGAGTCCTTAAAACTTAAAGACTATACCACAACGTGCCTAGCACATTCTAACCAATGCAAAAAAACACAATATTGGTTGAAGGTTTTTTTTTTTTTTTTAGTCCTTACCTGCTGCTTAAAGTACTGCCTCTCCCTTTGTGCCTGTGTTGTAACGACTTTTTTTAACGCCTATGCTACTTGTGTCGAAGCCACTTAGTGAGCAAGCCACAGACTTAGCAAGCTCAGGTACTGAGTCCTAAAGCTATCCAAATACCTCATGTTACAGCTAAGCAAGCTGGAGGGAAAAGGAAAATAAAATACGTTTAAAAAGTGACACTTGCTGCTCTAGATATCAGATGAACCGCAATACACAATACACCAGATATCACAACAGCAAAACACAATTTACAAACAACAGCAATGTATTATAATCAGTGCTCATAGTTCCCAGCAGTGAAGTGAAATCAGCCCTCCACCAGAGTAAGGACCAGCAGGCTGAAGTGGATTAATTGATGGCTGGTGTATGTTTAATAAATTCATATACCTTAAACGCAACTGGTTCAAAATCATACAAAATATAATTTATTGAGGTCACAAAATTAAGCAAACATTAATAAAAACGCATGGGATGGCCATCCCGCCATACAACCAACAGGCACAACACACTCAGGTGCACCAGCCTAGCACAACTGGAGTTCACTATTGCATAGCTTTAAAAAGAGTTACAATGCCATACTCTATTATACCGCAATGCACAGTCACTAAGTGGGAGCAACCTCTGCAACTGCAGGCGGGCCCAGAGGAGTGGGAGGGCCCCAACTACCAACCTTCCCTTTCTCTGCTACTCCAGATTAGGTGTTTTTGTGGGTACACATGCTATGAGTGTCAAGAATGGATCCTGATGGCCACAGTTGTTTTATGACCCCTGTATGATAAACCCCCATATTGTGAGGGTCCCCAAGGGAGGCAAGGGAAGGGTTGTTAACATTAAAGAGGAGCTGTTAGGTATAAGGTCTCAGAGAAAATAAACACATATATCAGTAGCTAAAGATTGGCTGTACTTACATTACATATGCATTTCACTGTCCACGTTTGGATTTCACAGAATTTGTATATAGTATATGCAGAGATAGATGCTCCTGACAGCTCATGGCAGGCTCCATGTTTTTCTGTCAAATGTGTCGTCATGTCCTGCCTGCTTCCTGATCACAGATAAGCTTGTACTTGAACAACACGGTGTGCAGTGAATATTAATGAGCCATGTGGCTAGGAACAATAGCTGACTCCTGCAGTGTACTCTGCCCGAGATTTATCAGTGCTACGCGATTACAAGCTGCTGTAACGTCTCATTAGCAGCCGAGGGGAGAGCCCCAGAATGCTTTGCAGTATGGTATGCGGCTTGCGTCTTCTTAAGAATAACAGCCTTGCTGATAAGCACACATCAAAGGTAACTGAGATTTTTATCTTCACTAATTGCTTTTGGGCTTCCTTCTAAACTGTTTAACACAGGAGAATAGAGGTTTAAATTAGCTTCTGCAGCCTGACAGTTACTCTTTAAGAGGGCCCAATAAAGTTTTGCTGGGGGTTCCCACGATTTGTAGTTACGCCCTGGTCACATAGGTGGTGCATTGCAGTGCGGCTAACCGTGTTACAAAGCGGCTGTTAAGCCACACCGAAATGCACCACTGTGGCGGTAGCCTAGCCCAACAATTACAGGTAAATGCAGTTTGTAAAATGTCAGTGAACATGTTTCATATCATAGTGAAATGTAGAACAATGACCCAGGCGGCAGATTCCCAGCATGCCATTCTCTGGTCTACCTTCTCACTGCCATGGCTACATTGGAACAATTCCTCAATGTTATCAGCAGAGCTGCCTCCTCTCATGATGAATACCGCTTGTGGGTTTTCTTGTTAGCAATGCTTTCACACACAAGAGCCAGGCAAGCCACTTAATGTATCCAAACAAAACAAAATTATGAGAGTTTGCCAGTTCTGACATTATGTTACAAGAATAATAATTTTCATTGATTTTTTATTTTTTTTATTTGGCTGAGTTTGAAATAGTCTGCTAAGCAAATTCATGTATATTCATTGAACCACTAGCTACTAATCTGCTAAAAGAGTCTTGTCACAATAAAGGGCTATTCCAAAAAAGCTAATTCAGTGAACAGTGTAGGAGATACAGTGTTTAGATCATTTATAATAATTTGCTTTGAACAAACACTTCCTTCTAGCAAATAAATAGATACAAGTACAACATGTGCCATTAAAAAAATAAATAAATAAATAAGACTGTAGACTGAAAGGACTGCAAAGAAAAAAAAATGTGGTTTTAAAGTCTAGCACTTTAGTGCAGCTCCTTTACTGAACTGGACCACTGATCAGTTTTTACGATCACTTCTTATTTACACTAAGAACCTTACTTATACAAAGAAAAACAGTAATTAATAACTGAAATGGGGAAAAGGTGCAGAGGAATGTATACAATTAGAAACACTAACGTAATGTAATTTGTTTACCTTTTGTACCTCCAGATATTAAAGAGAACCTGAGGTGAGAGTGATATGGAGGCTGCCGTATTTAATTCCTTTTAAATTATTCCTGACAAGCCTCCTGGTATAAATAGGTTCTGGAATGATATGAGGGACACAATGATATCCAGACACGAGTATCAGTAACACACAACGTCAATATGTGAGCAATACAAAAAAAATCACCTGGCATCAGTAACCAAAAAAGTGCATGTGCAGTTTCAAATTACAGTACATTGCTGGTGGCCGAATTACAGTGTTTTAAAAGTAACTTCAGCTCCGTCTTCTGACAGCGCTGAAGTTACTCACTGTGCGCCGCTATAGCTGTAATTCCTATTACGGTCTATGGTGGTGCCGGCTGCACCCAACTCTCCTGCGCTGTATTCCTTGTGTTCGAACATAGCCCCCTATTTTCTTACAATCTAGTAAGATCTGAGCATTGGACCGGCCAATACAAGGATACCACCATCATACCTGCAAATTCGCCCTGCTCTGAAATGCCATAACCGCCCCGGGCCTTACACGTGTGTCCTCTTTGTTCTACCCCATTCCCTGTTTCATGTTTTGCTTTTAATTTAACATTGAAGTGAACAATAATGATTTTTGTATACATTCACCAAATGGTCTGCCCGATAGGTTCTTTTTTTCATCGCGGTTCATTTGTTATTTCCCTTAATACGTACAGTTGTGCCCATTTTATTGCATATTATATCAGGTGGTGCTCTCTGGATATGCATGAAATTGTTATCACGCCCATACATGTGCAGAGGGGGCAAGAGTTAGTAATGGCCCGAACTTATTCACGCGAACATCGCGCGTTTGCGTTCACGATCGAACATGAACTTTATGCGAGTTCGACCCGCCTCCCATACCTCATCATTGGGCTAAACTTTGACCCTCTACATCACAGTCAGCAGACACATGGCAGCCAATCAGGCTGCACTCCCTCGTGGAGGCTCCCCCCACCCCCCCTTATAAAAGGCAGCAGCGTCGGTCATTTTCTCACTCTGTGTGCTGCTGTGTTAGTGAGAGAAGGGAGAGAGGTTACTGCAGAGATAGGGAAAGCTTAGTTAGGCTCTTGTTAGGCTTGTTAGCTTGCTCCTTGCTGATATTTATTGCTAAAAAGCACCCCAAAACTGCTCTTTTGAGAGCTAATGTTCTTGTGATGTGTTTTTTTGTGTGTGTGTGGCACATTGATACCTGCATATACAGCCCTGTCTGTCGCAGCTGGCCCTTGCTAATTGCTATACTGTGCCAGGCCCAGCACATTCAGTGCCTACCTGGCCTCGATTCAGTAACCAGTGCTAACTCAGTTAGCACGTCTTAAGGCTTTGGACGTGCAAACTAGGGTACTAAGTAGTTTGCACGTCCAAAGCCGTTGGCACACAGCGTTGGGTTAAGGGTCCATCTGACCACGGATGCCTGGTCTGCCCGAAGACTAAGTCAGTCCCCACACACACCGGCTATATGAGTGTGTTGGGGGGCACACCTGACCCAAGATAATAAGGTCGTTGCTTCCTTGTGGACAGTCACTGTTGTTCTGTCATTGAGCTACCTCAGCCCGGCGACCATATGGGCTTGAAAACCACCATCGCCTGTACTCTGGCCATGGTGTGCACCAGTCCAGCACGGCCATCACTACACAGAAAGCTATGTGCGGTGCGTTACACAGTGAGTTTGGTCTGTCAGTGTGAAGCAGTTCACTAATTACACTACCTGATTGATGTGGTATAGCATGGATTTCCATGCCAGTTCACAGAGGGTGTCTCCGTGAACAGTGTGCGAGCCGCCGATCGCGGCACACACACGTAATGTAAACACGCGGGGAAGAAATTCCCGCTGTTTACGGCGATCCCCGGCCTCTGATTGGCCGGGGATCGCCGGCATATGATAGGCTGAAGCCTATCCTACAATGCGCAGGACGGATATCCGTCCTGCGCAGCCCATGGAGGGAGAGGTAGGGGGGGAAAGGGAGGGAGCGCAGAAAACGCTGCGGAGGGGGGCTTTGAAGCGCAGCAAGCCGGCGGCGATCATACCCCCCAGCAGGACATCCCCCTAGTGGGGAAAAAAGGGGGGAAGTCTGATCGCCCTGGCTGAATCCTGATCGGTGCTGCGGGCTGGAGAACCCACGCAGCACCGATATCAGGAAAATCCCCTGGTCCTTAAGTGGTTAAAGGAATACTTAAGTCAAAAAAAAAAATGACATTTACTCACCTGGGGCATCCCTCAGCACCCCGAAGCTGGATGGTGCCCTCGCAGCCCCGCTCCGATCGTCCTGTCCCCGCCGGCGGCTACCTCCGGTTCGGCGACAGCCGCCGACAGGCTGGGAACGCGTATATATTTTCCGCGTTCCCAGCCGCGGCTATCACCCTCTATGCTGCTATAGCGTATATATATACGCTATAGCAGCATAGAGGGTGATAGCAGCGGCTGGGAACGCGGAAAATCAGCCGCGTTCCCAGCCTGTCGGCGGCTGTCGCCGAACCGGAAGTAGCCGCCGGCGGGGACAGGACGATCGGAGCGGGGCTGCGAGGGCACCATCCAGCTTCGGGGTGCTGAGGGATGCCCCAGGTGAGTAAATGTCATTTTTTTTTTTTTACTTAAGTATTCCTTTAAAGCACTTTATGCCTCCAATTTAGCAATGCATTGTGATTTCTGCCCTTAAAATGCTGCTCTGTGTCAAATTCGTAATTTTCCCTGGGAACTTTGGCCATGTATCCCACTCCGCCATGCCCCTTCCAGGTGTTAGACCCCTTTAAACATCTTTTCCATCACTTTTGTGGCCAGAAGTAGTGTTTGAAGTTTTGAACGTTTGCCTGCCCATTGAAGTCTATTGCGGTTCGCAAGGTTCGACGGTTCGCAAACTTTTTCGGAAGTTTGCGTTCGAAGTTCGTGAACCTAAAATCAGAGGTTCGAGCCATCTCTAGCAAGAGTCGGCCAATGAGCAGCCGGAGAGAAGGTATGAGGTGGAGCTCCACTTTATGTACACTAAGTAATTGAAATAATTGGTCAGTATTGAATTATTGAATAGTAGTTGTATGGATCCTCAGTTTATTTATTCTGCTTTGTATTTACTGACATTTCCTGTGGTGCCAAGGCAAGCTAAGGAGGGAAAGGGTTTCTGTAGATGAAAAGCACTTTCTCCTGGAACTTGAGTAAGTGAGATGAAACAGAAGCATGGAGACAGATCATTAACTGACGATGTAGAGACACGGATATCACTTTATGTATGGCGGCTGACACTCCAGTATGGCTTCAGTAAACTCCTTTCTGCTGAGAATTTGCATTTATTTATGTGGTTTTGAAGAGACATCACCAGAGGTGGGCAACAGGCGACCATGAAGAGGATCATCGACTGTAATCAGAGGAAATCTGACAGTTTGTTACGTGCTAAATGCAGTGTGTGAGCTCAGCTAAGCACACAGGCAAAGCAGCAGGGCAAATCCTGAACGATCCTGTTTATCACTTCTGAGTGTGTTTGTCATGAGCAAATATTTCCTGAAGACAGATTCTGCACAGAAATGCTCCTAAGCTGCCACACTTCTCACCCTTCCAGTGCCAGGGGCTTTGCAATTTCTTAAAAGTGCTATAAAACTTATTACACATACAGTTATCATATTTGTTTTTGTGTACAAGTTATATTGTCTGTTTACAAATTACAAATTCCCAAACTACATTTTATCTGCATTTATCTGAAAGCTGTCATTGCATGTTACTGCATAGCTGCTGTATTTATATATTATAATGTATCCGGTGATCACTTCTCAGCTCTTTCTGGTTGTACAGTGTGTGCATGCTGCTGACTGAATACAAATTGTAGCAAGCAAAGGAATGTAAACAAAAGATAATCATCATGCATCCGGAAGCTTGAGGAACTTTCCACTGAAGAACAAAGTGCTTTGAAGGCTTTTCTGCTACCAGAAAAGCCTTCTACTGCCTGTGGTAGTAGATTTTATGCTGTAAATAATATTTTAGAACTAAGCAGAAACGCTGAGTTTCATAGCACTTTAACAACTGTTATGTGGCCCTTTTTTATTCTGTGTAATAATGATTAGCCCAAGTCAAAACTTGCATTATCAAACATAGATGACTGGTATGAGTAATAAACAATATGTGGGAACAGATTCAGGCTCCCTGCACACTGCAAATCTGGTTTGCGATTCCGATTCTGCTTCCGATTTGTAATTCCGATTTTCCCTGAATGCAATCAACAGAAAAACGGAGGAAAAAATGCAGCACGCAGTAACGATTAAAAATCTGAATCAGATGTAAAAACTGATTAAAAATCGGAATCGCATGCAGTGTGCAAGAACCTTATACTTGGTTCTAGAGATGGCCAATGAGACACAAATACTGTAATATGCAAATTTCATGCAAGTTGAATGCAGCTTGAAATTAGGCAAATCAAATGAATGTGCTGTTGGCTTTTATTGGCCTAAGCTGAATTAAATTTGCATGCAGGTTGAGTTATTTACATCTCATTGACTATCACTACTTGTTACCTACTTAAAGAGAACCCGAGGTAGGTTCTAAGAATCCTATTAGCACACAGAGGCTGGGTCTGCATATAATGGCCAGCCTCTGTTGCTATACTGTCTCCCCCCAAGCCCCCCCTGCACTCTGCTGGCCCCCATAAATCAAACCGCCAGCGCTAGCAAGCTGTTAAAATCCACACTGTCACTCTCCGCCGCTCCTCCGTCTTCTCTATATCGCGGCTCCCCGCCTGCGTCCCTTCCCTCCAATCAGCGGGGAGGGAAATGATGCAGGCAGGGAGCGGCGATATAGAGGAGGCGGGGGAGTGCGGCTGAGAGTGACAGTCTGCATGTAAACAGCCGGCTATCGACACCCTGTGTGTCGCTAGCATGGCGGTTTGATTTAGCAGAGCACAGGGGGGGGGGGGGGGGGCTGGGGGGAGACAGTATAGCAACGGAGGCTGGGCATTATATGGAGACCCAGCCTCTGTGTGCTAATAGAATTCTTAGAACCCACCTCGGGTTCTCTTTAAGCCAATTGTTGTTATCCTGAAGAGTCACCAATCAGCCCCATCCCCATGTGTAGTATACCCCCAACACTTTCCATTTGTTGAACAATTGATTATGAACGATTCTTCATATGAACGTCAATGATAGTAAATTACGGTTAGTGACCACTAAACGTGGCCACTAATGATACAATTTGCCAAATGATCGATTACGAATGATTCTTTGTTTGAAGAATTGTAAATGCTTGTTTGGGACCACAAATGGACAAACATCTCCTAACTAATTCTATCAGATGAATGAGTTCAATCTGAATTTCAGTTAGATCCCATAAATCTGCATTGCTGCTATGACGGCGCTCGGCTCTTAGAACCGTGCGCCGAAATCAACTGATCCATTTCATAGTGCTGTACAACCTACAAAACAGTATAAAATAAAAAAGATTATTCTGTACAGATTGCAAAGCCGTACTTTTCGCCGTATAAGACGCACTTTTTCTCCCCAAAAAATGGGGAGAAAAAGTCCCTGCGTCTTATACGGCAAAGGCAGGGAATCCCCGACTTACGAACGCCCGCCGATATGATCCGCAACCCGCCGTCGGGGATTCCCTGCCTGTGCGTCCTGCTGTGGCCGTCTCCTCCTTCCCGCCTGCTTGCCCCCCTCCTCGTGTCCCCCGTGTGTGTGCTCGCCGGGCCCGCCTGTGATTGAGAAGCGGCAGCTCTTACCTCCTCCATCTTGCCCGCGGCGATTGAAGACATCCGGCTTCTGTGGGCGGCTTCCTCTAGTGCCGGCTTGCAATGACGCGTCATCGATGACGCGTCATTACAAGCCGGCACTAGAGGAAGCCGCTCACAGAAGCCGGATGTTTTCAATCGCCGCGGGCAAGATGGAGGAGGTAAGCAGCTGCCGCTTCTCAATTAGAGGGGGGCCCGGCGAGCACACACACGGGGGGACACGAGAAGTGGGAAAAGCAGGCGGGACCCGGCGAGCACACACAGGGGGACCCGGCGAGCACACACAGGGGGGACCCGGCGAGCAAACACAGGGGGGACCTGGCAGACAGCAGGACACATGGGGGCAGACAGCAATGTGCAGACAGCAGGCACACTGGGGGCAGACAGCAGCACACTGGGGGCAGACAGCAGCACACTGGGGGCAGACAGCAGGACACATGGGGCAGACAGCAGCACACTGGGGGCAGACAGCAGCACACTGGGGGCAGACAGCAGCACACTGGGGGCAGACAGCAGACAGCAGGACACATGGGGGCAGACAGCAGCACACTGGGGGAAGACAGCAGGACACATGGGGGCAGACAGCAGCACACTGGGGGCAGACAGCAGCACACTGGGGGCAGACAGCAGCACACTGGGGGCAGACAGCAGACAGCAGGACACATGGGGGCAGACAGCAGCACACTGGGGGAAGACAGCAGGACACATGGGGGCAGACAGCAGCACACTGGGGGCAGACAGCAGCACACTGGGGGCAGACAGCAGGACACAGGAGGACACCATTTGGGGGAGGTCATGTACAAGACGCTCCTGAAATATGGACGCACCAGGTTTAGTTTCTTTTTTTTTTCCCCCTGGATTTTGCCCTCTAAACCTGGGTGCGTCTTATATTCCAGAGCGTCTTATACGGCGCGAAATACGGTATGTGGTGCGCATTCTTAATAGTCTGGTGATCTATTGAAGTAAACGTGCCATAAAAGAGTCGCGCTCAAGACCTTAATCAAAAAAGTGAGCAACACTATTATAAAAACCTGATCCTCTCCAACACATACTGTATATAAAATAGCTATCAGCTATAGCTATATAACATAGCTATAGCTTACAATTTGGAGCATATTGGGGTAAATACGAGGCAGATATCCTTAACATCTAACTATGACAAAGACAAATAACATTTATATCGCGCTTTTCTCCTGGCGGACTCAAAGCGCCAACTTGATAAAGTGTAAGCTTATCTGAAGTGGTGCATTTGAATTGCGCATTTGAAGATTTTCAGATTTAGAGCATGATGAAAAAGCTCTGAGAAAAAGTTCCAAAGGAAAGGTGAAACTCTTGAGAAGTCCTAAATGCGAGAGTGAGAAAAGGGCACTAGACTGAAGGAAAGGCTATTTTATTGGTCAAGCAAAGGTTCCAGGTAGGATGGAGATTTATGAAGAAATGTATGAAGAAGACAACTTCTAGAGAACTTTATATGACAGGGTTTGGAGTTTGAACTGGAACCTTTGGGTCGAGTACACTTTAGATCTCTGTACAATTACCTTGGTGCTGTTTGCATACCCTGCATACCCAACACAGTGTTTTCACCTAACATTGGCAATTTAGCCAGTGCTTACACCAGTTACATGGCATGCACTGCGGAAATAGCACAGCTCACATTACCTAGGTAACGTGCATTGATAGTGTGTGCATGGCACTTTTAGCGACATTACGTGGATACACTGCATACTCTATCCACTTACTCACTTTCTGCAGCACATGTATTATACAAATAAACACACCCTGCACTAAACTCTTACGTGCGCTGTGCCTAAAAAGCACTAATTTGCTGGTCCATAAATTTCTAAAGCTACATTTATAGTGGTCTTGTTGCATAACGGCCGCTCTGCAACGCGGCTTGGCGCACTGAAATGCACCACATATATCTTATATACATTGCCCAGCTGTAACTTGGAAGGGACTGCTAGCGGTTAGGCAACCAGGATCCGACTCCAACTCATGGTTTACCATGGTTAGCTACTGTTTTTGAAGATGGTTCCACAAATGTCTTTCTAGTTTAATGTAACTCTAGTTGTGGACCCCTGACCAGTTCCACAATGAAATCTCTATTAACCTAGAATGTCATATTAAAGTCCCTGGTGTCTCTTCATAAAATAATAGTATGTTTGGATATTTTGAAAAAAAGTTACATTGCAATCCAATTCCCTATGGATATGGTTAGATAGGTGTGCAGTGAATTATTGGCTTTAGAGACAGAACTTTGATTAACTAGCTTATGAATAGCAGCTAAGCCTTCCAGAAAATGATTTTTAAAATGTTGGCAACTATACATCTGCTGTTGAGATCAATATGTAATGGACTGAAAATTTCAAGCAAAGCTTATTGATTTTTTAGTAGGACAGAGAGGACCCAGGGTTATCATTTACAATCATTTTGTACTTTTATACTTCCTGACTGTCAAATGTGTTTATTTTTACTGCATCTGAACTCCAAGAGCCGAATTCAAGAAAGGACTGCAAAGTATAAATGTGAGAAAAAGTGGTTTTCAAATGTCATCAGTCAGCTGCAAAGAGAGAACGCTTGTTGGAGAGAATAGAATGGGCTTTAAAACTAACTCCTTACCTCAAAGTGACCATGATACTCACCTATTAAGAGGGAAGGCTCTGGATCCCACAGAGCCTTGCCGGTCCTTTCTCTCTCTGCCCTTGTTCTCTCTCTCTCTCTCTACGCCCACAGAGAAATTATTTGGCTTGCAGGTTGAATAGGTCTTTGGCCCACCCTGGGCAGTCTTTCAAAGTATTTGTCTCCCCAAGTACTTCCGAAGACAAGCAGACCAATACTACATGTGCACAAGTCTGTAGCTGCATGTGCGCTGTATGGTTGCGCCCATCTTTGGAAGCACTCTAGGAGGCAGGTGCTTTCAAAGCCTTCAAAGGACTCCCAAAGATGCAAAATTTGAAAGTGGGACAGCGGGAGAGCGAGGAGATGTAGAAAGGCCTGGTAAGATGGTATGGGATCTAGAGCCTTCCCTCTTCCTAGGTGAGTATCTAAGTTTTTTTTTTTTTTTTTTTAAAGTAAAACTGATGTGAAAAAAATAAGTTAGTTCGTTACCTATTGAGAGGGAAGGCTCTTGATCCTAAAGATGTCCTGGTTCTGGTTCCAGAGCTGGTTCCAGAGCTATTCGACCAACTGCTAGAAAACCCCTCTGCGCAGTGTGAGCCCTCTAAAAGCTTTGGAAGCGCTTGTGTCCACAAGCACTCCCAACGACAGGCGGCTCTGTACTGAGGATGCACCTTACAAGGGCCTCTGGAGACAGCAAATTGGAATGGGGGTGACAGTGCTGGAACCAGGACAACGAGGGAGGAACGCAAAGGTTTTTTAGGATCCAGAGTCTTCCTTCACGTCTTCCTTCATGTGTAAAAGAGTATTTTGTTAAAGCCTTCTTCAGACTCCCATTGTGTGTTCTAGCTGATCTTGAAAACACAACTTATATACATTGAACGTCAAAGAACCCCCATGTTGCCAAACATTTCAAGACAAGCTCTGTGTTAGTTTTTAATGTTTATTGTATATAAGCTGTGTTTTAATGGACAGATTGAACATACAATTGGAAGTATTTAGACCAAATGTTTACTTGTTGAATCTGTAAAATTAGCCATAATTAGTAAATGGTATTTATTATGGTATTTGCATCATGATAAGACCTGACAATAAGATACACCTAATATTAGAGGACAAAAACCTGTTGAGTCTATGGTGCAGGGGCATCTTATAGAGCTTCTTTTTTAGGATATACAAATTCAGAATAGAGAAGTCTCTGTGTGTGAAAGGGCGATCAGGTGATGAAGAATACAGGTAGTGCTTGTCTTGGTTCGCTAAAATAACAAAAGGAGGGGCAAGAGAGCACTCATGGCTCACTAAATAGATCTCACCTGATAAACTGGGCTATCCATAGGAGATAGCCTTAAGCTGTGTCCCAACTTACAGCCTGGGACTAGGCATGTAGCAGATCCACAATCCATAGGCCGGTGTTGGGGATCCTGTGGTACGGCATAATGGTCATTGAAAATCCATATGGTAAGGCCATTCTGCAGCTTCCTCTATTCACTTGGCTGAGGGTGGTTGCATGGAGGTGTGTGAGCTGTTATTCACCTGGCTGAGGGTGGTTGCATGGAGGTGTGTGAGCTGTTATTCACCTGGCTGAGGGTGGTTGCATGGAGGTGTATGAGCTGTTATTCACCTGGCTGAGGGTGGTTGCATGGAGGTGTGTGAGCTGTTATTCACCTGGCTGAGGGTGGTTGCATGGAGGTGTGTGAGCTGTTATTCACCTGGCTGAGGGTGGTTGCATGGAGGTGTATGAGCTGTTATTCACCTGGCTGAGGGTGGTTGCATGGAGGTTTGTGAGCTGACATTCACCTGGCTGAGGGTGGCTGCATGGAGTTGTCTGAGCTGCCAGAAGGATGGGTGAGAGCTGAAGAGGGTAGGATGGCTGCCAGGTAGTGTGGGCTGTACTTGGACCAGGACGTGTCGGTATGGTAGACGGTTCCCCTGGTTCTCACTAACAGCAGTGCTTGTATCAGCAATTAGGCTATCACCTTCCAGATTTCAACTGCTAGCAGGGAGCCATATGTGTGGGGCTACCAGAGGGAGCTAACAGGCGCATCCAAGGGCTGTTGAAGCATAGAGTGGTGGATGCACACAGACTGTGGGACTGATGGCAGCTCCCAATTCTATACTAGAAGTAGGCCACAACCCGTGGCTGATGCAGTTGCAGCCTACTTCTAGTATAGAAGCAGGGGACTAAATTAGTGTCTATGGGCCACTTGTGTTTGGCACAGTAATTGCTGCAGTTTTTCAGTGTGCTACGGAGTGGCAATCTCTGTTGGTGGAGGAGGTACACACTCTGCCCTGGGATTGTGAAGAGGGGGGAAGAAATTCCCATGGCTTACACAGCTTTTTGACTGCTGAAGCTGCCACGAGTGCCACGGTCAGTGTGCCTCCACCACTCTGCTCTGCCATGTCTTCACACGACCCCACCCTCATATTTTTGAGTACTATTTGCATGAATGGCTATTGCCCCTCACTCTATCACATTTATTAATTAAGGCTCCAATAGCGTTTAGGGGTGGAGCTAACCAGAGGCGGCCTTAGAGTATGCGGGGCCTGGGGCGAGTGTCACATGCGGGGCCTAGAGCCATAAGTGTAGGCCATATACCGTATCACCACATTCATGGGCTTGTCCGCCTTTAATGCAGTATTCCTTATTATTATTGTTTGAAAACAATTATGTCAGGTAAAGGCCACTAAGCCAACCAATATAAAAACAAACATTTGCATGGTGGTTTTAAGTGCGGGGGTGGGGGAGCTCATGCTTCAGTTAATTTGAAAATTCTAAGGTTCACGTTTCACAAAATTCACATTGTTGTAGTAACTTTTGTCTTGCAAAATTCAGCCAATTCAGCAATCATGAGGCCCCCAACATGACCAACTCAGCAATCATGAGGCCCCCAACAAGACAAATTGAGCAATCATGAGGCCCCCAACAAGACAAATTCAGCAATCATGAGGCCCCCAACAAGACAAATTTAGCAATCATGAGGCCCCCAACAAGACAAATTCAGCGATCTTGAGGCCCCCAACAAATCATGAGGCCCCCAACAAGACAAATTCAGTAATCATGAGGCCCCCAACAAGACAAATTCGGCAGTCATGAGGCACATAAATAGACAGCATTTCACATAAATAGGCAGAATGCCCTCTTAATATGGTAGACACCTCTCACCTGGCAGCAGTTCCCCAAAATACACTCAATCTGACAGCAGTGGTTCCCCAAAAATAGGTAGCCCCAGGTCTATAGGTGTCCCCAGAATAGGTGGCCAGCGGTATAGATATCCCCAGAACAGGTAGCCAGGGGTATATGTGCCCAGTATATGTATTCAGGGGTATATGTCCCCAGTATATGTAGCCAGGGGTATATGTGCCCAGTATATGTAGCCAGGGGTATATGTGCCCAGTATATGTAGTCAGGGGTATATGTGCCCAGTATATGTAGTCAGGGGTATATGTGCCCAGTATATGTAGCCAGGGGTATATGTGCCCAGTATATGTAGCCAGGGGTATATGTCCCAGTATATGTAGGCAGGGTATATGTGCCCAGTATATGTAGCCAGGGGTATATGTGCCCAGTATATGTAGCCAGGGGTATATGTGCCCAGTATATGTAGCCAGGGGTATATGTGCCCAGTATATGTAGCCAGGGGTATATGTGCCCAGTATATGTAGGCAGGGGTATATGTGCCCAGTATATGTAGGCAGGGGTATATGTGCCCAGTATATGTAGGTAGGGGTATATGTGCCCAGTATATGTAGGTAGTGGTATATGTCCCCAGTATATGTAGGCAGAGGTATATGTCCCCAGTATATGTAGGCAGGGGTATATGTGCCAAGTTTATGTAGGTAGGGGTATATGTGCCCAGTATATGTAGCCAGGGGTATATGTGCCCAGTATATGTAGGCAGGGGTATATGTGCCCAGTATATGTAGGTAGGGGTATATGTCCCCAGTATATATAGTCAGGATTATATGTGCCCAGTATATGTAGGTAGGGGTATATGTGCCCAGTATATGTAGGTAGGGGTATATGTCCCCAGTATATGTAGGTAGGGGTATATGTCCCCAGTATATGTAGGTAGGGGTATATGTCCCCAGTATATGTAGGCATGGGTATATGTGCCCAGTATATGTAGGTAGGGGTATATGTGCCCAGTATATATGCAGTCAGGGTTATATGTGCCCAGCATATGTAGGTAGGGGTATATGTGCCCAGTATATGTAGGTAGGGGTATATGTCCCAGAATAGGTAGCCAGGTGTGCCCCCAGCAGGAGGGGAGCAGCGCAGAGAAGAGGGAGAGCTGTGAGCAGCGGTGGAGAAGGGGGGCCATCCCTTCCCCCTTCCCTCACCTTAGGGCTCTCCCTCCCTCGCTCGCTCTCCCCTCCGAACTAATGTGCGGGTGGCTGGCAGGCAGCAGGCGAACTTACCTTCCGTCTCAATGCAGTGCCGGCGCGGGATGGATTAGCCGCTACTCTGGTCTGTTCCAGACCAGAGCAGCGGCACCAGAATGTCCGGCGCTGGCGCGAGACGGAAGGTAAGTTCCGCCCACTGCCAGCCACCCGCACATTAGTTCGGAGGGGAGAGCGAGTGAGGGAGGGAGAGCCCTAAGGTGAGGGAAGGGGTGGGAGATGGCCCCCTTCTCCACCGCTGCTCACAGCTCTCCCTCTTCTCTTCCCTGCTCTCCTCCAGCTGGCCGCACGAGCACGTGGCCGGGGGGGGGGGCAGTCAAGTGGCGCGGGGCCTGCTCAAGCGCGGGGCTTGGGGCGATCGCCCCAGTTCCCCCCCTCCCAAAGGCCGGCTCTGGAGCTAACCCAGGAAGTGTGATGACATGGAGTTGCAACAGGAAAGGAAAAGTACAGTAGGCAAGTATACAATTTTCTGATTTTCTTCAACAGGTCTCTTTATTTTACTTACCACTTAATAATAGATCAATTATTTAGGTCCCCTGATAAAGGCAAAGGGCAAAAACCTGGGTGGGAATTTGTAACACTTTCATATGCATTAACCAGTTCACCACTGAGGGGTTTTACTCTTGAGCACCAGAGTGATTTTCACCTTTCAGCGCTCCTTCCATTCATTTGCCAATAACTTTATCACTACTCATAACAACATAAACATCTATATCTTGTTATTTTCACCATCAATTAGTCTTTCTTTGAGTGGCACATTATGCTAAGAATTATTTTATTCTAAATGCATTTTAATGCAAATAATAGGAAAAAAACTGATGCTTCCATAATTAAAAACCCACATACTTTACTTGCCCATTTGTCCCAGTTATTACACCATTTAAATTATGTCACTATCACAATATATGGAGCCAATATTTTATTTGGAAATAAAGATGCATTTTTCAGTTTTGTGTCCATCACTACTTACAAGCGCATAATAAAAAAAAAATAAAAAGTAATATACCCTCTTGACATACATATTAAAAAGTTCAGTATTTTTTTAATTGTCATTTTTTACATTTTTTTTATGCAAATATTTCTATTGGGTAAATATGGTACAATGTGAGAATTAACTAGTTAATTTAAAATAAGTGTAGGTTGTTTTATTAAAAGTATGTTGATGTAATTTTACTATTTGGCCCCAAGATGGCCTCTTTCATTTTTTTATGTGTCTTGTAAGTACTATTACGCTTACAGGAAGAGAATGGTGGCTGGGGAATTTTTTTTTTCTCAGAATGATGGCGGCTTCTCATAGAAGCCGCCAATCATTGCAATGGGGACTTAGATCAATGAATAGGTTCACATTCATTGATCTCTTGGCTAACGGGCTGCGGTGAGTATGTGTGTGGGAACGCACGCACGAGCAAGCGGAAGCACGCACATCGGCGATAGTGGTGGAGATACATATATCTACGCCCCTGGAGCTAAGATGAAGTCTGCAGGGGCGTAGATATACTGCACCTAATACATCAAAGAGACTCTTAAAACAAAATTTTCAGCCTTATTTCTTCTATCCTATAAGTTCCCATACCTGTTCTTATGTGGTCTGGATTACTGCAGCCTTTTCTAGTTGCACTGTCTCTGTAATATATCGAATCTTCCTTTCTTTATCAAGCTTTGTCGCCCCAGAGAGGAATGCACTGCCTCTGCTGTGATAGGGAGAAGTTATGCAAACCCTTTCCACATCCACCTCTGCTCTCCTGTGTGCTGTGTGTATGAGTCACATGCAAGGTCTCTGTTCACAGCCAGCATGTCTGCAGGCTCAGGAGCTGTGACCTTGTGAACAGCTGTGAGTGCAGAAAGATCAGTTGAAAGCCCAGACAAGCAGCTAAGGCAACAAGTGGAGTAACATTCCAGCAGTCATGTCAGGTTTGAGAGGAGCCACTGCAAACAGGCACCTGCTCTGATGATGTATTTCCTGTTTGGCGGCCATCTTCATTGTTTACAAAAATAAAACAGTGCTTTTATCACCAAGAAAGCAGCGGGAGCAGTGAAAATGTCACAGAGGGGGCTAGGAGAAGGCAACTAACAGGCTGGTACGTTTATTTATGTAAGATTTTCACAGTACAGATTCTCTCTCTAAGTTGTTAAACAAGATTTTGCCAAAGTAAGTGCATTAGTGCAATTGAACAGGCTCCAAAATTTGGTGCAGTCTGACGAAACGTGTCCACTTTCTCACTCTGTATCCCTGATGTTTAGCCGGCCCTTCATTGGAGGATTTGGTATGGAAGAGATTGTAAGAGCATGTAGCTGAAGAGAACATGCTGATTCATATGGTCTAGAGACCCGAGACCCAAGCAGCGTTGGATTATCAGGAGTGGGAGAGCTACACAGGATCCTGGGTATACCCATTGGGGAAACTCTGATTGGTACACCAGAGAAGGTACTGATACATTTTTGGCAATATCTCAGGATTTATTTTCAGTGCAAGTGTTACATGTAAGGTTAATTTGCTCTAGGTACACTGACTTTTGTTTTCACAATTATTCTCAAGGGATAACAGGTCTGGACTACAGACAGGCCAGGTTAGTGCCCAGAGGAATTTACTTCATAACTTTATTGCTTTATTATGCACACAATACAGACAGTTTGGCATTATCTTGCTGGAATGACCCTGTAAAATACAATATGTGTTGCTACTAAATCTCTATATAACATTTGGTATTAATGGTTTCTTCCCAAATAAGCAAGCCACCCATGCCATGACTAATGCACCCCCTTAGCATCAGGGGTGCTAACTTTGATCTATGCACTGTATGCAATGCAGATTTGTTTTGTCTCTTTAGCCTTGAGGACATTGTGGCTATGATTTCCAAAGACATTTTTAACCACTTCCGGACCGGCCACATAACCCCCCTTAGGGACCAGGGCATTTTGCGATGGAGGGGGGTGCACGCGTTTGGGGGGGTCGGGCGGCCGGATCCCGTCTGTGGCTGGCTGGCTGGGCAGTGTCCCCCCCATGGTGGCAAGTGTCCTGCCTGTAGCTGGCAGCCATCACTTACCTTCCAGGCTCCAGCGATGAGCCTCAGTAGCCCCCTTCTTCTCCGGCCGGCATCTCCGCTCCAAATGACGCACAGGTCGGGTCACGGCTTGATGACGTCATCAAGCCGGGACCCGGCCTTGACGTCAGACGGAGCAGAGATGCCGGCCAGAGCAGAGGGGGGCGCCGATCGTCACTGGAACAGCAGGGAGGTGAGTGGATCCTCTTCTTTTCCCCCCTGCCGCCGCTGTCAAAGTGATCACTACGATCCGACGGTGATCGTAGTGATCACGTGATCAGCAGCCGTACGCAATGGCTGCTGATCACTGAGGGGAGATGCCAGCTGTCATATGACAGCTTAATCTCCCCCTCCGGGTGCGAATGATCGCGTCGGGAGCGGTTCTTTAGCGCGGACGTTGAATCAACGTCCGGTCTGAACTGTACCACCCCCTGCCGGACGTTGATTCAAACTGCGGCGGTCCCCAATAGGTTAAATATTGACCCATCAGACCACAGGATGATTTTCTACTTTAGAAAAAAACAGAGTCCATCTTAAATTAGCTTAGGCACAGAGAAGATAGCAGTGTTTGCTTTCAGTTCATGGTCATACATGGTTTCTTCTTGACATGGTAGAGTTTTAACTTGCATTTGTGGGTACAGTGACAAACCTTGTTCACAGACAATGTTTTCAAAGTCTGCAGTGATCTTTTACCACAGACAGAAACATGTTAGTTTCTTAATGCAGTGCCATCTGAGAGTCTGAAGATCACAGCCATCCAGTATTGGTTTGGGCCTTGTCCCTTGTGTACAGAACATTTTCCAGATTATCAGAATTTTTTTGTAATATAATAAAGATATGGAAATTCCAAAATGTATTATAATTTAAGATAAAGGAATGTTATTCTCACACTGTTGGAGAGGTCATGCATGGGAATAAGTGTTTTTGAAAATCTTCTATCCTGCACCAAGTCATATGGTCCCGAGAAAACCAGTGGCATAGAAAAATGGTCATCCATTTCAATCAATTTTTTTAATCAGTTTCTTCAGAACTCTGATCAAGATACAGTAGGGGCTGTGCAGCACATTTTTTATTTCTCTCCAATCAATATTCCAAACAGGGATTATTAATCCTTTGTCTGAAATATCTTCTATTAGCCAGTATATGGTTAACTTGAAAAAATGTATTTTCAGAATGGCTTTGGTTTTGCACAGCATTAAAGATTTATTATCTTTAAAGGGCATTAAAAATAAATACATTTAAAAAGTAAATTATTGATGATGAACACAATCGGTTGTATATTACTAAAGTCAAACACAGACAATAATCATAATCAAACAACCAAAGTTCCAGATGCAAAAAAGAATATCCAAACTGTTAGCAAGTTCACTAAGGCCTCTTTCATTTGGGCAGCTGACGGCATTGAATTCACCACCTGTCAGCTACTCTTGTAGGCACTTTTTAGCACTCTTACCAGCAGTGGGCAGGTGACCCCACCAGCCCTGCTCAGACATGTCATGTAGCAGTTGTTTGCCGCTGGGTAACATCACCACATGTCAATCGCTGGCACGCATAGTGTTACAAACGCTGCCATTCTGCATTTTAATTGCGCCTGAATGGTGCTCATGGGGGGCAGTTCGGAAGCTGATCTGCCCAATAATCCTCTTGTCTGAAAGAGGACTTATGCAGTCAATGTGTGTCTTTGGGGCAGGGGTGCCCATTAGGTAAATCTTGATCTATCAGTAGTTCACAAAGGACTTTTGAATAGATCCCACACTACCCGCATGAGTGATGTACCCGGCCCGCCATACAATTGGGTGAACTTAGTGCTATATGCTGTCCTGAAGTTTTGCACAGCAGTGTAGAGGATCCAAATGTTGCAAGGTCGGGAGCCATATATTTAGAAGCATTATGTGCTACTGTTAATTGCAATGTTGTCTGACACTGAGTAGGTTTTTGTATGCATGATATTGTGATTCTATTTGTTCTATCTCGCTTACTGAGGAGGACTGTATGATATGCAACTAATTGTCTGGTGGTAGCAATCACTGATGGATAGAGATGGGCCGAACCTCCGATTTTAGGTTCGTGAACCCCGTTCGCGAACCTTCGCGGAAGGTTCGGTTCGTGAAAAAGTTTGCGAACCGCAATAGACTTCAATGGGGATGTGAACTTTGAAAAATAGAAAAAATTATGCTGGCCACAAAAGTGATGGAAAAGATGTTTCAAGGGGTTAAACACCTGGAGGGGGGCATGGTGGAGTGGGATACATGGCCAAAGTCCCGGGGAAAAATCTGGATGTGACGCAAAGCAGCGTTTTAAGGGCAGAAATCACATTGAATGGTAAATTGCAGGCCTAAAGTGCTTTCAAACATCTTGCATGAGTATACATCAATCAGGGAGTGTAATTAGAGTTCTGCTTCACACTGACACACCAAACTCACTGTGTAACGCACCGCAAACAGCTGTTTGCATAGTGACGGCCGTGCTGAACTGGTGCGCACTGTGACGAGAGTGTAGACCGTGGCGGTTTTCAAGCCCATATGGTCGCCGGGCTGTGGTAGCTCAATGATAGAACAATAGTGACTGTCCAGCTGATCAAATTTGGTCTGACCACAATTAAGCAACAACCTTATTATATTTTGTGTCCCACCCCACCCGAGACACTCAAATAGCCGGCGGTCATTGCTTCATTGTGATACGCAAGCCCCTTCACCGCGGCAAGGTAATGATCATGAAGGGGGATGGGCACATGTACATGCCTTTTGTTTTTTTGTTGCAGCCACCCGCAGTGCAGCCAGAAAAATTAGTCAGGCATGTACACGCACCAGAAAAATTAGTGTAGCGGCCGCTGCTAGCAGCGGCCTTAAAAATTCAGGAATCCGCCTAGAGTCCTGGACCCTGTTGGTGGTGGCGGAGAAGGCAAGTGGCCTGCAGACAGAGATGCTGTGTGTGGGGACTGACTTAGTCTTCGGTCATGCAGTAGCCCTCCGTGATTCATTCCTCATTCATTTTGATAAAGGTCAGGTACTGAACACTGTCGTGACTTAGGCAACTTCTCTTCTCAGTGACAATGCCTCCAGCTGCACTGAAGGTCCATTCTGACAGGACGCTTGCGGCAGGGCAAGAGAGAAGTTGTATGGCAAATTGGGACAGCTCTGGCCACAGGTCAAGCCTGCGCAACCAGTAGTCCAAGGGTTCATCGTCGCTGCTCGCAGTCTCTACATCCACACTCAAGGCCAGGTAGTCGGCTACCTGCCGGTCCAGGCGTTGGTGGAGGGTGGATCCGGAAGGACTATGGCGAGGAGTTGGACTAAAGAATGTTCGCATGTCCGACATGACCCTGAGATCGCTGGAGCGTCCTGTCCTTGCCTGCGTGGACTTGGGAGGAGGAGGGTTACTGCCAGTGGTACCTTGATTGCGTTGTGCAGCCACATCACCCTTAAATGCATTGTAAAGCATCATCGACATCTTGTTCTGAAAGTGCTGCTTCCTTTCCGCCTTGTGTTGAGTTGGTAACAGGTCCACCACTTTGTGCCTGTACTGAGGGTCTAGTAGCATGGCCACCCAGTACAGGTCATTCGCCTTGAGTTTTTTGATACGGGGGTCCCTCAACAGGCTGGACAACATGAAAGAGGCCATCTGCACAAAGCTGGATGCAGATGTACTCTCCATCTCCTCTTGCTCTTCCTCAGTGACGGGATGCAACTCCTCTTCCTCCCCCCAGCCACGAACAATACCACGGGAACGTGGAGCAGCAGAAGCCCCCTGTGATGGCTGCCGCGGTTGTTCTCCTTCCTTCCTCCTCCACAGAAACATCTTCCTTATCATCATCATCAGAGTCTGACTCCTCTCCTTCCCCACACGACTCCTCTTCTTCCTCCTCCTCTTCCCCCCTCTGTGCTGCCGCAGGTGTTGTGGAAACATCGGGTTCAGATGTAAATCGCTCCCACGACTCCTGCTGCTGTAACTGTTCTCGTTCACGCTCCTCCACAGCTGTATCCACCACTCTACACATGGCACGCTCCAGGAAGTAGGCGTAGGGGATCAAGTCGCTGATGGTGCCCTCAGCGCTACTCACCAGTTTGGTCACCTCCTCAAAGGGCTCCATGACCCTGCATGCATTTCGCATCAGTGTCCAGTTGTTGGGCCACAACATCCCCATCCTCCCAGATTGTGTCCTTGTACTGTAATGATACTGTACTGTAATGACGTCTTTCTCCCGGTCTAGCAGCAGAGAGAACATCAGCAGGGTGGAATTCCAGCGAGTCGGGCTATCGCAAATCAGGCATCTTACCGGCAAGTTGTTTCTACGCTGAATGTCCGCAAAGCGTGCCATGGCCTTGTAAGAGCGCCTGAAATGCCCACACAACTTCCTGGCCTGCTTCAGGACATCCTCTAAGCCTGGGTACTTGGACACAAATCTTTGCACGACCAGATTCAGCACATGTGCCATGCAGGGTACGTGTGTCAGCTTTCCCAAATTCAATGCGGAAATGAGATTGCTGCCGTTGTCACACACCACGTTGCCGATCTCAAGCTTGTGCGGGGTCAGCCATTGCTCCACCTGTTTGTTAAGAGCAGCCATGAGAGCTGCTCCAGTGTGACTCTCCGCTTTGAGGCAAGACATGTCTAACACTGCGTGACACCGTCATACCTGGCATGCAGCATAGGCCCTGGGGTGCGGGGGCTGTGTAGCTGGAGAGGAGATCGCGGCACCAGCCAAGGAGGAGGAGGAGGATGACGACAGCGAAGAGGTGGTAGCAGGCGGAGAGGAGGTGGCTGGAGGCCTGCCTGCAAGCCGTGGAGGTGTGACAAGTCGGTCCGCTGCGCAGCCACGTACTCCCTGCTTGCTGCCATCGGTCACCAGGTTGACCCAATGGGCTGTGTACATAATGTAGCGGCCCTGCCCGTGCTTGGCAACGGAGGCATCCGTGGTCAGGTGGACCCTTGACCCAACGCTCTTCGCAATAAATGACACCACTTGCCTCTCAACTGCACGGTGCAGTTTGGGTATGGCCTTTCGTGAAAAATAAGTGCGGCCTGGTATCTTCTACTCCGGTGTCCCAATGGCCACAAATTGACGGAAAGCCTCTGACTCCACCAGCTTGTATGGTAATAGCTGGAGAGCTAATAGTTCCGCCACGCCAGCTGTCAGACGCCAGGCAAGAGGGTGACTGGCAGACATTTGCTTCTCACGCTCAAATACTTCCTTTACGGACAGCTGGGTACTGCTGTGGGCAGAGGAGAAGGAACCGCTCAAGGGAAGAGGCGGTGTGGAGGAGGGTGGCTGTGAAGGTGCAAGGGAGAAAGCGGATGAAGACGATGCACCTGAAGGAGTAAGAGGAGAAGGAGGGTGGCTTGTCTTTTGAGGGGTGCTGCTTTTCCTCAGGTGTTCTTGCCATAGCTGTTTGTGCCTTTTCTCCAGGTGCCTTCGTAAGGCACTTGTCCCTACGTGAGAGTTGGCCTTTCCACGGCTCAATTTTTGCTGGCAGAGAGAACAGATGGCTTTGCTCCAATCTGAGACACACATGTTAAAAAATTTCCAAACCGCTGAGCCCCCCTGGGCTGATGGCGCTACAGTGGCATCAGCAGCTGACGTTGAAGGGCATGTTGGCTGGCTGGCCATAGCTGGCGATATATGGCGCCGGACACTGCCCCCAGCTGTTTCTGAGGATGAGCTCCCTCTGCTTCTATCATGGAGTTGTCTCCTCCTACTCCTCTCTGACTCCCCCTCTGAACTGTCCCCTGGTCATGTCCTCTACTGGGAACATAGGTGGCATCCGTATAATCGTCATCATAATCCTCCTGCCCAGCTTCGCTTTCCTCAGACACCTCCTCAACTGCACCAACTTCAGGTGGTTCATCATCCCCCTCCTCACACGTTACATCCATACTATCGCTACCTAACTCAGACGTAGGTGGTGTACCTGCGCCTTCTTCTTGTTGTTGCAGTAGTGGCTGGGAATCAATGATTTCACCACCACCACCACCAAATAACTCCTGCGAAGTGTCAAATGCATCGGATGTGGTGCTTGTTGTAGCGCTGGTGGCTGCGGGAGATGAGGTGTTCTGTGTTAAATACTCAAGCACATCCTCACAATTTTGGTAAATGATGGCACGTGCCTTCTTCTCAGCACTGTATTTTGGGCCAGATCCGCATGAAATCTCAGCAACACCACCTCGCACAGACCTGCCGGTGCCTGGTGGCCTTCCTCTGGGTCTGCCTCTACCTCTTCCTCTACCTGGTTTGTCCATTTTGTCCATATCGGGGGGAAGCTAGGTATATGTAGTGAGCTGGTTTCACTCAATACAACAGGTAGTTAGAGAAGCAGTGAGGTGGGTTCACTGAACACAACAGGTAGTTAGATGCAGTGAGGTCGGTTCACTGAACACAACAGGTAGTTAGATGCAGTGAGCTGGGTTCACTGAACAGTAAAGGTAGTTATATGCAGTGAGGTGGGCTCACTGAACAGTAAAGGTAGTTAAATGCAGTGAGGTGGGTTCACTGAACACAACAGGTAGTTATTTGCAGTGAGAGGGGTTCACTGAACAGTAAAGGTAGTTAGATGCAGTGAGGTGGGTTCACTGAACACAACAGGTAGTTATACCAAATCCACGTTCAGTCCTTGCGGGCTGTGCTTGCTCTTACCATTGTTGTTTGTGGTCCAACGAAATTAGTGAGCCGCTCTCCATTAGGTGTTGGTGGTGGGAGTGACACACTGTTTGTATACGCAGCGCTGGTCAAGTTTAATGTTTGGATTGTGCAACAAGTAGTTAGATGCAGTGAGCTGGGTTCACTCAACACAACAGGTAGTTAGATGCAGTGAGGTGGGTTCACTGAACACAACAGTGAACCTGTTGGGCCTGGTGCAGGCGAACGCGAACCACCAAAGTTCGCCTGTAACCATTCGCCGGCGAACCGTTCGGCCCATCTCTACTGATGGACTGCTGCTGTGCATGTGCTGCAGTTATGGCTTGTGATAATCACTGATGGACTGCCGCTGTGCATGTGCTGCAGTTGTGGCTTGTGATAATCACTGATGGACTGCCGCTGTGCATGTGCTGCAGTTGTGGCTTGTGATAATCACTGATGGACTGCCACTGTGCATGTGCTGCAGTTGTGGCTTGTGGTAATCACTGATGGACTGCCACTGTGCATGTGCTGCAGTTGTGGCTTGTGGTAATCACTGATGGACTGCCGCTGTGCATGTGCTGCAGTAGTGGCTTGGGGTAATCACTGATGGACTGCTGCTGTGCATGTGCTGCAGTTGTGGCTTGTGATAATCACTGATGGGCTGCCGCTGTGCATGTGCTGCAGTTGTGGCTTGTGGTAATCACTGATGGACTGCCGCTGTGCATGTGCTGCAGTTGTGGCTTGTGGTAATCACTGATGGACTGCCACTGTGCATGTGCTGCAGTTGTGGCTTGTGGTTATCACTGATGGACTGCCACTGTGAATGTGCTGCAGTTGTGGCTTGTAGTAATCACTGATGGACTGCCGCTGTGCATGTGCTGCAGTTGTGGCTTGTGGTAATCACTGATGGACTGCCGCTGTGCATGTGCTGCAGTTGCGTCTTGTGGTAATCGCTGATGGACTGCCGCTGTGAATGTGCTGCAGTTGCGTCTTGTGGTAATCGCTGATGGACTGCCGCTGTGCATGTGCTGCAGTTGTGGCTTGTGGTAATCACTGATGGACTGCCGCTGTGCATGTGCTGCAGCTGTGGCTTGTGGTAATCACTGATGGACTGCCGCTATGCATGTGCAGCAGTTGTGGCTTGTGGTAATCAATGATGGACTGCTGCTATGCATGTGCTTCAGTTGTGGCTTGTGGTAATCACTGATGGACTGTCGCTGTGTATGTGCTGCAGTTGCAGCTTGTGGTAATCACTGATGGACTGCCGCTATGCACGTGCTGCAGTTGTGGCTTGTGGTAATCACTGATGGACTGCCGCTGTGCATGTGCTGCATTTGTGGCTTGTGGTAATCACTGATGGACTGCCGCTGTGCATGTGCTGCAGTTGTGGCTTGTGGTAATCGCTGATGGACTGCCGCTGTGCATGTGCTGCAGTTGTGGCTTGTGGTAATCGCTGATGGACTGCCACTGTGCATGTGCTGCAGTTGTGGCTTGTAGTAATCACTGATGGGCTGCCGCTGTGCATGTGCTGCAGTTGTGGCTTGTGGTAATCACTGATGGACTGCCGCTGTGCATGTGCTGCAGTTGTGGCTTTTGGTAATCACTGATGAACTACCGCTGTGCATGTGCTGCAGCTGTGGCTTGTGGTAATCATTGATGGACTGCCGCTGTGCATGTGCTGCAGTTGCGGCTTGTGGTAATCACTGATGGACTGCCGCTATGCATGTGCTGCAGTTGCGACTTGTGGTAATCACTGATGGGCTGCCGCTGTGCATGTGCTGCAGTTGTGGCTTGTGGTAATCACTGATGGACTGCCGATGTGCATGTGCTGCAGCTGTGGCTGTGCATGTGCTGCAGTTGTGGCTTTTGGTTATCTCTAATGGACTGCTGCTGTGCATGTGCTGCAGTTGTAGCTTGTGGTAAACACTGATGGACTGCCGCTGTACATGTGCTGCAGTTGCGGCTTGTGGTAATCACTGATGGACTGCCACTGTACATGTGCTGCAGTTATGGCTTGTGGTAATCACTGATGGACTGTCGCTGTGCATGTGCTGCAGTTGTGGCTTGTGGTAATCACTGATGGACTGTCGCTGTTCATGTGCTGCAGTCGTGGCTTGTGGTAATTACTGATGGGCTGCCGTTGTGCATGTGCTGCAGTTGTGGCTTGTGATAATCACTGATGGACTGCCGCTATGCATGTGCTGCAGTTGTGGCTTGTGATAATCACTGATGGCCTGCCGCTGTGCTTGTGTTGCAGTTGTGGCTTGTGGTAATCACAGATAGACTGCCGCTGTGCATGTGCTGCAGTTGTGGCTTGTGATAATCACTGATGGACTGCCATTGTGCACGTGCTGCAGTTGTGGCTTGTGGTAATCACTGATGGACTGCCACTGTGCATGTGCTGCAGTTGTGGCTTGTGATAATCACTGATGGACTGCCACTGTGCATGTGCTGCAGTTGTGGCTTGTGATAATCACTGATGGACTGCCACTGTGCATGTGCTGCAGTTGTGGCTTGTGATAATCACTGATGGACTGCCATTGTGCATGTGCTGCAGTTGAGGCTTGTGGTAATCACTGATGGACTGCCACTGTGCATGTGCTGCAGTTGTGGCTTGTGGTAATCACTGATGGACTGCCACTGTGCATGTGCTGCAGTTGTGGCTTGTGGTAATCACTGATGGACTGCCACTGTGCATGTGCTGCAGTTGTGGCTTGTGGTAATCACTGATGGACTGCCACTGTGCATGTGCTGCAGTTGTGGCTTGTGATAATCACTGATGGACTGCCACTGTGCATGTGCTGCAGTTGTGGCTTGTGATAATCACTGATGGACTGCCACTGTGCATGTGCTGCAGTTGTGGCTTGTGATAATCACTGATGGACTGCCACTGTGCATGTGCTGCAGTTGTGGCTTGTGATAATCACTGATGGACTGCCATTGTGCATGTGCTGCAGTTGTGGCTTGTGATAATCACTGATGGACTGCCACTGTGCATGTGCTGCAGTTGTGGCTTGTGATAATCACTGATGGACTGCCACTGTGCATGTGCTGCAGTTGAGGCTTGTGGTAATCACTGATGGACTGCCACTGTGCATGTGCTGCAGTTGTGGCTTGTGGTAATCACTGATGGACTGCCACTGTGCATGTGCTGCAGTTGTGGCTTGTGGTAATCACTGATGGACTGCCACTGTGCATGTGCTGCAGTTGTGGCTTGTGATAATCACTGATGGACTGCTGCTGTGCATGTGCTGCAGTTGTGGCTTGTGGTAATCACTGATGGACTGCCGCTGTGCATGTGCTGCAGTTGTGGCTTGTGATAATCACTGATGGACTGCCACTGTGCATGTGCTGCAGTTGTGGCATGCATCTGTAGCTAAATTCTACCTGGTAGATCATTTCCGATGTGTAATTTTAGAACACCGCAGCGTTCCTTGTCTTTAATCCTTTATAACATTGCAAAGGGCGAATACATTGAATTCTAGAGACATTGGCCCATATGCAATTAACTTTTTCTCCTGATTTTTCTCCTAGGAGATCATTTTGTTAACTTCTGTTTAAAATAACTTTTCAGCACTGTGCAATTGAAGAAGTATCAAAATGTGGGAGAATAAAGTACTATCTAAATTATTTTGAGTATTTTCTTGCTTGTTTGTGGCTTAAAATACATCTTATAAATAAGGTATGAATATATCACCTAGGAGGAAAGTTTTATAGGGGCCATTGTGTTGTTTAGTGTTGTGTTTTGAACCTCCTCTTTCCATTGGCTTATCCATTTTTGGTTATCTGCATATTTTACCTCATTTATATTGTTAGTTAGATGGGAGACTTATATTATTTGGGATGGAAGACTTACTGTATATTTATTGTATGGAGCTTGACCATTGCTCTATTTTATATGTTTTTACAGTGTTTATAATTTTTGTAACTTACAAACAAAACGGTAGCTGCTTGTTTGTAAGTTACGAAGAATTATCAACCCTGTATAAACATATAAAGTAGAACAACGCCACTACAAAAAAAACCCCAAGGCTAACCTTAACCCTTCCTCCCCCATGGCTAATCTTAACCATCCCAATCTCCGGTAAAAATAACCTAGCAATAAACATCAACTTTCGGACGCCACCATAAGGGCCCAAATGATCGCCTACGGCTTCTGATAAACCCAAACTTCCGTCGCTAGTGGATGCCCACATTTCCTGCTTCTGTTACAAATATGGAGGTCTCCCTTAAACCGCTCCACCTTTTAAATTACCGTATATTCCGGCGTATAAGACGACTGGGCGTATAAGACGACCCCCCAACTTTTCCAGTTAAAATATAGATTTTGGGATATACTAGCCGTATAAGACTACCCCTCTTCCAACGCACACCAAATTAAAATAAAAATTAAAAAAATCATGTACTGGTGCTGTGTATGAACAGATACTGTTGCTGTACTGTATGTGTTACCCAGTATATAACAGTATTTAGGCGATTGACTTGTTGCATTGGTCAACTCTCCTTAAATAGACTGGTCAGCTCTCCTTGTTTACCTGTTTATCAGAGCGGTATGGAAGAATAGATTGCGCTCCCTCAGCAGGGAGATCTGAGAGGCGGTAACAGGATAGGGCATATCACCCGGCATCAATGACGCCCGGCATATAAGACGACCCCCAACTTTTCAGAAGATTTTCAAGGGTTAAAAAGTAGTCTTATAGGCAGGAATATACAGTAATATTAAGAATACTAGACTCCAGTAAGATTCTAATACTAGTACATATAAAATATATTCATCTTATACGTTTATTTTCAGTTCAGGTTTGCTTTAAAATATTGAAGCAAAACGGTGTAGTCGCTCAAAGAAAGTCTGCCAGATTTCAGTTTTAAATCTGAACAAGGATTTTGATTGATTGCTCTGGGCAAAAGCTTTACTTTTTCTAGAGTTCTCTTAGTACCGATCTTGATAAAAGAAGTCTCAGACTGTACTATTGAAATGATATTCTATTTATTCTTTGATACGTTTAATAGACTTTTTAGTGCACTGTATGCCTCAGCTGCAGATGGAGGACAATTTAAAAAGCAGCTGATCAAAACCATTAAAGCCCCTCAAAGGGTAATTTCCCAAACCTTGAAAATTGACTTTTGGATAAAATCCAGTCTGTTAATGAACACACAATTACCTGCTTTAGCAATTCTAGTATTGAAATGGGCTTTTGTAATTCCTATGCTGTTCACTAAGTGCAAATCTACCCACAGAGCAAATAAAACGCTTGCATGAAAGACTGTGAGCCAAGGTGGGACCACCTGCCACCACAAAAGATGGAAGGATTCTGATTGATATAACTCATTAAATAGTATAGCAATTAGAATCTTTACATTCTCTTAAACCATTCCATATCAAGAACTTGTTTTCATCTTATAGACTAGAGCAGATTTGCCGTTCTAGCTAAGTCCCTGTTGATTCAGCAATAACTTTCTTTGACTACCTTTTCCCTCAAAACATATTTTATGGTCACCTTATTTTTCATGGAAAAGGAAGAAAACTATGGAAAAAATATACTGGTTTTCATATTTTGTCCAATAAAGTTATAAAATAAACAAAGCTTTTGTAGATAAAAGCCACACATTGGTCCTTATCCAATTCATTTTTCCTCCTAAGATTTCTCCCAGGTAATATTTTTGCAACTTAGCAATAAAATGGCTTTTGAGCCTCCAGCAAGCAAGAAACTACTCAGAATAATCTTGACAGTACTTTTCACCTGTTTTTGGTATTTTTTTCAATTGCAGAGTGCCGAACAATTATTTTAAACAGAAGATGAAAAAGTTTTGCCTAGGAGAAAACGTAGGAGAAAAAAATGAATTGAATGAGGGCCATTGTATTCAGCTATTTATCCTGTTATCACAAGACTTCAATTATGTTGCTGGTACATTGTATGGTGACAATATTTTATTTTGAAAGAAAGATATATATTTCAAGCATCATGTACATGTACATTTTTAATGGTAAAAATGGTAAGAAAAGGTTAATAGGGAAGGTATGATGATGAATTATCTGCCATGTAAAAAGTGTGGTCTTAGAAGTGGGTTTGGTTATAAGAGGTAGCTGAACAGTATTTGCATTGTAATAGCGCCCATATTTAGTTCCCAATGCCCTATTCTATGTCTCTCCCTCTCAGTGTCCCCATTATAATGCCCCCCCTGTAATAGGTTTCTTCTATCCCAGCTGGGCACCGGAGGTGCAGGTGAGCCCTTTGCCCTCAATGTCAAGGACAAGTCAAACATTTTTTTTTATTATAAGAAATCATTTACAGGGATGTTTTATAAAGGTTTATAAAACATCCCTCGATTGTATTTAAGTTTACCCAAGATGACTTGATGAGATATCAAATATATTAAAAACTAGGCTGTGTTCCTTTTTTTCTTATACTGCGTGAAAGAGTCAATCTAATCTGCTGGCATGCAAGTGACAGCCTCTCTCTTGTGGGATCCTTGTCAGTGTATAGTGTAACCCCACTGATAAGGAATTACAGTCATAAAACTTAACCTGGCAGAGAAAACAGGGGAGAGTAAAAAAAAAAAAAAAAAAAAAAGGTTATATATATATATAATTTATTTACTAGCCGACCCGTGGCGTAACATACACCGCATAAGGGGGTAGCGGTCAGGAAGGGGGTATTGGGCACATCGGCGGGGAGGGGGTTCGGACCCCCTCCCTCACCTGGGTCCCCCATGTGCGCTCCCCCTCCAGCTTAAGTTCGTGGTGGGGAGGAGGGTCGAACCCCCACTCCCTCACCTGGGTCCCCCATCTGTGCTCCCCCTCTAGCTGAAGTTGAGCAGCAGCCGCCGCTATTAGTAAGAGGCAGGGGGCGGGGATGACTCACCTCTCCGCGTTCCAGCATGCGTTCCACTGTTGTCACTTCCTGCAATGCCGCCCACTGTATTGTAAGTGGCCGGCATTGCAGAAAGTGACGACAGTGGAACGCACGCTGGAACGTGGAAGAGGTGAGTCATTCCCGCCCGCTGCCTCTTAATAATAGCGGCGGCTGCTGCTCAACTTAAGCTAGAGGGGGAACGCAGATGGGGGACTCAGGTGAGGGAGGGGTGTGGGTCTGACCCCCCTCCCCGCTGCTGTGTCCAATACCCCCTTCCTGCCCGCTACCCCCTCCAGCTTGGCGGACACCCTCCAGCTCGACGGCAAGTCTAGGACCGCCCCTGGGGGCAGGGCGCTACTTCTTCTTCTTGCTCGAAGGTTGAGGCACGTAGCCTAATATATATATATATATATATATATATATATATATATATATATATATATATATGTGTTTTTTTTTTTGTTTGTTTTTTTCAGGGTAAAATGCCCAACCATGTTAGATAGACTTTATTATCATGCTTATGGCATTGGGCTTGGTAGTAGCAACTTCATGGCAAAAAAAATCAGAATTATGATGCAGAATTATAGTGCAAAATTTTAGACTATTGTAAAATTCATTTACCATGTAATCCTAATTATGATCTGAAATTTCGTAATGACACAGAATTTAACAGAAACATACTTTTCTTATGCTTAGACTTTAATGCATTTCTGTGAAAATGTGTTTTCTCATATATGATTATTTGTCTTCTTAAAGAGACTCTGTATTGTTAAAATCGCACAAAAGTAAACATACCAGTGCGTTAGGGGACATCTCCTATTACCCTCTGTCACAATTTCGCCGCATTAAAAGTGGTTAAAAAAAGTTTTAAAAAGTTTGTTTATAAACAAACAAAATGGCCACCAAAACAGGAAGTAGGTTGATGTACAGTATGTCCACACATAGAAAATACATCCATACACAAGCAGGCTGTATACACCCTTCCTTTTGAATCTCAAGAGATCATTGTGTGTTTCTTTCCCCCTGCATCTCTCATGCACTGAAGTTTCAGGCTGCTCTTTTCTTCCTGCAAACAGCTTTGCCCTTGTCTGGAATTCCTCAGTATGTGAAAGCCCAGCCAGCTCAGAGGAGGATTTATCCAGCTTGTAAAATATAAGAGAGAAGAGAGAAGCTGCTCTAATCTAAATAATACACAGGCAGTGTGCATAGAGGGGCCTGGAAGGGGGAGTTCATAGCAGAACCACAACACTGAAGAACTTGGCAGCCTTCCAGACACAGGCCGACAAGTCTGACAGGGGAAAGATACATTGATTTATTACAGAGATGGTGATAGAAGAACGCGCTGCAGTAAGCCACAACACATTAGAATAGCTTTTGGAACTTGTAGGATGATAAAAAACAGGATGCAATTTTTGTTACGGAGTCTCTTTAAGCCTCATAAACTTTAATGCATTTGTGCAAAAATTATGCAAAATCAAAATTACCCACAAAATCCTAATTATAATCAGAATTCTAACTGAAAATGATGCGAAGATTCACTAACTGGAAATGACTAGTTACGATCAGCCCTACGAGGCAGGAATGCCTTTGTGATTTATCAAACTGCTATGGTGGACCAGGTGCACAGCCACTAATTGACCTTAATTCACCAAGGGCCGTTCGGTAAAATAATTTAGGTCGGTAGAAAACTCAAATAAAATACTGTTTAAAAAAAAAATACCACAATCGATATTTTACACTTTTTTCCCCAGATGTATTAAGATTTTCCACATGCGGTAGAAATTCGGTAAAATACCAAAAAGGCATGCTTCAATCCACCAAGCCCTGCTTGGCGAGTCTCACCAGCTGTGGAGAAGGTCAAGCAGGAAGCTGTGAGTCTTCCCATAAGTGGTGTGCATGAGCAGGGGCGTAGCAATAGGGGTTGCAGAGGTAGCGACCGCATCAGGGCCCTTGGGCCAGAGGGGCCCCGAAGGGCCCTCCCTCAACTGCGGTATTAGCTTTCTATTGGTCCTGTGCTCATAATAATCACTTCTATAGATACTTTTAATAGTGGTAATTATTAACAAACTGCTCCCCATCCCCTTCCTGCACCTCTGACACTGTAGTTGCCATTGGCAGGTTTTGGTGTGTCGTATCAATTTTTATGTATAGAGTGTATGGGGGGCCCCCAATGTAAAACTCGCATCGATGCCCACAGCTCCTTAGCTACGCCACTGTGCATGAGTCTGGGATTTTTCTGTCCAGTGCAGCCCCAGCATCCTTTTAGATGTGCTGCAGCCACTAGAGGGAGCCTTTCTGTATACCACTTTATGGATATGCACATCTATATGGATACAGAAACCCCTGTCTAAATGTCTCCTTCTCCTGCTCCGCCATTCTGAAGTCCCGCCTTTCAGAGTATCGGATCAAATGGGGTGAGAATCAGGACTGTGTGGCTCTCCCTATTTGCTGTCTGGCTCTCCCTATTGACTATCTGCTACATCTGTCAATGTTAACACATAGAGATTGTGCGTTACCAGCTGGTCAGAGCTGGAGGTAAATACTGAACACTATTATTACTTGATTTACCGATGCTTTAATCTTTGTGAATTGCAATGTCTTGAGATTTCTTGTGGTATTTACTGCACAAGTCAGTAATTTACCTCACTAGTCGGTAATTTTACTTTTGAGTGCGGTAATTGGTTTAGTGAATTGGCATTTAGCAAGGAGATCAGTAAAATCAGCTGTTTTCTGCATTACCCGGTGGCGTAGTGGTTAGCGCTCTCGCCTTGCAGCGCTGGGTCCCCGGTTCGAATCCCAGCTAGGTCAACATCTGCAAGGAGTTTGTATGTTCTGTCTGTGTGGGTTTCCTCTGGGTACTCCGGTTTCCTCCCACATCCCAAAAACATACAGATAAGTTAATTGGCTTCCCCCTAAAATTGGCCCTAGACTATGATACATGCACTACACGATACATACATAGACATATGACGATGGTAGGGACTAGATTGTGCGCTCCTCCGAGGGACAGTTAATGACAAGACAATATATACTCTGTACAGCGCTGTGTAACATGTCGGCGCTATATAAATACTAAATAATAATAATAATTACCGAATGCGGTAATGCTTAGTGAATTGAGGCATACTGTATGTGTGATAGCTTTTTTGCTTGATAGTAAATCACAGTCATACAGTACAATATCTAGTTAATCTGCTTTAGTCGAATGTTATACATGTATAACAGTGACATTTATCTCAGTATAATTTTAATAAGACGGCACAATGTTTTTAACAGCGTTATTGATATGAATAATTCACTGCATTAATACGCGCTCATTGATTAATGCTCTGTATAAGTTTTATTATACACTTCATGTTAAACACCCCATTCAATTTTTTTGGGCCTAAGGGATTTCCCCTCCAGTGGTGGATGACCTTGTAATTCTACTTCTATTTCAGGAATTCATAAGGTACATATTATACAAATACATCAGAGGGTAATATAATAGCTTGGCGGATGAGCTTTTTGTCCCTAGGCCTTCTCAAAGGACTAGAGGACATGATCTGCGGATGGAGGAAAAACGTTTTAGCCATTTATTTAGGAAAGGGTTCTTTACAGTAAGAGTGATTAAGATGTGGAATGCATTGCCACAAGAAGTCGTTATGGCAAACTCTATACCTGCATTTAAAGGGGGCTTAGATGCTTTCCTTGCGTTGAAAGACATCCATGGCTACAATTACTAGGTAATGCCTAATGATGTTGATCCAGGGATTTTATCTGATTGCCATCTGGAGTCAGGAAGGATTTTTTCCCTTTTGGGGCTAATTGGACCATGCCTTGTAAGGGTTTTTTCGCCTTCCTCTGGATCAACAGGGATATGTGAGGGAGCAGGCTGGTGTTGTACTTTGTACTGGTTGAACTCGATGAACGTATGTCTTTTTTCAACCAAAATAACTATGTAACTATATTACTATATTATTTATACAGCGCTGACATATAACGTCACGCCGGTAATCCGCTATTAGGCCGCACCATAACAGGCGCACTGCACTGCATTAACAGGTGCACTGCATTGCTTTTGCAGTGCAGTCCAAAGTTCCATTACAATGCGGCCGTTATACCGCACTGCAACGCCCCACTGTGATCAAAGCCTACAATGTCACATCACTCTACATTTTAAATGGGTGTTACTACCACTGTCCAGTGGGTTAACCCATTTACTTATCAGTGTATTTTTGGGAAGAAACCAGAGCGTTAAGAAATTGTATGTGGTGTTACCAGCTTAATTTGGCTGATGACTTTATAAAATGTGATCATACAGAGTGACCAGCAGCAGAATCCTTCTGCCACGGTCACAGCAGGCTGTTGAAGTGAGAACCATCCATTTCTGCCCAGCCTTGCAGTGCTTTGGCTCTTGTTTACTTGCTGCACATACTCTCTATTGCCTAACACAAATGAATGGGAGATAGACCATGTACATTGTGCATCAGTCAGGGGCGTAGCAATAGGGGGTGCGGAGGTTGCGACCGCATCGGGGCCCTTGGGCCCGAGGGGCCCCAAGGGACCCTCCCTCAATTGCATTATTCGCTCTCTATTGGTCCTGTGCTGGTAATATGCACTTCTATAGATGCTGTGAATAGTGGTAATCATTAATACACTGTTCCCCATCCCCTTCTTGCTGAGATTGTCCTTGGCAGGTTTTGTTGTGCTGTATCATTGGTTATGTATAGAGTGCTTGGGGGCCCCAATGTAAAACTTCCATCTGGGTCCACAGCTCCTTAGCTACGCCACTGGCATCAGTGCAACAGTCTGCTGTGATCCTGGCAAAGTGCTGCCCCTGCTGGATGTTCTGCATTATCACGTGTTATTGGGGATTAGTACAAGGACCTTTGACTTTAGTGCAGCTGTGGTTTTAACATGACTTTTAATGGAAAGTGCAGATCATCTGCAAGTCCTGTTTGCTTGTTTTTTTTTTCCCTAGTGTTCACAGGCCCTTTTCAGTTTGAGCTCAGCTTGCTTAAAGCCAGACCTGAACTGAAGTCAGAACTCCATATATAAAAGCACTAAATTTGTTGGTGAACATTTTACATGTAGGATTGGGTACATGGGTAAAATCTACATTGGGTTTTTGCAAAGTGATTTTTTTTCTTATGGTGGTTTTATTGTTTACTTCTCATCATTCAACTAACCTTTTTTCGGACCCTTAACCATAATCTCTCCATGTAAGCATATGTGAACTGAAGATACACTTAAGAAATACCGTAATTAACTGTATGTGTAGCAGCAGTGGTATGTTTAACTTTCCTGATGTTTCATATCTTCTCCTTCAGGGGTAAAGTTTGATCTCTGAAGTGTGCACAGCAGCCATGCTAGTGGGACCTAATATCTGGGGCATTCAGCTCCCAATATGATGAAATTATTAGCTTTTAATTTTCGTTTAGCACTTTGTTGTTATCGGGGTCGTTTGCTCAACCAAATAAAAGTTTTTTGTTTCTGTTTACTCTTCGGGGTAATCAGGGCTGTATTTGTCTGCAATTCAACTGTCTCATTTGCAAACATAAAAAGCTGGTCTATGAACTCTTGCAATGCAAAAAACATTAAAGTGAACATAGTCAAGTTATAAGTAGGCTTAGTACTGTACATATTAGTGTTTATTTAATCATTTCACATGTCAGTTCACCTATACTTTAATTCTTTCTTGACCTCTAACCCTAACCTATTCCCTTAAAGGGGCTCTGAAGCCAAATAAAGATTTTGACTTACCTGGGGCTTCTTCCAGCACCCTGGACTCCTACTGTGCCCACAATGGCCTCCTGATCTCCTCCGGGCAGCGGCGGTGACCTCCCGCAAAGCTGGGCTGTCACCGCCAGTCAGCGGCTACTGCATACGTGCTGGTATCGCTCCTGGGACCGGGAGGTCATTTGTATTTTCCGAAGTAACTCACCCACGCATTACTTTCTATTCATGTTCTTATATTACACAAACAGGAAATAATGCGTGAGGACATCTTGTGGCCAAATAGTAAAATTACACCTAAAGACATTTATTTTAATAAAAATACCCACACTTACATTTAAAATTAACTCCTTCCCTCCCACACACGCCCATAGTACCCAAATACATTTTTTTGTATTAAAATAAAAATAGTTGCCTGGGACTGAACTTTTTTTCAACATGTTAAGAGGGTATATTACTGTTATTTTTTAAATTATGGGCTTGTAATACGTGATGGATGCAAAACTAAAAAAAAATGCACCTTTATTTACTAATAAAATATTGGCTTCCTACATTGTACTAGGGAAATATTTTAAACTGGCCGACCCGCGGCGTAGCATACGCCGCATAAGGGGGTGGAGGGCAGGAAGGGGGTATTGGGCACAGCGGCGGGGAGGGGGTCGGACCCCCCCTCAACTGGGTCCCTCATGTGTGCTTCCCCTCCAGCTTAAGCTCAGCAGGACCCCCCCCCCCTCACCTGGGTCCCCCATGTGTGCTCTCCCTCCAGCTTAAGCTCAGCAGGAACCCCCCCCCTCACCTGGGTCCCCCATGTGTGCTCTCCCTCCAGCTTAAGCTCAGCAGGAACCCACCTCACCTGGGTCCCCCATGTGCGCTCCCCCTCCAGCTTAAGCTCAGCAGGAACCCCCCCCCTCACCTGGGTCCCCCATGTGTGCTCTACCTCCAGCTTAAGCTCAGCAGGAACTCCCGCCCCTCACCTGGGTCCCCCATGTGCGCTCCCCCTCCTGCTTAAGCTCAGCAGGAACCCCCCCTCACCTGGGTCCCCCATGTGCGCTCCCCCTCCTGCTTAAGCTCAGCAGGAACCCCCTTTCACCTGGGTCCCCCATGTGCGCTCCCCCTCCTGCTTAAGCACAGTAGCAGCCGCCACTATTAGTAAGAGGCAGCGGGCGGGGATGACTCACCTCTTCCGTGTCCCATCGTGCGTTCCACTGTCGTCACTTCCTGCAATGCGACAGTGGAACGCACGCATTGGTGTAATTTGCCTGTATTGGTGTAATTTGCCTTTTTAAAACAGAAGGAAATCTGCAATAATTCAGCTATAAGTGAACATTT
Source organism: Hyperolius riggenbachi (assembly GCF_040937935.1). Classification (NCBI taxonomy): domain Eukaryota; kingdom Metazoa; phylum Chordata; class Amphibia; order Anura; family Hyperoliidae; genus Hyperolius; species Hyperolius riggenbachi. The sequence goes on from NC_090648.1 coordinate 126,359,423, forward strand.
GTGGTTACCCACAATGCACTGCTACTAAATATGTCAATTATTCTTTTTCACCCTTAGTAACCGAAGCAAACATCCAGAACCACTGTTGTATAGCAAACCTGTAGCTTTAAGTTTTACACAGCCATATCAAACCCACATGTAGACAGCCTATTTCAGACTTTTGGTCCTCATCTGTACATGGCAAGGATTGATAAGGCTGTATGAGATAGGGCTTGGACCAGTACAACAGAGTAACCAAGCAGCTCAGGGCGACCCAAACCACTCGAAATGTATAGGGGGATAAAAGGGACCAAAAAGACCTTCTACTCAAAAAATCAAAACATGGTGTAATTTGGCTTCTTAAAACAGAAGCAAATCTGCAATAATTCAGCTATAAGTGAACATTTGTGGTTACCCACAATGCACCGCTACTAAATATGCAAATTATTCCTTTTCACCCTTGGTAAGTCAAGCAAGCCTATGGGCCTGATTCACAAAGCGGTGCAAACTGTTTAGCACGGGTGTACTAAACAGTTAGCACGTGAAGTGCCGTTCGCAGACTTTTGCACGCGCAAAGTGCCGCGATTTGCGCCATAGCGGCCTTTTGTGCGCGCAAAACTCCGCAATCGTGCGATTCACAGCAAATTGCGCACGCAAAAGACCGCGATCAAGCGAATCGCAGCACTTCACGTGCTAACTGTTTAGCACACCCATGCTAAACAGTTTGCACTGCTTTGTGAATCAGGTCCTATAGCTTTACATTTTACACCATCATATCAAACACACCTGACAGTCTATTTCAGACTTTCAGTCCTCATCAGTACACAGCAGGGATTAATATGGCTGTATGAGATAGGGCTTGGACCAGTACAACAGAGTAACCAAGCAGCTCAGGGTGACCCAAACCACTCGGAATGTATAGGAGGATAAAAGGGACCAAGAAGCCCTCCTACTAAAAAAAGCAAAGCTTGGTGTAATTTTCCTTCTTAAAACAGAAGCAAATCTGCAATAATTCAGCTATACGTGAACATTTGTGGTTACCCACAATGCACCGCTACTAAATATGCAAATTATTCCTTTTCACCCTTGGTAAGTAAAGCAAGCCTATGGGCCTGATTCACAAAGCAGTGCAAACTGTTAAGCACGGGTGTGCTAAACAGTAAGCACGTGAAGTGCCGTTCGCAGACTTTTGTGCATGCTAAAGACCGTGATCGTGCAAATGGCGGCACTTTGCGCTATTGTGGTCTTTTGCGTGTGCGATTTGTGCGATCACAGACTTTTGTGCATGCTAAAGACCGTGATCGTGCAAATGGCGGCACTTTGCGCGCGCAAAAGTCTGTGATCGCACAAGCAAAAGACCGCAATAGCGCGAATCACAGCACTTTGCGTGCACAAAAGTCCACAAACTGTACTTCACGTGCTAAACAGTTTGCACCGCTTTGTGAATCAAGCCTTATGGCTTTAAATTTTACACAGTCATATCAACCCCACATGTGACAGCCTAATTCAGACTTTTGGTCCTCATCAGTACATAGCAGAGATTGATATGGCTGTATGAGATAGGGCTTGGACCAGTACAACAGAGTAACCAAGCAGCTCAGGGTGACCCAAACTACTCGGAATGTGTATAGGAGGATAAAAGAGACCAAAAAGCCCTCCTACTAAAAAAGCAAAGCTTGGTGTAATTTTCCTTCTTAAAACAGCAGCAAATCTGCAATAATTCAGGTATAAGTGAACATTTGTGGTTACCCACAACGCACTGCTACTGAATATGCATATTATCCCTCTTTGCCCTTGGTTTGATTTGACACTACTTCTTCTTCTTCTTGCTTGGACCAGCCCCTTCTTCTTGCTTGGAACGGCCCTGGGGGCAGGGCGCTACTTATTCTTCTTGTTTGAAGGTTGAGGCACTTACTCTATTATATATATAGATATTGCAATAACTGGGGCAAATTGGCAAATACAATGTGTGAGTTTTATGCACAGTAGAATGTTTGATTTTAAAACTATAATGGCCGAAAACTAAGAAATAATGATTTTTGTCCATTTTTTCTTATTATTCCCATTAAAGTCTCAAACTCAGGAATTTTCAAAGTAGCTCGCGAGTCCAAAAACTGTGGTCACCCCTGTCCTACGAGATAACTCAGGAGAAAAAGGTAATTGTATGTAAGCAATAAAGACCTATGAGAGTCTTTAGTCCATCAAATAAGTAGACTGTTGTGAAGTATACTAAGCGTGGCCATGTTCAGATTTGACTACATGTTGGGGCCGTCTGTCCAGCGCCTTTACCGAGCACTAGTGCCTGGTTGGTGCAGGAGAGCCGCTGATAGGTGGTAACTTCAGCTCCTGTCAGCTGCCCATCTGAAAGAGGCCTAACACATTCCATGATATGGTACTGTGGTCTGTTTATTCTTAGTGTGGGCCATCTTGGCACGGGGTGAAGCTGAAAAACAGCACACCCTGCTCCTGCACAAACTCCCGGCCCGCACTGACTACTATTCCCTTTCCCAGTTGTAGCAACTCAGGGGGACCTGTAATTCGGGCATCGGCTATTGCCAGCGGCCAAATTACTCTTACACAGCTCTGTGACAAAATCGGCTGGTTCAATGGAACTGGGTGGAATGTACCTTATACATCATTACAGCCTGCTAGGCACCACAAGCCTTTATGATACTGCCTGATACTGCAATGGACAGCCTGATACTGCAAGGAGCAGCCTGATACTGCAAGGAGCAGCCTGATTCTACAAGGGACAGTCTGTTACAACACTCCTTACTTTTCCTAGCAAATACAGGAGTGTTCCAGCTGCCACAGTCAGCTTCTTTCTAGCCTCAGCAGCTGCAGGAGGCTGCGATTGTACCTGTGGTGAAGTGAAAATGACCTGCTATCACTATACAGAGTATGTCTACCTTGACAGTTTATATGCAGTCTGTCAGAACTTGTAGATATACGGTCTGCCTCTGTGAATCAGTTATGGGTTTCTATTTGCTATTTGTCAGCACTTACAGAGGCACAGTTGGCCATAGTGGCTTCCTGCATGCGTTTTATTAAGGAAGGCTTATTTCCTATTGATCAGAATATCCCCTGTGCACGGCTTCTCACCAGGCCTGGCCCGAGAACTGACAGTAATTGCACACATATATGTACGTATTGACTGTACAGTCATTTTCTCCTCTCTCCCTTAGAATGACATGATACAGCCGAGAATTTGCATGCGAGCTAACAGCTTCTGTCATCACTTGCAATAATAAGCTGTGGATAAATGTATCATGAATAGTCAGAAAATAAGTAATAATGTATATATAAATTAAGTAAATGTTAGAAGTGGACTTATACTTAAATGTCACCATTCCGCAGCAGAACGTATTGCACAATAAATGTTTTCAGGATATGAAGATTGTGAAAGCAATACATACCTTTTTTGAACCTTGACAACCTGAACTTTTAGGAGAATTACAGAATAATATCCCACAGATCTGTATCTAGTGCATATTTAAAGGACAACTATCAAAGTTAACCTAGATTCTAAATGCCACATATATTTCCAGTAATCACTAGAAAATAACAATACAAAGGTTTTTCTTCATCTTTTCATTTTTTTATGTGAATAAAATATTTAGGGCCCGTTCAGATCACAAATGCGGATGGCCATGCGTGCGGAACGCGTGCGGACCGCAACGCGTACGAACGCATGGCCATCCGCATTTGTGTGCGTTGCGTGGCTGATCCCATCACTGAAAAGTGAATGGGACAGCCACGCGTTTTAGCAAAATCTGCGTGCAGCATGCGTTCCCGGACCGCACAGGTCCGGAACGCATGCAGTGTGAACATCAGACATTGCACTCTATGCAATGTCTGATGTCGTGCGTATCGGCCACCTGCGTTTCCAAAACGCGGCTGGAAACGCGTGCAGTGTGAACGGGCCCTTACAGAGAACAGTTTTCACTGTGGGCATTACTATGGAGGACTGTATCCAGAACATCCAGCATACAGAAGCAATCTTCACTGGCTGTAATACTGTGATTGGAATTTCTTAAGAATGATAGAAAGCAGAAATATAGCTTCAAATAGTATAAATAACTCATCAGCTGCAGCTCTGCGCGTTTCTGTCTGTTCCTGTTTCTCTCTCTGCGTCATGCAGTGTAAACAGAGTTTACAGCCAGGAAGAGTTAATTCTAAATGGGGGTGGGGAAGCATCCAGGTAAGGAAAATTTACAGGTCCTTTTCTTCAGATTCTTCTCTGTATATATAAAATCCCTTAGCTGTTCTCATATGCTCTGTCAGAAAGGAGTGTGTGTGTAAGCAGGGCAGAAACAAACAGTAAATAATTCTTCTGTGAATAGAGACACAGAAGTGGAACCTATCTACATGGTACAGCCCTGCCCCCCCCCCCATGCCATCACAAGTTGTTATAAAAGTTTATAAACAACGCATTTTATTCACACAGGCTGCAATGAGAGACCTCTGAAAAGCTTTTTATTGTTGCTGAATAAAAGCTCTATAGTTATGTGGGGTTTGCAGAGGGACAGTTTCTTTGATAGTGCACCCGAGGCAAGCCCTCCCCCCAGGATACTGCAGAGCCTTATCTCATCCCCCTGGCCTCCACTGTTGCCATGGGCAGATCCCTGGAATATATCCGATAAGAGCTTGTCAGATATGTTATGTAGCTGCGTTCCTCTTCATGTATGAGCGGGGCCATACTGCGCCTGCACAAATACGGCCATGCCTGAGCAGTAATCTTGGAGATGCTTGTTTAGGAGCATCTCCATGCTACTACGCATGCACAGCTGTGCTCACACAGGTACTGCATGAGGAGGAGCAAGGACGCAAACTTCTAGAGGGTCCCGGGCAGCGGTGGTGGTCTGGAGGAGGACGAGGGAAGCCTCTGGAGGATCCACATGCTTCCTTCTTCTTAGGTAAGTATCTAATTTTTTTGCTTTAGGATTCTCTTTAAGTCTACATAGAGTTTCCCAATTTATTTTCATCTTAGCTCCTCCATCTCCAAGGCAAGTATAGCCTATAAAAGAGAGAAGAACAATTCAAACACATTTTTATTTTACCCCAAATTTACAGTTTTATTACCTCATGAAAGTACGAAAAGCTTATTTTCCGCAAAGCCCTTATTTTGCTAAGTGTTTCTGATTTTCTATGTCTTATTTAGTACTGCCTCTCCATGCAGCCCTATTCACAAGTGAATTATAAACCCAAGTGATAAACACAAATAGGAGATGTATACGATGACAGATAAAGCTAACATGACATGCTTAAGAATGTATTCAGACAGGAATTAAAAATATACAGTGAAACAAATTCTGATAGTAATAGTCTATTTTTGACTGGCCATTTTGAAGGCAATGCTGTTCTATTTCGTGACTGATGTGTAACACCTTAAATACAAATGAAAATATCCAATTAAGTGAAAAAGACCCAATTTACTAAATTCACAAGTTTAACCTAATTTGCAATCAGCTGACTCATCTATACCCATCAGTCTGGCAAGTTGAGTATTTGCCAGTAGACCGGATGGACCTGAAGATATTTGTGGATTTGCATGATTGGCTGAATCTAAAGGTGGCCACACACGACGATCGTATCTCCCGAAAAAATCAAAAGCTTTTTTTTTTCATTCAACTGAAAAATCCGATCGGATTTCCCATTTTTTTTTTATTTTTATCTAAATGCCAGATATTTTTCTTCAATGTCTCTAAAGATTGTATGGTGTGTGTTAGATTGTCAATTTATTAATATACATACCCAAGCAATTTTATCAGAGTTTCCAATCATTTTTATCATAATTGGGGAAAAATTGAACACGTGTGTGGTACATTGGTCATATTTTTGAAATGTTACAATCAGTCAGAAAAATTTATTGCAATTCTTAAATTGAACAGATATTTAAAAAATTGTATGGTGTGTGGCCACCTTTAGGCAGCCCCATTGTACTAAATCAGCAAATTGTGCTGTCATTTGTGCTTAGCCCCCATAGCATTAAAATACTACCTTAATATTATTGCTTTTTCTGGACACTGGAAGGCTTGTCACATGCAGAAACATTGCCTTATGGGTAATCTATACCAGAGGAGCTTTTTGGTTGTAGTCCAGAAAGACTTGGGCTGAGGGTTTCTTATATTTTAGATTAGCATAACAAATGTAATGCTCGCAATGCATGAATACCCCAATGACAGGAATAACACCAATAACACTATAATTCTGGCAGTGACCCTCACCCTGTCACCCACCATATGCTCAGCCTATGTAATTCCCTTCTCCAGCAACCATTACAAGCACCCTGTGGAATTATCTTGTCTTGTATTAATGGTATATAAGTGACCATTGATAGAGAAGCAGAACAAAAGGTGAGAACTGGGCACAGAATCAATTTCATAATGGAATTCTGACAGAGTAACCAGTCAGGTTACACTGAAAAAGCCAAAAGAAATCAGGAAGCCAGCCGCTAAAACACAGAAGAACAGCATTGTTTTCTCTTAAGAAAAACTATTTCGATATCATCACTTTCACAACAACTAATACAAAAACTAGAGGTTAATTCCTCGTTTACGGATAACTGGCAGAGTCACGCCAATCATTTTGTTTCATTTGTCGGTTGTGGATCCCGATAGACTGGCATTTCCTGCTGTATGGGAAACATGCCAGGAAATCATTGTTTGAGGCCATTTGGTTCTTAAAATGAAATCAAATGGAATAATTTAAATGTGTAGATTGTAGAAATGAGTGATGAATTCAAGTATTATGAAGAATGTGTTGCTTCATTTGCTTAGTGGATAGGGTGGGGGATTCTCAGCTATTATTAGAAGGCTAGTATTTTTTAGTATTTTTAAGTACTCTGTGCAGTAGATATGCAGTGCGGTATAACACTGATGTCATGAATTGCCAGTGTCAAGCCACTCCAGTTTAGCATGTAGGCCAGTTTCCCAAAGAACTGCTCACATTTGCCCCCCCCCCTTTTTTATTCTAGCCAGGAACATTGTGACATACATATCTATTCTGCACCACTTGGAAACTCTGCTCAGTGCAATGGAAAATCCAGAGAAATAATGTTCTTCTGTCCCACTGTGGTCTTTATACAGAATGGAGACACTGAGAGCCCAATATAGTGTAGTATGTACTGGTAAGTGGTTATGAAAGGTAAGTATGTATTTATACTCACAAACATGGGTTACCATCTAGGTAACCACTGTATCAGCAGGTGAGGAGATTAGACCTGTCCCCACTCAGGACTAAGACGTCGCTCTCTGTAGATAGGAAAAAGGGGCAACACCCCTCCACCAACACCCCTCCTCAGAGGCGCTGAGCTTTGCACCAGACCTATCTGAGTTTTATGCTCCATCTCTATTGTCTGATGAAGCGGGATATGCCCACGAAACGCGTTGCACTTGTACTTTCTGGAGTATGTAAATATACACAATACTGGTGTGTGTCTGCTTTAAGGAGGTAAGTCCACCTCTGCCTCCTCTCATTTTAAACATTTTAGAATATTTTATCCTTTTGGCGTCTCTGCCTATTTATACATTCCACTGTGGTCTTTATTGTTTGAGACTTAGGCCCCGTTTACACAGGCATTAAACGCAGTGATTGTGGTGTTTGTCGCACAAGGGCTGTCCATTCAATGAACAAACAGCGCTTTTTAAATGACAGTACAGGCTTTCCTTGTCTTTCATATAAACTCTGTGCTAAAGCCGTCATCTCTAGCCCTGTTGCATCCCGGATGATACATGTAGTGTCCAGGATTGGCTAAATAGGGTGCAGCCATGTCCTTCTATGGGGGTCAAAATGTGATGGCTGAATGACAGGAACCAATTGCCAAATGCTTTTCTGCTTGCATATAGGGAAGCATTTGACATTGGCTAAATCAGACATGCCTGAGGGCTGGTCTGAAGCGCTTTTACTGTTACATACATTTCTGTACAGTTAGAAAACAGGAAAAAAAAGAAAAATCCTCTGATGATGCTAGATTGCAAAACTAGTCGGGAAGGAGACTGGTGGCACTTTTAAACCCATCTCTGGCCAGCACACACATGTACATTTATATCAAGGTACCCATGTTCTGGGCCCTGTATGTAATTGTTTTTTTAGAATTTTATACTTGTTTGATATAATTCTTAGAAATAAAGCAGTTTGCACTTAGAGCTGCCATTTGTTTTTTATGTTCACACCCTAAAACACTGTACTGATATGGACTGGATGATGATACTACAGCCTTAAACTCTGAGAATCTACCCAATATATTCCTGGGCATCAGAACTTTACATACAACAACCTTATAACGTGGTAAGCCTTTTTCCTTTGATTGGCGATGGTGTGCACTTTTACTGTGGAGGTCCAGAGAACCGAGCACAGTGGATGATTACTGTTTGAATTGACCTGCACTGATTATTGTGATTCCATTCATCAGCTACCTGTACTAACTGTAATCTTTAATAAACAGACTGTGAAGGGGGCAGGGCAAAGCACTTAGATCTTATAATAATAATAAAGTCCTTCTTTATTCATTCTTCCTTAATAGAAGCACTTCCAAGTTGATACATAAGACATCTGAGCTGTTAGAAGCCCAATATCGCCCAGGTAGGAATATAAGAGGATGTAGGTTCAATGTCTTTGGCATCAGCAACAGTCAACATTGGGTTGAAGCCAGGAAATCAGACAGCTCTTACTCATAATTCCTTTTGGGAGGTTATTAGAGATTCTGAGATTACATACAAGATACTGTTAGGAAATGTCAGAGATTGCCAGCATTATCACTTCTCATGTAACTCTCTAGCAGACCTTGCTTATCTTTCTGCTGACCCACAGATGTAACAAACTGAACAATTACATCCTTAGGAAAACAGCATGTTGAATCTCACAGTTTCCACATTACCAGGCGCCAGCGCCTCTGTTTTGTGAGATTCATTGTAATATTTCATGGAGAAAACAAGCATTTATTTTGTCAACTGAAGCAGGAGCTTCGATTTTCTGATCTGTACAATGAAGCCTAGTAGCCTACAACTGAGCCTTGATTTGCTACAAGGCAAACATACTTTCCTTTTTCCACCCCTCTTCATATAGGAGACCCATTAAAAAGACCTTACAGCAAAATAATCAATTTCCATTAACGCTTAATTAGTCATTCATCACTATTTATTCCTCAGCATGAAACATCCGCTGTTGAAAACCTAATACGTTTAGCTGGGGACTTAGAGAGTTTACTATTTGAGTCAAGCACAAAAGCGGAGGGAACACATTTTGTGTTTGCCTCCTCCTCACTGTTCGTTCAGGCTAATTACACACTTAGGCCTTGTTCAGACGATACGCGCTGTTGTGCGCATTTCGGCAGCGCGTATAGTGTACACACAAGAACGGTAGAAGGGCATAGACAGCCCTTCTACCGTTCCCATCATATGTGCTGCACAGCAGTGAGATGCGCTATCGCACTGCTGCATGCATTTTTCCAGAGTTGCAGCGCAGATCCATTCACTGTAGTGAATGAGATCTGCAGTGCAGCACATAGTAGCGCAGATGGCGTGCAATCGTAGGCGGTGCATTCCAATCACACAGCCATCTGGTAAAAAAACAACAATGTGGGGTCCCCCCTCTTAAAGGCTCTGTAACCCCTTGTCCCCCATGCTGGCTGGGATAGCCAGAATGCGGAGCCCCGGACAACTGGGGCTTCGCACCATGGACAAGGGGCTCTTCCCCACCTCTGGTGCCCCAGGAGGAGGTGGGGGCGACGACTCCCAGAGGGGGTTCATGGCAGCATCTGGGAGTCCCCTTTAAGAAGGGGACCCCAGATGCCCACCCCCCCTCCCAGGAGAAATGAGTATAGGGGTACAAAGTACCCCTTACCCATTTCCACAAAGGGTTAAATAGTAGATAGAAGGATGAAGCCGGCACCATCGGTAGTATTAATGCTCTTTTAATAGGTAAAAAACATGCTAACAGCCAAAAAGCGACGTTTCAAAGTCTAGCTTGAGAAAGAGGCTACGTGCCTTGAAACGTCGCTTTTTGGCTGTTAGCATGTTTTTTACCTATTAAAAGAGCATTAATACTACCGATGGTGCCGGCTTCATCCTTCTATCTACTGCTCAGATTCTGGAGTGTTGCCAGAAACGCCGTGGCACATCAAGCCTGATCTCTCAGAGGAGTGCTCCACCACCCACTAACACACAAAGGGTTAAATGAAATAAAAATGCAACAATGAGAAAAGTCCTTTAATGTTCTTAATTAACCAGAAATACTTACCTGTACCTTTAAAAAATGTTCCCACGCCATTATCCTCGGTAAATGATCCAACAAATACAGTATCCTCCAATCTTGCTATCTTCAATTAAGTTGATTGAAGATCTCCGCCGCCCCCACATAGCAGAAAATGCGTCCTGTGGGATGCATAGCTGCAAGCTCCCACTGTCCTCCCCACCTCCTCACCTGTCACCTCACCTAGCCTGGCACCTAGCAGCACCCATGAGTGCTGCTAGGTGAGGGGTAACAGGTGCAGCCAGGTGTGGTGGAGAGCCGGGAGCCAGCAGCTACGCATCCACACAGGATGCATTCTAAGCTATTACTAACCGGCTCATGAATGAGCCATTTCTTTTTGTATTGAATCAAATGAATTGGTTCAGAGACGATTTATTTGATTCAGTACAAAAAGAACCGGCTCTTTCATGAGCCAGTTAGTAATAGCTTAGAATGCATCCTGTGTGGACGCGTAGCTGCTGGCTCCCGACTCTTCTCCCCACCTGGCTGCACCTGTTACCCCTCACCTAACAGCACCCATGGGTGCTGCTAGGTGCCAGGCTAGGTGAGGTGACAGGTGAGGAGGCGCAGAGGACAGCGGGAGACGGCAGCTATGCGTCCCACAGGACGCATTCTCTGCTATGTGGGGGCGGCAGAGATCTTCAATCAACTTAATTGAAGATCGCAAGATTGGAGGATACTGTATTTGTTGGTTCATTTACCGAGGATAATGGCGTGGGAACATTTTTTTTAAAGGTACAGGTACTCAAAGAGGAACTGTAACTAAGGATTGAACTTCATCCCAGTCAGTAGCTGATACCCCCTTTCCCATGAGAAATCTTTACCTTTTCTCAAACGGATCATCAGGGGTTTCTGTATGGCTGATATTGTGGTGAAACCCCTCCCACAGTGTGATGTCAGCACCTAGGTACTGACATCACACTGTGGGAGCCTTGTTGCATTGTGGGAAATACCAGCTGTTTCCAACTGCCAAACAAGCAGCATCTCCTTCCACAGACATCACTTTCCAGCAGTAAAGATGTCGCCATGTGATACATTTCAGAAAGTAAATTAGGGAGAGGAAATATTTTACAATGGGCAAACACTGACTAAATCATGTATACATATTTATTGTAAAAATTTAGCATTTTTTTTCATGATGTTATTTTCACTGCAGTTCCTCTTTAAATCAAGGTGAAGCACTATAGGGGGTTTGTTCTAGCCCACTGTATCTGATAAACTATATTACTGACCCTGTTAAATAGATTGTCACCCTTGAAAGGCTTACATAATGACATCTTTTTGGCGGGGACAATACAAGATGCATGGTGTTGAGTAGATGCTGATGACCTTAAAGAGACACTGAAGCGGAAAAAAATTATGATATAATGAATTGTATGTGTAGTACAGATAATTACTAGAATATTAGTTGCAAAGAAAATATTCTCATATTTTTATTTTCAGTTATATAGTGTGTTTACAACATTGCGTCATTCTCTAATATTTGCAGTTTACACACTACTCAGCATTCTAAATGATTTTGCAGAGCAGCAGTGAACTTTTGAACCCTTCACAGCAGAGAAAAGAAGATACAGTGACTGACAGTTGAGATAATAGGCTTCAAAACACAGAGCTCTCTGCGACTTTGAAGTTTGTGGAGCTCAATGGCTTTTTTTGCATAGATAACAACTGGAGTTTCTTAGCTCTTTCTGTTCTGGAAACAACATTATACCTATGTCTCTGCTTATAATGTTTTATTTCTTAGCTGTATCACACAAACAAATCATTATATTATAATTTTTTTCTGCTTCAGTGTCTCTTTAATAAGGAATATGTTCAGAGCAGTAGATTCAAAGTATGCCCACAAGCATGGGTCTTTACAGGTTCATAAAACTGTAGCAACTTTTTAAGTTGTTCAAGTCAAAGCCATTAAAAGTTTTCAATCTCTGCATGCCAGATCGTGTTTTAAGTTCTTGGAGATGCGACATACTAATGGTCTATTTCACTTTGGTTTTGCAGTCAAGCTTTTTAACCTATATTTTATTGTTAGAAAACAAATGGGGCTTTCTCTTGATGTTTTATATTAACGAATACTACTGACATCAGTCTATGGTATCGTAAGCAAAAACAGTGCTAGCTCTTTAAAGGACCACTCCAGCAAAAAGTAAGCAGTTAAAATCTGACAGAACCGGTAGGTTTTAGACTAGTCCATCTCCTCATGGGGGGTTCTCAGGGTTTTCACTGTTTTCAAAAGCATTTCCTTGGACGGCAGTTGCTCAGTCTAATTGACAAGGCAGTAGGGAGGTGGGTATCTTACTATTTTGGCAGTTAAACTGCCATTTAGGAAATGCTTTGAAAATGAAGAAGACTCTGAGAATCCCCCATGCGGGGATGGGCTAGTCCAAAACCTGTCGGTTCTGTCAGATTTTAATTGATTACCTTTGCATCAGAGTGGTCCTTTAAGAGTCATTAATGTTGGAGCTCTGCTGCAGTCCGGTACGTGTACAGTGCTGCAGCTCTAAGCAATCATCCATGTTTGAAGCATGTACCAGCACATCGAAACTGTCTCTCTTTTGGAAGAACAACCTCTGTTTTTGAACCATACTCTTCTGCTCCTCTTTTCTCCCCAGTTGTCCCACTGTCTCAAGATATGCATATGTCTTTACAATTCAATGTATTATTTAACTACTTGGAGTATTTCTACAGAACCTAGAAACTCTAAATGACAGCGCTTTTGCTGATTCTCGCCCTATAGTGCCACCCTATATGAAGCAGAGCCTGAGATAATGAGAGTTTCGGTCCAGGTCTTTACACCTGCTTTAGAAGTCTGTGGGCTGAAGTACAAGGCTGGTTTCTCCCTTCAACTCCATAAAAGATTAATGTTAACGTGGCTACTTTAAAGAGAAGCTCCAACCTAGAATTGAACTTTATCCCAATCAGCTGATACCCCCTTTTACATGAGAAATATAATGATTTTTACAAACAGACCATCAGGGGGCGCTGTATGACTGATTTTGTGCTGAAACCACTCCCACAAGAAGCTCTGAGTACCGTGGTACTCTGGGCAAACTGCCACAATGTAACAATGTTCACAGACAGGTATTAGCTGTTTACAGCTGTCTCTAACAGCCAAAACAGCTAGGAGCAGCTACATAACCTGCCCACAGTAAAAATGTCACCATGTAATAAATGTCAGAATGTAAATCAGGGAGAGGAAAGATTTTACAATGAGCAAACACTGACTAAATCATTTATACATAATTATTGTAAAAAATGAAGCACTTTTTTTACTACATTATTTTCACTGGAGTTCCTCTTTAAGAGTAGATTACAGGCAGTCAGACACCCTGCAAATCAATTCAATATTTTTTTTCTCTCAAAATAAACCATAATCTACATTGTCATTGCTCCTGCTGTTGCTAACAGCAACTTGAAATCAAATGAAAATCCAGCAATAGTCCTGACCCCGGCACATCACCTCAGCGAAACGTCACCTCTGATTGGTGCCTACATTGGTTCACAGGACCACCTATGGTTTGTAGGAATGCCATATTAATGACAGCAGGAAGGTCTGGTGAGGCAGTGAACATATTATGGTTGAGCAGTGCACCCTAGTCTACTGTCAATCATTTGATTTTTATAGTTGTCCAACCAGAGAAACAAGAACTCATCATGCTTTATGCAGTTAATTACGTATGCAGCAAGATGGGAATTGGTAGGCAGCATGTACCATAAAAGATATTGATGTAAGGCTGGTTGGTATTACTGCACAGCCCCATCAGATTCCATAAGCATGTTGTGGGTTCCATAGATGGCACACTTCAGGGCCCTGCTTGCACTCCAAGCCAAAACATAAATACATTCTGGGCCCCTCCCTTTCTGCTCCAGCACTGGAGAACCAGTCGTACCACCCAGATACCAGCCCTGGCTTAGGCCACATTCACAGGGCGTTGCAGTGCCTCATAAAGGCTGCTTTGTTATGTGGCTTGCCGCACTGCAATGCACCACCTATGTTCAGTGCAGAGGATGCATTGTGGTATACCAGCATGTATAACTTCACAGTGCATTACCCTGAAATGTGCGTGTTAACAGTGACAGTGAAGCATACTTTTCATTGATTTAATGCTTCTCTGTATGCAACAAAATGTGTCAATAACGTGCCGTTTTCCCAATCCATTGAGATGCGTTTCTGCTGTGGCAGGGAATGCAACGCAATGGCTGCTGGGAACCTAGCCTCACTGTCGAAATTTGTCCCCCATAGCTTACTTTAACCCATTCGCGTTCCGTCGTTATCACGTGAGAAATGTTCACCTCCCATTCATTAGCCTATAACTTTATCACTACTTATCACAATGAACTGATCTATAGCTTGTTTTTTCCGCCACCAATTAGGCTTTCTTTGGGGGGTACATTTTGCTAAGAGCCACTTTACTGTAAATGCATTTTAACAGGAAGAATAAGAACAAAATGGAAAAATTCATTATTTCTCAGTTTTCAGCCATTATAGTTTTAAAATAATACATGCCTCCATAATTAAAACTCACGTATTGTATTTGCCCATATGTCCCGGTTATTACACCGTTAAAATTATGTCCCTATCACAGTGTATGGCGACAATATTTTATTTGGAAATAAAGGTGCATTTTTTCCATTTTGCATCTATCACTATTAACAAGTTTAAAATAAAAAATATATAGAAATATTTCATCTTTACATTTATATTTAAAAAGTTTAGACCCTTAGGTAAATATTTACATGTTTTTTTTTATTGTAATGTTTTTTTTTTATAGTAAACATTTTATTTGGGTAGTTTTGGGAGGGTGGGATGTAAACAATAGATTTATAATGTAAATGTGTGTTAATTTTTATTTTTTTTTACTTTCAGTTGTAGTATTACTCTTTGGCCACAAGATGGCGGCTATGAGTTTGTTTACATGACCTCACTCCTAGCGTAACACACGCTTAGAGTCACGCATCGGGAAGGGAACAGCCAGAAAAAGCACACCTTCCGAGAGAAGCTGTGGCTTTTTCAGCGGGGGAGAGGAATCAGTGATCAGGCACCATAGCCCGATACATTGATTCTGTGGCTACCGAATCCGCGGCCGGGAGTGCGTGTGCACGCTCGCGATCAGCCGCGGGAGCGCGCGGTAGCGCGCATGGTTCCTGAACGTAGTTTCGACGTCCAGGAACCAAAATAGGTTAAGCTAAATGAAAAGATACTTTTTCAGGTATTTAAAAAAAGTTATGGTAAGTAAAAAATAAACAAAACTTGTGGAGCTGTGGATCTATATTCACTGCATTATTTTAAATAAAAGTAAAGTTTCCTTTAAAGTGTCTCAAAAATACTGTGCCATCTGATAGAACTGATGTTTTATCAGCACAAAGCATTATTTGCAACTACTGTATTTTCAGAAAAGACAGAGTCTAAATCACCTACATTTGATGAAAAATAACACCAGTAATTTGCCAGTGAGACACCTGCTGATAAAGCATGCCAGCCCACCAGCTGCCATTATTCTATTATCATTTTCTAGGAAGGACTAAATGTGCCCTGGCATAAACATGTCACGCTCTCCCTGTGCTGCCTAGTAATGCTTTCTAACCAGCTATATAAATGTTTATCCGGCTTTCTTGTCTCTGCTGCAGTGTCAAAATGTCAATGTTTATTATTTGATCAAAAAGAGAGGTGAAATAATGAAACATTGGTTAGAGTACTAAATATGTGTGCAGTATTGTTGGCGGCAGGAAGATAAGATGCAGAGTTAGTATAGATGGCCTGTCCTTTAGATCCTCAGAGCGATGACAAGAGGGAGCAGGGCTGGATGTCTGCAAAGGCCACATAATAATAATTCCTTTTTTGTATAGCGCTTTTCTCCTGTCAGACTCAAAGCGCTTGTAAGGCAGCCACTAGAGCGCACTCAGACAGTAGCAGTGTTAGGGAGTCGTGCCCAAAGAACTCCTTACTGAATAGGTGCTGCTTACTGAGTAGGAAGAGACGAGATTTGAACCCAGGTCTCCTACGTCAGAGACACAGCCCTACGTCAGAGGCAGAGCCCTACGTCAGAGGCAGAGCCCTATGTCAGAGGCAGAGCCCTACGTCAGAGACAGAGCCCTACATCAGAGGCTGAGCCCTACGTCAGAGGCACAGCCCTACGTCAGAGACAGAGCCCTACATCAGAGGCTGAGCCCTACGTCAGAGGCACAGCCCTACGTCAGAGGCAGAGCCCTACATCAGAGACAGAGCCCTACATCAGAGGCAGAGCCCTACGTCAGAGACAGAGCCCTACGATAGAGGCAGAGCCCTTAACTATCCAGCCACATGAGTTGTGGGCTAGGGGGGTAGTGATGCGCACAAATTTCACATGAGGGTTATTTTGCATCATAATTCACAATTATGATGCGAAATCGTTACGCAAAATTTTAGAGAAAATGATAATAAATTTTATATGTAAGTGTAACCAAGAACTGTAGTTTTGCAATTTCACATCATTTTCATGTAATTTCATGTTACGACTTTAGCGGTTAATAGCAAAGCCCCCATACATGCTATTATCACCAAAATTGCCCTGTATGTTTAAAGGATACCCGAGGTGACATGTGACATGATGAGATAGACATGTGTATGTACAGTGCCTAGCACACAGACAACTCTGCTGTGTTCTTTTTTTTTCTTTCTCTGCCTGAAAGAGTTAAACATCAGGTATGTAAGTGGCAGTTCCTGTCTGAGTCAGGACTGGGTCAGACTACAGTGTGAGCCTCACTGATATAGCATTACAACTATAAAACACTTTCTTAGCAGAAAATGGCTTCTGAGAACAGGAAAGAGATACAAAAAATGGGCAATAGATCATAGATTTTAGCTCTGGCATACTTTAATGAATGTGTCATTGAGCAAAAACAATAAAAACTTGAAAGGTAGAATTAAATATAAAATAAAACCGTAGAATATCTTAAAAAGCCATTTTTAGGAGAAGGAAGATAGATACAATTGTTTATTTCATTGGTTTATTTTCATCACAGGTGTCCTTTAAGGGAATAATGGCAACAATTAAATAAAAGGAGCTTTTCAAAAAAATCCGTTTTTGTGCGCTTGTGCAGGGTGTGCAGCATGGTCGAGCATGCTCCCTCGTTGTGTGTTCCTGTGGCTGGGAGTGATCTGCTTCTGCGCAGTGACTATTGCACAGGTGCAGAACACTCCTGGCCACGTGAGCACGGCAAGGGGTCGCAAAGCCGTGCCATACATGCGCGACGAAGTGCGACTCGGCCACAGTACTGGGGACAGGAGTGGCCCGGGCAGGGACTGAGAGGCCTCAAGGGGGCTGTAGGAAGCCCCGGGTAAGTATAAAACCTGGGACATTGTGCATTTTAGGTTCCCATTAAACTCATTTCCCTATTTACATTGACAGAAAAATACATTTCAAAAATGAATTGCAATAACCGAGGGATACTTTAATTGATAAAATTCTGAAGTTCTCCTTCAAACCTTTTTCATAGTTTCACTTCTTTGTCCTTTTCAAATCGTATGCTTATAATAATAATACTTCTCCGCCTTGCAAACAAAAAAGTAATCAAAAAAGTTGCCTCCGAACAATTTAAGTTGGATATTACTTTTCTGGCTGTACTTTTAGTTATTTTTCACTGGTTGGAGGTGTTGGAGAGATATTGTACAGATAAAGTGAAAGGAATGTGTCAAATGAATACTCATGAGTAAAGTCTAATCCATGAAGGCCAATATGTGCAGGCGCACTGGCAGTGTAATCTGTTGCAGGCAGCTGTCAGCGATCACTGGGCTTGATAAATGGCATTGCGTAGCCATATTTACACTGGAGAGAAGCCTGAGTCAGTCTGCACCTTGCTTCCCACCTTTGTGGGTTTTTTTTTACTGATTAACCTGATTTGCTGATTTTTATTTTTGTGAAATAAATACTTCCTGCAGTTTGGATAAATGTTACAGGGAGTACAAAACAATTAGCCTTCTGCGCTGTCCATGGTGCTGGATTAATGTGTCTGAGAGCATTTGTACTTGTTACCCAAATTATTTTCTTTGGCAGATTAAACAAGGTTTTTGGAATGAATAAACAAAGCACTGATTCCCATTTGGTGTGTTTTTTTTGTTGTTGCTGGTATCACCGCTTTGTAGCAGAATTGGTGTATCTGCTTTGAATTTAACCACTTCAGCCTAACTAAACGTGTATACACGTCAAGTGTAGTTATGGAGGATGTACGACCAGTTTCTTACTAAATGAGGCACATGTGCTTTCATTTTAACCGGGACAAGTTGTAGAATACATTTTGGTGTGTTTTAAAGCTTGAACCTACATCACATAAGAAATAGCTAGAGACAAACTCAATCCGACAAAAAAATTAATTTTCAAAATTATGATCAAACTTTGAAAGTACTGTATTAGCAAAACTACACAAGACATACGGGGTAACCTTTTAACCGTGATAAGTAGTAGAATAGATTGTAGGGTGTTTTAGGGTTAAGGGTTATGTCTTGTGTATTCTTTTTAGTTACAAACTGAATATCAAAAGAAATAAAAATGTTGTATATTCTGTACCAAAACCAAGACCGCGATACAGCGCAGGCGCATTAGCAGCTTTCCAAACGGGCCCAGGCGGAAATAGCCGAGCCTGATCGGGTCCGCTCTACTGCGCTGGTGACTTGCCCAGTAGAGTGGACCCGATAGCATGAGCCCAATCAGAAAGCTGCTACGCTTGCTCTGAATCGCAGTAGGTAAATATTGCAGCCGCTATTGCGCCACATCCGACATCCTTGTCAGCTGTGCTTTCGGCGGAGCCAGCACTGGAACAGAGGGGGAGGGAAGGACGGGGTAAGCCTCATTAGGATCCAGAGGCTTCCCCCTCCTGAGGTAAGTATCCCCAGGGGGATAATTTTTCTGACAGATCCTCTTTAAGTTCACCACGCTCCCAGAATAAAAGCAAACCTGAAGTGAAAGTAAATTGATGGGATATATACAGTAATTGTTTCTATAGATTTAATCCTAAATAAGACTTTCCTGGAATTTAATAGTCTAATTTTGGTTTAAAAGGTTAAAAAATCCCAAGTTTAAAATGTTAACTGCCTCAGGTGATTGATGATGTTTATTCATCTTCCGTATATAGACAGATCTTAAAGCAGACCTAAAGTAAAAATGATCAGTCGGTAGAGCATGAGACTCTTAATCTCGGGGTCGTGGGTTCGAGCCCCACGTTGGGTGGTCAAAGCTTCTCCATGTCACAATAATTTACATTACATTTTAACCACCTCACCCCAAAGGCGTTTTTTACCCTAACGGACAAGAGCGATTTTCACCTTTCAGTGCTCATCCCTTTCATTTGCCAATAGCTTAATCACTACTAATCACAATGAAATGATCTATATCTTGTTTTTTTTCACCACCAAATGGGTTTTTGGGGGTTGATATTTGTTTTCAGTAATTACTTTATTTTCTATGCATTTTAAAGGGTAAAGACAAGGAAAAAAGAAAAAAAAAACACTACCGTATATACTCGGCTATAAGTCGAGAAATTTAGGTCTGATCTACTTTTATAAAGTAGGGGGGTCGACTTATACTCGCGTCAAACCTAAATTGCTGCCAGCCAACCAGATTGTATCCACCTGCTCTAAGATTCCTAGATGCCACAATGCTGTGCCCCCCTGCAAGCAGGAGAATGGACTAACCCCCGCTCATTACTTATTCTCTCAGGCGGCAGCTGAGAATGCGGGTCCCCGCTGAGCATGTGATGCTCCGTCGGCTGCAGCAGTAGGAGCCGCTCACTTTGCCCCATTGTAACTGTTAAAATTAATGATGCAGCTCTCTCCCTGGCACTCGCTATAAGTGCTGACACTTCAGGGAGGAGCGGCAATTAGACAATGATGCGAATGGCGGGGGGCGGAGATTAAATTGCCGGTGTCCTGTGATGAAAAGCTGCTTGCATCAGGGATAGGCAGGTGAGGACAGTGATCGGTGGCTAGAACGGAGGGATTTAGAGCGGCTCCTACAACTGCTGCAGAGGTAGAAGCCGCTCTAACAATCCCTCCATTACAGCCAGCGATGACTGCCCTTGCCAGCCTATCCCTGATGAAAGCAGCTTTTCATGACAGGACACCGGCGATTTACGCTTCATTGCCAGTGCGGTATCCTCTATACTCCCTCCTTTCCGCTCTCTGTCCAATAGTACAGCTCGACTCCCGATGTCACATGACACATGAAGTCACATGACATCAGGAACCGGAGCTGTACTATTGGGCATGAATGGAGAGTGTATAGAGGATTCAGTGGCAGTGCTGGCAATGGAACTGTAAGTGTTGGCTTAGATTGCACAGAGGAGGGAGAGAGAGGATGGAAGCACAAAATAGTTTAGCATTGCGGGGAAGGGGACAGAAAGAAGCACCCTTCCCAGTGCATAACATTACAGAGTTGTGCTGGGAGGGAGGGGGGATTTTTAGTGTGTTGTCTGTGATTTAGCACTGTGGGGAGGGATAGAGAGACGCTGGCTGCTGGGGCTCTGGGAAGGGTTTATTGTTTAAAGCGGACCTGATCTCTGATCTTTCTCTCTGCTCTAAAAGAAATGCAATAGCATAATAACCTTTAAAAGAAAAATGCCTTTTGTTTGCAGATGTATTGCAGAATTTGTATCAGCTGTAGTGTGTCTACTTCCTGCTTTCATGGAAGCAGGCATATTGTTGACATCCTGTGCTCTCAAATGAGCTTATCTGCCTTGTCAGGTGACACAGAGGAGAGATCAAATTACAACTTTTTATTAGACACAGATGAGTGGGGATTAGACAGGCTAAACTCTCTTAATATATACAGGGTGCATTTCTCTGTTTTCATTATGTCTTGTGCAAGGCTTCAAGTCTACTGTGCAACCATCAAATTTGCTAGATAGACTTATACTTGAGCAATTAAAAAATTCCAGCTTAAGAGGGTCAAATATTGGGGTCGACTTATACACAAAGTCGACTTATATCCGAGTATATACGGTATTTCTCCATTTTCTTCCCCTGTAGTTTTAATATAAACACGGCTACTGTACATAAAACCCACACATTTTATCTGCCTATTTGTCCTGGTTATCACAAGATTTTAATTATGTCCCTAGTACAAAGTATGGTGACAATATATTATTTGCAAATAAAAGTGTATTTTTTCTATAGTGTTTTTTTCCCCACTATTTTCACGTGCATGTGCGTGGGAATGCACAAGCACTCCGGGAGCGCGCATGTGCACAGTGGCACTGATTGACTTATAAAAACATCCTGGAAGCCGTTAAGAGGCTCTAGCAGGACATTTTTATAAGTCAGCTTGTCATTAAGTGGTTATTATGAAATCCTCAATTTTTTTTCTCGTATGTATAAACATTTATTTAAAAAGGCACCGTAGTGATATAAAGTAAAACGCAGTAAATAATTCAGGATACCCGATTTTACAGTAATTTTACTGGTTTCAGCATCAGAAGCTTTCCTTTATCTATATATTGCTGTATATTGGTATGTAGACCTGCCCTGCCAATGATGTTTAACCTAGGCTGATTAGTTATACAGAATTCTCACCTAGAGCATTCTGGAAGACCAGTATTATTTCCTACTCTCGAATTCTCTGCTACCTACCAAACATTCCGCAGCGATCACCTGCCAATACTAAAGATGTCACCACCTGGAGAGGAAAGATTTTGCTATGGGAAAACACTGACTAAATCATTTATAAATAAATATTGTAAAAAGAACAACACAAAACAATTTAATTCATTACAATATCCTCACTATAGGATTATCTAATGCAAGCTGAAGCCTCCCACTCCCCATACCATTCCAACGAGGCAATGGATCCAGCAGGATTGTGTTGCATGCTGGAACAAACACTGCACAGGCTCCCAGAATCACAAACACAAAGTAAATCAGCTATAAAAGTACATGCATTACCATTTTTGCATTTGTGTTCCAAGACGGAGGTAGCTTGAAATTGATGCACCAACCCAGTAAAAAAAAATTCAACAGTGGGTGACGTTTAGCAAGAAAGTATTGTTGTATTTTCTATTAATAATACTGCACAATATGTTCAAAGCTGTTTTGAATTCAGCTGCTCTGTAAACCGCTGAAACGTGTTATCTGTTGGTTACACTTTGTTTTTCTCTGCCCAACCTATGATTACTTATCAGTGAGAGTTAAAGTAAACCCAAGTTGAAAGTGATATGGTGGCTGCCATATTTATTTCCTTTTAAACAATACCAGTTGCCTGGCAGACCCGCTGATCTATTTGGCTGCTGTAGTGTCAGAATCACACACCTGAAACAAGCATGCACCTAATCTTGTCAGATCTGACAATTTTGTCAGAAATACCTGATTTTCATATGCTTGTTCAGGGTCTAAAAGTATTAGAGGCAAAGGATCAGAAGGACAGCCAGGCAACTGGTATTGCTTAAAAGGGAAAAAAAATATGGCAGCCACCATAGCACTCTCAATTCTCACTTTGGGTTCACTTTATGCCAGTCGGACTGTACAGAAACTGCCATTTATAACCCCAGATCCTTAACCCTTGCAGTAAACCCTCCCCCCCTTCCCCCCACTCCCCCACTCCCCCCCAAAAAAACCTGAGATCAGGGAAACTGACTATTGTCTCTGGTACAGTTCTTTGATATGTGCTTGACGACACCTGTTTTGCCTCTGATTACTGTAATTATATGTTTATTGTACTCTTCTTATTACCATTGGCACCCCACACAGTTTATAATAAGGTGTTGCTAGGTTGATCCTTCATTGCTCTAAATGTTTGGAAGTGATTTTTCACACAACAACAACAACAAAAAAAGATTATTATTACATAATGTGTACCAAAGAGGTCTGTGGGAGTTCACAAACTTCCTGAAAACTGACCATTGTCCATGTTCATTACTGCAAATAGGTAGCTCAAAAGGCAGCTATATCTTATCACTAAAGTGGACTATCAGACTAATATTTGATAATAATCTCAAATATTAGTAAACTATTTAAAGTGGACCTGAACTCTTGCACAGGTGAGAAGGAAAACAGAGAAATCCATCCTGTGTCCACCCTGCGTGTGTTTACAGAGAACAGCGTATTTTATTCTCCCATATCTGAAATTAATGAGCCAGTGTAATTGGAGCTGTCAGCTCTCTTCCGAGTCGAGTTGTGAGCTAATATTTAAGCACAGAAGGTTAACCCTTTCTGTGCTCCTATGATAACAAGAAGTAACCACACTGCAGCATTTTTTTAAAGAGCTTTATAAGCTGTAACAATGAAATGTTTTTCTTTCAAGGTTATTATGCTGCTGCTTATATTTTAGAGCAAAGAGGAAGTTCTGAGTTCAGGTCCGCTTTAACAAATCACTAGCAATGAGCTGGCTTTTCACACAGGGTTTTTGCTTTACTTTGGAAAATGTTTTGCATGGGAACAGAGGCATGCGCTAACTTCTAGGTAGGTGTGAGCCTGAATATTTTAATCTCCTTTGGGGAGACGGCTGACGTGCTTATTGGATATGTCCTTTGGAAAGCCCTGTGGAATATCTTAACACTACATAGATGTAGAAAATTGACTAAAGAAGAGTCATAGAGGACCTTGATCAATTATCTATTGGAATGCTCAATGGAGAAACACCCTGCAGGCAGCGGAGAGTGAGCCAGCACTGACGTCCTTTTCACTCATGCTGACAGATGCACTATGAAAGACCAATAGATACGTATGTACAGGAAACAGACAGAGAGACCGCACAACAGCTGCTCACCTGTGGCATGAAAGGCAGATTTGGCCCCATTAAACTGGCTCTGCAGTTACAAACACATACACTGGCGGCACTTCTAAGTGCAGATACATTCTACAGATGGTACACTTGGCACATTATGGTTCCTGATGGTGACAGAGTGACCACTGGGCGCAATATCTAAAATCTGTGATCATCTGTTATTTAAAGGGAATATGGAAATGCACAGTGACTTTTATTAGAGAGAGAGAAAGAGATCGAGAGGAAGTTTGTTATATCTAAAATCACACAAGGGTTGTGTGTAACAGTTTACATCAATTTTAATACTGTTTGTGTCTCACAGGTACAATTTGGACCATGCCTACACCCTATAGAAAGAATCCATGTTTATCCTAACTTGTGTTTCATTCTGTCAGTTAATACAGCCCGGATAAACCAATATCACCTGAAAACACAATAATGTTTAGGTAAAGGACAAAGACAGATTTACATTTTTCATTAAGCATAAAACCATTTGTTGGCTTACTAAATGAAATAAAAAGCAAGCTTTTAATATTATAAATATCTTCTTCAGACTTCAATTGTGTTTAATGCATTTAATCTTAAAAGCACAGCTCATATACATTTGGATATCAGTAGGAAGAACAAAGATTGTTTTCCTAATGCATATCAGTGTCATTATCTGAATTAGAAAAACAATCTCTTGGCCTCTTTGTGATGTCCAGAAGTATATAAGCCGTAATTTTTATATTGAGTCCTTTATACAGAATGGAAGTCTGAAGAAGATATTTATAACATCAAAAATATCATTTTTTTTGGTCTACTGAGGTAGCAATAGATGGTATCATCCTTATTCATAACTTTATGATTTAACAAAAATCATTTAATTCAAACATAATGGCTAATGTGGCATATTGTTTTATTTCAAAATCATGTCATTTTAAGTGACATGATGAGTAAGAGCTGGTCCACACTAGGTCCGGAAACGTATCCGTGGCTGCGTTTTTCAAACCGGATGAAAAACGGAGTCCCGGATACTAATGTTGATAATAGCAGCCAGCCTCACCCAAGTAAAAAACGGATCCGTCTGCGTTTGCGGGGATCCGTTTTCAAAACCTGAACGGAAGGTCCGGATCTGCTGCATTTTCACGCAACGGATCAGGACCACGGATACACGCAGGGGGTAGTGAAAGCAATGAGAAAACGCATCTCCAGCTCCACAGGCAAAAAACGGATGTTAAAACGGATAGCCTGAGCTTTATGATTGGCCCAAAAAAATCCTCCCACTCCTTCCTAATGATGGAGATGTTTTCTGTCAGGGAAAAACCTGAACGGAAACTGATGCAAAACTGATGCACTTTCATCAGTTTGCAGTACGGTGGGTACTTCCCCTGATCCGGACTGCAGTGTCCGTCCTGCAACTGTGTCTAGTGTGGACCAGCTCTTAGACATGTGTATGAACAGTCCCAATCTTGCTTAGAACAAGAGTTACAGATTTCCCAGCAAGCTCATGGTGAACCAGAACTCCTAAGAGTGTGTAAGGGGCTACAAAGGAACAATAAGCCCGCTTACTAAAATGTTATGCAAAACAAAAATTTTCTTAAAACAGAAGGTATTTGCGATTATTTAGGTTGGAGTGAGCATATGATGTCTCCCATAATTCATCACTGCTAAATATGCAAATCATCTTTTGTTGTCCCCAGCAGTTGTGAAGGTGTGGTTAGCTTACATGGACAGCAAAAGATGATGGGAGAACTCATACGCTCACTCCAGCTGGAATAATCACAAATACCTTCTGTTTTAAGAAGGCAAACTTTTGTTTTGCTTAGAACTGGTTTGTGTTCTTTTTTTCTCATTGCAAGGGTTAAAAATCCAGGGCTATCACTCAGACTCTCTGCAGTCTGACTGTAGCCAACATCCACTGATAACTAAATAGAGCTGACAAAACTCTGTGTGGGTAGTAATCAATTCTGAGTGCAAGCAACAGATAAAGACAGTAAAAACCTTAAACCTACATTTTTAACTTTTACATATAAAATAACCTATGGCATCCCAGTAAAGTTGTAGTTAGTATTATTAGTATTATCACTCTAGATATAATTGCTTATCTTACCAGTGTTTTTCCCATCTTTGAACGCAAAAGTCGACTTCTGGCAATTCAAGTGAAAAAGAAATAACTCGAGTTTTATTATAACAAACTAAAAAGCAAAATCCCAGAAAGCTGATAATATACTGATGGCCCGGTGTTGCCCAGGTATGTATTTGGCTGGTGCTGGCTTTACCCACTTTTTATAACCCTAACACACAATTACTCAGTTACTCAATGACCTAGTTTGTGAGCTTTGCGGTCTTTGGCATCAATAATCTGCATTGCATTGAAATCAAAAAAATCTGATTGGCTGTTTGTGGCTCCACACCCTTTTCTGAATTTGAACCCCAGTCACCCAATGACCAACTGTACCAGGTTTGAGGCTTGTGCCATTAAAAGTGCAAGAATTAAATATTCCCCTTGAAAATCAAAAGATGAATTTTGATTGGCCGTTGTAGGCTCCACCTACTAGTCTGAATGTTAATCTCAGTCACCCAGTGACCAACTGTGCAAAGTTTGAGAGCCTTTCCATAAACAGTGTAAGAATGGCTGCAGTTTACATTTTCCCAGTGAAATTTGTATTTGTCTCTGTCCACTTTTTGGTTATGGGGATAAAAATGATCCTTTATGTTATTCCAGGTAATGTACTATGTGTGTGCCAAATTTCATTCAAATCCGTTCAGCCATTGTTGTGTGATTGAGAAACAAATATCCAAACTTTAGCATTTATAATATTAGTAAAAAAAAGTTGATGCCATATTCATGAGTGGCCAATAAATTACTAAAGAATCAGATCAAACTGGGAAGACATACGGTAACAAAATTGGTCAGCAAATGGTTTAAAAATGGCCAGTCAATAAAAAAAACAATGATGGTTCCTGAAAGCTGAGCATTATCCACAGGGGAGTAACTTATAAGGATCTACCAGAGAAAGCCAGGAAAGCAAAATGATGTAGAAGCATTCCGTGAGTGAAAATGAGTGGATAATAAGAGATTACTCAGCATAAATCAGGTATCAAGGATACCAGCATCAAGGAATTTATTGAAAACTTGAAGTGAGAAAATTCACTTCAAGTTTGATACTTACCTGAGTAGAGGGAAAGCTCTGGATAGTATGAAGCCTTTCTATTCCTCTGTACAGCCTGATGTTCCTCTGGTAAAGCTGTTCGAATGAATAGCTCTTTGGAACTGCTTGTGTCCATGAGTAGTTCCGAGGACAAGTGTGCAAGGACTCCGAACAGAGGAATGGGAAGGCTCTGTGCTATGCAGAGTCTAGCCTCCACTCAGGTGTGTATCAAACCTGAAATTAGGTTTCTCATGGTTTATTTTCAAGCACACATAAAGTAAAAATTACCTTATGAGATAAATAATTATATGTGTTTTACTAATGGTTAATGGACTATGGAGGAGGGGCGATGCCCAAAACAGGTAGCTTATTGCTAGAACCAGGTGCACATCATATCCGCGCAGGAGGAGTAAAAGACAAATAAAACATAAAACATAAAAAATAAAAACATAAAACAAAAAACAAAAGTCCCATAAAGCATGCCAAGTTAAAAGTCATCAGAAAGACTCCATAAAAGCTCCACAGTAAAACTTCAGCGCTAAATGTTCCTTCAAATATTCATTCCTCCACCAACATCCTTCAAAGTGCAGGCTTACCAGCTTCCTAAAAGACCCAAGTTATAAGGTCTAAAGCGTGTATACATATGCCACCACGATCACTGGTTTTAAACCATTCTTCTATACCAACATGTCCAGCTTCCTTCCTCAGCATACAGACATTCCCAGCGTTATATAATAGATGAATAAAACAATCTAAGTGTACTCCGTTTAAAAAGTCCACCAGATTTATTGAATACAGAAACATATACAAACTACTCACTTCTGGGCCCTTTTGACAGGGACCCACAGCAGTAAAAAGCGTAGAATAGTAAGTGGGGTGCCGCTTTCCCATTTTACTGCTGTGGGTCCCTGTCAAAAGGGCCCAGAAGTGAGTACCGTAGTTTGTATATGTTTCTGTATTGAATAAATATTTTTGGAAGCTGGTAAGCCTGCACTTTGAAGGATGTTGGTGGAGGAATGAATATTTGAAGGAACATTTAGCGCTGAAGTTTTATTGCTAGAACCATTGGTGTGCCGTCTCCTTTTTTGCACACTTAATGGTAAATAGAACATTAATACTAACATATAATTGAGTCTAATATTTGTATTTTCAGTTTAAAGAAAACCCAAGCTGTGAAACAAATAAAATGTCGAGGAAGGGATTGGGAGGGTTTGGACTTTTCAGAAGATTTCTTCTACCTAGGTGAGTAGCTAACTTTTTCCACCCAGTTCAGGTTGACTTTATGGGCTTCATTTTCAAGCTTGCATTCTAATCAGCAGTCATGACAGTCTGATATAAAAATTGCTTTGTTGAGCTGCCAAACAAACTGAAGTAATGACCCTAACGTGCTAAAACTTTATCAGCAGGGTTTTCACAGCCAGTTTAAATACATTTATGGACAGTTCATACAAAAATCACAAATGCCTTCTGTTTTACGAAGGGACAATTCTGATTTGCATAGCATTTTAGTAGAAAGGCTTTTTGAACTCTTTCACCCCTTTACACACTCCTAGGAGTTCTGGTTCACCATGAGCGTCTTGGGCAATCTGTAAATAAATATAAGTTAAGGATGTTACCACTTATGTAGCTTCTTTTCTCATTTCAGCATCTATGTTCTTGTCAAGGATCTTTATGTCACAAGTCATTATGAAAAATAAGGTTCTATCAGCCACAGCAATCTTCCACTCTTTCTCCCCAAAGGCATCCAGCCAAAGGAAATACAAACAAATGTTCTTCCTCAAGGATGGATAGAAATCTAGACACATGTCTCAGTTGATCAATCCTGCACAATGCAAATGGTGGTGTTCCATGTAACCTTCAAATTGGATGTTCCCTCCTCCTCCACATTTCCTGGAAGAATGAACATCATGATGGTATATAATCTTCTTTTAAACAGGTGTTTACCACAAGGCCAGGATAAAAGCATGTGGAAAGTTACCTCATTAAGCATTTGTGGGGGTTCATACATGCACAGCAAGGCACAAAGTCATGTGCCAGGAGATGACACGTTCTTCTGTGAGATTTGTTTTAGTGCATGGTGCAATGAGACGTGTCCCTCAGCAAGGTGACTTGAAAAGAGAAGGCGCTGCACTGCTGACATTGTCATTATCCTCTGAGCCCTGATCCCATGTGGTAACCTGTGATCGGAAGTCAGAAGAGGATGCTCGGAGTGCAGCCCTGTGGGTGGGTGAAGAGAGGAAGCTGGTCCAGCGTCCGGAACAGGTAACTATAAAAACACTCCCTGCGCCGCTCTGCATATCCTGCTAGCCTGATAGGCTGGGTAAGGCACACTTTGCCAGTGGCAGGAAAAATTTGGCCCAGCAGCCAAATAAAGTTTTACTTTACTGTATTTAGCCAAATAAGTAAAACTTTATTTGGTTGCTAAAAGGTAAAATATTTGCAATCCACTTGAGAGAGATGACGTCCATCTTAAAAAGGGTATTGTCTGTGGTTGTGATTTCATTGTTGGGTTTTTCTGTCCCTGTTAGAAGGAGGACTTACCTGCAGTAGTTTACACCCTTCAACTCTAACCCTTACATAAAGTTTTGATATTTATTTATTTTATATTACTGACAACAATTTACAGACTTGGTATTTATTTATTTTAGATTACTGACAATTTACAATACAAAAAGAGAAATGGTTTCATTGCTCAAATGTTCTATGTTTGCAGATGCTGCAAATCTCTCAGCCCCTGACCTCTCTACACTATTATCTCCAGTCCCTGAATGCTATCTCTACATTCATGTCATCTCGCTTCCTTTTTGCTACAGATAGCATTGGAGGCTCACGGCCTCATCCACTTATCCCGGTGTCTCCTTACCTAATGTCTCCAAACCACTACCTTCTATATTGTAAGCTCACAAGGGCGCATGGGACCTTCTCCTATTGTTTGTTCTGCATTACATGAACATGTACCAGTATATGCTCCGTCTAATTGCCTGATGAAGCAGGGTCATTCCTGTGAAACGCGTTGCACTGAACTTCTGAGTATGTAAATAAAATTGTTAAAATAAAATTATTGTTATAGATAAAATTATTGAACAGCATCAACAATATCTTGTGTCTACTTGCAGGAGGTAAGTCCACCGCTGCCTCTTCTATTTTTTACTTTTTTTAGCTACTTTTATCCTTTTGGTACCTCTGCTTCTTTGAACAATGTACCAGTATAGGCGATGCCTCAAACCACACATCTACTACTTATGTATTTGTACTTGTATTGCTGGATGTCCTGTCCAGATAATACAGAATTTTGTACTTCCCTTGTATCTATGCTCCCCACTCTTTTTTTTGTACTGTGTACAGTGCTACTGAAGAAGTATTTAATTTATCGTTCCAGAAAATGTATTTAACAAAACTGACAGTTTTGACTTTGAAAGGAATATGTCCTCAAGCAAAATACTTACGTAAGGAGCCTCTGACCTCAGGTGGCATGCAAGTTCTAGGGCAGCATCTCACCTGCCTCGGAGCGTGAACAAAGAACTTATATATGGCAGAGAATCAGAAAATAGCAGCACCCAGGGAGGGCTTCTTAGAAAAGCAGGTTGCTTCAGGACAGAATCTCTTAAAACTGAAATGCTATTTCACAAAACCTTTTCACAAATATATACAATAATGGTAGATTCAAATGCGTGGCTGTTACTTCTGCTCAGCTCATTTCTGTAATTCTGATGCCCATCACCTGAATTCCTTGCAGCCAACACTTGTAAGCCTCTATGCACCACGGTGCGGCAACAGGGTCTTATGCATGGCGCCACCCCCAGCTAGTGACGTACTCCCAGCTGGGCAGAAAGTATGTCACTTGGATTCCCTTACCGATCATGCAGCAACACAAAGCAGCCTTTGTGTCAGCATTGAGGTGGTTTTAAATGTTTTGGCACATTGCGTCACATCATGAGAAGTTTGCAAGTCTGCATAAACTTGCATGGCCCTTGCGGAGTAGATGCGGCAGGGAAGCGTAACGCGGGGCAATGCAGCATGCAAGTGTAAAAGGGGCATTAAAGTGACACTGAAATAAAAATAAACTTATGAGATAATGAATTGTATGTGTAGTACAGATAATTCATTCATTAGGAGCAAAGAAAATAATCTTATTTTTTTATTTTTAGCTATATAGCTTTATTTATAACATTGAATCAGACTGTCACAGTTGCAGTTTAGAATCCACACACTGCTTTTTAAGCTGTAAAAGGAATGATCTTTGAATTTTCCTGCAGTAAAACCTTATTTCAAGCTGTGTCTTAGTATTTCTTGGCTGTTAAAGCTCTGCAGAAAATGGGAGTGACTTTGATTCCTTTAGTCCACAAGCTCAGACAAGCTCTTTTGCATAGATAACAACTCAAGTATGTTAAAGGGGCACTATGGCGAAACATTTTAAAATTTAAAATATGTGCAAACAAACAAATAAGAAGTATGTTTTTTTCCAGAGTAAAATGAACCATAAATTACTTTTCTCCTATGTTTCTGTCACTTACAGTAGGCAGTCGAAATCTGACAGAAGTGAAAGGTTTTGGACAAGTCCATCTCTTCCTAGGGGATTCTCAGCAAGGCTTTTATTCTTTATAAAGATATTCCCTAAAATAGGGATTTAAACACAGTTTTTTGACAGTTGGAAAAAGCAACTGCCATTTACTAAGTGCTTTTGAAAATAAATAAATTGCTGAGAATCCCCCATGAATTGATGAACTAGTCCAAAACCTGTCGCTTCTGTCAGATTTCTACCACCTACTGTAAGTGACAGCAACATAGGAGAAAAGTAATTTATGGCTCATTTTACTCTGAAAAAGATTGTACTTCTTATTTGTATATGTTTGCACATATTTTAAATTTTTATAATTTTTCACCATAGTGCCCCTTTAACTCTTCCTGTACTGCAAAGCGGAAAGGGACTTCACATAAGTTCTTTTTAGGGCTCATATCATATATGTATATGTTTATCTCATTATTTCACATGTCAATTCAGGTTCTTTAAAGCGGACCCAAACCAAACATTTTTTTAATTCAAAATATTTAGTTGCACCACTCTGACACATACAAAAGATAAATAAACACTTCTTCAAGCCTATGAGCATTTCAGTTCATGCTTTTCAACCTTCTCTTTTCATTACTAGGGTTATACAGGTGGCAGCCATTAGCAATTCCTCCTTTGCTGGACACCTTCTACTCCACCAGTCTGCCGGATTCTGTCCCGGCAATATGAAAGGAAGGGAGGGGTTCCTCCAGTAAATGTAAAATACTTTGTATTTGTCATCATGCAGCTGAAAAAAGGCTGCTATTTATTATTATCATTTAGAAAATAGATTTTATTTCTGAAATCTTGTATTTTTTATTTGGGTCCACTTTAATTTGGGGTCTCTTTATTGACTAATGTTCTTCGTAAGGTTTTATCTGTATTTATGGTCTGATATACTTTAATAAAATCATGTCAGAAAAAGCAAACCATAATTTGAGCGGCTGTGCACAGGTCATTTTTTTAACCACTACACTGAGTACTTCACAGTATTACAGCTCAACACAGTGTCAGAGCAATATAAGGTTTACTTTTGCTACTATGGGAGCTGCCGGAGGTCATTTTTAGAGGCTTACAAGCAACCAATGTGTTTAATGTTGTCAAGGGGTGTGGAATTATGGGAAAATTCACAGGGCCCAGAGCATCAGAATCAGACTTCCTGAAGATCAATTCCACTGCTATGCCACATCCATTCACCTTTGTCTGCTGATGTATAAATGAATAAGAAAACAACAGCGAACAGACAAGCCACAATCAATAGATTGCCTTGTCTTGTATAGTGAATACATAAGTTAGTCATCATTAGTGCTAAACGTATTGAGAAATCTTAACCACTTCACCACTGAGGGGTTTTACCCCTTGAACACCAGAGCAATTTTCACCTTTCAGCGCTCCGTCTATTCATTTGTCTATAACTTTATTATTACTTATCACAATGAAATGAACTATATCTTGTTTTTTTCGCCACCAATTAGGCTTTCTTTAGGCGGGACACTATGCCAAGAATTATTTTATTCTAAATGTGTTTTAATGGGAAAATAGGAAAAAATATGGGAAAAAAATATTATTTTTCAGCTTTCGCCCATTATAGTTTTTGAATAATGCATGCTACTGTAATTAAAACCCATGAAATGTATTTGCCCATTTGTCCCCGGTTATAAAACCGTTAAAATTATGTCCCTATCATAATGTTTGGCGCCAATATTTTATTTGGAAATAAAGGTGCATTTTTTTCAGTTTTGCGCCCATCCCTAATTACAAGCCCGCAGTTTATAAAGTAACAGTGTTATACCCTCTTGACATAAATATTTAAAAAGTTCAGTCCCTAAGGTACCTATTTATGTTTTGTTTTTATTGTATTTTTTTTTAAATTACAAAAAAGAAAAAAAAATGGGGAGTGTGGGAGGTAATGAGTTAATTTATTGTGTAAAACAATGTATTTGTATGTGTAAAATGCTTTAGGGTGTAGTTTACTATTTGGACACAAGATGGCCACAGTGAGTCTGTTTACATGCGACCTGTAAGTGTCCGGAAGGGCGCTTACAGGAAGCAGTAGGAGGCTGGGAGAATCACAATGATCGCGCTGTTTCTCAAAGAAGCAGCAGATCATTGCGGGGGCTTAGATCAACGAAAGGGAATGGATTTTCCCGTTCATTGATCTCCAGGTGAGTGGGCGGTGGCGTGCACGAGCGGCGGAAGCACGCGCACGAGCGGCGGGAGCGCGGACAGCGGCGGTAGCGCGGAAGGTAAGGATTTCTCCGTCCCTGGTTTTTTAGGGGGGAAAAAGGGACGGAGAAATTCGTACCGCCGGGGGTAAAGTGGTTAAAATATATGAGAAAAAGAAAGGAGCCCTATATAATTTAGCATCTTTAGTAAAGTGGTATATCATATGGAACTGGTGCCACTTGTGACAACATTAGTTGAAAGACACCTCTGGCACATGGCACTATTGGTGGCAATCCTAGCCTTTGGTATGATGAGGTAGTGATTTATTAAAGCTAAACCCTGCAGCAGAAGACACTGTCAGGCTGACATGACCTACTTTGTAAACTTGATCAGTCACACGCTAGTTGGAGCTATACTTTGTATGCTATAGCAGGGATGCCCAACTCCAGTCCTCAAGGACCACACCTTTCCTCATTCAGTGATCAATTAATTTGAGCTGTGCTAAAAGCGTGTGAGGTCCTCGGCCCCTGAAGGCTGAGGTTCGACATTCCTATGCTAGAACTATATTAAAATGACGGATGAAGGACCGACCGCCTGCGTAACTAGATGCAACAGCAAATGCATACAGGCTAAGCAGAGAACTTGCACATGGTGTGCAAAAAAAGCAGCAGTGCCAGTATTTTTTCCCCCAGCAGGAAAGCACACATTTCTCCCATTGCACTGTGATTGTGAATGAAGAAGCACTATGTGCATTTTTATGTGCGTTTTCACATTGTGAAAAACGCATGCGATTTTTGGCAATTGTGACCCCTGTCTGGCAGTTCTGCTGATCTTTCTAGCATCACAAATGCCTGAATCACTCTGCTGCAAAAAGCATGTGGCAAATCTAGTCAGACTTGAGTCAGAGCACCTGATCTGCATTCTTGTTCAGGGCCTATTGCTAAAACTGGATAAACAAAACAGCCAGGCAATTTGCATTGCTTAAATAGAATTATATGTTCTCTCACTTAAGGTGTGCTTTAACTACTAATTCCCCCCCCCCCCCCGCATAAGTATATCTATGCCCCGCAGGACCTCATCTAAGGTCCCAGGAACGTAGATATTCGTCTGTCACTGCGTTTGCCTGCCATACATGCTTGTGCGTGCTCCTGCATGTTCTTATTGCTGCCCATTAGTATGCTAATCAGTGAATAGGAAAACAGTTCCCATTCACCGATCTTAGTGCCTGTGACCAATGACAACCGGCATCAATGAGAAGCTGGTGGTCATTGACTAAAGTGAAAGTACAACATACACACATTACTTCCTGTGTACTGTTCAGCACAATGGTTCTGTCTAGGAAACTAAAACTATATTTTTACCCTTGCATGGGGTCATTTAAAAGTCAATTAAGGCAGCTAACAAAATGCCTGACACCATAAACATGACTCACAGGTATCTTGCTCATACCCTGACAAATGATCACTGCTGTGGTCCAGGGCATTATGGGAATATCGTTCTCCAACTTCAGACTTCTCCCAAATTTCACCTGTGATATGACAAATTCAGACTGTATAGGTAATGCTCATGTTGCGAAACATCCGAGATACGGCTAACCTCATGATATGAACCTTGAGCACTACACGATGATGTCACTTCTGCACCAAAGTCGACAAAGATGGAGACTGCAGAGAACTTTGCAGAGCAGGGTATGACATTATTATTATTTGTATTGATTTTGTATTATTATCATTATTGACATTGTCAGAGGTGAGCAATTCAGAGAGGGCATGTTAACTGGCTATTCATAGGCCACTGTTTATAGCTAGGAAAGTAATTAAACAGGATATCCCCCTACTGTGGCAAAGTGTGTGGGACAAATTAATGGTGCATTAAAACTTGAAAAAAAATATTTATGCCCACAGAGGGTCTCTTGACAAATTTGAAAAGATATGGGGTAATTGGTTACCTGCACATGATTATGTAGATCCAGATTTGATTAGAGACCAGATTTGATCAGATATTGGTGTGTCCCGGAGAGCTGTAGGAGTGGAGTGATAGTAGGGATTACTGTTGTCCTGTTTCCAAGTGACCCTCTCACTGTTTTTATGGTTTTGTCTATATATATGTAGACTGAAGAGAGGGTACATTTTCTTTTCTTTCTCCGGTGGTGCGGAATGGCTTGTGCCATTTCATATTCATTGGCGTTTATGATTGTGTTTTGGAATGCCCTGACTATGGTGTGGTTTTCTATTTTCTATTTGTACCTCTTTATACCTTTTTGAGACTGTATCTGTATATTTTCATGCACTGACTTTTGTAAAAACATTTATCTGTGACTTCTCAGTTTTTTGTTGATCAAAAAAGAGAGGGCATGTTGGCAGCAGGAGGAAGGACATATCTGGGCACAGGAGGGTAGGAGAAAGCACATGGGGGCACAGGAGGAAGCATAGAGGAGACACAGGGGGGCTGGAGGCACACGGAAGGGGGACAATGGAGGCAAATGGGCACATGGGGCCAGTGGGGTACATTGACTAGCAAGAAACTTTTACAATCCTGTTTGCTTATCACTGAAGAAGTTCTGTGGACTGATTGGCCCATATGCAATTAACTTTTTCACCTGAGTTTTCTCCAAGGAGATAATTTTCATCTTCTCTAAAAAATAACTTTTCAGCAATTTACAATTGAAAAAGTACCCAAAAGCTGGTGAAAAAGTACTACCAAATTTATTTTGAGTATTTTCTTACTTGCCTGTGTTTTAAAGGGCATTTTATGCCAAGGTATGAAAACATCACCTTGGAGAAAACTCAGGTGAAAAAGTTAATTGCATTTGGGCCATTGTGTTTTATATGGTATATGCACATAAAACATAGTAAGCAAGACAAAATAATGTTTGCCCTTAATCCTTATAATATAAATAGAGCTAAGGTAAAAGCAATGCATTTTTTTCTAACATTAGTGTGCTTGTACTTGGAATGACTATAGTTCTGCTTGGTCTTTTTCCCAAGAATATGGCAGAAACAAAAGGAAAGGGAATACGTGATTCTCTAATCTGGAATTAGTCCACACAAAAGATGCCGTTTCAATTTAATGCCGTACATTAGCATTTTCTGTGTAATTCTGTTTTATTAGGTGGAAGGAGGCCATCCTCAAATTGCAACTGGGGACTTTTAATTATTTCTGATCCTCATACATAAATCGTAATCTGTTTCCCCTTCCAGTAATTGTCACAGTTCTACCTGGATCGGATTTTTCTAGCTGTATGAACCTTTACAGTAATACCTTCCCTTCCTGCATTCTTCTGCGCTGGTCATAGAGAGTGGTGACAGATCCTTCTCAGCTTTGGATGTATATGATGAGCCTAGGAGGAGGACTTCTTATAGCAATTACCAGTGAGTGGCTGCACAGATGGGTAGATAGTGACACATATATGTGGATTGTGGAAGCAGGCAGTGAACTGTACAATATGGGTTAAGCAGATCCCTTGCTTGACAGCTGGATTGAAACAGACCGCAAAAGACAAAGTCAGTAATGAGATTAAAGCTGTTCATCTGAACAGCTCATAATTAATTATCAGGAGGACTTCTCCAACCCAGTAGGCAAGTATTACAAATTTCTTGTGTTAACTAGTTTGCATTCCAAGGTTTTTAACCCTGAAAGTGACATTGAAGCGATTAAAAACATATGCTATAATGAATTGTATGTGTAGTACAGATAATTAATAGAATATTAGTAGCAAAGAAAAGAGTCTCATATTTTTTGTTTTCTGTTATATAGCTTTTTTTTTTTTATAACATTGCATCATTATGTCATAAACTACACTCTGTATTCTAAACTATGCAACAGAACAAAAAAAATGACCCTTTGAACTTCCCTGCAGTAAAATCTTAGCTGGAAGTGCATTTCACTGACTGTTTTTTTTTTTATGTATAAGTGCCACAGAAAACAGCATTGTAGCCAACCCAAGTTGGGTGGGAGAGCTCAGAGAAACTCTTTTGCATAGATAACAATTGAAGTTTCTCAACTCTTCCTGTAGTGGAAACAATATGAGACTCATATCTTTACTACTAATGTTCTATTTCTTAGCTGTACTACACATATAATTAATTATCTCAAAAGTTTATTTTTACTTCAGATTCCCTTTAACCACTTGATGACCCAGCCTTTACCCCCCCTTAAGGACCAGCGCTGATTTTGCTAATCTGTGCTGGGTGGGCTCTACAGCCCCCAGCACAGATCAAACATTAGGCAGAGCGACCAGATCGCCCCCTTTTTTCCCCACTAGGGGGATGATGTGCTGGGGGGGTCTGATCGCTCCTGCCTGCGTGTGGCTGGTGGGGGGGCACCTCAAAGCCCCTCCACCGCAGGATTCCCCCTCTCCCTCTCCTCCCTCCCTGTCCCGGAGATCGGAGGCTGCACAGGAACGGATCTGTCCTGTGCAGCCTTTAACAGGCTCCTGCCTGTCATGTGACAGCGATCCCCGGCCGCTGATTGGCCGGGGATCGCTGATCTAGTACAACGCTGCTACTGTTAGCAGCGTTGTACAAATGTAAACAAAGCAGATTATTTCTGCTTGTGTTTACATTTAGTCTGCGAGCCGCGATCGGCGGCCCGCAGGCTATTCACGGAGCCCCCCGCCGTGAATTGACAGGAAGCAGCCGCTTGCGCGAGCGGCTGCTTCCTGATTAATTAGCCTGCAGCCAGCGACGCAGATCTGCGTCGCTGGTCCTGCAGCTGCCACTTTGCCGATGCGCGTTATGAGTGCGTGGTCGGCAAGTGGTTAAGGTTCTTTGCATTATTGACACCCTTGCTGTGTGGTTTTTGATACAGCAGTAACTTTTTAATTACTTATACCACGTTTTTTGGCCCTTCCTGGTTAAAATAATACCACCTATGCCATATTTTATTACTAGCTTGGCTTGTAGCGGACCGCTATCCCCAGCCTGAATGTCTGTGGTGATTAGATGCATTTGCTAAGGCGATAGTTAAGGGGTCCCACTGCTGTGTAGATACAGCGCTAGGCATCTATAGAGCATTGGGTTCCTGAACTTTCGCCCCAGCGGTAGTATCTAATCGCTAAATGTAGAAGTCATTAAAGGTGTATAAACAGGTATAGGTATTAAAAAGGTTAACAAGGGTTTAATAGGCTAGGCTAGGTAGCGGTTAAAGAGACACTGAAGCGGAAAAAAATATAATATAATGAATTGGCTGTGTAGTACAGATAATTAATAGAAGATTGGTAGCAAAGAAAATAGTCTCATATTTTTATTTTCTTGTATATAGTGTTTTTAATAACATTGCATCATTCTCTAATATTTGCAGTTTACACACCACTCAGTATTCTAAATGTTTTTACAGTGTACACAGTCTTGTGAACTATTGACCTGTCCTCTGGAGAGAAAAAGGAAACACAGGGACTGACCGTTGAGATAACAAGCTTCAGAAGACTGTCTCTGCGACTTTGAAAGTCGTGGAGCTTAATGGCTTTTTTGCATAGATAACTGGAGTTTCTTAACTCTTCCTGTACTGGAAACAATATTAGACTTATGTCTCTGCTCCTAATGTTTTATTTCTTAGCTGTACTACACATACAAATCATTCTATCATAATTTTTTTCGCTTCTGTGTATCTTTAAAACTTTATTTTATTGTGTCCTTGTCCCTTTCATTTTTTTTAACTTGTAAAACTTTTTTTTGCATACCTTTATTGCTTTTCCCACAGCCTCAAGTGTGACCCGTGCCTTAAAGAGGAACTGTCACGAAAATCTTAAAATTTAAAACACATACAAATAAGAAGTACATTTCTTCCTGAGTAAAATGAGCCAAAAAATACTTTTCACCTATGTTGCTGTCACTTACAGTAGGTAGTAGAAATCTGACATTACCGACCAGTTTTGGGCTAATCCATCTCTCCATAGGGGATTCTCAACATGGCCTTTATTCTTTATAAAGACACTCCCTGAAAAAGATTTATACAAAAATGCTGGCCAGCCTCCCGGCTCGCTGTACACTATTTTGTCAGTTGGACGGAGCAACTGCCATTCACTAAGTGCTTTTAAAAATAAAGAAAACCCTGAGAACTCCCCAATGAGAAGATGGTCTAGTCCAAAATCTGTCGGGAATGACAGATTTCTACTTCTTATTGTAAGTGACAGGAACATAGGAGAAAAGTAATTTATGGCTCATTCTACTCTGGGAGAAATGTACTTCTTATTTGTATGTGTTTTAAATTTTAAGATTTTCGCAACACTTCCTCTTTAAAGCAAGAAGTTTTGAGTCAGGAGGATACCATTTATTGGCTAACGTAGAGATAAATAAAAGGTAAGCTTTCGGCTTTCATGCCTATATAGGAAATGCATATGGCAGCCATGCTATGCCCCTTAATTCAGGTTCGCTCTAAGGGAGGTAAACATTTGGAAATATCGTCTGTTTTAAAAAATACACAATATTACTTTGCCAAAGCATTTTCCATACATGCTCTCATTGTGATCTTATCGGTTAATGTCTCACAGTAGTTCTTGAAAGGGAAGATGAAAAGGTAGCCATCATGCTGGCTGGCACACAGCAGGCCCCCTAAATCATGACTGATAGCACCACTTTAATTAGTTCTGCATTTGTCGGAACAGCTATGATCTCCACTTGGCTCAATGGAAGTTTCTAGGCTTGCAAAACACAACTTTCTTCATTAAGTCACTTTAGGTTTATTAATCAAAAGCAGAATTAGCAGAAAGTTGATGGCAGCCGCCTTCTGTGGTGTATCGATTGTGACTTGCTGTGGCAGGATTATATGACTCTTTGATGCCAGGCACAACACCTCTAAACAGGCAGGGGAACGCTATACATTCTTAAAAGATAATTCCGTGGAAAATAGCAGTGGCACCAGGGAACCGCTAAGCTATCAATCAAAATTTAATGTGCCTCTTTTGTTCATCTCAATCCCTTTTCAGTATCACCGAACAATATTTTACATGGCTTTTCATTGCTGTCTGTGTGCTAAAACACTAGGAGGATGGTTCACTAACAGTATGCAAGAGTGTGATAAACAAAAACCTTCAATTGTGTGTTAAGTAAAAAAATATTGTCTACCCACATGCACAAGGTGGTCAGAGCAGGATTTCCCTATCTTCCAGGCAACCCAGTCAGGTGCGAGTAGGATTATCCACCAGGCAAGCTAGGCAGGTGCTTGGGGGCCTAGTGGGTGTTAAGGAGCCCTCCTGCCTCCTTCTCTGACCTCTATCCACTTCAGTTTACCAAAAGGACCACAAGGGGTCACTACTACCTTGTTTTGTCTAGGCTTCCCGGCTATCGTTATGCAGACATTTCACTACCTAACCTCTCCCTACTCTCACACAGAACCCCCCCCCCCCCCACACACACACACACCACCACCACCACCACCAACTAACTGATTTTAAAACAGGAAAGAACATTTTTTTAAGCTCAGAAAAATGACAGTTGATAGTTTAAAAAACATTTTTCCTTTGTATTCTTAAAATCGAATTTAACCTCCTTAAAGGTGGCCACTAACGATCCAATTTCTAGCAAAAAATCATTCATGCGATCAGATAATACTGATCGGAAGAAAAATCGTTCACTACACCATCAACGAACCAATCTTTGCTTCCTATCGTTCACAACCAACTAGAAAATACAAATGTTGGTTTGACCAATATCCAATCGGATGACTATTTTTTTTACTTGTTTGTAATTGATTGTGCCCATCAATGGAGATTATTTACAGCCAATCCGATCAGACTTTCTGATCGCTCAAACGATTTTTCGCTAGAAATTGAATCGTTAGTGGCCACCTTTAGATACAGAGCAATTTTGGTGATGATTGCATGTAAGTGGCTTTGCTATGAACCCCTAAAGTTGGCACAAAATTATGCAAAAATTACCTGAAAATGCAAAATTAAGGTTTTTAAATTATATTGACATATGAAACGAATTATGATTTCCCCTGAAATTTCCCATTACGATTGTGAATCCTCATTGCGAATTAAGATGCTTAATTACGATTATGTGAAATTAGTGCTCATTAATAGACGTGATTGGATTCTATGTTATTAAATAGGATCAGTTCACTTTGCTCTGGTGGAACTGATTAATTTTGCCCGTTTCACCGAATGGACCGCACGTTTGGGGAGGGAGCAATTTTCCGGGATCGACGGACAGGTCACATTTCCGTTCACAGCGAGATAACATAACAGAGGGACACAGATCAAAAACTGATGCTCAATAAATGATGCTCGTTTTACGGATACGTTTTTACGTGGATCAGTTAAATCGGCCCTTATGGACTCCTGCATATGGCATGAGATTTCACATACTGCCCATCCCCTGAATAGAGATTCCAACAAAAGTGCATGCTTTAGGCAAACAGGCCTTAGGGAACTGTGGGACCTGACTCTTAAGGTATCCATAGCTCCACAGTTCAGTGAGTTCTATTACAAGCACAGTCATCCTATAACTATAAAAGTATTTTTAGCACACTGCGGTAGATCTTACATTGATGATGAGGCAACTTCTAAATCAGCATTTACTTCCAAAGCATTATTAGAATACAATTCAGCAAAATCCTTTTTGGAAGGAGAAAACAAAATGACAAATGCATTTTTGCGCTTTAAAATATTCATGTTAATGCATGCCTGTTGGAAACCTACCCATAAATGAGTTATTCAGAGCCATGAGTAATGAGAGGGAACATTCAATAATTCAGCTTCAAGATATTAAATGGCTGAGTGTTAACGACTGGATGCTTTTCAGGATGAGACAGTAATGTGAAAATAGATATCAGAATATTCCTATTTCCATTTATCCGTGGCTTGTCAAGAGCTATCACAATCTACAGTAGCTCACATACACAATATTAAAAACCTATACATATTTCACAACTGCCTTTACAGTCCTTAGATAAGCCCAGTTGTGACATCATTTCAGATGGCCAGTAAAAGCCATTGAGGCATTGATTACTTTGACTGCTCTGTCATTTGTTATAAAAACAGGAGTTTCAGATGTAGAACAAGGCTAAAGGCTTATATCTCTGGGGTAACAGTAATCCATCACTAAGGTGAAAATTGATTGAAATTGGAACAAGGTAAAAGACTGAATACAGTAAACTGGGCAGGGCCGGTGTTCCAACACTTTAGCATACCTGACAGAATAGCATACATTTAAAGTGATATAGTCCTTTTAAGTAGAATCAGTGTCCCCTTGCCCGCTCGCTTCGCTCGCTGGGCTGCGGGCTCGGTCCTCGCTTCGCTCGGACAACTTTTTGTTCTAACTCTATGTCCACTTGGATAGTGGAGATTGCACATCAGCACACAGGCAGCTAACTCGGATTGCAAGGTTAATGCTGCTGATGGGCATTATGGGGTTAATGTATGACCTGCATCACTTTGCACATGCTCAGTAGCATTTGTATGCTATTCTGTCGGGTATGCTAAAGTGTTGGAACACCGGCCTTAGGTTTCACAGCCCCCCTCCCCCAATCTGCAATGATAGCACGTCACCAACAACTTGCACCATGCATTATAGCTGCAGTGTGCCCTCAGACTCAGTATAGGTAGGTAGCCAGGTATAGGATCTCATGTGTAGGTCTCCCCCCATAGGTAGCCAGGCGTAGATGACTCCAGTATAAGTAGCCATGTGTTGGTGCCCTCCCTCAGTATAGGTAGCCAGCTATACAGTAGGTGCCCCCAGTATAGGAAATCAGGTTTAGGTGCCCTCAGTATAGGCAACCAGCTATAGGTGCCCCCTTGGAAGCCGGCGCCCTGAGTGACCGCTCCAGTCGTTCAGGTCAAAGGCCGGCTATGGAACTGGGGTTCCACTAGGCATGCTCATTTCCAAATGCTCAAATCTGCATTTCCGATCCGAACTCGATAATTTAAGCCCAATCACAGAACTTGGAAGCATTGGACCAATCAGAGAATGCAGAATTTTTCCATGAAAATCAGATGAATGTGATCATTTTAGACCAATCACAAAACTCTAATACTACTGAGTACTCCTGAGTCTTGTGATTTCTGGTTGCTGGAGGTTTGGTAATTTTCATGGTATTCTGATTACCACAGTAAAATTCTGCATTCTCTGACTGGTCCAATACTTCTGAGTCAACTTGGAAGTATTTGGACAATCGGGGAATGCAAAAAATGGCAAAGAAAAAGACTTCTAGGAAACCCTAAAAAAATAGTATCTGTATCTGCATTGGCGGAAACCGGAATTTCCGAAG
Organism: Hyperolius riggenbachi; assembly: GCF_040937935.1. Lineage (NCBI taxonomy): Eukaryota > Metazoa > Chordata > Amphibia > Anura > Hyperoliidae > Hyperolius > Hyperolius riggenbachi. Next base: position 126,403,435 of record NC_090648.1, read on the forward strand.
GATCAGGAATCGGCATTTCCGACCAATCCTCAGGTTCTATTCAGCCACTGAAAAATATATGTTCTGTCTAGGTGGCCACTCACAGAGTGCTCTTATAGGGTGGGGTGTGGCCAGATTGATAGTGACTTTTCTGCCTGCAGTGACCAATGGAGAGGGGTGTTGCCCAGGGAGAAGGAATGACATGAACTGCCATTTCCTGTAAAGCGCTACTGAGAGACTGGTCTGGAAGTCCCTTGAAAAAAGGAGCCCATCCTGTCATTATGTGAACACAAGATCTACTTGAAAGAAAATAAAATAATTTTAGCTTTTCATGAACAATAAAAAACAATAATGCATTCATTTTAGCCTTGTTTTAAAGAGAACCCGAGGGGTGGGTTTGAAGAATGCTATTAGCATACAGAGGCTGGTTCTGCATACTATCACCAGCCTCTGTGTCTGTACTGTGCCCCTTCAGGCCCCTCCTGTGCTCTGCTGTCCCCCATTAAAAAAAATGCCGTGCTAGCGACATGCACCTTGTCGCTAGTAGGCTGTTTACCTTTGTGCTGCCATTCACCACCGCTCCCCCGTCACCTCTATATCGACGCTCCCCGCCTTCGCCCCTTTCCTCCAATCAGCTTACGGAGGCGGAGAGCGGTGCTATATAGGAGGCGAGGGAGCAGCGGTGACAGGCAGCACAAAGATAAATAGCCTGCTAGTGTCAAGGTGCATATCGCTAGCATAGTTTTTTTTATGGGGGACAGCAGAGTGCAGGGGGGGCCTTGAGGGGCACAGTAAAGACACAGAGGCTAGTGATAGTATGCAGAACCAGCCCTGTGTGCTAATAGCATTCTTCAAACGCACCTCGAGTTCTCTTTAAAATACTTACCGACCACAATTGTTTAAAGTAAGAAGGTATCTCTGGGCTGGATCATACACCATACTTATCATCTGCTCAAATGTTGATAAGATCTGCAAAGCGATATAAAGAAGGACGGCAGTGTAAGGATCCTAAGGTTTGCCTCTGTATGCAATTCTATAATGACATTATGTTTGGTCCCTCCTGCACTTTGCCTTAACCCCCTTGGCGGTATGAAAAATACCGCCAGGGGGAAGCGCAACAGTTTTTTTTTATTTTTTATTTTTTTTTATCATGTAGCGAGCCGAGGGCTCGCTACATGATAGCCGCTGCTCAGCGGCATCCCCCCAGCCCCGCCGATCGCCTCCGGCGATAGGCGATCAGGAAATCCCGTTCAAAGAACGGGATTTCCTGGAGGGCTTCCCCCGTCGCCATGGCGACGGGGCGGGATGACGTCACCGACGTCAGCGACGTCGGGACGTCATTGGGAGACCCGATCCACCCCTCGGCGCTGCCTGGCACTGATTGGCCAGGCAGCGCTCGGGGTCTGGGGGGGGGGGGGGCCGCGCGCCGCACCGGATAGCGGCGATCGGGCGCGCGGCGGCGGCGATCGGGGTGCTGGCGCAGCTAGCAAAGTGCTAGCTGCGTCCAGCAAAAAAAAAATTAAGCAAATCGGCCCAGCAGGGCCTGAGCGGCACCCTCCGGCGGCTTACCCCGTGTCACACACGGGGTTACCGCTAAGGAGGTTAAGCCCCATCTACACGATACAATTTTTTGTGCGATCGGATTAAATTCGATTGAACGATTAAATCTGACATGTCCGTTCAGTTTGATTCAATTGGTAGTGTGATCAATTTGCCATTGTTTTGCAATGACAATCGACCACACTATCAAATCGAATCCCGATCGGACATGTCGGATTTAATCGATCAATCGAATTAGATCAAATCGAATCGCACAAAAAATTGTATCGTGTAGATGGGGCTTAAGACTGCTCTATTGCTGTGCCTGTGCATTCGAGTGCCTGATCACCTGGAAGGTGATTGCTTCATTGAGGGAGCATTTAGGGAATGGATTTTCCAGAAACCCCTGCTGTTGCGTTGGCAGTCCTGCCTTGCTTTGCCAACAGCTCAATACTCTGGTGGCAGAGCTCCCAAAACAAGCTGCATTTGATTGACCAGCAATATGGAAATGCAGAGCGTAATTATAGGCAGGTTACACAACTTGCATTCAAAACAGATACAACAAAATAGAGGATGTTGGCTGTATATTTGCCTCTAAAGGGCTCTGCACGCCTCTGTTGGTAGTCATTATAAATGCGGCCTGATCAGGAGCTCTGACAATTTTTCCCTATATTTGTACATGCTTGGATTGGATGTCCTGTGTATCTTCACTGTAAATAAACTGCACCATAAAATCCTGGTTTTCTGCACATATTTGGGAGTATCTTCTGTGCTGTAAGACAGACATTTATATTTATTTTTGTTAGGGCTTATTTTCGGGGGATGTCTTTTATTTCTATGAACACCATGAAGAATGAAGAGCAGGCAGGATCTAATGATTCCTCCTGTATAAGCTCCCACACAAATAGACCATTGGATTGCAGGGTAATGCACGGTGCTGATCAGTCGGTACTGATCAGCTGATAACCTGCCTGTGTGCTGGGATGACCAAACTGGTGCACGATCGGAACTGTACTGTTGCGTCACCACTTGCTGGACACTTCTTCCTCAGGTGACACATCTTCTTCTCTCGGCACCGCATCCTGTATAAGCCCATCAAAACACCACCTACGGAAGAGAATAAAGAGTAGATATTGTAGGACCTAATGATCCCCCCTGTATAAGTTTTCCTTCCTCCTTGTTAACTGCCACTAGGGCTTATTTTCGGGGTAGGGCTTATATTTTAAGCATGCTTGAAATAACAGCTAGGGCTTACAGTATGTGCATGTGGTCTCCTGATATATTTCAGGTCTCTTGCTTTGTCTATTGCTTTCTCCAATCAAAGCCTTCCTTTTCTCACTGTATCATTTTGTTCCCTGTAGAAATATTGTGATATATGCAATGGAATATATTATAACAATAATGAGAAATTGTAATGGGTCTCACTTGGTGTTTTACAGGAATGGAGTCAGAGAAACGCTCTACAGGTAATGCCAAGAACGTACCCCCGGGGGAAGACTGAGCAGGGAACACACGTAACCAGAGTAAATTCCACCTTTGGCTTTGTTATCTCTTTTCCTCTCTAAATTTCCTCTTCCTGTCTAAATAGTACAATAAATAAATAGCCGGGTCTGGATTAAAAATAAGTGAAACATTTTTATTTGAGGCAACTGATGAATATGGCTTTTCCTGTTTAATAACTATTGCACAAGAGATAGAGGGACTAAGTGACTGTTTACAAAGATTCTTGTATGGTAAAAAGCTGTGCTGTTATTCACAGGAGCTGATAGATACTGGTGGCAAATGCTCCCTGATGCTGTTTGTGTTTGGTTTATTGTCAGACTCATTCACAGGCTAGTGGTCTAGTTCTGTGCGGTTGATATTGTCAAATGGCATGTTTAAGGAGGGGGAACCTTATTTACATGAAAATTTCTGATCAAAGGGGATTATGCAACTGTATTTAGATTATATTACAACAGGTATTATTATTATTATTATTTTTTATTTATATAGCGCCAACATCTTCCGTAGCGCTGTACATAGTACAAACAAATAATGGGGAACAAATATACATAAGAAATACAAACACTGTACAGTCATGACATTGAATAGAATAAATACAGATACATACATAGTTGATGTGTTATTGGTACATGTACATATGTTAAAATTACAGCAGTATGAGAAACACTAGGAGGAGGTCCCTGCCCTTGTGAGCTTACAATCTAGAGGGTAGTGGGGAGGAAACAAAAGGCAAGGAAACACTAGGATTAGTGGGTGAGCCAGTGTGCCTTCAGTGCTGCCTATAGCAAATTATAGACTTGTCTGAACAGGTGTGTTTTCAGAGTACATTTGAAGGTTTCCAGACTCGTGGCATGACGAACCGGCTGAGGGAGAGAGTTCCAAAGGAAAGGGATCGCCCGTGAGAAGTCTTGGATGCGAGAGTGAGAGGAGGCGACTAGGCTCGAGGACAAAAGGGTCCCGTGTGAGGAACGGAGGGTCCGGGCGGGGAGGTATCTGGAGATTAAAGAGGAAATGTATGGAGGCGATAGCTTGTGTAGAGCTTTGTATGCAAGCGTGAGAAATTTAAACTGGATCCTTTGGGCAACTGGTAACCAATGAAGGGATTGGCAGAGAGTAGCTGCATCAGAGGATGTAGAAGAGAGGTGGATGAGATGAGCCGCGGAGTTTAGTAGGGATTGGAGAGGTGCCAGTCTGATTTTTGGTAGACCACAGAGTAGGGTGTTGCAGTAGCCGAGACGGGAGATGATTAGGGCATGCACAAGCATTTTAGTTGCTTCTTGTGAAAGGAAGGGACGGATTCTGGAAATGTTTTTGAGATGGAAGTAGCAGGAGGTAGTTAAAGTGTATTAAGCAATATATAAACTGTGAAACCAAGGGTGTGGTGTACCTTATAAACAATTTGTGTAGAAAGCAATATTTTGGCTGCACTACAAGACCCTTGAGGTAGAGAGGGATCCTGCAGAAAGCAATATATCCCCCACCCAAGTTTCCTCTGTTACTGTATCATTGCTGTGTGGGGCTTTTTAAACTGCTTTTATAGACTATCATAGAGCATGCATAGCGGGACAGCTAAAAAAATTCTAAAATTCTCTATAGATTTATTTAAAGAGACACTGAAGCGAAAAAAAAATATATGATATAATGAATTGGTTGTGTACTATGAATAATTACTAGAAGATTAGCAGCAAAGAAAATATTCGCATACTTTTATTTTCAGGTATATAGTGTTTTTTCTAACATTGCATTATTCTAGAATATGTGCAGATTTCACAACACTCAGCATTCAAAATAATTATTTCAGAGCAGTCTGTGAAGTAATGACCTCTCCTCTGGCAGAGAAAAAGTAAACAGTTCACTTACAGTTGAGATAATAAAAGTCAGATAACAGCCCTCTCCACGACTAACTTAGTCGGAGAGCTTAATGGCTTGTTTGCATAGAGATAACAACTGGAGTTTCTCAACTCTTCCTCTACTGGAAACAATTAGACTGATGTATCTGATCTTAATGTTTTATTTCTTAGCTGTACTACACATACAAATCATAATATCATAATTTTTTTTTCGCTTCAGTGTCTCTTTAATACACATTATCACTGTGTGCTCATGGACACCAATACTATATATACACACACGCACGCACGCACGCACGCACGCACGCACGCACGCACGCACGCACGCACACACACACACACACACACACACACACACACACACACACACACATTGATATATTGTAACTAAATTCACCATGTGCTGCCTGTGCATGCCAACCTTACCAAAGTTTAGTGAGTTTGGCCCAATTTTACCGATTGTCATTTACATTGCCTTTACATCTGTTATAAGCTTACATTTTATATGTACAGTATGTGATTTTTTTGCTTTGTTTTTCTTTTTTCATCATAGTGGTCCCTTAGCCGTTTAAAAAAACAGTAAGCCTGATAATGTGCGGTTTACAGTATTGCAGTTATTGTACATTCATGTCAAGCATTTGCTCTTTACTATCAGTTTGCTGCTTCAATCATTGCTCCCTGTTATCTGCTGTTATGCTGAATAATAAATTTACTTTGAAATTCAATTCCAGGCATATTCATTTGTCTGACACGCTATAAAAGTCACACAGTGCAGCCCGAGTGTTCACAGATCCTTCATGTCAATCTTCAAGGTTTAAAAAATACAAGAGAAATCAGAACAACATGAACACATAAGAAAACATGTAATACGATAACTGTAAGAACTACTTAAGTATCATCTTCTAAAAAATCTCCCATGCATACAGTATATATTCCTGACCACTGATACATTCATTGTGAAAACACTCAAAAAGATAAAGTTTGAAGATTTTTTTTTTTTACAACTAAAAAAAGTTTTATTGAATAAGCATTGATGTACAGCCAAACGTGATAACAATTAAACTTGTCCATCAGCTTAATTAGAAAGGTAAACATTCATGACATGGCAAAATTGGAAACAATAAGATGTTAAACATAAAAAGATTGCAATCGTACAGTCTCACAGGTGTGATGATATACAGACCTCAACAGCTTATAGCAGTACAGATTCCTTACACAATGAAGATAATTTTACTGTATATACTCAAGTATAAGCTGACCCCACCCCCCTACTTTCGCCACCTCAAAAGGCCAAATATTGAGTAACCCGAATATAAGCTGAAGCCCCAATGTCTCCCCCTACCCCTCCCTTGTGCAGGTGTGTAATGCCCAGTGTATGTATATGATGTCCAGTATACGCATGTCCAGCAGAGTGTACGTATGTGATGCCCAGTATGTTTGTTCAGCAGAAAGCATGTAGGTTGAGCAGAGTATATGTAAGTTGAGCAGGGTGTAACTATGTTCAGTATGTATGTTTGGCAGAGTGTATGTATGTTCAGCAGAGTGCATGTATGTAATGCACAGTGTATGCGAGCCAGAGAGCTTGCGTACATATAATTACCTCTCATTATTCCATGCAGCCATCTTCCCAATCCCGTTCAGCTCTTTACTTGCTAGAGATCCAGGGTTCAGTGTCTTCTTGTATTTGGGCAGCCATCTTCTCATCTCCCTTGCTGTTCTGTACTCCCTGCTGACGTCTAGTGGCAAATGTAGAACTGCAAGTGGGCCCAACAATGAAACCTGGATCTCTAGCAAGTGAAGAGCTGCCTTGGAGAGGGAAGACGGCCTCCGAGGAGGAGAGGTAATTATAGGTACAGTGCACGGTTCCTATGTGTGTACTGTATAATCCAGCGGCCTGACTCGAATATAAGCCGACACCCCCACTTTTGGGATACTTTTTTCCCCGAAAATTTGGCTTGTATTCGAGTACATACTGTAGTAGTTTTTTATATCTTAATGATAATCATTTTAGCCCCCCCCCCCCCCTATAGCATTGTGTATTTGTACTTGTGTTGCTAGATGTCCTCATTAGTGAAGGTCATGTCTAGCAAACTCATGGAGAAGCATGTGATTTGTTTGATCAGCTGATAGATTTGCAAAGCTCTGATTTGCTGTGATCACATCCTGCTTAAGCACATGATCATGACTAGCAAATCAGAGACTTGCATATCTATCACCTGACCAAACTAATCACGTGCTTTGCCATGGGTCCTCCTAGACATGAACATCACTAGTTCTGATTGTATTGTGTGTTGAACTACTCTATGCTTCCCACTAATGTCTGTTTTCTACTATGCGCTGTGCTACAGAAGCTGTTGGGCCAGAAAAAATTTAAAAAATAATAGATAATTAGAAATTACATAAAGGAATTCAAAACTTTATAAATCCTGATTACCAGGCAAATCCTGTTGCCATTTTTGCAAGTGTGGCATTATAAAAATGGTGAACAGGATTCCTAAAATTTGAGTATATAAAAAGGGTTGATTTTAATTTTTTCTCTTTTTCCCCAGTTTTAATGTATAGGGCTTAATTTCTTTAGGGGAACGTGAGGTGGTGGGTGAGATGGGTGGGTATTTTCTCTTCTGCCCAAATGTTTTTGTGATATGTCGCTGCGTAATATGTTGGCGCTTTATAAATACAATAAATAAATCATAAATAAATAAATAAATATGTCCTTTTCTCACCTCAAAGAGTAGGGTGGCATGGCTTGTTGTGAAAAACAAAATGTGTTAAGATCAGCAACAGAGCCGGAGCAAAGCAGCCAAAACATAATCAAGCAATCCAGAAAACAATGCAATAAGCAGACTTCAGAGGAATTCTCTCAGTTCCTTTTTGATATGGGTAGATGCCAGAATGCTGATTTCTATACAATATATTCCACATCTCACGAGGGACCTGGGGGCACATCCATTGTGATGCTGCTGGCGGACTGCAAGAAAGAGAATGTATGAAGTCACGTCTATAATTATTACTGTGAAATGTACTTTCACAGTTCATGCGAGAGGCACCGGTCACTGCTAAGATCTGATACTTTAGATCATTGTCCACGGGCTATAGCTTAACTTCAGCTGACATTACACAAAGCTGCCATTCCCTAAAGCACGCAATGCTACTCTATAATGGATGTAAGTTGCATTTTTTACAGTACATTTACAATTGAATTTCAGCATCAGTAATAATCTTCACTAGGCAACACTGGAGGAAAGACGTTTTCTCTAACCAGGAGATCTGGTTTAATGGTATACTCCAACCAAAACTGAAAATAAAAAAAATAAAAAATACTTGGGTACGCTAAACAAGCTTTGTTTCCTATTCAGACTTAGCTCCAGAAAAACCATATACAGTTGTTATTATTGTGTACTTACTGTGTATTGCACTGACATCTTCCCATCACTTTTCACATCTAGTCACATTCTCTTGTTGATTATACCCAATTTTGGGGGAGAACCAGTTAAAGAGGAATGTTAGCGAAAAGAGGAAAATAAATCAATACATTTCAAAGTAAGAAGTTAAAAAATAGAGAGAGAACAAGAAGTTATTGATATTCGCCATGTAATTTGTTCATGTTGTTTGATCCACAATAAGCCTGACCGTCTTTACTACTGGCAGAAAAGAACAAAACTAGACAGCACCAACTGCCATTGTTTATAATCACACCCACTAGCATTGCAATAGGCTAAACGGTTGTTTTTTTATAGATACACATATGCACAGAGGGAGATACTGGTTGCTTGGCAATTGGAAACGGCTGTTATTTCCCACAATGCAACAAGGTTCACAGAAAAGAAAACTGTCAGGACCTAGGTCCTGACATCAGACTGTGGGAGGAGTTTCAAAACAATATCAGCCATCCAGACTCCCCTGATGATCTATTCATAAATAGAGATGGCGAACGGTTCCCAGCGAACTTCCGGGCGTTCGCGATTGCGGAGAACCGCAAACTTTTCTGGAAGTTCGGTTCGTGCCATAATTCACCATTAGGGTCAACTTTGACCCTCAACATCACAGTCAGCAGTCACGTTGTAGCCAATCAGGCTACACTCCCTCCTGGAGCCACTCCCCTCTTATACAAGGCAGGCATCGCCGGCCAATTTACTCACTCGTGTGCCTGCAGTAAATAGAGAAGGGACAGCTGCTGCTGCTGCAGACTCTCATAGGGAAAGATTAGTTAGGCTCTTGTAGGCTTCTTAGCTTGCTCCTTGCTGATTCTTATTGCTAAAATAGCACCTCACAACAGCTTTTTTGAGAGCTCATTGATAATTCATACTGTGTGTGTACCGCAGCCAGGCCCAGCACACTCAGTGACTACCTGTGTGTGTGACAGGTGCACATTGTAATACTGCATATACCTACCTACCTGTTGTTCACAGTGCACCCACCTACCTACATGAGCTGAGTGCACGCAGTGTCACTGGGCCTGTCCGCTACCTGTCTGTGTGTGACAGGTGCACATTGTAAAACCCATCACTGCATATACCTACCTACCTGTTGTTCACAGTGCACCCACCTACGTACATGAGATGAGCGTCACTGTGCCTGTCCGCTATCTGTCTGTTTGTGACAGGTGCACATTGTAATACCCATCACTGCATATACCTACCGGTTGTTCACTTCAGTGCACTGACCTACCTACATGAGCGCATGCAGTGTCACTGTGCCTGTCTGCTACCTGTCTGTGTGTGACAGGTGCACATTGTAATGCCCATCACTGCATATACCTACCTGTTGTGTTCACTCATCACTGCATATACCTACCTGTTGTGTTCAGTGCATTCACCTACCTATGTGAGTGTACGCAGTGTGATATACCACTACGTGCATACCTGTTAACTGCACCTGTGTGACTGCACATTGTATTAGTCAAGTCAGTGCATACCTTTCACTTCATCCCCCCAATATGGACACAACGGACAAAACAGGTAGAGGCAGAGGTAGAGGCAGACCCAGAGGAAGGCCACCCGGCAGGTCTGTGCGAGGTCGTGTTGATGTTATTTCGTGCGGCCCTGGCCCAAAGTACAGTGCTCAGAAGAAGGCATGTCCCATCAACTCCCAAGATTGTCAGGACGTGGTTGACTATTTAACACAGAACACCTCATCTTCTGCAGCCACCAGCGCTACTACAAGCACCACATCCGTTGCATTTGACACTTCACAGGAGTTAATTGGTGGGGAATTAATTCATTCACAGCCATTATTGTTACAACCAGATGGAGGCGCTAAACAAGTTACACCACCTCATATGTCTGAGTTAGGCGGTGACACTATGGACGTAACGTGTGGGGAGGAGGATGATGAAGTACCTGCTGTTGGTGCAGTTTTGGAGGTGTCTGAGGCAAGCAAAGCTGGGCAGGATGATTATGATGATTATGATGATACGGATCCCACATGGGTTCCTAATAGACAAGATAACCAAGGGGACAGTTCAGAGGGGGAGTCAGAGAGGAGTAGGTGGAGACGAGCCATCTGTTCTCTCTGCCTCCAAAAATTGAGCTGAGAAAAGGCCGACACTCACGTAGGGACAAGTGCCTTACGAAGGCACATGGAGAAAAGGCAAAACTGCAATGAGAAGAGCACCTGAGCAAAAGCAGCACACAAAAGAAAAACCACCCTCCTTCTCCTCTTCCTCCTTCAGGTGCAGCATCTTCAGTCACTTTTTTCCTTGCACCTTCACAGCCACCCTCCTCCACTCCGCCTCTGACCTTGAGCGGTTCCTGCTCCTCTGCCCACAGCAGCCAGGTGTCCGTGAAGGAAATCTTTGAGTGGAAGAAGCCAATTTCTGCCAGTCACCCCCTTGCCCGGCGTCTGACAGCTGGCGTGGCGGAACTGATAGCTCGCCAACTGTTACCATATAAGCTGGTGGACTCTGATGCCTTCCATAAATTTGTGGCCATTGGGACACCGCACTGGAAGATACCAGGCTGCAATTATTTTTCTAAAAAGGTGATACCCAAACTGTACCATGAAGTTGAGAGGCAAGTGGTGTCATCTCTGGCACACAGCGTTGGGTCAAGAGTCCACCTGACCACGGATACCTGGTCTGCCAAGCATGGTCAGGGCAGGTGCATTACTTACACAGCCCATTGGGTCAACCTGGTGACCGATGGCAAGTAGCGGGGGAAAGGGGGGGGGGGTGTCTTAGGGTTAGGCACCATGAGGGGGGGGTAAGGAGGTCAGGCACCACCAGGGGGGTCTTAGGGTTAGGCACCACCAGGGGAGGGTTCTGTGTGAGATTAGGGAAAAGTCAGGTCATAGTAATCTCTTTTTTTTATTATATCACTTTTCTTGGCTATATTACTTTTCTCGGCTATATCCAGCGCCCTTTTATACCCCCCCCCCCCCCCAACAAAAAAAATAAATGCCATAACAGCACCCTTTTAAAGCCCAACAAATTTTGGCTATATGCAGCACCCCGTTATTGCCGAAATCTTGACTATAGCAGGTGCCCTTTTCAAATGAATGCTATTTTATAAATGAATCGATCCCACGGCTACAAATTGTGTCGTTTTGTAAACAAAAACTTGCGTCTTAGCTACACCAGGTGCCTTTTTAGCTAAAGTTGGCGTTTTTTCATTTATATCAGGCGCCCTCTTTTCCAGACGCCCTTTCAAATGTACGCTTATTTGTCTATCCTCTGGATTGCTATGGTTTGCATTTACACTAAAGTCCACACATCTCTGTTAATAAATACATCTGTTATGAAAAAGGAGTCTTCAGGCCAGAATTTTGGAAAAAACATTTAGAGATATGGGTAAAAGGACCAGGGCATCTGCTTGCCATCGGTCACCAGGTTGACCCAATGGGCTGTGTAAGTTATGTACCTGCCCTGACCATGTTATCTGGTGATGATGGCTGGTTTGGAAAAAACTCTGTCGGTTTGGTTTGGACGGCACTGCCCAGCCTAGGGAAGAGGCTATGGTGTCTTTTATGGGAATTTGCAAAGGAAATCTGAGATTCTGGTCACCATGTATTTGCTCCACAAAGTAAAGCATTTAAAGCGCGTCAGGACACCTGTGAAAAAGATCAGTTAGCTCATTGGCTGAAGACCTCTTTGTTTGGGCTCTGATGACATCCATATTCCATAGCTCCCAACGGATCCTTTTTCTAAGGGACAATCCCTCTTTGGGAACCAAATCCCTCTGTCCCTCTATTTTTAATTCCTTATGTCCTTTTTCAGGATCTGTATAAATATGTGTATCTGTAATATCTAAACCTTATCTCTGTTCTCTAAATTGATAAATTGCTTATAATCAAATGGTAATATTAGGGAAAAGTGGTTCTTGTAGAAAGCAAATATACCTCACAACCTTGAATTCTTTATTTTAGGTGTGATTAGGGGTGTGACTGGGATTTACCTTCGTGGTGTCCCTCTTTGTTATCTCAGAAAGTAGTGAGGTATGTTTATTCCAGTGATGAGACTGAAGCAAGTGACATGGCTGTGACCCTGTGACTGCTCACACAGAGTGCTGTTGTTGTATATGCAGGGGTGTATCTGGGTAATATAGCACCTATGGCAAACACTGAAATTGTTTGCATCCTTTCTTATGTAAATGTGTTATGTGTGGGGAGATTGCTGAAGTTACTTTTTGGGAAATCGCTCTCATTCACTCTCTGTCCTCTTTTCTAACACCAAGCCAAGTGCACCCTATGTACATAAATTAAGTAGCCATGTTCCCCAGATAACAACTTTAATCTGATCTGAGGTCCAAATGAGAGGGAGGCATGAGAGCAGGCATAGGAAGCAGCACACGGGTAGGAATGGTGCCCATGGTGCTGTGGCGCCCATGGCACAAGCCATACCTGCACCCCTCTTGTTACGCCTCTGTGTTGTACTGCCTCTGCCATGTGAACCACACAAAAATTCCAGGCACGTCAATCAGCGTACTTGGCAAATAAAGGTGATTCTGATTCTGACATTATCTAGCTTGCATATTAGAACTTCCTGCACTTAATTGTGAACTCAGCTGAAGTTTTCTTGCTGTACTGATTCCTTCCTTCCTTCCTGCTTCAGATTCAATCCTGAGATAAAAGTCTTGGATAATTAGGTGTAGAATGAAAGCTTTCTTTCCTATACCACAAGCGTATGAAATACAGCAGGCTTCTGAACTTAAAGGGACATTCTATTTTTGACATAAAATTTCCTTGAACAGAAATAAGTGGCACAAAAGGTTTTTTCTTTTGTATTTTAATGTTATTAATAGTTATTTTTCTTTTTTAGTTTGCAGTCAGCTAATAATTTGCTACAAAAAAGCTCTTTCTTAGCCCTTTTTTGTTCTTTGCAGCTGTGGCAACAGCACTCTCTGTAGACCTTTTGGAGTGCTGTTGTCAAGTGACTGCCCATAAACTGCCACCTTTCTGCTCGATAGTAACTAAACAGGGCTGCAACAAATGTTACTCCTTTACAACACTTGGACTTATTCTTTGGCAGAAAACTTCAATGCAATGGGAACCTTTAGGTTCAAGTTACATACCATGCTACTGGTTCCTCCAATTACTAGGAGGCACTGGACAACAATGATTAGAGATGGCCCGAACAGTTCACCGGCGAACTTCCGGGGGGAAGAACCGCAAACTTTTCCGGAAGTTCGATTCGCCCCCATAGTGCATCATTAGGGTCAACTTTGACCCTCTACATCACAGTCAGCAGGCACATTGTAGCCAATCAGGCTATAACTGCAGTGCGTTACACAGTGAGTTTGGTGTGTCAGTGTGAAGCAGTACTCTAATTACACTCCCTGATTGATGTATAAACATGCAAGATGTTTTAAAGCACTTTAGGCCTCCAATTAAGCATGCAATGTGATTTCTGCCCTTAAACCGCTGCTGTGCGTCAAATCCTGATTTTTCCCGGGGACTTTTGGCGTCTATCCCACTCCACCATGCCCGCCCCACCAGGTGTTAGACCCCTTTAAAAACATCTTTTCCATCACTTTTGTGGCCAGCATAAATGTTTCTAGTTTTCAAAGTTCACCTCCCCATTGAAGTCTATTGCGGTTCGCAAAAGTTTGCATGTTCGTGAACTTCCGCGGAAGTTCGCGCATGCGGTTCGCAAACTGAAAATCGGAGGTTTGGGCCATCTCTAACAATGATGGACAGAGGCTGCTGGTGCTAAGTCCCCAGTGCTTGCAACTAAATAAACAAAGGTTCAATTTACTGAAATTTAAACAACATTGAAACAAAACAACCACAAAAAGAGGTGAGTTTTCTATGTAAACCGACCTACAGGGGTAATGAATGGGTATAGGGCAAAAAAATGCCCAAAACATTTAGTTCAGTTCAGAATAGTAAACTAGCTATTTACATATTTTAAAAAAATAAATAAAAAACAGTGTTAAAGTGGATCCGAGATGAACTCATTTACTCATTGCATAATTGTGTTCCTTTCCTATTGTTTATAGGGCATTCCTCAAGCCAAATACTTTTTAGTTTTTTTTTAATACTCTAATTCCCTATAAACTAAAGAAGCCACGCCCACAGGTTTTCAGAGAGCCAAGGCACTTTCAGACAGTAGCAAGGGCTCATGGGAGCTCAGTCTGGGCAGGAGGAGGGGGAGGTATTACTAGCCAGAGATTTCAGAGGCAGAGGGGAGGAGGAGGGGGGATTAGGTTTTTTTGCTCAAGATGCAGATAAGCCTGCTTCTGTGTAATGTTTACAAACAACATGGCTGCTGTCATTGCATCACAGCAATAATCAATCATATTCTATTAAAGCTGTTTGCAGCTAGATTTGCTGTGTAAACTATCTAAACTTTAGATAAGATACTGTATATAGACAAGTTGCTTGTTATAGTTAGTTTTTCATCTCGGATCCGCTTAAAATGGCCATAGGGTGGCATCATGTATTTTGTTAATTTGTATATTCAGCGTTATTTGCTCTTTCTATCACTCTTCTCTATTATAGTTTTTGGTTCCTTTTTTCTCAATGGCATAAGCTTGCACACTTTCTGTAATCCCACTGTGCTGCACAAGTAAAATCTTTATTACAAGATTTTGAGGCTGAATGTTTTCTGTGTGACCAAGGGCCCAGGCACAATCCACCTCAGCAAACAACCAACAAACAGAAACTTTCAGAGGTACTGTGATGTGTACAGGGTGGGCCATTTATAGGCATACACCTTAATAAAATGGGAATGGTTGGTGATATTAACTTCCTGTTTGTGGCGCATTAGTATATGTGAGGTGGGGAAGCTTTTCAAGATGGGTGGTGACCATGGCAGCCATTTTGAAGTCAGCCGTTTAGAATCCAACTTTTGTTTTTTCAATAGAATTTTTTTTACAAGAAAAACAATGGTGTGCTTGGTTTTAACATAACTTTATTCTTTCATGAGTTATTTACAAGTTTCTGACCACTTATAAAATGTGATCAATGTGCTGCCCATTGTGTTGGATTGTCAATGCAACCCTCTTCTCCCACTCTTCACACACTGATAGCAACACCGCAGGAGAAATGCTAGCACAGGTTTCCAGTAGCCGTAGTTTCAGGTGCTGCACATCTCGTATCTTCACAGCATAGACAAATGCCTTCAGATGACCCCAAAGATAAAAGTCTAAGGGGGTCAGATCAGTAGACCTTGGGGGACCATTCAACTGGCCCATGACGACCAATCCACTTTCCAGGAAACTGTTCATCTAGGAATGCTCGGACCTGACACCCATAATGTGGTGGTGCACCATCTTGCTGGAAAAAACTCAGGGAATGTGCCAGCTTCAGGGCATAAAGAGGGAAACACATCATCATGTAGCAATTTTGCATAGCCAGTGGCCTTGAGGTTTCCATTGATGAAGAATGGCCGCACTATCTTTGTATCCCATATACTGCACCATTGTTTTTTTCAATAGGAAGAGGGTACAAGATGTGCAGCACCTGAAACTATGGATACTGGAAGCATGTGCTAGCATTTCTCCTGCGGTGTTGCTATCAGTGTGTGAAGACTGGGAGAAGAGGGTTGCATTGACAATCCAACACAATGGGCAGTACATTGAACACATGTTATAAGTGGTCAGAAACTTGTAAATAATTCATGAAAGAATAAAGTTATGTTAAAACCAAGCACGCCATTGTTTTTCTTGTGAAATTTCCAGTAAGTTTGATGTGTCACATGACCCTTTTCCTATTGAAAAACAAAAGTTGGATTCAAAATGGCCGCCATGGTCACCGCCCATCTTGAAAAGTTTTCCCCCTCACATATACTAATGTGCCACAAACAGGAAGTTAAATCATCAACCATTCCCATTTTATTAAGGTCTATCCATATAAATGGCTTACCCTGTAGAATGCAAAGAAGGAGAAGAGATGTATGCAACCAGGGGCGTAGCAATAGGGGGTGCAGAGGTAGCGACCACATCAGGGCCCTTGGGCCAGAGGGGCCCCAAAGGGCCCTCCCTCAAGTACAGTATTAGCTCTCTATTGATCCTGTGCTCATAATAATCACTTCTATGGATACTTTGAATAGTGGTAATCATTAACAAACTGTTCCCCATCCCCCTCTTGCACCTCTGACACTGTAGTTGCCATTGGCAGGTTTTGGTGTGCCATATCAATTGTTATGTATAGAGTGCTTGGGGGGGGGGGGGGGGGAGGCCCATTGTAAAACTTGCATCAGGGCCTACAGCTCCTTAGCTACACCACTGTATGCGACTATGCGGTCAAGGAAATGAGACAGACCAGCCTAGCAGCTCAGAGCTTAAACTAGTAGTGGGTACACTGAATAATTACAATTATCAGCTGTGGATGTTTAAAGTTAAAATACTGCTATCCAGAGATGACATGTGAATAGGAATGACTGGTAACAGTAAATTCGGGCGCCTGAGGCAAGTGGACAAATCGGGCGCCGCCATTCACTCCCATAATAAATATCGTTTAATGGGCGCCCGACAGGAAAAAAGGGCGCCGGAGAAAAATAACGTTTTATAAGCGGCGCCCGGAGACTTTTACTGTTTTATAACTGCTTCTCATGATTACACATTATTTTATGATTTATAATTTTTTAAACATTATTTTTAAACGAAAAACAGTACAATCTTTTTTAAAACATTATTTTTAAACGAAAAACAGCACAATATATTTTTCACACGTTATTAATGCTTATCACAGGGGGGTCTTAGGTTTAGGCACCACCAGGGGGGTCTTAGGTTTAGGCATCAACAGGGGGGTCTTAGGTTTAGGCACCACCAGGGGAGTCTTAGGTTTAGGCACCACCAGGGGAGTCTTAGGTTTAGGCACCATCAGGGGAGTCTTAGGTTTAGGCACCACCAGGGGGGTCTTAGGTTTAGGCACCAACACGGGGGTCTAGGGGTTAGGGGTAGGTACAGGGAGGGTTACTTACTATTTTTTTTTAAACGTTATTATACGTTTCACTTTTTAAACGGAAGATTAACATTTTCACAATTGCCAATTTCATGCACATTATTTAATGATTTATAACTTTATAAAACATTATTTTTAAACGAAATATAGTACATTATATTTTTAAACGTTATCCATGTTTATCGTTTAAAACCCGGCGCCCTTTTTTCCCAGCGCCCCTTTTTAACGTACGCGGAATGACTATTTAGTTGATCATTAGCAAATGAAAAGTACTTTTTTGTAAAATAAAAATTGCATTTACTGTATATCACCAATGACTTTTTGAAAAGTAGGGTGGGTCGGTCTATGAATGGTCAATACCACGGGTCCGCTGATGCAGATTGTGCTGTAAAGCGTGCTGAAGTATTTATAGCAGCCTATCCTCACTCCGGCTTGCATCCTCTAGTGTCCCATGCAGCTTCTAAAGTCACTGCTAGACCTCCAGGCTCACTTTCGTCACAGGACAGGGAGCCTGGAGCTCTAGTGACCAATTCAGAATCTGCATGGTGTCAGAATTTGCTCTGCTGGTCTTGATTATCTGGACTGTGTTGTTTCCTATGCAGCTTGCATAGTTCAGTACAGGGAAAGGAGACCTTTCTGTCAGTTTGAAGGGCTGACTGATTTGCATCTACTTGTCATGCAAATTGCTTGTCTGCTTCCTTTGAGGATTTCTGGTTTAAATGTAACATCCTCCCAGAATTCCTCACTCGACATGGTTTTCTGATTAGGGAAACTTACCTTGGAGCCTCAGCCTCTTTTGTATCTTGTTGCGAATATTCTAGTGTAGCTTAATTATTGGGGAGTGCATTTTGCACTTCCTATAGTTCAGTCAGGTTCTGTTTTATTTGTACTGTTTATTCCTGTGCTGTCTTATCTTGTCCTTGCGATTGTACTGTCACCTGCGGTGGTTGAAAGTGAATCATTTTGTTTCGCTCCTAGATCGCATTCACCCTAGCGGTAGAGGCGGTGGATCTCCCTTGTCTGACTCTTGGAGTATAACCTTAGCTGCGGTTGCTATTGGTTGCTCCTTTAGTCTGTCTTGTCCAGCACGAACGCTTGCTGTTGTCTGGGGTGAGGCAACCGATTAGCAAGCGTTCGTGTTATTTGTCTGTCGTCATTTTCTGTGTTCATTTGTTAGTTTGGGTTGGTACGTTTTGTCACTGTTACACTTATCGTGCGGTGGCCGTACTGTTAACGCGCTTGTCTCTGTTGCGCATATCGTGCGGGGACCGCTTTTAGCTAGTTCTTTTGTTATTTTCTTTGACGTTCAGATTGTGGTTCTTTGCTGTGTCTTCGTTACTAAGTCACGCTCTGTCTTTACTCAGTCTTGTGTTACTGATAGCAATCGCTTCTCTTGCGATTAGCTTTCTTACTCTGGTCTGCTCTGACGTGATATGTCTACCGTCGCGGGGTGGCGACTAGATTGGTGCACCTTCATGTTGTCTGTCTCTGTCTTTGCTTTCTTCTGAGTTATTGCTTTGTTGCTCAGTTGGGCAATTTCAATCTGGCATCTGTGGTTGTACAGGGGACTTGTTTCTCTGTACTCCACAGTTCCATCTGCTGGTAGGAATTCTCCTCTGTTGTTCTATCTTGCTTAATCGTGCAATTTCAATCTGGCATCTGTGGTTGTGCAGAGGGTTTATTCCTCTGCACTCCACAGTTCCATCTGCTGGTTGGAATTCTCCTGTGTGCAATTTCAATCTGGCATCTGTGGCTGTGCAGAGGGTTTATTCCTCTGCACTCCACAGCTCCATCTGCTGGTTGGAATTCTCCTCTACAAATCTATACTGGGTACTTTGCTTCTGTGACTGCGGCGATTTCCTTCTTCTTCGGCACACATGGTGTGCGCTGACTGGAAATCGCCTGCAGATCATTACATTGGCATCTGTGGCGGTACAGAGGACTTGTTCCTCTGTATTCCACAGCTCCATCTGCTGGTTGGTATTCTCTTCTACAAATCTATAATGGGTGCTTTGCTTCTGTGACTGCGGCGATTTCCGTTTGCTTTAGCGCACATGGTGTGCGCTGACTGTAAATCGCCTGCAGATCATTACATATGTTACACTACATGCAAGCTAGAGTGAGGACACGTAGCGATACACTCTGAAGCACACTCCACAGAGCACTCTGCACCCGCCGGCCCAATCCAATGCACGCTTTGCATGCGGAACGGCAGCAGCACATTGAAAGGGGACGGCCAATTGGCAGGTCATAGTTTCTGGACTATTTTGTTTTAGGCCAAAAGTAAGATGGTTCAGGTTATACGTTGGGTAGCTTATCTGTAGGTATGTACAGTACTAATATAAGTTGGCAGATACTTTTAAAAAGTTACTTTTAAATTTTTTTTATAATAAAACTCTATGAGGGAAGTGAAAACAAGTGTTAAAAAATGAATTGTAAATCCTGACACAATTAAGGGGATGCTTTAATTTAATGCTTTGTAAGTTGTTCTTTAATCAGAGCACATTTTATACACATTAAGAAAAACACAAACCCTTCTTGGGATGAATCCTGACAGGCTAGACCAGTTTTTCTCAAACACTGTCCTCGTGACTCCCCAACGGTGGATGTTTTGCAGGCAACCTCCTCTATGCACAGGTGGGGTAATTAGTGTCCCAGCTAGGTGGATTCCATGTAGCTGAGACACTAATTACCCCATCTGTGCATAGGTGAGGTTACCTGCAAAACATGCACCGTTGGGGAGTCACGAGGACGGGTTTAAGAAACACTGGGCTAGACCCTCTAGCATGGGCGCAGCAATCACCCCTGCAACCCCTGCCATCGCAGGGGGGCACAGAGGCTTTTGGGGCCCCTCCCTCTCCCCAACCACAGGTGCAGCCACTTAGCAAAGAAACCTCCTCTTTCACTTAAAAAAAGTCCCTGCCACCTCCTCCCGCCATGCAGAGTAGTAAGTAGCTATCATTTTTTTCTGCTTCCAGTCGCTGCTTCACAGCAGAACACTCCCTGCTGCCATTTGCCCACTCGTGATCACATGACCCTCGTGGTGTTCGGGGAACAAGGGGGCCCTGTGCTATTATTTTTGCAGGGGGGCCCTATCAAGTCTAGTTACGCCCTTGCCCTCTAGGCCAATCACAGAAAGACACTGAGCCAAACTCTGGCTAACTGGCAGGTGCAGCCAATCACTGGCTTTGTTTATATCACAGGTGGTCAATCAACAGCTTTGTTTACATCTGTATGGCCAATTTCAGGATAAAGGGTACTGATTCTAAAATTAAAGTCCCCAGCATTGATTTTGATTACATTTATTTTTGCCTGAAAACCATGTAGAAACTGACTATTTCACGCATCCTTATAAGTGACACTCCATTTATCGTGTACATATATACTGTATACGCTGGGCATAGGGTGAGCCAAATTATGGCTCACCCTGCTGCCTCTCAAACTCCCGGCAGTGTGAAATACTATTCCTCCTCCGAGTCGTAGCAACTCGGAGGGAGATGTAATTCGGGTTCAGCGATCGCCGGAGCACTGAATTAGCCTTATGCTCCCTGCGCAGTATAACATTGCTGCTATGGGGCATCTAGTGTCTGTGCTCACTGCTGAGCGTCATGCCCTGAAACCCCCTGCTTTGCCTTTGTCTTCATGCAGCACTCAGCACTGTTTGACCTGTTGCAGATGAACAGACTGGAAGATCAAGCAAAGAAGTGTAGGTAAGTAGCCACATTACCTATTTGAACTATATTAATAAGAAAAAATTGAGAATTGGCTATTGGGTGCATGAGAAATTACAAACAACTTTATTACAAATATAAATAGAAACCACCAAAACACACAATCCCCTCAGTATAATAAAAACTATTGAAGTAAATAGCTAGCTCAGGCCCCCCCGGGACCCCCACCTAGAGAAAAATTGATGAGGCTGCAGTCCTCAAAAAAGTGTCCCACTGGTGCAGGCTAGTAGGCCAAGTGTTCAAACACTGAGGCAAACAAAACAATGTTTTTCCTCAAATGGACTCCAGAATAAGCTGAAGAGCATATGCAAGTGGCACTTAAAGAGATGTATCTTTGCAATCCTCAGAAGCATGTAGCAACGCTGAATCTCAGATCTGGACTGGAAGTATAAATATCTCGTATGTTGAATAAGATAGGCCACACAGATGCACAAATGTAGGCTTGTCCAGCAGGGAGGTTAGTATGCAGCAGTATCACATGCGGTCTTAAGCAGCAGAAAAGCATGAAGCAGCATCAGTTCCTGAACAGGCATGCGAACTCCTTATGTGAAAAAGGAGTGAAGCAACCACACCAGTATATTCACAGGGCCAGATGTGCTGTTAAACATTTACATGTATATAAAAGAAAAGAAAAAGAGGCAAGGAAATGCAGCGACCTTGGTTAGAGATCGGACAGCCGATCACACACATAGGACCAGGGTCGCGCATTGTATCCATGTCTCAAGTCCGTACTAAAACAAAAACTATATAGAATCAGGGCGAGGAGAGAAAACCAAAAATAATATTACAAATGGCTGGGTCCAACCTTAAGTGCACCCAGCCAATAATGGTCAAACATTAGCCACAGGGGAGGAAGAAAAGCACATACAGAGTAGGGGCAATCAGCACCCGAAAAATTGGAGGGGAGCAACACAGAGCAGTCAAGCAAATCCAGTCTATTCGGGTAAGAAAACCCGATAATTGATGCTATCATTTAAACCCTTGGGTTCCGTGGCCTTTAAATTAAAAATCCATCTGGATTCAAGTTGTAACAATTTTCTATCAATATCGCCACCTCTAGGATGTATATGTATTCTATCTGAACCCACAAATTTAATGAAACTAGGGTTACCCCTATGCTCAAGATGTACATGTCTGGAAATGGGGGATTTGAAATTACAAGTCGTGATGTCACCAACATGGTCCTTAATTCTCTCTTTGAAAGCCCTTGCGGTCTTGCCAATGTAAAAACATCCGCATTTGCAGTATAGGAGGTAGATCACACCTATCGTGTTGCAATTTACAAAATGTTGCAACCACCATTCGCGACCATTTGGTAGCATCACTGACTTGCCAGTTGACAGATAGCGACAATATACGCAACCCCCACATGTGTATGTCCCGGTTACCGTACAATGTCTATTGGGTCCCTCCCTACCCCAAAAATGACTAGAGGATCCGCTGAACATTTTGCAGGTTCTACTTGATTCATACCTCAGGATGGTAACTATGGATCTCCATGCTGCACATGCATGCTGTCTGGCATAGTGGCTTATATTGACGTCTTGTTTCACCACGCTTTGTCTCAAGCATCTTTATCCATGGCTCTGATGTACATCAAGTATATACTGTCCTGACCTTCCCTGCGATTGGGGGACCATTTAAGATATCAGGCCGTGACTTTACCTGTCTTTGTCTGTCATACATAAGGCCTCTGCATATTTACATCTGTGCTTGAGAAGTCTGCTGTTTCATACTGGTGTGGTTGCTTCACTCCTTTTTCACATAAGGAGTTCGCATGCCTGTTCAGGAACTAATGCTGCTTCATGCTTTTCTGCTGCTTAAGACCGCATGTGATACTGCTGCATACTAACCTCCCTGCTGGACAAGCCTACTTTTGTGCATTTGTGTGGCCTATCTTATTCAACATACGAGATATTTATACTTCCAGTCCAGATCTGAGATTCAGCGTTGCTACATGCTTCTGAGGATTGCAAAGATACATCTCTTTAAGTGCCACTTGCATATGTTCTTCGGCTTATTCTGGAGTCCATTTGAGGAAAAACATTGTTTTGTTTGCCTCAGTGTTTGAACACTTGGCCTACTAGCCTGCACCAGTGGGACACTTTTTTGAGGACTGCAGCCTCATCAATTTTTCTCTAGGTGGGGGTCCCGGGGGGGCCTGAGCTAGCTATTTACTTCAATAGTTTTTATTATACTGAGGGGATTGTGTGTTTTGGTGGTTTCTATTTATATTTGTAATAAAGTTGTTTGTAATTTCTCATGCACCCAATAGCCAATTCTCAATTTTTTCTTATTAATATAGTTCTATCATTGGCAGGATGCATGGGATTTGATATTATAAATCTATTATCCAATTTATGTGATTATACACTATCCCATTTGACCAATTTTTCCCAATCTTTGAGCTATTTTCACATATTACCTATTTGAAGAGGAACTCCAGTGAAAATAATGTAATAAAAGAAGTGCTTAATTTTTACAATAATTATGTATAAATTATTTAGTAAGTGTTTGCTCATTGTAAAATCTTATCTCTCCCTGATTTACATTACAATCAGACATTTATCACATGGTGACATTTTTACTGCTGGAAGGTAATGTTACTGGAAGGAGATGCTACTTGCTTTTTTGACAGTTGTAAACAGCGGTTATTTCCCACAATGCAACAAGGCTCCCACAGTGTGATGTCAGGACCTCAGAGCTATGAGGTGCTGACATCACACTGTGGGAGGGGTTTCACCACAAAATCAGCCATATAGAGCCCCCTGATGATCCGTTTGAGAAAAGGTAAAGATTTCTCATGGGAAAGGGAGTATCAGCTACTGATTGGGATGAAGTTCAATTCTTGGTTACAGTTTCTCTTTAACTCTTCCACTTTCAATTGATCAATTCCACAGTTGTCAAGGGCTGTTACCTCCACATAGTATTCCATGGTGGCCATTAGCAATTGTTGTTGATGAGGAATGTTACGGAAAGGAAAACATTATATTATTTTTTGTGCTGTTTATTTTGTAATTAATATCTGCAAGGAAACTACAAACAATGCAGTATGATTTAACCGCTTCCAGACCTTGGTAATTGAGATCTACGCCATGTCTGGGACCTGTTATACCTGCGTGGGCATAGATTTCAATTACCGCGCTGCACGATCCTGCTGATCATGATGCTCTCCCATTGCTGAAACCTGTTTCATTGCCTCCTGGCCCTGTGATCACTGTGATTGAGAGGGCGTGAACGGCGAGAGAAATGGGTCTGTGCAGCATGACATCGGTAAGCACTATTTTTTTTTACCAAAAAGTGTCTGGTCCTTAAGGGGCCAGAGACTACTGGTAGGGAAGTGGTTAATATACCATGAAGCATTTCATTTCTTAAAGGCAAAATATTTCCAGCGTGTTCTATGCGGTGGACCTCAATTATTGGCCGCATCTCAGCGTAAGCGGTGATTTAAAGCCTGCTTTTGTATTGCAGTGCGGCAAAGAACAGCTAAGCACACCAGTAATTCTTGTAGCCTCAGACTCGGAGTCCCAGGGCAGTCCCGTCAACACCGGCGAGGAAATGGCAGACGAAATACGGCTATTGTTTGGGAATTTCAGCCCTGCATTCTTAACAAAGAACATATCTGGAGCAGAACATTTGAGACCTCTTACTCCATTAATATTTTAGAAGGCAGGAGAACGAACAGATGTTTCTTTCTGTTCAGGTACACAAGCTAACCAAGATTATTTAAGAAAATAGGATAATCCTGCATTAATATGCAAAGAGCTTAATAAACCTGTGTTGACTCTTTGTAGGTGCCCTATTTTTATATATAGGGTCATGCCTGCCCCCAATGTGCTTCACTGGATGTTTCAGAAGGCGACAAAAGCTTTGTCTAGTTTCTGATTCATTGTCGTTATATTCAGCTAGTAAAAGAAATTTCAAAGCAGAGAGATACTGTGGTTCCATTCTTTGAAATGCCAGCAGCAGGCAGCGCAGACATGTGTTCTGGGTACCTGGAGACTTGAGGCTTCCATCCCATACTTAAAGGGAACCTGAAGCGAGAAGTATACGGAGGCTGCCATATTTGTTTCCTTTCAAACAATACCAGTTGCCTGGCAGCCCTGCTGATCTATTTGGCTGCAGCAGTTTATGAATCACACCTGAAACAAGCATGCAGCTCATTTTAATATGGGGGAAAGAGGCGCCTTGGTGTATGCATAAAACTTTTTTATACATACACCAGGGCGCCTCTTTCCCCATATTGTGCTTCTTAACCATCTAAAGACCGCGTCATGCCACTGGGCGTGACTGCGGCAGCAGCTCCAGGACCGCCTAACGCAAATTGGTGTTAAGTCCTCGGGCCGGCTATTGCAGGAGATCGCGCGCGAGAGCTCCGCTCAGTCTTCAGTCTCACCGCCTGGAGACTGCTAGTTGGTGAAGCCGCTGTCTTTTTACTTAGTACAGCTCTGCGATCCAAGTTAGCGATGTACTGGGAACAGCGGTGTGACACGGCTGTCCCCCTGGGGCACAAGAGAGCGATCGGCTCTCATAGGCAGAAGCCTATGACAGCCGATCGCTATGATTGGCTGGCGGGGGGTGGGAGGGAGGCAGAGGAAGAAAAAAATGTTTATTTATTAAATAAAATACAATAAATATTTGTAAAAAAAATAATAAACAACTGGGGGCGATCAGTCCCCACCAACAGAAAGCATTGTTGGTGGAGAGAAAAGGGGGGGGGGGGAATCACTAGTGTGCTGTGTTGTGCGTCCTTGCAGCTTGGCCTTTAAGCTGCTGTGGCCTATTTTGAAAATAATAGCCTGGTGTTTAGCGGGGTTTAGTAACAGAGTCAGTTGGTGGGGTTGAGACAGACCACAAGTGGTCCCCACCACAGTTAAAACCTGTCACTTTTATCTAGGAGAGCGACCGCATCCAGGTCCATCCGGACCACCCTGAGTGGAGTCGGGTTCATTGCCTCTACCTGCTTCCTGCGGGTGGTTGCCCCGTCTGCAACCCGCCGAGTAGAACATCTATTTCCTTTTCCATTGCAAATACCGCACTCAAACATATTACACTACTGGGCTCCTGTTTTGTTTCCTGTAATTTTTCTTTAGGGTGTCAAGACACCTCCACTACTCTATGCATCTTGTCAGTTCTGACAATAATGTCAGAAACACCTTATCTGCTGCATGCATGTTCAGGGTCTATGTCTAAATGTATTAGCCATAGGCAGAGGATCAGCAGGATAGCTGGGCAACTGGTATTATTTAAAAGGAAATATGGCAGCCACAACATCCCCTCACTTGTAAGGAGATTGCACTTTGTGATTTTGACCAGTAAATGAGAATTGCATTGCAATCACTCCGAAAATGCTATATGCAGCGTGTTTGCAATTTCACCCAAATCACAACATTGCAGCATACCTCCCAAGATTTTTTAGACAAGAAAGAGGGACACTTAAACCACACCCCTAATCACGCCCACAACACATCCCCAGTCATGCATAGCATAAAGATTTTGTAAGAAAAATATGTTATTTTATAATTCAAACCACACCGATCCTTTCTATCCTGGTTCATTTTCCTTCATATTACCACTTGAAAATAAGACATATATCAATTTAAAGTATGAGAATAAAGTTTGGAGTCAATTAAACACATTTTTCAGTAGAAAAATAAATGTATTTACATAGATCTGTACATCAGTCCCTAAAGAGGGACAAATAAGGGAGGAAAGAGGGACAGAGGGACTGAGTTCCTGAAGAGTGAGGCTGGGTGGACACATAACACAATATGAAAGGCTGCATTTTACGTCATGTTTTCATTTTATGTTGTGTGCGTTTTATGTGCGTTTTTACTGCGTTTTTTGGTGCATTGGCATTTGTTTACTGCTGATGCGTTTTTCAAGCATTTTGCAAGCGTTTAATGCGTTTGCGGTTCACATATCAAAACGCATACGCATTTTGTATGCGTTTTCCATGCGTTTTTATATTTCCATTTATGCAAATCACTAGGAAGACAACAGGAAGCAGAAATACGTCACAAAACATTTTTTGGGGGAAAAAACTCATATAAAACACATGGAAAACACATGAAAAAGGGCATACCATTGCATTCCCATTGACTTTCATTATATGCGTTTTTGATGGGTTTTTTAATCCTATGCAACAAAACCTGCGTTTTTAAAAATGCACGCATAAAAAACGCATAAGCGTTTTTTATATGCGTTTTTTACTGTTGCCCATAGACTTCCATTAGCAGCAAAAATGCAGCGTCTTCCGCAACGCTAGCATTTCTGCTATGTGTGCACTTACCTGTCCAAAAGAGGGACAGTTGGGAGCTGTGCTGTAGTCTGAATTCTTAATCTGTTTATTGAAATATATTGCCATAACGCTTTGCTGATTACCAGCGATTATCCCGCTTTAATAAAAGCAGCAGCATTCTTTATCAATGGAATATAAAAGGAGGGATAGAGGAAAAGATTTAACCCCCTCTTTTCTGTAGATTACAAATGTTACTTAGTCTCTAGATTAGTTGTTATGCACAGGGCCGGTTTAAGCAACAATGGGGCCCCAGAGCAAAATAAACCTAGGGCCCCCCCCCCCCCCCAACATATACCTCGGAACAAAAATCGGCATTAGGGGACCTTTTTTGCAGCTGGTATAGTCAGGGTGTGAAGTCCCAATCGGTCAGAGCTCCACATTCTGGCTATCCCAGCCTGCATGGGGGACAAGGGGTTAAAAAGTTTCAGGAGAGGGGACCCCACATAATTTTTTTTTTTTTTTTTTAATTCCCACACTCTAAACATAAATTTTTTTTGGAAAAATAGGAAAAAATGCCAGGAACCTTCATACAGCCATATTGCGGCTGTATAGCGATCCCTGGCCAAAGCGCTGCGTCTGCGTATAGACCCCCTGGAAACCCCGTCAGGAAATTTATTGCGTTTTCGTTTGATGCATGTAAAATTACACTACCGTTAGGTTTGCTACTAAAAGTTACATTTACCGCATTTAAAACTATACTTTTTTCCTTCTAAACTTTAGAATCAATTTTCTCAAAAACTATAAGGTCTTTTTGAAAAATTGTTTTTTCTTCTTATTCCTAATGATCTCCTTAACATATCCTGCAAATTTAGGGTTTCTAGCATTTAAGGTGGATTTGCTATTAACCATTAAAGTCGGCAGGTTTTTAAATGTGTTTTTTTTTCCCTTTGAAACTTTAAAATTGATTTTCTCAAAAACTATAAGGCCGATTTGGAAAAAATTTTTTTCCTCTTGTAGCCACTGGGGGCCCCTACAAGCTCTGGGGCCCTGGGGCAGCTGCCTCCTTTGCCTTAATGGTAGCGCCGGCCCTGGTTATGCATTTCCTGTAAATAGCATTAACCACGCAGTCTCTGTAAAGGGCACCAGTTAATCAATCGCTGTAAAAGTCAGCCACTGTTGATGGCTATTATCACGAGGCTGATCATTTTAAAAGTCAATGCCCCTGCTGTCTTTTCATTTATTATTATTATGTTTTGTTTATATAGCGCCAACATCTTCCATAGTGCTGTCGACATAATACAACATCTTCCATAGTGCTGTCGACATAATACAAAAACAAATGGTGGGGAGAATAGATATATGAGACATTCAAAACTCTGTACAATCAGTACATCTAGCAATACAAGTACAAATACATACAAAGGTGATGTGTGGATGGAGACATCACCAATGCTGGTACATGTTCATATGATAGATTGCAGCAGAGTAAGCAACACTAGGAGGAGGTCCTTGCCCTTGTGAGTTTATAGTCCAGAAAGTATTGGGTGGATACACTAGGGGAACAGAAACAGCGGTTAGTGGATGAGGCAGTGAGTCTCTTCAATACTTCCTAAAGCAAATTATTGGCTTTTCTGAACAGGTATATTTTGAGAATACATTTGAAGGTTAATGTGGCTCCATTCACACTGTTTGTGTTTGATACAGTGATGAAACGTACACCGCCAGAGTCTATCTTCAGGACCCTTTTACACTGGTGCGATGGGTCATTTTACCGCACCTTATCACTATGCTAATGAAAGCCTATGGGTACTTTCAGACAGCATGTGGTGCACTGTGCCGGAAGTTGCCAATCTACCGCGTGGACAAAGAGAAGCTACCGCGATGTGCGGCCGACCGGGAAGTCGTGTGAGTCTATGGCGATGCAGGGTTTGCCACAATGTTGGCGTTACAACGTTGCAAAGCGCATGCATATTTTTACAATACGCTTCCGCGCTCTTCTGTATCTCTAAATTAGGAAGTGACCACAAGTGAGTGTCACTTCGTGGTTGGATCCCCGCCAGATGGGGATTACGGCATCCTAACACAGTAATCCCAGAAGGCCTGGTTTTTGTATATTGGCTGCTGCCAAAATACAGTCTAAAGTTGGCCTCAGTAATAACTCCATGTCACAGTGGTAGGTAGTTTTAGAGATAGAAAATGCGGAAATATTATGTAGATGTTATTTTTCCCCCACGTCCACCCCTGTCTCCACATTGTTCCCAATGGTCCATTATAATCTTGTGAGTGGTCAACATATTTTGCTTTCACTTTCAATTTTATAAGCATTCATGGCCAATTTATCCAGACACTTGGTCTGGGTGTATATATGGTTGCTCTATTGTCAGCTCTGAGGACATTTAGCTAGCATTTAAAAGTTTGCTTTTAACCTGCTGACCGCGCCATGCCTATGGGTGTGGACGCTGCGGCAGCCCCAGGACCGCCTAAAGCCGATTGGCGGAAGGTCCTTGGGGCCTGTTTTGCAGGAGATCACGCATCTCCGCTTGGTGGGTGGAGTTCAGCTCTGCCTTCAGCCTCCCAGCGGCAATCACCGCTAGGAAACTGTCTAATTAGCTTGTACAGCGCTGCTGATCCACGGCAGCACTGTACTGGGGACAGCCGTGCAACACAGCTGTCGGCTGTCCCCCTGGGAGACAGGATAGTGATCGGCTGTCATAGGCTGAAGCCTATGACAGCCGATCACGCTGATTGGCTGGCAGGGAGAGGGAGGGCTGGGGAATAAATGTAAAAAAATGGCAAATTTATTTAGAAAATAATCAAATAAATATTTATATAAAATAATAAACATTGGGTGAGTGATCAGACCCCACCAGCAGAGAGCTCTGTTGGGGGGGGTGGGGGGGGGGGGTGGGGTGGGGGGGGGGGAATCACTTGTGTGCTGTATTGTGCGGACCTGCAGCGAAGCCTTAAAGCTGCAGTGGCCCTTTTTAAGGAAAAAGGCCTGGTCTTTAGGGGGGTTTAACACTGCGGTCCTCAAGTGGTTAAGAGTTTTAAATGAATTTACAATAAATAATTTTATGAGTCACTCAACAACATTTGGACCTGCACCGTAATTAATCTACAAATTCCCTGATCATCTCATCCTTTTCTCCTCTCACCCCTTTCTCCTCTCAGGTATGTGACAATCTATCTCATCTTTGCATCTGATCTGCACTCAATCTGCAACCAATATCCTAAATTGCATATGCCTGTGTATGTAACGATCTATCTCCTGCTTGTATCTGATCTTCACTGAATCTGCAACCAATATCTTAACCTCCCTGGTGGCCAATTAAATCCAGATTTTTGTACCAAAAGCAGTACAATATTTTAAGGCATTTCTTTATATTGTAAGCATTTTGCAGACCACTTGCAAGTTGCTGCCTTGAAAGTGGTCACTAAACATACATATAATATTAAAAAAGCTAACATTTTTTTTAAATGTTTATTATATATTAGCTTTTTTTTGTTTTGTTTTGTTTTGTTTGCTGCTATGGTCAGCACTACTGCCATTGGCAGCACTTAAACTTTTGCATATATTGGATTCAATACAATTGCATGCATTGAATCCAATACAAATACATAATTTTCCATCAAATCTGATGACATTGCATGCACCCGACATCAGAGGACGCATACAGTGTCATCACCGAAAGGGGGGAGGATAATGAGGGATGCGGAGGGACCATGACAGAAGAAGGAGATTGCTGCGGGAAAGAAGAACAAAGGCACCAGGGAATCAATTGAGGACCATGGGAGGATGACACAGAGGCTTTCCTGTATGCCACCAACGTTCAGTGGTAAGTTTTGATATTTCAGCACGAGTCTAACTTGCGCTTACTGTTCCTAGCAAAATGTTTCAGCCTGAGACAGACTGGGGCTTACAGCTTGGGAGATACACACCTGGCTGCTCACTTTGCTCCTCCAACGACCTCCTCCTAACCACTTCACGCATCTTGCACTCCTATGCACAACTACAGGACTTCACTAGAGCTGCTCCCATCCTGCGGAACTTTCTCCAACTGCCCATTAGGCTTGCCCCCTCCTTTAACACCTTCAAACAAGCACTCAAAATGTACCTCTTCAAGAAGGCCTACCCCATTCTGCCGATTCCCTAACTCTTTCTGCCAAGAGCCTCCTATCGCATCACTACCTCCTCCCTTTAGATTGTAAGCCTTTGGCAGGGCTCTCCCTCCTTGTGTATGTACTTGATTGTGCACTCTACCCACAGAATAATGTGAACTTGTATTATCAGGACTACAATTCCATTGTATTATCTGGCATTGTGTGTCTTACTGCCTATTTACCTGTATTTTGTTGTCCATCACCCCTATTATCATTGTTTGTTACCTTACTTATTGTACAGTGGTGCGTAATATGCTGGCGTTTTATAAATCTAATAAATTATAATAATAGTCCAATAGCTTTTCACTGAATATGGCAGCTGACTACATATTTTTTCATTGCATTCTCCGTTTACTGCACCAACAGCTGTGAAAGTTTTGCTGTAAAGTGATTATGTTGCGTGCATAAACCAATAACACCAACTCCTGTCTTTATGTAAATGTAATCATCATGCGCTGCTACTTCCTACAAGCAGTCATTGTCTGTGACCCCCGGGGGCCGCTGCTGCTTCTTTCGGGCAGGTTGATCCACGTCTTTCATGCTTCATGTTTCTGTGAGTGTCTCAGGTTTGCAATTCATTCATCTTATTTAAAGTATGCACTATGAAAATACATTGGTACATTTTAAATAAAATAATAAGAAGAAGAATACCATATAGTTTCCAGCTACCCGTTTTGAAGGAACAGGTTTTTTATTTTTCAAAGTCAAGTGCTTCTGTAATTTTTTGCTTTTTAGCGATCTCATGTTTATTTTTGTTTTTGTTTCAATAGTTTTTATTGAAAATTTTGAAACAGTAGTTAACAAACATTTGCTTATGGATTAAAGCATATACTATAAGCTTGGGTATACAGTAAAATAAAAAAAAATAAATAAAAAAAAAAAAAATATAGAAGAAATAAAAACAACACACACATAGCAGGACAAAACTGCGTCCTGCTGTTAACTGATCAAATGAATACAATAATAGGCATGAGTACAACAATGGCGGAGAATACAGAGCTAGTGTCTCTAGGGTGAACCTCACAAAGTATGTGGTGATCCCGGTTTGATCAACCTATATGTTGTAGTAGCTAAGCTGTTCCAAGACGTGTCACTTAGAGACTGACACGAATGACAGCATGGTATGCTTGTTCTATCCTATCCAGAAAGGGGGGGTGGGGGGGTAGGAGGGGCCAGAGCTAGTTTTGAGGAGTGGTTACTCAAGTGTGCTCAACACTGCAAGAGTATTAGTTAAGTGATAGTTGTGGAAGGATTTTGTCCCAAGGAACTTTAAGGTGATCAGTTGCTCTCCCTGGAAGGGCGCGTTTCATAAACAAGGCTTCCATGTTTAGATTTATATCTACCTGACTTCGAATCTCATGTTTATTTTTATGCCCAGATCTGTATCATTTTATCCACACTTTAATTACTAAGATTTCTAAGTTCCAGTTATTACACTCTAGACATGCGTGGTTACCAGAAGTGTATCTAGAGGGGTGTAGGCAGGGCTTGTGTCATGGGCGCCACAGCACCATGGGCGCCATGCCTGCTCCTGTGCTGTGCCGCCATGCCTGCCTCAGTGCTGCGCCACCATGCCTGCCCCTGTGCCTCCCGTCATTCAGACATCAAATCAGATTAATGTTGTTATCATGGGAACATGGCTACTTAACCACTTAAGCCCGAAGGGTTGAAATTTTTTTACATCCGAGCAACTTTCACCCCCCATTCATTTGCCAATAACTTTATCACTACTCATCACAATGAATTGATCTATATCTTGTTTTTTCCGCCACCAATTAGGCTTTCTGTGGGTGGTACATTTTGCTAAGAGCCACTTTACTGTAAATGCATTTTAACAGGAAGAATAAGAAAAAAACTGAAAAAATTCATTATTTGTCAGTTTTCAGCCATTATAGTTTTAAACTAATACATGCCTCCATAATTAAAACTCACGTATTGTATTTGCCCATATGCCCCGGGTATTACACCGTTAAAATTATGTCCCTATCACAATGTATGGCGACAATATTTTATTTGGAAATAAAGGTGCATTTTTTTCAATTTGCGTCCATCACTATTTAGAAGCCCTTAATTTATTAAATCATATTGATGTACTCCTTTGACATACATATTTAAAAAGTTCAGACCCTTAGGTAACTATTTATGTTTTTTTTTTTTTTTTTATTATTGTAATTTTTTTTTTTTTTTTTATTATTTAAACTTGTATGTGGGTATTTTTTGGTGTGGGAGGTAAACAGGGGTTTTTTAATGAATTTAAACGTATTTATTTAATACCAAGTGTGTTTTGGGTGTAATTTGCTATTTGGCCACAAGATGGCCAGAATCAAAAAGTCCTGGGAGCGATCGATCTCGCTCCCAGGCAGAAGAAAGGAGACCAGAGCTCAGAAAAGCCGCAGCGTCTGAAGAGACGCTGTCGGCTTTTCTCCGGGGGGGTCCGATCAGCGAAAGGGATTTATAATCCCTTTCACTGATCGGTGGGCTAGCGGCCAGCAGCGGGAGCGCGCGCGACCCGCGGGAGTGCGCGCAGCCCAACTGGACGAGAAATCTCGTCCAGTTGGGCTTAAGTGGTTAAAGGCGCACTATGGCGAAAAATTTTTAAATTTGAAATATGTGGAAACATTAACAAATAAGAAGTATGTTTTTTTCCAGAGTAAATTGAGACATAAATTACTTTTCTCCTATGTTGCTGTCACTTACAGTAGGTAGTAGAAGTCTGACAGAAGCGACAGGTTTTGGACTAGTCCATCTCTTCATGGGGGGATTCTCAGGGATTTATTTATTTTCAAAAGAATCAGAATCAGTATCAGAATCAGTTTTATTCGCCAAGTATGCCAGAGGCATACCCGGAATTGTTTTTGGAGCACATGGCACGGCATTTGTACATACATACATAGACTTGCATACATATGTCGTAGTGAGTAGTGAGGGCTACATAAACATGAACATTGTGAGGGGCATACAGTCAAGCGGGGGTTATATGCAGAAGGAACAGAAACACAAGTTGTCATGTGAGGTTCGAGTTAAGTTGGAGTACCGCCTGGGGGAAGAAGGTACTCCGGCGTCTGGAGGTTCTGGTGGGGACAGCCCTGTAGCGGCGGCCCAGTGGAAGGAGCTTGAAGAACCGACTGCCTGGGTGGGAGGGGTCGGACGAGATCTTGATGGCCCTCGTCCTCATTCTGGCCGTGTGGAGGAGATCGAGGGGTGGCAGTGGCAGCTCGATGATCTTTTCTGCAGTGCTGATTACCCGGTGGAGTTTGTACTTGTCGCTAGCAGATGCCCCTGCGTACCAGACGATGAGGGATGAGCAGAGGATGGACTCCACGGTGGCAGTGTAGAAGCTCCTGAGCAGCTCGCGTGGGATGCCAAATTTTTTCAGTTGGCGCAAGAAGAATAACCTCTGCTGAACCTTTTTCTGGGTAATGGAGGTGTTCTCCCCCCAGTTTAGGTCCTTGGTGATGGTTGTGCCGAGGAACCGAACGCAGGGGACCCTGGAGACTTCGGTATCCCTTATGAGGACAGGGTGAAGAGGGGGTGGGCATCTCCTGAAGTCCACAACCAGTTCCACTGTCTTAGCTGCGTTGAGGACTAGGTTGTTATCTGTGCACCAGTTGCAGATCCTGTCTATCTCGCTGCGGTAGGCATCTTCATTGTTGCCACTGATGAGTCCAATGATTGTGGTGTCATT
Organism: Hyperolius riggenbachi; assembly: GCF_040937935.1. NCBI lineage: Eukaryota > Metazoa > Chordata > Amphibia > Anura > Hyperoliidae > Hyperolius > Hyperolius riggenbachi. Next base: position 126,438,466 of record NC_090648.1, read on the forward strand.
CGCAAACTAGATGACCTTGACAGAGTCATCAGTTGAGGTGCAGCTGTTGGTGTACAAGGAGAACAGGAGCGGGGACAGGACGCATCCTTGCGGAGCGCCTATGTTAGCAGTTCTCACCTTGGAGTAGCAGTTGCCTAGCTTGACCCTCTGCGTACTGTTGAGAAGGAAGTCCCCGATCCACCTGCAGAGGGGGGTACTCCCAGCTGTGCAAGGTTGGCCAGCAGGATGTCAGGGCGGATGGTGTTGAAGGCGGAACTGAAGTCCAAGAACAGAAGTCTGGCATAGGAGTTGGGCCTATCGAGGTGCTCAGTGATGTACGCCAGGCTGATGTTGGTGGCGTCCTCCACCGACCGGTTTGCCCTGTAGGCAAATTGATGTGGGTCAAGGAGGGCGTTAGTAGAGTGCTTCAAGGAGGCAAGGACCAGCCGTTCAAAGATCTTCATGATGGTGGGGGTTAGGGCCACTGGTCTGTAGTTGTTGAGGTCAGATTTACCCGTCTTTTTGGGGACTGGGATGTTTGTGGACCTCTTGAAGCAGGAGGGGACCCTGCCCTCCATAAGAGATCTGTTGTATATGGATGTGAGTACAGGGGCCAACTGGTCTGCACATGTCCTTAGGCAGATTGACGTCACGCCATCCGGGCCTGGAGCTTTCCTAGGGTCGAGCTTGCGTAGGTGTCGTAGTACTTCCTCCTCACAGACTGCAATCAGTGCGTCACCGCCATCTCCCGGGACAGGTAGGGGGAGTGCGCCCCGTTGTCCGTGGCCGTTGTCGTGTCGGGCTGCTTGGGTAGCTTTTCGAACCTGCAATTAAACTCGTTGAGTTCGTCGGCCAGTTTGGTGCTGGGGGCTGCTTGTTGGTGCGGGGGCTTGAGGTTCGTAGCTGCCCTCAGGCCTTTCCATACCTCCCGTGAGTTGTTAGACTGGAGGCTCAGGCTCAGCTTGTCCGAGAAGGCCCTCTTTGCGTTTTTTAGTTCCTGATTTAAGTCATTTCTGGCCGCTCTAAACTCCTCCAGGGAACCGTACTTGTGCGCCACCTCCTTCAGTTTTCTGAGCCGTCGCAGCTTGCTGTTGAACCAAGGCTTGTTGTTGGGGTACACCTTGAAAGTCTTGGTTGGTATGCAGGAGTCCTCACAGAAACTGATGTAGGAGGTGACATTCTCTGCCCATTCCTCCAGGGAGGGAGCTGCCAGAGCTGCCCAGTCCGTGCAGTCAAAGCATGCCTGAAGCTCCAGCTTTGCCTCCTCTGTCCACTTTTTGTTTGTCCTGACGATGGGCTTGATGGCGTTAAGGTGCCTTCTGTAGGTGGGAATCAGATGGATTAGGCTGTGATCGGAGTTCCCCAGAGCAGCACATTGGGCAGCCTTGTACGTGTTCTTGTGGTCGGTGTAACAGTGGTCAAGGGTGCGATCATTCCTGGAGAGGCAAGTGACATGTTGCTTGTGCACTTAGTGAATGGCAGTTGTTCTGTCCAACTACCAAAAAACTGTGTAGCGAGCAGGGAAGCTGGCCAGCATCATTGTTTATATCCTTTTTAGGGAATATCTTTATAAAGAATAAAAGCCTTGCTGAGAATCCCCTATGAGAAGATGGACTAGTTCAAAACCTGTCGCTTCTGTCAGATTTGTACTACCTACTGTAAGTGACAACAACATAGGAGAAAAGTAATTTATGGCTCAATTTACTCTGGAAAAAAACATACTTCTTATTTGTCTATGTTTGCACATAGTTTAAATTTTACAATTTTTTTGCCATAGTGCCCCTTAAGCTTATGTATATAGGACACAGTGTGATATTTCCAAAAAAGCAACTTTAGCACTATCCTGGGCTAAAACACACAGGCAACCATAACGCATGTACAGGAGAAAGGAGGCTGTTTTTAGAGGTAAAGGGGGCTCTGACCGAGAGGGGCGCAATTTTTAGTTTTTGCCATAGGCTCTATATTACCCAGATACGCCCTAGTGTTTACATGCATCCACTCTCAGTTTACAGAAAATTGTTCGTCAGGCATTGCACTGCATATCTATTGTTATAAATTAATGATGTGGGTGATCTGCAGCTGTGGCAATGCAACACCTAGGATAGAATCTGAACAATTGCATGTGCATGCAGTATTAAACCTTCCCACTGCATTGTTGGATGTGATCTGATATCAGGCGTTCTCCCCAGCTCCTGATCTTAGACCACATCAGACACAAAGGACTGCCCCTAGCCCAAGGCCTTTCTCCGCACCATGTCATTTGAATATTATGTGGCCATGATTGGGCTGCCACTGGCCACGTGGCTGTCGTATCTAGTATGACACAGCATCAGCCGGACACTTCAATCCCCTTTGATACCATGCTGCGCTACATAATTACTTATTACATTACATAGTTACATAGTTATTTTGGCTGAAAAAAGACATACGTCCATCGAGTTCAACCAGTACAAAGTACAACTCCAGCCCGTCCCCCACATACCCCTGTTGATCCAGAGGAAGGCGAAAAAAACCCCACCAGGCATGGTCCAATTAGCCCCAAATGGGAAAAATTCCTTCCCGACTCCAGATGGCAATCAGATAAAATCCCTGGATCAACATCATTAGGCATAACCTAGTAATTGTAGCCATGGATGTCTTTCAACGCAAGGAAAGCATCTAAGCCCCCTTTAAATGCAGGTATAGAGTTTGCCATAACGACTTCCTGTGGCAATGCATTCCACATCTTAACCACTCTTACTGTAAAGAACCCTTTCCTAAATAAATGGCTAAAACGTTTTTCCTCCATGCGCAGCTCATGTCCTCTAGTCCTTTGAGAAGGCCTAGGGACAAAAAGCTCATCCGCCAAGCTATTATATTGCCCTCTAATGTATTTATACATGTTAATTAGATCTCCTCTAAGGCGTCTTTTCTCTAGACTAAATAAACCCAGTTTATCTAACCTTTCTTGGTAAGCGAGACCTTCCATCCCACGTATCAATTTTGTAGCTCGTCTCTGCACCTGCTCTAAAACTGCAATATCTTTTTTGTAATGTGGTGCCCAGAACTGAATTCCATATTCCAGATGTGGCCTTACTAGAGAGTTAAACAGGGGCAATATTATGCTAGCATCTCGAGTTTTTATTTCCCTTTTAATGCATCCCAAAATTTTGTTCGCTTTAGCTGCAGCGGCTTGGCATTGAGTACGATTATTTAACTTGTTGTCGATGAGTACTCCTAAGTCCTTCTCCAAGTTTGATGTTCCCAACTGTATCCCATTTATTTTGTATGGTGCTAGACCATTGGTACGACCAAAATGCATGACTTTACATTTGTCAACATTGAATTTCATCTGCCATGTATGTGCCCATATAGCCATCCTATCCAGATCCTGTTGCAATATGACACTATCTTCCTGAGAGTTGATGATTCTGCACAATTTTGTATCATCTGCAAAAATAGCAACATTGCTCACTACTGCATCTACTAGGTCATTAATAAATAAATTGAAGAGCACTGGACCCAGTACAGACCCCTGTGGGACCCCACTGCTAACAGTCTCCCATTTTGAGTACGATCCATTGACCACAACTCTTTGTTTTCTGTCCATTAGCCAGTTCCCTATCCATGCACACAAACTCTTCCCCAGTCCTTGCATCCTCAACTTTTGCACCAGACTTCTGTGGGGAACAGTGTCGAAGGCCTTTGCAAAGTCCAAGTATATCACATCTACAGCATTCCCAATATCCATATTAGCATTTACTACCTCATAAAAGCTGAGCATGTTAGTCAAACAGGACCTGTCTTTAGTAAACCCATGTTGATGCTGAGAAATAAGATTATTTTCTACTATGAAGTCATGTATAGTATCTCTTAGTAACCCCTCAAATAGTTTGCATACAACTGATGTTAAGCTTACAGGTCTATAATTTCCTGGATCAGATTTTTTGCCCTTCTTAAATAATGGGAAAACGTGGGCTGTACGCCAATCCATTGGGACTCTGCTAGTTGCAAGAGAGTCACAAAAGATAAGATAAAGGGGCTTAGCTATAACTGAACTTAATTCTCTTAGGACCCGAGGATGCATGCCATCCGGGCCAGGTGCCTTGTCTATTTTTAATTTATTTAGTCTTGCCTTTACTTCTTCCTGCGTTAAGTATTTAATATTACAGTTAGAAGATTGAGACTCTTCTGCCTCTGTAATTTGCAACAGTGCTGTTTCCTTTGTGAAGACTGAAGCAAAGAAAGCATTTGGCACAGTGTGATTTGCAGCCTGGCGAGTTTGTGCATGCCGGCTCTGTTAAAGATATATTCTATGCATACAGTATATCTGCTTAAAAATGTAATACAAACTATTTGAAACAATTTTTTTTTATTTTGGGGGGAAATATCTCTTCTTATTCTCTCTCTTTACTCTATTCAAACACTAACCTTCCCCTGTTTACACCAAACACTAACCTCCACATCTGATCCTAACCTTCCCCTCTTGACTCTTAACACTAACCTCCCCCCTCTCCACTCTTAACAATAAACTTAGGTCTCACCAATACTCGCGTAGAAGCCTAATTTTTCAGAACAAAAATGTGCTTAAAAGTTACCCCCTCGGCTTATATTCGAGTCACTGGAGCAGAACAGATGGTGGAGCAGGTTTAGTTACTGGCAGAGGAGTATAAGGATTGTGCACTAGGGATTCTGCTCTTGCCAGCTGTCTCCTTGCTGTGCCCCCAGCCCCTGTAACATGGTATGCAGAGTGTGCTGCTCAAGACTACCTATGTCCTCTGGCTTGTGAAGTGGAGCGTGCAAGCAACGTGTCCGCGGTGCAATGATTGGGTGTTCTTCCTGTGTTTTTCGCTGTGTCTCATATCTATGACCTCGTCTAGTGGCGTCTTGAGACGTAGCTATGTCATCCTTGAGGCACATCTGGCTATGGGGAGTGGGGCTGACTTGTACTGGAGGCACATCTGGCTACTGTGGAGGGTGCTATACTGGGGAGTAGGTTTATATGCTAGTCAATCACTTTTCCCTAGTTTCTGAGGAAAAAGTGGGTACCTTGACTTATACGCGGGTCGGCGTATATACGAGTATATACGGTAATTCTTTTGGGCACCGACTATGGATTAAGGCCATACAGGCCCCCAGGAAGTCCAGTTAATTTGTGCCACCTCCTTTTGCTCCACCCTCCATGTTTATTGGTTGAATGGGTATTATGGCCAGTTGGAATATCTCAGTCCAACAATCATTGGGAGACTATTCAATACTGCTAGAGAGGCAGTTTAAAGGACAACTGTAGTGAAACGTATATGGAGGCTGCCATATTTATTTCCTTTTAAAGAGAAACTCCGACCAAGAATTGAACTTTATCCCAATCAGTAGCTAAAACCCCATTTTCACAAACAGACCATCAGGGGGTGCTGTATGACTGATATTGTGGTGAAACCCCTACCACAAGGAACCCTGAGGACAGTGGTACTCCTGACAGTTTCCTGTCTGTGAACCTTGTTGCATTGTGGGAAATAGCTGTTTACAGCTGTTTCCAACTGCCAAAAAAAGCATGCAGCAGCTACATCACCTGCCAACAGTAGAAATGTCACCATGTAATAAATGTCAGAATGTAAATTAGGGATTTAAAAGATTTTACAATGGGCAAACACTGACTAAATCATTTATACATAATTATTGTAAAAATGAAGCACTTTTTTATTACATTATTTTCACTGGAGTTCCTCTTTAAGCAATACCAGTTGCCTGGCAGCACCGCTGGTTCATTTAGCTGCAGTAGTGTCCAAATCAAACCAGAAACAAGCATGCAACTAATCTTGTCAGATTTGACAAAAATGTCAGACGCTTATTATCTGGTGCATGCTTGTTCACAGTCTTAAGCTTAAGCCTCTCCTCAAAAAACCCTCCCTGGACCCTGATGCAATGACCACCTATAGACCTGTCTCTAACCTTCCCTTTCCGGGTAAGCTAATAGAAAAAAAGCTGTATATCTACAGCTAGAATCCCAAATCCTGCAAAACAACAGCTATGACCCATTCCAGTCTGGCTTCAGGAAACACCACAGCACTGAAACTGCCCTCATCCAAATATGCAACCACCTGCTCATGGCAAGAGACAGAGGAGAGTGTTCCATCCTCATACTGCTAGACCTTTCTGCAGCCTTTGACACAGTTGACCATAACATCTTGATAAACAGGCTACAGGAATACTGCGGCATTGATGGCATAGTTCTTCAGTGGTTCAAATCCTTCTTGAGTGGCAGAACCCAAAAAGTGTCTATGGGGCCCTTCCTGTCCACCCCTATACCACTTAAGTATGGGGTGCCCCAGGGCTCAATCCTCTCCCCCCTGCTTTTCACAATTTACATGTTACCGCTTGGAAAACGAATCCAAAAACATGGCCTGACATACCACTGCTATGCGGACGACACCCAACTATATCTTTCCTTCAAGCCTGGTGTGACAGACCCAACTCCAACTATAAATTCCTGCTTACGTGAACTACAGCAATGGATGAATGACAACTGGCTGAAACTAAATGCAGACAAAACTGAAGTCCTTCTGATCGGAAGGCAGCGCATGACAACAAAACAACTTAACTTGCAGTCTTCACCACTGGGAATAGGAGGCACGGATCTACGCAGCTCTAATCATGTGCATAGCCTGGGAGTTCTAATTGATGGAGATTTAAACTTCAGAACTCACATCTCTGCTGTGGTGAAATCTTCCTATTGTCACCTTAAGAACATCGCAAAAATTAAGCACCTCATCCCCCCAGAAGATCTACCAACTTTAGTTCACGCCTTCATTACCTCCCGACTGGACTACTGCAATTCTCTCTACACTGGCCTTCCAAAAAAGGACTTGTACCGCCTACAGCTGATACAGAACACTGCTGCCAGACTGCTAAACAACCAACCCAGCCAGTCCTGCACTCCCTTCACTGGCTACCAATAGAATGGAGGGTTCTATTCAAGATCGGCCTACTGACATTTAAATCCCTGAATAATCTGGGCCCTGGATACATGAAAGAAATGTTGCAGCTGCGTAGCAATCCCCGCATTCTCAGATCCACAGGTTCTAATAATCTAGTCATACCCAGAGTCCACTTGGAAACTTTTGGTCCCAGAGCCTTCTGTCATGCTTCCCCTACGTTTTGGAACTCCTTACCTCAACAGATCAGGACAGCTCCATCCCTGGACGTGTTTAAATTCAGACTGAAAACGCACCTGTTCAGTTTGGCATTTACAGAAATATAACTTTTGTTGTGTGAATACTTCATCCTACTACCAATTACTGAATCTGAGAGAGCCTAAGCGCTTTTAGTTCTATTGGAGAAAAGCGCTATAGAAATGTTATTGTATTGTATTTTATATAAAGTATTAGAGACAAAGGATCAGAAGGATAGCCAGGTAACGGGCATTGCTTAAAAGGAAATAAACATGGCAGCCTTCATATACCTCTCACTACAGTTGTCCTTTAACTTTTCTCTATAGGCCACCCTACTGTTGTAAAAAGAAATGCCCCCGATACATAAATTGAGAAGCCATGGTCCCCTAAGTATTAGAATTAGCAATTAGCAATGCGCCTCACAATTATATGAATAAATAGTCACATGCTTCCAGATAATTGAATAAAGTAGTCACAAGAATCCAGATAAAATAATCAAATATTCCCATGCCTCCATGCCTCCAGATAATTCATCAAGTAGTCACATACCCCCCCCCCCCCCCCAACAAAAAAAAAATTAAGTAGTCACACACCTCCAGATAAAATAATCAAGTAGCCAGGTGCCTCATGATAAACAAGTTAAATAGCCCGGTGCATAAAGATTAAATAATTAAACAGCCAAGTGCACTCTATATACTGTACATAAATTATGTAGCCATGGTCCTCAGGTAACAGAATTAATCTGATCTGAGGTCTGAGTGTTGGGGAGGCACGAGAGCAGGCATGGCAGCCCAGCACAGGTGCAGGTATGGCGGCACAGCACAGGGGCAGGCATGAAACCTATGGTACTATGGTGACCATGGCAAGAGCCATACCTGACCCACTCTAGATACGCCACTTTACTTACTTTGAGAATAGGGAAGGCTCTGGATAGCATAGAGCCTTCCCATTCCACCATCTGGCCCGTTGTTTCAGACCTGTTTGGTCAAACAGCTATTTGGAACAACTTGTATCCCAGAGAAGTGCAGAGGATGAGTACATTGCTGCACTCGTCCTCTGAACCCCCTGTGAAATGAGTAGTTCTGACGAGCTATTCGGTTGAACCTATACTATCCAGAGCCATCCATCTACTCATGTAAGTATCAAATCTGAAGTGAATTTTCATTTTCTCACTTTAGGCTTGATTTAAGGTAGCCATACATGGGTTTTTTATTTGGAAGATTCCATCATTTTGAATTGTAATTCCCAGCTAAACAGCTAATAAACTTGTAATAGTTTATTGATCATCAATTATGAGTAAGCAGTTCATTTTCTCAAGAGGGCGGTGGGGAGAGCAGCAGAACAGGCAGTGCTAAATGCAGTGATTCAATCAGTATTTGATTAGATTTCTGCTGTAACTGGATAGAAATCAAGTTGTACTAGTTGGGGTATCAATCAGTATCCTCCAATCAATGCTTAGCTCAGGAGTAGTTGATCACTCATCCAACAGACTGCTATTGATCTGTGTATGGCCAGTTGTAGAATGTGGTAGTGATTTTAGATGGTCAGACTTCCTGAGGGACACATTGTGATGGAAATTGCTCAGTGTTCTCTTTGAAAATCTGACTGTGTTGAATGAATGCAAACATAAATGACAGATAATGATACTGAAGACTGTAAATGCATTCTCTCCTGGCTCATATTACGCCCTCTGTAATAGATTTTTCTCAGATATCGCACGGAAGACCGTGAACTGCGTCTGTGATATGTAGGCTGCCATATTTGTTTCCTTTTAAACAATGCCCTGCTGATCTATTTGGCTGCAGTGGTGTCTAAATAACACCGGAACCAAGCATGCAGCTAATCTTGTCAGTTCTGACAATATTGGGCATAATTCACAAAAGCTTTTTCACCTGTTTTCCTCTGTTTTCACCTTATCTATGTTACATGTTTAAGCTTCCAAAGAGCAAAAATATAATAAAATTAAGGTAAGAAAAGTAATACTGAAATGAAGTTAATCAGGAACAATTTACTTTGAGTGATTATTTTGCTTGTTAGGCTACTTTCCCACCAGGACGTTGCGTTTTAGGGGACGTTATGGTCGCATAACATGCCCCTAACGCAACGCCTGGTGGTGTTGGATGTAGACGTCAGAGCGAGCCGCGCTGTGCAACTCACTCTGGCGTCCGTGATGCGTACTCTTGGACGCATGCGGCATCACGTGGTCCCACCAACCAATCGCCGCACAGAGCGGCCGCTCCAGGAAGTAAACACTGCACACGTCACAAAGTGCAGTGAATATTAATTAGCCATGTGCCTGGCCGCTCTCCCCTCCTCCCCAACATTACTGAGCATGTGCAAGCAGTCTAACGCGGCATAGCCACGTATAAAGTACTGCATGCAGTACGTTGTCTTGACGCCTTGCGTTACAATGTAACGCAACGTGGGCACTGTGAACACGAAATTGATTTTTCATTACTGTGCGGTGGACTGCGTTACAGGCTGCACTAACGTGCGCCTGTAACGTCCCACTGTGAAAGCAGCCTAAATGTGCTGAAAGGTTATTTTGTCATCTAGGTGATAAATAAGTCATTTATGAAACGTTTTGTGAATAGAGACCATTGTTCAGGGTCTATGGCTGAGAGTATTAGAGGGAGAAGATCAGCCAGGCAACTGGCATTGCTTAAAAGGAAATAAATATGGCAGCCTCGTTATCCGTCTCACCTCAGCAGTGGAGTAGCAATAGGGGTTGCAGAGGTAGCAACCGCATCAGGGCCCTTGGGCCAGAGGAGCCCCGAAAGGGCCCTCCCTCAACTACAGTATTAACTCTCTATTGGTCCTATACTGGTAATAATCACTTCTATAAGTGCTTTTATTAGTAGTAATCATTAATAAACTGTTCCCCATCCCCTTCTTGCACTTCTGACACTGTGGTTGTCCTTGGCAGGTTTTGGTGCGCCATATCAATTGTTATGTATAGAGCGCTTGGGGGGCCCAATGTAAACCTTGCAGCGGGGCCCACAGCTCCTTAACTACGCCACTACACCTCAGGTTCATTTTAACGCAAGCAGGAATCCCATTTTGATTATCAGCTCTTTTATTTCCAAATTGTGGAAATATTGGAGTCTTGGCTACCTATTCTAATGGCTTCTTTATCACTGAATATCCTGTTCTGCCTCTAAGCCATTTCACATTTTGACTTATGCATAACTTTTAGGCCCATAACACATTGTCTTTGTTCGGGAGAATATTGTGGCAGGTTTAATTTTCTGATGAGTCTTTTGGCTGATGGAAGATTAAAGTAGAACCGCTAAAGAATCCTCTGGTGATCTTGTCCATGTGTGCCAAGCTGACAATTCCAGTTTGTAGATTCTGCAGGCAATAAAGCTGTCAAGGTAAACAAACGCAATGTCTGTCAGCCTTCCAAGCAGGGATGGGGATGAAAGTACAAAACACTTTTATGTTATTAGTGCATTTTTCCTCTAAAATCTTCTTGTTCTTTCTCTGTTGTGAATAAACATTTGTTGTCTTAGCAAAACTGTATCTGCAGAGAGGATGGGTACACTATTGACAATGTTATAGAATACCAAAAGACCCTCATTTTTTAAATTGTTACAAAGGGAAATGCATTGCTTATTTATAGTCAGTTATATGTGAAATTTTACATATGCATATTTTATATTTATAGTCTGTAGCCAGCAGATGGAGCTCCTAAGTGAAATTGTTAAAAAGGAACCGTAGTCAAAATAAAACAATGGAACAAATGGCTTATTTTTGTACAATAAACATTTATAAATCATTTTTTCAGTGCTTGCCCATTGTAAAATCTTTCCTCTTCCTGATATACTTTCTGAAATTTGTTACATGCGGCAACATCTGGCAGGTGATCTGTGCGTAATGGTTGTCTAATGGGAGTTCTAAAGCCAGTACAAAAGATCTCTGGTCTCCCAAAATGCTCTGGAGGGGAGAATTCAGCATAATAAAAAGCCTAGGCTAATCCTCAGTTAGTGGGCGTGGCTACATACCAATCTACAGCGATATATATAGCTATTGGAAGGGTTTCTGATGCTGAAGCCAGGATATTTAACATAAAAAGGGTATACTGAATAATTTACTGCATTCTACTAAATATCATTATGGTTCCGCTTAAAGAGAACCTGTACTGAGTAAAAATATTTAAAATAAACACATGAGGTAACTTCCAATGAACATTACATAGTTACCTTGCTATCAGTTCCTCTCAGAAGCTCACCATTTTCTTCTGACAATAATCCCTTCCAGTTCTGACAATATTTTGTCAGATCTGAAATATATCAGTTGCTGTCAGTAAAATATCAGTTGCTGTCAGTTATAGCTGAGAGGAAAACTGATGTACCAGGTAATGTCCATGTTTCCCTATGGCTCAAGTGGGCGATGTTACAGTTTAACTGTGTGCTGACCAGAAAGCTGTTATGGGTAATGGCCATTTTCAAAATGGAGGATGGAAAATTCCCTTGATCTCAGTGAACAAACAGGACACGGGACAGGAGAAAGACACTGAGGAGTAGACTACATGGAAGGTAAGTATGACTTGTGTATGCTTATTTTGACTTTTAATTTTCAGTACAGGTTTTCTTTAAGGTAAATCTATATACATTTTACCATTCACATAGTTCCCTTGTGATAACGTACCTTATCGCACCTCTGCTTTCATTGCAGTCCCAGGCCATCCCCCTATGTGCTATGCATAATCATCAGTTTAAATGTATCTATGTGTCCACATAGGGCAAGGACATGCTCCAGGACACAGAGGGCATCACATTCAGGTCTAAAGAGTGTGTAAGGCAAGGCTTTGCACCTGTGGTACGCGTACCACCGGTGGTACTTTGCTGTTGGCCAGGTGGTACACACCAGATTTGCCTGCCACTGTATTGCCCGCATGCCACTTGTCCTGGTCCTGTCCTGCCTCCACAAAGTTTGGCTCCCCCTCCTTCACTCCTTGCTGTGCTGCTCTGCAGCATACTTCAGACCTCAGATCAGTGCCAAAGAGACAGCCAGGCGACCGGTGCACAGTAATGGCGCAGATACAGAAAGCGGCATCACTGCTCACTTCCTGTATTTGAAGTTTGCCTGGCTGTCTTTTCACTGCGGCTGGCTTACCAATGATCTGAGGTGTGAACAATATATATACTGTATGAGTATATATATATATATATATATATATATATATATATATATATATATATATATATATATATCGCAGGGCAGCACAGCAAGGAATGAGCATGTGGGGGGCCAAACTTTGTGGTGACTCACTGCCTAGCTCTCAGCTCTCTGGTGGTGGGACTAGGCTACCTATAATTGAGCAGGGGTGGGGGGAAGGAACTTGTAAGGCTACCTATATTGGCAATCTACCCAGGCGCGGAGCTAATGGGGGTCGGGGTAGGACAAGTGCCCCGGGGCGCCTGGTCCCCGAGGGCGCCCTCAGCCTGGCTGAGCTGCGGGGTTTTTTTCTTTTTGCGGCGGAGGGGAGGGGAGCAGCGCAGAGAAGAGGGAGAGCTGTGCGGACGGTGGGGAAGGGGGGCCATATCCCCCCTCCTTCCCTCACCTTAGGTGCTCTCTCTCTCCCTCGCTGTCCCCTCCAATGTCCGGGTGGCTGGCCTGGCAGCGGCGGGCGGAACTCACCTCCGTCTCGCTCCAGCGCCGGCCGGAAGTTCGAGTGCGCAGCCGCTGCTCTGGTCTGGACCAGACCAGAGTAGTGGCAGATCCATCCGGCGCTGCGACGAGACGGAGGTAAGTTCCGCCCGCCGCTGCCAGCCTGAGCCACCCGGACATTGGAGGGGACAGCGAGGAAGGGAGAGCAGCTCTTCTCTGCGCTGCTCCCCTCCTGCTGGGGAGGGGGACACCTGACCTGGCTACCTACTCTGGGCACATATACCCCTGGCTACATATACTGGACGTATATCCCTGGCTACCTACTCTGGGCACATATACCCCTGGCTACCTACTCTGGGCACATATACCCCTGCCTACATATACTGGGCATATACCCCTGGCTACCTACTCTGGGCACATATACCCCTGGCTACCTACTCTGGGCACATATACCCCTGGCTACCTACTCTGGGCACATATACCCCTGGCTACCTACTCTGGGCATATATACCCCTGCCTACATATACTGGGCATATACCCCTGGCTACCTACTCTGGGCACATATACCCCTGGCTACCTACTCTGGGCACATATACCCCTGGCTACCTACTATGGGCACATATACCCCTGGCTACCTACTCTGGGCACATATACCCCTGGCTACCTACTCTGGGCACATATACCCCTGGCTACCTACTCTGGGCACATATACCCCTGGCTACCTACTCTGGGCACATATACCCCTGCCTACATATACTGGGCATATACCCCTGGCTACCTACTCTGGGCACATATACCCCTGGCTACCTACTCTGGGCACATATACCCCTGGCTACCTACTCTGGGCACATATACCCCTGGCTACCTACTCTTGACACATATACCCCTGCCTACATATACTGGGCATATACCCCTGGCTACCTACTCTGGGCACATATACCCCTGGCTACCTACTCTGGGCACATATACCCCTGGCTACCTACTCTGGGCACATATACCCCTGGCTACCTACTCTGGGCACATATACCCCTGCCTACATATACTGGGCATATACCCCTGGCTACCTACTCTGGGCACATATACCCCTGGCTACCTACTCTGGGCACATATACCCCTGGCTATCTACTCTGGGCACATATACCCCTGGCTACCTACTCTGGGCATATATACCCCTGCCTACATATACTGGGCATATACCCCTGGCTACCTACTCTGGGCACATATACCCCTGGCTACCTACTCTGGGCACATATACCCCTGCCTACATATACTGGGCATATACCCCTGGCTACCTACTCTGGGCACATATACCCCTGGCTACCTACTCTGGGCACATATACCCCTGGCTACCTACTCTGGGCACATATACCCCTGCCTACATATACTGGGCATATACCCCTGGCTACCTACTCTGGGCACATATACCCCTGGCTACCTACTCTGGGCACATATACCCCTGGCTACCTACTCTGGGCACATATACCCCTGGCTACCTACTCTTGGCACATATACCCCTGCCTACATATACTGGGCATATACCCCTGCCTACCTACTCTGGGCACATATACCCCTGGCTACCTACTCTGGGCACATATACCCCTGGCTACCTACTCTGGGCACATATACCCCTGGCTACCTACTCTGGGCACATATACCCCTGCCTACATATACTGGGCATATACCCCTGGCTACCTACTCTGGGCACATATACCCCTGGCTACCTACTCTGGGCACATATACCCTTGGCTACCTACTCTGGGCACATATACCCCTGGCTACCTACTCTTGGCACATATACCCCTGCCTACATATACTGGGCATATACCCCTGGCTACCTACTCTGGGCACATATACCCCTGGCTACCTACTCTGGGCACATATACCCCTGGCTACCTACTCTGGGCACATATACCCCTGGCTACCTACTCTGGGCACATATACCCCTGCCTACATATACTGGGCATATACCCCTGGCTACCTACTCTGGGCACATATACCCCTGGCTACCTACTCTGGGCACATATACCCCTGGCTATCTACTCTGGGCACATATACCCCTGGCTACCTACTCTGGGCATATATACCCCTGCCTACATATACTGGGCATATACCCCTGGCTACCTACTCTGGGCACATATACCCCTGGCTACCTACTCTGGGCACATATACCCCTGCCTACATATACTGGGCATATACCCCTGGCTACCTACTCTGGGCACATATACCCCTGGCTACCTACTCTGGGCACATATACCCCTGGCTACCTACTCTGGGCACATATACCCCTGCCTACATATACTGGGCATATACCCCTGGCTACCTACTCTGGGCACATATACCCCTGGCTACCTACTCTGGGCACATATACCCCTGGCTACCTACTCTGGGCACATATACCCCTGGCTACCTACTCTTGGCACATATACCCCTGCCTACATATACTGGGCATATACCCCTGCCTACCTACTCTGGGCACATATACCCCTGGCTACCTACTCTGGGCACATATACCCCTGGCTACCTACTCTGGGCACATATACCCCTGACTACCTACTCTGGGCACATATACCCCTGCCTACATATACTGGGCATATACCCCTGGCTACCTACTCTGGGCACATATACCCCTGGCTACCTACTCTGGGCACATATACCCCTGGCTACCTACTCTGGGCACATATACCCCTGCCTACATATACTGGGCACATATACCCCTAACTACATATACTGGGTACATATACCCCTGGCTACATATACTGGGCATTTATACCCCTGGCTACATATACTGGGCACATATACCTCTGGCTACATATACTGGGGACACATACCCCTGCCTACATATACTGGGCACATATACCCCTGGCTACCTGTTCTGTGGACATCTCTACCCCTGGCTACCTGTTCTGGGGACATCTATACTGCTGGCCACTTATTCTGGGGACACCTATAGACCTGGGGCTACCTATTTTTGGGCAAGCATTGCTGTCAGATTGAGTGTATTTTGGGGAACTGCTGCCAGGTGAGAGGTGTCTACCATATTAAGGGGACATTCTGCCTATTTATGTGAAATGCTGTCTATTTATGTGCCTCATGACTGCTGAATTTGTCTTGTTGGGGGCCTCATGGTTACTGAATTTGTCTTGTTGGGGGCCTCATGATTTGTTGGGGGCCTCAAGATCGCTGAATTTGTCTTGTTAGGGGCCTCATGATTGCTGAATTTGTCTTGTTAGGGGCCTCATGATTGCTGAATTTGTCTTGTTGGGGGCCTCAGGATTGCTAAATTTGTCTTGTTGGGGGCCTCATGTTTGCTCATGATTGCGGAATTTGTCTTGATGGGGGTGGGGGGCTCATGATTGCTGAATTTGTCTTGGAACATGCTGGAAGGTACATACTGAGGGAGGGTGGGTGAGCGTGAGCCTGCTAACCTCCATGTACATTTGAAGGGGCGTGACCAAATGTGGAGTACCCATAACCACGCCCACATTTGGTCACGACCCTTCACCTTAGGGGGCGCATTAATAGTCTTTGTCCCCGGGCGCTGAAAACCCTAGCTACGCCTCTGAATCTACCTCCAGATTGCCAATACTGACAATCTGTAGGCTAGCAATCTAATTGTAGCCTTTTCCCCACCAATGCCTCCTACTTTTCTCCTCCCATATGCCCTTTTTTATTAAAGTGTACCTGTAAGAAGAAAGTGTCCCGGGGGGGGGGGGGGGGTACTTACCTCAGGGAGGGGGAGGCCTTTGTATCCTAAAGAGGTTTCCCCCTTCCTCCTCAGTAGATGAGATCCACTGCTGAGAGTCCCAAAGCTCTCCTTGTTAGTGTGTGCGCATGCGCAGTAGCTGCTCTCCATTCAGGCTCCAGCAGCCAAGCCCAGTTACGTCCAATCTACTGTGCAGGCACACTGGTGGTGCTTTTTAGGTGATACAAGTGTTAGAATTAGTGAACAGGTTGAAAAGCCCTGCTCTAGACACACACACACCACATGTTCTCAACAACTATATTTGTTTTCCTTGATTGCAGTGCTTGAGTTTAGGTCGTCTTTAAAGGGCAACTGATTTGAGAAGAATACAGTGAATGCCATATTTGTTTCCTTTTAAACTATAACAATATTGTCAGACACCTGATCTGCATGTGCTTGTTCAGGGGCTGTGACTAAAAGTATTAGGGGCAGAGGATCAGCATGATAGCCAGGTAACTGACATTGCTTAAAAGGAAATAAATATGGCAGCCTCCATATCCCTCTCACTTCAATTCTCCTTTAACAGCTCACTTTTTTCACAGTAGTGGTCTTTTAAACAGTTGAAATTTGACATTGGAAAATGACAGTTTAAAAAAGACAGTTAGAAAATGACAGTTGAAAAACTGTTGAAATTTGGCAGTTGAAAAATGGCAGTTAAAATTTGACAGTTCAAAAATGGCAGTTGGAAAATGACAGTTGGAAAATGGCAGTGAAAAAGGCAGTTGGAAAATGACGGTTGTAAAATGGCAGTTGGAAAATGCATTTGCCATTTTCCAACTGTCATTTTCCAACTGCCATTTTCCAACTTCCAACTGCCATTTTCCAACTGTCATTTTTTCAACTCCTATTTTCCAACTGTCATTTTTCAACTGCCAAATTGCAACTGTTGTTTTTAACTGTCATTCTCCAACTGCCAAATGTTAACTGTTTTTAACTGTCATTTTCCAACTGTCATTTTCCAACTGCCATTTTCCAACTGTCAAATTTCAACTGTCATTTTCCAACTGTCATTTTCCAACTGCCAAATTTCAACTGTCATTTTCCAACTGTCAAATTTCAACTGTCATTTTCCAACTGTCATTTTCCAACTGCCATTTTCTAACTGCAAAATTTCAACTGTCATTTTCCAACTGTCATTTTCCAACTGTCATTTTTCAACTGCCATATTTCAACTGCCATTTTTCAACTGCCATTTTCCAACTGTCATTTTCCAACTGTCATTTTTCAACTGTCATTTTCCAACTGTCATATTCCAACTGTCATTTTCCAACTGTCAAATTTCAACTGTCAAATTTCAACTGTCATTTTCCAACTGTCATTTTCCAACTGTCACTTTCCAACTGCCAAATTTCAACTGTCATTTTCCAACTGTCATTCTTCAACTGTCATTTTCCAACTGTCATTTTCCAACTGCCATTTTCTAACTGCCAAATTTCAACTGTTTTTAACTGTTATTCTCCAACTGTCATTTTTCAACTGCCATTTTAAAACTGTCATTTTCTAACTGCCACATTTCAACTGTTTTTTTTTTTCAACTGTTTTTTTTTTCAACTGTTTTTTTTTCAACTGTTGTTTTCCAACTACCAAATTTCAACTGTTGTTTTCAACTGTCATTTTTCAACGTCCACTTTTCAACTATCCTTTTCCAACTGTTTCCTTCTTCCTTTCCTATTTTATTTATTTTGCAAACACAAGCCTTGAGGTCCTCAATGTTGAATGTTGATTTGCTACCACATTATATGTTTTGGGGGCTAGATTTGCATCATGATTTGCACAATTTAAAAAGTCCATAACCAGATGAAACAGTCACAGGTGTCAGATATGCATAACTGTGAAGAGGGAGTGGAAGAAAAAGCTTATGTTGGCTTTTTATCTTCCTATCTTGCTCCCAGTCTAATGACCCATTTATTGGCTTCAACTTTCACACTGGTTCTTTTTCCAGGCTAGCACTTTTAGCCATCTATAGCCATCCACACATTCTCTACCTTAGTGCTTGGTACTTGTGTTCCTCCACGATGGTGACCCTCTTTTTCTTGGGCTACTTCAAATGTATTTATTTATGATGTATTGTGGTGATTTATTGTTGCTGAGTTGTTTTTTAGATGAACATGCACTGTTTTTCTTTATAAAGAGGTACTTTGTTGCTTTGAAATGTTGGATTATATTATATTGCAGCATGAATTACAGATCTTTCTGTACCAATTTTTTGGAGTGCCAACCATTTACTTCTCTTTACAAAAATGTGTGTTGCTCTGCGTTGCAGTGTTAATTGAAATGAGACAGCAGTGTGTTGGCACAGAAATGCATGCAGCAGTTCATTGCCAGAACACACTGCTGCACAGCACATGAGAGTCAGACACATTACTGAAATAAGCTCAGCAATGCAGCAGTGCATCCTGACCTTCACGGTTGTTATCAAACTACCATTTTTAAAGGACCATTACAGTGAAAAAGTAAGCAGATAAAATCTTTCAGAACCAACATGTTTTAGACTAGTCTACCTCGTCATTGGGGATTCTCAGGGTTTTCTTTGTTTTTAAAAGAATTTCCAAAGTGGCAGTTGCTAAGTCTAACTGTCAAAATAGTAAAATACCAGCCAGCCTCCCTACTCGCTTGCACACTATTTTGGCAGTTAGACTTAACAATTGCCGTTCAGCAAATGCTTTTGAAAACAAAGACTACATTGTGAGGAGATGGGTTAGTCCAAAACCTGTTGATTCTGTCACATTTTAAAGCGGACCTAAACTCAGAGCTTCCTCTCTGCTCTAAGGAGATAAGCAACAACATAATAACTTTAAAGAAAAACATTTGTTGCAACTTACAGAAATCTTACAAAAACCCCGCATTGTTTACTTTCTGGTGTACTAGGAGCACAAAAGGGTTAACCTCCTGTGTTTACATATTAGCCCAAACTATGGCACAGTCGGACACCTGACAGCCCTTATTTACACTTGCTGTTAAGGCCTAATCAGACAGGCTAATCTCTCTAGACCGGGGCTTTGCACCTGTGGTATGCGTACCACCGGTGGTACTTTGCTGTTGGCCAGGTGGCACACACCAGACTTGCCTGCCACTTTATTGCCCGCATGCCACTTGTCCTTGTCCTGTCCTGCCTCCACAAAGTTTGCCCCCCCCGCTCCTTGCTGTGCTAGTGACATCACTGCTCACTTCCTGTTTTTCAAGTATACACACCGTGCACTGTTTGCCTGACTGTCTCTTCACTGAGGCTGGCTAAGCAATGATCTGAGGTGTGACTCGCTGCCTAGCTCTCAGCTCTCTGGTGGTGGGGCCAGGCTACCTATAATTAAGTGTGTGTGTGTGTGTGTGGGGGGGGGGGGGACTTGTAAGGCTACCTATATTGGCAATCTACCTCCAGATTGCCAATACTGACAATTTGTAGGCTAGCGATCTAATTGCAGTCTTTTCCCCTACCAATGCCTCCCACTTTTCCCCTCCCATATGCCCTTTTTTCTTCAAGTGTACCTAGAAAAAAGTGCCCCGGTGGTTACTTACCTCAGGGAAGAGGAGACCTTTGTATCCTAAAGAGGTTTCCCCCTTCCTCCTCAGTAGAGGGGATCCAGTGCTGGGAGCCCCAAACTTCTCCTCGTTGGTGTGCGCATGCGCAGTAGCTGCTCTCCGTTCAGGCTCCAACAGAAGCAGCCAAGCCCGATCGCGTCCAATCTACGGTGCAGGCACACTGGTGGTACTTGAAAAATTACAGGCGATAAAAGTGGTACAATTAGTGAAAAGTTGAAAAGCCCTGGAGTAAGGTACCAGTGGACTGAGGACAATAAGGCTGATCAAGTGCAGGTTTACTGTAAGGGCAGAGAAGGCCCACTTTAATTGAAATAAATATTTACAGCACTGTGAGATAATATAGAGTATGCCGGTGGAGAAAAAGATGAGAAATGCCAGCCCTGCTGTGAACTGCTTGTTTATTCATAACACATGGTGCAACATCGTGGACTCAAATTTCATGCTTATTGAGAGCTAACATACCGGTTTGCTGGTGAAGCTGTGCGGTGGGTGATGGGGGATGAGAGCCTATAATAATAATATAGATAATATAGAGTGGCTAATTAATACAGTGATTTCATGTACAAGGCTGTGCTCTGCTGAGTCTACAGCTGTGACATATGGCAGCTGTCTCTAATGATAAAACTATCACTCTATTTTGTTATTCAGAAACCCATAAAACAAAATAATTAACAAGGTTGTAGCCTTTTTTAAATAATCATTAACAAAGTGTACCTGCTAAGGAACAAAAGGGTTTAAAGAGTAGTTCCAAAACTAACAGTGCGAAACAGCCGTCTTAGCAAGCCCCACGCCACAGTACCCACTTGCCCTAAGCCTAACATTGTACCACTCACTACCACATCAAATAAATGCAATACAGAAGCAAATTCCAGACTTTTATTTCTAATTGTGCTTTACAAATTATTATACTGACCACACTTTATAATATATATATATATATATATATATATATATATATATATACACACACAGTAAAGACCAAACGTTTGGACACACCTTCTCATTCGAAGAGTTTTCTTTATTTTCATGACTATGAACATTGTAGATTCACACTGAAGGCATCCAAACTATGAATGAACACATGTGGAAGTATAGTACATAACCAAAATGTGTGAAACAACTGAAAATATGTCATATTCTAGGTTCTTCAAAGTAGCCACCTTTTGGTTTGATTACTGCTTTGCACACTCTTGGCATTCTCTTGATGAGCTTCAAGAGGTAGTCACCTGAAATGGTCTTCCAACAGTCTTGAAGGAGTTCCCAGAGATGCTTAGCACTTGTTGGCCCTTTTGCATTCACTCTGCGGTCCAGCTCACCCCAAACCATCTCGATTGGGTTCAGGTCTGGTGACTGTGGAGGCCAGGTCATCTGGCGCAGCACCTCATCACTCTCCTTCCTGGTCAAATAGCCTTTACACAGCCTGGAGGTGTGTTTGGGGGGTCATTGTCCTGTTGAAATATCATGGTCCAACTAAACTCAAACCGCATGGAATAGCATGCCGCTGCAAGATGCTGTGGTAGCCATGCTGGTTCAGTATGCCTTCAATTTTGAATAAATCCCCAACAGTGTCACCAGCGAAGCACCCCCACACCATCACACCTCCTCCTCCATGCTTCACGGTGGGAACCAGGCATGTAGAGACCATCCGATCACCTTTTCTGCGTCACACAAAGACACGGTGGTTGGAATCAAAAATCTCAAATTTGGACTCATCAGACCAAAGCACAGATTCCACTGGTCTAATGTCCATTCCTTGTGTTCTTTAGCCCAAACAAGTTTCATCTGCTTGTTGCCTGTCCTTAGCAGTGGCTTCCTAGCAGATATTCTACAATGAAGGCCTGATTCACGCAGTCTCCTCTTAACAAGTGTTCTAGAGATGTGTCTGCTGCAGGGGCGGCGCCAGGGGGGTGCAAGGGGGTGCTCGAGCACCCCCTAGAATTGTCCAAGCACCCCCAAAGCACCCCCTGGAGTGAACTGACTTCAGGCGTCTAAAAGACGCCAAGTCAGTTCACACAGCGGCAGCACGGAGCAGCAGGCAGGGCTACGGTAAGATGGCCGCCCGGGGCCCTGTTCTGCAGACTTCGAGTCTGCAGTGCATGGCTTCGGGCGGCCATTTTCCCGTAGCCCTGCTCTCTGCATGCAGGCAGGAAGTCTCGTCGTGACGTCGGGAAGGAAGAGGATCGTGGGCGCGCGGGCGCTGCGCGCCACAATGAGGTCGGGACTCGGGACAGGAGGTCGGGAAAGAAGGTCTTCTGGCTGTAGGTGAGTAAATGGGTTTTTCTTTTCTTTTTCAGGTGATGCTGATTGTGCATATTGGGGTCATATCTGCTACGGATTGTGCATATTGGGGTCATATCTGCTACGGATTGTGCATATTGGGGTCATATCTGCTACGGATTGTGCATATTGGGGTCATTTCTGCTACGGATTGTGCATATTGGGGTCATTTCTGCTACCGATTGTGCATATTGGGGTCATTTCTGCTACCGATTGTGCATATTGGGGTCATTTCTGCTACCGATTGTGCATATTGGGGTCATTTCTGCTACCGATTGTGCATATTGGGGTCATTTCTGCTACCGATTGTGCATATTGGGGTCATATCTGCTACCGATTGTGCATATTGGGGTCATATCTGCTACGGATTGTGCATATTGGAGTCATATCTGCTACGGATTGTGCATATTGGAGTCATATCTGCTACCGATTGTGCATATTGGGGTCATATCTGCTACCGATTGTGCATATTGGGGTCATATCTGCTACCGATTGTGCATATTGGGCTCATATCTGCTACCGATTGTGCATATTGGGGCCATATCTGATAACGATTGTGCATATTGGGGCCATATCTGATAACGATTGTGCATATTGGGGCCATATCTGATAACGATTGTGCATATTGGGACCATATCTGCCACCGATTGTGCATATTGGGACCATATCTGCCACCGATTGTGCATATTGGGACCATATCTGCCACCGATTGTGCATATTGGGACCATATCTGCCACCGATTGTGCATATTGGGACCATATCTGCCACCGATTGTGCATATTGGGACCATATCTGCCACCGATTGTGCATATTGGGACCATATCTGCCACCGATTGTGCATATTGGGACCATATCTGCCACCGATTGTGCATATTGGGACCATATCTGCCACCGATTGTGCATATTGGGACCATATCTGCCACCGATTGTGCATATTGGGACCATATCTGCCACCGATTGTGCATATTGGGACCATATCTGCCACCGATTGTGCATATTGGGACCATATCTGCCACCGATTGTGCATATTGGGACCATATCTGCCACCGATTGTGCATATTGGGACCATATCTGCCACCGATTGTGCATATTGGGACCATATCTGCCACCGATTGTGCATATTGGGACCATATCTGCCACCGATTGTGCATATTGGGACCATATCTGCCACCGATTGTGCATATTGGGACCATATCTGCCACCGATTGTGCATATTGGGACCATATCTGCCACCGATTGTGCATATTGGGACCATATCTGCCACCGATTGTGCATATTGGGACCATATCTGCCACCGATTGTGCATATTGGGACCATATCTGCCACCGATTGTGCATATTGGGACCATATCTGCCACCGATTGTGCATATTGGGACCATATCTGCCACCGATTGTGCATATTGGGACCATATCTGCCACCGATTGTGCATATTGGGACCATATCTGCCACCGATTGTGCATATTGGGACCATATCTGCCACCGATTGTGCATATTGGGACCATATCTGCCACCGATTGTGCATATTGGGACCATATCTGCCACCGATTGTGCATATTGGGACCATATCTGATACCGATTGTGCATATTGGGACCATATCTGATACCGATTGTGCATATTGGGACCATATCTGCCACCGATTGTGCATATTGGGGTCATTGGACGTGTTTTTTGTTAAAATCTGCTCACATTACGTGTATTTTCTTGAGAAAACCTGCACAATTATGTGAATTTTCTGGGAAAAGGGTCACCAAAACTTGGGCCCTCTGTCTTTGCGTTGCACTTTTAAAGGGAACCCAAGGTGAGAATAATATTGAGGCTGCCATATTTATCTCCCTTTAAGCAATACCAGTTGCCTGGCTGCCGTGCTGGTCCTCTGCCTCTTATTCTTTCAACCATAGACCCTGAACAAGCATGCAGCAGGTCAGGGGTTTCTGACAATATTGTCAGAACTGACAAGATTAGCTGCATGGCTTGTTTCTGGTGTAATTCAGTTCACTACTACAGCCAAATAGATCAGCAGGGCTGCCAGGCAACTAGTATTGTTTAAAAGGAAATAAATATGGCAGCCACCATATCACTCTCACCCTGGGTTCACTTTAAATTACAGTTAGCCCCGCCCTCATCCGGTCATGACCACGCCCATTTTTTCGCCGCGGCGCGCTTCGCGCGCCGCCGGTTGTAGCCACACCCATTTTTTGCCGCGGCGCAGGTCGTCAGCTCCCCCGGAAATTGGTCCAGCACCTGCATAGCACCCCCTAAAAAAATTTCCTGGAGCCGCCACTGGTCTGCTGCTAGAACTCTCTGTGGCATTGACCTGGTCTCTAATCTGAGCTGCTGTTAACCTGCGATTTCTGAGGCTGGTGACTCGGATGAACTTATCCTCCGCAGCAGAGATGACTCTTGGTCTTCCTTTCCTGGGGCGGTCTGCATGTGAACCAGTTTCTTTGTAGCGTTTGATGGTTTTTGAGACTGCACTTGGGGACACTTTCAAGTTTTCCCAATTTTTCGGACTGACTGACCTTCATTTCTTAAAGTAATGATGGACACTCGTTTATCTTTACTTAGCTGCTTTTTTTCTTGCCATAATACAAATCCTAACAGTCTATTCAGTAGGACTATCAGCTGTGTATCCCCCTGACTTCTCCACAAGTTAACGCAACTGATGGTCCCAACCCCATTTATAAGGCAAGAAATCCCACTTATTAAATGTGACAGGGCACACCTGTGAAGTGAAAACCATTTCAGGTGGCTGAATAGCGTACTGGTTAAGGGCACCGCCTTTGACATGGGAGACCAGGGTTCGAATCCTGGCTAGGGTCAGTACCTATTCAGTAAGGAGTTCAAGGCAAGACTCCCTAACACTGCAGGGTGGCCTCCTGAGCGCATCCCAGTGGCTGCAGCTCTTGAGCGCTTTGAGTCCGACAGGAGAAAGCGCTATACAAATGTTAGGATTATTATAGTATTATTACCTCTTGAAGCTCATCAAGAGGATGCCAAGAGTGTGCAAAGCAGTGATCAAAGCAAAAGGTGGCTACTTTGAAGAACCTAGAATATGACATATTTTCAGTTGTTTCACACTTTTTGCTTATGTACTATACTTCCACATGTGTTCATTCATAGTTTGGATGCCTTCAGTGTGAATCTACAATGTTCATAGTCATGAAAATAAAGAAAACTCTTTGAATGAGAAGGTGTGTCCAAACGTTTGGTCTGTACTGTATATATACATATACCGTATATTCACCTGTAAAGACTGCTACAGGTACATGCATTACATTAGCAATAAGATAGAGGAAGTTGTTTCCCAGCGGAGATCTAACTACCTTGTATAGTGTCTAATTACCTTGTATAGCGATGCGATCTACTGCAGCTCTGTACTGGGGACAGCCGTGTGACATGGCTGTCCCCTCCTGAGTCTCGCTGTGATCGGCTGTCATAGGCTGAAGCCTATGACAGCCGATCACAGTGATTGGCTGGCAGGGGGAAGGAGGGAGGGTTTAGTAAAAAAAAAAAAATAAGGACATTTATTTAAATATAAATATAAAAAATATTTACAAAAACAAACACTGGGGGAGCAATCAATTGAGGCTCAGAACTGGGGTGACGCATTTCTCTTTTCAACCTAAAGAACTTTGCTAATATGTCTCACAGTTATGAATATTTTGGTTTATCGCAGTTTATTCTTGTTCAAAATGCTAAAATAACCATTTTGTTTTTCGGATGGAACTTTTTAACCCTATGTTGTAAACACCTTAATTAAGTCTTTGAAGACATTAATTTGTAGCATTACCCCAAGAGATTTCCCGCAACTATACAAAATTAATTTTGCAATTTAGATAAGGCATTTAGAAAGGCAAGAATTTAGAAATCCTCATTAGTGGCCCTCTTCATCATTTCGATGTGCTTGTTCTTGTAAGATAGAGGAAAATCAAACAATGGTTTGTTAAAATGAACAATTTCTTTTGTTGTAAACCACAGATTAAAGAGATTACAAAACACAGAAAATACCTCTACTACTTGGCCTAATTTTTGCTATGTGACTGATACAGCCATATTTCATAAGGAGCAAGAACCTTTCTAATTTATTATCAAATCATTGCAAATGTATTATTGATAAGGGCCAGTAGGGGGCACTTTAGGACAGCAACAGTTGCAATCGTTTGTTCACTGTCAATAAAGTTTTCTTATCCTCTATTTGTTCCATAACACTAAAGTTATAAACACCTAGGCAAAGTTATTTAGCGGCAGTTAGTATTATTATTTAGTATTCATATAGCTCCATCATATTCTGCAGCGCTGTACTGAATCCTTACCATCGTCATACGTCTATGTATCGTGTAGTGTATGTATCGTAGTCTAGGAAAATTTTTTAGGGAGAAGCCAATTAACTTACCTGTATGTTTTTGGAATGTTGGAGGAAACTGGAGTGCCTGGAGGAAACCCACAAAGACATCGGTAGAGCATACAAACTTCTTGCAGATAATGCCCTGGCTGGGCTTTAAATCGGGGACCCAGTGCTGCAAGGCGAGAGCGCTAACCACTACGCCACCGTGCAGTGATCTTTTATGGAGGAAGAAATAGTTGTCATTGTACCTTGAAGGAATAATACAGTTTTTGGAGATATTAGGTTTTTTTTAAGTATTATAAGGTATGCTTGGCAATACAGTGGATTTTACTTATCACAATCCCTTTGTGACTCTGTGGTCCAGTCAGGAGTAGTAGTTCCCAGTGAAGATGAGATCTTATGAAAAACATAAAAATGAAGAAGTGCCACATACTAAAGGATGTATGGTTATATTCTCCAGTGGAGCCCTATGATGGTTGAAAACTACAAACTGTGGCGTAACTCTCACTTATAACTAGAGGTGGGCCGAACGGTTCGCCGGCGAATGGTTCCAGGCGAACCTCGGGTGGTTCGCCTTCGCCGGCGAAGGCGAACTTTCCCGGAAGTTCGATTCGCCCCTGTAAAGAAACGCGGAAGAGCCGCCGCTATAAGTCAGCGGGAGGCGGCTCTTTCCGCGCATGGCATGGCGGAACGCGGAAAAACCGCCGCGTCTGATGCGGCGGTTGGCGCGCATGGGCCTGTTACAAACAATCTGACCCAGCGCGGGGAGGCCGCTGCCGGTGCTGAGGGCGGTGCAAACAACCCCGCGTCCGGGTCAGCAAGCACATTACAAGACAGTACTGGTGTGGCTGGGACTGATAGTCCACCAAGATTCAGGATGACGCGCGTGCGCGCAGAGAGGCAGAACTTATATGGCAGTCAGAAAAGAGTCTGTCATGATATGACATGAGGATTGTCCATAAACAGTGAGCAGACATGGAATCCAATGACGAACACTTTATTCTGATCCATACATCAGAGAACTTCCATCAATATAGGAGCATACAGCTTTCACCTAGCTGTCCCACACCATAATGACTCCCTCTCTCTCTCTACAAGACAGTATAACAAGCTTAGCAAACAGACATCAAATGTTAGCAGATGATAAGAGCAAGGCCAGTCTGCTAACAGACAATAGAACAATGGCACATGCCCCACCTGACTCCAGTAACTTACAATCAATGCAGAGACATAGCCTAATCACAGCAAACAAACAATGCAGGAATAAAATACAATTAATAAAAATACAGTCATATTACATATCATACATCACATTCCTCCCCCATATGTTCCTGGACCCCCAGGTGAGCCCATTAGTTGGGTGAGACTGAGGTACAGGTATGTGGCAATTCTGTCCACCTGCTCCTTCTCAGTCTAGGTGGGAGTTCATAATTAATTGTCTGTGTCTTCATATGTGCCGGCTGCACTTTTACTCGCTGTCCACATATGATTTGTCCATTCAATTCAACTACAGCCCTCGCTGCATCGTCCGGACTCTCAAACTCAACAAAGCCAAATCCAGGTGGACTCCTGGAGATCCAGATATTGCGCACAGGTCCATAGCAGCCAAACGCTTGCCTCAACTCCCACTTGTTGCTTTGGCTTCCCAAGTGTCCAATGTACACCTTGGAATTTGTCCTGCAAGCTCCATGGGAGTGGGCACAGTCAGATGAGTCACTGGTCAAGATATTATTGGACACACAAACAAAATTAACCCCTCTGGCATGTTCTCTTTCCGCTATTGTTCTTAAGAATGGGGAAACATCTGTGGAGTTAGTTGCCACATTCCTGCCAACAGCAGGCTGAGGACTCCGAGCAGTTCCATTGTCTCTGATGACATGCGGGCATGCTGCTACCAGGTGCTCAGTCGACCCACAGCCAAAGCATGACTTCCTCACCTGGTTGCTTCTATCAGCTGAAGTGACAGAACTCCTCTCTGGAGTGGTGGGCCTGGGCTCTACACAGGATGGTGTCCTGGATGCTTCACAGACACACCGATCCTCTGGTAGATGACACACCTGGGACCGGTTCTCCACAAACTGATCGGCCAGCTTTGCAGCCTCCCTCATTGTTAGAGGCTTGCGATCCAGCACCCACATTTTCACCTTTGGAGGACAGCAGCTCAGGAATTGTTCTCTCAAACAAAGTTCTTTTAAGTCCTCCAAAGTCCTGACACCACTGCCCTGAATCCACTGATTAAACATGTGTGTCAGCTTCACTCCAAATTCAGCAAAAGAGTCTTTTGAGGTCTTAAACAAGGATCGGAAAGACTGTCTGTATGCCTCTGGAGTTTTGGCATACCGAGCCAGCAATGCCCGTTTCACTTCCACAAAGTTAATTCTTTGCTCCAGAGGCAGCAATTTAAAAGTGTCACTGGCACGCCCAGTCAGCTTTCCTAACAGGATGCGATGCCACTCACTGGTTGGAATACAGTGTGTCTCACAAATGAGTTCAAAATTTTCCAAGTAGGCATCAATTTCCTCTTTACTTTCATCAAACATGGGGAATAAGGAATACAGTCTGACAGTGTCCATACGTGGCTGTAATATTCCCCCCTGAGATCTGTTCACATTCTGTGCCATCATCTCACTCAGCACTCTGAGCAATGTGTGAAGCATGTCCTCACCTCTGGCAACACCTTCCTGGGTCTGTTCCTGAGACTGTTCCTCCAAGCCTTCATCGGTCTGCACATCTCCACCTTCACTTGGTGCCTCACCATTACTGGCAGCTTGTATCCTCTCCATCAAAAGTTCCACAAGCTGAGGACTGAAGCCCATCAGGATGTAAGCCCCTCTTACGGCATAATTTCCGAAGGGTAGTGATTTTCAGCTCCTGCAGCATCTCCTCCATGCTTCTGGTCTTCCAAAGTCTGCTCTGTCCCAGCACTGCTCACCAATATGTCATGATATGACATGAGGATTGTCCATAAACAGTGAGCAGACATGGAATCCAATGACGAACACTTTATTCTGATCCATACATCAGAGAACTTCCATCAATATAGGAGCATACAGCTTTCACCTAGCTGTCCCACACCATAATGACTCCCTCTCTCTCTCTACAAGACAGTATAACAAGCTTAGCAAACAGACATCAAATGTTAGCAGATGATAAGAGCAAGGCCAGTCTGCTAACAGACAATAGAACAATGGCACATGCCCCACCTGACTCCAGTAACTTACAATCAATGCAGAGACATAGCCTAATCACAGCAAACAAACAATGCAGGAATAAAATACAATTAGTAAAAATAAAGTCATATTACATATCATACATCACAGAGTCAGCTGACAATCCTGCTTCATTTCATTGGTCCAGCACTTAGGGAGGGGCTGGTGAATGGTTTTGTATATATACTGCTGGCTGTTCAGTTGCTGGTTGTCTGGCGTTGCGATCACTATGTGGTAGCACTCAGACCTGAGTCAGATCCTAAAGTGTGCCGGGACCAGCTGGAGCTGTAATCCTACTCTTAGCTAGATTCTGTTGATAGTCTAAAGTACTAGTTTGATTGTGATTATCTGTTATGACCTTCTTGCTTGTCTGACCACTCTTCTGAACTCTGATCCTGTACCTTGCTATTCTGATACTCTGTTGCCGAACCCCGGCTCGCCCTGAGATTCCGCTTCTGCCTCCTGATTCTGTACCCCGATATTTCTGATACTCTGTTGCCGAACCCTGCTTGTTTATTAGACCCCGCATCTGCCTTCTGAATCTGTACTGTATCTGTCTGTGTGGTTACGACCTGGTTTGTCCGACCTCGAGAACCGACCTTACTGTTAGAGGCGGTTCCCTATCATGGCAGTGACACTCCCTCCTGAGTGTCACTCTCGGTTTGTCCTTACTACTCTCAGCCTGTCTCCTCCCCCCGGGAGAGTGCAGGTCTTTGGAAGGAATTTGTGCAGTACTCCTTACTGCTCTGAGGCCTAGTCCTCTAAGTATTACAGTTGCACCAAACACTCCTACTCTACTCAGGTATCCAGAGGTTAGCTTATATATCTGATTATCGGTGATACTGCAGATCATCAATAATCTGGTATATATCTGTATTCCCAGTGATACTGCAGATCACCGGTAATCAGATCCTCTCTGTGTTACACCGATCGTTACAGCCCCATAATGCTCTATGAGGGTCAACTTTGACCCTCTGCATCACAGTCAGCAGGCGCATTGTAGCCAATCCGGCTATACTAAGCCCTGGAGCCCCACCCCCCCCTTATATAAGGCAGGCTCCGGCGGCCATTAGCCTCACTCGTGTGCCTGCTAGAGACAGACTAGGGACAGCTGCTGCAGACTTGTTCTCCTAGGGACAGATTAGTCAGGCTCTTGCCTTCTTAGCTTGCTCCTAGCTGAATCTTATTGCTATAATAGCGTCCCAGAACAGCTCTTTTCAGAGCTCATCCTGCTCGTGTGATCAATTTTTTTTTCTGTATTTGAAACTGACACTTGTGTTGTTTAGACAGCATTGCTAATTCATACTGTGTGTCCCACTGCCAGCAGCAGCAGCAGCACATTCAGTGACTACCTGTGTGTGTGAGACACTTGTGTTGCTTAGACAGCATTGCTAATTCATAATGTGTGTGTCCCACTGCCAGCAGCCCACCAACATTCAGCAGCACATTCAGTGACACCTGTGTGTGTGACAGAGAGCTGCACATTGTACTACCCACCCAGTACTGCATTTACCTACTACTAGTACCTGTTGTGTTTAGTTAACCCACCTCATACACCTACGTTTGTGTTGAGTGAACCCACCTCACTGCACATAACTACCTTTTGTGTTGAGTGAACTTGCCTCACTGCATATAACTACCTTTTAAGTTGAGTGAACTCACCTCACTGCATATCTACCTTTTCTGTAGAGTGAACTCACCTCACTGCATATAACTACCTTTGTGTTGAGTAAACTCAACTGACTGCATCTAACTACCTGTTGTGTTCAGTGAACTCACCTCACTGCATATATAACTACCTTTGGGTTGAGTGAACTCACCTCACTGCATATATAACTACCTTTGGGTTAAATGAACTCACCTCACTGCATATCTACCTTTTCTGTTGAGTGAACTCACCTGACTGCATATAACTACCTTTGTGTTGAGTGAACTCAGCTGACTGCATCTATAACTGCCTTTGGGTTGAGTGAACTCACCTCACTGCATATAGCTACCTTTTGTGTTCAGTGAACTCACCTCACTGCATATAACTACCTTTGTGTTGAGTGAACTCAGCTGACTGCATCTAACTACCTGTTGTGTTCAGTGAACTCACCTCACTGCATATATAACTACCTTTGGGTTGAGTGCACTCACCTCACTGCACATAGTTACCTTTTGTGTTCAGTGAACTCACCTCACTGCATATATAACTACCTTTGGGTTGAGTGAACTCACCTCACTGCACATAGCTACCTTTTGTGTTCAGTGAACTCACCTCACTGCATATATAACTACCTTTGGGTTGAGTGAACTCACCTCACTGCATTTCTACCTTTTCTGTTGAGTGAACTCACCTCATTGCATATACCTAGCTTCCCCTCGAGATGGACAAAATGGACAAACCAGGTAGAGGAAGAGGTAGAGGCAGACTCAGAGGAAGGCCACCTGGCACTGGCAGGTCTGTGTGAGGTGGTGTTGCTGTGATTTTGTGCGGACCTGGCCCAAAGTACAGTGCTCAGAAGAAGGCACGTGCTATCACTTCCCAAAATTGTGAGGACGTGCTTGAGTATTTAACACAGAACACCTCATCTCCCGCAGCCTCCAGTGCTACAACAAGCACCACATGCACTGCATTTTACACTTCGCAGGAGTTATTTGGTGGTGGTGGTGAAATCACTGATTCACAGCCACTACTGCAACAACAAGAAGAAGGCGCAGGTACACCACCTCATACGTCTGAGTTAGGTGGTGATAGTATGGACGTAACGTGTGAGGAGGGGCATGATGAACCACCTGAAGTTGGTGCAGTTGTGGAGTTGTCTGAGGAAAGCAAAGCTGGGCAGGAGGATTATGATGACGATTATACGGATGCCACGTATGTTCCCAATAGAGGAGATGACCAGGGGGACAGTTCAGAGGGGGAGCCAGAGAGGAGTAGGAGGAGACGACTCCATGATAGAAGCAGAGGGAGCTCGTCCTCAGAAACAGCTGGGGGCAGTGTCCGGCGCCATGTATCGCCAGCTATGGCCAGCCAGCCAACATGCCCTTCAAGGTCAGCTGTTGATGCCACCGTAGTGCCATCACCCCAGGGGGGCTCAGCGGTTTGGAAATATTTTAACGTGTGTGCCTCAGATAGGAGCAAAGCCATCTGTTCTCTCTGCCTCCAAAAATTGAGCCGTGGAAAGGCCAACACTCACGTAGGGACAAGTGCCTTACGAAGGCACCTGGAGTCTCCAGGCTGGAGAAAAGGTACAAACAGCTATGGGAAGAACATCTGAGGAAAAGCAGCACCCCTCAAAAGACAAGCCACCCTCCTTCTCCTCTTCCTCCTTCAGGTGCATCGTCTTCATCCGCCTTCTCCATTGAACCTTCACAGCCACCCTCCTTCACACCGCCTCTGCCCTTGAGCGGTTCCTGCTCCTCTGCCCACAGCAGTAGCCAGGTGTCCGTGAAGGAATTCTTTGAGCGGAAGAAGCCAATTTCGGCCAGTCTCCCTCTTGCCCGGCGTCTGACAGCTGGTGTGGCAGAACTATTAGCTCGCCAGCTATTACCATACAAGCTGGTGGAGTCAGAGGCTTTCCGTAAATTTGTGGCCATTGGGACACCGCAGTGGAAGATACCAGGCCGCACTTATTTTTCACGAAAGGCCATACCCAAACTGTACCGTGCAGTTCAGAGGCAAGTGGTGTCATCTATTGCGAAGAGCATTGGGTCAAGGGTCCACCTGACCACGGATGCCTGGTCTGCCAAGCACGGGCAGGGCCGCTACATTACGTACACAGTTTATTGGGTCAACCTGGTGACCAATGGCAGCAAGCAGGGAGTACGTGGCTGCGCAGCGGACCGACTGGTCACACCTCCACGGCTTGCAGGCAGGCCTCCTGCACCTCCTCTCCTTCTCCTCCAGCTACATCCTCTTCGCTGTCAACCTCCTCCTCCTCCTTGGCTGAGTGGCAGTTGAACTCTAGCGGTGCTGCCATCTCCTCTTCCTCTCCAGCTACACAGCCCCATCTCCCCAGAGCCTACGTTGCATGCCAAGTACGACGGTGTCACGCAATTTTAGACATGTCTTGCCTCAAAGCGGAGAGTCACACTGGAGCAGCTCTCCTGGCTGCTCTTAACAAACAGGTGGAGCAATGGCTGACCCCACACCAGCTGGAGATCGGCAACGTGGTGTGTGACAACGGCAGCAATCTCCTTTCCGCTTTGAATTTGGGAAAGCTGACACATGTACCCTGCATGGCACATGTGCTGAATCTGGTCGTGCAAAGATTTGTCTCAAAGTACCCAGGCTTAGAGGACGTCCTGAAGCAGACCAGGAAGTTGTGTGGGCATTTCAGGCGGTCTTATACGGCCATGGCACGCTTTGCGGACATTCAGCGGAAAAACAACTTGCCGGTGAGACGCTTGATATGCGATAGCCCAACTCGCTGGAATTCCACCCTGCTCATGTTCTCTCGCCTGCTAGACCAGGAGAAAGCCGTCACCCAGTACCTGTACAACTACAGTAGAAGGACACAATCTGGGAAGATTGGGTTGTTGTGGCCCAACAGCTGGACACTGATGCGAAATGCATGCAGGACCATGCGGCCGTTTGAGGAGGTGACCAACCTGGTGAGTCTCGCTGAAGGCACCATCAGCGACTTGTTCCCCTACGCTTACTTCCTGGAGCGTGCCGTGCGTAGAGTGGTGGATGAAGCTGTGGAGGAGCGGGAACAGGAACAGCTACGGCAGGAGGATTCGTGGGAGCGATTTACATCTGAACCTCGACACCTGCGGCACCACAGAGGGGGGAGGAAGAGGAAGAAGAGGAGTCGTGTGGGGAAGGAGAGGAGTCAGACTCGGATGACGATTATGAGGAAGGTGTTTCTGTGGAGGAGGTAGAGGCGGCGGCAGCGGCAGAAGAACAACCGCAGCAGCCATCACAGGGGGCTTCTGCTGCTCCACATTCCCGTGGTATTATTCATGGCTGGGGGGAGGAAGAGGAGTTGCGTGACGTCACTGTGGAAGAGCAAGAGGAGATGGAGAGTACGTCTGGATCTGACTTTGTGCAGATGGCCTCTTTCATGTTGTCCAGCCTGTTGAGGGACCCCCGTATCAAAAAACTCAAGGGGAATGATCTGTACTGGGTGGCCACGCTACTAGACCCTCGGTACAGGCACAAAGTGGCAGACCTGTTACCAACTCAACACAAGGCAGAAAGGATGCAGCACTTGCAGAACAAGCTGTCAATGATGCTTTACAATGCATTTGAGGGTGATGTGACAGTACAACGCAATAAAGGTACCACTGGCAGTAATCCTCCTCCTCCTCACCAGTCCACGCAGGCAAGGACAGGACGCTCCAGCGATCTCGGGGTGATGTCGGACAAGCGGATATTCTTTAGTCCAATGCCTCGCAGTAGCCCTTCGGGATCCACCCTCCACCAACGCCTGGATGGGCAGGTAGCCGACTACCTGGCCTTAAAGAGGAACTCCAGTGAAAATAATGTAATAAAAAAAGTGCTTCATTTTTACAATAATTATGTATACATGATTTAGTCAGTGTTTGCTCATTGTAAAATCTTTCCTCTCCCAGATTCACATTCTGACATGTTTTACATGGTGACATTGTTACTGTGGGCAGATTATGTAGCTGGTCTGGCTTTAACAGACAGCTGTAAGCAGCTATTTCCTGTCTGAACATTGTTACATTGTGGCAGTTTGCCCAGAGTACCGTACGGTACCAGAGCCTCTTGTGGGAGGGGTTTCAGCACAAAATCAGTCATACAGCGCCCCCTGATGGTCTGTTTGTGAAAATCATTATTTTTCTCATGTAAAAGTGGGTATCAGCTACTGATTGGGATAAAGTTCAATTCTTGGTCGGAGTTTCTCTTTAAGTGTGGATGTGTAACCCTGTGTGTGTGTCATTGCAACAGACACACACCAAGAGTTAAATATGCATTTCGTTTTTGTGGAAAGTGCTGCTGTAAAGAAGCTGCCCAGCATGTAACAGGTTTTGGCAGTTGAAGGCTAGTGAGGGGAGGAGTCCAGTAGCCGTGGAGACTGGGTTTATGATGCAGCAAGAAATGAGCTTGATGTGTAATGATATGGAGGAGAGGCACAAAAAGAGAGCAGCGATTTGTGAGACAGACTGAGGAAGGCACAGCCACAGACAAGGGAGCACAGCCACAGATAAGAGAGCACAACTTAAAACTAAATCAAGGAAGAGAAAGCAAGCTGCAGACATTAGAGGAGAGGAGAGCGACGACCACTCACAATTACAGGCCAATAAAGAGCAATGATACTGGAGAGATAAGCCAGAAGAGAAATAGTGAGGAAAAGAAAGGAAAAGACCAAGAAAGTAAAAATTACCTGTAACAGAGAGAGGTAATAGAAAACAGCAGAGACACGACAGTGACACAGAGACAGCAGCACAGCAATGCATACAAAAGTGTGACAGAGAAACAAGTGACAGGATTAAAGAGAAAGAGTGAAGACTGCGGTGTAGTGTCTGGAGAGATTGTGTGACAGCAGCTGGCAGACAAGATTCTGAGGAGACAGTGGTGAAGAAACCTTAAAAAGACATCGGCAGAATGCAGAGTGTTGTGTGAGGACATTTCTTGCAAGTCAATGCTAATAAACTGTATCGCATATTTGTTTCTTGAACTAGGCCTGATCCTAGCAGGCTGAAGATATATAATAGGCCTACCTATACTCTTTCTGCTAAAAGAGAAGCTTATGAATGTGTTTTGTCTCTGAACTTTTTATACTTATGTTTTATTACAAATATTTCTTAAAAAGAACTTGATTGGTGTCTGGAGGATTTCTTTACAGTTAAAGCATTTCAGAGGTGTTACAGATGTACACACTGCGACTGCGAGCAGCGAGGATGAATCCTTGCTCTACTGGTTGCGCATGCTTGACCTGTGGCCAGAGCTGTCCCAATTTGCCATACAACTTCTCTCTTGCCCTGCCGCAAGCATCCTGTCAGAAAGGACCTTCAGTGCAGCTGGAGGCATTGTCACTGAGAAGAGAAGTCACAACAGTGTTCAGTGCCTGACCTTTATCAAAATGAATGAGGCATGGATCCCTGAGGGCTATTGCACGACCAAAGACTAAGTCAGTCCCCACACACAGCATCTCTGCCTACAGGCTGCTTGACTGCCTTCTCCGCCACCACCACCAGGGTCCAGGACTCTAGGCGGATTCCAGAATTTTTAAGGCTGCTGCTAGCAGCGGCCGCTATACTAATTTTTCTGGGGCGTGCACATGCCTGCCTAATTTTTCTGGCTGAACTGCAGGCGGCTGCAACAAAAAAACAAAAGGCATGTACATGTGCCCATCCCCCTTCGCGATCATTACCTTGCCGCGGTGAAGGGGCTTGCGTATCACAATGAAGCAATGACCGCCGGCTATATGAGTGTCTCGGGTGGGGGTGGCACACCAAAGATAATAAGGTCGTTGTTTCATTGTGGTCAGACCAAATTTGATCAGCTGGACAGTCACTGTTCTGTCATTCAGCTAAATCAGCCGGGCGACCATATGGGCTGAAAAGCCACCATAACCTGCACTCTCGTCATGGTGCGCACCAGTCCAGCACGGCCGTCACTACACAAACGGCTGTTTGCGGTCACTGCATACCTTTCACTGCATCTGTGACTGCACATTGTATTATACCTGGCAGTCAGTGCAGAACTTGCACTCCCGCTGATGTCACCAGGATCGTACTGCACAGGCCCAGTATGGTCTGTGTCTGCGCAGTATGCTCCTGGTGACATCAGCGGGATTGAGGACATGGCAACGCAGGCGCAGTGGTTTTCAGACTTTAAAGTCTGAAATTCCAGAATTGAACCGGAGGCGGGGCCAGAGCATCGGTGAGCGGCTGCGCGGGCACAGGATGTCTGCGGGGGACTGTTAGAAGCCCTGGGTAAGTTCAACTAATTTTCCCCCGACCCCCCTACAGTATCCCTTTAAGTTGTTTGAGTCATACATGTGCAACAAGCATGCAGCAAGTAGAGTCAGACCAAAGTTAAAGCATCATTATGGGCCAGTATTAGAGGCAGAGCATCAGCACAGAAATCAGGCAACTGGCATTGTTTGTTGGAGAATGAAGATGGTAGCCTCCAAATTCCTCTCACTTCAAGTCCCCTTTAAACCAAAATGAGACTATGAAGTTCCAGAACAGTCCTATCTGGGATTAGAACTATAGATATGGCAGCTTATTTTCACTTTTGGAACTGGAGAAGCAACGGATTATATTTATTTGATTTTGTTCTACAATAATTCTGTATACTGTACATTTCTGCTTTGTGCGACTTTAAATAAATGATATGTACTAAGAGAAAAGAAAAGAGATTGATTTCTACAAAGTGCTTGGATGGCTCTTACTGGTATAATGCATTTATAGCTAATGTGAATAGTAAATGTGTTCATATATTAAGGCTTGGCAGGCCTCTCACTGGGAATGACCAGCTGGGAGAGATGGGACTGGGCACATCTGGACTCTAGTACTGCCATGATGTATCAAGGCTGGAAGGCAGGACTGTCTCTCCCCACCACATATCACACAGAACACTGCTGGACTTCCCAGCAACACCTGCAGCACTGCAGGCTGCTGCGCTTCTTTTATTAATTCTCAATGTTTATATTCCCCAATGTAGATGTTCTGTGTTAGTCACATTGGTAAAGATCAAAAAGATAAATAAAAACATGTTTTCTGTTTGTAAATTATGAATAGCAATAATGTTTATTGGATATACTAAGAGGACAACTACATGAATATAATGGCTTGAAATGCATAATTAGTAAATCAGATGCAAACACACACAAAACAGATGTAAGCTGGGAATGCTGATATGATTGTGTTATAAACGCTACTCATCTTACTTCAGGCCATCATTAGAGATGGCCACGCACGCGAACTTACTCAAAAGTTTGGTTTGCGCGAACTTTCGCGAACCGCAATAGACTTCAATGGGGAGGCGAACTTTGAAAACTAGAAACACTTATGCTGGCCACAAAAGTGATGGAAAAGATGTTTCAAGGGGTCTAAGATCTGAGTTTTTGCATGAATGATTGGGATAGACGCCAAAAGTCCAGGCTAAAAATCTGGATTTGATGCACAGCAGCGTTTTAAAGGCAGAAATTACATTGAATGCTAAATTGCAGGCCTAAAGTGCTTTCAAACATCTTGCATGGGTATACATAAATCAAGGAGTGTAATTAGAGTACTGCTTCACACTGACACACCAAACTCACTGTGTAACGCACCGCAAACAGCTGTTTGTGTAGTGATGGCCGTGCTGGACTGGTGCGCACCGTGGCGAGAGTGTAGGCTGTGACGGTTTTCAAGCTCACATGGTCGCTGGGCTGTGGTAGCTCAATGATAGAACAACAGTGACTGTCCAGCTGATCAAATTTGGTCTGTCCACAATGAAGCAACAACCTTATTATCTTGGGTGTGCCCCCCCTCCCCCCAAGACACTCATATAGCCATCGGTCATTGCTTCATTGTGATATGCAAGCCCCTTCACCGCATCAAGGTAATGATCACGAACAGAGCCGGATTAAGGCTAAATGGGGCCCTAAGCAAAGTAACTGATTTGGGCCCCCCCCCCATCATGTCGTAATAGAATCAGAAGATGCAGCTGCACAGCAATATGCCGCACACACCGGGCAGCCGAGCTACTGGTTGCTATGGGCAACAGCACGCTTTCCTCTGTGGGTGCACAATGCAGGGAATAGCAGCAGCAAAATGCAGAGTGAGAGATGAATGGCTGGGACATTTGCACTCAGGGGCTGGGGCACCCCTGTGAAGAGGACGCCAGATATCACAGCAGCAGCACTTTCCCCCTGCATCTCCAGCCTGGCAATAGCAGAAAGCTCTGGACACTGCCAAACCGGAAGCCGTTCCCCAGACAGAATTACATAACCACTCCCACCACCGAACAACTAATTTCCTCCCAAACTAGACAGCCACCATGCAGCCTCCATCCCAGTGAATACGATAGTCCAGCAGAGAAGGCAGCCGCAGTGGGGGAGAATGACAGCACCAGATGAATCACATTCACCTATTGCGATCCAAGCAATAGAGGTCCCGTCATCCGGAGCCCATCTGTCTCCTCTAGAGTGCTGCCGCTCTGTTACTACTACTATTACTACTTCCTACTTCCTGTCTGATCTGAGAATCAGGAAGTTCAGAGCGAGCGGCTGCACTGTAGAAGAGACAGATGGGTTTCAGATGACGGGATCTCTATCGCTTGGATCATGGATAGGTGAGTGAGCGTTTGCCATCTGCTGCTATCATTCTTGCTGCAGCTGTGGTTCTCTGTGGGAAGGGAGGGTAGAGTGGGCAGCGGCAGAGCGCACAGTAGCAGGAGGGGGACCTAGGAGGAGAGCCTGGCTCTGAAGACAATCAGCAGCGCACGGCATCATTTGACAAGACAAGACAAATAACATTTATATCGCGCTTTTCTCCTGGTGGACTCAAAGCGCCAGAGCTGCAGCCACTAGGACGCGCCCTATAGGCAGTAGCAGTGTTAGAGAGACTTGCCTACGGTCTCCTACTGAATAGGTGCTGGCTTACTGAACAGGCAGAGCTGAGATTCGAACCCTGGTCTCCTGTGTCAGCCGGCAGAGCCCTTAAAGGGACTCCAAGCAGTGCCTGTGGATATGCCTTTAAGCATACCCACAACTAATTCATTACATCCTCACACCTACCAGCATGATGTTTGTAATTATATCCCCCTGGGTTCCTTATATTTCATTGCATTGTGCTGAATCGAGCTGCCAACTTTGGAGAAAAGTCGTCCCGTGGCCGTGATTTGGATCGCAAAAATATAAAAAACTAAAAGGCATAGAGCAGCCGTTTATATATCATTGGAAAGAGGAGAAAAAGAGCTTCAAAATGATATGCATCTTTCCATAGTTACTGCACTGCTCAGAGTCCCTTTAACCATTATACCATCCAGCCACCACTGACTTTGGAGAAAAGTCGTCCTGTGGCCGTGATTTCGATCGCGAAAATATCGAAAACTAAAAGGCATAGAGCAGCCGTTTATATATCATTGGAAAGAGGAGAAAGAGAGCTTTAAAATGATATGAATCTTTCCATAGTTACTGCACTGCTCAGAGTCCCTTTAACCATTATACCATCAAGCCACCGCTGACTTTGGAGAAAAGTCGTCCTGTGGCCGCGATTTCGATCGCGAAAACATCAAAACTAAAAGGCATAGAGCAGCCGTTTGTATATCATTGGAAAGAGGAGAAAGAGAGCTTTAAAATGATATGCATCTTTCCATGCATCTTTCCATCTTTCCATGCACTGCTCAGAGTCCCCTTTAACCATTATACCATCCAGCCACCGCTGACTTTGGAGAAAAGTCATCCTGTGGCCGTGATTTCGATCGCGAAAATATCGAAAACTAAAAGGCATAGAGCAGCTGTTTATATATCATTGGAAAGAGGAGAAAGAGAGCTTTAAAATGATATGAATCTTTCCATAGTTACTGCACTGCTCAGAGTCCCTTTAACCATTATACCATCAAGCCACCGCTGACTTTGGAGAAAAGTCGTCCTGTGGCCGCGATTTCGATTGCGAAAATATCGAAAACTAAAAGGCATAGAGCAGCCGTTTATATATCATTGGAAAGAGGAGAAAGAGAGCTTTAAAATGATATGCATCTTTCCATAGTTACTGCACTGCTCAGAGTCCCTTTAACCATTATACAATCAAGCCACCGCTGACAGGATGGCAAGGGCTGGTTTATGTGCTGATGGGGCCCCTTTGACTCTGAATGGGGCCCCAAGCGACTGCTTTTGTTGCCTGGTCGGTAATCCGGCCCTGATCACGAAGGGGAATTGGCCTTTTGTTTTGTTGTTGCAGCTGCAGTGCAGCCAGAAAAATTAGGCAGGCATGTACACGCACCAGAAAAATTATTATAGCGGCCGCTGCTAGCAGCGGCCATAAAAATTCAGGAATCCACCTGGAGTCCTGGACCCTGTTGGTGGTGGCGGAGAAGGCAGTCAACCGGCCTGCGGGCAGAGATGCTGTGTGGGGAGCGACTTAGTCTTGGGGCAGGCAGGCAGTCACACGGGGTGCAGGCAGAGAAGCTGTGTGTGGGGACTGACTTAGTCTGCGGGCAGGACTGAGCGTACTTTGCAAACCAAGCATCCGTGGTCAGATGGACCCAACGCTGTGTGCCAGAGATGTCACCACTTGCCTTTCAACATTACGGTACAGTTTAGGTATCACCTTTTTTGAGAAAAAATTGCGGCCTGGTATCTTCCACTGCGGTGTGTGGCTTTGCCTTTGTGTGCTGCTTTTCCTCAGGTGGTCATCCCATTGTAGTTTGTGCTTTGTAATCATGTGCCTTCGTAAGGTAGTTGTCCCTACGCGGGTCTTGGTCTCTCCACGGCTCAATTTTCGGTGGTTGAGAGCACAGATGGCATTGCTCTCATCTGAGGCAGACACACAAAAATTTTTTCACACCGCTGAGCCCTGGGGTGATGGCACTTTGGTGGTGGCGGCCGACTGAGTGTTAAGTGGGGTGCCAGAATCAGAGCAGGAGGAGGAAGATATGTCACAATTCCGTACGGAAGCTGAGAAAGATGAGGTGTTCTGTGTTAAATAGTCAACTACGTCCTGACAATATTGGGGGTTGATGGCACATGCCTTCTTCTGAACACTGTACTTTGGTCGAGGGCCGCACAAAATCACGACAGCGCGACCTCAAACAGACCTGCCAGGTGGCTTGCCTCTGCCTTTTGTTTTGTCCATATTGGGGTGGATGAAGTGAAAGGTATGCACTGACTTGACTAATACAATGTGCAGTCACACAGGTGCAGTTAACAGGTATGCACGGAGTGGTATATCACACTGCGTGCACTTACGTAGGAAGGTGGGTGAACTGAACACAACAGGAAGGTTTATGCAGTGATGGGTATTACAATGTGAACCTGTCACACACAGACAGATACTGGACAGGCACAGTGACACTGCGTGCGCTCACGTAGGTAGGTGGGTGCACTGTGAACAACAGGTAGTAGGTATATGCAGTGATGGGTATTATAATGTGCACCTGTCACACACAGACAGGTACCAGACAGGCACAGTGACACTACGTGCGCTCACATAGGTAGGTGGGTGCACTGTGAACAACAGGTAGGTATATGCAGTGATGGGTATTATAATGTGCACCAAGGCTGTCTATGCAACACAAGTGTCTGTGGGACAAACACACGCAAAAAAAAAAAAAAAAAGATCACAAAAACAAGATTAGCTCTCAAAAGAGCTGTTGAGGGGTGCTTTTTTTTAGCAATAAAAATCAGCAAGGAGCAAGCTAAGAAGCCCACAAGAGCCTAACTAAGCTTTCCCTATACGTCTCTGCACAGCAGCTCTCCCTTCTCTAATTATTGCAGGCACAGAACTGAGTCCAATGCCTGACGCTGCCTGCCTTTTATAAGGGGGTGGGGCTCCAGGAG
Organism: Hyperolius riggenbachi; assembly: GCF_040937935.1. NCBI lineage: Eukaryota > Metazoa > Chordata > Amphibia > Anura > Hyperoliidae > Hyperolius > Hyperolius riggenbachi. The sequence goes on from NC_090648.1 coordinate 126,481,766, forward strand.
GGAGTGTAGCCTGATTGGCTACAATGTGCCTGCTGACTGTGATGTAATAATGTTGTCTGTAAAAAAAAATATGCCGGCCCTATGTAAAATGTATAATGATGATGATAATAATAATAGTCATTCTAAGTTGCTGGTCACCAGCCAGGCTCATAAGCATTGTGCTACAGTGACAAGCGGAGGTTTGGTACTGCGAGCCCCTAAAAACGCCAAGGCCCATATGCCATTAACGTTTTCTCCCAAGTTTTCTTCAAAGAGGAAATGTTTCATCTTCTCTTTAACCACTTAAAGAGGAACTCCAGTTAAAATAATGTAATAAAAAAAGTGTTTCATTTTTACAATAATTATGTATAAATGATTTAGTCAGTGGTTGCCCATTGTAAAATCTTTTAAATCCCTGATTTACATTCTGACATTTATTACATGGTGACATTTTTACTGTTGGCAGGTGATGCTTTTTTGGCGGTTGAAAACAGCTGTAAACAGCTATTTCCCACAATGCAACAAGGTTTACAGACAGGAAACTGCCAGGAGTTCCACGGTCCTCAGAGTTTCTTGTGGGAGGGGTTTCACCACAATATCAGTCATACAGCGCCCCCTGATGGTCTGTGTGTGAAAAGGAATAGATTTCTCATGTAAAAGGGGATATCAGCTACTGATTGGGATAAAGTTCAATTCTTGGTTGGAGTTTCTCTTTAAGGACCACAGGCTTTACCCCTCCAGTGATCAGGCTATTTTTTTACAATTAAGGCCACTGCAGCTTTAAGGCCTCGCTGGAGGGCCGCACAACTCAGCACACAAGTGATCCCCCCCCCCTTTTCTGCCCACCCACAGAGATTTCTGTTGGTGGGTTGTGACTGCTCCCAGGATGTTTATTTCTTTTTTAAAAAATATTTATTTCTTTTTTTTGTTACAATTATTTTTGCTATTTTTTGTTTTATTATTTTCTATCCCTCCCTCCCCCTCTAGCCAATTACAGCAATCGGCTGTCATAGGTTTCAGCCTATGACAGCGGATTTCTTCTCTGCCTCCAGAGGGGACAGCCGTGTCACACGGCAGAGCTGTATCATGTAAATAGAATGTGGTTTCGCCGTCTAAACAGTCTCCTAGCGGCAAAAATATCATTCAAGCGGAGATGCATGCGCATCAGCACGCGCAATCTCCTGCAAAACCCCACCCCAGGACTTCACACCAATTGGAGTGGAGTGGTCGGCAAGGAGTTAAACTAACTTCACAGCACTTTGCAATTGGAAAATTACCAAGAAGTAGGTGAAAAAGTGCTATCAAAATTATTTTCAATGGTTTCTTGCTTGCTGGTGGTTGAAAAGGCAATTTATTGAAAGCTGTGAAAATATCATCCAGGAGGAAAGTTTGGAGAAAACGTGAATTGCATATGGGCCTTTACATGTCTTTACAGCCTTGGCCAGTGATCAGCCTTGTAGATCGATTCGGTCGAGCACCACCTGAGTTCCCCCAGTCATCTCGTCTGCCGCACGTCATAACTTTACTATGGAAGATCAGCTGTTTGGTCATTGTGCCATTTCAATCCTTCACAATATAGCATATTTACTGAACATCTTCATGAGTGCTGCTCACTAGAGTCTCTTTTACACTTGTAAAATCCCCAGACTGAGCCCACTGTGTAAATGATCCTCTAGCTAATCAAAGCAGTGTCTCCATGTTTACCAGAGGGAAGACTTGTGTTTGCAGTACTAAAGCCCAATACAAACAATTCTCCACTTCCTGCTGACCAAGTGCCTGCTTCATGTATTCCGTCAGGGGATCCATGCTCATACAAGGGTGAAGCTGTGTACTGAGACAGGGGAGGGAAAAGGTAGAGGAGAGCGCTTGAATGGAGGGGTACACAATGCTAACGCTTCTCTCACTCTACACGGCCACTAATTGCCTCTCTTTCCTCTCCATCTCTTTACGAGGTATTTTGTAGAATGGAAAATGGCAGAGACACATAATAAAAAGGCAGATTGGAAGAAGAGATAACTTTATTTTCAAAAACTTCAAATTTTACGGATAACTGTAAAACTGTAATAATATTTCTCAGAAGCAGCATAATTATGGGAATGCAGGCAGCACCACAAGAACAATATCATTACTTCAAGGATACCCGAAGTGACATGTGACATGATGAGATAGACGTGTATATGTACAGTGCCTAGCACACAAATAACTATGCTGTGTTCCTTTTTTCTTTCTCTGCCTGAAAGAGTTAAATATCAGGTATGTAAGTGGCTGACTCAGTCCTGACTCAGACAGGAAGGGACTACAGTGTGACCCTTACTGATAAGAAATTCCAACTATAAAACACTTTCCTAGCAGAAAATGGCTTCTGAGAGCACGAAAAAGATAAAAAGGGGAATTTCTTATCAGTGAGGGTCACGCTGTAGTCACTTCCTGTCTGAGTCAGGACTGGGTCAGCCAGTTACATACCTGATATTTAACTCTTTCAGGCAGAGAAAGAAAAAAAAGGAACACGACATAGTTATTTGTGTGCTAGACACTGTACATACCCATGTCTATCTCATCATGTCACATGTCACTTTGGGTATCGTTTAAATAAAATAAATAAATGACAACTCCAAGATGACAGGAAAAGGCAGCCGGAAAGTACCATACACTCATGTTTCAATGTCAATAACTGTAATAAAAGTTGGCACTTTACAAGCAACTCATCAAAGTAAACATCTGCTTAGGAAAAATACTCTCTGTGGGTAATTCTCATTTCTCTGTTAAGGGACCAATGGGGAGCCCTGTTGGTACTCCTAAACATGCTTTGCTGGGGCTTGCTATACTTTAGTATTGCAAACTGGCAGGCCCTCAAGTACACGCTGGCACATTCTGCCCCTCTCCTGCCAGCATCCATAGCACCCCCTCCCCACAATCACCACGCGCAGCACCCCAGACACCCCCACCCGCACACCTGCTGCATCCACCATCACTCACTCTCAGTGCCGCTGGACTGAAAGGGAACCATGGCAAAAAAATCTTTGAATTTGCCACAAGTCTTTCCCATTAGTTACTACACCAACTGAGAAAATTGTATGGTGTGGCATCAATTCATCAAAGGCTGCTAGGTACACACCACACAATTTTCTGTTAGATTTACCTTCCAGGTAGATTTTTTTCCAACATGTTGGAAAAAATCTATCTGGCAGGTAAATCTAACAGAAAATCGAACAGAAAATTGTATGGTGTGTACCTAGCATAATAGTATAGCAAGTACTGATGGGGATTGACGTATGCACAGATGTGCGGCAGGGATCATCAAACAAAATACATAGGATATTGACATGGGATTATTTCAAAGGATGTTGGCGTAGGATAATTAATGAAGGTAATTAGGTAAGTATTTATGGTTAATTAAGAACAATAAAGTACTTTTTTTTTCGTTTTTGCATTTTTATTTAACTTTAAACCTTTGTAGAAATGGGTAAAAGGCACGTTCGTACCCCATACCAATTTCACCTGGGGTGGAGGGCATCTTGTGCCACCATGAAACTCCCAGGGCCTACACCCACAGTCGTAGTGGAAGTTAACACAACCTCTTTCTGGGCACCAGAGCTGGGAATGTATTGGACAAAGACTTTGAGTGAGAGTGGAAGGCTTTGTCACCCCTCTCTTCCAGAGTCCCCCCATATCATAGACCATGCGGGCTGGTATAGCTCAGGGTGGGGAGCCCCAAATGGTCTTGGCTGTTAATTTTGTCTCCAAGGGTGACACGAGGTTAAAAAGGCTTGGGGGGGGGGGGGGGGGGGCGCAAATCATTTTTTATATTTTTAGCATAAATGATAGCCAAATTTGCCAAGGATCCTTAAACAGCAGTATTGCATTGATTCCCTGCAAAAGGAGAACGCCAAGGAAGTTCGCGGATTACGAAAGGCTAAAGGAATACTCAGATACGAATACGAAAACTCGAGAACCCTTTCTGCACTGTACCATTTTCAGACATTGCCTAAGCACTGCTACCCACTCCTGCTCTTTGCATTATACACAGGCCTATATGCTTTAGGAGGGAATATATTGTGGATAACAGAGGCAGAACTTTTGCCTTCATATCCCATCAACCCCTTGTCACCAGCTAGTGATGTGCATGGAGACAGTTTCCTCATCCATCCCTATTCTTTTTAGTTTCATTCTATGTCACTGATGGGGATGGATCTAAAATGAATGGGGCTGGATGGAGATTTTGCCACAGGCCAGCACATCGTTCATATATTCCATACTTAAAGAGAAACTCAGACCAAGAATTGAACTTTATCCCAATCAGTAGCTGATACCCCCTTTTACATGAGAAATCTATTCCTTTTCGCAAACAGACCATCAGGGGGCGCTGTATGGCTGATATTATGGTGAAACCCCTCCCACAAAGAAATTCTGAGTACATACTCTTGGCAGTTTCCTGTCTGTGAACCTTGCTGCATTGTGGGAAATAGCTGTTTACAGCTGTTTCCAAGTGCCAAAAAAACATGCAGCAGCTACATCACCTGCCAGCAATAAAAATGTCACCATGTAATAAATGTCAGAATGTAAATCAGGGAGAGGAAAGATTTTACAAAGGGCAAACACTGACTAAATCATTTATACATAATTATTGTAAAAATGAAGCACTTTTTTATTACATTATTTTCACTAGAGTTCCTCTTTAAGTGATATACATATACACATTAAACTTGTCCAAGACTGCCGTTCAGTACCACATTGGGTGAAAATCTAGTATATCTACGTGTGCCTACCGACATCGCCTAAATATATGACATAGCAGGCGTTAAGCAACATCTTAACCCTGAACCATCTGAAGTACATTGTTCTCCTAATCACCCTACCCACCAGAAGTCACTCCATCGTGTGCTATTCATCATCCCTCCTTCCCCCTCTATATCAGCAGTATGCTTTCTTCTTAGCCTCAAGGCTAGTGACGTGTCTGTACAGAACTTGGCCCCAAACAGTCAAGGGATCGATTCTCGTAGTAAGACAAGAGGTCTGTTTATATTGCTGCAGCGGGGAATGGGCTCGCCGTTCTGTGGGGGCGGGAGCATTCTTTAGGGGTGGTTTATACGGGGTGTTTAACACAGTATTTGCGGCAGTCATTGCTCAAGTGCAGTCCATTCAAATAAATGAAAGCTCTTTTCAAACAACAGTTATGGCTTATATAGCTTCTTTCATGTAAACGCCACACTAGATCCCATCTTCTTGTCTCGTCTTGAACGCTACATGTAGCATCCAGGATTGGCTAAGTTCAGTGTTTCGGTGTCCCCTAGGGGGCTCAAAAAGAGACGTGACAACAGAGCAATGGGAACTGTTGCCAAATGCCTTTCTACTCAGTTCCAGAAAAGTGTTCAGCATGTGCTAAAGGTGACGCTGGAAGAGGCCTTTGTGAACCGGCCCTTATGCAGTACAGAAACAGCAGTATCAACATAAGTGTTGTTATTGATTATTTTTAATCTTCCCACTTAAACAAGATGACAACTGCACTTTAGTGTATAATACAGCTATTCCTTTCCACAAAAATCCTTGTACTGAAATAAAATAAGTTAATTTCACAGTTTAAATAATGCACAAAATATTTTTCCCTTTCTGTGTGTATTTCCTTTACAATCATTTTTGTATGTTGCCAAAACAGAGCTGAATGGCTTGCGATTACACATTTTCTGTTCAATTTCAGAGCTGTTTATCTGTCCTATTTACTGCTGCCTGTGTGATCCAAGAAATTGGTCCATTACATTGCGATTAATAATAAATGGTACTGAGGGCTCAGAACGATGTTGTAAGCAATCTGGATGATTCCAGGCTGCACTAATGTATAGGATGTTCTGTGAGGTATGACTCCAAGATATGTACATAAAAGAGATATGCTATAGGGGAGTCTGACACGCGTCATAAGCACTGTCAATACAATAAACATGTAATAACTGAGGTAGCAAACAAACTTTTCAGAGGGGATTAACGTCAAACTGTGCTCATAATCAACAGCTTTTGTTTGGTACTATAGATCGACCGAATGCTGCTAATGTTTTTATGAACATGCAGCCCTTTATTCCGGCTTACCAGCTATGCGGTGCGCTCAGCTGTAAGTCTTGTTGTTGTACAGCAAACAGTATCTGCTTCATAGCCTTATGCTTCTTGAAGTAGAACAAAAGTCATGAAATACGCAGCTCAACCAAGATATTAAAATAAATAGATAGTAAATGGCTTTTTTGCCGGCCGTCATTTTGGCACAGGGGTGAACCGAATGACAGCTCGTGTTGCTGTCGCATGAGTTCTGGGCAGCATTAAAGGGTCCCTGAGCAGTAAAAAGAACCTTTTTGCGTCATCACGCCAGTCGCCGTAAGCATTCTGCACATGCACGGTTCAGTCTTTAGAGAACCGTGCATGCGCAGGACACTTACAACGACCTGCATGGTGAAGTGACAAGTGCACCCCAGAGGCCTTTAGCCAAAGTCTCCAGATACCAGAGCCGCCAAAACATAAACACAATAGCTCTGCCCCAATGAGGCATGGATCGCTGAAGGTCACCTCTGGTATTTGCTACAAAGAGGTTGGCAAGAAATTCTTTGACATGATTTGGGAGGTGGAGCCACCATTGAACAGACCTGTTTATACAGAACATCCCACAGATGCCCAAATGGATTGAGATATGGAGATCACAGAAAACACGATTCATCAGATCAGTGGAGGAGGCTTAACTTGGGCAGTCTGAGGAATCTGGTGTTGTGCCCTATATAGACATAGGGACGGTCACTGTGCGGGAACCACGGTAGCCAGTGTTGACAGAGATGAGACCAGGAGCCAAATGCTGCAGTATTGTAAGATATAGGGAAAGCTCAATAGTATAATTATAATTAATTATATTCACAAAGGTGGGTTCCTACCAGACCTGAGTGGTCGCTCTCCTGGGGCCCAAGGTGCGATGCATTAGCAGCGCAACTTAATGATTCACCCCCTGAGATTGCAGGATCTTACATTCTCCTATAGTCCCTAGACCTAAGAAGGTTGAAAACCTCAAAAAATTAAACCCTATACATCTCTGTTATTCTTGGAGCCGGATTCTGCAATACAGATATATCATGTTCATGGTTAGCGAAATTCCCCAATGTAAAATATACAGTATTGTAAATGTAACAAAACAAGTCCTATATAAAAGAATGAAATAAACTCATCATGTCATCCGAGATTTCAATGCACTCGAATTTTATTTTTCTTTGCTGAGATTCTGCTAGATAATCCAATATTCTCCAAGGATTTAATGCCAGGAAATCAGAGCAATAATCAGTAAGTCGGGTGCTTAGCTGCGTAGACAAAGCTTTGATCGAAACTCAACAAAGAATTAGATAATAACGCTTTTGATGCAAGTGTCATTTACTGCGGCTCTGTATAACGCGCAGCAGAGCCTCAGACTTCAAAGACTGGGGAGAAAGCTGCAAACGTAACTTCCTTGGTGAAGAAAGGTCACCTCCATATCTGGAGACGTCTGCAAATGTTTGAGCAATATTAACATGCCGTACGATGCAAATATACCAATATTGCTACATGAGTCATTTTTTCATTTCTGTAGATAATGTCCACAACAGGAAGAACTGTACACAGAGTGACGCAGGGAGGTTTGGTGTCTGCTTGGTGGAGCAAAAAGATAAGAACACGGGGTCAGAATGTTCTGACTATACTATGTTCTGTTTTCTTTGTCAGACGGTATGATAAGGGCTGTAGAAGAAAATGTGATTGAATGGAGAACATCTGACCTTGGGCCTGACTTGCTAAGGCAGAATCTCCAAGCTGACCCAATTAGGATAAAAAACCCAGACTCCCTAAATGAAACAAGGTTGCTGAATGGCTTGTGAATTAGTGGTTTTGTGATTACAGTTGCATGCAAGATCCACAGCAGGAGTTAAAATTAGCAGAGTATTGGACCATGTTAGCAGAGATAGATGCAATGGGACACTAGGCAACGGTAGTGTTGGGCGAACAGTGTTCGCCACTGTTCGGGTTCTGCAGAACATCACCCTGTTCGGGTGATGTTCGAGTTTGGCCGAACACCTAACGGTGCTCGGCCAAACCGTTCGGCCACATGGCCGAACTAAGAGCGCATGGCCGAACGTTCCCCGAACGTTCGGCTAGCGCTGTGATTGGCCGAACGGGTCACGTGGTTCGGGCCCGAACGCGCTCTGATTGGCCGAACGGTCACGTGGTTCGGGTAAATAAATACCCGAACCACGTCATATCTCCGCCATTTGTCTGTGGGTTTAGCTTTGGGTAGGCAGGCAGGGTAGTTCGCTCTCCAGCCACGCTAGCCAGGGTCCCCCCCAGTCATTGTGTGTCGCTGCTGGGAACAGTAGTACACCGCTCGCTCAGCCACACTATATATAGCATTGTTTACTGCCACTGTGTACCTCGCTCAGCCACGCTATATATATAGCATTGTGTTTTCTGACACTCTGTGTACACGGCTTAGCCTGACTAATATAGCATTGTGTGTACTGCCACTGTGCACCTCGCTCAGCCACGCTATATATAGCATTGTGTGTACTGCCACTGTGCACCTCGCTCAGCCACGCTATATATAGCATTGTGTGTACTGCCACTGTGCACCTCGCTCAGCCACGCTATATATAGCATTGTGTGTACTGCCACTGTGCACCTCGCTCAGCCACGCTATATATATAGCATTGTGTTTTCTGACACTCTGTGTACACGGCTTAGCCTGACTAATATAGCATTGTGTGTACTGCCACTGTGCACCCCGCTCAGCCACGCTATATATAGCATTGTGTGTACTGCCACTGTGCACCTCGCTCAGCCACGCTATATATAGCATTGTGTGTACTGCCACTGTGCACCTCGCTCAGCCACGCTATATACAGCATTGTGTTTTATGACACTCTGTGTACACGGCTTAGCCTGACTATATAGCATTGTGTGTACTGCCACTGTGCACCTCGCTCAGCCACGCTATATATAGCATTGTGTTTACTGCCACTCTGTGTACACCGCTCAGCCAGACTATATACCGTTGTTTACTGACACTCTGTGTACACCGCTCATCCAGACTATATACCATTGTTTACTGACACTCTGTGTACACGGCTTAGCCTGACTAATATAGCATTGTGTGTACTGCCACTGTGCACCTCGCTCAGCCACGCTATATATAGCATTGTGTGTACTGCCACTGTGCACCTCGCTCAGCCACGCTATATATAGCATTGTGTGTACTGCCACTGTGCACCTCGCTCAGCCACGCTATATATAGCATTGTGTGTACTGCCACTGTGCACCTCGCTCAGCCACGCTATATATATAGCATTGTGTTTTCTGACACTCTGTGTACACGGCTTAGCCTGACTAATATAGCATTGTGTGTACTGCCACTGTGCACCTCGCTCAGCCACGCTATATATAGCATTGTGTGTACTGCCACTGTGCACCTCGCTCAGCCACGCTATATATAGCATTGTGTGTACTGCCACTGTGCACCTCGCTCAGCCACGCTATATATAGCATTGTGTTTTCTGACACTCTGTGTACACGGCTTAGCCTGACTAATATAGCATTGTGTGTACTGCCACTGTGCACCTCGCTCAGCCACGCTATATATAGCATTGTGTTTTCTGACACTCTGTGTACACGGCTTAGCCTGGCTCTATAGCATTGTGTGTACTGCCACTGTGCACCTCGCTCAGCCACGCTATATATAGCATTGTGTTTACTGCCACTCTGTGTACACCGCTCAGCCAGACTATATACCGTTGTTTACTGACACTCTGTGTACACCGCTCAGCCAGACTATATACCATTGTTTACTGACACTCTGTGTACACGGCTCAGCCTGACTATAAAGCATTGTGTGTACTGCCACTGTGCACCTCGCTCAGCCACGCTATATATAGCATTGTGTTTTCTGACACTCTGTGTACACGGCTTAGCCTGACTATATAGCATTGTGTGTACTGCCACTGTGCACCTCGCTCAGCCACGCTATATATAGCATTGTGTTTACTGCCACTCTGTGTACACCGCTCAGCCAGACTATATACCGTTGTTTACTGACACTCTGTGTACACCGCTCAGCCAGACTATATACCATTGTTTACTGACACTCTGTGTACATGGCTCAGCCTGACTATAAAGCATTGTGTGTACTGCCACTGTGCACCTCGCTCAGCCACGCTATATATAGCATTGTGTTTTCTGACACTCTGTGTACACGGCTTAGCCTGACTATATAGCATTGTGTGTACTGCCACTGTGCACCTCGCTCAGCCACGCTATATATAGCATTGTGTTTACTGCCACTCTGTGTACACCGCTCAGCCAGACTATATACCGTTGTTTACTGACACTCTGTGTACACCGCTCAGCCAGACTATATACCATTGTTTACTGACACTCTGTGTACACGGCTTAGCCTGACTAATATAGCATTGTGTGTACTGCCACTGTGCACCTCGCTCAGCCACGCTATATATAGCATTGTGTGTACTGCCACTGTGCACCTCGCTCAGCCACGCTATATATAGCATTGTGTGTACTGCCACTGTGCACCTCGCTCAGCCACGCTATATACAGCATTGTGTTTTATGACACTCTGTGTACACGGCTTAGCCTGACTATATAGCATTGTGTGTACTGCCACTGTGCACCTCGCTCAGCCACGCTATATATAGCATTGTGTTTACTGCCACTCTGTGTACACCGCTCAGCCAGACTATATACCGTTGTTTACTGACACTCTGTGTACACCGCTCAGCCAGACTATATACCATTGTTTACTGACACTCTGTGTACACGGCTTAGCCTGACTAATATAGCATTGTGTGTACTGCCACTGTGCACCTCGCTCAGCCACGCTATATATAGCATTGTGTGTACTGCCACTGTGCACCTCGCTCAGCCACGCTATATATAGCATTGTGTGTACTGCCACTGTGCACCTCGCTCAGCCACGCTATATATAGCATTGTGTGTACTGCCACTGTGCACCTCGCTCAGCCACGCTATATATATAGCATTGTGTTTTCTGACACTCTGTGTACACGGCTTAGCCTGACTAATATAGCATTGTGTGTACTGCCACTGTGCACCTCGCTCAGCCACGCTATATATAGCATTGTGTGTACTGCCACTGTGCACCTCGCTCAGCCACGCTATATATAGCATTGTGTGTACTGCCACTGTGCACCTCGCTCAGCCACGCTATATATAGCATTGTGTTTTCTGACACTCTGTGTACACGGCTTAGCCTGACTAATATAGCATTGTGTGTACTGCCACTGTGCACCTCGCTCAGCCACGCTATATATAGCATTGTGTTTTCTGACACTCTGTGTACACGGCTTAGCCTGGCTCTATAGCATTGTGTGTACTGCCACTGTGCACCTCGCTCAGCCACGCTATATATAGCATTGTGTTTACTGCCACTCTGTGTACACCGCTCAGCCAGACTATATACCGTTGTTTACTGACACTCTGTGTACACCGCTCAGCCAGACTATATACCATTGTTTACTGACACTCTGTGTACATGGCTCAGCCTGACTATAAAGCATTGTGTGTACTGCCACTGTGCACCTCGCTCAGCCACGCTATATATAGCATTGTGTTTTCTGACACTCTGTGTACACGGCTTAGCCTGACTATATAGCATTGTGTGTACTGCCACTGTGCACCTCGCTCAGCCACGCTATATATAGCATTGTGTTTACTGCCACTCTGTGTACACCGCTCAGCCAGACTATATACCGTTGTTTACTGACACTCTGTGTACACCGCTCAGCCAGACTATATACCATTGTTTACTGACACTCTGTGTACATGGCTCAGCCTGACTATAAAGCATTGTGTGTACTGCCACTGTGCACCTCGCTCAGCCACGCTATATATAGCATTGTGTTTTCTGACACTCTGTGTACACGGCTTAGTCTGACTATATAGCATTGTGTGTACTGCCACTGTGCACCTCGCTCAGCCACGCTATATATAGCATTGTGTTTACTGCCACTCTGTGTACACCGCTCAGCCAGACTATATACCGTTGTTTACTGACACTCTGTGTACACCGCTCAGCCAGACTATATACCATTGTTTACTGACACTCTGTGTACACGGCTTAGCCTGACTAATATAGCATTCTGTGTACTGCCACTGTGCACCTCGCTCAGCCACGCTATATATAGCATTGTGTTTTCTGACACTCTGTGTACACGGCTTAGCCAGACTATATAGCATTGTGTGTACTGCCACTCTGTGTACACCGCTCAGCCAGACTATATAGCATTGTGTTTACTTCCACTCTGTGTCTGCTGGGCCTGGGAACAGTAGTACACCGCTCACCCGCCACTGTATAGCATTGTGCTCTGTGTCGCTGCTGGGAATAGTGGTACTGTATAGCATTTCTGTACTGCCACTGTACTGCTGCCAGTCAGCGTGTACTGTAAGGATAAGTGAAATGAGGAAGAAATCCGGTGAAAGAGGAAGGGGCAAGGGAAGAGGTGTTTCCCCTGACGGTTCACGTACCCGCCACAGGGGAGCACCCAAGAAAACCCACTCAATACCGGCCATGTTGTCCAGGACAACAACCCTCACAAATCCAAAAGAACAGGACCAGATAATTACTTGGATGACCTCTCAAGCGTCCAGCAGTGGGTTAAGCAGCACCAGCACATCACGCACGAGGTCCGAGTCCTCAGCCAGTTACAAGGAGCCAGTGGGCACAAAGCTGACACAACCGGCAGCGACACCACGCACACAACTGCCAGATAACCAGTCCTATGAATTACCTCAGGACACAATGGGGTATTCGCAGGAGCTATTCCCAGCCCAACAAACTTCCACCTATGAAAGGTCAATGGAGGAACAGCCAGAAAAGTTGTGCCCGGATTCACAACCATTAACTGTGGGAAATGCACCGCGCACTGAAATACAAGGCGAGTCCGAGGAGGACTCGGAAACCCAAATCCCAGAGCAAGTTGGGCAGGAGGGGTTGCAATTGCAGGAGGTCGGCCGACAAGATCTGGAAGACGACGTTGGAGTGAGCTGCGCAGAGGTTGTTCTGGGGAGCTCTACTCCACGGCGGCGGCCCCCCACAATGACATATGACGAGTTTGAGGAGATGGAAGAGGAGGGTATGGACAATGTGGACAGAGACCCAGATTTTATTTGTGAACGAGAACATCGCCGTCGTAGCAGCAGCACAGATGAGTCTGTTGAAGAACCCACTGCTGCACGAGTTCGCCTTGTGCCACAAGGTAGGCGGCGCGCAATTTCAGGCACCACAAGCGTGGAAGTTAGAGTGAGAGGCAAAAGAGGAGGAAACAGAAATCGCCAGCAAGGAGGCAGGTGCTCCAAAGTCTGGGCTTTCTTTGAAGACTGCACTGAGGATGTTACCATGGCGATTTGCAAGGTGTGCAAGACTCGCCTGAGCAGGGGGAAAAGTATTAACAACCTCTCCACCACCAGCATGAGCCGCCACATGCTATCCAAACATCCCACTCTGTGGGCAAACGCGGCAGGACAGGGTACCAGCAACACTGCCTCCCTTGGGTTCACCAGACTCACCACCAGACCCGCCTCAGCAGCAGCAGTAGCCCAGCCATTGCGTGGTTCACAACATTCACAAACATCAGACGACGCTGACACTGTCACTTTCCGGAGTAGTGCTCTTGAGGTCTCCCAGTGTTCATCAAACACAACAACCAACAGCCCTTCCGTGTGCAGCGCTACGGTTCAGTTGTCTGTGTCGGAGATGTTTGAGCGCAAGAGGAAATTGCCAGCAAATGACCCCCGGGCCGTGGCAGTAACAGCCAGCATAGCCAAGCTTCTGGCCTGCGAAATGCTGCCATATCGAGTGGTGGAGACAAACAGCTTCAAGGGCATGATGTCAGTGGCCATCCCACGTTACGTGGTTCCCAGCCGCTACCACTTTGCGCGCTCTGCAGTGCCTGAGTTGCATGAGCACGTAGTCAGCAAAATAACCCGAAGCTTGAAGAATGCCGTTGCCTGCAAGGTTCACCTCACCACTGACACTTGGATGAGTGCGTTCGGCCAGGGTCGATACATCTCCCTTACCGCGCACTGGGTGAACCTTGTGGAGCCTGGCAGCGATTCCTCACCTGCTACGGCGCGGGTGTTGCCCACGCCGCAAACAGCTGCACCGCCGTCCCTCCCACTGGATAACAACAGCAGCACCTACCTCTCTGACTCCTTCTCCTCCAACGCATCTCAAAGCTGTACCTCATCCGGAAACGCTAACCCAGCAGCAGTAGGATCGTGGAAGCAGTGCAGCACAGCTGTTGGCATGCGTCAGCAAGCGTTGCTGAAGCTGATCTGCCTTGGGGATAAGCAGCACACAGGGGAGGAAATTTGGAAGGGAATAAAGGAACAGACGGATTTGTGGCTGGCACCGCTGGACTTGAAACCGGGCATGGTTGTGTGTGATAATGGGAGTAATCTCATTCGCGCTTTAAGGTTGGCTAAGCTGACACACATCCCTTGCCTGGCGCACGTGATGAACCTAGTAGTTCAGCGGTTCCTGAGGACATACCCAGGCGTGGCCGATCTTCTGTTGAAGGTGCGTCGAGTGGCCAAACATTGTAGAAATTCCAGTACTGCTTCGGGGGCACTCGCCAAGATGCAGGAGCGCTTCAATCTCCCCCACCATCGCTTGCTGTGTGATGTCCCTACGCGCTGGAATTCTACGCTGCACATGCTAGCACGCTTTTGTGAGCAGAAGAGTGCAGTGGTCCAGTACATGACGGCGCAGTACCGAGGCGCATCCGGACAGCTGCCAAGCTTCTGTGGATCCGATTGGGCCAACATGTTGGACCTCTGCCAAGTCCTCCAAAATTTTGAGCAATCCACGTTGCTTGTGAGCAGTGACAACTCTTCAGTCAGCATTACCATACCACTGCTGTGTTTACTGAAGAGGTCAATGTTGAAAATCAAGGAAACAGCTGTCATGATGCAACTGGGGGAATCTGAAGGAGAAAACGATCAGCGTGATGGTACCAACATCAGGCCATCCGCCTCAGGGAACGCTGGCCCCAGCAGCTATGACGAAGAAGAGGAGGAGGAACAGCTGGAGTTGGAGCAGGAATTTCATGCCACCACTGACGAGGGCCAGAGCGGTGCACGTTGGACTTCCACAATTCAACGCGAATGGTCAGCAGAAGCAGACCAGGAGGAAGGTGACGACTATGATGCATCACAACAACTATCACAACGCTCACAAGAGGATGATGAGGATTCTGGTAGGACTCTGGCACACATGGCTCAATTCATGCTAGACTGCATTGAACGTGACCCACGCATTGTGCGCATTCTGGACAACACCAATTACTGGGTTTATACCCTTCTGGATCCACGGTACAAACACAATGTTCCAAAACTGCTTGAAGAAAGAGTCAGACAGGTCAAAATGGAAGAATACCAGCAGGCCCTTGTGGAGACTTTAGAGAGGAGATTGACATCCTCCCCCTCCTCTAGCCAGTTGTACGCAGACAGACTGACTTCCGCAAACCCAGGACGACCAGGAGGGCAGCAAACAACGCAAGCCGCAGCTAGTGCCCAAAAGGGAACGGTATCGGCAGTGTCCTTGGAGTGGGAAAATTTTCTGACACCCATGCAGCAGCAGCCCACTGAACAGCAAGCGTGCAGATCCACCTCCAACACCGATCGCCTGGAGAAGATGGTCAAGGACTACATGTCAGATGACGTAGCTGTGTCGAACAATCCATCTGCACCCTTCAACTATTGGGTATCGAAGCTAGACACCTGGCACGAACTGGCAATGTACGCAATAGAGGTGCTGGCTTGCCCGGCAGCCAGCGTTATGTCGGAACGTTGTTTCAGTGCTGCCGGAGGCATCATCACAGATCGGCGTATCCGCCTCTCCACAGAAAATGCAGACCGTCTGACTCAAATTAAAATGAATCAATCCTGGATTGGAAATGACTACGCAACACTCCAGGACCCCAACCAAGTAACATGACCAATGAACATCTGGGATGGTGTAGCATTTCCGGTCCCTGTTTATTGAACCTCTCATCTGTATTACACTTATGACTGCATGGCGGCAAAAAGCATTGCTGCTATATCCGCACGCTTTTTGTCCTCATGCAAGGCCTAGGTTGTTGTGTCTCAAAAACCGTGGCCTTCTCCTCCTGCGCCTGCTCCTGTTCCATCACGTCTGCTGCTGCTGGGTTAGCGTTGCCGCGTGGTCCCTGTTTATTGAACCACTTATCTTTATTACATTTATGACTGCATGGCGGTACAAAGCATGCTATCCGCACGCTTCTTGCCCTCATGCAAGGCCTGGGTTGTTGTGTCTCACAAAGCGTGGCCTTCTCCTCCTGCGCCTGCTCCTGTTCCATCACGTCTGCTGCTGCTGGGTTAGCGTTGCCGCGTGGTCCCTGTTTATTGAACCACTTATCTTTATTACATTTATGACTGCATGGCGGTACAAAGCATGCTATCCGCACGCTTCTTGCCCTCATGCAAGGCCTGGGTTGTTGTGTCTCACAAAGCGTGGCCTTCTCCTCCTGCGCCTCCTCCTGTTCCATCACGTGTGCTGCTGCTGGGTTAGCGTTACCGGTCCCTTTTCCTGGAACCTCTTATATGTATTACATTTATGACTGCATGCCGACAAAAAACATGTTACCTGTGCAAAGAAAACAGACATTTCCCGCATTTAAAAGACAGTTTTCCCTTTGAAACTTTAAAATCGATTTTCTCAAAAACTATAAGCTCTTTTTGCTAATTTTTTTTTCCTCTTGTACCCACTCCCAAGGTGCACATACCCTGTAAATTTGGGGTATGTAGCATGTAAGGAGGCTTTACAAACCACAAAAGTTCGGGTTCCCATTGACTTCCATTATGTTCGGAGTTCGGGTCGAACACCCGAACATCGCGGCCATGTTCGGCCTGTTCGGCCCGAACCCGAACATCTAGATGTTCGCCCAACACTAGGCAACGGAGTTGGGGCCGCCTTCAGGTATTTTTGGTAAACTGAAGTGGAGAGGGGTCAGAGAAGATGGCTGGTGGGCCCCTTGACACCCATTAGGCCCCAGGCACCTGCCTACACTGCCTGATGGATGATCCTACCCTGCGTGTTAGCCATTAAAGCAGGACATTTTAAATCAGAATGATATAATTTATTGGTTAACTTGAGGCAGGGAACACACTTGACTGTTTTCGTGCGCGTTTTCTGCACAGAAAAACTGAGAACTCATGTTAATCAATGGGCTAGTACACACTTACTGTGTTGTTAACATGCAGAAAAAAAACTGACATTCTGCATGATGACTCTGCACATTTTGGCAGTTTTCTCTATCAATTACATCAGCTGCTGTGAAAAACCGCGTGTGTTTTCCTGCATGGAAACACACTTGGGGCCTGATTCACAAAGCGGTGCAAAGTGTTTGCACGCGAGTGAAAACCCCTTTATCACGCCTAAACTCAGTTTAGGCATGATAAGAAGAAACTCGCGCGAATTTTCCACGTGCAGCATCCGGCGCTTCGCGCGAAGCTCCCATTAAGCCCTATGGGACTTTGCGCGCGCACGTACGCGCGTATGCGCGGTAGCTTCGCGCGAGTTAGAGCACAAAGCAGTGATAACTTTGCTAGTGCAAAGGTTATCACGCCTAAAGTCTTTTAGGCGTGATAACTGAGTTATCACCGCTTTGTGAATCAGGCCCTTGGTGTGCAGAAAAGTATGCAGAAAAACGCGCACGGAAAACTGAAAGTCAAGTGTATTCCCTGCCTCATTGTTTTTAAAGTAAATCTGTAGTGACTGACATACTGAAAAAAGTAATATACTCACTCACCTATCCTAACATTTGTATAGCGCTTTTCTCCTGTTGGATTTAAAGCGCTCAAGACCTGCAGCCACTAGGTGCGTGCTCAATAGGCCACCCTGCAGTGTTAGGAAGTCTTGCCCAAGGACTTCTTACTGAATAGGTCCTGACCTTAGCCAGGATTCAAACCCTGGTCTCCCATGTCAAAGCCCTTGACCAGTACACTATCCAGCCACTACGTATGGAGAGGAAAGCCGCCTCCAGGAGCTCTTGATTGGCTTTGGAAGCACTTGTGTACTCGAGTGCTTCTGAGGATGGATGGCTCTGCACTAATAATACAGAATTGGTAGAATAGTAATTACAGTGACAAATGTACCATAATGAACAAAATATCTAGCACATTCCATGAAACAAAAGGGTGAGAGAACCTTGCCCTGGCAAGTTATTATCTGCATAGATTTTGTATGTTTTTCCTGTGTAAGTGTGAGTTTCCGCTAGGTGCTTCTTTCTACTCCCTTGTCCCAAAAACATACTGGCACATCAACTGGGTTTCCCCAACATTTCCCTACAAAGTACAAAGCACAGAAGCTGGTAAGGGCATCGGGTTCCCCATAGGACACAATACGCCAATTCTCCCTAGCAACAGGCATAATTTTCATTGGTCCACCGTGAACCAATGAGAATTCTCCTTGTTGTTGAGGAGTTTTGTTGGTGTTTTGCAGCCCAATGGATTTTCCTATGACTCTGTCTGGCAACGATCTGTGTCCCGGGCAGAAGGGAGGAGTTGGCAACATTGGAACTGTTTTGTGACAAAATGTGGAAAACTTCAAGGGGGCCGAATACTTTTGCAACCCACTGTATGTATCTTGTGGTCCCGGTGTAGATGGACCGGAATCTCCGGCCCAAGGGAAGCCGACTGAAAAAGCGGAAGCCCGGGTGAGACGGATCATTGGCGATCCTCAGAGCTCTGGAGCGTAGGCTTGAGTTGAAGATTTGATCTAGAGAGGGGAGAGGTTTTCCAATGATTCTTGCTGCTGCTCTGATGACCCTTTGTAGTTTGTGTCTGTCGCTGGCAGAGGAGCCAGCATACCAGAACAGGATGGAGGAGCAGAGCACAGATTCAATTGTGGCTGTGTAGAGGCTCGTCAGCAGTTTGCAGGCCATACCGAGCTTCTTCAGTTGGCGTAGGAAAAATAGCCTCTGCTGGGCTTTCCTCTGGGTAGAGGTCATGTTGGTTTCCGAGACAGGTCCTTAGAGATTGTTGTGCCTAGGAGGCGTGCACAGGGAATGCTTACAACTTCCGTGCCATCAATGCTGCTTGAAGGTGGGGTGGGAGCGTGCTTTCTGAAGTCAACAATCATCTCAACTGTTTTTGCATTGTTGAGGACCAGGCCATTCTCCCTACACCAGTGGCAGATTCTGTCAACCTGGTGGCGGTACTCCTGCTCATTATTCCCAGAGATGAGGCCAACAATGGTGGTGTCATCAGCGAACTTGATAACTTTGACAGAGTCTGCTGTGGACCTGCAGTTGTTAGTGTATAGGGAGAATAGGAACGGGGACAATACACATCCTTGAGGGGCCCTGAGTTGGTGGTCCTTGGTTGCGAGGTGATAGTGCCCAGCTTGACGGTCTCGGTCTGGGATCTGTTACTTAGGAAGTCCGTGAGCCACAGGCGAAGGGTAGGGTGGACCTCGAGTGCAGCAAGATTCTCTTGAAGTATTTGGTGTTAAACGCTGAACTAAAGTGAAGTAGGAGGATCCTGGCGTAAGAATCTGGTCTATCCAGGTGTTCATATACGAGCTCCAGGCAAATGTTTATGGCATCGTATGGGACTTGTTTTCTCTATGCGCAAACTGGAATGGGTCCAGCAGGGCCTCAGTGGATAATTTGAGGAGGGGTAAAACCATGCTTTCAAAGGTTTTCATGATAACAAATGTGAGAGCCACTGGCCTGAAATTGTTGAGGTCGTAGCTACCCTGTTTTTTGGGGACAGGGATGATGGTGGACCTCTTGAAGCAAGCGGGGACCTTACCTTCTTGGATGGATTTGGTGAAGATGGAGGAGAGAATAGGTGCAAGCTGCTGTGCGCAAGTTTTCAGACAGGCTGGTGACACTCCATCTGAGCATGAGGCTTTTCTTGCGTTTATCCTTGACAAGTGCTGCCGGACATCGTCTTCGTTCATCGTCGGGGGGGGGGGTTAGGCTTTGATACGGGGCAGCTAAAACAGAAGAGGGGGCCGGAGGTTCTGGGGACATTGCTGGTACCGGCTGGTTCTCAAATCTGCAATAGAACTCACCGAGGCTCTCGACGAACTTGGTGCTGGGAGTTGCATGCTGAGGTGGGGGCTTGTAGTTCGTGGCAGCCTTAAACCCCTTCCAGACAGGCCGTGTGTCTCTCAAGCTACGATTACACAAAATTACGCATACATTTTCGCAATTACGCATACACGTAATTACAAATTCGTAATTCAATTGACTTTGTGTAATCATTCATAATTACGCATGAATTTACATGTAATTTTCACGTAATTTCGTGCCAACTTTGGTGGTGAATAGTCAATACATGCTATTGCTACCAAAATTGCTACATATGTTACAGAGAATATTGGGCACAAGTCAAAAAAATTGTTTCAAAAAGACCTTGTAGTTTTTGAGAAGATTGATTTTAAAAATGCAAAGAAAAAGGGTTTTTAAACCTAGAAAAATGACACTTTAAAAAACATTTTTTTTGTATTTTTAAAATCGATTTTCTCAAAAACTACAAAGTCTTTTTGAACAATTCTTTTGTAACTTGTACCCACTATTCTTCTTAACATATGTTGCACTTTTGGTAGCAATGGCATGTATGGAGGCTTTGCTATAAAAATCGCCATCAAAATTGGCATGAAATTATGCATAAATTGCGCATCAATGGGAACAACTAACTACAAAATAGCTTACACTGTTCCCCCGAAATGACTCATTACGATGCTTAATTGCGTATTACGATGCGTAATTACGCATGTGCGTAATTTCTGCTCATGGCTACATTTGAGGCAAACAATAGCATCTATTAAATAAAACAATGCCAGTGCACATAGAAATGGTGGTTTATGTATAGCTGGTGGTAACCCACAGACAAATGACACTGTATCTATCCATAATGAAAACAGACCAACAGATAAACTAGTCATTTTAGCATTATAAGCCTCGAAGCAAATAAATCAGTGGTGCAGATGACAAAATGATGAAGTCTTGTAAGCTATAATCACTTGAGCATATCTGAGATCGTAATATATTCTATACATAGAATATTATTACTCTAATTAAAAGAAAGGCCTGTGGGCATATTGTAGGCAGCGTAAGCAGTGCTTTCTAATGCCATGGTCTGGTGTATACATAATGATTACGTCTTTCAGGCATCTCTGTGTCACAATTCGGCAAAGCCTTGGATAATTAGAACAATTTCGGCATGCATACAAAGTAAACTAATTCTTTTAAAGTCACCCTGATGTGTCACATTAAATGACGCTTGCTTAGCTTAGCAGAAAACTTCACAGGATTTATATATATGGATGTATGTAAAAACACACTCTAAAAAGTATAAATTCTGATTTGTTCTATTGCTGTAAAAAATCAGGTCCACTATCACCCTTTCCAAAAGGATGTCTTCATATTGCACAAAACGATCAAAGGAGAGCAGCTATCCAGCTTTCAATATCACCTTAAGCAGATAGTGAAATGAATATCACCTGTGTTTGTAAACTTTAGTCCCGCCAGCGTCCCTCAGGATCAATGTCTACTTATTCAGGGCAGTCAGACAGTTCACTATACCGGGCTTAGGATATCTCCAATGTGACTTCCACTGCCATACTGAGTGCACCAAACCGGCGCATCCGCCGTAGCCGGCAGGAAATCTCGCGTTACCTCAGTCCGCTGCTGTAATCCACTGTGGTCACTTCCTGGCGTGACGTCACTCCCCCAAGTTGCTCGGCAGTTCTCGCGCTGGTTCGGCTACCGGTTTAACTTGCACTGCAATTCACCTAGGGGAGGAAATACGAAACCATGCATTCCACTCTGGCCCACAAGCTCTTCCTGATTTATTGAGCACTATATGGAATACAGATGATGCATGAAATACTTATTAATGGTCCTGATCTCTTACTTAGGTACTTCAATAGTCTTTGGGGCACCCCTCCAGACTCAGATTATAACAATAACGTTTGTATATTCACAATGATGATTGTAATTATTATGATTTAAAACGGATTCTACATAAAAGATGTTTAAAAAGACACTGAAGCGAGAATAATTCTCGCTTCAGAGCTCATAGTTAGCAGGGGCACGTGTGCCCCTGCTAAAACGCCGCTATCCCGCGGCTAAACGGGGGTCCCTTCACCCCCAACCCCCCCACAAAATCAACGACCCAATTGGTCGTAGATTTTGCTGCTCCTAGAGGCAGGGCTAACGGCTGCAGCCCTGCCTCTAGTCGCGTTTATCAGCGGCGCATCCAGGGCCGGATTTCTGGCAAGGCCACATAGGCCATGGCCTAGGGCACCAGATGTGTGGGGGCGGCTCAGTGAGGGGCAGTAAAGCTGTTCTATGCAGCCACCCCTATCTACAAGGACAGCTTTAACCTTTGAACTCTCTGTCCTGTACTTGTGTTGTCCCTGCAAGACCTGTAAGCTCTATCCTGCAGTTATACTTCAGCCTAACTCTCATTGTGACTCAATGGGTCCATCATTAACGACTCGAGATGGCAAACAAAGTTCTTAAGGAAAACATAACTTATAATCTATACGCGTATTACTGAAATGGTTATTGTCTGTGACTTCCAAAGTCGAATTCTTGGGCACATAGAGATAACAACCATACGTATAGTTGGCCTTGGGCGGTAATTAGTAAAAATCCGGCCCTGGGCGCATCGCCGCCTCTCCCCCGCCCCTCTCAGTGAAGGAAGACTGAGAGGGGCGTAGGAGAGGCGGAGATATGCGCTGACAGACGCGCGTGGGGCAGGGCTGCGGCGGTTAGCCCTGCCCCAACCAGGAAGAGATCCCCCGTTGCACCGAGGGGATTTCGGGGGGTCAGGGACCCCCGTTTAGCCGCGCGATAGCGGCGTTTTAGCAGGGGCACACATGCCCCTGCTAACTATGAGCTCTGAAGCGAGATTTATTCTGGCTTCAGAGTCTCTTTAAGTACTGTTTGTTATTTTATTTTTATGATTGTCTTTTTATTGGTATTAGAACATCAGTAGAACATTTGAGGCAATCTACTACTTCACTCATATAGTAAAATATCGGTTGTATTTTCATATATTTTACTGTGACCTAACATCTCCATACTCTCATCAGAGATCCCACTAATGCAAAAAGGGCGTCAGGAAAAAAGGGAGCCTGGTGTAAACGTTAAACTGAAATATCGTTTATAAAACAATTATATTTTAATATTTTGTTTACAATAATGTTTTAGAAATTCAAATCATTAAATAATGTCTAAGAAATGTTGTATTGATAAAACGCTATTCCCTGTAATTATAGACGGAAACTTACAATAACGTTTGTATATTCACAATGATGATTGTAATTATTATGATTTAAAACGGATTTTACATAAACGATGTTTAAAGAGACTCTGAAGTGAGATTAAAATCGCTTTTTACCGTATATTCAACATGGGCATGTTTGCCCCTGCTAAAACGCCGCTATCCCGCGGCAGAACGAGGGGTCTGTACCCCCCACATCCCCCCCCCCCCCCCCCCCTGCAAAATCCACAATTTTCTTGGTCTTGGATTTTGCTGCTCATGGAGGCAGAGCTATGCGGATCTTCGCCTCTCCCCGCCCCTCTCAGTGAAGGAAGACTGAGAGGGGCGGTGAGAGGCGATGATCAGCGCTGATAGATGCGCTGAGAGGTAGAGCTACAGCCATTAGCTTTGCCTCAACAGGAAGCGTTCCCCGGGCACCCCTTCATTGCAATTTAAAAAAAAAAGAAGTTTTAACTGAATTAACTTTCAGGGAGCACAGAAAGAGTTAAGCCTCAGTCTTTTCCTGTACAGGCAGAGCTCCACCTCTCATTCACAACTACTGATAAAGCTAATTACATTCTGATGTAGCTAAACAAACACACACAGCTCAGAGCATTGGAGCTCTACTGCATTTATACGTGGAATGAACAATTTTCATCATGTTTTTTATTCCACTTTAGAGAAGCCTTTTCTCACTGCTCCTGTCCTGTTGTCCTTTATTTAATTTTCTTTTTATACACATACTGGGGTGGGCATGGGAAGAGTAAATACTTTAACACACAATGAGCAGCAAGGTTCTAAGGCAAAGACTGGCTGGTCTCCACTCCCAGCCCCTCTCTGACTACCTCATGTAGATGATGATGGGATAGAGGGAGGAGTTTGGACACACCACAGGCTGCTATTATGACTAACCAAGCTGCATCTGACATCACACAGCAAATCAGTTTTGCAGATGTGGGCGAACATGGCAATAAAAAATGAATAATGCAGAAGTGGTTCATGTACAAGGCAGCAATCTTATACGTTACAAATTATGATATAGTCTACACAATATACATTAAAAAACATAAGCCTGATGTAGGGATTTAAATTCTTTTTGATGGCAATAAGCTTCCCTTACCCTCAGGGGAAATTTCAGGCTCATTGCATGACTAAGAAACAATCACTAGAGTATTGCCTCCCCAACTGACTGAACTTTACTGTAAATATTGGCAGCATGAAAGCCAACAACAATTTTGCTCCTTCCTTGAATCAAATTTAGACATTTGCTTATACTGTATTAACATTTTCAAGCAACAATCATCTCTGCAAGTTTATCAGATCACAGGCTCTCATAGACGTTCAATTATTCACCCTCTTCTGCAAACAGAGACAAAGAGAAGGAGGCATTGATACATAATTCAGGGAATAACTGTGCGGGTCTGTGACCCTCTTCACATAAAGCAGAACACAAGGCCAGCAGTGGTAGCATCAGAGCACCATTACTTCCCTACCTTCAGGGCCCTTTTCCACTACAGCGTTTGCGATTGCTTAATCGCAAAACCGCAAACCGCTAGTGATTTGTCAAATCGCTACAGTTTGCTTTTAACATAGGAATCGCGGTAGGTCATTTCCACTACCGCGATTCGTTTTTGACCGGATCGCGATCGCGCGGCGGAGCGATTATTGCCGCGATTTTGCTATGCAGTGCATAGCATAGCAAAATCGCGGCCGCGAACGTCGGGGAATCGCCGGTAATTGCGATTCAGCAATCGCTAGCGTTCAGCGTGAACGCTAGCGATTGCAGGTGGAAAAGGGCCCTCACAGCGCAACTTCTGAAACCTTCAACACATCTCATCAAGGTGGAGAATGTACTCAGCTCTGTGGGGGCAGTTTTCCAATTCGTGCCAGGACTGTTTTTTTATAGTAGTGCTCACAAGGAGGGCTTGCTGTCTACCTATTATTATTATTTAGTATTTATATGGCACCAACATCTTCCACAGCACTGTACTGTACAGAGTATTTGTCTTGCTTCTTAACTATCTCTCACAACCTAATCCCTACCATAGTCACTTGCATAGTGCAATGCATGGATCGTAGTCTAGGGCCAATTTTAGGGGGAAGCAAATTAACTTATTTGTATGTTTTTGGAATGTTGGAAGGAAACCAGAGTGCATTCATCAAATAAGGGCACCAGAAAAAAAGGGCGCAGGGTATAGTTAAAATTTTAAGATATTGTCTATAGCTTTTTTTTTTATCATATCTTCATTTTTTTCTAAGGTTGAATAATAAATACATTAAAATAATGGTATTAAAAAGATCAAAATATTGTCTATAACAAAGGAAATTAAAATATATTTAGAGTCGTAATGAGCATAGTAAAACACTGGTAAAAATTACTGATATTTTACTACAACTAAACCTAATCCTACTCTCACACAGAACCCTCCCCTAGTGGTGCCTCTCCCTAAGACCCCCCTGGTGGTGCCCAACCCCAAGACTTCCCTTGATGGTGCCTAACCCTAAAACCTCCCTGGTGGTGCCTAACCCTAAAATCCCCCTGGTGGTACCTAACCCTAAGGTCCCCCTTGGTGGTGGCTAATCCTAAAATGTCCCTGGTGATGCCTAACCCTAAAACCCCCTTTCTCTCCCGCATTCAATGTTAATACAAAAATCAATGAATTTCTAAGATAATACATTTCAAAACGATTAAATATTTTATTTTAGTACCCAACAGTGGTAGGTTCTTTGGTAATTATTAGGGCAGCAACCACAAGATTGTGTCAAATGGCATAAAGCAGAGAAAAACAGCTCCGGACATTTCGGTGCAGCTGTCACCGCCATAGGTCGTAATAGGAATTGCTGCTATAGTGGCGCTCACACAGTAATTTGGACGCCGTCAAAAGCCCAAATTACTTTAAAAACAGTGTAATTCGTCCGCCAACAGTGGCTGTCAGCTGAATTTCATCTTACCCTCTGAGTTTGTGGCAATCTGGAGGGGGAATAATAATTAACACCGCTGGGACTTTTGCAGGAGCAGGGTGAGTTCTTTTTCAGCTTTACCTTGCATCCACATTTCCCAGAGGCTTTATTATATGTATGCAAATGGTGACCAAATATACATCTAAAAGACAAACACTTATATAGCGCTTTTCTCCTGGCGGACTCAAAGCGCCAGAGCTGCAGCCACTAGGACGCGCTCTATGGGCAGTAGCAGTGTTGGGGAGACTTGCCTAAGGTCTCCTGCTGAATAGGTGCTGGCTTACTGAACAGGCAGAGCCGAGATTCGAACCCTGGTCTCCCATGTCAGAGGCAGGGCCCTTAACCATTACACTATCCAGCCACCATGGGTGTCTGAACCAGCAGTCCGCGGTCTTGTTTGAAAAGCTTACACCACATCACGATCAATGTGATATCTCCATAGGACTATCATTACATCTGCGACGCAACAATTTTGTGCAGGCAATAGCCAAAAAGCAAAAGGACCCTTAGATAATCATTTTGTGCCAGGGCCAAAATACAATGATGAGCAGCAGACATGACCGATGATTATTCTATTGTGTTTTTCTCCTGCTTATCTACAATGTGAGGAATAGAAGCGGACCCCCATAGCCCACGGGTCCCTCTGCAGCTGTAAGGATTGCGGGGGCTGTTGTTACGCTGGTACATACAGTATGTCCTAATATAATTCCAGTATAAAATACAACACAATTCTTTTCTTTCCAAATTTTCGTTAACAAATTTGACAAATAACATCAGCAGCAGGCAGAAAATAATAATAATATTCACGAATTTCCCAAAATATTGCAAATTCCTACACAGCTTCACGGCTTCAAACAAACACCACTTTCTCTGTAGCATATAGAAGAAATATATCTTATATCCACAGGGGGGCCATATCTTATGCATATATCTAACAATCTATGAAGTACCTAAGCCCCATGTACTTAATGCGCTATCTTAATGCCACAGCTGGAAAGCAGAAATAGTTTCAAAAGAGGAATAATATTTCACCCCATTTCAATTGAGGTTCAGATTTTTTTTTCTTAGCAAATGATTTTGACTGCAGCAGTTAAGCCAGGGACCCCATCTATAAGGGCTCATTCACACCTTGGGCATTTTTGCCCTTTTTTCAAGCGCTGGTGATTTTGAAAGTCGTCCTAAAAACTTTGTGCAATGACTCCCTATGAGAGTGTTCACATCTGAGCGGTTCATTTCCGATCCGTTCAGCAAAGCGCTGCCTGTACCATTTTCTGAGCGTTTTTGCTCAATGGAAGGTATAGGGAAATCGCAAAGTGCTTGAAAAAGCGATTTGTATAGCGATTTCCCCAGCACTTTTAAGAATAAATACATTGTATTTATTCTTTTCCGGGTCACAAAACAAATTGCTCGGCAAAAGCACTTTGAAAAGCGCTTTATACAAAATCATGGCGTGCAGCTAAGCGCCGGAAGGAGAAAAAACATGTGCAAAATATTGAAAATCGCTGCCGTCAGCAATTTTGATTTTAGATGTGAACAAAGCCTTATTTTCTTTCTGCCCAAAATGCAATTTTCCCATATGGATTGTGATGTTGTAATGCTTTATCGAAGAAAAGATTAGGAGAAACACAACTTATTGCTGTTTCCTACTAATTTTTCTTCTGTGCTGCATACACATTAAATAATACTTTCCAAGAATTCTGAAGATACATCCCTCACATGAGGAAGTTAATATGTTTGATTGCAGATATTCTCCTCTCTTCAGGGGTGCTTGAGGCTGGTTTCATACTTGTGCAGTGCGATGATCCCATGAGGAACCTGCCACGGGATCACCACACTGCTTGAATCTGCAATTCACGTGACCCTGCTGCAGAGGGTGCCACAGGGTCATATGCATAGGCCTACGTTATTCAGTGACGTACTCCGTGCTGTACAGGAAGTATGTCACTAGGATTCTCGTACTGCTCTTGGGCTTTACACTCACTGTGTCCCAATTGACTTGCATTACTGCATAATCCATGCCGTAGGCACGGATCATGCAGTAACGCACGGAAGACTTTCCAACAGGATTGTGGCAATTTGACTACTTTGGCTTAGCGCGATGTATCGCGTGTGAATGAGTCTCCACAGACCTTCATTGCTCTTGCGACGGGGGAGCGTACTGCGCGGTGACGTTAAGCTGGATATGTGAATGGGCCCTGAATTAGAGTCAGTAGACATATTAAAGGACACCTGAAGTGAGAGTGATATGGAGGCTACCAGAATTATTCCCTTTTAAACAATACCAGTTGCGTAGCAGTCCTGCTGATCTTTCATGCTTCAGTAGGGTCTGAATCACAGCAGGAAATCCAGTCGGACTTCAATCAGAAACAAGACAAATAACATCTGTATCGTGCTTTTCTCCTGACGGTCTCAAAGCACCAGAGCTGCAGTCACAAGGACACGCTCCATAGACAGTAGCAGTGTTAGTCTTTCCAAGGTCTCATACTGAATAGCTGCTGGCTTACTGAACAGGTAAAGCCGAGATTCAAACCCAGGTGTTGTTGGTGTAATAATAATACTAATTAATAATAATAATAATTCTGATTCAAAACTTTCTATTTTCACAGATGGCTAAAACGGTGCAATGTTCTACTGCTACAGCTAAGTAGAAGGATCCCAAACTACACATGCTGGCATAGATGAAGTGTCAGCTCAGGTGTCTTTTAAACAGTGACAATCAAGCACTTACAACAAGGCAAGGAAGGACAGAACTTCAAATGAGTCAGGAAATAGTTATACTGAAGTAGAGAATTTTCAATTGCCATAAACATCCCTATCTAGCAAAAAAAAAAAAAAATCATAAATTTAAGATTTAGATCGGAAGGTCATTAAAGAGAACCCAAGGTGGGGTTCTGACAATGCTATCTACACACAGAGGCTGGGTCTGCCTATACAGCCCAGTCTCTGTTGCTATCCAGATCCCCCCTAAGTTCCCCCTGCGCTCTGCTATCCCCCATAAATCACAGCCGCGCTGTGTGGGCTGTGTTTACATCTGTACTGTCAGTCTGCTTCTCCCTCCGCCTCCTGCATAGCTCCAGTCCCCGCCCACATCCCTTCCCTCCAATCAGCGGGGAGGGAAGGGACGCAGGCAGGGACCGCAGCTATGCAGGAGGTGGAGGGAGCAGCAGACTGACACTATAAAGGTAAGCACAGCCCGCTGCGACACGCTGCGTGTCGACAGCGCGGCTGTGATTTATGGGGGATAGCAGAGCGCAGGAGGGGCTTAGGGGGGATTGAGATAACAACAGAGGCTGGGCTGTATAGGCAGACCCAGCCTCTGTGTGCAGCTAGCATTGTCAGAACCCCACCTTGGGTTCTCTTTAACAGTGCTGGAGTCACTCTAACAGCTGTAAGGGAAGGAGGAAAGGAACTAGCAGAGCTGAAATTCCATCTGTGAATGTGTTTATTAAAACTCACCCAAACTCAGTTCTATCTGCTCTCTACATCAAATCCCTGGCACTTCTAAGAGCAGCTTGTATGTTCATCATACAGAGGATATGATCATCAGGTGATAGCAGATGCTGACTGTCATAACGCACCAGGAAGTGAAAGAGATGCAGGGATTGGGAACTCTGAAATTCATGCAATATTGCAAAGCAGGGCGGCTGCGCTGCGGACCAGAAGAGATGATTTACTTCGACATGTGACCTCTTATCCCTACAAGTTGTGCTGTGTTTGGATTTTATCTGATTTTAGTGCCCAAGGCCATGGCTTTTGTGGCCTTTTTCTTAGAAATCTGGTCCTGGACACAGGATCAGCAGTACAGCAAGACAATTTTAATTGTTTAAAATGAAATAAATATGACAGCCTCCATATTCCTCCCACATAAGGTGGCCTTTAAAACCAGCCCCATACTTGTGCAAGATCTTCGATACAAGATAGCCTATAAATTAGTATGTACCTTTAGCTTCTGGTAGCGATTAACAAATCTCATGCAGGGCAGCATTCAACTCGTGTGACTGCTTCTTTTATTGTCAGTTCATATAGGCAGTAGCTGTAATGTTGTGACCGTCTCTCGGTAATCTCTATGCTAAGTGCAAGGGGGACACAGCATGAGGTGAGCATCAGAAGAAGCTGCAGTCTAGTATCAATAATGATTTATCATTGCTATCACTATTTTTGCTGTTTGCTGTAGCCACCAATCTACTATTTCCTCATACTTCAAATGTTCTGAGGAGCCAACAGACCTTGCCAACTGTGCCTGCTCTGTCCCTGAAGATATGAGTAATGATGGCAATCATGTGATTCTGAGAGCACTCCTGACAACTGTGACACTCACCTGTAAAGTAACAGTGGGATGTGTAACAGAAAACCAAGGTCTGTTTCAATATGGCACTTTGGCTGACAACTGCAATGCCTTGTATTAAAATGACACTTGGTAGTAAAGTGGTTAATATCCATTAATTTCTTGCCTCCCTTGGGAAATTAACTAGCCACTAGTAAACTCCTTGCTGTACTTAATCACAATGAGACAGCAAATTCCATCTCATATATCAAACAAATAACTTACAAATTCTTAAGCCTACACAAAATGGAAACATTGAAAAGCAGCCCAGTATAAACAAAACCCGGGAGCCGTGCATTTTGGCTTTATTGAGATGTGAAGTTATACGCATTCTGTCTAGAAATCCTTGGAGCAGAGGCAGTCGTTTTCTTTGCATCAAACTGCCACTAACCTGCTGCTATCTTTGTTGCATTGCTTTTCTTCTGTGCTTGTCAGATGAGTAGTGAAAGCACATTCCATCAGTTTCTTGGAATATTATTATTATTCATGAGATATATATAGCACCAAAATGGTGCTGGATATGCACACACCTTGCACAGCAGTACTAGAGCACATTAGGGGAGAGGGCCCTGCCCTTTCAAAAAATACTTACCATATATACTCGCATATAAGCCGACCTGTGTATAAGCCAAGGTACCCACTTTTCCCTCAGAAACCAGGAAAAAGTGATTGACTCGTGTATAAGCCCCTCCCCAATACAGCCCCTGCCACAGTAGCCAGATGACTTGTACCCCTAGTACAAGTCAGCCCCCCTCCCCATAGACAGATGTGCCCCAGGATCATACAGCTGTGTCTGAAGAAGCCACTAGATGGCGTCATAGATATGAGACACAGCGATTGCCACACAGGAAGAATCCCTGATCATTGCACCACTGACACATTGCTTGCACACTCCACTCCACAAGCCAGGGGACACAGGTAGTCTTGAGCAGCACACTCTGCACACCATGTTGCAGTGGATGAGGGGCAAGGTGGTAAGAGCAGGATCCCTAGTGCACAATCTTTACACTCCTCTGCCATTAATAAAACCTGTTCCACTATCTGTTTTGCTCCACAGACTTGCATATAAGGCGAGAGGGTAACTTTTCACCACATTTTTTATGCTGAAAAATTAGTCTTATCCGCAAGTATATACAGTATTCGTTGTAAAGCGTAAACAAAAAACACATGCAGTTTTGTGTGTTTATATGAACTCGTTTCCGTGGAATTTTTCTCATACTTTTTTGTTGTTGCTGTGAGTTGACCTCTTCTGAAAAGCACAACCTACAAAAATGCATGTATCTGTGCATTACATGAATACTTTCAAATGCAATGCGAAAGTGGAAACACATAATATTGTTTCCTATGAATTTCTCAATGTCCTAGCTGAATGTGTACCATTTGCGTTGTAGAAAAATGCAATGCATAAGTGAAAACAAAGTCTAAGGCCTCTTTCACAGTGCGATGTTAAAGTTGCACGTTAAAACAACATTTAAAGCAGAATAACTCACTGCAATGAAAAAATCAATGCCCCATTCACAGTGCACACGTTGCGTTGGTGACTAACGCTGCACGTTAAAGCGAAATATAACCCTGCATTTCAACTTTGCTCTAAAACATTATTTACAGCATATTATATGCAAAAAGCATTTTTTTTTACTAGACCAGCATTGGAAGGGTTAAACACAGAGGTTTAAAGTTCCGTGGAGAGATATGCAGAAGTTCAGATTGTTACATTCTATTTAGTTACTAGCCAACCCGCGTCGTAGCATACGCCGCATCTATCTATCTAATAGAGTACGTGCCTCAACCTTGAAGCAAGAAGAAATAGGCTTTCAATGAGAAAATGTATGCGTGCTCAAACACCAAGTTTAACCCTAGCAAGTCTGGCTTTGCAAATCCGGCCTAATTGGCTATTCATGAGGCAATGCTCATGCAAATATGCATTTGCTTTCGCATGCCAAACTATGCAGGGTCAAAAAACCAATACTGCAAAGTGCTCTCTCGCTGCCTGGGAACCACAGCGGCACCCCGGAGTGGGAGGCTGGGTGGCGCAGCCGCCCCCCCTCCCCCCCCACAAGCGTGGCCAGCGCTGGGGAGAGCCGTCCGCACCCACCTCCTAATATTAAAAACAGCCACTTACCTTAACGTCCATTGGGTTCTGCTACATGCGCATTAATTTTCTCATGGAAAGCATTTTGTGCAGTTTGTATCCTTTGGAGGCAGGTGGTGGATGGCTTGCTCCGGTGGTGTGAACCCTGGAGTGAGTGCGCCTGTCCTCCCCCCCCCCTCTGGAGTGCTGTATGTGAGCCAGCCCTGAGCTCTAAAGCTCGGGGTGACCCATGCTTCTCTCCTTTCTCATGTGGTGCCCCCAAATTAATGCGCATGTAGCAGAACGCAATGGACGTTAAGGTAAGTGCCTGTTTTTAATATTGGGAGGTGGGTGCAGACGGCTCTCCCCGGCGCTGGCCACACTTGGGGGGGGGGTCGTCCACGCCACCCAGCCTCCCCCTCCGGGGTGCCGCTGTGGTTTCCAGGCAGTGAGAGAGCCTGGGACCCTGCGGTCCCCCCAGTTGTATAAAAAGGGGGCATTGGGAATCATCCCCGTGGCGCTCCTGGAGGCCTGGAGCACACCAAAAACTGCTAGCAGATCCGCAAAATTCTAGCAGATTTTGAAACGCTTTTTCTTATTTTTCTGTAGCATTTCACCTAGCATTTTGCGGTTTTGTAAAGCGTTTTTGGTGTAGTAGATTTCATATATTGTTACAGTAAAGCTGTTACTGAACAGCTTCTGTAACAAAAACGCCTGCAAAACCGCTCTGAACTGCCGTTTTTCAGAGCGGTTTGCGTTTTTCATATACTTTACATTGGAGGCAGAAACGCCTCCGCAATCCAAAAAATGCCTCACCTCGGGAGTATGTGTTTCAGCAAAACGCCTCCCGCTCTGGTGTGCACCAGCCCATTGAAATACATTACCCAAGCGTATCCGCAGCCGCAAGTGGATCGCAAAACGCTGCCGAACCGCTCTGGTGTGCACTAAGCCGGATAGTGCTAATGTAGCATGTAGCAGGGTGACTGCTTTGTGGTATTGGTTTGTGCATGCATTTGCATGAGCATTGCCTCATGAATAGCCAATTAGACCAGATTTGTAATGTCAGACTTGCTAGGGTAAGGCCTCTTTTCCATGGACTGTGAATAGGCAGTGAAATGGCTCTCAAACTCTCACAACTGCTCACTGCTGCCTGGTAACTGCTCACTGCTGCCTGGTAACTGCTTGCTGCTGCCTGGTAACTGCTTGCTGCTGTCTGGTAACTGCTTGCTGCTGCCTGGTAACTGCTTGCTGCTGCCTGGTAACTGCTCACTGATGCCTGGTAACTGCTTGTTGCTGCCTGGTAACTGCTTGTTGCTGCCTGGTATCTGCTCACTGCTGCCTGGTAACTGCTTGCTGCTGCCTGGTAACTGCTTGTTGCTGCCTGGTATCTGCTCACTGCTGCCTGGTAAATGCTTGCTGCTGCCTGGTAACTGCTCACTGCTGCCTGGTATCTGCTCACTGCTGCCTGGTAACTGCTTGCTGCTGCCTGGTAACTGCTTGTTGCTGCCTGGTATCTGCTCACTGCTGCCTGGTAACTGCTTGCTGAGCACACAGCTCAACAGTCCGTGGAAAAGAGGCCTTAAACTTGGTGTTTGAGCACGCATACATTTTCTCATGCAAAGTACTTCTTCTTCTTGTTTGAAGGTTGAGGCACTTAGTCTATTATATATATAGATATGTATCTATTGAGAAATGTCACACACTCTTTGGCTGTCCTCCAACTCATTCTCAGTCAGAGAGATGAGTCACATTCCACACTTAGATACATTTATGTAAACAAAATGTATCTATGTCAGCTTCGGATGCGTCTGCAGAAATCTCCAGGAACTTTAAAGCACCGTGTAACCCTTCCAATGCTGGTCTAGTAAAAAAAAAATGCTGGTTGCATATAATATACTGTAAATAATGTTTTAGAGCAAAGTTGAAATGCAGGGTTATATTCCGCTATACACGTTATCAGCTGCGTTGGACTGTTTGCTCATACTCAGTAATGACTTGGAAACATAGTTTTCATTGCCTATATGCTCTACTGTATGTGACCTTATCGGGGCATTAAGTTGCGTTGCAACATTTTGGGGGCATTGCGTTGTAATTTGCGTTGCAACTTTTACATCGCATCAAAACGCAACATCCTACTATGAAAGAGGCCTAAGAGGTAATAAATGTAGGGGTGAGAGTGTAGCCGGTCCAAGAGCCTTATTCAATTTACTTGTTCTCCCTAGGAGATACTTTTTCTTCTTTTGGTTTTCAGTACTCTACAATTGAAAAAGTACCAAAAGTTAGGTGAAAAGTGCTGTCAAAATTATTCTGAGTATATTCCTGCTTGCTGGTGGCTTAAAAGGCATTTTATTAATAAGGTGTGGAAATATCACCTAGGAGAAAAATGGAATTGAATAAGGGCCATGACTGGTTAGTGTCTTCTGGGTAAGATTGATATGCTTGCCTGTGGAGGTGGGTTCTTAAGTTACACTTATACATGATAGTGAGTGGTGTTGCTCAGAATGACCCAGTTTCGAATTAGAGTGGTTTAGAACCCAACTTTATATTGATTGTATAAAAAAATCATAAAAGTAACAAGAAACTTTTTGGCAATCAAGTAAAATTGATTGATTTTTCATTGTTTCTTGATAAAAAATCTGATTGCATGTGTTGGAAAAATCAGATAGAAAAATATAAAAACTGAAAGTTTTATTTGATCAGTTGTTTGATATTTTTGGAGAAATCAATTACTGCATAAGTGTATGTTACTGTATATTGGATTGATTTTTGTGATAATTTGATAAAGTAGAAAAATCGATCAGCTTTCTTCGGTAGAAAAACAAACAAACAAAATACCAAATTTTATGGAATATAAGACGCACCTAGGTTTAGAGGACAAAAACCAGGGAAAAAATATCCATGTTCATGTTCCAGAAGCATCTTGTAGATATTCTCCACAAATCATTCTTCTCCTGTGTCCCCTTCTGTCCACCATGTGTCCCCTTCTGTCCCCCTGTGTATTCCTGTGTGTCCCACTGTGCCCTCCTTTTCCCCCTTATGTTCCCATGCGTCCTCCTTCACCTAATGTGTCCCCATTCTATTCGCCTGTGTTGTGTTCCCCTGTGTTCCCTCCTGTTTCCCTGTGTATCTCCCTAGTGACAGCTTCTGCTGAACACGTCATCAGCAGAAGCCATCACTAGGGGAGCAGCACTGGAGATGAGAGGCATGTGCTCGGCGCTGGAATCGTTGGTGAGGTGAGCCGCGCTGCCACTAATTGATTTTACACACTGGGAGCGGAGGAGACATGCAGGGGGGCCGGAGGACTTCACAGAGGAACAAGGCAGTGAGTCCCCTTGTCGTGGCGAGTCGGCGGCTCATATCATATATTTTTGGGGGAGAAAAAGTGCGTCTTATATTCCAAACAAAAACCCCACAATTGAATTGTAATTGAATTATGTATGGCCATTGGCCACCTTTAGAATCTTGAATTGTATCTATTGTGTGGAAGGCAGTCAGTGGAGGGGATGACAAAGGGGGTGACAGAGAGGGACAGAAGTAGAAGAGAGATGAGTCAATTGTTTATGTTCACGACTAGCTTTATAGTTCTTTCTACACAGCTAAAAGTCAGTCAGATGCTCTCTATCTATGTTTATCATGTTTTTGCTTTCAGTGAAAATAAATTGTAACTTCTGGATTGTCAATATGTGGTAACCTTAATAACATGTATCTGTAGCATTTACTTCTCAATAAACTTGACTGCTCTCAACCACTTCACCACTGAGGGGGTTTTCCCCTTGAGCACCAGAGCAATTTTAACCTTTCAGCACACCTCCCTTTCATTTGCCAATAACTTTATCACTACTTATCACAACAAAATGATCTACTTCTTGTTTGTTTGTTTATTGCCACCACTTAGGATTTCTTTGGGTGGTACATTTTGCTAAGAATAATTTTATTCTATATGCATTTTAATGGGAATAATAAGAAAAAATTGAAAAAAAAATCTTTATCAGTTTTTGGCCATTGTAGTTTTTAAAATAAAACGTTCTACTGTGGATAACACCCACACATTTTATTTGCCAATTAGTTCCGGTTATTGCAACATTTAAAATATTTCCCTAGTACAATGTATGGCGACAACATTTATTTGGAAATAAAGGTGTTTTTTTCTGTTTTGCTTACATCACTAATTACAAGCCCGTATATGCAAAAAAACAGTAATATACCCTCAAGACATACATATTAAAAAAGTTCAGTCCCTAAGGTAACTATTTATGTATTTTTTTTTTATTGTCATTTTATATTTTTATATGCAATTTTTGTGTGTGTAACTATGGGATAGTGGGGGAGGTAAGGGGTTAATTTTTAATGTTTTATATATATATATATATATATATATATATATATATATATGTTTTTTTTATTTTAAAAAAAATGTATGAGGGTGTAATTTTACTATTTGGCCACAAGATGTCCCCATACTTTTTTCTCTTATTGATGCCAGCAATCATTGACACGGGGAAATCGTTAACTGATCACCTTACTAATGGGACTTGACGAGCACATGCACGGGAGCGAGCGGGAGCATGCACAGCAGCAATTGTGGCAAGTATATGTATATCTACACCCCAGGCATGAGATGAAGTCCGCCGGGGCGTAGATATACTGTTGCAGGACCACTAAGTGGTTAAAAACAAGAGAGAGATGAGTCATGCAGCAGAGCTCCTGGCCAGCTGATTAGCAGCAGGGTCATAACTACAAATAATGGGGCCCCCCATAAAAAATGGATGGGGCCCCGAATGTTTACACCCTTTCCCTTGCCTACCCCTGGTGACCCTCACAGCTTGGAGGCACATCTTACAAGTGTGGCCATCATAATCTTCACACCCATAACGAGTGTAGCCACAAAACACCTGATCTGAGCGATTGACCCCTTTATAAGAGGGAGTGAAGTAGTATTTGGGCCCCCCTTACAGCTCTGGGCCCCTCTGCCATCACAGGGGCTGCTCCCCTGTAGTTATGCTCCTGTTAAGTTTTCCATCACCTAATACGATATTCAGCATGTATGTAACTGAAATAGTGCAAAATTCTTCCGGTGTAAACCATTGATGCACGACATAATACATTAATTAGCCTACAATAAAATACAGGGTTGTGCTTTTGTGCATCATGCATAAAATGTTGAGCGATGTTTCACATTAACACCTGCGTGCTGCACGTAGAGTCTTGTCAGTGAATGATTGCCTGTGTGGCTTGAGAGCTGTCATTCCACCCGTAACAGTGATTTGTCTTTCCTATTTGCGTTTTACAGCTCTTCCAGCAGCTGCACAGGAGAGGGGAGATATTATTGGGGAATTGTTTTAGTTGTCTGCAGCGTTCCTCCTGATGCAGACTGCTCCGTGTTCTGTTCATTTCCGAGCTCAGCCGTGTGTGGGGACTATCAGCTGCTCCAGGAGCAGAGATTTAAAAGGTTGCTCTGGCTGTCCCCCAACAACAGGTTACTGATAAACTAGCAGGCCTCACAGCAATCTTTTACTTGTCCCTGGAAAGTAAGGACGGCATTAATAATCTTTCTGGAGCTTACAATGTGTTCAGGAACTATGGTGATAGCCTCCGCAGTGACATTTCTCCTATTCGGCTGCTGAAACAGCTATAACACAAAACTGAGTGGACATACAGAGAGAGCCTGCCTCACCTCAATTTCCTAAATGTGGCTGCAGCCAATAAGATGCTAGAATAAGTGACCACGTCAGTAGTGGAGTCTTCTGATGCCTACATGTCTGCATTGCCCCCAACTGTCCCTTTTTGGAAGGACAGTCCCTTTTGGTGGGCCAAATCCCCCTGTCCCAATTGTCTGGTGTATAGATCTGTGTAAAACATGTGCCTAATTAAATCTCAACTTTGTTTACATCCTTTAAATTAAAATATATTTTGAATTTCAAATGTTAATGGATACATCTAAGAATTATAAAAAACAAAAACAGATTTACTTACTTTGGGCTTCCTCCAGCCCCTGGAAGTCTATGTGTCCCTCGCCGCAGCTCTGCTCCAAACCTGTCTCCCGGGGTCCCCTCCATAGCAACCGCCGACCTGGCCAGTTCGGCTCCCTCTGCGCCTGCAAGAGAACGCGGCTGAATCATTCACAGTCGCTGGGCCTGTGGAAAACACTCCTGGTGACAGGAGCATGACCGCGAGTGATGCAGCCGCATGCTCACGCATGTACAGAGGCTGCTGACCTGGCTGTGCCGGTGGCTGCTACACAGGGGACAGCGATAAACGGGCTTGGAGCAGAGCTGGGGTGAGGGACACATAGGCTTTCAGGAACTACAGGAAGCCCCAGGTAAGTAAATTAGATTAGTAGATTTTTTTTTTTTATATAATTCTCAGATGTATCCTTTAACATTTGAAATTAAAAATATATTTTAATTCAAAGGAAGTAAACAAAGTTAAGATTTAATTAAACACATATTTTACACAGATGTATACTTTAGGGCCCGCATCCACCCGCAGGCACTTCTGGCTCAATACAACCCCTATGGGATTTGGATGCGAACTGCGGAAAACTGCAGTATGCCATCCATAACTTTAGCCGTGTCACACCGCACCGCATTGCGACTGCAAATTCGTGTCAGTGGAAACAGTTTCATTGACTAACATTGACTGCAGTTTGCATGTGGTGCGGTGCGATGATCACACTGCACTGCGTATAGTGGAAACAGACCCTAAAAGGGAACGTAGAGTGAGTGAGAGGCATATGGTTGTTACCATATTTATTTCCTGTTAAACAATGCTTGTTGCCTGGCTGTCCTGCTGATCTCTATGGCTGCAGTCATGTCTGTATCACACATCTGAAACAAGCATGCAGCTAGTCTAGTCAGATTTCAGCCAAGAGCACCTGATCTGCATGCTTTTTCAAGGTCTTTGGCTAAAAGTATTTGAGGCAGCAGGATGGCCAGGCCATT
Source organism: Hyperolius riggenbachi (assembly GCF_040937935.1). Classification (NCBI taxonomy): domain Eukaryota; kingdom Metazoa; phylum Chordata; class Amphibia; order Anura; family Hyperoliidae; genus Hyperolius; species Hyperolius riggenbachi. The sequence goes on from NC_090648.1 coordinate 126,521,361, forward strand.
TCAGGCAAAAAGGAAATGAATGTACGCCTCCTTATACCTATCACTTCAAGTGCCCTTTAATATGAACAGAAACTAAAAGTTATTCGAAAGGATCAGTGTGCTTTGAATGACAAACAACTAATTTTGCTTCTTTGTGGTATGCATTACTAAGGGTATGGCTACAGTGTAATTTGAGGTGTGGCAAAGGGGCGTGTCTTAAAGGTATCCCTTTATCTTATCTCATCTCAATAACTTAGGAAGTATAAACCTTGTTCATGCTTTCTTTTTATCTAGTCTGATACGGGAAAAGAAATGAGCAGTTACAAAAATTAGATTAGGGAAAAGAAGTACAGTATACAAATTAATGGTTGGTTGAGCAGCAAGTCCATTTTGCAGCAGATCGTTTTTCATTTTTTTTTCTGTCATTAGCATTACTTGCCTATAATATACATTAAATAAAAATACAGGTAGTCCCTAGTTAACGAACGAGATAGGGACTGTAGGTTCGGTCTTAACCTGAATCTGTTCTTTCGTCGGAACACTGTGCCATCTCTGTCCCCTGTACCTCTTCTGTGCCCCCCTGTGCCTTCAGTGTCCCCCTTTGTCTCACCTCTGCCCTCTGTACCTGCTTATACAAGTTTAAAAGCCATTTTTTCTTATAATTTTTTAAAATCGATTTTCTCAAAAATTACAAGTCCAATTTGAATTTTTTTTAGCTTGTTCCCATGGAAACACTGAATCCAAGAAGTTCATATCGGAGGCTTGTTCCTAAGTCAGGCGTTCGTAAGTCGAGGACTACCTGTAAATACAAAACATCACCCCAGTAGCACTGGAATTCCAGTCGGTCTTCGCGCGTGTGCTGCATTGGACCACGCTCCGGTCATGCACACTTTTTTCATCGCCCATTGATTTGCATTGCTGCATAATCTGTGGAGTAGGTGCACAGCATCACATCCCATTAAGTGTTCAGATCTCCATAGACTTGCATTGCCCTTGCGGCAGGGCTGCGGTGTGGAAGCGTAACGAGAGGTGATGCAGTAGGTAAGTGCAGAAGAGCAGATTCTTAGCAGTCAAACATGAACTAATGAGATTTGTGTTCATCAAAAAGATTTAAGCAGTTAGAAAGTGACCTCTATATTTAGTGTATGACTAAGGCAGGCAAGATTGGCATAGCATAAATCCTGCAGTATTTTAATCCTGTTATTAAATGTGTGTCCTTCTGCTGTGTGACGATACACATATTACCATCCATCACTCCTCTCTCTCCAGTGTCCTGATTTCCATGGCTTTCCTGGAGAATGAGATGTATTAGACTTCTATGGAACACTCTACTAACATCATAATGAAGCCACTTGAAGGCACAAAGCAGTCATTACATTGTTAATGTTGGACTAGTTACACTACAACGAGTAAGGGACTAACAGTAAATAATGGTCACTGATTAGTTTTAGCTGTCTGGACAGAGAAAGATATTTACTGCCATAAAAATGGTGAGTATAAAATGTGTACTTGAACTGACAAGTTTAAAGGACTTACGAGTCCAAATAAAAAAAAAAAAGTACATGTATGATTTTTGAAGAGGCAGGAGGGGCTGTGGTGTCAGGAGCCGGCCCGGGGAGAGATTAAGCAGCGGGAACCCGGCGGAACTACACGGAGGGTGCGGATGGCTTCCTCCATGCCTTCAAAAATCATGCAGGTACAGAACTTTTTTTTAAATTTGGGCTCGTAAGTCCTTTAAAGGGAAGGTTCAGGGACTAGCTAAAAAAAATAAAAATCCATTTCCACTTACCTGGGGCTTCCTCCAACCCGTGGCAGGCAGGAGGAGCCCTCGGCGCCGCTCCGCAGGCTCCCGGTGGTCTCCGGTGGCCGACCCGACCTGGCCGGCGGCCAGGTCGGGCCTCTTCTGCGCTCCATGGTGCGTTCCACGCCGGCGCGCTGACGTCATCGGACGTCCTCCGGGTTGTACTGCGCAGGCTCAGAACTACTGAGCCTGCGCAGTACAGCCCGGAGGACGTCCGATGACGTCAGCGCGCCGGCGTGGAACGCACCATGGAGCGCAGAAGAGGCCCGACCTGGCCGCCGGCCTGGCCAGGTCGGGTCGGCCACCGGAGACCACCGGGAGCCTGCGGAGCGGCGCCGAGGGCACCTCCTGCCTGCCACGGGCTGGAGGAAGCCCCAGGTAAGTGGAAATGGATTTTTATTTTTTTTAGCTAGTCCCTGAACCTTCCCTTTAAGCTCAACTACCCATTTCCAATAATGGTTATTCCAAAATAACTGTGGCAATACTGGAGGGGAAAAAAGCAACTGATAAAGCAGCCGTGATGCTACCCTGTTTGTAATACTTCCCTAGAGAGTGGAGCAATGGTGTTTAGGCCTCCACTTCCTGGGACCCTATATAAACTCTCTTTTCTTATTAGCTCCCACTTACGTTAACTGTTATAGCCAGTGGTATGGTGAGCCTTTAATTAGCTCTGCTTCCAAGTTGTGATGTTCATACTACTGGCTTGTAGATGGCACTGGGATATACTTCTGTTTTACTGTATGATTACATGGGATCTATCTATGCTGTTCTAGACTTCCTGTTCCTGCCTGTCAGTCTGTGTGTGCTGGATACAGGGCAAAGCATGGCTTGATATGCAACCAGAGGAGTTGCTAGCCCCAAAAATCCGTGGCGCAGGCCACGGATCCATTCTGGGTGCCCTGGATGTCCCCCAGGGAGAGTCAGGCTCTACTCACCTTTGGCCACTTGGTCTGCAGATTCTGCAAACATCTTCTCTTCTGGGCTTTTCCACGTACTGTTTTTTTGTTTTTTGTATTAATGGAGAGGAGAGGGAGGCTTCTTCCAACATTTTCCTGGGCAGGCCTACTTAGACCACTTTTAAGTTCATGTAAGTTTGGATCTACCCATGGCCACACCCACATTCTGGATCACAGCCACACCCATTTTTTGGCTTGGGCGCCCCAAAAGTTCCCTGGATCTCTTAGGACCCTAGCAACGCCCCTGTGTGCAACTGCAGTAACTTGTAAATAAATCTAGTGCCAGTGTATTCGGCATCAGTGATTACTGAACATAACACAAGTCCTAACCTTCTGCCTACTCTAGTCAGTTTCAATTTGATATAAGTGGGTTATTGCTCAGTTCTTTTTATTACTGTTTGTTTCTTCTTGTAGTTATTTTATCGTCAGATCTGTTTTACAGTTGTTTTTTTTGCATTGTGTTGGGGTTGCAATGCCCTGCCACATCCCACCACAATGCAAAAAGTTACAAACATATGACCCTGTAGCAGAGTGCGCGGACAGGGTCATCTGCATAGCGCCACCCCCGCTCAGTGACATACTCCCTGCGGAAGTTCCATCCTCCACAAATGCCGATTTCTGCTACAGCTTTATTCCAACGGTATTCTGCGGTATACCGGCGGTAATTCGATTTCCGCTTTATACCATTTTCCGTGGAAATTTCCGCCTAACGCTTACCGCACTACAAAACTTTATTCTCTGATTGACTTAAAATCCTAGCAGGGCCGGGCCGAAGCAGAGGCAAGAGAGGCTCCAGCCTCAGGGCGCAGTGTTGGAGGGGGCGCACAACTCACTCAGCTATCATTTACCTATTGTGTTTAAAGCAGAGAGAAATAAGAAATGGGGATACATGGCAGTGACTGCAAACCAGATAAGTAGAATTTAAAGAGATTCTGTAACAACATTTTCAGCCTTATTTCTTACATCCTATAAGTTCCTATAGCTGTTCTAATGTGGTCTGGATTACTGCAGCCTTTTCTAGTTGCACTGTTTCTGTAATACATCTAATCTTCTTTTCTTTGCCAAGCTTTGTCGAGTAATGGGCATTCTTAAACTGCCACACGTCTTCAAATTTTGTATAGAATTCTGAACAAGTTTAGAATTTTACAAATTTACAAGTTTGCATTGCAAAACAGCAAAATTATAACTTGTTTCAAATATATTTTCCTACTAGCTACAAGATTATCCACATTCCTGAGCTGATGCAATTATATCCACCACCGAATTTTGCCTATTTTTAAAGGACAACTGTCTGTAGTGAGACGAATATGGAGGCTGCCATATTTATTTCCTTTTAACCACTTCCCGACCGCCTAACGCACAGAGGCGGCCGGGAAGTGGAGCCCTTAAGGACCGGCTCACCCACAGAGGCGGCGGTCCATTTAAGGGCATGGGCGGAGCGATCGCGTCATCCGTGACGCGATCCTCCGCCGGCGCCTGTCACCGCTCGCTCGCCGCAACATCCCGCCGGCTATACGGAAGCGCCGGCGGGATGTTAACCCCGCGATCGCCGCATACAAAGTGTATAATACACTTTGTAATGTTTACAAAGTGTATTATACAGGCTGCCTCCTGCCCTGGTGGTCCCAGTGTCCGAGGGACCACCAGGGCAGGCTGCAGCCACCCTAGTCTGTACCCAAGCACACTGATTTCTCCCCCCCCTGCCCCAGATCGCCCACAGCACCCATCAGACCCCCCCCCCCCCTGCCCACCCCCCAGACCCCTGTTTGCACCCAATCACCCCCCTAATCACCCATCAATCACTCCCTGTCACTATCTGTCAACGCTATTTTTTTTTATCCCCCCCCCTGCTCCCTGCCCCCTCCTGATCACCCCCCACCCCTCAGATTCTCCCCAGACCCCCCCCAGACCACCCCCCCCCTGTTTACTGTATGCATCTATCCCCCTGATCACCTGTCAATCACCTGTCAATCACCTGTCAATCACCCGTCAATCACCCATCAATCACCCGTCAATCACCCCCTGTCACTGCCACCCGTCAATCAGCCCCTAACCTGCCCCTTGCGGGCAATCTGATCACCCCCCCACACCAATAGATCGCCCACAGATCCGACATCAGATCACCTCCCAAATTCATTGTTTACATCTATTCTCTCCTCTAAACACCCACTAATTACCCATCAATCACCCATCAATCACCCCCTATCACCACTTGTCACTTTTACCTATCAGATCAGACCCTAATCTGCCCCTTGCGGGCACCCAATCACCCGCCCACATGCTCAGATTGCCCTCTGACCCCCCCTTATCAATTCACCAGTGCATTAATTACATCTGTTCTTCCCTGTAATAACCCACTGATCACCTGTCAATCACCTGCCAATCACCTATCACCCATCAATCACCCCCTGTCACCCCCTGTCACTGCCACCCATCAATCAGCCCCTAACCTGCCCCTTGCGGGCAATCTGATCACCCACCCACACCATTAGATCGCCCGCAAACCCGCCGTCAGATTACCTCCCAAATGTATCGTTTACATCTGTTATCTTCTCTAAACACCCACTAATTACCCATCAATCACCCCCTATCACCACCTGTCACTGTTACCTATCAGATCAGACCCTAATCTGCCCCTTGCGGGCACCCAATCACCCGCCCACACGCTCAGATTGCCCTCAGACCCCCCCCCTTATCAATTCGCCAGTGCATTAATTACATCTGTCCTTCCCTGTAATAACCCACTGATCACCTGTCAATCACCTGCCAATCACCTATCACCCATCAATCGCCCCCTGTCACTGCCACCCAACAATCAGCCCCTAACCTGCCCCTTGCGGGCAATCTGATCACCCACCCACACCAATAGATCGCCCGCAGATCCGACATCAGATCACCACCCAAGCGCAGTGTTTCCATCTATTCTCTCCTCTAAACACCCACTAATTACCCATCAATCACCCATCAATCACTCCCTATCACCACCTGTCACTGTTACCTATCAGATCAGACCCTAATCTGCCCCTTGCGGGCACCCAATCGCCCGCCTACACGCTCAGATTGCCCTCAGACCCCCCCTTATCAATTCGCCAGTGCAATATTTACATCTGTTCTCCCCTGTAATAACCCACTGATTACCTGTCAATCACCTATCAATCACCCATCAATCACCCCCTGTCACTGCCACCCATCAATCTCCCCCTGTCACTGCCACCCATCAATCACCCGCTGTCACTGCCACCCATCAATCAGCCCCTAACCTGCCCCTTGCGGGCAAACTGATCACCCACCCACACCAATAGATCGCCCGCAGATCCGACATCAGATCACCACCCAAGCGCAGTGTTTCCATCTATTCTCTACCCTAAACACCCACTAATTACCCATCAATCACCCCCTGTCACTGCTACCTATCAGATTAGACCCCTATCTGCCCCTAGGGCACTCAATCACCCGCCCACACCCTCAGAATGCCCTCAGACCCCAGCCCTGATCACCTCGCCAGTGCATTGCTTGCATCTATTCCCCCCTCTAATCACACCTTGAGACACCCATCAATCACCTCCTGTCACCCCCTAGCACACCTACCCATCAGATCAGGCCCCAATTTGCCCCGTGTGGGCTCCTGATCACTCGGCCAAACCCTCAGACCCCCTTCCGATCACCTCCCCAGTGCATGGATTGCATCTATTTTCCCCTCTAACCACCCCCTGAGACACCCATCAATCACCTCCTGTCACCCCCCTAGCACTCCTATCCATCAGATCAGGCCCAATACAACCTGTCATCTAAAAGGCCACCCTGCTTATGACCGGTTCCACAAAATTCGCCCCCTCATAGACCACCTGTCATCAAAATTTGCAGATGCTTATACCCCTGAACAGTCATTTTGAGACATTTGGTTTCCAGACTACTCACGGTTTTGGGCCTGTAAAATGCCAGGGCGGTATAGGAACCCCACAAGTGACCCCATTTTAGAAAAAAAAGACACCCCAAGGTATTATGTTAGGTGTATGACGAGTTCATAGAAGATTTAATTTTTTGTCAAAAGTTAGCGGAAATTAAATTTTATTGGTTTTTTTTCACAAAGTGTCATTTTTCACTAACTTGTGACAAAAAATAAAATCTTCTATGAACTCGCCATACACCTAACGGAATACCTTGGGGTGTCTTCTTTCTAAAATGGGGTCACTTGTGGGGTTCCTATACTGCCCTGGCATTTTAGGGGCCCTAAACCGCGAGGAGTAGTCTAGAAAACAAATGCTTCAAAATGACCTGTGAATAGGACGTTGGGCCCCTTAGCGCACCTAGGCTGCAAAAAAGTGTCACACATGTGGTACCGCCGTACTCAGGAAAAGTAGTATAATGTGTTTTGGGGTGTATTTTTACACATACCCATGCTGGGTGGGAGAAATTTCTATGTAAATGGACAATTGTGTGTAAAAAAATCAAACAATTGTCATTTACAGAGATATTTCTCCCACTTAGCATGGGTATGTGTAAAAATACACCCCAAAACGCATTATACTACTTCTCCTGAGTACAGCGGTACCACATGTGTGGCACTTTTTTACACCCTAAGTACGCTAAGGGGCCCAAAGTCCAATGAGTACCTTTAGGATTTCACAGGTCATTTTGCGACATTTGGTTTCAAGACTACTCCTCACGGTTTAGGGCCCCTAAAATGCCAGGGCAGTATAGGAACCCCACAAATGACCCCATTCTAGAAAGAAGACACCCAAAGGTATTCCGTACGGAGTATGGTGAGTTCATAGAAGATTTTATTTTTTGTCACAAGTTAGCGGAAAATGACACTTTGTGAAAAAAAACTATTAAAATCAATTTCCGCTAACTTGTGACAAAAAAATAAAAACTTCTATGAACTCACCATACTCCTAACGGAATACCTTGGGGTGTCTTCTTTCTAAAATGGGGTCATTAGTGGGGTTCCTATACTGCCCTGGCATTTTAGGGGCCCTAAACCGTGAGGAGTAGTCTTGAAACAAAAATGACCTGTGAAATCCTAAAGGTACTCATTGGACTTTGGGCCCCTTAGTGCAGTTAGGGTGCAAAAAAGTGCCACACATGTGGTATCGCCGTACTCGGGAGAAGTAGTACAATGTGTTTTGGGGTGTATTTTTACACATACCCATGCTGGGTGGGAGAAATACCTCTGTAAATGACAATCTTTTGATTTTTTTACACACAATTGTCCATTTACAGAGGTATTTCTCCCACCCAGCATGGGTATGTGTAAAAATACACCCCAAAACACATTGTACTACTTCTCCCGAGTATGGCGATACCACATGTGTGGCACTTTTTTGCACCCTAACTGCGCTAAAGGGCCCAAAGTCCAATGAGTACCTTTAGGATTTCACAGGTCATTTTGAGAAATTTCGTTTCAAGACTACTCCTCACGGTTTAGGGCCCCTAAAATGCCAGGGCAGTATAGGAACCCCACAAATGACCCCATTTTAGAAAGAAGACACCCCAAGGTATTCCGTTAGGAGTATGGTGAGTTCATAGAAGATTTTATTTTTTGTCAAAAGTTAGCGGAAATTGATTTTAATTGTGTTTTTTCACAGAGTGTCATTTTCCGCTAACTTGTGACAAAAAATAAAATCTTCTATGAACTCACCATACTACTAACGGAATACCTTGGGGTGTCTTCTTTCTAAAATGGGGTCATTTGTGGGGTTCCTATACTGCCCTGGCATTTTAGGGGCCCTAAACCGTGAGGAGTAGTCTTGAAACGAAATTTCTCAAAATGACCTGTGAAATCCTAAAGGTACTCATTGGACTTTGGGCCCTTTAGCGCAGTTAGGGTGCAAAAAAGTGCCACACATGTGGTATCGCCGTACTCAGGAGAAGTAGTATAATGTGTTTTGTGGTGTATTTTTACACATACCCATGCTGAGTGGGAGAAATATCTCTGTAAATGGACAATTGTGTGTAAAAAAAATTAACAAATTGTCATTTACAGAGATATTTCTCCCACCCAGCATGGGTATGTGTAAAAATACACCCCAAAACACATTATACTACTTCTCCTGAGTACGGCAATACCACATGTGTGGCACTTTTTTGCAGCCTAACTGCGCTAAGGGGTCCAAAGTCCAATGAGCACCTTTAGGCTTTACAGGGGTGCTTACAATTTAGCACCCCCCAAAATGTCAGGACAGTAAACACACCCCACAAATGATCCCATTTTGGAAAGTAGACCCTTCAAGGTATTCAGAGAGGGGCATGGTGAGTCCGTGGCAGATTTCATTTTTTTTTGTCGCAAGTTAGAAGAAATGGAAACTTTTTTTTTTTTTTTTTCTCTCACAAAGTGTAATTTTCTGCTTACTTGTGACAAAAAATAATATCTTCTATGAACTCACTATGCCTCTCAGTGAATACTTTGGGATGTCTTCTTTCCAAAATGGGGTCATTTGGGGGGTATTTATACTATCCTGGAATTCTAGCCCCTCATGAAACATGACAGGGGGTCAGAAAAGTCAGAGATGCTTGAAAATTGGAAAATTCACTTTTGGCACCATAGTTTGTAAACGCTATAACTTTTACCCAAACCAATAAATATACACTGAATGGGTTTTTTTTTATCAAAAACATGTTTGTCCACATTTTTCGCGCTGCATGTATACAGAAATTTTGCTTTATTTGAAAAATGTCAGCACAGAAAGTTAAAAAAATCATTTTTCTGCCAAAATTCATGTCTTTTTTGATGAATATAATAAAAAGTAAAAATCACAGGAGCAATCAAATAGCATCAAAAGAAAGCTTTATTAGTGACAAGAAAAGGAGCCAAAATTCATTTAGGTGGTAGGTTGTATGAGCGAGCAATAAACCGTGAAAGCTGCAGTGGTCTGAATGGAAAAAAAGTGGCCGGTCCTTAAGGGGTAGAAAGCCCTAGGTCCTCAAGTGGTTAAACAATACCAGTTGCCTGGCAGCCCTGCTGATCTACTTGACTGCAGAAGTGTGTGAATCACACCAGAAACAAGCATGCCGGTAATCTTATCAGATCTGACAATAATGTCAGAAACACCTGATCTGCTGCATGCTTGTTCAGGGTTTATGGCTGAAAGTATTAGAGGTAGAGCATCAGCAGGCCAACCAGGCAACTGGTATTGTTTAAAAGGAAATAAATATGGCAGCCTCCATATTCTTCTCACTTCAGTTGCCCTTTAATGCAGGACTGCCTGAGGGTCTGAAGATCATGGACAGTATTGGCTTTTAGCCTTGTCCTTTCTTAACAGAAGAGATCTCCAAATTCTCTTAATGATAATATCTACAGTAGATAGTAAAATTTGCATATTCTTTGCAATGTTATGTTGAGGAATGTTATCCTCATCCTGCCCTCTTCACTTCTGAGAGACTCAGCCTCTTGAAAATGCACTTTTTATATTCCTGACCTCTTCCTAATGAACATAATTTGTTTTGTGAGGTTTTTTTTTGTTCTGTTGTTGCTCTATGCCAACCAAGGGCATAGCAATAGGGGGTGCAGAGGTTGCAACCGCATCGGGGCCCTTGGGCCAGAGGGGCCCCGAGGAGCTCTCCCTCAAATTCAGTATTAGCTTTCTATTGGTCCTGTGCTCATAATAATCACTTCTATAAGTACTTTGAATAGTGGTAATCATTAACAAGCTGTCCCCCTTCCCCTTCTTGCACCTCTGACACTGTAGTTACCATTGGCAGGTTTTGGTGCACCGTATCGATTGTTATGTATAGAGTGCTTGGGGGGCCCCATTGTAAAACTTGCATCGGGCCCACAGCTCCTTAGCTACGCCACTGATCACAACATTTGTAAAGTGTGGAGCTGGACTGAGAAAATGAGAAAATATTTATTGTTAATAAAATGTATCATTTTCAGTACCTGATGCATTGCTTTTGTTCTGTTTTACATTATATACAGTGTTAAAAAGTGTACCAGAGCAGAAAAATAAAAAGATTTTATACATACCTGGGGCTTACTCCAGCCCCATCCGCCTGGATTGCTCCCATGCCGCCATCTTCCGATGTCTGCAGCTCCGGTAGCGGGTCCCCGCACTTCTGTCAGTCAGAGCCAGTCTAAGGTAAGAGAAGTGCGCTGTTTGCTTAACTCTTCAGCAGCTGCTGGAGAGATACGTAGAGGGCGCACTTCTCCTGCATAGACTGGACGCAATGACTGAAGTGCGGGGACCCGGTTCCCGAAGCTGCAGGCAGCAGAGGATGGCGGTGTGGGAGCGATCCAGGCGGATGGGGCTGGAGAAAGCCCCAGGTATGTATAAAATCTTTTTATTTTTTTCCGCTCTAAGTACCTTTAAAAGATCAGATGCAAATCATGACCTTCTGTCGTAATATGTATTTTTAACAGCATCACAACTTTATTTGAAAGAGAAGTTGTAGAAAAAGTACACTCACAGTAAAACAATAATCTTAATATTGAATAAAAATAGACATCTGTTTTCAAACTGAAATGTAGTACCATTTCACCCCCAAGGGCTTTTTACCTTAACGGACAAGAGCAATTTTCACCTGTCAGCGCTCCTTCCTTTTATTCGCCAATAACTTTATAGATACTTATCACAACAAAATGATCTATACCTTGTTTTTTTCACCATCAATTAGGCTTTCTTTGGGTGGTACATTGTGCTAAGAATTATTTTATTCTAAATGCATTTTAACAGGAATGATAAGCAAAAAATGTAAAAACAAAATATTATTTCTCAGTTTTTGGCTATTATAGTTTTATAAATTATAAATAAAAACGTGCTACTGTGAATAAAACCCACATATTTTATTTGCCCATTTGTCCCGGTTATTACAATGTTTAAATTATTTTCCCTAGTACAATGTATGGCCCAGCAGGGCCTGAGAAAAAAAATCGTCCCAGCAGGGCCTGAGAAATCCTCCTGCGTGGCATAGCCCGAGCTCAGCTCGGGCTTACCGCCAGGAAGGTTAAGAGGGAAATTTTAAAATGGCAGGTGGGCGGGTAGTGGTTAATGTCCATCTCCAAAGCCCATATCTATCAATTCTAGTAAAACCTTTGCTAATCAATCTTTATCTTGGTAGTAGCCTCCAGCAGGGAGAAGTCATCTAGGTCCAATCAATTTGAAATTTGGCAACAGGTATTGCTTTCAAATGTAATGCTACCCCACAGTCTGCTGTGTTACATTGTAATGTACTGTGCTGTAATGTTACCCCATAGACTTGTGTGTTGTGCTGTAATGTTACCCCATAGTTTTGTGTGTTGCCCTGTACTGCTACCCCATAGTCCAGTGTGTTGTAATGTTACCCCATAGTCTGGTGTGCTACATTATGATGTGTTGTGTGTTGCACTGTTTACCCCATAGTCTTGTGTGTCGCGCTGTAATGTTACCCCATACTGTAGACTTGAATGCTGCACTGTAATGCTATCCCATATTCTAGTGTGTTGCGCTATAATGCTACCCCAAAGTCTTGTGTGTTGCGCTGTAATATTACACCATAGTCTTGTGTGTTGTGCTATAACTGGCTACCAATTAATGAAAGGATTCAGTTCAAACTCTTAACCTTAACCTACAAAGCTCTCCACAATCTCTCTCCCCTGTACATCTCCTCACTAGTCTCCAGATACCAACCCAACCGCAATCTCAGATCTGCACATGAGCTTCTTCTATCCTCTTCTACAATTACCTCCTCACATTCACGTGTACAAGACTTCTCACGTGCCTCACCCCTCCTCTGGAATGCCCTTCCACAACACATCCGCCACTCTTCCACCTTTGAAATCTTTATATGCTCCCTCAAAACCCACCTTTTCCGACAAGCATATTCTCTAGCTTAGGCCATGCACCCACTAAATAACCTAATTATGCACTGCTTGAACCATATACTGTATACATCCCCACCTCTTGTTTCCACCCCATTCCTTTAAATTGTAAGCTCGCAAGAGCAGGGTTCTCACCCTTTTGTGTCATGTACTGTTATTAATTTAATTGCTTGCACACTGTTAGACATTTATACATTTTAGTCATCATGTTAAATCAAATTGTTATCAGCAGTGCTGTATCTTGTATCAGTGTTTATATTTGATGTATATCATTGTCTGTATCATTATGTATCCCTTGTTTGTTTTCTTACATTGTACAGCGCCACGGAATATGTTGACGCTTTATAAATAAATAATAATAATAATAATAATAATAATATAATGTGGCAGACAGCACATATGCCAGCAACAAACAGAACACAACTTCCCATGCATATGGTTTTGCACAGCACCACAGTGCACATTCTTCTGGAAAACAGACAGCATTGCCATCTATCAAATACCAACATGCCTCCACACCAGATCACAGAGCATGTCATACAGACATACAATACACCAGACCCAGGTATAGGTTTCACTGAATGCAAGCATTGCCACTACACATATATGTGCACCCTAAATGTGCATGTACTGTATGCTTTGTGCTCATGCAAACATTTATTCAATTTTTTAGAAAAACGAATGCACAGGAAATAGTGTGACGATACATTAGGCTAGAAGCTGCAGATGAGGAGAGATGAATGGCAGGAAAATTTCCCAACCTCTTACTGAAAGATAATGTTTCTGATTGTCTTTCATCTTTTCCGGAAGACTTGCTGAAAGCAAATCTTAGTTAAATTAAAGAACAGAATGTCACGCCGCTCTCTCAGGAATATGGCAATACAATGACAACTTTCCTTTTAGGTAGCCCACATTTTTTTCTTTAAAATTGTTGGAATAGTATTAGTCACTGTTGCAAGACAACAACATAAACACCACAGGTACCATGATGAGGAGCACCAAATGGTCTTACTACAGAGAAGAGGACTGGCTCTACAGCTTCTCAAACATGTATAGCAGCTACAGCTGATTGAATTACTATCAGTATTTATTGGATTTATATAGTGCCAGCATATTACAGAGTACTGGACAATAAATAAGGTTACAGGCAATGATAATGCAGTGACAGACAACACAATACAGGTAATCCAGGCAATAAGCAGTAAGATACACAATGCCAGATCATGCACTGGAGAAGTAGTCCCAATTTTTCAGGCTCACGTTATTCTGTAAGCAGGATGCACAATTAGGTAGGACACACAAGGAGAGAGGGCCCTGCCAAAGGCTTACAATCTAAAGGTAGATGGTGGTGACATAACAGGAGGGGAGCTGCATGCATCGAGAGGTTCTCAGCAGCCAGAGTTAGGGTATTGGCGAGATGGGGTAGGCCATCTTGAAGAGGAGAGTTTTAAGAGTTTATCTGAAGGAGGCAGCAAAACTGATTGGCAGTGGGAAAGAGTTCCACAAGATGTGGGGCTGCTCTATTGAAGTACTGTAGATGTGCATGGGAAAGCGAGATGTGTGTGCTTGTTAGAGGAGGTTGTTGGAGGAGTGGAGTGGATAGCCAGCTATTATACAAGTCTAAAGCCTTGTATATACACTAAACTGTACTGGGATGAGATGGCTGTTTATGGCCGGTTTCATACTGTGGACCGGCGGTAACGGTGCAATGCAATCGGTTGATCACATCGCACTGCAGCACAGAAAATAGCTTTTGGGGATTTCCGCATGAATACACGGTAATCCCCTCTCTAGCCGAAAGCCAAGCAGGATGTGAGGCTCTCTAGCACTCACTTCCTGTGGCAAAAATACGAATTACATGGAAGTGTTACTTACACTTACATGCACACGCGCAGCTACCATGACGTGAAAACCATTTCAAAAAGCTGTGTGGCCATAGATTTACATGACTTCCGGTCCGCCGCACGTCACCACAAAAGCTGGCCGCACGTCACCATGCAAGCTGGCCGCCAACATGCAGATTCCCTAGCTTCAGCCGTGCAGCAAAAATGTCATTTCCGGCGCATCGTATCACACCACTCAGGTATGAACAGCCCCATTGCTGAGTATTACCTTGCAACGCAACTAAAACGCCCCAGTGTGAAAGGGGGCTGAGGCTTTACAGGTGTCCCACAAGGTTATTAGATCCAGCAAACCAGGTCTTTAAGCAATGGCAACAGTTGAGTGATTTGTTCCTCGTCTTACCCTGACCACTAGAAGTTGCTCCTGTGACCATTTGCGCTCTGTGCTTGCGCAGTTCACAAAGACTTGAGGCACAATGCACCCGCACATGTGCAGAAGCCAGTGACCGAGCTGAAGGTCGCGATCTTACAGAGGGGACAACGGCAGCCTGGAGAACAGGGGAACTTCGGTGCTGGAATGGTTAGGCTACTAGGGGCTGAAAGATGCCCCAGGTAATTAAAGCTGCACTCTTTTCTTTCACCTAATGTATCCTTTAACTTACTTCAGTCCACACGGTTTTGGTACCTCAAGGACCAGAGACTTTTTTCCCTCACTCTGTGATAACTGTGATTGGTTCACAGTGATCCACAGAGCCAATGAATCTGGCTCCTGAAAGGAGCACAAAACCCAGCTGCAATTAGAAAATGGTTGGCAACATGCCTAGATCCATCTTCTTATGTAAGTACTCAGTGCTAGTTATAATTACTTGATGATGATCTCAAATAAGGTTTACCACTTTATGTAATACAACCAGAGCAGGATCATCCACAAGGCAAACCTAGGCAGTTGCCTAGGGCCTGAAGAGAGTCTAGGGGCCTGCTGGGCACTAGCACTCACCAAATCTGTCAAAAAAAGCCAGATGAACATCAGCGGTTGGTAAAAACGTCTCTCTTGCCTTGGGTCCAATTTCATCTTAATCCTTTTCGGGATACTACAAATATTCCCCCTCATAAAAACTGTTAGACCTCTTTCACATTGCATTCCGATCGCGGTTGTGCTTGCTTTGAGCTTTTTTTTAACGCTTTTTTTCCCTCCCCTTCCCGGCGATTTCTGTGAAGTGGCAGTTTTGGTAAATGTTTTTGTAAACACCTTTGCAGAGCGATTTCGTTTTTTCACTTCCTGACGTTAGTCAGGAAGTGAACTCTTTGATCCATAAAAGAATAAATACAATGAATTTATTCTTAAAAACGCGAACGCAATCGCTGCACAAATCGATTTTGTGAGCTTTTTGCGTTTTTCCTATACCTTCCATTGAGGCAAATCGCCTCAAAAATGGTCCATGCATCGCTTCTCTGAGCGGAACGGAAAGGAACCGCTCAAATGTGAATAGAGAATAATTGCACAAGCGCTTTCAGGGCGATTTGGAAAAACTCCAAAAGCACCTCCAGTGTGAACGAGCCCTAATAGGATTAGCATTCAGGAGTCACTCTCTTCATTAGTTGATGAGAGTCAGGAGGGGACTGCAACACAAAAACTATTGAGCATAAGGAGGCAGTGTTATTATTTTTGGCAATTTAATTTTTTGGCTAGTCTTAGCTGGCTGGCTACACATAGTAAAATAGAGATTATACTTTTTAATAAGCATAAATTGTAGAATGAATATGTATCAGTAATAGGCTGTATGTTATGTTAATGTTTTGGTAAAAGTGGAGATACATTTTAATAACTGTAGGAACGATTGTCTACTGAAAAGGAATGTTCATAATGTTTTCCCCTTCTGGCAATGAATTCTGAACACGCTTTTTTTTGTACAGAACCATTTTTTATTGTGTCTTTTTAAATAGCAATGGTATAAAAGCAAAGCGTAGCGTCTGACCTGCTGCTTCCACACTTGACTCCCTGTTGTATTTTGAACTTCACGTCCAGCAGCACTTGTAAAAGAATTTGTCAGCATCTGTCATTCTGCTGGCCGGACTGTGTGTTCTTTGGGGCTTGTGCCTAGAGCTTACCACAACGCGTGTATACAGTTTATATTTGGATATCTGATCCATCTCTATAGAGACTTCTGAGAAGCCAGTGTTATCATATCTCATCGGCTCAATAGTGGCATTGCACCAAATCATAAGACGTTTGACATGTATTTATTATCAACAAGCGGTGACGTCAGCCATTGTTGCCTGACGGCCAAGGCGTTTGGAGCAACACACAAATCTGGGAAGAGGAAAACAGTAACACAGTTTTCTTGCAGTCACTGCACTTTATTTAAATATAAAATAAATAAAATAGTTCCAGAGTTAGGATTAATTCTTAAAGTAAACCTGAGACAAATGAAAAAGTTGGCTTTTACTTACATGAAGCTTCTTCCAGCCCAATGTAGACTGTTGGGTCCCCACTGTTGTTCCACTTTCAATCCCATTAAAGTCTGTGCCCCAGCTGGGCTACTGGGCATGCACTGTCTCTGCCACGCGACTCATCGACTATGCTCCCGTAGCAAGGAGCGGCCTGCGCATGCACAGTTAGTTGAGACTTGTAGATTTTATTGTGATAGCAAATAACCATAAAATCACCTTATCCCCCTCTTAAAAATGAACCACAGCCCTGTCACACTCAGCTGAAGATATTATGGTTACTCTAATGCTGCGTACTCACCGCTCAACGGTCCTGCGACGTCCCCTTGTTGACAGTCATCAACAACACCTCTTCCTGTAGGCGGGTGTGCAAGACGTCACGTGATGATACACGCTGAGAGCGAACGAGACTTCCAGTGAGTTGTCGGGGATCTTAGTGATCTGATCCGACGTGACGGTCGTTATTGCGACGCAACACTAAGTGACGTTACATGGTCTTGCACGCCTGTACTTATGTTGTGATATCGCGGAAACGACCACTTGGCGCTCAAAAAACCGCTAGTCAGATGGAAAACTGTTGACAAAATTGCGACGTGGGTACTTAGCTTAAAGGGGAACTTCAGCCTAAACAAACATACTGTCATCAAGCTACATTAGTTATGTTAATTAGAATAGATAGGTAATATAATCTCTTACCCACCCTGTTTTAAAAGAACAGGCAAATGTTTGTGATTCATGGGGGCTGCCATCTTTGTCATGGGGGCAGCCATCTTTTTGGTTGAAAGGAGGTGACAAGGAGCAGGAGACACAGTTCCAACTGTCCTGTGTCCTGATTATCCCTCCCAGCTGCACACGCTAGGCTTCAAATGTCAAATTCAAGATGTAAACAAAAAGAAATTGCACCAAAACAGCAGAACGAGAGCAACAACATCAGAAATCCCATCATGCTTTGCACAGCATCAGGGGAAAAAAGTCCGGGCAGTTTTCTTCTGTGCAGCTAAAAATGAGGCTTGTATAAGAGAATCAAAGTTCTGATGCTGTGAAACTGTTAAAGAAACACCAAGCCTTTTCAGTGCTGCTGAGTCGATTTTTAGTCCGGAGGTTCACTTTACCAAATAATCAATCAGATAGCAACTTCACAGCAAGCAACCTCCCCCATTTCATACATGCACAATGCTAGCCAGCAAGCTCAGACACTTGGCCACCATGACCATAAGAATAGTCCAGTTCAGCATGCTACTGTAGTGCAATTGCAGAGGATGAATTGCTGCTCAGGAACAACCTGATTTGCTTTGGGAGTCTGCACCTCTGTTGCAGTAATGTCCATCAATGTGTACGTTCGAAGCATCAGTATAACACACAACAGTTCACTTATTAATGCACAATGTTCAGTCAAACATGGTTCTAGGGACCCGATCCGGCCATGTGGGCTCTCATCATCACCTACGAATTGTCCCACAAACGAATTCCATTCCACTGCTATTGTAGAGCAATTACAGAAAATTAGACATTTATCAATTATATGATTGTTCAGGATTGATTGGGCCTACCAGGTTCCCTGTTTTCATACAATACGATCTGAAAAATCTGATAAAACATACGCTCTTTCATTAAAAATTTTACCGTTAAAGGGCACTTTCAAGTCTGAATTTATTGAGAGGAAGAGTTTAAAGTGCAATTTAAAGCAGAATTCAAATTTGTACATCTGATTGCTTTTCGTTTACGTTTTTAATGTACAGTGCATAAACCTGAATTCACACTGAAACTTGCATATAAATTGCAGAATATATACTCTTTTTTTTTTTTCATTTTGCGTTGCTGCTTTTTTAGAAGAGCCTTCCCAGACTACTTGGAAACATGTTGACCCCCAAATGAGGTTGATTCATTAAGAACAATAGCGTGAGTAACCAGCTATTGGCAACGTAGCATGCTTTATTAAGTTTGCTCAGAGGAACGCTCGCTATGCTGAGCATAGCGCGCGTGAGTAACTTACGCCAGTTATATCTTCATAGTGAGCGCTCTGCTCATCCCACCCTGAGCTCCTTTGGGTCCAGTGGCTTCAAAGGATGAGATCCCTGCACTTTGTTTGGCCCAATAGGCTACCTGTTTAGTGACAAGCAGAGCGCCCGTTATGAAGATGTAGCATAAGCTACTAGCGCTCGCTATGCACAGCATATCCTGAACAATCGTGGCCCTCGAGGTCCTACAACATCCTCTTTGCCCCTCTCCTGGTCCCTCTGGCAATCGGCGACTCTCATGTGAAGTCATGCATGTGTGCCCCTGCCATGTGCCCATTGCGTCATCACGCCGGTCGTCGTAAGCCTCATGTGCATGCGTGGTTCAGTCTTTAGAGAACCGCGCATGTGCAGGAGGATTACGGCGACTGGCGTGATGACTCAGCAGCAGGGGCGCGCACGCACAACTTCACCAGAGGGTTGGCAATTACCGGAGCCGCCAGCGGGAACAGGAGAGAGGAGAGAAGGATGCCGGAGGAACTCGTTGGCTACCTGGTGTTGGAGAAAGCCCCAGGTAAGTCCAAATTTTGTCTTTATACAGCGGCCGGGGTCCCTTTAAAGAAAATGTTAATTTGTTTTTTTTTTAATATCTTGTGAAAATCCATTATACTTTTGTGAAAATGTTCACGCGAAAATGAGTTTGGAGAAACTTTGAGCTCATCTGTAGTAATGAACATGCTGCCCTGCTTTACCTCCTGAGGAGTTCTCTGTGAGACAAGCAGGCACAGTTTCCAGTGCAGCAGAAAGTTTTATTACAGTGTTGGGGACAGTATGTCCTTGTGCCTACATTACACCTTACTATACAAAATGTTCATTGTGGGCAAATAGCTAGGCAACAAAACTCAGCACCAAACACAGAGCTGACTGCTCAGACAGAAACAACTGATACGGCACTTTAGATAGGACACAAAGATGATTAAACAGATGGGCTGATTGCCCTGATTTGCGTGTCATTTCTAAACTGCACAAGAAACTATCATAATTTTTGCAATATATCCCATATATCCAGCCATTGGCTACGTTAGTAAGGGCAGTTTGTATGAATGGCTAGGGCAGTGGTGCTGGCCCGAGGGCCGAACTTTAAATCAAGAAAAATCTCGAGGGCCGGAACACATGCATACAAATTTTCGATGTAAAACTTTAAACGTTTTTCTAGTAACAGTTAACATGGTGTTGGAAATGGAAAGAAAACGACAATATAAGAATTGTTGTACTCACCATTTGATGCACATTTTCTTAATGAGAAGTTTGCGGCTGTTTTTCAGAAACCAATTTCTGGATATTTGGCTCCAAATTTGTAACATTTATTCTTAATACAGAATGAAGATGATCATCTGTGATGCGAGAACGTGAGCCAGTTTCTGTGTGGGGCTGCCCGCTCTGTGTGGGACTGAGGGGGCTGTCTGCTCTGTGTGGGGCTGAGGGGGCTGTCAGCTCTGTGTGGGGCTGAGGGGGCTGCCCTGTCTGTGTGGGGCTGAGTGGGCTGCCCTGTCTGTGTGGGGCTGAGGAGGCTGCCCTGTCTGTGTGGGGCTGAGGAGGCTGCCCTGTCTGTGTGGGGCTGAGGAGGCTGCCCTGTCTGTGTGGGGCTGAGGAGGCTGCCCTGTCTGTGTGGGGCTGAGTGGGCTGCCCTGTCTGTGTGGGGCTGAGGGGGCTGCCCTGTCTGTGTGGGGCTGAGTGCGCTGCCCTGTCTGTGTGGGGCTGAGGAGGCTGCCCTGTCTGTGTGGGGCTGAGGAGGCTGCCCTGTCTGTGTGGGGCTGAGTGGGCTGCCCTGTCTGTGTGGGGCTGAGTGGGCTGCCCTGTCTGTGTGGGGCTGAGGAGGCTGCCCTGTCTGTGTGGGGCTGAGTGGGCTGCCCTGTCTGTGTGGGGCTGAGGAGGCTGCCCTGTCTGTGTGGGGCTGAGGAAGCTGCCCTGTCTGTGTGGGGCTGAGGAGGCTGCCCTGTCTGTGTGGGGCTGAGGAGGCTGCCCTATCTGTGTGGGGCTGAGGAGGCTGCCCTGTCTGTGTGGGGCTGAGTGGGCTGCCCTGTCTGTGTGGGGCTGAGGGGGCTGCCCTGTCTGTATGGGGCTGAGTGGGCTGCCCTGTCTGTGTGGGGCTGAGGAGGCTGCCCTGTCTGTGTGGGGCTGAGGAGGCTGCCCTGTCTGTGTGGGGCTGAGTGGGCTGCCCTGTCTGTGTGGGGCTGAGTGGGCTGCCCTGTCTGTGTGGGGCTGAGGAGGCTGGCCCTGTCTGTGTGGGGCTGAGTGGGCTGCCCTGTCTGTGTCGGGCTGAGGAGGCTGCCCTGTCTGTGTGGGGCTGAGAGGGCTGGCCTATCTGTGTGGGGCTGAGTGGGCTGCCCTGTCTGTGTGGGGCTGAGGAGGCTGCCCTGTCTGTGTGGGGTTGAGGAGGCTGCCCTGTCTGTGTGGGGCTGAGTGGGCTGCCCTGTCTGTGTGGGGCTGAGGAGGCTGCCCTGTCTGTGTGGGGCTGAGGAGGCTGCCCTGTCTGTGTGGGGCTGAGTGGGCTGCCCTGTCTGTGTGGGGCTGAGTGGGCTGCCCTGTCTGTGTGGGGCTGAGGAGGCTGGCCCTGTCTGTGTGGGGCTGAGTGGGCTGCCCTGTCTGTGTCGGGCTGAGGAGGCTGCCCTGTCTGTGTGGGGCTGAGAGGGCTGGCCTATCTGTGTGGGGCTGAGTGGGCTGCCCTGTCTGTGTGGGGCTGAGGAGGCTGCCCTGTCTGTGTGGGGTTGAGGAGGCTGCCCTGTCTGTGTGGGGCTGAGTGGGCTGCCCGCTCTGTGTGGGGCTGAGGAGGCTGCCCGAGGAGGAGAGGATCGGGTGGTATTGTGTAGTAAAGTATCGGCGTAGTCCCGCGCATACTTGCAAATGTGCTGGTATTCAGCCCCGGGTAGCGCTGGGATAGTTAGAAAGCCTCGCTCATTGGTTAGTGCAGGAACCTTCCTCCAATAGGAATCAGCCTAATTCCTATTGGAGGAAGGTTCCTGCACTACCCAATGAGCGAGGCTTTCTAACTATCCCAGCGCTACCCGGGGCTGAATACCAGCGTGTATGCGCGGGACTACGCCGATACTTTACTACGCAATACCACCCGATCCTCTACCCCTCCGCGGGCAGCCTCCTCAGTCTCCCCCAGCCTCCCCATCCGCAGGACACCGCCGCGCGGGCCACAGAAACTGGCCTCGCGGGCCACAAATGGCCCGCGGGCCGTAGGTTGGGCACAGCTGGGCTAGGGCATAAACTAGAGTGAACTTAAAGGACACCCGAAGTGAAATAAACTAATGAAATAAACAATTAATTGTATCTATCTTCTTTCTCCTAAAAATGACTTTTTGATATATTCCACAGTTTTATTTTATGTTTAAATCTACTTTTTAAGTTTTAGGCTGGTTTCACAGTGGGACGTTGCGTTTTAGGGGACGTTATGGTCGCATAACGTGCCCCGGGCCCTAACGCAACGCCTGGTGGTGTTGGAGCAGGACGCTACCAAGAGCCGCGTTACAAGCAGCTCTTGGTGCGCCTGCTCTGTCGGAGGCACTGCGGTGACCACGTGAGCAGAGCTCTCCGCATCACGTGGTCCCGCCAGCCAATCCGCGGCCACTCAAGGATGTAAACACTGCAAGTGCAGTGAATAATAAGTAGCCATGTGCCTGGCTACGTAGCGACCTCTCCCCGCCTCCTCTCCGCCCATAAAATGAAAAAAACAAACCCTACTGAGCATGTGCAAATTGTCTAACGCGGCTTAGCCGCGTGTAAAGTACTGCATGCAGTACGTTATGTAGACGTGCTGCGTTACAATGTATTGATTTTTCATTGCTGCTCTAACGTGCGCCTGTAACGTCCCACTGTGAAACCAGCCTTAACTGTTTTATTGTTTTTGCTCAATGACACATTCATTGAAGTATGCCAGAGCTAAAATATATGAACTATTAACCCTTTTTAGCTCTGTCCTGCTCCCAGAAGCCATTTTCTACTAGGAAAGTGTTTTATAGTTGGAATTTCTTATCAGTGAGGGCCACACTGTATTCACTTCCTGTCTAAGTCAGGAATGAGTCAACCACTTACATACCTGATATTTAACTCTTTCAGGCAGAGAAAGAAAAAAGGAACCCAGCATAGTTATTAGTGTGCTTGGCACTATACATACACATGTCTATCTCGTCATGTCATACGTCACTTCGGGTATCCTTTAATCAACAGGGGAGTTAGTAGAGAGTTATTTACCAGACCTGACTGTGATGTATTCTATCTGAATTATTGACTTTTTTTCAATTCCAATGTTTGTTTATCACAGCACTATTCACTGATTAACTGGCC
The DNA here is from genome assembly GCF_040937935.1 of Hyperolius riggenbachi. Lineage (NCBI taxonomy): Eukaryota > Metazoa > Chordata > Amphibia > Anura > Hyperoliidae > Hyperolius > Hyperolius riggenbachi. Next base: position 126,544,490 of record NC_090648.1, read on the forward strand.
TCTATTCACTGACTACAGTTGTACATCAACATATTTATCACATCTAGCTGGAGTAATACAGAGGATCCTTTAGGCCTCTTTCACACTAAACGCTGAAAAACAGATGTGTTTTAAAGAGAACCTGAGGCAGGGCGGCAGATGGGACACCCCCATGCAGCTATCTACCCCCCCCCCCCCCCAACCGCCGTGCTATAGCCCCCCGAAATTAGCAAAAATGTTTGTCGCTATTCCGGAAGGTAAGGGAGGAGAGAGGTATTGCTTGCTCAAAATGTCCACTGGGGGTGTTCTTGCAGGCTGTATCTCCCAGCTGTATCTCCCTGGCCACACCCCTGGCCACTCCCCCACCTCCCTGCCAGCTGGGAGAGAATCTCTCTCTCCTTCCAGCGTTGTGACCCCAGAGGTCACGAAAGTGAAAGAAAGGACATGCAGGCCAACGGAGTGCGGGGATGATCTGCCCAGCCCCCCGGATGAGGTAGCCTAATGCGTTGTGAAAAGCTTTTGAAGAAAGGTCCACTATCGTGAAAATCATAGCATTTAAAATACATATCAACACAAACAAATATAATGCGAATTGTCCTATAGGGAAACATGGACACTGGGCTGCATCTCAGTTGTCCGTTCAGTTATAACTGATAGCAGCTGATTTAGAGTGAATGGACCCTTATTCAAGAGACAATAATCAGAGGTAAGTCTGGGTATCCAATCCCATGACTCAGTCCAAAAATACGATATAGAAAAAGAAAGCAAGTCAGGCAGGAGGACACATACAGTGATTTGTGCATCAGAATTTCTGGATATAAGAAATAAAATCACTTTCTAATCACCATTGTTAATTGGATTTCTACCTGACCACATGAAAAGTTATACTTTATTATTTCTATGGCCAGATATATAAACGCTTATTAAACGCCTATGGTTTTTCAGAGCCTTTGAAAACTTAAAGAGGAACTGTAGTAAAAATAACATAATGAATAAAATTACTTATCTTTTTACAATATTAATTTATAAATTATTTAGTCCCGCTTGGTTACCTCTGTGGTTTGTTTAGTTACCGAGAGTTTTAAAGCTGGTAGAAAATATAATTGGTCTCCCAGAATGCTCTGAATAGAGAGGAGGGGTTAATAAACCTAGGCTAAGCATCAATAGGAGGGCGGAGTTACATATCAATATACAGCAATATATAAATATAGGAAATGACCATAAAAGTGGGTATCCTGAATAATTTACTAAATTGTACTATATGGTTTCCACAGTAAATTGAATGAGTGTAGAAGAAGGCAAATACCTTTGATATGGTTAAAAATTCATCGGGAGCAAAAGTAACGTCAGACTATTATGAGCAGATGCTCTTGTGAGTTATAGAAGTGGCATCTGAAGGCTGAATGAGATCCAGTTTTAGGTCTAATGACTCTTATTTCGCTGTGCAGTCTGCATTCCTGCTGCATCCTTCCAAGTCATTTTGGTTAGTGCTGACCTTTGCAATGCACTTTCAAAATTTGGAAATTCACACAGCTGCGAGCTATGCATTATGATGAATCACGCTGTCAAATAAAAGGCCAGCGAGGAAACAGCGGGCAGCCACTGATGTTCGCGGCAAAAGTGTGATTCCTGCAAATAACTGAAATTAAAACCCACTCCATGCTGATGGTGGCTGTCTGATAAATAGAGCGCAGAGGAGCAAACAATAATTATCCATAAGGGCTTATTATACATGAAGACAAGCTATGAAAACTGGATTCAGTTTTAAGACTGCTTACAGCCATCCATGAAAGAAGTCTGTTGATGTTCAGATGGAACAATTATTGAATGTCTTCAAAAGCATCTCCTGGAGTCCTGAGCTCTTTGGCCAGTTCAGTCATCTGTTTAAAACCTGTTCTACCATTCATCCATCATCCAGCTCTGACCAGCCAATAACTCACACTCTCCATGCGGGAACATTGACAGATGTAGCAAACAGCCAATAGGGAGAGCCACACAGCCAATAGGTAGAGTCTGCTTCTCACCTGATTTGGTCCGATATCCTGGAGGGCGGGTCTTTAGTCTGGCAGAACAGGATAAATTGCATAAGGCTTTTCTGCATCCTTTTAGATTTGAATATCTGTATGCTCTTATACAAAAGAGCTTCCCCTGGTGGCTGCAGCACATCTAAAGGGATGCAGGGGACAGACTCACAGCTTCCTGCCTTACCGCTGCTCCATAGCAGGTCATTGAGACTTACCGAGCAGGGCTTAGTGAATAGAAGCATGTTTGTCCGGTAAATGACCAAACTTCTACCGGCATGTGGGAAATCTTAGTGAATTTGGAAAAAACAGTGTAAAATACAGAATGTGGTATTTTAGCGACATAAATCATTTTACTGAACTGCCCTTAGTGAATTGAGGCCATTGTGACCCCTTTGTGAGTACACACACTACTTTAAATGGGAACAAGTTCAGTTCAGAAGGTTTTTACTACTCCTGGTACACTTTAACAGACTTGTCTTCATCTGCATCAGAATTGCAGCCAGCTCTCTGGAGTCTGATACTCACGGTATGTAAGATGTTTGAATGAGAGAGGCATAATAAGCAATATGTTTCTCAAAGAATGCTTTTCAAGAAAGTCTCATGATTTTCCTGAAAAGATGACAAATAAAAAGATTTTGAAGTGTATTTAGTGAGTTGGGTTACAGAACTGAAAGCCCTGGAAATCAACTGAACTTTTTTTCAAATGCAGAAGACTTGGAACCGTAATCTTCTCTGCAGGGAAAGGCCTGCCAAAATCTCTGTAGTGGACAGCCTGCCAAAAGTGCTCTAAAGTGCAGTGACAAGTAATCCAGGAAGTAAAAAAAGCACAGCATAAAACCATTCAACAGAGGCGGCCTTAGAGTACGCGGGACCTGGGGCGAGTGCTGTATGCGGGGCCTAGAGCCATATGTGTAGGATATACTGTAGGACCACACTCACAGGCTTTTAAAGGGAACCTTAATATAAGTAAAAAACAAAACCAGTTTAACTTACCTGGGGCTTCTACCTGCCCCCTGCAGCTGCCCTGTGCCTGCATTGTCATTGAGCGATGATCGCTCAGCAAACCTCCAGTCCCCCGCAGCGCCCCTCTTTCAGTCGGGCGACTCACCAAGTCGCTGTCCACTGCACTGCCGCCGGAGAGATACGTAGAGAGCGCACTTCTCTTGGCCGCGACTGGAGGAAGTTATGGGACCAGTACTGGAGTTGCTGGCAGCGGAGGACGGTGGCGTGGGAGCGATCCATGCGCATGCGGCTGGAGGAAGCCCCAGGTATGTATAAAACTTTTTTTCTCCCATCTCGGGTACACTTTAAGTAAAGTGCTCAGTGCTATTAAGAAAATAGATGCGTGACACGGTGGCATAGAGGTTAGCTCTCTCGCCTTGCAGCGCTGGGCCCCCAGTTTGAATCCCAGCCGGGTCAACATCTGCAAGGAGTTTGTATGTTCTCCCCGTGTTTGCATGGGTTTCCTCCGTGCACTACGGTTTCCTCTCACATCCCAAAATCATACAGATAAGTTAATTGGCTTCCCCCTAAATTGGCCATAGACTATGATACATGCACTACACTACATATACATATGACTATGGTAGGGACTAGATTGTGAGTCCCTCTGAGGGACAGTTAGTGACAAGACAATATACTCTGTACAGCACTGCGTAATATGTTGGCGCTATATAAATACCAAAATAAATATATGCAAGAGTCAGTGCTACAACAAGCTAAATCAACACCAGCAGTGAAAGGGTTACACTCACACATACAAGAGAAAGAGAGATGCTGGCTAGTGTTATCAGGGCTGGCACAGGAGAAAAATGCAGAGCAGAGAGAGGAGGTGTTGGCTTACCACCTTAGAGAGCCTGTAGCTGATGTCTCATGTCTGCACGGAAGGAGAGTGTCTGTGATCTCATTCTCTGCAAGGCCAGTGTACCTGTCCCCTCCACCTTCAAGAGGCTAGAAGTGATTAGGGGAGAAAGGACACTCCGTAGGAAAGCTGCAGACACCACCAGGCAGGACTGGAATCCTCTGCAGCCTTTACTATTTCAAAAGAGCCGCTGCTTTCTCCTTAGTGGCTGGCTGTCTCTGCGCAGGCAGGGGGCTGGGTCATTGCCATCTAACAGCCAGTCACAGCATAAGCCCTGCAAAAGCAAATCCATCATGTGCTGCAGGAAGGGCATCCAGGCTGGCGGGGTGGCATGCCGGGAAGCCTCACTCTGGCAGCTTCACTTTCTTCCGGTTTCTGCCTGTTGTCACGTGAAGCAATTTGCTGAAGCTGCATCATAGGCAGACCCGCGCTGGTAGTATGTGGCAGCGCGGGGCCTCTTCAGGTGCGGGGCCTGGGGCGATTGCCCCACTTGCCCCCCCCCAAATGCCGGCTCTGCCATTCAATCAACTGGAGACCTCTTTGGCTTCAGCTAAGGTCTTCAGGAGGACTCTGCATTAAGAATAAAACTGGGGGAATATGAGAATCATGAGAGCACAGCAAGGCAGAAGCTACAAAACATGAGCATCATATCCCTGCAATAAAGCAAATACAGCTTTGTACAATAAGAACATCATATGAGCAGCAAACATAGTGGTGGTGGTGGTGGTGGTGGTGGTGGTGGTGGTGGTGGTGGTGGTGGTGGTGGTGGTGGTGGTGGTAATGTGGTGGTATGGTGTGAGAATACTTTGTTGCCTCTGGACAAGAATATGTCTATTTATTAAAGAAACCCTAAGGGAAAATAAATTTAAAAGAAAATACAGAGTTTGTGTGTTCTCTAGTTTTCCTCCCACCTCCCAAAAATATACACATAAGTTCATTGGCTTCTCCCTAAAATTGGCCCTAGACAAAGATGGACATATAACTATGGCGGTGATTAGAGTATGAGCCCCTCTGAGAGACAGTTAAGTGATAAGACTATATACTGTACAAAGGCTGGCGCTATATAAATACTAAATAATCCTGAATCTGAAGTTTGAAGTGCCAGTCTGAAGTTCTGACTACCTCCTGTGAATATTGTCCCATACAGACAAATCTTGAACAGTTGAACTTTTTATCTTTTTCCTGCATTTACAAATGTTTTTCTCATCCTTCCGCACAGGGGTTTTGTGACCAGTGCTTATGCAGTCCAACTCCAGAGAAACTGTCATTTGGAGCCCTGGATTTTTAACCCTTACTGTGAGTGAATGGAAAAAAGCAGCACAGGCGAGTTCTAAGCAGGATTGGTACTTTGCATGTACAGATGTTTGTTTCATCATGTTACAATTCACTTCAAGTACCCTTTAACTACTTAAGGACCGCCTCACGCCTATGGGCGGGAACGCGGCGGCAGCCCCAGGACCGCCTAACGCCAATTGGCGTCAAGTCCTGGGGCTGCAGTTCCGTGAATAGCCTGCTAGCCGCTTATCGCGGCTAGCAGGCTCCTTGTAAACGTAAGGGGAAAGAAATGCCCTTTGTTTACAAGTGTACAGCGCTGCGGTCTCCAGCCTCTGACAGAGGCGCCAGGCTATGTACCGGACCGCATTGGTGATATGCTCCTATTTATTGCCTGAGGAAGTGGGATATACCCGCGAAACGCGTTGCACCTTTTTCGGAGTATGTAAATAAACTGACTTTTGCTTAAAACAGCAATTTTTGTGTCTGTTTTGGAGGGGTAAGTCCACCGCTACCTACTTCATTTTATCCATTTTAAATAAATATTGTTTTTACCCTGTTGGCGCCTCTGTACTACTTTTGCAGTTGTTTCCACCCCTGGTGGAGGGAAATTCCTCTTTTTTCCCGATCTACAGAGAGCGACTTCTTAATCCTGAGTGGGGACAGGTCTAATCTCCTCACCTGCCTTCATAGTGGTTACCTGGACGGTAACCCTTGTTTGTGAGTATAATCTACCTATACTTACCTTCCATACCCAATTTACAGTACATACTACACTATACTGGGCTCTCGGCGTCTTCCCTTATATTTTTAAAGTTATGTCTGGATGATAAACTAAAGTGTCAAAAAGTTTTATATTAAGGATAGAAGATGATGGGTGAGTGTTCACGTTGTTCTAGTATTTTGTTTACAGCAACATTTTTTATTATCATTATTATTTATTATGCAGTATTATAGCAGACATCTTGTCCAATGTAAATTGTGCCACCACTGCTGCTAGCTTTGTACCCTCGATGCAGTAAAATAATGAGAGCGTCGCCCGCATAGCTGCGCCCCACTCTACCCCTCCCCCCACTACAACACTCCGCTGCTGAAAGTAATTAGGTGTATACAAAATGTTAGAACAGACACAAGAGCTTAAGTAATATGATTAATTGCTACCTATATTGGATAAAACATGACAAGAAAACAATTATAATACAGGTGACTTGGCCAACAGCCATGTTTGATACATTTTAGGATCTCAGAGTCAGGGGGGAGTATCACCATGGCACTACCCTCTCCCTCTAGGGATCCTACCTTTAAACAGTATTATACATCATCATCATACGCCAATCATTTACATTTACACATGACAGGAAGGAAAGTCTTTATATGGGCAAATTGATGTATAGATAGACATTTATGCAAATTTACCTTGAACAGAAAAGCATGACATTTAAACCACATATTCTCTCTCTCTCTCTCTCTCTCTCTCTCTCTCTCTCTGTATTAGTGCTAGTTGGGGTGATTTTAGCAGTCAAAATGTAGATATTCTCTAAAAATAAGCAGAATGTCAGTATTTGAGGGCATATAGCTCACCAACATATGTATGGATTAAGCAGAAATGTATCATTCAAAGGATCTTGTTGGTCCCTCCCTTCTGGCACACCAGTGTCAATCTCAAACACAAAGAAGGCTGAAATTGAACTCCGGGACCAAGTGCGAGCCAACCTCAATATCTACTGACCACCGCTTTCCCCTATACAGTTAACTGGTGTCTAGTGGCCCATCTCCCTCCCCTGTACAGTTCACCAGCTTATCCCCATCCATGTCATCATGGAAAATGTCAGCATCCTTTCCTTTAAAGAGGAACTTCAGCAAAACCTTTTTCAGTTTTGGACAGAGTAAGAATAGGGAGATCATCTCTGTGAGGTTTTTCTGCCCTTGGTGTCCACAATGGAAATATTGCCCCTATTCCCAGGAGAGGTAGCCCCAGTCAGGACCTCAACCACACATACTTTGTATTATCTCTGAACCTTGACAGAGCTAATATGGCTCTTTATTTCTGCTGGGTAAATATCTTGTCAATTCCTCTACCCCAAATACCTACACAAGACTAGGACTGGTCAATGAGATAAAAGTAATTTAAAAACTGCATAAATGTGCATAACAATTTGCATAATTCCGCATCAACTTGACATGAATTGCATCTCATTGGCAATCCCTATACAGAACATGAGTGGAAAACTCACTGGCAAGGGAAAAGACAACTAAAGAGGTATCCCGACTTGCCCTGCAACCTGTAATTAGCTCCAAGTTTTGAAACCCCACTGTTGGAGATCTTGGAGCTCCCCTCCTTTGCCAGACACAATGGCCTTGGCCACAGTTCTGCTCCCTCTGACATTTGTTCCTTTCCTGGTAATCTGCTTTTCTTTTTGTATTATATAACAGATCAAATAAATTCAAGATGAAGATTCAAAATTCACTAAAATATTCTCTGATGTCTTTATGGATTGTTTTCAAACTGTATTCAGTAGGCCGACTACAATATATTTCTATGAAATGTTTTCAGATGATAGCATGAAATGCAATATATGATGGAAATTATGCTATAAATTCCTTTTATGAAGTGGGTTATTTTTTATCTTACTCTGTATGAGAATATGGGAGTGAAAATGAGGCTCAGTGCTCCAAGAGACAATATTTTCTCATAATAGATACCTGGATCAGAGCGGAAGGATAACTCCTGGGCTGTACAGATTTTAATTAGTGACCTCACAAACAAATCATTCTGTTGATCTGTAACAAGTGGCTGTGTTAATAGCGGTGTTAATACTTTTACACAGGTATGAAAATGTTTGGCATCTGGGCTATTTATGCTTATTCTCAAAGCAGAGCATTTCAGCGCGCAGCTCTGAGACGGCAGTTTCTAGGCTAAATTGCACCCAGGGCAAGGGTGCAAAAATTGTGCCCTCTTTCCCCTCATCCCCATGGATTCACAAACCCTTACTCTTGAGACAGTTACACAGCCACAGGTCACAAGTAGATCTGCCTGCTTACTAGTGACCAGCCGCTCATCCAGGAGGAAGCAGGGACCAGGAAAACACACAGGTGAAGAGAGCCAGGAAAGCCGACTCCTCCATGGACGCCACACACTGACAGCCTGCAGTGCCGCTATAAGACATCAGGTGTCATCACACGGTGGTGACGTGATGATGACTTGACGTTGGACGCAGGCAGCCCAAGTGATTGCACCGGTAATCTTCTTTCGTCTTCAATTTGGCTGCACCGCGTGTCACCAGCTCCCTAGCGGCTATGTTCTTCTGCCTGCGCCCTCCTTCTTCTACTTGCTAGTCTGCGGTCGCTCTGCCCGAACTTCCCAAGAAACAGTCCTGCTCTGAGAGCCGAGCCCCGAAGCTGGGCACCGTCATAGCAGCAATACTATGCTGCGCACCCCGCTTAAGGATAATTTGGGGCTCTGTCGATCGCCAGACCCCGAATTACATCTCCCTCCGAGTTGCTACAACTCAGAGGGGGGAATAGTATTTAACATCGGAGAGCTGTCATTCGTCTCGCCCTGGGCTGAACTGCCTCGCACCGGGACAATATGTACTTGCTTATTCGATATCAGGGGACACATGGCTATTTAACTCTGATTTCATGGTGCTCATGACTACTTAATTCTGATACCTGAGTGGCACCTGGTCACTTCTTTCTTGATCAAAGTTACAGTTGAATAGTTACAAGTCCTACTCTGGTCTGGTTGCAAACAAATGTTTGACATTATTATGATTACTAGCCATTAGGCCCATTTCACATTAATGGACACTAGGTGTATCCGGTGCCTCCTGCTGCCCACTCCAGTTCTGCCATACTGCACATGTGCAGAGCTGCGGGCGTATCACTTGCACCCATACAGCCACGCACATGGTCGGGTCCTTGCACATGCGCAGTATTATAGCACACAGATACACGTGGATGCAGAAACCAGGGATCTTATTAAGTAGGAGTAATATTATCATTATCACTATCTGTCATTCACTCATATTTGCCACTGCGTACCACCCACTTCTATCTGCAACTGCTTGTCACATGCTGCTATCTGCTACTGCCTGTCACCCGCTGCTATCTGCAACTACTTGTCACTCAGTGCTATCTGTCTTGCTTGTCACCCAGTGCTTTCTGCCACTGCCTGTTATCCACTGCTATCTGCAACTACTTGCCACTTGCTGCTATCTGCTACTGCTTGTCACCCTCTGCTTTCTTTCTTTTTTTGTTTGACACAAAATTTTTATTGATTAAATTCACAGAACATGAACAGCTGAGTAAGAGGCATTGGCCCATATGCAATTCCAGTTTTCTCCTATGTTTTCTCCTAGGAGATAATTTGTCATCTTCTATTTTAAATAATTTCCCAGCACTTTTCAACTGAAAAAGTACTGAGAAGTAAGTGCAAAAGTATTTTCAAAATTATTCTGAGTATTTTCTTGCTTGCTGGTGGCTTAAAAGGCATTTTATTGACAAATTTAAAAATATCACCTAGGAGAAAACTCAGGTGAAAAAGTGAATTGCATATGGCCCATTGAGTGGTCAATATACATAAACACGTATAAATGTCTCTATAAAAGCCAATAAATGTATATAACAGGAACTATGATGTGTTTTCTTCGGTCTAATAATATCAACTTCTATTAATATCATAATGATATAGGAAGCTATGAAAGATTATAGTAACCTAGATAAAAGGAGAAAGAAGCCTAAGAAAAGAAAACAAAAACAAAGAGAAAGAAAAAAGGTCTATTTATATAGGTCTGTCCTCTTCTCTAATGGCTGACAATTTGAGATATAATATCCTCAGGTCCCAGCTGCTGGGACGAGCATCCCGTTTAATCATGGGGGAATGTAGTTCAGAAAGTATGTTTCCCTTGGATCCCATATTTTATCATATCTGGGTTCTGTGTCTCGTAATAGGGCTGTTAAAAACTCCATTAGTTTAGTCCATCTAATTTTGGCTGTGATTTCAGGGGTTGTGGGGATAGTGAGACTACGCCAGTGTGAGGCCAAAGAAAGTCTGGTGGCCGTCAAGATATGGGTTATTATTCTCATGGTATGTTTTTTGGTTTTGGGGATAGGTTTGCGTAATAGCATATATATAGGATCCATGGGAATGTGAATACCTGTTACTTTTAGGATCAAAGTTTGGATTTCTGCCCATAAGGGTTGAATGATAGGGCAGACCCAATAGATATGTTCCAGAGTACCTACATGTCCGCAACCCCTCCAACAAGTATTAGGAACGTCATGATAAATCTTAGCCAATACTTCTGGAATTCTATACCATCTGAACAATATTTTGTAGATATTTTCTTTCACCTGTGTGCACATAGAGGTATGTTTGGCATTTTCCCAAATAGAAGACCAGTCTTCTAAACTTATGGATCGACCTAAGGCTTGTTCCCATCTTGTCATATATGCGTGGTTAGGTTTAGTGGAACCAGACTTATCAAGTAGCAAGGCATATATTGATGAGATAAGGCCTTTTTGGTGCCCCTTATGATCACACAGACGTTCAAATGGGGTGTAGTTGAATAGGGGATTTATGCCCTTGGAAAGGGATTTCAAGAAATGATAGGTTTGATTATACTCCATAGTAAGCTTAGCTGTAAATTGTATTTTATCCTCCAGTTTTTCTTTAGTCGCATCTGCTTTCTTTCACTGTTTGTCACCCACTGATATCTGACACTGCTTGTCCCAACCTGTGTCACAACTGTGCACAACTGTTCTCGAAGGTTTTTGCTTGGTATCCCAATGCAAATGATAGAATGGTTCAGCAGCTGAACTGTGTGATACATTCTGTATGTAGCATGAAATAATTGTGGCACAGGGGTTGATGAATAGTGTTCCACTGTTCCACTGTTCCACCATCAATCCAACAGTATATTGAAATGTTTTCATTGAAAGAATGGAGAAATGGATGGCAACAGGGTGATAACTAGAGCCCTCAGGACCCCCAAGCAAAAATAGCAATGGCCCCCCTTTATAAGATGCACGCACCCTCCCTCTCCTCACTCCAAGCCTGGACAATATAACTAACAGGTAAATATAACACTGCTCCCTGGCTACAAGCAGTGCTTTGGGGAAGGGGGGCTTTACCCCTTCCCCAAAGCACTGCTCATAGCCAGGGAGCAGTGTTATATTTACCTGTTAGTTAGTTTGGACATCTGTCCATCAAGTCCAACCAGAAAAAAAAACAAATAAAGGAAAACAAAAACACCATCCTTAACCTGCACAAATCCCAGAATAAACAATAGTTCAACATGGATGCGCCAGATAAGGATAAAATAGTTAAAAACCATTTAAAAAGAGGGAGGAAGTGGTGGACTTACCTCCCACAAGTCGACACACAATCATTTATTCACTGAAAAATATCTTTATTCAAGTAGACTCCAGAATGATAGCAACGCGATTCACGGGTTACATCCTGCTTCATCAGGCAATATGTGGAGCTTATAAAGATCCAGACCAGGTATGAGTGCCTCCGATATAACACATAAAAAAATGCTTTGCTATCATTCTGGAGTCTACTTGAATAAAGATATTTTTCAGTGAATAACTGATCGTGTGTCTACATGTTGGAGGTAAGTCCACCACTTCCTCCCCCTTGTTAAACATTTTGTAACTATTTTATCCTTATCTGGTGTCTCCTTTTTGAACAGTTGTTTATTCAGAGTGTCCACCCTTGGTGGAGGGGTGTTACCACCTTTCTTCTACTTCTAAGTAGACTGACATTTATAACCCGAGTGGGGTCGGTTTTAATCTACCCACCTGCCTATTAGGTGGTTACCAGAGGTAACCCACCTTTGTGAGTATATTCTCATATATTTACTCTTGACCAATTGGTTTGACATATTGCACTATTGGGGCTCTTGATCTGCTTTGTTTTTCAAGTACCTGCACAAATCCCAGTTGATCCAGTGGAAGGCGAAAAACCTTACAAGGCCTGGGCCAATTAGCCTTAAAAGGGAAAAATTCCTTCCAGACTCTAGATGGCAGTCAGATAAATCCCTGGATCAACTCTCCTGGGAATTGCCTAGTAATTATAGCCGTGGATGCCCTTGAACTCAAGAAAAATGCCCTTCAATGCATGGAAAAAAATCCTTCAGCTCCTGATACCTGTCATGTGATCTGGAGCCGATGACATCATAGAGTGTGTGGCTGCTGGGAAGAACTGATGTGTGTGTGTGTTGGGGGGGAGGGGGGGGGGTTGATGACAATGGTTTGTCCTGCCTAGGATATTGTAATGACTAGAAATGGCCTAGCGTGGTGGATAGCCCTCTCTGCTTGCAGTTCAAAGGTCCCAGGGTTGAGCTATTGACTAAGGCACTATCTTCATAATTTTTGCATGTGTTTTCCCCGCAAGCTATACTAATATGTTAATTGGCCCTAGACTATGGTAGGGAAACAACACAGATAGTGACATGAATTGTTCAATATGCTCTGTAAAAGCACCGTGGAAAATGTCAGCACCGGCATAAATACATAATAATATAGTTACTATAACTAATTCCTGTTTGAACTGGAAGATAATATGAATACAGATTTACGTGCTTTGGCATGCTGACTACCTCTAATATGTGTTTTGGAACTTCAGAAAACTCAGTAGACCATTTTCCAAAAGTAGCTTTGCCAATCACAGCAGGCATGTTTAGTGTATAATTAAAAACTTATGTGCGAGGACTCCCTGAGTGGGATGCAAAGGAGAAGCTGTAACAAAGGGTAGCAATTAATTTCTTCTGGATAACAGGCAGCACAGGCAAAGCACTGATTGGCATTTTAATATCTCATCATCGGTAGACTTGACAGGACTTCATTAGGAGCTGTTAGGAAAATTACAGGTCAGGGCTGTTAAAATCTGATCACTCAGCACGTCATACACAATGCAGAATGTTGCGCAGACTCAGCCGCTGGTTGCCTGTATCTTTGTATATATAGAATTTCATGCTATTACCATAAAGAAACAGGCACCATTTATTACAATGGTTAAGTACACAGGGCACCTGTGCCCCCAGTGAGTTGGCGACTGCTTTATTTAGACCCCTGATGGTGTTATGATTGGCAATCACAATGCCGCCAAAGAAGTAGCAAAGCTTTATGGGATTAAGAGTCCGCTGTTGGTTAGGGTTTAAAAAGTAAGTTAAGCTAAGGTTCTGAGGAGGGCATTTATCAAGAGTGTCTGAGACAGAATATTGGTAGGCTTTTAGAAATCTGTTCAGGACTGTCTCAGACATCAGTTTTCTTCTTAAACTGTTGTAAAACTGTTGCACTGTTGTTTCTCAGACAGTGCAGTGTGTGAGGGAAACTGCTGTTGCTGAGGTAGCCAACACATTTGCTGTATTGATACCGGTAGGCTCTGGGGAGGAATTCAGCAGATGGGAGGAGCACTTCACAAATCATGCCTAGCCTGCAATCTTTAGAAGTGCTATAAAGCACTTCTTAATCTGTAGCAGTTTAGGGGTGGATTTGCACTTTTCTTAACTGTAGCACAGTTCTAGAAATTCATGCTACACTGCCACTATTAAGTAGGATTTAAGAAGTTTCTTATTATCATGCAGAACAATCCCCCTGTTGGTTAGAACTGTTTTATGCCTGGTACACACCATGCAATTTCTCGTCAGATAAATGGGTCAAATCAATTATTTCTGACAGGTCCGATCTGATTTCCAATCGTTTTTCTGTTTGATTTTCCAATAACTTCTATACAAAATCGATCAGAAATCAGGTTTGTCAGATTGGGTTACTGCAGGGTCGTAACTACAGGGGGGCAGATAGCTCGGGGTCAATAGATCAGAAGGCAGCTTAGCATTAGGCATTGTTTAAAGGGAACATGAAATAGTGGAACATGGAGTCTGTCATCTTTATTTCCTTATAAACAATGCCAGTTGCCCAACTGTCACAATGAGCTTTTGGCTTTAGTTGTTTCTGAGTCACAGGCCTGCAATAGGCATACAGCAACTGGAGTCACACCAGAGTCTAAGCATTTCATATGCATGCTTATTCTGGGTCACTGACTTAAAGTATCGAAGACAGTGCATTAGCACAGAAGTCAGACAACTGCCATTGTTAATTACAGATTGAAGATAGCAGACTCCACATTCCTCTCACTTAGGGCCTGATTCACAAAGCGGTGATAACTCAGTTATCACGCCTAAAAGACTTTAGGCATGATAACCTTTGCACCACACTAGTGAAAAGCCAGTTTAGGCGTGATAAGTTTAGGTGTGATAAGTTTAGGTGTGATAAGTTTAGGCATGCTAAGTTTAGATAAGTGTAGATAGCGTGCAAAGTCCCGCACGCAAAGCAGCGCCATTAAACTCTATGCGAAGTGCACCAGACTTTGCTAGCGCAAAACTTTTGATCAGCTGTGCACTGCGGTGCTTACCCAGTTGGTGCTTAAACTTATCATGCCTAAACTTATCACACCTAAACTTATCACACCTAAACTTATCATGCCTAAACTTATCACACCTAAACTTATCACACCTAAACTTATCATGCCTAAACTTATCACACCTAAACTTATCATGCCTAAACTTATCATGCCTAAACTGAGTTTAGGCGTGATAAAGGGCTTTTCACCAGGATGCTAACTGTTAGCACCGCTTTGTGAATCAGGCCCTTAAAGTTTCCTTTAAAAGCCCCATCTAGGTTATGAATGATCTAAACTGTGAGTGAAGGCTTAAAGAGGGGGGGGTACTTACCTTGGGAGGGGAAAGCGTCTGGATCACAATGAGGCTTCCTTCGTCCTCTTCACCCTCCGGGATCCAGCGCTGGCAGCCCCTGAAAAATCAGCTGACAAGCTTGTTGGCTATGGAGCAGTAGTGGCTGCAATATTTACCTACTGCACACCTGCCCAGGTTCAGTGGCGGCTTTCCTATGGGGTCCAGTGGAAATAACTGAACCCAATTGGGGCCACTTTACTGTGCCGGTGGAAATCGCCTGCTCTTGCACAATAGAGCAGGCTTGGCTATTGGGCTATTGGGCACGATTGGGCTTGGGTATTTCTGCCAGAGCCCTTTAGAAAGCCAATGCTGCAGCTGCGCAGGAGCGCGGAAGGTAAATATTTACATGGCTGCTGTTTGGGGGCTGCCAGCACTGGACCCCAGAGGGTGAAGCCTCATTAGGATCCAAAGGCTTCCCCCTCCTGAGGTAAATACCCCTAGGGGTTGTGGGTTTTTTTTCTTATAGATCATCTTTAAGATAAAGGGGCAGTATTGCGAAAATAGTCCTTTTTACTTGATTACATATAAGTTATGTACAAGTGGAGTAATACTTTAAACACGTTTAGTGGCTGAACAAATGTAATTAGTACACTGGCATTACCTATTTGAAGCAAGGGAGCCACGTCAGAAGAAACATTTACTGACGCCGATTTAGACAATATCATTATGCTGTAGGAGGCAGCTAAATCAGCTGTTTGGGGTCGCATTATATTTCCCCCTTGAGACGTTAGAAATAACAAGATCCTCCACCTTGTAACTGCACTCTCGTGCAGTTCTTCAGCTCATGTGAGCCGCGTGACGTCACCGCACTTCACAGATCCTAATGCTGCCTGCCGAGGCCCCTTCACCGCTGCTGGCAAGGACATGGACACCTATATCTGTCCGTTGCTGTGGTAACCAGCTTTCAGCTCTGCGCAGCATTGTGGCAGCAGCACGGAGCAGCCAGGAGTTGTAGCTGTGTCCTGCTAGCATCTAACATTACGATTAAAGTTGTTGTTTTATTCACGAGGCAAGCATTCTTAGAAGGAAAGAGTTACATTTTTACTGCTTTCCTTCTAAGAATGCTTGCCTCTTAAATAGAACAACAACTTTAATCGTAATGTTAGATGCTAGCAGGACACAGCTACAACTCCTGGCTGCTCCGTGCTGCTGCCACAATGCTGCGCAGAGCTGAAAGCTGGTAACCACAGCAATGGACAGCAATAGGTTTCCGTGTCCTTGCCAGCAGCGGTGAAGGGGCCTCGGCAGGCAGCATTAGGATCTGTGAAGTGCGGTGACGTCACGCGGCTCACATGAGCTGAAGAACTGCACGAGAGTGGTATTGTCTAAATCGGCGTCAGTAAATGTTTCTTCTGACGTGGCTCCCTTGCTTCAAATAGGTAATGCCAGTGTACTAATTACATTTGTTCAGCCACTAAACGTGTTTAAAGTATTACTCCACTTGTACATAACTTATATGTAATCAAGTAAAAAGGACTATTTTCGCAATACTGCCCCTTTAAGATAGACAGCTATGCCCAGCATTTGGGTTGTTGCACAGATATTTTACAACTGATTTGTTTAATATGGTATGATGAAGATACTACAACCCGCCACAAACATGCTCTGGAACTGAGTGCGTGTGTGAAAAGATCCGGGATACATTTGTGCTTAAACTGGGGCTATCCCTAAGCCACCACCTGCACTTTGTAATTATTGCCACATGCTCCAACAGCTGCTTGCTAAATTCAATCACTTTCACCTAATTGAATTACAGCAGTTAGCCAGTGGTTAGCATGTGCTCTCGTGTGATTTGACTGTGACTTAGTAGATTTTCTCCCAGGAAAACTCTATACTAATTTAGTTGTCATAGACTAAAACAGCTGTCTGACTTCATTTTCGACAAACTCTTGATCATGTTGTAGAGTTACGTAGTTGATTTGTTTAAAAAGATAAAAGGACATCAAGTTCAGCTACAGAGTACCAAGATTACTGCTGCAGAGATGGATTTCCTATTGTGTCTGTACAGTTCAGCTAAATGCATTCTAGGGTCTTCCCAAGTGACTCATTATGATGGCATCATGCACTCCCAGTCCCGAGGTCAGGCTACAATGCATAATATAGAGGCACTGTGGGCAGCCTTTTGGGAAGGTCAATTGTCTATACATTTGGGATGACATGGTAGAATTGGATAACCAACTCTGCAGTGGTGGAGTAGAGATTGAGCTTTAATTATGCAGGAACGTAACTAGAGGGGTGCAGCTAATGCAATCACAACGGGATCCAGAGTTAGTACACCTACTAACCCAGGGGTGTAACTAGAAATCACTGGGCCCCCTGTGAAAATTTGGACGCCCCCACCCCCATAGGTGCCAAACAATCGTAATGGGGCAGTGTTGCACACGAAAATAATCATAAAGTGGGCAGCAGTCACCAGAAAATAATCATAAAGTGGGCAGCATTCATCAGAAAATAATCGTAAAGTGGGCAGCAGTCACCAGAAAATAATCGTAATGTGGGCAGCATTCCCCAGAAAATAATCATAAAGTGGGCAGAAGTCACCAGAAAATAATCGTAAAGTGGGCAGCAGTCACCAGAAAATAATCGTAATGTGGGCAGCATTCACCAGAAAATAAACGTAACGTGGGCAGCAGTCACCAGAAAACAATTGTAATGTGGGCAGCATTCACCAGAAAATAATTGTAATGTGGGCAGCATTCACCAGAAAATAATTGTAACATGGGCAGCATTCACCAGAAATAAATGCACCTGTAAAAAAAATAATTCACTCACCTGGCAGAAGTCTCCTCTCCCGGCCGGCCTCTGGCGCGCAGCTCTCCGACGATCCTCCAGCAGTAAATCTCCCACGCTGACAGAAATGAAAAGAGCAGGGCTACAGGAAGATGGCGCCCGAAGCCCTGTACTGGAGACACAAATAGTCTACAGTGTAGGGCTTTGGACACCTTCTTCCCGCCACCCTGCTCTGCCTCCCGGAAGACTACCGCAGGCTAAATTGAGCTGCGGGCTGCGGGAAAAAAACTGGCGCGGCGTCTCTTAGATGCAGCGGCCAGTTCAACACCTGGGGGTCCCACAAGCACACGGCGGGCTAGCCCCAGAGGGACCCCTCTACGCTACGCCACTGACTCAGCATTTGTTTTCTGTTCTTACATGTTACACATTTGCAGGTTGATAATAATGTCATATGGTGCTAAGGATGTAATCACGTCATTTTGAACTTTATTCATGCTGTAGTTTGCATATAGATTTGTACATAATCTTTAACCCCATTTGGCAGTTAGTTTGTGTATAGCCACTGATCCAGGTCCAGAACCTAAGTTGGTTTGATCAATAGGGGCCATATACTATTCTAGGTGATAAGCAGCTCACAGCATGTACCATGTAGACTGGTACAGCAGAACCTCATGCAGGTTGACTCAGCCATTTTAGCTATACTAGCCTTCATTGAAGAGAAGGGGTAAAATTTTTTTTAAAGAAACAGTTTTTAATTTAAAAAAACAAACAAACAAAAAATACCCTTTAACTCATTCTCACTCCTTTGCTTTGGGCTCCACCATACTAAGCCATGCCAGCTCACATGATATTTGATATTGGGTCAGGAGGAGGTGGAGGGCTCTGTAAAAGAGGGGCAGAGAAGTCTTCCCCTCTCCCACAAAACCCTTGTCCATACCATTGGCAAGGTGCTCATCCACACCTCCAGTGCTCAGGAGAAAGTGGGGGTAACTCCCTTAACACATGTGGGTATAGGTCCTAGGGGCTTTTGTTAATAATAAGGGGACCCCCAGATGTCCGTCCCGTTCCAGGTAAATAGGTATAGAGGGTTAATTTTGACCCGATTGCTACTTACAATAAAGTTAAATGTAAACATTTTATTAAAAATAAAAAAACAAATTTCTTCTGTATTCTTCTTTTCTACATCTGTCTGTCACTTCTTTCTTCTTTTGCTTCTTTTTTTTCTGTCTTCCTTCTTCTTGTTCTTTCTTGGAGAATTGTTTTTTGACTGACACTCCGCTGCTGATCATCACTACCTGCCACTCCATCTGTTCCCATCCCCGTAGTTCAGCTGCATCCATGGCACGGACACCATTGTGAACATTCGCCACCCCTCGCCTACACTCCATCGCTCTGTAATACCGGTAGCCCTAGCAAAGCACTTTTTGACGCTCCCACTGGGGCTTACCATTGGTGCACGGTCTAGACCAATAAGAGTCCTCCCTGATGAAGCTTTTCATTGGTCAGTTTAAAAGTTAAATGAAAAGCCTCCTCAGGAAGTATTCTCATTGGTCCAGACTGTGGCCCGAAAAAGGGAGCCTCGTTGAAAGTTTCAAAGATCCTTTCCCAGGGCTCCCAGTATTACAGGGCAATTGAGTGTGGACATGAAGACAAGGGATGGAGAATGTTCATGATGGTGCCAGTGCTGCAGGGGGGGGGGGGGTGCATGGCTTGGCTATCAGGAGGAGCTTTGTTGCTGTGGCACGGTACAAAAGGGTCTGTGGTACTGGCAAAGGAACAGCAGGTAGCGACATGCAGCGACAGAACTTAGTAAATGAAACTCTCAAATCCTAGGTTAATGTGGCGGAAAAACTGTGTTAGGGACTTTAGACTTGCTCTTAGCATGTCTAAGCTAACGTGCGGTGGGAAGCATTGCGTCCAGCAGCATGAAAAGAGTAGGATAGGGTGTAAAGAATTTGAAGGGCGATAAAATAGCCTAAGCACTTTTTTTTAACAACCTTCCAGGTGCTGAGGGTAATTGTATAAGAAGTCACTGTCCTTGCTTGATTTTAGAACTTGCCAGTACATAAAGCTGACGGGTTAGGGAATAGCATAGGGAGTCGGGACCTATGTGTTATGAATGACCTGTGATGGCGACAAACGTTTTAAATTCCAAAGCAGGGATAACAATTATTAGTAGTTCATGGACTTATTTACAAAGATGTGGAATGCCATTTTGTCCCTGGGTGAGGAATTTCAGTGAGACTGAGGTAATTGTACATATGACTTGAATGCTAATGAGACAATACCTGGCTAGCAACATTGGCCTCAATTCATAAAGCATTTCTGCATGAGTTATCGCCCAAGCGGTAAATTACCGCATGGTATGTTGTTGATAGTGGATTCATAAAATGTAACGCATGTTTTACCGCATGCGGTAATAGTGCGGTAATGAAACCGTTGTTTGTGTTGGTAAACTGAATGAAGTGTATTCATTAAAAAAAAAGGGGGAGTAAGGAAGCGATAAATAACATGTTGTTATCGCCAACAAAGACCTGGCGAGTTTGCTCTACACAGTAGCATTTTAGGTGACAAATGGAGCCCTTTGACCTTAAAGAGAGTCTGAAGCGAGAATAAATCTCGCTTCAGACCTCATAGATAGCAGGGGCACGTATGCCCCTGCTAAACCGCCGCTATCGCGCCGCTAAATGGGGGTCCCTTCACCCCCAAATCCCCCTCCGTGCAGCGCATCCCCTCTTCCTGGTTGGGGCAGGGCTAACCGCTGCAGCCCTGCCCCACGCGCGTCTGTCAGCGCGTATCTCCGCCTCTCCCCCGCCCCTCTCAGTCTTCCTTCACTGAGAGGGGCGGGGAGAGGCGGCGATGCGCCGCTGATAGACGCGACTGAAGGTAGGGCTGCAGCTGTTAGCCCTGCCTCCAGGAACGACTAAATCTACGACCAAAGTTTGCGGGGGTGGGTTTGGGGGTCAAGGGACCCCCGTTTAGCGGCGCGATAGCGGCGGTTTAGCAGGGGCACACATGCCCCTGCTATCTATGAGGTCTGAAGCGAGATTTATTCTCGCTTCAGACTCTCTTTAAGGTTATGGAATTTTTAAGGATACAGAGGAGGAAGGGTGGTTGTAATATCACCCAGGTTTTTAGAAATCGCACAGAGTTAGATAATTAATAAGAATAATATATATATATATATATATTTTATAATAAATAAGTCACGTGTGTCTTAAAATGCCCACTTCTACCCAGCATGCACCTTGTCATTAGGAAGTCAGCGGCAAACTACAGCACTCAGCAAATTATACCGACACCTTTCCGCACCACACTGCACACTTACCGCCTGCTATCGCAATCACCTCGCACTCTGAATTTTTTTAATGAATTCACCTCAAAAAACGTCATTTACTGCTAGCGGTAATTTCCCGCCCTTCTCTGAACTACCGCATTCACTTTTATGAATCAAGGCCATTGTGCCTTTTTTGATGGTTTGGTCAGTGATAAAATCAATGCTTTTCCACACATACAAGTGTGAACACTCCCTAAATGTTATTTTACTTCTTTTACATATGCAAATTCATAAATAGAGATGGCCCGAACCTCCGATTTTAGTTTTGCGAACCTACCGCGAAAGGTCGGTTCGCGCGAACTTTCGCGAACCGCAATAGACTTCAATGGGGAGGCGAACTTGGAAAATTAGAAAAAATTATGCTGGCCAGAAAAGTGATGGAAAAGATGTTTCAAGGGGTCTAATACCTGGAGGGAGACATGGTTGAGTGGGATAGACGTCAAAAGTCCCGGAAAAAAATCTGGATGTGATGCAAAGCAGTGTTACCGTGCTAAATTGCAGGTCTAAACTGCTTTATAACATCTTGCATGTGTATACATCAATCAGGGAGTGTAATACTTCCTTCCTCCCTTCTTCCCTTCCTCCTCCTCCTCCTGTCTTGTCTTGTCTTCCAGGGATTTGTAGGATGTCAAAAGCCAGCTTACATGCGCTGGCTGGGAATTGAACCCAGGTCAACTGCTTTGAAGGCAGCTATGCTCACCACTATACCACCAACACTAAATGCTGAAGCCAGCCTAGCATGTACCATCAAAGCAGTTGACATGGGTTCGATTCCTGACCAATGTATGTGAGGTTGCTTTTGACATCCTACAAATCCCTAAGCAAGCTCATTTTTCTCTTGGGTATATCACAATGGTACATGCTAGGCTGGCTTCAGCATGTAGCGTTGGTGGTATAGTGGTGAGCATAGCTGCCTTCCAAGCAGCTGACCTGGGTTTGATTCCTGGCCAATGTATGTGAGCTGGCTTTTGACATCCTACAAATCCCTGGAAGACAAGATCCCTGAGAGACAAGGTAGGAGGAGGAGGGAGGGTGGAGGGGGAAAAAAAAGCACACAAACAAGATTAGCTCTCAAAAGAGCTGTTGTGGGGTGCTATTTTAGGAATAAGAATCAGCCAGGAGGAATCTAACAAGCTGTTAAGCTTGGAGGTGTAATCTCCACAGTCAGCATACAACACATAAGCTGACGTGAAGGAGGTACACACACCAGCACAAGGGATCAGGATATCCCCAGTTTAGTGGAGGAGAGGACTGACTCCAATAGGAGATTGTGGCGCACAGAGCCGGTGCAGATCCGAACAGCCACAAACAACACTTTCGTAATAACGTCTCAGCGCAAAGTAGCGCTGAGCGCATAAACCAGGACTGAGGAGATCAGAATAAGTAGACAGAATGAACGCTTGCTAGCTAGCGGCTACTTAGCGACAGCAAGCGTCCAAAACCAGACAGACTGGAATGAGGCAGCCAATGCGTTGCGGCGATGGCGTGCCTCACAAAGACAGGACAGGATAGTCAGAAAATAGCAGGATCGAGACAGATGAACGTAACACAGATAAATATACAATAAGTATGTTTTCCTAGCGTATTACAATTACAGCTATCAATGAAACTCTTTGTAAGGTCTGACTAACATATGTATATATCGGCAATGAACCGATATATGACATAAGCAGGAACGCTGACTAGGACTGGAGTAATACAGGGAACAGGACTCAGAAGGATTCGCTATCTCTTCGCAGAGATGAACGCAATCCACAAACAGAACCAGGAACAGGATAACTAGCTCAGCACGGGTGTTCACGGTACGCGCAAACTACCAAAACGTGCTGGAAACTGACTAACTGAACACAGGAAATAAACAGTTCGTGTACGTATATATCAGCGACACTGATATATTAACGTAACACGAATACAAGGAAAATAACAAAATGCGCAAGTATGCGTATATATTGGCGATGAACCAATATATGACACAAGACAAGCAAGTAGCAACTTCTAGAACAAGAGCAGAACTAGGAGGACTCGCTGACCCCTTCGCAGGAGTCAGCGCAGTCCACACGGACCAGGAACGAGGTGGGGCACGAGCAGAGTAACAGATACAATCTGAGACTATGATAGCCCATGAGGCATTGCAGGAAGCAGTTCTTTATACTGAGGTCATCCAATGGGAGCAGACCTGCAGATTCCCACACAAGTGAATGGTAATTAATCACAGGCTGATAGCAGGAAAAGGCAGACAATGATATGCAGCCTGCAGGAAAGGGACCGCCCCTCCACTGCAGCAGACAATGTTTGTTTACACAAAAGCATATTAAACTGTCATTAACTTCAGAGCGACTGCAGATGGAATCAGCAACTAGTTTAAGTGCAAACCAAACTATGCAAGCAAATGCATGTAATGACATTAGAACTGCTTGGTTTGCAATACCACTGCAGTCAGCAGTAAACGCTGCAGAAGCGATCATAACAGTACCCCCTCCCTTAAACGCGGCCTCTGGACGCCTATGAAAACTGACATATTTCTCCTGAACCACCCAAACCAAAAAATCAGAAGTGGGAAATCCAGCAAACTGATCTGACTGAAAATTCATGAAGGTTGGATCCGTCCGACAAAACCAAATTCCCGAATCAGTCTCACCAAAACTAGACCAATTGGAACCAGAACCTACCGAACCATGCCCGTCAGCACTACAAGCCTCAGTGTGACACCCATCAGAACCACGACTTCCAGAAAACAACCCCAAGAAACTCTCTGAGCGATACCCACCGCCTTCCCGGGACTGTCCAAAAACGCCAAAGCCTTTGCAATGCCCACCGGAACTGTCCCCACCAACACAAAACCCACCGTTGAACCAGTCCAAGGTACCAGGACAAGTTTCCTCAGAGATCTCCCAGAACACTTGGAAGCTCCAAAGAGATCCCCACAGGTCAGAACGCCCCTTAGGCTCACATGGAGAACCATCAAGAACCCCTATGGAACCCAGGGCAACTCTAGAGTCAGGGTCACAAGGACAAACATCAAGATCAGGGTTTTTAGGGACCAGAACCATCTCCGGGCATGCAGGCCAACCGGCAACATCAGAACATGTCTCCACTAGGGAAGCGTGTGAGCACGCCAACACAGACACACTTGGGCACTCTGGCATACGAAGCACATCTGGGCACACCGGCACAAGAGAGACTTCTGGGCATGTCAAGGAACTGCAAACCTCAAAGTCAGTCAAGGTAGGACCGAAACCAGGACTGGGCAAAAAAAAATCATCATGACTAGACTTCACAGTTACTGGATTCTCACTAAAAAATGCAGGATCAGACTAAGATGTCTCTGATTCCAGCAAAGTTATTAACAAATCATGTTCAGGGGCATTTACAAGACAGGACAAATCTTCTGATGTATGCACCGAACTAGACAGGGTTTCCATAACTTCTTCTGGACTAGACAGAGACTCATCAAATACACTGGATTGGAGCTCATGAAGGGCTGCAAAACAAGTCAGTAGTGCAGCAATCCCCACTGAACTAGGCAAAACTGAGTAACTCACTGGACAGGAAGGGGACTCAGGAACTTCTGCCACACCGGCCAGAGAACCAGAATTTTCCAGGATACAGGGCTGGGTTTCAGAAACACTCATTAACCCGGACTGAAATTCTGAGATTTCTATTATTTTTTCCAGCGAGTCAGAATTATCCATGTTACAGGACAAGACTTTTGAAACATTCAGAGGACAGGGCTGGAGTTCCTCGGCTGTTACAACACTGGAGAGGGACTCAACAACATTGGTTAAATCAGACTGTGTACAGGGCAAGGTATCTAACACACTTGCTGACGAGGACAATATTTCAATGGCTTCTGCTTCGCTGGGCAGAAATTCATCAAGTTTTATTAGAGCAGACTGTAATTCTAAAACAGCTGCTAGACAAGTGAATATTACTGCAGCACCAACTGAGGTAAGCAGTGCCTCAGACTGTTCTGCTAGAGGGTTTAAAGTATCCAAAGTACTGGGTGAAGCATAAGACTCTGTGACTACAGCTTCACTGGACAGGATCACCGAACAGTCCACACTGCAGGGCAAAACCATGGAAGCACCTGCTGGACAGCATAATGATTCTGTGACCTGAGTTTCATTGGAGAGATCTACTGCACAATTCATGGTACAGGGCAAGTTCACTGGAACATTTTCTGAACACGGTAATAATTCTGCGATTTCGGACTCACATAGCAGACGCTCTGAGTTATTCATGAAACTAGAGTGAGGTGTAGAAACAGGAAGATCAAAACACAATGTTTGCGCATCTAAATCACCATTCAATTGTGAAATTGGAAAATTCAGATGCTGGGGTTCTGAGATTTCTGGACAGGATTGCTGGGACTCAGAAACTGATGTAGTGCATCTATTGGCATCTGCTGGATCAGACAGGAGTTGAACTTTATTAACACAGGTAATTTCTGCAGAAGTGTTTGCAGAGACAGGCAAGATTTTTCTGGTGTCTGTTTCACTGAACAAAGACTCATGAGTACTGGCTAGGCTGGACTCAGAAGTCAGCAGGACCTCTGGGTCCTCTGCTGAGAAATTTGTGCAGGGCAAGATTAAGGAAGTATTAGTAATTTCTGTCTTACTGGGAAGTAACACTGAGTTATCCATGGTACAGGGTGGAATTACAGGAACTTCAATTTCACACAAAAGGAGCTCTGAATCACTCGCTGAATCAGCCAAAGGTGCTGAAGCAGGCGAGTCCTCAGGAACTGAGGAAGTGGAACAATCTCCACTTGACAGTGTGTCTTCCCTGGTATCAACTGATTGAATCGCATAAAAATCGTCCAGAATCATTCTCCACACATCGATCAATGGAGCCACAAAGTCATACCCACACACACCAGTTTTTATTAGGTTATAGGCAGACTTAATGCATGCATTCAATACTAATTCACTTTTTGCACTGTAAAACTGACAAAATGAACTTGCATCTTTCTTCCATTCATAGACCAGGGCTTCCATCTCTCCTTTCTCAAATGGAGGATCCCATGCATAATTAACAGCTGAGCATTCCGGCTGATCATAGTTTGCAAATGTGTTAGTGGCAGAAACATACATTGGGTTATTTAGCAGGTGATTGGCCGATTTCTTATTCCTAAGGATCTCCAATACCTGTAGCAAGTGTTGAACTGTAGTGTATGCAAATTTCCCTTGCTGCACGAATAAATTGATCTGTTCAATACTCTGTAATATATCTTCATAATCATATTCAGATAATTCATTTAAACAAGAACTTTTATTTTCCCTGGCTAGCAATGAAAGTTCATTAGTAGTTTCATAGGTCCATTTGACTCCCCTGAATGGTGACTGAATTTCATTATCTGCTACTGGCGGAGTCTCATTACAGATCTGATGCGCAGTCACCAAGGGCAACGACTCTGCTGATTGTAACGCTTTTCTTTTGGAGCGTTTACGTTTGGCTTTAGACCCTGCTGCCTTAGCAGAAGAAAAGTTATCAGAACAATTATCTGCTTGCTGATTATTTTTGTAGGCAGTAGAAGGAGCAGCTGATTGACAAGCTGCCAGGAGCTTATCAAAAGGGCTAGGCAAATCGGTTTTGCGCAGCCAGTTATGGATCACAAACGCTAGAAATTCCAGTGGTCTTTCTTTTAAATTGGTATGATCCAAGACATCGTAGGCCCACTGAAACAATCTTCCCTTAAATAAAACATAAACTAGCTGGGAGGCCCACGTTGAAACAGGAGTAGCCTGGAGCTCGGGATTGGCCAGGAACCTGGTACATTCAGAAAAAAACTCATTTTCTGTTTCAGAATTGAGCTTCTCAAATTTCTTAAAGGAACAGGAACCATAACAAACAGTGTCATTTTTGCTAGGAACCCCCCCCACAATGGGGATTGGTAATGGGGCTATCATAATGTTAAGCTTGGAGGTGTAATCTCCACAGTCAGCATACAACACATAAGCTGACGTGAAGGAGGTACACACACCAGCACAAGGGATCAGGATATCCCCAGTTTAGTGGAGGAGAGGACTGACTCCAATAGGAGATTGTGGCGCACAGAGCCGGTGCAGATCCAAACAGCCACAAACAACACTTTCGTAATAACGTCTCAGCGCAAAGTAGCGCTGAGCGCATAAACCAGGACTGAGGAGATCAGAATAAGTAGACAGAATGAACGCTTGCTAGCTAGCGGCTACTTAGCGACAGCAAGCGTCCAAAACCAGACAGACTGGAATGAGGCAGCCAATGCGTTGCGGCAATGGCGTGCCTCACAAAGACAGGACAGGATAGTCAGAAAATAGCAGGATCGAGACAGATGAACGTAACACAGATAAATATACAATAAGTATGTTTTCCTAGCGTATTACAATTACAGCTATCAATGAAACTCTTTGTAAGGTCTGACTAACATATGTATATATCGGCAATGAACCGATATATGACATAAGCAGGAACGCTGACTAGGACTGGAGTAATACAGGGAACAGGACTCAGAAGGATTCGCTATCTCTTCGCAGAGATGAACGCAATCCACAAACAGAACCAGGAACAGGATAACTAGCTCAGCACGGGTGTTCACGGTACGCGCAAACTACCAAAACGTGCTGGAAACTGACTAACTGAACACAGGAAATAAACAGTTCGTGTACGTATATATCAGCGACACTGATATATTAACGTAACACGAATACAAGGAAAATAACAAAATGCGCAAGTATGCGTATATATTGGCGATGAACCAATATATGACACAAGACAAGCAAGTAGCAACTTCTAGAACAAGAGCAGAACTAGGAGGACTCGCTGACCCCTTCGCAGGAGTCAGCGCAGTCCACACGGACCAGGAACGAGGTGGGGCACGAGCAGAGTAACAGATACAATCTGAGACTATGATAGCCCATGAGGCATTGCAGGAAGCAGTTCTTTATACTGAGGTCATCCAATGGGAGCAGACCTGCAGATTCCCACACAAGTGAATGGTAATTAATCACAGGCTGATAGCAGGAAAAGGCAGACAATGATATGCAGCCTGCAGGAAAGGGACCGCCCCTCCACTGCAGCAGACAATGTTTGTTTACACAAAAGCATATTAAACTGTCATTAACTTCAGAGCGACTGCAGATGGAATCAGCAACTAGTTTAAGTGCAAACCAAACTATGCAAGCAAATGCATGTAATGACATTAGAACTGCTTGGTTTGCAATACCACTGCAGTCAGCAGTAAACGCTGCAGAAGCGATCATAACACAAGCTTAAAAGAGCCTAACTAATCTTTCCCTATGAGAGTCTGCCAGCAGCTTTCCCTTCACTAATTACTACAGGGACACGAACGACTATAATGGCCGGCGCTGCCTGCCTTATATAAGGGGTGGGGTGGCTCCAAGAGATAGTGTAGCCTGATTGGCTACAATGGCCCTGCTGACTGTGATGTAGAGGGTCAAAGTTGACCCTAATGGTGCACTATGGGGGCGAACCGAACTTCCGGGAAAGTTCGTGTCCGCATGCGATCGCGAACCGCTTGGGCCATCGCTATTCATAAAATATGGGCCCTTTCAGGTTCCATATTGTGTTGCAATTCAATGATATTCTTATAGGGCTTTCACATTGAGTGTGATGCATCAAGTTCCTGCACAATAACACACCGCGCTGTGTGTGTTAAAAGAACATTGTGTGCCTTTACAGTGGAAACTGTTATTGTACTATATGCCTCGCTGTATGGTCGCATCGCAATGCTATAGCGCAGTGTGACTTTACGGTTCCGTCGTGATTTGATTGCAACACAACTTACCCAGTGTGAAAGGGCCCTATGTCAGAGGCGTAACTACAGGAGTGCAGGCCCTGCAACTGCAGGGGGGCCAGAGCTGTAAGGGGACCCCAACTATTTACCTTCCACTAAACCAATATGGGGTCCATCCTTCAGATCAGGTGTTCTTGTGGCTACACTTGTCACGGGCATGAAGATTTATGATGATCACACTTGGTTTATGACCCTTGCAAGATGGGCCTCCAGACTATGAGGGTCATCGGGATAGACAAGGGAAAGGGTGTGAACGTTGGGGGGCCGCATTAAGGTTTTGCTGGGGGGGGGGGCTCCATGATTTGTAGTTATGCCCCTGCCTTATGTCATTATTTTTCATGGAGGTTATCATGGCATTTATATTCTATTTATGCATTGTAACACAGTCCAGCAGAAACACTGAATGATTTGTTTCCTACATTACATTTTACCTGATCAGTCACGTTCCTTCTGAATAATTCATCCTGCTTCGGCTCTTATAGTCAAAAACAAGGAGGCATTTTAAGGCGAGCTGTCACTTCCCTAACATTCAAAGAATCCTAATCTCCCAACCCAAGGACATGCAGCTGTAACTTTGTATTACAAGTGACACATCAGAGCTCTCTCCTGTTACATTGTGTAAAGTTCTGGCTCAGTAGTGAGAACTGCCAAAATCCTCCGGACCATGTGGTCTTATTAACCCTAGCCACCCAGGGCTTATAGCTGCTATTGCTGAGGGCACGGCGTATGACCCATCAGCTAATGCCTGAGGCAGTCCATGGAATGGTGAAGATTAAGCCATCAAGCAAAGAGTAATATGGAACGTTTTACTGTTGACTTCTTTTTGAAATACTACTAATTGCCTGAATGTTGATGGTATATACTGGAGGAGATATTATAAAGTAGTCCCCGACTTATGAACGCCCGGCTTACGAACAAACCACCAATACAAATGGCACAAAAATGGGAACAAGTAAAAAATAGTTTAAAAAAAAAACATTTTTTTTTTAAATCAATTTTAAAATTTAAAAGAAAATGTGTTTTTTAAACTCGGTTAAATGACATTTTGCTGTGTTACACTATATAGTGAGTTCCTAGGTCTGCATACACATTTTATACATTTTAAAGAAAACTTGTGATTCCCTCTGGAAGTTTGCGTGGCTTACGTGAAATCAATTCAATTTCAAAATCATAATTACATTTAATTGGGACATTTTACGTGAAATATTGTGCAGGCGAGATCATCACATTACAGTCATCACTTTTAAGACAGAAGGAGGCACAAAGGGGGATAGGAGCCGCAAAGGGGAATAGGGGGCAGAGGTGGTACAGAAGGACACAGTGGCAGCAGAGGGGGACACTGAGAGAACAGGGGGACAGAGGTGACACAGTGGGGAGACAGAGGCGACACAGTGTATGTGTGTGGGGTGGGGCGGAGGTGGCACCGAGGGAAACAATGAAGTCAGAGGGAAACAGAGGCGACACATAGGGGGACACTAAAGGCAAAAGGGAACAGAGGTGACTCAGAGGGGGACACTGAAGGCACATGGGACAGAGGCTGTACAGGGGACAGAGATGGCACAGTGTTCTGACTTAGGGATCTTTCACGCCAAATATCCCGAAATCCAAACGCAATCACAAATTCAAACGCGTTTTGTATTTCACTTTTTTGCGTTTTGCGATTCTCACTATGTTGGCCTCAATCCGCACGCAGGAAAAATGCAGCAGAACTACAATTGCCTTTTTAGAAAATCGGAAACGCATTCAGTATGAATGCATTCCCATGATTCAACATGTAACTTTACTATGTGTTTGAAAAATCGCAAGCCTTTTCAAAAACAAAACGGAACACAGCTAGCGTGAAAGGGCCCTTAAGAACGGATTCAGGTTAAAAATGAACCTACATTTCCTATATCATTTGTTAACCGGAAACTACTTGTAATGTTGAAGTTTATTATTCCGTTAAAAATGTATTGTTGCTTTTATTTCATTCCGACAGTTTACTTCTCACAAGCTACACAATAGCCTCATTTCACTCAACTTTATCAAACACTTTATCAAACGTTTAATAATGTACCTCATGGGTAAAATCTACTTTTGAATTCACTGAGGTGTTATATATTTATCAAATGTTTTATCGATAAAATGTTCAATAGCTCTTTAACACCTTTAGTGAATTCATAATTAGATTTTACCCATGAGGTAAATTATCAAACGTTTGATAAAGTGTTTGATAAAGCTTAGTGAATTGAGGCCAATTTGCCAATAAAAGGTCAGGACAGTTTATTGAGTCTTCATAAAGACCAGACCAAGCACAAAGTACAAATAATCATAAAATAAAGAATGATGGCATATCCAAATGTATATAATGTCACATCAAATTATCAAACTGGAAATCTAGTTGTTCTTTTTATAAATTATTGATCACATGGTTTTGCCACTTCTTTAACTATCACTAGACGAGACGTTATTTACAGTGCTTGATTGGACAGCAAACACAAAGTGCTAACTCTCAAGCCTATTTTCCTGTTAAATGTTTACTGCAAAAACTTGCATATTTTCTAAAATTATCAGAACCTTGAACACTCACTCACTTGTGCAAAACAGTTCTCCATTGCAGTGTAAAAAAACACTAAGAATTTGGATCTAACGTCTCATCGTTTGGGCTTGTTTTCTGCTTCCAAGGCTACCAGTTTTTACTTTAAAAAGATAGAATTCCATGGTGGTCCTAGGGATAGGGAGTGAGAAAGTCTTTCTAATGAGGATAATGACAGCAGTCCCCCAAATTTTAAATCTGGGCTTTACAAAGTAAACAAAAAAAAACTATGACTTTGAGGCGCCAGCAGAATAAAAACAATAATTAAACATTTTAAAATATGCTGGGGAGGCAGTGGTGGACTTACCTTCGAAAGCAGACTAGACTACTTGTTTGACATAAATAAACACTTTATTAGTACCCCAATAGATGCAACGCGTTTCGCAGGACCAAGCCCGCTTCATCAGGCAATAAAACAGGGGACAAAACTGTGGACAAAGGCAAAAAGTACAGGACTGCAGTGAGCTACATAATATAAAACATTCATACGGTGCATACAAATATATTAATTGCTAAAAAAAATGTTGAGGAAAAAAAATGAAAAAAAAAAAAAAACCTGCATAAGGTTTGCATGCGGTTTTGTAAACAGGTGTTTGTAGTTAGTTGATGCGACTGCTCAAGGCAGCCAGACAGTGGGTACCCAGACTATGGATGCACATGTGAGGTGTGGGAGCGGAGCCCCAATCACACCGTTTTAAAGTGCACTGTGTAATAAATATTAAAATGCAAAGTATAGTAAAGAAATACTGTGGCATAATATATTAATCATGATGACAAATGGCCTGAAAAAGTAGTTAATAGGTGAATAAGAACAAGGGGATGCTTAGTAGCTAACCAGGGGCCAGACGTTATCTCACCGAGTAACACATACTAATAAAAGGACATTTTTATGTTTAGTAATATGTAATAAAAGCCTTAAAGATTATGAAGCCAATATTAATAATAACAACTCCAACTAAAAAGGATGACGAGATGTAAGGGAATCGCAGTCTTAATGAAAGGCAAACAGCAGAGTATAAAAAATGGAGTGTAGCTTACCAGTAGCTCTCAGGTAGCACATATAGCGCCTCTGTACAGAGGTCAGGATGATGGGTGCTATTAATGCAGTTGTGGACAGGTCTCACCCAATCCGGGGCAGCCACTGGAGTAAAGTGGGCGGGGCCAGTCATTATGGAGGGAAAGAGTAGCAGCCAATCGGCTGCTGACATGTGTATATTCGGCATTGCGTGTGCTGAAAATGGCGTATCAATGCAAACAAAACTACGGATGGCATGCATATTA
Source organism: Hyperolius riggenbachi (assembly GCF_040937935.1). Taxonomy (NCBI): domain Eukaryota; kingdom Metazoa; phylum Chordata; class Amphibia; order Anura; family Hyperoliidae; genus Hyperolius; species Hyperolius riggenbachi. The sequence goes on from NC_090648.1 coordinate 126,577,105, forward strand.
TTATTAAGCTGTGGCAGGATGGTGCAATGGTCAAGTGCTCTGCCTCTGACACAGGAGACCCGGGTTCAAATCCCGGCTCTGTCCGTTGCCTTGTTTAAGGGCAAATGCTGGGGGCACCTGCATTTTGAAGGAGTATAGTGAAAATCACCTCTGTACTTAAAAATTAAGGATGGACAAGGGGGGGGGGGGGGGGGGTCCCTGTGGGGGACCCATGGATCAGGGCTCAAGATGGTATTATGTAGAAAAACAGGGGAAATTTATAAACAGCATGTACAGCTGGAATCTTGTTGCCAACTAGTGGTGGAAGTATAGAATTGCATCTTTGGGGATATAGCTACTATATAAATACAATTTCACAAACACAAAACACAAATAAACAACAAAATCTAGTTAATATAAGTAAAATATCTGGAAATAAAGTGCTTAAACATACCCAATTCATAGTTACAATCCCTTGGACGTCTCTTAGTCTACCGATAAATGATATGTCAGATCATTAAAGTGACAAAATATAATTTTCACAGAATATACATTGGTCTCTTTGCACACAAACAGTGGTAATATATGGAAAAAGTGGTGCAATGAATTAAATTGGGTATAGATCATGTCATTTTCATATTCAAAGTAAAATCGTTAGGAGATGATAAAAAGAATTAAAAAACTAAAAGAGAGCGACCAGGATAAAAACAGCAGATAAGAATATTGATAGGTTAGTGTAATTTCTCTAATTGTTCATTGAGGCCCTCTGGAACGAGGGTCCTCAGAATCTGGATCCAATACATCTCAGTTTTTTTCAGTCTGTCAAAGGCATCAGGCAGGTATGCACGTACTGAATCAATAAGTGTGATGTGAAAGAGATCCGGGTCATTATTGTGGTGAGTGGAGAAGTGACGTGAAACACTGTGCAGGGGAAATTTGTTGATAATATTCCTTTTGTGTTGGCCGATCCTGTTACGTGCCATTTGGGTTGTCCGCCCCACGTACTGGAGCCGGCAAGGGCATGTTATGACATATATGACATACCTTGATTCACAGGTGAGATGGCCATTGATTGGATATTGTACTTTGGTGGTGTGTGAGGCGAACTGTTGATTTGATAGAATATATTTACATGCAGTGCAGCGGGATTTATTGCAAGGATAACAGCCTGGGGTCAGTCTTATGGCTGTATTGTGGGTGGTGTTGTGTGATCTGCGTAGTCGACTGGGAGCTAGAATATTTTGGAGGTTTGGTGCTCTTCTGTAGGTGATGGCGGGTTTGGGAGGTAGCAGTGGGCGGAGAAAAGGATCCTGTAAGAGAATGTTCCATCTGTTGCTGATGATGTTTCTTATTTTTACATGTTGAGCATTAAACTGCGTAATGAATCTAGGGGGGGCCTTCAGTATTGGGGAAGCTGGCAGGGGTGGTTTTGGGTTTTGGGGTTTTAGCTTTATGTTTTGCATCTTTGATCAGTTTTCTCGGATATTTGCGGGCTGTGAATTTCTCGGTAAGTATATTGGATTGGATGTCATATTGTGAGGGGTCTGTACAATTCCTGTAGATTCTGCGATATTGGCTATAGGGTGTGTTAGTGATCCAGAGGTGGTGATGATGACTGTCAAAATGGATGTAGTTGTTTGCATCGACTGGTTTGAAGTAAGTTTTAGTTTTGATACGGTTGATTTCTGTATAGAGTGTAAGGTCAAGAAATTCTATGGAGGAGGTGTGGTGGTGGTGTGTGAACTGTAGGCTGGCTGTGTTAGAATTGAGGTAGCTGACAAAATTTGTGATGAGTGTGGTATCTCCCTTCCAGATGAAAATAAGATCGTCTATATAACGTTTGTAAAAAATTATATTATTTAAATATGGATTATTGGAAGTTAATTTGAGGTGTTCGAAGTATCCCATTGTGAGATTAGCGTAAGAGGGGGCAAATGAGCTCCCCATGGCTGTCCCGCTGATTTGGTGGTAGATATTGTCCAAAAACATGAATACATTATTATTAAGAATGAACTCGGCACATTGTGTCAGAAACTGTTGTTGAGGTATTGGCATAGATGTATTGGAGGATAGGAAGTGTTGTATGGAGGTAAGACCAAATGAGTGGGGGATGTTTGTGTATAGGGCTGTGACATCACATGTCAGCCAGACAAAATCCGGCTGCCATGTGAAGTCTTGGAGTAAAGAGATGAGATGCTGAGAGTCTTTCAGGAAGGAATCAAGGGTCTGGACATGTGGTTGCAAGTGCTGATCTAAGAATTTTGACAAATTGCTAGTAATGGAGTCGATACCTGAGATAATGGGCCTAACTGGTGGTTTGGTCAAACATTTATGTATTTTCGGAAGGTAATAAAATATGGGAGTTTTTGGTTGGGAATTAATAATGAAGTTTCTTTCATTTTTCGTAATAATATTGTTGAGGAAGGCATTATTGATGAAGTCTTTGAGTGTGGTGTTTAGGGCTGGGGTTGGGTCATTGGCTAGAGTTTTGTAATGTACAGGGTTCCCCAAGAGTCTATTGGCCTCTTCTATATAGTCTGAACGGTTAAGGATGACTATGCCCCCTCCCTTGTCGGCAGGTTTGATGACGAGATTATGGTTTTTGGACAAGGATTTCAAAGCTGCGTTCTCAGATGGACTGAGACTGGATGTGGATGGTGTAGGGTATTCTTGAAGTGCTTGGAGGTCACTGAGGACCATAGCATAAAAGGTGTCTATATAATTTCCCTTTGAGGCTGCTGGATAGAACCGGCATCTTCCCTTTAGCGTGGTGGTGATATATTTTTCCAGCTCCAATTCTGGAGTGGATGCAGTAACTGTGGGTAAGGTATCATTATTGGTGATTATTATCATGGTGGGGTCTGTAACGTTGGGGGGTTTGAGCTTTTTTATGGCAAAGTGCCTTTTTAATGTTAGTTTACGTATGTAACTATTGAGATCTGAAAATAATTCGAACAAATTGGCCTGGTTAGTTGGACAGAATGACAATCCCTTTCTCAAGAGTTTGGTTTTGTTAGTGGTGAGGATATGGTTAGAGAGGTTAAATATGCATTTGCTGGTCTGGAGTGGTGGGTCTGGGCTGGACTGTGGAGTGATGATTATGTTTTGTTTCTTTTTTTTTTTTCCCTCTACTTCCTCTTTTTCTGTATCTGATAATTGTCGTTTTTTGTTCGTGGGCTGTAGGAACACTCGTTCCGAACAGGGGCTGGGTAGTTGGTTGGAAAGGATGTTCTGGGATAGTGCTGAGGGGAGTTCTAGAAAAGAGGAAGTGAGGGTGTTGTTGGTATGGTTTCCCTTGGTTTTGGCGGTATCCTGCAGTGGCTGGAAGAAGGTTTTTATGGACGTCTGGTGAGCATGGGGACTAGACTTTTTAGTGAAAGCTGTTTGGTTTTGTGTGGTGGATTCCTGTGAGGTCTGATGAACGGAGAAATTGAGGGATTCAGAGTCAGAGTTGCAGATACTGACCTGGGATGCTGCAATTGGGGAGCTATTGGGGAGCTAAAAATCTATAGTGGGTTTCATTGGTTTTACAGACTGATTTTACAGGCTAGCAAGTAGCAGCACACAGGGCTTACTGCACATGTATAGGCAGGTGGTAAAGGAGAAGTAAAGAACAGGCAGTCAGAAACTACAGCCAATGTGATGTGTTATAGTTCGAATATTGATCAGGGCATCTTTAGGATAGCCAAGTATATATAAGTTACTTATACTTTAAAGGTATTACGAGCAGTACAGAAATTATGGAAAGATGCATACCATTTTGAAGCTCTCTTTCTCCTCTTTCCAACGATATATAAACCACTGCCCTACGCCTTTTAGTTTTCGCTATTTTTGTGATCGAAGTTGCGGCAAATGTGATTTCGAACGCAAAAATAACGAAAACTAAAAGGTGTAGGGCGGCGGTTTAGGTGTCGTTGGAAAGAGGAGAAAGAGAGCTTCAAAATGGTATGAATCTTTCCATAGTTACTTGTATTACACAGGACGACTTTTCCCCAAAGTCGGCAGCTGAATGGAGCTGCTGACACTGGGGAAAGTGTCGTCCTGTGTAATACAAGTAACTATGGAAAGATGCATATCATTTTGAAGCTCTCTTTCTCCTCTTTCCAACGACACCTAAACCGCTGCCCTACGCCTTTTAGTTTTTGTTATTTTTGCGATCAAATTTGCATTTGCCACGACTTCGATCGCGAAAATAGCAAAAACTAAAAGGCGTAGGGTAGTGGTTTATATATCGTTGGAAAGAGGAGAAAGAGAGCTTCAAAATGGTATGCATCTTTCCATAGTTTCTGCACTGCTCGAAGTCCCTTTAAGCAACAATGCAACTTTACTAAATGCTTGCATTCCTTTAAAGATGCACTTTTGTGACATTTAGTAGACAGAAGTAAATTATTCAGGATACCCACTTTTATTGTAATTTTCCTGGTTTCAGCACCAAAAACACTTTTTATATCTATATATTGGTATGTAGCCATACCCTTCCAGTGATCCTTAAGGCTCATACACACGTCCAACCTAATGCACAACCATCCGCACAAAATGACTAAACCACGAGCTGCTTACACGACAAATATGTACACACGCCAACCAACTAAACAACCAACTCACTTTACTATGCACACAAGCTAAAAGACAAACTGCTCAACGTGTCTGCATTCAAAAACAACAAAGTTGTTCAAAACACTAGTACACATGTTTCAACCTGATTGATAGTTGGTCAGGTTGATCCACTGGTTGGATTTGGCAAACAACCTGTTATCAGTTGGTCAACTGGTTGTTTGCCAGCGATGCACACACCCAACTTATCTTCCAACAGACCAGGTTTGGAAGATAGTTGGGCAGATTGTTAGGACATGTGTATGAGCCTTTAGCCTAGGCTGTTTGGCTAAGCAAAATTCCAGCGTCCTGGGAGACCATGTATATTTTCCGCTGGCTTCAGAACTGTCAGTAAACAAATATTCTACAGAGCTGAACCTGATAGAACTAAAAATATTGCCTGTGATGCATTTCAGCATGTAAATAGGAGTGAAGAAAGATTTTACAATGTGTAAACACTGACTATATAATTAAAAAAAATTAAGCAATATTATAAATGTTATTTTTATTACAGTTCCTCTTTAATGTTATTTTATATATAGCTGTTATAATTGCCTAAATCTGTCCCCTGTAATCTGCTTACACAGGAAGCTTCCTTGGGACAGAGTCCGACAGACCACACTGATGCTCTGCACTGTCTAGTCAGCATTCCAAAGCTAAAAATAAATACTCACTGCAAGCTATTACATTCTACACCTTCAATGTGTCAGTCGACAGGGATAAAACAATTACTTAATTAAAAACTGTAAAAATAAAACCCACGCTAAAAATAAACGTACTGCTGATGTCCTCATAAAATAAGTTCAAGCAAAAGGTAGATCTAACAAACTGTCAGCCATCGGCCCAGTACCTGAGGGAACCATACTGGCCACGATGGACGTGAAGTCCCTGTACACGAACATTCCCCATGATGATGGTATTGCGGCCTGCCGTAAATATCTTCAGGGTCAGGGCATACCTGTAAAGCCTATTACTGGACTGATCAAATTCATTCTCACTCATAATTATTTCACTTTTGGACAGGACCTCTATTTACAGCAGATGGGCGTGGCAATGGGTTCGCGATTCGCTCCACAGTATGCAAATCTATTCATGGCCAAAATCGAAGAGGAATATCTCAATGCATGTGGCATAAAACCCTTGGCCTACTTCCGCTTCATTGATGATATTTTAATCATCTGGTCCGCAAGTGAGGATGATCTTCTCCAGTTCCACAGGAACTTCAATGCCTTCCATCCTACAATCAAATTGAAACTTACCTACTCTCACACAGAGATTAACTTTCTGGACACCACCATATACATCAGGGGTAACAACATACAAACCTCTGTGTATCGCAAACCTACAGACCGTCCCACATACCTAAGATATGACAGTTTTCATCCCAAGCACATTAAGAACTCTATAATTTACAGCCAAGCTATAAGGTACAACCGGATTTGTTCTGACAGGATGGACAGAGACAAGCACCTGGATCACCTTAAGAACACTTTCATTAAACAAGGTTACAGTCCTCCCATGGCTGAGGCCCAAATCAGGAAAGCCAGCAACATCCCCAGGACTGAACTCCTGAAATATAAGCAAAACCAGAAAGAGGAACGTGTCCCTTTGGTTGTCACCTACAACCCACACCTGTAAATCTTAAGGAGGATTGCTAAGGAACTTCATCCCATTTTACACAAGGATCACAGACTGAGAACGATATTCCCTAAACCTCCACTCTTGTCATATCGGCAACCACACAATCTAAAACAGATGATTGTCAGGAGCTCTTTGAATAGGCCTCAACAAAACGGAACATCACCCTGCCGACAAAAAATATGTGGGACCTGCAGACACATTTACTCCACTGACAGGGTAGACAGGGTAACGATACCAGGTTCACAACAGGAGTACAGAGTACAAGGTAAATTTTCTTGTGAGTCCACCAATCTGGTATATCTGATCATGTGTGCTAAATGCCCCAATGTTATGTACGTGGGAGAAACTGGACAAACTCTGCGCAAACGTTTGAATGGACACAGGCACACTATTAATGATACCAAATCTGGACTCCCAGTTGCTACACACTTTCGGTCCAACGGACACAGCATGGATGATCTTCGTGTCACTGCCCTGAAGGGCGGCTTCAAAACGTCAAATGACCGATTAATAGCAGAAACAAAATGTATAAATTGTTTCAAAGCTGTGCAGAAGGGTTTGAATAAGGACAACAACTTTCTATATTGGTATGAGATTGATGATATATGAACTGTCTCAGCCACCCTAGCTGAACTTGTGAACTAAGAATTTACGATACCTCTGGGTCAATCCTAATACCAGGTCTGTGAGCAATAAAGTAAACAAGGATCCTTATCTTACCCCATTTAGATGGTCTGTTTGTATTAAGGCATCTTCATGATGTATTTATGCTTAAAAATATATCTGTTTTCCCTTTTGATGTTGCATGTATATAAGCTGTCTGTACCACCAGCTTGCAAACTAACAGGATGTAAACCTGACGAAGGCTGCAAGGCCGAAAGCTTGTTCATTCTTATTCATTTGTAGTTAGCCAATAAATGGTATCATCCTGATTTAAAACTTCTTGCTTTTACTGATGGCTAACACGGTACAATACCCTACTGTTATTGATGAGACTTAGAGGCTATGTGTTTAACCACTTCAGCCCTCAGTCGTTTTCACTTTTTACATCTGAGCAATGTTCACCTCCCATTCATTAGCCTATAACTTTATCACTACTTATCACAATGAACTGATCTATATCTTGCTTTTTTTCACCACCAATTAGGCTTTCTTTGGGTGGTACGTTTTGCTAAGAGCTACCTTACTGTAAATGCATTTTAACAGTAAGAATAAGAAAAAAACTGAAAAAAATAATTATTTCTCAGTTTTCAGCCATTATAGTTTTAAAATAATACATGCCTCCATAAATAAAACCCACGTATTGTATTTGCCCATTTGTCCCGGTTATTACACCGTTTAAATTATGTCCCTATCACAATGTATGGCGACAATATTTTATTTGGAAGTAAAAGTGCATTTTTTCCGTTTTGCATCATCACTATTTACAAGCTTATAATAAAAAAAAATTGAAATATTTCATCTTTACATAGATATTTAAAAAGTTTAGACCCTTAGGTAAATATTTATGTGGGGTTTTTTTTGTAATTTTTTTTTTATTATTATTAAACATTTTATTTGGGTATTTTTGTGAGGGTGGGATGTAAATAGTAATATTTTTAATGTAAATATATGTTTATTTTATTTAAATTTTTTATGTAGATGTAGTTTTACTTTTTGGCCACAAGATGGCAACCTTAGGTTTGTTTACATGACGTCACTCTAAGCATAACATGTACGCTTAGAGGGGCGTAGGGGGACATAGGAGGCAGAAAAAGCAAGGCTTCTGAGAGAAGCGGACGCTTTTTCTGCGGGGGAGAGGAATCGGTGATCGGGCACCATGGCCCGATTCATTGATTCCTGGGCTAACGATCCACGGCCGGGAGCACGCGTGCACACGCACGATTGGTCGCGGGAGCACACATGGTAGCTCTACGTCTAGGTGGACAAAGTGGTTAATATTACATAATATTCAAAATAGAAATTGCTTATGTAAGCTATATTGTATTCTAAGAACCTGTATATTATCATCATATATTTGAGAGGCTTTGAATTGAACAACTATCTAAAAACAACAATCTAAAAATTATAAAGTCTGCTATAATCAAATATTGGAAGGAACTACACTTTTTTTTTGGGGGGGGGGGGGGGGGAAGAATTTATAAAAGGACTACAAATAAATATACTGCTAAAATGTTTAAAATGAAGAGTAAATACATTTTAGTATGCAGACATTGGCACCTGGTTTAAATAAATAAAGTGTTTGACATCATGATGAATTAATAAAAATAATAAAACATTTTGATGCAAATATACAATACTTTTTTGGATTGAACTGAACTTAGTAGAAACGTATGTATTATATACAGTATGTGTGCCAACATTTCATAGAAAAATACAAACTATCTGACTGCACTCAGCAGACGGTTCTAGGTAATGACTCCCACGTCCTTTAATACACAAGCACAATTTACGATAAGGACACAATCACTTAAAGTGAATGAAAATTGATTGCAAAAAAATAAACTGATAATGTAAAACAGAGATCCGGTGGTTGCTTGCTGTGCATGTAATATTTTGTTTGAAACTGTTCATGGAAGAATTGTTCACTAAGCAGCTGAGTCTGACTCTGTTTTGAAGAATAATCATGCTTTAATTGTAGAATCCCATTTGTTGTTTTGTTAATGTAAGCTGTAAATTGAACATTAAATGAGGCCTCTCATATGCTGAGCACAAAGTTTAGTGCTCTGTTCACTTTATGATAGATCAGCACCATATCCTGTTTGTCAGAAGTACTACCATATCCTATTTCAGGTTCTGTTTAGTGATATTTTTTCTTTCTTTTGCCCGTTGGCTGATGTTTGATTTGCTTGATTTATACTTTTTGTGCCCCTAGGCCAAGTATGTTGTGGTTCCCCTTTCTTGTGCGGTATCGCCCCTCATTCCACGTGCCGCCCCCTCTTCCATGTGTACCATCCATGTACACCAGCTCCTTCCTTTCATGAACAGCTCCCTTGGGCATCATTTTCACTTGTGTTCAACATGTGTTGATTCTCATTTTCAGCCTTCTCTTTCATATCTAACAACCCCTCTTTCATGTCCAGGTGCCCCCTTGGGCTGCAGCCACCCAAAGCCTGGGTCTTGCTGGCCTTTCAAGAAATCCGGCCCTGTTTGTAACTGAAGTCTTTCTACATTTTAGTTTTAATGCAAAAAAACAAATTGGTGTGTCCCATCCAATCAGTCTCTTTTACTCTTTGGTTCTGCTGAACAATACCAGGTCATATGGTCTTTAATCCTCTATATGAAGGGGGGCTCTGCAAGAAGGGAACAGAAACAATTTTGATCCTAGAACAGTTACTAAACAATATATCCATATGCCCTTTCCAATACCCAGGATTGATAGCTCATTTAGCCTGTTGTTTAGGACAGGAAGCGGTGTGCCCAGGGGAATTTGGAATACAGGCATAGGTACTTACATCAGACTCAATGTCTAGATTTTTATAAATAAATTATAGATAAATTGTGTTTTACATATACTGCCCCCCCCCCCCCCTTTATTAATGTTATAAGGCTGTGGATGAATATTTTCTATGTATGAAAGACTCTGTATATGGGTTGGTTTCCCTAATATCTACGGGATGCTTTTGGTTATGTTGGCTATCTGATAGGGTTTCCCACCATAACCAAATCAAAATTATGAACATTCCTAATAAGATTTCCTCTCTCCACTTTAGATCAGTCTCTTGACATTGAAATTCTTGAACATCCGGGGTTCCAGACACTTGGAGGAACTGGTGGATCTGTACACCACTACATGCATCCTCCTCTCTACTTATTAGATGATTCCCAGAATCTGCTCATAAACATATGGAGCACAGGTCTTCTCACATGCAGCCCCAACTTTGTGAAATTTACTTTAGACTAAAAAAAGTGTAAAAACGAAATTATTTTTCTGAATCAATGAGAATACGTAACCTTTGCAAATAAAGCCATTAGTCATGTTAGAATTTGTTTTACTAAAGTTAATGCTATAATTGTCAAGTTTTTTTCTTATTAGAGATGGATTTCACTCAGTTATAAAAAAAAAAAAGTACAGTGGTGTGAGAAACTATTTGCCCCCTTCCTGATTTCTTATTCTTTTGCATGTTTGTCACACTTAAATGTTTCTGCTCATCAAAAATCGTTAACTATTAGTCAAGGATATCATAATTGAACACAAAATGCAATTTTAAATGATGGTTTTTATTATTTAGTGAGAAAAAAAACTCAAAATCTACATGGCCCTGTGTGAAAAAGTGATTGCCCCCCTTGTTTAAAAATAATTTAACTGTGGTTTATCACACCTGAGTTCAATTTCTGTAGTCACCCCCAGGCCTGATTACTGCCACACCTGTTTCAATCAAGAAATCACTTAAATAGGAGCTATCTGACACAGAGAAGTAGACCAAAAGCACCTCAAAAGCTAGACATCATGCCAAGATCCAAAGAAATTCAGGAACAAATGAGAACAAAAGTACTGTAATTGAGATCTATCAGTCTGGTAAAGGTTATAAAGCCATTTCTAAAGCTTTGGGACTCCAGTGAACCACAGTGAGAGCCATTATCCACAAATGGCAAAAACGTGGAACAGTGATGAACCTTCCCAGGAGTGGCCGGCCGACCAAAATTACCCCAAGAGCGCAGAGAAAACTCATCCGAGAGGCCACAAAAGACCCCAGGACAACATCTAAAGAACTGCAGGCCTCACTTGCCTCAATTAAGGTCAGTGTTCACGACTCCACCATAAGAAAGAGACAGGGTAAAAACGGCCTGCATGGCAGATATCCAAGGCGCAGACCACTTTTAAGCAAAAAACATTAAGGCTTGTCTCAATTTTGCTAAAAAAACATCTCAATGATTGGCAAGACTTTTGGGGAAATACCTTGTAGACTGACGAGACAAAAGTTGAACTTTTTGGAAGGTGCGTGTCCCGTTACATCTAGCGTAGAAGTAACAAAGCATTTCAGCAAAAGAACATCATACCAACAGTAAAATATGGTGGTGGTAGTGTGATGGTCTGGGGTTGTTTTGCTGCTTCAGGACCTGGAAAGCTTGCTGTGATAGATGGAACCATGAATTCTGTCTACCAAAAAATCCTGAAGGAGAATGTCCAGCCATCTGTTCATCAACTCAAGCTGAAGCGATCTTGGGTGCTGCAGCAGGACAATGACCCAAAACACACCAGCAAATCCACCTCTGAATGGCTGAAGAAAAACAAAATGAAGACTTTGGCGTGGCCTAGTCAAAGTCCTGACCTGAATCCTATTGAGATGTTGTGGCATGACCTTACAAAGGTGGTTCATGCTAGGAAACCCTCAAATAAAGCTGAATTGCAACAATTCTGCAAAGATGAGTGGGCCAAAATTCCTCCAGAGCTCTGTAAAATACTTGTTGCAAGTTATCGCAAACGCTTGATTGCAGTTATTGCTGCTAAGGGTGGCCCAACCAGTTATTAGGTTCAGGGGGCAATTTCTTTTTCACACAGGGCCATGTAGGTTTTGAGGTTTTATTCTCACTAAATAATAAAAACCAGCATTTAAAACTGCATTTTGTGTTCAATTATGTTATCTTTGACTAATAGTTAACGGTTTTTAATGAGCAGAAACATTTAAGTGTGACAAACATGCAAAAGAATAGGAAATCAGGAAGGGGGCAAATAGTTTTTCACACCACTGTATGTGTTTTACATATAGATTTAGTGATTTCTTATAGGGTTATACAACTGCTGACCAATATTTATTATGTATAAAAGAATCTGAGTATGGACTTGATTTCCCAATATCTAAGCAATATTTTGTTTATGGTGGCTACTTGGAAGGAGAACCGATACCCACCTTAAAATTATAAACACTCCTTATACAATTTCCCCTCTCTACTTTAGATCAGTCTGATGACTTTGAAATATTTGACTATATGGAATCTCGGATACTTGGAGGAACTTCTGGAACTTTGCACCACTACATACAACTTTCTTTTCACAAATACCAGAACATATGGAGCTTGGAGGAACTAATGGAACCGTGCACCACTGCATACACCTTCCTCTCCACAAATACCAAAACATATGGAGCTTGGAGGAACTAATGGAACCATGCATCACTACATACACCTTCCTCTCCACAAATACCAAAACATATGGAGCTTGGAGGAACTAATGGGACCATGCACCACTACATACAACTTCCTCTCCACAAATACCAGAACATATGGAGCTTGGAGGAACTAATGGAACCATGCATCACTGCATACACCTTCCTCTCCACAAATACCAAAACATATGGAGCTTGGAGGAACTAATGGAACCGTGCACCACTACATACAACTTCCTCTCCACAAATACCAGAGCATATGGAGCTTGGAGGAACTAATTGAACCATGCACCACTGCATACACCTTCCTCTCCACAAATACCAGAACATATGGAGCTTGGAGGAACTAATGGAACCATGCATCACTGCATACACCTTCCTCTCCACAAATACCAGAGCATATGGAGCTTGGAGGAACTAATGGAACCGTGCACCACTGCATACACCTTCCTCTCCACAAATACCAGAACGTATGGAGCTTGGAAGAACTAATGGAACCGTGCACCACTGCATACACCTTCCTCTCCACAAATACCAAAACATATGGAGCTTGGAGGAACTAATGGAACCATGCATCACTCCATACACCTTCCTCTCCACAAATACCAGAGCATATGGAGCTTGGAGGAACTAATGGAACTGTGCACCACTGCATACACCTTCCTCTCCACAAATACCAGAACATATGGAGCTTGGAGGAACTAATGGAACCATGCATCACTACATACACCTTCCTCTCCACAAATACCAGAGCATATGGAGCTTGGAGGAACTAATGGAACTGTGCACCACTGCATACACCTTCCTCTCCACAAATACCAGAACGTATGGAGCTTGGAGGAACTAATGGAACCATGCATCACTACATACACCTTCCTCTCCACAAATACCAGAGCATATGGAGCTTGGAGGAACTAATGGAACCGTGCACCACTGCATACACCTTCCTCTCCACAAATACCAGAACGTATGGAGCTTGGAGGAACTAATGGAACTGTGCACCACTGCATACACCTTCCTCTCCACAAATACCAGAACGTATGGAGCTTGGAGGAACTAATGGAACCATGCATCACTACATACACCTTCCTCTCCACAAATACCAGAACATATGGAGCTTGGAGGAACTAATGAAACCATGCATCACTGCATACACCTTCCTCTCCACTAATACCAGAACATATGGAGAACAGGTCTTCTGACATGCACCCATGGCTCTGGAAGTCTATTGAAGTCGCCATTGGACATCTTAAAAAAATGTGAAAACTATTTATTTTCTGGGTCAATGAAAATGCATAATATAATTTTAGCATACAGTGCTATTATTCATGAAAGATGTGTATTATCATGATTATATATGTTGTATATACTATTGCAGGATTTTAAACTATGACTATAGCAGGAGTTATATGAAGTTACATTCTTTGAGGACAGTTAGTGACATGACTATGTACTCTATAAAGCTTTGTTCCATAATCCTCTATAATAAAACCCTACTGTCTCTGCGTTCCGTGTCCCTGTGAGAGTCCCATCTGCGCTCAGTGCATGTGCAGGGACGCAGAGACAGTGAGGGGGAGTGACGTGAGCTGCACAGCCAAGAGGCGGGCGGAGGGGCGTGCGTGATGGGGGGCGCGCGCGGCGTGTTCGGGCAGGTGCGCGCGATTTGGGTGCGTGCACGGCGGGCGCATGCGCAATGAAGACCTAGCCGGTTAAAACTGGCTTAGGTCCACTAGTAATATTTATAATAAATAATTGTGCTGGCAGTCTGCCAAGTCATTTTTCAGGTAAATCAAGATGTGTCACATAATTCATTTGTTTAGTCTAAGTGTAATCATAGTTTGTATTTCCTCCTCATAGATTCATTTCTATTATAGCTGAATTTGCTTTTAATCTTAAATAATGATTTAATAATGATTTAATCATATAGCGTGGTGAGGATAAGAAGGACACAAAAGAATGGGAGACATTTTTACAGTATGTGGGATTGAGTTAATGCGATTATTGGTTAGGAGGAAATGTAGGAGGTTGGAGAGGGTCGAAGGAGAAATCAATAGCATTAGAACAGAATTAGAACCATATAAAGACCTACAGGTGTTTGAAAGCACTTCTGCTACACGTATGAACACCTAAGACAGAAAAAAAAGGAAATGTTATGAATATAGCAGTGATTGGGAAGATTTCAATAAAAACATACATATGAATGGCAAGTAACAGCAGTTTCAGGAGCCGATTCTGTAAGCAGGTAGTGGAAAGCAGAATAAAGATAAAGGCAACAATGGTAATGTTCACAATGGTAAACTTAGGGATAATTAGAACTTTCAGGCAGCCCATATGCAATTCACCTTTTCTCCTGAGTTTTCTCCTAGGTGATATTTTTGCACCTTGTGATAGAATGCCTTTTAAGCCACATGCAAGCAAGAAAATACTCAAAATAATTTTGATTGTACTTTTTCACCAACTTTTAGGTACTATTTTAATTGTAAAATGATTACAAGTTATTTTAAAGAGAAGATGAAAATGAGCTCCTAGGAGATAACTCAGGAGAAAAAGTTAATTGCATTTGGGCCTCAGTGTCCTCCCATACAGAATAAACAGAAATGTAAACCTACATATCAGCAAGGACCTTGGGTTCAGGCAGGTATTGAACTGGAAACCACATAGACACCTGGAAGTCATATTCATTCCAAGTTGGGGACAGATTTGATGGTTTGGGGTAGGAAGTGTGGTTCCAATTAGGCAACGAATCAGAAGAGGCAGTGGGGTTAATATCCAGGTCACCCCAAAAAGAACTCTTAGAACCTCAGACCAATGGGGTTATGATGCAGCCAAGAAGCAGAGGAAGGGTAGGAGGGAAAGGATTAACAGAAGGAAAGAGGGGGAGAGTATATATATATATATATATATATATATATATACTACTGGGTATATATATATATATATATTTAGTACTGGGTAAAAAATTAATGAAGGAGGAAATTGGGAAATTGGATAAAGGCGGTGATCAAGAATCTTAAGCTCAGAACATTCTTTGTAATGCATTTATTTAATAAAATTAGAATATTAAAGGGTACCTGGTGAAACATAAAGTATTAATAAAGAATAACTTTAAAGTGAACCTCCGGACTAAAAATCGACTCAGCAGCACTGAAAAGGCCTGGTGTTTCTTTAACAGTTTCACAGCATCAGAACTTTGTTTCTCTTATCCAAGCCTCATTTTTAGCTGCATAGAATAAAACTGCCCGGGCTTTTTTCCCCTGATGCTGTGCAAAGCATGATGGGATTTTTTTTTACATTTTGAATTTGACATTTGAAGCCTAGCAAATGCAGCTGGGAGAGGTTATCAGTTCACAGGACAGTTGGAACGGTGTCTCATGCTCTTTGTCACCTCCTTTCAACCAAAAAGATGGCTGCCCCCATGACAAAGATGGCAGCCCCCATGAATCAGAAACATGTTCCTGTTCTTTTAAAACAGGGTGGGTAAAAAATTATATTACCTATCTATTCTAATTAACATAACTAATGTAACTTAATGACAGTATGTTTGTTTAGGCTGAAGCTCCCCTTTAAGTAAACTTTTGATGTTCTAAAACATATGTAAAGAGCCTTGTCATTGTTTTTAGGGTCCTTCCCACTTTCCTTTCTGGTAAGTTTTTATACAGACAACTCCTCTACTTACAAATGACGTGAGTTACAACATTTCAGAGACACAAAATACATTTTTTATTCAGTATTTTTGTTGTGAAATGTTGCAGTATTGTATGAACTGTTATAAGTAGTTTAAAACATGGTAAAATCACATTGAAAGCAACCTAAAAGTATAGTTTATATTTTATGCACAAATCCAGAGTTGTCTGCAAATAAATCATTTATCTACATTACTCCAGTTGTAAACGCATGCAGCTTACAATCAATCTCCTGGAACAGGACCTGTTTGTAAGTGGGAGACCGCCTGCATAAGTTTCAATATTTGACTGCATGGGTAGTCACTAATTCATAGCTGGGATGAAATTCCAGGACAGAGTGCCTAAAAACAATGCAAAATACCTGATACAAAATAAAATATTAATAAACAAATATATTTAAGTAAACTTTTGTAATTCTAAAACATATGTAAAGCTCCTTGTCATTGTCTTTAAGATCCCTCCCACTTTCCATGCTGGTAAGTTTTAATACAGACAATCCTTTACTTACAAATGAGTTAAAACGTTTCAGAGATACAAATACAAAATATTTTTGAATTACATAATTTTGTTGTTTAATGTTACAGTATTGTACAGTACAGTAACTGTTATATGTAGTTTCAAACAATTTAAAAGCACAGGACTCAACTTACAAACAAATTCAACTTATAAACAATCTCCCAAAATGGAACCTTTTTGTAAGTAACTGCCTGTATGAGTTTTAACCACTTAAGGACCACGGTGTTAACCCCCCCCCCCCCCCCCCCCCCCCCCCCCAATTAAGGCCACTGCAGCTTTAAGGGCTCACTTCAGGGCCACACAACTTAGCACACAGGTGATTCCTCCCCCCCCCCCTTTTCTGCCCACCAACAGAGCTCTCTGTTGGTGGGCTGTGATCGCTGCCAGCATGTTTATTTATTTTATTATAAATATATATTTCATTTATTTTTTATTAAATTTGTGCTTTTTTTATATTTGTAACCCTCCCTCGCTCCCTGCCCCCGCCAGCCAATCAGCGCTATCGGCTGTCATAGGCTTCAGCCTATGACAGCGGATCCCCTTTCTGCCTCTGGAAGGGACAGCACTGTACCTAGTAATTTACTAGACGGCGGTTTCAACATCTAACAGTCTCGTAGCGGCGATAGCTGCTGGGAGACTGATGGCGGAGCTCCATAATTTCAGCGGGGATGCCCAGCAATACCCGCCCATAGCACTTCACGCCAATCGGTGTGGAGTGGTCCTGGGGCTGCTACCGCGTTCACACCAATTGCCGTGGAGCAGTAGGCAAGAAGTTAATATTTGATTGCATGGGTAGTCAATGGGGTGACTCTCGGTGGCTAGACGATTCAACCACCAAGATTCTGTAATAAGAGACATCAGGAGCCCAACGGTGCAGTATCATTAGACTAATTGGAAATTGAATAGAGTAGTAATATACTCACAAGGGTGGGATGTACTCCTGCAACCACCATCAAAGCCTTCAGGAAATAAAAATGTTCCTGTTTGGGATCCCAGGACTGCTTTGCAGGTACTGTGGCCGGTCGCTCTTCTCTGGTTATTGAGACACATAGTGTATAATACTAAACCCTGAAGGATTAGACTAAGACTAGAAAAGAACTGTGGGAAGTGACCAAAATTGCTATGGATCTAAAGATACGAGTATATAAGTTAGGAGTGGTTTGAGCCTACCGCCATCAAGGAACAAACCACATGTGGTAGATATAATATTTATTGATGCACATAAGACAATGCGTTTTACGGGTACTGGCCCGCTTCCTCAGGTCAATATGAACGTGCCTACGTTTGGGTAGTCACGAGTCTGAGCGCCTCTATTACATAGAGACACTTACACCCGTGAAATGCGTTGTCTTATGTGCATCAATAAGTACTATATCTACCACATGCGGTTTGTTCCTTGATGGAGGTAAGATCAAACCACTCCTAACTTTTATAGTCACTTTAGATCATATCTTTAGATCCATAGCAATTTTTGGGTGCCTCCCACAGTTCTTTTCTAGCATGGGTAGTCACTCATTCATGACTGGGGTGAAATTCCAGGACAGAGTGCACACGGGTTATTTATTTATTTTTTTTATTTCGCTACAGGCTTGCTTTAGGAAGTATTTTCTGAAATGGTAAATATTGACAACTAAGAATAATTGTGTTCTTACCAAAGTGGTGGTGTTCCGAAATATGTTAATTGCTTATTTATTGACGTTAAATAATTATAGAAGATACTGCTACTGAAGTATTGCTTGCAGAAATATTGCACCACGTGAGAAATATATTGGGTCATTGAATGATAGTGGGGAAAGGATTGATTTGAGCATAGAATTTCATAAAAGGCACATACGTTTTTTTAGATGTGTCTGGTTTTAGTAAATAACATGAGGTATTTGAAAAATTTTTTTATAAAACACTACAGAATTTTTAGGCAGGATAGCTTATTTTAAGGTGTTCTTCCTGATTGTATTCCAGTACAAGGATATGTATATAAAGAACATTAAAGAAACTTGAAGAATTTATATATAAAAATACAATAGGTTATTTCTCCACCAGCTCCTGCCATGTGTGGTTTCTGAGCTTAAAAATTGGATGAGTGGTCATACCTGGCTTTATATTGTCCAGATATTTTTAAGAGCATGTGTTAACTATACAGATTTGTCTTTACATGTGGAGGCCTGATGAAGGGTCTATCCCGAAACAAGTCGACGTTGTCGCCTCAATATTTACAATTGCAATAATCTTGATGTTAATCACTGCTGTATGTTCGTCATTCTTTCCTATGGAAAATGTTTCCTGAAGGATACTTTTTTATGAATATTTTTGCACAAGTGTTACAAGTGTTGTACAAGTGACTTATTGTACTCTTATATATAAATTCTTCAAGTTTCTTCAATGTTCTTGATATACATATCCTTGTACTGGAATAAAGTCTACATGGGTGTTATGGCACACCTCAGAGGATATTGTTCTTTTTGTTTCCCTCTATACGGAATATATGTTCTTCGTGATTGCCCAAAGAGTATATTTAGTAAACCACCAAACTGTCAGCAAATCCATATTTATTGATAAGCTGGACCTAAGTAGGACTTGGGTAGTCTGAGCTTCTACCCCTGTAGAAAGTATGGGACATGTAAAACCATTAGATTAAGAATACAGAAGATAATATCTACAGCCACAAGACAAGAGTAAAAGATGTATGTCATGTATAGAAATGGGTGAACTTACTGTGGTGTGGTTCACCAAGCGAACATGATGGGCAAGCTGCTTGCAAGTTCGCCTTTGCAGGTTTGCACACCAAACTGCAATGCAAGTTTTGCCAGACCGGTCCTCACGTCTCCCCGCTCTTCTTCTGCCCTGCATGCCCATGCCCATGCTCAGTCCCACCAGGACCGCACTGATGTTACCACCACCACCAAAGCATACAGAGCTGTATGGTAGTCATGACCTTCTCAATCATCCTTCACCAAAAAACAGATATTCAAAACTTCTCACAAAATTGCTGCATGTTCCTGAAGCTTCACAAATCTGTATACAAATATGCAGCCAGATGCTTTTTGAAAATGCATATACATGCAAGTGATGTAGAATTACCGTATATACTTGACAATAAGTCTAGAAATGTAGGTCTGATGCACTGTGTAAAAGTATAGGGGTTGACTTATACACAAGTCATGGGCAACATTGAGCACACTGAGTAATTTGTGTGCTTCTAGTGACATTCCCTTTGGCAGAGACTTACCCAGTAGTTAGTGACACTTTCTTGATAAAGGAAATGCCAAGAAAACACAGGTCTAAAAGTCCTGTCCACAACAATGAACAAGGAAAGGGGCGGGGGGGAAATACTGGGCTGCAGGAAGGGAGGTTAATAATTGCTGCACTTGGGGGCCTGGAGGAGTTATTGGCTGCACTTAAGGGACAGGAGGGGTTCATGGCTGCAATACTGTATGCAGTGCAGTCATTAACCCCTCCTCATCTCCAAGTGCAGCAGTTATTCTTCCTGGTCCCTAAATGCAGCAGTTAACTTTGCTGGGTAGACTTATACTTGAGTCAATAAGAAAATTAGCTAAAGAGGGTCAAATATTGGGCTCAACTTATACACAAGGTCGACTTATATTTAAGGCTATACGGGTATGTGGAAATGTGCACAATATCAACCTTTATGATAATATTAGTCAAGCACAATTATGTTCAAATGTGCACAATATTAACCTTTTTTAACATTTGTTTATAACAACTAAAAAGATAAAAAAAAAATCAAAGCCACGAAGTGATATATCAGCTATGGCAGTGAATAACTGCATTTGCATGCGTAGTTTATGTACAGCTAATAAATTAATCATTACTACTGTCCTATGCTTAAATATCCTGCAATCAAACTTGCCCTGTATTTCTCTTTATTTGGAGCTACAGTGAAAGCAGGAAACACAATGAGACAATCTTTAGACTATGATTATGATATTAGACTATAGTAGGGTTTAGATTGTGAGCTGTCAGTGCCATTACTATGTACTCAGTAAGGTATTGTGGAAGATGTTCAGTGCTATATAAATATATACTGATATATATATATATATAGTAAGCTTGCAAGAGCAGGGCTCTCTCACCCTTTTGTGTCTTGAAATTTGTTATTCATTTCATAGCTTGCACTCTGTTATACATTTTATTCAACATGTTACATCTGTTATGGTATGTCTATTAAAAAAAATCAACCTTGTAGCCTATCACATTGTTAGGATGTGTGGATATACATAATGGCAGTTGGTGCTGTCTGTTTTTTGCTTTGTTTTTTTCATGTCTGCCAGTAGTAATGATGATTACTTGTAGGCTGATTGTGAATCAAACAATATGAACAAATTACATGCTGAATATCAATCATTTCTTGATCTCTCTTCTGTTTTTAACTTCTCACTTTGCACTGTATTGATTTATCTTTTTCTCCTCTTTAATGTCGAGTAGGGCTAGGAGGTAAATAATCAATGTAAGGTAGATAGCAATCATTATTGCACTGTGTGAAATTGCACAGCCTTTTTTAACAAGTGTGGCCCCAGCCTTTAAAGGGAACCAGAGATGAAGCACCCTTGTGTATTTTACCATATATATCAGTAAGAACATTAGAGAAAACACTTACCATGCTCTTTGTTTCATCCTCACTGCTAAAAGTGTCTGTTATCAGCTGTGATAAGAATCCCGGACTGAGCATTCAGTCTGGCTTTGCAGGGAATAATTATAGCTGAGTCATTATAGCAGAGCCACAAGGGGACTGTTATCAGAGGTGATAACAGTCAGATTAAACAGAGAACAATGAAACAAAGAGCAGATTAGGTGTTTACTGTCATGTTCCCACTGATTTATAAGGTAAAATACAAGAGGGTGCTTCATCTCTGGTTCTCTTTAAATTTGTGAAACAGTGGCAGGATTATGTGCTCTGTAAAGTGCTGCTGAAAATTTCAGGGGTTTATAAATACATAAAGATAATATGGTAGGTCATTAGGCTTTGGTCATGGTAGAGATTAGATTGTGAGTTCTTCTGAGGGCAGTTAGTGACATGACTACCATATGTACTATGTAAAGTAAATGTTAGTGCTTTATAAATACATAATAAATAAAATTATTGTGCTGACAGCACGTCACAGGGTTTCCAAATAGAATCTGTGCAGTGATAGCAGTTATAGCTGTGTTAGTATAAGCAGGTTCCATCATTTACTTATTTAGTCTAAATGTGATCATGCTCTGTATTTCCTCTTCATAGATTAATTACCATTATAACTTAATTTGCATTTTCTCCTACAATGATTTAATCACATCACCGTTATAGCATGATTCCTTTTCCCTCCTGAACAAATTAATTAATTGCTTTTGTAAACCAGTTCCTATAGAGTCCTCATTGGTTTTCCTGATTTAATTTGTAAAAAAAAACATGATTGCAAGAATTATTAAAATGCTGTTTATATTGTTTGCTTTATTACTGATTTAATTACAAGACTTTACTTTGAGCCAGAAGGTCAGAAAATAAGTTCACTGTGACCTTGCTAAGTAGTTGAAACTATTTTGTCTTATTGGTCACACAGTTCCTGAAATCAGGCCATACCAGCCTGCATTATATCTGAACACCGCAGTGGCTCATCAGCATATCATAAACTGATGCACGGAGGCTTTGGATGGCAAGTGGGGTGCAGCCAGGTCATTGCTGTCCTTCTGTTATGATACTTAAAGCACACCTGAACTGAAAATTAAAGGTAAAAATAAACATACACACGTCATACTTACCTCCCATGTAGTCTACTCATCAATCTCTTTCTCCACTACCACGCCCTGTTTTGGCCACTGTGATCAATGGATTTCTCTGTCCTTTATTTTGAAAATGGCCATTACCCCGTAACAGCTTCCTGGTCTGACAAAATCTCTTCAGAAGTGGAAGGAATTGTTGTAAGAAGAAAATAGTGAGCTTATCAGAGGAATTGACAGGAAGGTAAGTATGTAATATTCATTTGCAGGTACATCATGTGTTTATTTTAAATAATGTTACTCTCAGATTCACTTTAAAGATCCAGAACACTATTCTGGGATGAAAAAGCAAACTGTGGGGCATAATGAAAATTTTGGTGTGATCTTAGAAGTCAACAGATGTTCAGAGCTTATATCTTGCGATCTTCAGTGGCACTGAAAAGTCTCTCCAAAATGTGATACCTCTACTATTCCCATCGTATTCCCAAAAGTAGATTGACTATTAATCCCACTACAAAAACATTATATCCTCAGCTCCCCAATGGGATACTGCAGCTTGTGGAGCTCTATCCTGTTAGGTCTCTACATTGTATAGGTGATGCTCCTGGGAAGAAACACATTTATTGGCCTCGATTTATCATTCTCTTTGAGATAACTTTTTCCAGTTTGTTAAATTACCGAATTCGAAGTTTAGCGATTTCTAGTTGTATTCATCAAGGTTTTTCCTCATTCGGTGTGAATTCGATAACAATTCGGTAACCATTCGGTAACGTGTCGATATTTCCATTTTACAGCGGTAATTTAACACAAGGCCATAAGATTCCCATGGAATTGTGGGTAAAAGGCAGTCCTTTGAGCACTATGTAGCAACATTCTGAATAGGGCTTTACACCTGGACCAGGATTCTGAAAGTGGTTGGGACAATCCCACAATTTGATAGGAGCCTTTTGTAAAAAAGTATAGTGCAGCTAGCAAATTAGTTAACCCTGACACTGCCTGTGTTCTCTTACAAGATGATTCAAGAGAAATGTAGATGTCGTGTTATAGCAAATAAATCTATTCTCTTACAAATTTATATGGTTGCAGACCTTATTCTTGCCCTTCTGCGCCTTTGAATCACTCTCAGCTGATACATAACCACTTCAAATGGCTCCATCTTCTCTGTCAGCAATGATCTGACAGGAATAACGACAGAGCAGTGAAGGAGATAACTAATCCTAAATGTAACGCTAAACCACGCCCACTTTCTTTTTCATGAATTGCACTTTATTCCGTTTTAGCGAATCGTTACCGAATCGTTACCGAATGTTCGCTAACAGCTGTAGATAACTTTGATGAATCCTGAAATTAAGTTAACAAATTCGGTATTTTACCAAACTGTTGTTAACAAATTTGCTAAGTGTTGATGAATCGAGGCCATTGTGTTCCAGTCGGCTAACAAAATGTCTTCTGAGCTGGAGGACAGAAGAGAAGGTTGGAGAACCCAAGTTATCTTGCAAACCAGAACTGCCTGTTTACTTGATTGAGGTTCTGGGTGGCAAACGTTTGCTACTCTGATCTACCATAGGTTCATATTGTGTGCACACGGAATTCTGGCGCCCAGGGCTCTTCAGCGCAGGGTAAGCTGAATGACGGCTCACCCTGCTTCCGCCTAAATGGGGGTGGGGGGAGTAAAATACTATTTTTGTACAACAGGAGAAATTGGCAGTGTTTCCAAATGCAGGCTGCACTAGAGTTGACCAGCTGCATAGATGTTCAGAGCCCAAAACATGGGCAGATTACACAACTTGCATTCAAATCAGATGTAGCAAATGGAGGATGTTAGCTTCCAAAAACAGTTTGTTCATAGGTGTGCAGTGCCCCCTAGGGTCTTAAATACACACCCTGGATACAAATCAGGTGCAAATTATGCACTAAACTCTAATCTAGATAAATGAATGCAAACTGATACACATGAATGCACACCTCTGTTGGTTTCATTTCAGTTGCAGCCTGCCAATTTTTTGCTGTTCGTTAGAAAATGTATATACCATTTGTGACTAGCAACCCTAGGTTTACATTATGTTTTAATTGTTACATAGTGGTTAGGTCTCTTCCGTGAGAGCATATCAACGTCATGGATTAGTCTAGTACTGAACAATCTCCATGCAAACTGTTTTCAGACGCTAACGTCCTCCATTTGCTGCATCTGTTTTGAATGCAAGTTGTGTAATCTGCCTGTGTTTTGGGCTCTGCACATCTACGCAGCTGGTCAACTCGGGTGCAGCCTGCATTTGGAAGTGCTGCCAATTTTTCCTGTTATACAAAAATGTAAGTCTACTTGTGGCTACTGGCTAGCTGCATTCATGTGTATCAGTTTGCATTCAGTTTATCTAGATTAGGGTTTAGTGCATAGTTTGCATCTGATTTGAATTCAAGATGTGTATTTAAGTCCCTGCACACCTCAGTTGGTTTCATTTCAGATGCAGCCTGATCAGGAGCGCTGACAATTTTTTGCTGTTAAATTCTATTCCCCTTCCGACTCATTGCAACTCAGAGGGAGAAGTAATTCCCCGGATTACCCCGTGTGTGGTGCACGGACTGTAGCATTACTGCTATAGCTGCGCCAAGTTTCGTGGCAGGCCCGAAAAAGCCCTACTTCGCTTATTGGGGCATAGTTCAGGTTGCTAAAAGGTTAGTAGACTAGTGGTTTTTCAAATGCTAGCTGAAACGCTACAGAAAAAGAAGAAAAAGCGTTTCAAAATCTGCTAGCATTTTGCGGATCTGCTAGCGGTTTTTGGTGTGCACCAGGCTTGTCTGTGTCTTGATTCTGCTCCCTCCCTCTCCTTCTGCTGAATAGTCACATCACCCTGGCAATAGCTGAGTGACTTCAGCAGAAAAGGAGGGGGCAGAGTGTAAACACAGGCAGAGAGATTCTTGTTGGCAATGCTATACAGGGAATACTTGGGAATGCTTTTAAATGTACTTTTGTGTACCTAAGAGAAGTTACTGAAATTTTAGTTTGGGGAGGATAATCTCACTTTAAGCCTCTTAAAAATGTATGAGGACTGTCATCTGCAGGTATCAGGACTAAATAACCCCGGCCAACAGTTGAGCCTGGGTTTGCTAACTTGCAGGCTAGCAAACCCATCACAATGGCGTGGCATTAATTAGTGAAACTGAACAACATACAAATGAAAACGTAGCAAACCAGTTGAAATACCGCAAATATCAACTCAATGAACAACCCTAACTATCTAACTGTAACGATTGTGGAATCGTCTCCGTGGTCAGCGCACCAGACGTGCGCTGACGCGGCGGATTTCCTCCACAAGCGTATTATTGCGGACACCCAGGCTAGGTGCTATGCACCCGCAGAGGGCAATTCCCACCGGCAGATGGCGCTGTGGAGTGCAGGCGAACACAGCCGCTGCACAGCCACAGATGCCAAATGGGAATTGTACAGATCCGGGACAAGGTACAATCAGGCAGGGCTGGATAGCCCACAGGGAACAGAGCAAAAGGACAGAACCAATGTGTGCCCACCAAATTAGTCGCCACCCAGCGACGGCGAACACACAACGGCGGAAACGAAGTAGGAAACGCAATCGCAAGAATGGCGATTGCCAATAGCGACACAAGACTGAGCAGGACAGAGCACAAGGGTAGCAAAGGCACAGCAAATCATACAAAGAGAAAGATAAGGAAAATAACAAAAACGCTAGCTGAACGCGAACACCGCACTCATTCGCAACAGTGCACGCGTTCGTGCGCGGTCTCCGCGTGTTACGCACAACAGAGACAAGCACGCCTAACTAACCAAAGACAGACAAACACGAAACAGAGAACGCGAGCGCTTGCTTAACGGTTACCTCACCGAGCCTACAGCAAGCGTTTCGAATCAGACAAGACAGACAAACGTGAAACAGGAACTAGGCAGAAAGGATCCACCGCTCTTCCGTCAGAGCAAGTGTGATCCAAGCAGAAACACAGATCAGAACGATCCACAGCCGCTACCGCTAGCGGTTAGTGCGATTCAGGAAGACAGATCAGAAGGATCCACAGCACTAGCGAAAAGTGGCTAGCGCGATCCAGGTACAGAGTAGCAGAACAGAAGGATCCCCAGCGCTAGCGAAAAGTGGCTAGCGCGATCCCAGAAGACAGAACAGAAGGATCCCCAGCGCTAGCGAAAAGTGGCTAGCGCGATCCAGGTACAGAGTAGCAGAACAGAAGGATCCCCAGCGCTAGCGAAAAGTGGCTAGCGCGATCCCAGAAGACAGAACAGAAGGATCCCCAGCGCTAGCGAAAAGTGGCTAGCGCGATCCCAGAAGACAGAACAGAAGGATCCACAGCACTAGCTCAAAGAGACTAGTGCGATCCAGAGAAGATAATAACAGAACAGAAGGGCCTACCAGAAGCAACCGCTGCTCTGGTTAGCACCCCACAGACAGACAGAACAGGCAATACAAATAATACAATCCTAACTAGACTAGGGAATCTGCCTAGCGCAGTCCCACGAATAACTCTAAACTAATCTTCAACGAGAAGTAGCATGGCTGACACTCACTAGGAGTGTATACTACAAACCCTGAAGGAATGACCAGCAAAGGACTGTGGGTAATCCCAACCTTTATACTGCCAGTCATCACAGGAGGCAGGTAGGGGATTTGCATAACGAATGTATGCAAATTCCTCAGCAGCAAGCTGCAGAACTGACAAAAGGTCTCTCTTAAAGAGACCTGCAGAATGCAGACGTGAACAGTGGTCAAAACGCTGCCTGTCTGCACAGGCAGCTGAGCAGATTCTCACAGTACCCCCCCTTCTAGGGTCGAATTCCAGACGACCCTCAAAACTGATATCTCCAAACCTCTCTAACAGAAGACTCATGAAGGTCGGGGCAGCCCGACAAGGTCCAATTCCAGAGTCAGTCCACCCGAAACCGACCTCATCGGAAACAGAAGCCACCGAAACATGCCCATCAGTTCTACCAGTCTCAGTATAACACCCATCAGGACTGTGAACGCCAGAGAAGAAGCCATCGACACCCTCCAGACAATACCCACCACCTTCCAAGGAGCGTCCGAAAATACCAAACCTGCCACAATACCTGTTCGAAGTGTCCCTTACAACACAAAAGCCACCGTTGATCTTATCCAGTGTACCAAGCAAAATTTCTCCCGGAATCTCCCAGAACCTTTTGAAGCTCCACAGAGATCCCAAGAGGGCAGAACAATCACCAGGCTCACATGGAGAATTACCAAGAACCCCCATGGAACCAATGACAATTCCGGATTCAGAATTACGAGGACACCCATCAAGATCAAGACTTTCAGGGACCACTTCTGGGCATGCAAGCAGGCAGGCCATATCAGAGCATATCTCCACCGAGGAAGCATCTGAGTACGCTGGTAACCGAGGCACACTTGGGCTTTCTGGATCACAGAGCACACTGGGGTACACCAGCACAGGAGAAACCTCAGGACATGTTGGGGAACTGCCAACCTCGGAGTCCGGCACGACAAGACCAAAACCAGTACCGGGCAGAGAATCATCATGAGTGGAGGTCACAGGCACTGGACTTTCAAAAGAAGACTCGGATACAAATTCAGAAATTTCTGTGACAATAATATCATCATTGACTACATATGAGTGAAGCTCCACTAGAGCTGCAAAGATAGCCAGCAAGGCAGCAATGCCTACGGAAGAGGGTAACACCTCAGAAGGACTTAGGGGGCAGGAGACATCTCCAAGTTCTGCACCCTTTGGGAGGAACTCGGAGACCTCCAGAACATCAAACAAGACCTCAGGAACATCATTTTTCAAGTTTTCTAGGAAGGATTCTGAACTATCCATGTTACAGGGCAAAACTGGAACTTTATCTTGTGGACAGGGCAGATGTCCCAAGGAAGGTTCCACCATAAACTGAGATTGAATTTCATAATCATGAGGGGAATGTATAGGCATATTCACTGGACCACACACTGACTCTCTAACTTTAATCTCGCTGCACCCAGAATTCTGCGTAGCAGTCAAACTAGCTTGCAATTCCAAAACTGCAGAAAAACAGGTAAAAATAGCAGCAATACCTAAACGAGCCTCTAGGGACACTGCAGGAGATATTGTACAAGGCAATATTGACTCATCCAGAGTACTGGGTGGAGAGTCAATACTTTCTTCAGAATCAGACTCGCAAATGTCAATGCGAGTGGACATAATGTCTTTATTCATGATACAGGGCAGGCTCAGAGACATGTTCTCTGGACAGAGCAAAGGTGCTTCAGTATCAGGTTCGCAAACCCAAGGCGTTGTCTCACTCTTGGACTCGGCTAACGATGTCAAATCCGAGGAGTCAGAACGCAAAATTTGTGAATCCAAGATCGCAGTCGATTGCGAAAGTGGACATTTCGAAGACAGGGATTCAGAGGTCTCCAGGCTGGATTGCTGGATCTCAGAAACACCAGCTGACAATGTGCTTTTACAAACATCAACTGAATGAAGTACACGTTGTTCATTCAGAATCATTTTCCACATACAAATCAGCGGACTCACAAAGTCAAATTCACACCCCTTTCCTTTTCTTAAGGCAGAAGCAGAACTTATACATGCTCTCAAGACAGACTCACTTCTGGCAATGTAGTACTCACAAAACGACTTTGAATCGTTCTCCAATTCGTACATCAGCGATTCGAGCTGCTTTTTCTGGAACGGGGGCTCCCATTCACACCTGACTAGATCTGAGCATACATACTGAACAATGTTAGAAGAAGGAGTTGTGACAACAACATGAGAAACTTTATTAATCACATTACCCTTACTCTTGAAACTGCATAGTTTGGGAATTTTCCCCATGGCAAGATCATAGATGGAGGATCTTAAAGTAGTACTGGGAGAAGAAGATCTGTTTTTACAGGACAAGGGATTCCACATATCATTGACAAAACTGACACACCCACGCTGATCACAATCGGCAGGAACATCTGAGAAACAGGCATCAGATCGCACAGATTTAACCTCTAAACAAACAGAAGAAACTTCATCAGAATTCACACAGGTGTCCACAAACGAGGCACACCCATTCATTTCAGGTCGCACAGTGTCCAAACTCACTTGCTTTACCCCAGAAAGACAGGAATAATCATGTGACAATGGTGTCTCTTTATTTGAAATAATTGGTTGGTGTGTGTGCAATTCGTCCAAAATAGTCTGCCACACATAAATCACCAGATCCACATCACACTCATCACATTCATCACAATCGATCAAAAGGTACATAGAGTCGAGACAATCATTCAGGTCATCCGCGCTCTTTGCAATATAAAAATCGCAAAAGGCTTTCCAATCGAAATCAAACTCTTCCACCAAGGCCCCAATTTCCCATGAGGCAAATGGCGGTTCAAATAGCCCGGTATCGAGATAATCCCCATATGGGTGGGGATCAGGGACGAGCACCGATTTTTTAACTGCTTTTATATAGTGTGCGATCCTACCTATAATAGGATCCACATACGCTTTTGTCTCAGGCAATGACATCTGAATCAAATCAAAGGTTCCCTCTGCCCTGGGAATTTTGGTTTGGCTGGTCATTCTGTAACGATTGTGGAATCGTCTCCGTGGTCAGCGCACCAGACGTGCGCTGACGCGGCGGATTTCCTCCACAAGCGTATTATTGCGGACACCCAGGCTAGGTGCTATGCACCCGCAGAGGGCAATTCCCACCGGCAGATGGCGCTGTGGAGTGCAGGCGAACACAGCCGCTGCACAGCCACAGATGCCAAATGGGAATTGTACAGATCCGGGACAAGGTACAATCAGGCAGGGCTGGATAGCCCACAGGGAACAGAGCAAAAGGACAGAACCAATGTGTGCCCACCAAATTAGTCGCCACCCAGCGACAGCGAACACACAACGGCGGAAACGAAGTAGGAAACGCAATCGCAAGAATGGCGATTGCCAATAGCGACACAAGACTGAGCAGGACAGAGCACAAGGGTAGCAAAGGCACAGCAAATCATACAAAGAGAAAGATAAGGAAAATAACAAAAACGCCAGCTGAACGCGAACACCGCACTCATTCGCAACAGTGCACGCGTTCGTGCGCGGTCTCCGCGTGTTACGCACAACAGAGACAAGCACGCCTAACTAACCAAAGACAGACAAACACGAAACAGAGAACGCGAGCGCTTGCTTAACGGTTACCTCACCGAGCCTACAGCAAGCGTTTCGAATCAGACAAGACAGACAAACGTGAAACAGGAACTAGGCAGAAAGGATCCACCGCTCTTCCGTCAGAGCAAGTGTGATCCAAGCAGAAACACAGATCAGAACGATCCACAGCCGCTACCGCTAGCGGTTAGTGCGATTCAGGAAGACAGATCAGAAGGATCCACAGCACTAGCGAAAAGTGGCTAGCGCGATCCAAGTACAGAGTAGCAGAACAGAAGGATCCCCAGCGCTAGCGAAAAGTGGCTAGCGCGATCCCAGAAGACAGAACAGAAGGATCCCCAGCGCTAGCGAAAAGTGGCTAGCGCGATCCAGGTACAGAGTAGCAGAACAGAAGGATCCCCAGCGCTAGCGAAAAGTGGCTAGCGCGATCCCAGAAGACAGAACAGAAGGATCCCCAGCGCTAGCGAAAAGTGGCTAGCGCGATCCCAGAAGACAGAACAGAAGGATCCACAGCACTAGCTCAAAGAGACTAGTGCGATCCAGAGAAGATAATAACAGAACAGAAGGGCCTACCAGAAGCAACCGCTGCTCTGGTTAGCACCCCACAGACAGACAGAACAGGCAATACAAATAATACAATCCTAACTAGACTAGGGAATCTGCCTAGCGCAGTCCCACGAATAACTCTAAACTAATCTTCAACGAGAAGTAGCATGGCTGACACTCACTAGGGCCTGGTGCACACCAAAAACCGCTAGCAGATCCGCAAAATGCTAGCAGATTTTGAAACGCTTTTTCTTATTTTTCTGCAGCGTTTCAGCTAGCGTTTTGCGGTTTTGTGTAGCGTTTTTGGTGTAGTAGATTTCATGTATTGTTACAGTAAAGCTGTTACTGAACAGCTACTGTAACAAAAAACGCCTGGCAAACCGCTCTGAAGTGCCGTTTTTCAGAGCGGTTTGCGTTTTTCCTATACTTAACATTGAGGCAGAAACGCATCCGCAATCCAAAATCTGCTGCAGCCCGGGAGTATGCGTTTCTGCAAAACGCCTCCCGCTCTGGTGTGCACCACCCCATTGAAATGCATTACCCTAGCAGATCCGCACCCGCAAGCAGATCGCAAACCGCAGCGGAAACGCTCCGGTGTGCACTAGGCCTAGGAGTGTATACTACAAACCCTGAAGGAATGACCAGCAAAGGACTGTGGGTAATCCCAACCTTTATACTGCCAGTCATCACAGGAGGCAGGTAGGGGATTTGCATAACGAATGTATGCAAATTCCTCAGCAGCAAGCTGCAGAACTGACAAAAGGTCTCTCTTAAAGAGACCTGCAGAATGCAGACGTGAACAGTGGTCAAAACGCTGCCTGTCTGCACAGGCAGCTGAGCAGATTCTCACACTAACTAAATATGACATATACATTATATAAGGCCAGTCAAATACAAATATCAGATCAGACCATATACTAAATAGAGAAAGGCACAGAGATATGGAACAAGTACAGAGAAGGTCAGGTGTACAGCAACAACAGATAGTAACTGCAAAATTCTGGCCACTAGATGGAGTAAGAGGGAAGTCTTTATAAAAGGCATCAATAAGACAGAATGGGCCATATGCAATTAACATTTTCCTTGTGATATTTTAACACCTTGCCAATAAAATACTCTTTAAACCACCCGTAAGCAAGAAAATACTCAAAATAATTTTGATAGTACTTTCTCACCTACTTTTTTTTATTTTTTTAAATTGCAAAGTGCTGAAAATTTATTTAAAAAAGAAGATAAAAATGTATCTACTTGGAGAAAACTCAGGAGAAAAAGTTAATTGCATATGAGCCAGAGGCCCTTATTCAATTTCCTTTTTCTCCTAAGAGATAACTTTTCACCTTCTGTTTAAAATAAGTTTTTCAATCTCCAATTGAAAAATACCAAAAAGTAGGTAAAAAAGTACTGTCACAATTATTCTGAGTATTTTTTTGATTGCTGATGGCTTATAATTCATTTTATTTATAATGTAAAAATATCCCCTACAGTCGTAGAAAACGTAGGTAAAAAAGTGAATTGGGTCAGGCCTAATTAGTGCAGAGAACATTCTTGTGTGAGTGCTTTTCAGAAAGATGTGCTCCTGGTACCACCTGCAGGTCAGGTAGAAAATTACAGATCCTTTTTATAAAGAGCAATGGTGATGTTGTGAATAGTGAATAGTGATGTTGGCGAACATTTCGCCAGTGAATAGCTATGGGCAGCCTGACCCCTGTACTACTTCCGGGTTGCAATGACTCACAGTAGTATGCATGCCCTGGCTCGGCAGTGGGCGTCCTTGATTGCGCGCCTGTGACATCACGGCCATGCTCAGTGCGTGCCCAGCCACAGGCGCGCAACCAAGGACGCGCACCGTCGGGCCAGGGCATGCATAATAATGAACGCATTCAGCCCAGGGATTGCATACTACTGCGGGTCATTGCAACCCGGAAGTAGTACAGGGGTCAGGCTGCCCATAGCTTCGCTACATCTCTACTGGTTAATAATCCAGTATACCTAAATGCTGCAATTTAAAAAAATGTACTGTTACCAGGTAGTAAAAATGTGCAACCCTTGCCTGGTTCATACTGGAACTGGTGAATGTTGAACATCTTAGTAAATTAGTACTTGTGTAATGACAGTCTTATGCAGGTACCCACACAAAATATTTGTGACCTCAATCGCACAACTACCAGGGCCGGATTACCGACCAGGCAACAAAAGCAGTCGCTTCGGGCCCCATTCAGAGTCAAAGGGGCCCCATCAGCACATAAACCAGCCCTTGCCATCCTGTCAGCGGTGGCTGGATGGCATAATGGTTAAAGGGACTCTGAGCAGTGCAGTAACTATGGAAAGATGCATATCATTTTAAAGCTCTCTTTCTCCTCTTTCCAATGATATATAAACCGCCGCCGTATGCCTTTTAGCTTTCGCTATTTTCGCGATCAAAATCACGGCCACTGCAATTTTGATTGCGAAAATAGCAAAAACTAAAAGGCGTAGGGTGGCAGTTTATCTATCATTGGAAAGAGGAGAAAGAGAGCTTCAAAATGATATGCATCTTTCCATAGTTACATTGTATTACACAAGACGACTTTTCTCTAAAGTCGGCAGCTCGATTCAGCACAATGCAATGAAATATAAGGAACCCAGG
Organism: Hyperolius riggenbachi; assembly: GCF_040937935.1. NCBI lineage: Eukaryota > Metazoa > Chordata > Amphibia > Anura > Hyperoliidae > Hyperolius > Hyperolius riggenbachi. The sequence continues at coordinate 126,610,650 of NC_090648.1, forward strand.
GGGATATAATTACAAACATCATGCTGGTAGGTGTGAGGATGTAATTAATTAGTTGTGGGTATGCTTAAAGGCATACCCACAGGCACTGCTCGGAGTCCCTTTAAGGGCACTGCCTCTGACACAGGAGACCAGGGTTCGAATCTCGGCTCTGCCTGTTCATTAAGCCAGCACCTATTCAGTAGGAGACCTTAGGCAAGTCTCTCTAACACTGCTACTGCCTATAGGGCGCGTTCTAGTGGCTGCAGCTCTGGCACTTTGAGTCCGCCAGGAGAAAAACACGATATAAATGTTATTTGTATTGTCTTGTCTTGTCAAATGATGCTGTGCGCTGCTGATTGTCTTCAGAGCCAGGCTCTCCTCCTAAGTCCCCCTCCTGCTACTTTGCGCTCTGCCTCTGCCCACTCCTCCCTCCCTTCCCACAGAGAACCACAGCTGCAGCAAGAATGATAGCAGCAGATGGCAAACGCTCACTCACCTATCCATGATCCAAGCGATAGAGATCCCGTCATCTGAAACCCATCTGTCTCTTCTACAGTGCAGCCGCTCGCTCTGAACTTCCTGATTCTCAGATCAGACAGGAAGTAGGAAGAAGTAATAGTAGTAGTAACAGAGCGGCAGCACTCTAGAGGAGACAGATGGGCTCCGGATGACGGGACCTCTATTGCTTGGATCGCAATAGGTGAATGTGAGTCATCTGGTGCTGTCATTCTCCCCACTGCGGCTGCCTTCTCTGCTGGACTATCGTATTCACTGGGATGGAGGCTGCATGGTGGCTGTCTAGTTTGGGAGGAAATCAGTTGTTCGGTGGTGGGGGCGGTTATGTAATTCTGTCTGGGGAACGGCTTCCGGTTTGGTGGTGTCCAGAGCTTTCTGTTATTGCCAGGCTGGAGATGCAGGGGGAAAGTGCTGCTGCTGTGATATCTGGCGCCCTCTTCACAGGGGTGCCCCAGCCCCTGAGTGCAAATGTCCCAGCCATTCATCTCTCACTCTGCATTTTACCGCTGCTATTCCCTGCATTGTGCACCCACAGAGGAAAGCGGGCTGTTGCCCATAGCAACCAGTAGCTCGGCTGCCCCGGTGTGTGCGGCATGTTGCTGTACAGCTGCATCTTCTGATTCTATTACGACATGATGGGGGGCCCAAATCAGTTACTTTGCTTAGGGCCCCATTTAGCCTTAATCCGGCTCTGAATGGGTACACACTGGTCAGAAGTTGGAGGATACAGAACACTGCACAGGGGCTGGGGATTTGGAATGGGTACACACTGGTCAGAAGTTGGAGGATACAGAACACTGCACAGGGGCTGGGGATTTGGAATGGGTACACACTGGTCAGAAGCTGAAGGATACAGAACACTGCACAGGGGCTGGGGATTTGGAATGGGTACACACTGGTCAGAAGCTGAAGGATACAGAACACTGCACAGGGGCTGGGGATTTGGAATGGGCACGCACAAGTCAGAAGCTGAAGGATACAGAACACTGCACTGGGGCTGGGGATTTGGAATAGGTACACACTGGTCAGAAAATGAAGGATACAGAACACTGCACAGGGGCTGTGGATTTGGAATGCGTACACACTGGTCAGAAGAAGTTGGAGGATACAGAACACTGCACAGGGGCTGTGGATTTGGAATGGGTACACACTGGTCAGAAGTTGGAGGATACAGAACACTGCACAGGGGCTGGGGATTTGGAATGGGTACGCACAAGTCAGAAGTTGGAGGATACAGAACACTGCACAGGGGCTGGGGATTTGGAATGGGTACGCACAAGTCAGAAGTTGGAGGATACAGAACACTGCACAGGGGCTGAGGATTTGGAATGGGTACACATGAGTCAGAAGCTGAAGGATACAGAACACTGCACAGGGGCTGGGGATTTGGAATGGGTACACACGAGTCAGAAACTAAAGGATACAGAACACTGCACAGGGGCTGGGGATTTGGAATGGGTACACACTGGTCGTACGTTGAAGGATACAGAACACTGCACAGGGGCTGGGGATTTGGAATGGGTACACACTGGTCAGAAACTAAAGGATACAGAACACTGCACAGGGGCTGGAGATTTGGAATGAGAACACAAGTCAGAATTTGGAGGGCAGGGAACACTGGACAGGAGCTGGGGAACTGGAATTGGAACAGAAGTTGGAGGACAGGAAACAATCAAAAGGGGCAGGGGATGTTGAATAGGAACACAGGTCAGAATTGAGAAATCAGGAACACAGAAAGAGAGCTAAAGGACAAGACCCACATCAGTTTACAGACTATTTAGCAGTTCAGCTTTAACTATGCGACATTTAGGCCCAGAGCAAATCCTTAGACAGCGCTCGTCAGGACATCCACTGTGTGCTTCCCAACATATACCATGCCCACCCATGGCCACTCAACAGGGCCGCCTTCAGAAATTTGTGGGCCACATACCAGGCAAACTTACTGGTTTTGATTATGAACAACCCTAGTCACAACCTTTGAGGCCTTTATCATACCATATATTCCAAGTATGCACCCGTGCATTCACCCTCTGCATGCACCGTTTGTGTACAGATGAGCCTAAGAAACAGATTGTGAACTTCATTTTCATTAGTCAGACATGTCGCTTGATGAAAGTTCCAACGTTGTTTTTTTTTTTTTTTGCTTATTAAACCTACTGTGTCTTAGTAAAAGAGTATCCATTTTCATTGTGACAGCAATTTATGCTAAAACCTTTCATAGCAGATTGTCAGTAATTATGTCTGCAAATCATGTCCATCACTGTTTGGGATGTCACATAACGATAAAAAAAGCCAATATTATGCACTAATGATACGTATCCCTAAATCCCAATGGCTATCAATGATTAAGGATTATATATCAAGCCAGAACTTAAGAACAGCCTTTTTTATCTTAATAAAATTTCAACTGCTACATTTACAGCCCATTTCCTTAAATTACTTTTTAACCCCCCCTCCTTTCCCTAATAACTACCTGTGTTCCCTGTCCCCCCATACTCTCCACAAAAGGTCTTCACCCCTAATGGTACTGTTAAGTGAGGGTAAAAAGTTGAGTTTTACTTGGCTGGGACCTCTTTCAGCCCCCACACTCACCCCCCCCCCCCCACACACACAAGTATGTAAAGGTCCAATAGCAAAAGGAAGGGATCCGCACATGTTCTAAAATGATCCTTTATTATGGACGTATCCAAAAACACCAATCACGCATCTATAGCTAACATGTTTCAGACCTACTGGTCCTTAATCATAGCTAAAATAAAAATAAAAATGGCACAGAGAAACCATATATCACAGGGGGTGGCCCCAAGTTAACCGGGGATACGCCCTCCAACCTCACAGATGGGAGGGGATATTAACAGGGAAATGGGTATAGGGCTGTGACATATGGAACATCTTAATTGGAACCAACATTGTTCAAGTCAAAGAAACCAACTAGTAGCAACCCCACTCCAAGTGTAACAATAAAATAATAAAATCAACTAAATATAAAATAAAAGTAAAAAAGAGAGAGAAAAATAGGGGGCGGCCCCATGACAGCATTATGTGATTAAAGCTAAGTCCCATCGAAAGTTCAAACCTTGAGGAAGTCTCGTACCTAGCCTAAAGATCCATAAGGCCTCGCGGCTTTTAAGCGGTTTGGATATATCTCCACCCCTCACATTCTGAGACACCCTTTCCAGGCCATGAAAAGAGAAAGAGGACATATCGCCATGATGTACTTGGCGAAAATGCTTCGCTACATTCGAGACATTTGAGCTTAACCATCCAGGGCCGCAATAGTGTTCACCAATTCTAGCACGCAAAGGCCTGTAAAGGTCCAGTGGTGTGCTTCTGCTACCCTGCTTTGTGCCGTTGTCAGCCCTGCACATGCACAGAATAGGAGGCTATGGGAGCACTATCAAGGAGGCATAATGGAGCAGACCAGGAGGACACATAGGGCTCGATTCACAATGCGGTGATAACCCAGTTAAAGACTTTAGGCGTGATAACCATTTTTATCATGCCTAAACTCAGTTTAGGCATGATAAGTTTAGGCATGATAAGTTTAGGCATGATAAGTTTAGATAAGTTTAGATCGCGCGCAAAGTCCCGCATGCAAAGCAGCGCCATTAAACTCTATGCAAAGTGCACCAGACTTTGCTAGCGCAAAACTTTTGATCAGCTGTGCACTGCGGTGCTAACCCAGTTGGTGCTTAAACTTATCACGCCTAAAAACGTATCGCACCTAGAATTTATCATACCTAAACTTATTATCACACCTAAACTTATCATGCCTAAACAGAGTTTAGGTGTGATAAAGGGCTTTTCACTAGCGTGGTAACTGTTAGCACCGCTTTGTGAATCAGGCCCATAGGGTCCCCGGATACTGAGAGGGGCTGGTAGAAGCCCCAGGCAAGTAACACTCAACTTCTTTGCTCCGCTTAAGGTTTCCTTTAGGAGTCACCTGTCCCCAACATCTTACTAGATACATATAGAGCCATTTAAGCTCTGACTGGTGCTTTCCTAACAAATACTTATTAAGGTTTTTGTTTGGTTTTTAACCTAAGTGCAGTTAGGTACAATGAATAAAAAAATATATATAGGCAGGGAGAAGTTAGAGGTTGCCACTACAGTGACATAACATATATAACTCAACGTTGGGAACATGCAGTGGATGTAGATGGACTGCAAGCACACCCCTTCTTACGAACCTCTTCAGCGTGCTCAAGCTGTACAGTTTGGTTTCAAGTGGATAGAGATAGAAGAAAAAATGGCACTGCTGCGACTGTTCAATTTATTGCTGAGATATCAAACGGTGCAAAAAGTACAACATCAATAAAAGCTGTAATTGGTGATGCACATACCATGTGAGAAGAGGCGTGGGTGGTGGTGGGTGCAGGGCACTGGATGCCTGACGGCCGTTTCGCGCCAAGCAGCGCTTCTACGGAGCCTCCTGATGGTCAAGACAGGTAAATCCGACAATAAATTCAGATAAAAAATAATCAGGCTTAAAAATGTCTTCAAAAAATAGCACACACAAAAAAAAACCCTCACAAAAACACCCAAACAAACAAAAAATAATAATAATATATCAGTGTTGTATATTCAAAATTTAATATTGAATAATCATATTTCCTCGATGATGATACTCACATATTTTATGCTATACGAATGTACATTATTCATTTATTCCCTGGTGAATTCACTGTATTTTGATTTGTATTGCTTCGTAGCACTTTCTGGAGACATTTTTATACCTGATTAGATTAAATAATAATTTATTGTTTCATGAATGATTTGATTTTGTTGGAAATGTGATGGGGTTTCATCTGCCTTGACCCATGTCAGTTGTTACTTACTAAAGTGATGCCAGTCTATGATTCAGAGTTCAGATATATTTATTATTGTTTTATGTATTTTGGATGAGAGCACATCACTCAGTATATCTAGCTCAAGTCATTTGCTGGTACACTGAATCACAAGTTATATATAAAGTCCTCAACATTCTGTAAGCATTCACAACCGGTCACTTGTGTTGAGGTCAGGGGGTACTTGATCTTGTCACAATCAATTTAATATAGTTAAGTTCTAAGATTAAAAATAAGATTAATCATTCCTAAGTAAGTATTTTATATTTTAAGGTGGCCACTAATGGTCCAATTTCTAGCAGAAAATCGATTAAAAATTCTGATCGCATTGGTGGTTGTAAATAATCTCCGTTGATGGGCACAATCAATTACATACGATTATAAAATTAGTCATCTGATTGGATTTTCATCAAACCAAAATTTGGGTTTTCTTGTTGGATGTGATAGATAGGAAGCAAAGACTGGTTCATTGATGGTGTAGTGAACGATTTTTCGCTAGAAATTGGATCGTCAGTGGCCACCCTTAGTTAATAGAAAGCACAAGGGAATGTTGGGAAAGCATGTAAACAAACGTTTGGAGTACACTCGAAATAATATATAGTGTATACCTATTTCAAGGGGTACTTGAGGTGATGTCACCCTTATCAGGGGGAAGTGGTGAACACTTGTTTTCTAAACATAATTACATATTTTGGTTGAAAAAGGCATCCATCCATCCATCAAGTTCAACCAGAAGAAAAGAAAAATATATGTATGTATATATATATATATATATATATATATATATATATATATATATATATATATATATATATATATATATATATATACAGTGGTGTGAAAAACTATTTGCCCCCTTCCTGATTTCTTATTCTTTTGCATGTTTGTCACACTGATGAGCAGATGTTTCTGCTCATCAAAAACCATTAACTATTAGTCAAAGATAATATAATTGAACACAAAATGCAGTTTTAAATGATGGTTTTTATTATTTAATGAAAAAAAAACCTCCAAATCTACATGGCCCTGTGTGAAAAAGTGATTGCCCCCCTTGTTAAAAAATAACTTAACTGTGGTTTATCACACCTAAGTTCAATTTCTGTAGTCACCCCCAGGCCTGATTACTGCCACACCTGTTTCAATCAAGAAATCACTTAAATAGGAGCTATCTGACACAGAGAAGTAGACCAAAAGCACCTCAAAAGCTAGACATCATGCCAAGATCCAAAGAAATTCAGGAACAAATGAGAACAAAAGTACTGTAATTGAGATCTATCAGTCTGGTAAAGGTTATAAAGCCATTTCTAAAGCTTTGGGACTCCAGCGAACCACAGTGAGAGCCATTATCCACAAATGGCAAAAACATGGAACAGTGATGAACCTTCCTAGGAGTGGCCGGCCGACCAATATTACCCCAAGAGCGCAGAGAAAACTCATCCGAGAGGCCACAAAAGACCCCAGGACAACATCTAAAGAACTGCAGGCCTCACTTGCCTCAATTAAGGTCAGTGTTCACGACTCCACCATAAGAAAGAGACTGGGCAAAAACGGTCTGCATGGCAGATATCCAAGGAGCAAACCACTTTTAAGCAAAAAGAACATTAAGGCTCGTCTCAATTTTGCTAAAAAACTTCTCAATGATTGCCAAGACTTTTGGGAAAATACCTTATGGACCGACGAGACATAAGTTGAACTTTTTGGAAGGTGCATGTCCCGTTACATCTGGCGTAGAAGTAACACAGCATTTCAGCAAAAGAACATCATACTAACAGTAAAATATGGTGGTGGTAGTGTGATGGTCTGGGGTTGTTTTGCTGCTTCAGGACCTGGAAGGCTTGCTGTGATAGATGGAACCATGAATTCTACTGTCTACCAAAAAATCCTGAAGGAGAATGTCCGGCCATCTGTTCGTCAACTCAAGCTGAAGCGATCTTGGGTGCTGCAGCAGGACAATGACCCAAAACACAGCAGCAAATCCACCTCTGAATGGCTGAAGAAAAACAAAATGATTCAGGTCAAAGTCCTGACCTGAATCCTATTGAGATGTTGTGGCATGACCTTAAAAAGGCGGTTCATGCTAGAAAACCCTCAAATAAAGCTGAATTACAAAGATGAGTGGGCCAAAATTCCTCCAGAGCGCTGTAAAAGACTTGTTGCAAGTTATCGCAAACGCTTGATTGCAGTTATTGCTGCTAAGGGTGGCCCAACCAGTTATTAGGTTCAGGGGGCAATTTCTTTTTCACACAGGGCCATGTAGGTTTTGAGTTTTTTTTCTCACTAAATAATAAAAACCATCATTTAAAACTGCATTTTGTGTGCAATTATGTTATCTTTGACTAATAGTTAACGGTTTTTGATGAGCAGAAACATTTAAAGGGACTCCGAGCTCAGAAAAAAAAGTAAAGTTGTACTCACCAGGGGCTTTTTCCAGACCAGTGCTGGTCGGGAGGTCCCACGCCGGCGTCCTGGCTCCTCTCCTTCTCCCCGCTCCGGAATGGCTGGCAGGCCGCAGCCCGGGCGACACTCTCCCGAGTGTCGGGCTGCTTCTTCCGCATATGACGCGGATTACGTCACACGCCGGCCGCCTCGCGTCATCACGGCGGCCGGCGTGAAAGTACTGCGCATGCGCGAACAAAGCGCGCATGCGCAGTACTTTCACGCCGGCCGCCGTGATGACGCGAGGCGGCCGGCGTGTGACGTAATCCGCGTCATATGCGGAAGAAGCAGCCCGACACTCGGGAGAGTGTCGCCCGGGCTGCGGCCTGCCAGCCATTCCGGAGCGGGGAGAAGGAGAGGAGCCAGGACGCCGGCGTGGGACCTCCCGACCAGCACTGGGCTGGAAAAAGCCCCTGGTGAGTACAACTTTACTTTTTTTTCTGAGCTCGGAGTCCCTTTAAGTGTGACAAACATGCAAAAGAATAAGAAATCAGGAAGGGGCAAATAGTTTTTCACACCACTGTATATATAGATATATATATATATATATATATATATATATATATATATATATATATATAGTTCCCGACTTACGAATGCCCGCTTACGAACAACCCGCCAATACGAACGGCATGGATTCTGTGTTTCCATGGGAACAAGTCAAACATTTTTTTTTTAAATTGGACTTGTCGTTTTTGAGAAAATCGATTTTAAAAAATTCTGAGAAGACATGGCTTATAAACTTTTATAAGCAGGCACAGAGGGCAGATGTGACACAGAGGGGGACGTTGGAGGCACAGAGAAGGTACAGAGGACAGAGATGGCACAGTGTTCCGACGAAAGAACAGATTCAGGTTAAGAACGAACCTACAGTCCCTATCTCGTTTGTTAACCGGGGACTACCTGTATATACAATATCTATCTATATATATATATATATATATATATATATATATATATATATATATATATATATATAGTTAGTACATTTCTGTCCTGCACTCTCACGTAGCCCAGTTGATCCAGGGAAAGGCAAAACAAAAAACAAAAAAAAACCTTACAAGGCTTGGGCCCAACTCCAGGTGGCAGTCAGACAAAATCCCAGGATCAACTCTGCTGGGAATTACTCAGTAATTATAGCCAAGGATGTCCTTCAATGCAAAGAAGGCATTCAAGCTTCCTTTAAATACAGATATAGAATTGGTCATAACTACTTCCTGTGGTAACATTTTCTACATTTTAGCAACTCTTACTGTAAAGAACCCCTTCCTAAATAGATGGTAAAACAAGACTTTTTTTCCATATAATTTCCATTATGTAATAAAAAAAATCGAACAAAGCATCCACTGAAAATAGATTCCTTACCAATGCAGCTCCATTGTTTTTTACTTCCCTTCTAAAAAGATAGTTTACCAACTCGAGGTTATTATAACAGGTAAGCCATACTGATAGCAATTTTTCAGACTTTTATTTGGTGGTAAAGCACATTCATTAAGTTTTGGACACAGCAAAATATGTATAATCCCATTTCCAAACAAAAATGCAGCAACCTGAAAACATTTCACTTTTAAAACTACATAAACTATTCTCTTTAGTTCCTGAATATTTACAAAACGTTGTAAAAAGAAGAGGAGAAAATACACTGAAGCGGGAATCTTGGGCGCCCGCTATCGTAACTAACTTGAGCGCTGCCATGGGCACCATTATAAATAACAGCTATAGCATGAAATTTGTTCGACCGCTATTAATCGTCAATTTCATACTTTAGCTGCTATGTATAGTGGTGCCAATGGCGATTCCACAACATTCTCCTAATTGCAGCAGATTGGCAGCGAGGGTCGGTTAAGGTTAGAGGTAGGTGGATGGTTAAAGTCAATGGGAAGTGAAAAAACAAAACAGATACTTACCTATGGAGAGGGAAGGCTCTGGGTCCTATAGAGCCTTCCAGCTCCTCTCATGGTCCCGCATTCCAGCGCTGGCTCTCCTGATTGGTCGAATACTGCTCTGTGGCACTGCAGGAGGCTTTGGAAGTCTTCGGGAGCCAGAGTGCTCTGTACTTACTTATGGGCCGCTCCTTACTGCGTATTTGTGAGTGCCCTCTCTCGCGCACTCGCCTGTGCAAAGTATGGAGCTGCCTGTCTTTGGGAGCACTCGGGTGCTCCCGAAGCCTCCTGTGGCGGGGGATTCAAACGCAGGACCTGCACTGGAATGAGTGGACCATGGGAGGAGCTGGAAGGCTCTATAGGACCCAGAGCCTTCCCTCTCCTTAGGTAAGTATCTGTTTTTTTTGTTTAGTTTTTTTAAGCTTCCCATTAGCTTTAAGGTTAGGCGTGAGGTTGTTTTTAAGGGTTAGGTGTGTGTGTGTGTGTGTGGGGGGGGGGGGGGGGGGGGTATTAAGGTTAGGCGTGGGGGGAACGGTTAAGGTTAGGTGTGGGGGGTGTTTTTAAAGGTTGGGTTTGGGGGGAGTTGAGTTAAGAGTTAGGCGTGGGGGTATGGTTAAGCTTCTTTTTTTTTAAGGGTTAGGCATGGAGGGGGGATGGTAAAAGTTAGGCATTGGTAAGGGAGGGTTCTGTGTGATAATAGTTGAGGTTAAGTTGTAATAAATTATTGGTATTATTTAACAATATTTTATCATGGTAATTTACACCTTTAAAACATAGAATGTCGGGTGCCTAAATTTCCTTGCGCCCCTTTTTCATCCATGCAGGCAACACAATAGCAAACTAGCCCCTGGCCTGTGCCCTGTTCCTTGAAATATGTTGCTGCTGGTATTAAAAAACAAAAAACAATATACCTTTCAAAAAACAATAATGTTTCTCAGTTTCAACATTTGCTATGATGTCTTTGTATTATTTTCAGTTCAATACAGGGTTTGCATGATTTGCAATTCATCACTTTCTATTTCCAACGACAATTTACACAGCATTCCATCTGTTCTGTAAAGTAGGTTGTAATATCAGTTCAATGACGTGCCTACTGGAGTTTAGGGGAGGATGGACCAGGGAAATCCGTGCACTGTGAAGACACAAAGGAGACAAAGAACACCAGGAGCCAATAGTGCAATATGTCAAATTACCAGGAGACAGGTGGTCCCCGACTTCCGAACACCCCAGCTACGAGCGACCTGCCGATACAAACAACCTGAAAATGTGAACTTTTATTCTCAAGCGGAAAAAACTTTTAAATGACTTTCTAGTTTTTGAGAAAATTTATAAAACAATTTCAAAGAAAAACTGTTTTTTAAATAAATAAAATAAAATGTTGCAGTAGTACACTGAGGGCACAGGGGTACAGAGGTGACACAGTGTGGGGACAAATGGGGACACTGAAGGCACAGCGGAATAGAGGTGACACAGAGGGGGACACTGGAGGCACAGGGGAGGTGGTGCAGGGTACAGAGATGGCGCAGTGTTACGACTTATGGACAGATGGAGCTTAAGAACAAATCTTGTTTATAAACTGGGGACTACCTATTAGAAGTGAGCTCTTGGAATGGGAACAGTCCAGAGTTCGAATTTTCACATTAGATTTTTGCAGTTCCGTAAGTAGTAACGTGTCCTGGTATAGGTAGAAAGGTGTCCCCCATATAGGTAAAAAGGTATCCCCCGTATAGGTAGAAAGGTGCCCTGGTATCAGTAGTAAGGTGTCCCTGGTATCAGTAGTAAGGTGTCCCTGGTATCAGTAGTAAGGTGTCCCTGGTATCAGTAGTAAGGTGTCCCTGGTATAGGTAGTAAAGTGTCCCTGGTATCAGTAGTTAGGTGTCCCTGGTATCAGTAGTAAGGTGTCCCTGGTATAGGTAGTAAGGTGTCCCTGGTATCAGAAGTAAGGTGTCCCTGGTATTAGTAGTAAGGTGTCCCTGGTATCAGTAGTAAGGTGTCCCTGGTATCAGTAGTAAGGTGTCCCTGGTATCAGTAGTAAGGTGTCCCTGGTATTAGTAGTAAGGTGTCCCTGGTATCAGTAGTAAGGTGCCCCAGTATAAGTAGTAAGGTTCCCTGGTATCAGTAGTAAGGTGTCCCTGGTATTAGTAGTAAGGTGTCCCTGGTATCAGTAGTAAGGTGTCCCTGGTATCAGTAGTAAGGTGTCCCTGGTATCAGTAGTAAGGTGTCCCTGGTATCAGTAGTAAGGTGTCCCTGGTATTAGTAGTAAGGTGTCCCTGGTATCAGCAGTAAGGTGTCCCTGGTATCAGTAGTAAGGTGTCCCTGGTATCAGTAGTAAGGTGTCCCTGGTATTAGTAGTAAGGTGTCCCTGGTATCAGTAGTAAGGTGTCCCTGGTATCAGTAGTAAGGTGTCCCTGGTATCAGTAGTAAGGTGCCCCAGTATAAGTAGTAAGGTACCCTGGTATAGGTAGTAAGGCACCCCAGTATAGGTAGAAAGGTGTCCCCCATATCAGTAGTATGGTGGCCCAGTATAGGTAAAACGTTTCCCCCGGTATAGGTAGTAAGGTGCCCCAGCATAGGTAAAACGTTTCCCCCGGTATAGGTAGAGAGGTGCCCCAGCATAGGTAGAAAAGTGTCTCACCTAATCAATGGCTTCAGCGGTGAACACAGACACCTCTCCTCCTGCACCCTGATTTTTGCCTCTAAACCTAGGTGTGTCTTATATTCTGGAGCATCCTATACGCCGAAAAATATGGTACTAACAATTTTCCGGTTGCAATAAGATGCAGCCACCGATAAGGTGGTATTTCTGTAGGCGTTAAAGAGGAACTCCAGTGAAAATAATTTAATATAAAAAGGTGCTTAATTTTTACAATAATTATGTATACATGATTTAGTCAGAGTTTGCTCATTGTAAAATCTTTCCTCTCCCAGATTCACATTCTGACATGTATTACATGGTGACATTGTTACTGTGGGCAGATTATGTAGCTGTTCTGGCTTTAACAGACAGCTATAAACAGCCATTTCCTGTGTGTGTCATTGTTACATTGTGGCAGTTTGCCCAGAGTACCGTACGGTACCAGAGCCTCTTGTGGGAGGGGTTTCAGCACAAAATCAGTCATACAGCGCCCCCTGATGGTCTGTTTGTGAAAATCATTATATTTTTCATGTAAAAGTGGGTATCAGCTACTGATTGGGATAAAGTTCAATTCTTGGTCGGAGTTTCTCTTTAAGTAAACCAAGGGTCTTATCTATTTGCTATAAATACCTCACAATCCTTGCAAGATCCCTTGTAATTAATGTTTCTAGACACTTATATTTGCACACAAAAAAAACCTCTCCACCTTCTGATTGTATGTTCTAGCAATGTCAGTCAACAGGAATAGGTGTCCCTGGTATCAGTAGTAAGGTGTCCCTGGTATCAGTAGTAAGGTGTCCCTGGTATCAGTAGTAAGGTGCCCCAGTATAAGTAGTAAGGTTCCCTGGTATAGGTAGAAAGGTGTTTTTCTGTTTTTCTTTTAAATTGGCCAATAAATGGTATTATCCTGAGTAAACATTTCCTGACTGTAAAATACAAGCTCTGCAGCAATGGTTAGCTACTAAGATAAGGAATAATGCACACAGTGTTTCTCTTCCTCCTGCTTCTTTCCCTCTCCTTGCTTGTAAGAGTCCTCATAGGAAAATCTGCTCTGCGCCTCTGAGGTCTGTTTATTACGTTTACATTTGGTTCATAGCATTGCTGAGCTAGTTGGCTATAATATTACCACTTGGGTTAGGCAAATATCCAAAGCTCCCCATACAAGCAATGATTTTGATCACCCAAATGGTCCCCGCCAGCCAGCCAGCCAGCCCTTGTAGCTTACTGGTATCAAGGAATACTAAAAATAGATCTCTTCGAACGTCACAGGGACAATTGTCTAAAGAGGGGCATCCAATTTGTAAGGGCCCTTTCCCCCTAAGAAACATGATCATACTTCAATGTGATCATTTTTCCTTCTATTTCCACTACTGCGATTCCGCCGCAATCTGATGGGTGTACTGTGCGGTTTGTGAAGGGAGAAAAATATTTTAAATTGCCGGATCATGGAAAACTGACATAGCAGTGTGATTGCTATGCAATTTTCCTGCACTCCAATACTTTGTATAGGAGCTGAGCACTGAAAAAAATGCAGCCTGCACGACAATTGCAATCAGGAAGAATCTGGTTGCATGCAGTGCACTAATGGAAACAAACAAGCTCAGTTTAAAGTGACTGAACAGAAGTAAAACATGCCATACTGAACTTACCTGGGGTGAGGTCCCTCCGTGTCCTCTGGGCTCCCTCCGTTCTCCCGCTGGTGGTTTCCTTTAGCTGCACGAATTGGCAGGGAATTTTGCGCAACTGCACATGCGTGGCCCATCCGCGCACCCATCTCACTCACACGCTTGTTGCCGTGACATGCTGCACATGCTTGGTTAATTTCCAGAACACTCCTGGCGACGGGTGTGCAAGCGAGATGGGCATGCGGACAGGCCACGCATGCGCAGTTGCGCACGGCTCCCGGCCAAGTCGCACAGCTAATGGAGCCACCAGTGGGTGAATGGAGGAAGCCCAGAGGACTCCGAGGGACTTCATGGACTACAGGGGACTGGAGGAAGCCCAAGGTAAGTTCAGTATGGCATTTTTTACTTGGGTCACTTTAAGCCTAACGTTTGCGATTCACAAGGTATCGGAATCTGATTGCAAAACGCTTTAGTAGAAAAGGGTCCACATTTCCTTTAACTTATTTCATTGCCTTCTGGACAGACAGGGGATTAGGATATTTATGAGTAGTTGGTACAGACAGAAATCAGAAACAAAATGGGAAGAGAGTAACCTTCCCACCTCTATCCAAAACTAAGAGAACTGCTGCCTCTACGCCCATATAATGTAAATAAATGCTGAAAGCTATTTCTCATTTGCCCCGTCTGCAGGGTGACCCTGAGGGGCGGGGCTTAACCTCTATCTGATCATACATCCCTGTCTGGTTCACATTAGTCACGATAATGACAGGACAGCCCACCCTAATACATTTCATTAACTCAGCATTCTGCCATTGAAGCTTCCGTTTCCTATTTATTTATAGCAGCTGCTAGTAACATCTATTATCTGTACTGCGATGCCGTGGCTGGCTGATACATTTCCATTTAATCTAATGAGCTTCTGCATACCTGTTTATAGGCATGAACATAGAACATTACATGTGTACATACTGGGAGTTAAAAAAAAAAAAAAAAAGGGTCACGAAGATGTGACGTAAAAGAGCCCAGCAATGCAGTGGTTAAACGTAAAGTGTGCATTGCAATAGCTTAGCTTTTTCTGCATGGAGTTTGATTTCTTGCCTGGGATCAGCAGCAGCCTTGCGCTGGCCACGCCCACTGTCACCAATCCCCCGCCTCTCCGGATGACACTGACTTTTAAATCCCCTCTCAGCGTCTCATAGTATAACTCTGGAAACATGAATCACACGGCAGGCACTCGCAGGAGAAGGGACAGCACCATCCTCACCCCTCTCTGAGCTGCATGGCTCTGCAGCACACAGCAGCACACTGTCACACTTTATACTTGGATCTGATTGCTGCTGCTGCTGATTATAATTTTATAGTCAGATCTGGCTGCAGCCTGTAGCAGCTGCTGCAGTGTTTGCACTGGTCTCTCCTGTCTGTTCCCATCCTCTGGTGACATTCCTTTGGATGCCACAGCTTGCCCATGGGACTAGTCCTGGCCAATGTAATGACTACTCCTAGCTGATTGCACCTCTGTGTTCTCTGGACTGTGACTTTGCTCTTGGAGGGATTGCACCACCAGCCTGTTGATAAAACTCCAACCATGAATAATATCTCAGCGCAGAACGATTCAGCCCTTAATAATAATGACACTGTAGGGAATGGAACTGGCAACCCCTTTATCCAGCCGCCTTGGCAGATAGCCCTCTGGGCTGTAGCCTATTCCATCATAGTCCTTATCTCTGTAGTTGGGAATATCATTGTCATGTGGATCATACTAGCCCACAAAAGAATGAGGACTGTCACCAACTATTTCCTGGTCAACTTGGCTTTTGCTGAAGCCTCCATGTCAGCCTTCAACACTGTGGTCAACTTCACCTATGCCGTCCACAACCACTGGTACTATGGACTGATCTACTGCAAGTTCCACAACTTCTTCCCAATCTCTGCTGTGTTCACTAGCATCTACTCCATGACAGCCATTGCCCTGGACAGGTGAGAGGCATCATGATATATATGTGGATAGACATACCAGGGGCTCTGTGATATTAGATACATTAGGATATCTATCAGTGGCTTAGTTAAGGGGCTTGGGGCCCCAGTGCTAGTTTTACATGGGGCCCCAAGCTCTCTATTAATATGAAGCCCCAAAACCTATCAAGGACAGTTGCAATATCAGAGATGTGTATTTAGAGTAAGGAAACAGTTTGTTGAGTATTACCACTACGCAATGCACATATAGAGGTGTTCATTACCAGCATAGCACCAATGCAAAGCTAATAAGATGGATGAAGGTGGGCCCCTCTAGTTCAGGGGCCCCGGTGTGGTCCCAACCTCTATGCCCCCAATTGCTATACCACTGCTATCTATGATCTATCAGTTATCTATGTCACCAGTTTATTTGCACCTGTTACTATTTGAGCTAATCTGTGACTTTTAGACATGACTATATTACAACCTATATACTTGAAAGTGGGAATATGTTAACTTATTTAGCATACAGTATGTATAAGTCCTGCATTAAAGGCACTAGCAGCTGTATAATACGTTTATATTGGTTACTTACCTATCTCTCCTACACAAAGTATGTGTTACTTTCATGTTCTAGTCCATATTGAGCTATGATAGAAGGTCCTTGTGTAGAAGTAAAATGCATGAAGCTTTCAGCTGTCCATGTAGGAAGCCTCACTGTAAGCAAGGAGAAGCATTGGGCTGTCAGCTAGAAAGTGCAGCCCTTTGCAGAGGTTGCTGAGAATTCAGAGAATTTGTGAAGCGGCTGCACACAGCAGAGCTGGTAGGGCAAAGCATGTAAGAGTGGTGTGTCTCCAGTGTGACAGATCAGGCAGGATCTGAGGGTTTTTATCAGGTGACAAACTGTCACTCTGTGATCCCAGTTGTTGGCAGCTAGTGTCAAATTGTTGCTAACTTGACACAGACAAAGATGCAGCAAGTAATCGCCATCTGTGCTTGTGGGATAAAAATGCAACCCAGCTGATGAAAAATAGAGTCAAAGTTCCAACAGAAGTGTGACTTGTGTTACAATAAAGCAGTCTTGCCAGCTGGAACAGCCTGAGATTTGAGGAGCGTGTCACTGGAGATGTCCTTGCAGTTTAGCACTGATTTTAGTGTACTAGTACAGCTGTACCATGACACTACATATTGGCTTCTTCAATTTTTAACATGCTAAAAAGCATTGGGAATTCAGTTCAGTAAAGCTGCCACAACTGGGTATATCATTTTTTTAAGATGATCAGGGACAATACTAATGGTAGGTTCAGGGGCACCTAAGCTAAGTTCAAGCACCTGAGGTTTTTTTTTTTTGGGGGGGGGGGGGGCTGTTTAAATAATTCTGGTAGCTATGTAATTTGCTTATATTGCTATGTGTATGTGTTGGACACCTTAGCTGTGTAGCTGTGAAAAGTTATGTCTCTGTACCTGTTAGATGGTTATAAGACCGAGACACTTTGCAGAGTGGTGGAAGTGATGGAATGCTATAGCAAAACATTATTCATTCAACAGTCGGTTTTGAAAAGCTGTGAATTGTAATTCCATCGTCATTCAGTGTGTCTGCTCAATAGCAGCAGTCACCTGTAGGCAGTGTAATGTGTAAGAGCCGTGGTTTGCGCAAAGGCAGCGACTTGCCTAGATGTGATTAGCAGCTGCTGACAAGATGTGTTGGCTGGATTGATAATCAATCCATGGTGTGTAGCGATAGCTGTGCTGTAGGTATAAGGGAGAAATGTCCTGACCCTTCTGTGCAATAAGACTGTGCAGAGAGCAGGGATGATGGGCAGGATGCTGTAACCCATGGCAACCAATCCCATGACATCAATCTAATTAAATATGGGTGCTGATTGGTTGCTAAGGGTTACTTCAATTTCACGCTATCCTCTGCATAGGTCCTGTATTATGTAATACATAATTCACAAATAACAATTTACACACCATTTTCCTCTGTTTTGCAGAAAAACCCTGCTGTGTAAAGGTCATTAAGATACAATTAAAAATACTGCATTGAGCTGGGTGGTTTCATGAAAGCAGGTTGTAATGTATGCTGTAATTGTGTAGTTCTGCCTCATTTTCTTTACAGCTGTTGAGTTGTTGTACAATGGAGTTTGCTTTTATGCTTATTATTATGCATTTATATAGCTCTGACATATTTCCACAGTGCTGTATCAATGTAGAAACATCAAATCAAACAAAAATTCAGTTAGAAATCAGAGCCTCAGTCGATTGGTTTGTATCACAATATTGATCAATCACTCTTTAATCGAGAAAGGCACTAATTATAATCAACTGTGCGCTGGGAAAGGTAGGGGGGTAGCAGCAAGGGGGTTAATAGCCACCTTGCTTTGTCTTGCATGATCAGGACATAACTAGCATTAGACAGTGGCCACTAATGACCCAATATTTTTTTTCCCAATCTTACCAAATCTATGCAGTAGAAGGGGGACAGAGCGTAAATATACTCAATGGATACGTTAGGCAGTCCATTATATTACATTGGAATGGTAAGATCGAACAACAAAGATAGGATCATTAGTGAGTACCTTTAAACTGGTCTCTGTTGAAATCGAATTGTGTACAATCTGAAAGTTGCCCACTAATGATACAATCTTGATTGTATAAACATGTCACATCTATGTATTAGAGGGACTACTGAAAGTCTCCATTCTAAGTATATTCTACTACAGATTGTACAATCAAGATTGTGCCATTAGTGTGCACCTATAAGATGATCTCTTTCCCAGTCGATTTACAATCGCTTGCTGGATAGGATGTCTGTCTCATAGTGTATGGCCACTTCAGCTGTCCTCCTGTGGCGCTCCCAATCTATATATCTGTACAACATCCTTGGACCCAGGGGCAAAGCAAAAGGGGTTGCGGAGGTTGTGACCGCATTTGGGCCAGAGGGGCCCCGAAGGGCCATTCCTCAACTGCAGTATTAGCTCTCTATTGGTCCTGTGCTCATAATAATCACTTCTATAGATACTTTGAATAGTGGTAATCATTAACAAGCTATTTCCCATCCCCTTCTTGCACCTCTGACACTGTAGTTGCCATTGGCAGGTTTTGGTGTGCCGTATCAATTGTTATGCATAGAGTGCTTGGGGGGCCCCATTGTAAAACTTACATCGGGGCCCATAGCTCCTTAGCTACGCCACTGCTTGGACAATTTGTGGGAGAAGCCAATCCTTTAAAACCATTCTTTTAGCTTTAATCCAAGCACAGTTTTATATCAGTACAAATTGATGGTAAGCGTTATTAGGTGATTGACCAGTGCTGCATGTATACAGAGAGGCAGCTAGATGTTCAGCTACCTGTCTATGAGGATAATCACAGATTGTGATGCAGAACAGGGTTGTCATCATCAGCGTACAAGAAGCAGTGGTGATTGTGAATGAAATTACGCTGGGCTACAGACAGGCAGATGCCTCACACATGATGATGGGCAGGGAGTCATCTGTTCATCCTCATACCTGCCAGGACCCGCCGTGATGATCTGTGCGAGAAATACTGATGAATGGAACATGTTAACAAGAAAGACTGAGTAATGTGTGAATAGGAATTGCATCAGGTAGAGGACTTAAAGTAAACCTGTAACATTAATGAGAGAGGAATTCAGGTACTTTCTTTGGTGGGGGAGCCTCTGGACCAGGGGCGTAACTTCCATGTATCCCCCCCCCCTCCAACAAAAAAAGATTACATGGGGACCCCTAGGTCCATAGTCCCCCCCCCCCCCCCCTCCAGGACCAGAAAGTCAGACAGAAAAACATCCTCACCACCCCCTGCAGAGTAGTGCAGGAAGCATACCAGTGCCATAGATCTCCATGCATCACAGCAGCAGCACTCTCTGCCGCCCTTCACCGAGCTCCTGATCACATGACTTGCATCGGTCATGTGATAGGGAGCCAGGGAAAGGCAGGAGAGAGAGTGTACTGTGATGCACAGAGGAGACCAGCAGAACTGGAAGCAGGTAGAGAGTGCAATATTACCTGCTTCCAGTGCTGGGGGACTCCTCCATGCATCACAGCAGCAGCACTCTCTGCTGCCCTTCACTTAGCTCCTGATCACATGACTTGCATCGGTCATGTGATAGGGAGCCGGGAAATGGCAGAAGAGAGAATGTACTGTGATGCACAGAGGAGACCAGCAGCATTGGAAGCAGGTAGAGAGTGCAATATTACCTGCTTCCAGTGCTGGGGGACTCCTCCATGCATCACAGCAGCAGCACTCTCTGCTGCCCTTCACTTAGCTCCTGATCACATGACTTGCATCGGTCATGTGATAGGGAGCCAGGGAATGGCAGGAGAGAGAGTGTACTGTGATGCACAGAGGAGACCAGCAGAACTGGAAGCAGGTAGAGAGTGCAATATTACCCGCTTCCAGTCCTGCGGGACTCCTCCATGCATCACAGCAGCAGCACTCTCTGCTACCCTTCACCGAGCTCCTGATCACATGACTTGCATCGGTCATGGGATAGGGAGCCAGGGAAAGGCAGGAGAGAGAGTGTACTGTGATGCACAGAGGAGACCAGCAGAACTGGAAGCAGGTAGAGAGTGCAATATTACCTGCTTCTAGTGCTGCGGGACTCCTCCGATCATAACAGTACACTCTCTCTGCTGCCATTCCCTGGCTCCCTATCACATGACTGATGTGCGTCATGTGATCGGGAGCTAGGTGAAGTGCATCAGAGAAGCTGCTGCTGTGATGCACGGAGATCCATGGTGCTGGAAGCAGGTAAATATAATGCTCCCTGCGCTACTCTGCATGCGGATGGGAGGAGGCCCCCAAAGCCCGCGGGCCCCACAGCAGTCGCCGGAGTCATTGTTGTACTTGTGCTGCGGATCCATCAATCCAGTGCTGAGACACTCTTGAAGTTTGCGTCTGCATTCCCGTCCGTGAACCAGCACAGCCACGCTTGCGCAGGAACAGGATGCCTTGCTTCTGCGCAGAAGCATGAAGCCCATCAGGGCTCAGTGAAAAAAGCTGAGCCCGTTTGTCGCCATGGTACTGAGATGTCCTGCGCAGTGCGGCCATGCTCATTCACACACAGGAGCTCGACCATGCACACTTTTTGACCAGCCCTTGTGGAAGAGGTTCTTTGGGGTCCTAGCAATGGAACGGCAAGCTGGAGCGGAATGGGGAATGCCTCTGGATCATCCAGAAACTTTCCTTTACTAAGTACCTATGTGGGGCACTTTTTTTCTCTTCAGGCTCATTGTAACTATTTTTGAGCTTAAAGTCATCTATGTTATAATGGAAAATACTAACATGTTCAGAAGAATTCATTTCTGTGCACTAGCAGGCGCCTCTCATGATTAGAAGCCCATCTTACTGCCCACTGGTAAGCTCTACACATTATTTTTTTAGTACTGTGGGGTATAAACAACCAATCAGTATGCATTTTTCATTAAAGCTGAATTCTTAGGCTACGTGCCAAATATTGCAGCACTTTCTGGAGTAGTTGGGTCCCCCCACAGCTCTGGGCCCTACTGTAATTGCTTCTCCCCTTCTAGCTACGCCCCTGGGGGCTAGTTCTTCTGCCTGTCTGAGGAGATTTAATGATGGGTATTTTCCATAGTCCTATATCCTTTTACTGTTGGGCCTAGATCCATATGAAAGTCTCGCTTTGGGTGCTGGGATGTTAAAGCACTGAAACGTTTCTTTTCATCTTACCAGGTGTTTGAAGGAAACACAGGTCAACTGACGTAAACATTTAAACTACCTGTAAAATCAGCCTCAGGGTGTTTGATGTGAACACAACTTTGGCTGGTTGGTGAAGACATTGATGCCAAGTTTCAGGCATATAAAAATAGTATTACTGTGTCTTGCCTCACATGCCCTTTTTTTAAACATATTTATTATCTTGAAACTTAAATTGCTTTCAAATACTGTATATTAAAGGGAATATCCCAGCTGCTAAAAAAAAAAAAAAATCTACTTACCCCTGGCGAGGTCGGCATCTGGACCGTACCCCCAGGCCACCGGCTGAGAGCAGAGCTGCGGCGAGGGCACAGGATGGCTGCAAGGGGCTGGAGGATTTTTTTTTCTTAGCACCTTGGGCATTCCCTTTAGAAAATACTGGTCACTTTACTGTTTTGGGGTTTAACAGTCAGATGCACTGATTGCTTCACCAATAAGGGCAAGGCACACAAATTAAGCAGAGGGAGTCTTGTCCTCTCAGTGTCATTGTGTCATCAGTACCTATACTAGTGGCATAATTAGGACTGTTCAGAGCTGAGCGACCAGTCTTCCTGATAAGCAGTTACCAAACCTGGGCTGCTTTGTTTTACTCATAGACCATCATTAATTGTGGAGGTCTGAGACATGCCCTCCAACAACTCTGCAGAGGTGGTGGGGATGTTTTTTTTTTTTTTTTTGCTCTGTAATGTGTTGTGGAGAAGGATCATAATCCACATCATGTGTATTGTTGTCTGTGTTCCCATTGCTGAGATCTTTCCATGTTTCTTGACCCTGTGACAGCTAAGGAAAGTACATAAAGTGAAATCAACTGAACTGCAGGCGTCACTTAAAGGGAACCTGAAGCAAGAAGTATATAGGCATCAGAGAGGATATAATATTAAGGGGTTTAGGGTTTAGGAAATGGGAATGAGAACTTAGGATTAGGGTATTAAATAAGTTTAGGCAATAAAATGTGGTGTCACTCACAGGGCTTGATTCACTAAACCGGGATAACTCATATCACGTCTGCACTAGCGTTTTCGTGCGATACGCGAAAATGTGAAAATGCTAGCGAGTTATCACTGTTTAGTGAATCAAGCCCATAGTGTGTAAAATTGCATGCATATATGACCAGACACTAGCAATAAGTACTTTGCCATAATAGCAGCACAGATCCCCCTGCACCCAGCATACATGTACCTTAGAATACCGTATTTTTTTAGATTTAGACTTAGAGGACAAAAACCAGGGGGAATAAAATATATATATTAAACCTGGTGCATCCATGGTGAAGAGGCATCTTGTGAATTATGCCCCCTTTGTACATTATGCCCCTTTTTACCTCGTGTCTCCGTGTCCTCCTCTGTCCCCCATGTGTCCACCGCTGTCCTCCTTTTTTCCTCCTCTATGCCCCTTTGTGTCCTCCTTGTGTCCTCCTATATGCCCCTTTGTGCCCTCCTTGTGTCCTCCTCTATGCCCCTTTGTGTCCCCCAGTGTCCTCCGTTTGTCCCCCTGTGTCCTCCTCTGCATGGGCACAGTACAGAGAGTCCCTGACATTGTGGCGGGTTGGAGTTTCGTATTGACAGGTTTTCACAAGCCAGGAACTCCCTGCATTTGGACTATAAAACACAGTGACTTTTTCCCCCCACTTTTGTCAGAGAAAAATTGAGTCTTATAGTCCAAAAAATACAGTATGTCGATTTGGTAGCAGTGTAGACACCTGTGTGCATTATTTGCACAGACACACTTACCAGCTGAATGTATAGAAACAGTACGGCGCATGATTCAGATCCGATGCTCCTTGTGTAGCTGCACAGTGCTGGCTGACTTTATTATGTGAGTGAATGGAAGCTAATTTAGATGTCTGTGTATTGTTTCCCTGCATATATGAACAAAAGCTAATAGCTATTACAGCTATTCTATTTACAGTGGTCCTGGTACATGGAAGATATACAGTATAATGTATGTGTATTAGTAGTAACCACTTTGAATCTCATTCAGAACAAAATAAAATAAAAGCCTAATTTTCTATACATCAGTTACATTTTATATAGTCGTTAACACTTGCCCATTATGTAAAAAATATACTGTCCCTCTGAAACTAGATACCCAGTTATAATGCAGATCGCATTGAGTTGCATTGCTTTCTTAGCCTGGATTCACAATATGCAGGTTGTGGTGGATTAAAACATAAGTTCAAATCATACAGGTAATCACATTCACTCACAGTGATCACAGGGTCAAGAGCCAATGAAATGAGCTTCTGACAGGCTCACGGAGCTCTGCTGTCACAACGACAGCAGGGCGAGTGGGCAGCAGCAGCAGGAGAGTGGCGGGAGCGGTAGTAGCGGTGGGAGTGTGCGGCGGGGTAATTAAAATCTACGCCTTGGCAGGGATGACAGGTCCCAAACAGGTCATAGATTTCAATTGGCAACGTCCGAAAGAGGTTAACCTGGTAGTCTTTTACCTGGAACAAGTATGAACATTAGGGGATTAAGAGTAGTGTCACAGCACAGTGGTTCGAGATGGTCAATGAGATGCAAATTTTTCCAACTTGCATGCACATTTCAGGCAAAGTATATGCATCTTGGAACTGGGCCAATCAAAATTGACAAAATGAGTGGTACCGGGAACGCAGATTGGCAACACTTTTCTTCTTAGCTACCAGAGGAAGGATTATAGCCACCTGGTTTAGCCATATAACAGCCATAAACTAAACAATAAAAACAAACAAACAGGAAATATTAACACATTTTTTTTTAACAAAAATTAACAATAAAAACTATATTTTTCTAACCCGACTAATAGCACCCTATGCAAATGTTATGCATTCTAATTGAAATTGAATGGTTTTTGTGCAAGGATGAATTTCACAGAGCTGTGAGTCCATGTGAGAAGACCTGTGCTCCACTTATTCTAAGGATCATCTAGTTCACAGGTGTCAAACTCCAGTTCCTAAGGGCCAAATCCATGTCAGTGTTTAGGGAGGACTGAAAAATAAAGACGTGTTCTACTTCATGAACCACACCTTTCCTGATTTAGTCCCATCAGTTAATTTGAGCTGTGCCAAAAATGTATGAGAACCTCGGCCATTGAGGACTGGAGTTCAGCATCCCTGCTCTAGTTGGATGTTTATGTAGAGGCTGGTGCAGGTAGTTGCAGAAGTTCATCCAAGAATTTGGTATCCTGGATGTTTGAGAATTTTAAAGTTTTCAGACAGATGACTTATTGGGGGGTGTTTCTTATTTTGAAGTGAGTATGGGAATGCCAGTCAAATAGCCAACAAAATATCCCCTATGCATTGGGTAATCAGCCAGGGCAGGTTCCAGATTTTTTATTGCCTGAAACAAGCACTGTGCAGCTGTGCCCCACCTCCCCCCTTTCTAAAGCAAGAAAAAAATTAGAGGCAATATAGCATTTCCTTATATGTTGCAAGCATGGGCATAACTACAAACCCTGTAAAATTTCATGGGCATGCTCATCTAAGTTCCACTCACTCCACTCTGTCCCTTTGCATTCTGGGCCACCCACTCCCTGTACAAAGTGCCAAGGAGCTAAACGGGGCCTCCACTCTCTCTCTCTCTCTCTCCTCTTTCTCTCCCCCACCATCTGGATAGCAGAGCATGCAGCGTAGCACGCATACCTTAATCCAGCATTGGGTTCTCTTCTTTTCTTCATTGCAGCCTATCACCATGCAAAAGCATTCCTCCATAGATGTCATGTGACATCAGGAGCCTATGGAGAGATCCTGCACAGTAATACGCATAGCTCTCAACTGTCCCTCTTTAGTAGGGACAGTCCCTCTTTGGGAACCCAGTCCCTCTGTCCCTCTTTCTCCCTCATCTGTCACCCTTTCAGGACTGATGTACAGATCTGTGTTAATACAAATATTTTTCCACCAAAAAAAAAAAAAAAAAAAGTATTAACTGAGTTTAAATTATATTCCCATCAATTAAATTGATATATTTCTGTTTTTCAAATGTTAAAGTGAAGAAAACTACTGATAATAGAGAGGAACCGTGTGGTTTGAATGATAAAACTACCTCTTTTGATTCTGTTTTCTTTGTGATATTCATTTGTGGGGGTGTGGTGGGGGCGTGGTTAGAGGTGTGGCAGGGGTGTCTCTTAAAGTGTCCCTCTTTCGTATCTCAAAAAGTTGGGTGGTATGGTGAAAGGTGGCAGTTTAGAAAAGGAGTAGACACGGGGATGGAGTACGGTAGGTATTCATGTTCCACTGCGCAATCATCCACGAGGCAACTTAGGCAGTAGCCTAGGACTTGGACAGAGACTGGGGGCCTAGTTAATGCTAGCCTCCAGCAAATCTTACCAAGACAAAAAAACAGATGGCCATCAAAGGTGCGCCCAAAGTTGTTACTTGCCTAGGGCCACATTTCACCCTAATCTGTCTCTGGTAGTGTTGGGCGAACATGGATGTTCGGGTTCGGGAAAGTTCGCCGAACATGACCGCGATGTTCGGCATGTTCGGGCCGAACCCCGAACTCCCCGAACATCCCGCTTTTGGGGGCCCTATGGGGTCGCAGGCATAAGGGGGGAGCATGCCCCGATTGCGGGGGGGGGGGGGGGGCGGAAATTCCCCCCACCCCCTCCGCTAGCGCTCCCCCCTCTGCCCGCTTCCCCATACAAAAGTTTAAGGAAAGTACCGGTGGTAGTGGATGGCCTGGCAGTGGCACTGTGGAGTGAGGAGGAGGAGTCCGGAGAGTGACGCGTTGAGGGAGGCCGGGCAGCGGGCGGTTCAGCGGTAGTACCCTTGTGGTACTTCCGCCCTTTCTCTGACCTCACGCCCGCTGCCCGGCCTCCCTCAACGCGTCACTCTCCGGACTCCTCCTTCTCACTCCACAGTGCCACTGCCAGGCCATCCACTACCACCGGTACTTTCCTTAAACTTTTGTATGGGGAAGCGGGCAGAGGGGGGAGCGCTAGCGGAGGGGGTGGGGGGAATTTCCGACCCCCCCCCCCCCCGCGATCGGGGCATGCTCCCCCCTTATGCCTGCGACCCCATAGGGGGGCCGTATTCGGCCGAACAGAGCCCTGTTCGGCCGAACAGGGGCCCTGTTCGGCCAGGTTTGGCCAGGAATTGAGCCGTTCGGGCGAACGCGAACAGTTTGGCCGAACACCACCAGGTGTTCGGCCGAACTCGAACATCACCCGAACAGGGTGATGTTCTGCAGAACCCGAACAGTGGCGAACACTGTTCGCCCAACACTAGTCTCTGGCACTTTACTATTCAGATGGGTCTGGCACCGCCCTCTATATTTTGATGCTTGAATCATATAATTCAGGTGACTTCATGGTAGGGCAAACCCTAAAACCAGCCGATTCACAAACTCTTTCTCACATTATTATTATTATTATTTATTGCATTTATAAAGCGCCAACATATTACGCAGCGCTGGACATTAATTTAGGCAATATAACATAGCAAATATTAATCAACAGCTATATAATGCTAAGTGTGTATGTAAAACGCATCTTTTAACAAAATAAAACTAATTTCTGATAAAAACAATGAAACTTGCAAAGTACTAAACACTGAGCATGATGCAGGTACTTATGTCTGGATAGAGATCCCTGGTACTTCCTGTTTCCTGTGCTAACGTGCATGCTGAATGCGCTCAGCACTGATGTGGGTACTGGGAAGAGCCCTTGCATGTGTATGTTGGGTTCTGTAACGATTCTAATATCAAAAGTATTATATTTTATTCCCCGTTTTTCATGTGCCACACATGTCTGTTTAAAATCCCCTGTGGGTCAAGGATAGAGAACATCTGGCCATCTACTGTAGCTGTGTATGCAGAGCAGGGACTTCTGGAGAGCTGCTGGGAGGTTGTCTTATCCCAGCCTTGGGTAAGGATGAGCAGCATCTTGTGCTTGTGTCTGTACTTAGCAGATAAGCAGCATCTTGTATTAGGAGAGGATGCTGCTCTGCTTATGAGAGTGCTCATGTATAATGTACTTTCTACTGGATTTGTGTCAACTGTTTGCTGAAATCACAATACATTGCTCTCAGGCAATGCTTTCTTAAGTGCTATATGCTGCTCAGTCCAACACAAAGCATCTGATTCTGTCCAGTAGAGTATTCTGATTCTGTCCATTAATACAACAAAGTCCTATAAGTACAGTACTTTAAAGTGAACCTCCGGACTAAAAATCGACTCAGCAGCACTGAAAAGGCCTGGTGTTTCTTTAACAGTTTCACAGCATCAGAACTTTGTTTCTCTTATCCAAGCCTCATTTTTAGCTGCACAGAAGAAAACTGCCCGGGCTTTTTTCCCCTGATGCTATGCAAAGCATGATGGGATTTCTGATTTTGTTGTTCTCGTTCTGCTGTTTTGGCGCAATGTTTTTTTTTTTTCCTTTTGAATTTGACATTTGAAGCCTAGCGTGTGCAGCTGGGAGGGGTAATCAGGGCACAGGACTGTTGGAACTGTGTCTCCTGCTCCTTGTCACCTCCTTTCAACCAAAAAGATGGCTGCCCCCATGACAAAGATGGCAGCCCCCATGACAAAGATGGCAGCCCCCATGAATCACAAACATTTGCCTGTTCTTTTAAAATAGGGTGGGTAAGAGATTATATTACCTATCTATTCTAATTAACATAACTAATGTAACTTTATGACAGTATGTTTGTTTAAGCTGAAGTTCCCCTTTAAAGCAGTGGCATAACTACAATTCATGGACCCACCAGTGAAACTTTGATGGACTTCCTCCCAATGTTCACACCTCTTCCATTGCCTCCCCTTAGTGCCCTCGTTGGCCTTGAGGCCCATCTCACAAGGAGTCATAAAATAAGTGTGGCTATCAGGATCTTCACTCCCATAACAAGTGTAGCCACATAACACCAGATCTGAAGTATAGTCCCCTGTATTGGAGGAAGGGAATTTTAGTAGTTGGGGGCCCTCCATAGCTCTGGGCCCCGCTGCGATTGCAGGTGCTGCTCCCTTCTAGTTACACCCCTGTCTTAAAGTGAACCTGTGCATTGGTTAGTTTGGACACAAATTGAGATACTTAACTCGATAGAGGGAAGCCTCTGGGTCCTCTAGATGCTTCCCCGTCCCTCTCCACTTCACCATTCCAGCGCTGGGACCCCCAAATCTCGCAGCCGCGCTTCCTTATGCCAATGAGTGTGCCCTCAATGTGCAGGCACAGGATGTCTTGCTTGTGCAGTAGCGCGGAGGTGCCACTCTGGCTCCGCAGGAAAAGCCAAGCCTGTTCTGCTCCATGCTACTACAAAGGCGGAGGAGGGAGATGGGGAAGCCTGTGTATCCTCCTATGGCTTCTCCCTGTCTCCATCCATCTCACCGTTCCAACGCTGGGACTCTCAGAGCTACAGGCGCCTGTGCAGTGCAGCTGAGCTCCAGCCCTGGTCGATGGGCTTCTCCAGGTTCCAGCACTGGAGGAGGGGATGGGGAATGGGAAATAGAGGAGGGGGGGGGGGGTGGGGGAAACCTCTGGATACCTCCACTGGGGTATGTACCCATTTGAGGCACTGTGCAGGCACAGGACGGCTCACGTCTGTGCTCAGCGGAAAAAGCAAAACCTGTAACGACCCATGCTACTACACAGGTGTGAGCCCTCTGCATCTGTGCAGTGCAGCTGAACTTGCTGATGGCCTTCAGGGGGTCCCACCGCTTAAAAGGGCGAAAAGGACGGGGATGGGGGAAGCCTCAGCATTGTCCACATGCTTCCCTCTACTGAAGTATGTACCCATTTGAGGCACTTTTTAGAATGAATAGATTAAAGGACAACTGTAGCAAGAACTATATCCTTTTCTATTTGGCTGCAGGAGTGTTTGAATCCCACCAGAAACAAGCATGCAGCTAATCTTGTCAGATCTGACAATAATGTCAGAAACACCTGATCTGCATGCTTGTTCAGGGTCTATGGCTAAAAGTATTAGAGGCAGAGGCTCAGCAGAGCAACCAGGCAACTGGGATTGCTTAAAGGGGACCTGAACTCAGAAATTCCTCACTGCTCTATAAGATACACAACAGCATAATAACCTTTAAACAAAAAACAATTCGTTGTTACAGCTAATACAAATCCTGCAAAAAAAATGTCTCTACTTCCTGCTTTCATTGAAGCAGACATATTCTCAAAACATCCTGTGCTTTCAAATGAGCTTATCTGCCATCTCTGCCATGGCAGTCATGTGACACGGGGAGAAATCAAATTACAACTTGTTATTAGACGCAGATGAGGGGGAGTAATACAGGCTAAACTCTCTAAATACACGCAGGGTGCATTTCTCTAAGTTTTCCTTCTGTCTTGTGCAAGAGTTGTAGGCCCACTTTAAAAGACAGTAAATATGGCAGCCTCCATATACCTCTCTACAGTTGTCTTTTAATAGAAATAGATAAATAGACACTGTAATGTATTTACTGTATATGTAGATTAGATATGATGAAATATTTCATATGTTCAGGACAGAGCAGCACCTGAGCTGATCATAGATACAATGCATGCATGGCCACAGAGATACATTTATATCAGTGCAGAGGACAAGCTGCCTATTACTATATTCTCAGTAGATCTATGCCTCACTTAATCCCTTTAACTAATGAAATTGGTCTTTTTACACGAACTGGTCTCTGGAGACGGGAGCGTTTAACCCCTGGACACGAGAGAATGGCCGGCCAGCCAACACAGCACTAAACAAATCATTGCCAGTGTTTGTTTTCAGTCCATTCATCCCACACCTCATTTGTTTGTTAGATGAGGGGGAGCGTGTCCTTTTAAGCGTTTGTCAGCTTTATTTTCTCTCCTGTCTTTGTTCTAATAGCAGAATGGTGTACTAAAATCCAAATAAACCATGGTTATAAAAAATGATATGCACATCTGTCTTGGCAGGAGACTCGTAATACGGTTTCTCTCTCTCTCTCTCTCTCTCTCTCTCTCCTTCCTCGCCTGCCTCCTTCTCTCGCTGTTTGTCATTTTATCTTCTCTGTTCCTGGCTTCATCCTCCTGTTCTTCCCAACTCTCGCCACACTCTCTTCCTCTCTATCGCAGACTTTGGGCCTGATTTGCTAAGTAAGGACATCATAAAGGTGGCCATACAACCAGTGATTTGGTGGCCGATCAATCATCCAGTTTGATAATTGTTATTGAATTGGATGAAAATTGGTGATGCCTAAAGCATGCCAAGCATGTTGGTCCAAAATTGGTCGAATGTATTAATCGCAGGGCTGTGGAGTTGGAGTCAGAGTTGGTGGTTTCATAAAGTGAGGAGTCAGAGTTGGAGTCGGATGATTTTTGTACCGATTCCACAGCCCTGATTGATCGGACATGCTGGGAGATCTCTGCTGGGCATGGTTGATTGGGTGTACAGTGGCAATGGTGTGCGATAGCGCGAGCGACGAAACCCCTGGCTACTGGTGACTGCCTAGAATTGCTTTGTGGATAATCCGTCTCTGGTCTGCCCTCTCTTCCCCCTCTGTATCCTCATCCTGTTCTCTATGTTTAGAATCCCCCTATTACACCATTTGTATAGAAATATGCAGTGTTAATAATTCATTTCAATAAGCAGCTGGCTATAACAAGAGCTTTCCAAACTGACTTTTACATTAACTATTCAACAACCACATTTGTTTCTGTACATTATAACAAAGTAGTTATCATGCTTCTCTTTATTGAGTTGTGTTGAGGTCAAAATAAATGAGAGGCCATCATTTCGGCCAAGAAGTGTTGGTGTTTTAAAGAGTCACTGTAGTGACATATAGGAGAATGTAGTAAATTATTCAGGACTAGTGACCTAAGCCCAGGCCGGATTTACCTCACAGGAGCCAATAGGCACAGATGTCCTGGTACCCTAGACTTCGCCCTGCATGAACCTACAAACCTCCACTGAACCGCATCACAAGTGTCTTCTTGGCTGGCCCAGATTTCACCTCCCCCCTACTTTCCCTGCCTGGCGTAGGTAGCTAGAGGTGCCCCTTAGTATTGGGTAAGAAGAAGTACCCTCAATATTAGGTAGCTTTAGGTGCCCCCAAGTATTAGGTAGCTAGAAGTGCCGTCAGCTGAAGGAAGATCTCATAAGGAGAATGCAGAGAGCCGGGTGAGTAACCTGTCATTTATTCTCTGCTTGGGACTCTGTATAGGGAAGGAGGAAGGCACTTTGGGAGGGGCTTGAGCCGCCTTTCCATCATTGGGTGCCTGTAGGCACATGCCTACAGTGCCTTATGGTAAATCCGGCCCTGCCTAAGCCTGTTTAAAAACAGCTCTAGGTCTTTCACCGCCGTGCGGGACCACCCCCTAGTCCATCCTGCTTCCTGTCCCAACGGCTGTCAGTGCAGGGCATGCGCAGTAGTGCAAAAGCACTGACACAAGGACAGGACGCAGGGACACTTGCCTTTTATTAGGTAAGATACTCACTTTTACGGTAATTATTCTGGTTTCATCATCAGAAACACTTCATATACCTATATATTGCTGCATATGGGTATGTAGCTCCGCCCTCCCAGTGATGCTTAGCCTAGGCTGTTTATCTATGCGGTATTTGGAATTTGTTATTCATATTGTTTCTTGTAATTTTTTACACCGTTTATTCATCATGTTATATTTGTCACCGTAATTACTGTGTCTGCCAATTCTATATTCTGAACCAGTGTCTACATTTGGTGTTTATCTTTGTCTGTATTTTTATGGACCCTATAGTTGTTTCTTACTTTGTACAGTGCCACGGAACATATTTGCGCTTTATAAAACAATAACAATAATATTATTCTCCTCCCAGAGCTTTCTCAGAGACCAGGCATTATTTTCACCGGCTTTAGACTTCTCGGTAAACAAACATTCCGCAGAGCTGCACCTGACAGGACTAAAGATGTCGCAACCTTGTGATGAATTTCAGAATGTAAATCAGGGTGAGGAAATATTTTACAACCGGCAAACACTAAATAGTGTATACATAAATATTGTAAAAAAATTAAGCAATGTTATTCTTTACCTTATTTTCACTACAGTTCAGCAAGTCCGAAGTAAAAATTAAAATCAGATACTCACCTAAGGAGAGGGAGGGCTCTGGGTCTATAGAACCCTCCTGTTCTCCTCATGGTGTCCTCGTTCCCCCGCAGGCTCCTCCTGTCAAATCCTAACTTCGGAAGTGTTTGGAAGCACTTGAGCTCCCAAAGACCGGCGGCTCTGTACTGCGCATGCGTGGGTGCGCGAGAGAGGGTGCTTGCGCGTTCGCAGTACGGAGCAGCCCGTCTACAGAAGCCCGAGTGCTTCTGAAGATTGCCGAAGCCCACACAACGTGGAAGAGAGCAGTCCACGACTAAACGGTCGTGGACTGCTAATGGGGGGCCTGCGGGGGAACTTGCAGACTGGGAGGAAAACGGGAAGGCTCTATAGGAACCAGAGCCTTCCCTCTCCTTAGGTAAGTATCTTTTTTTTTTTTTTTTAAATTTTCACTTCAGTCTCCCTTTAATGTCAGCTTGCTTCATTGCAAACACTGATCTGATAACTTGGCTCCCCTACAGTTAGAAGGCTTTGTTTGACATATCACAGCTCTAGACGAGGATTCGCGGCGAGGCATTTTAGCTACAGTCTTTCAGACTTTTGGATGTTTTGTCGAAAAAGTTTACATAGCGTCTTGAGCTCTGTATATTTAAATAAAAAGAAAAAAAATCTTTCAAATTGCATTGCCAAGTATATCTTTTAACTGCAGGCTGAAGAAAACCAGAAAAACAACAAGTAATGACTTTTAGGCATAACTTTTGTCACACTACTCATTCTTTACTGTTCATGTGATGATGAATGTCCAATCAGGTTGAGCGTGGCGGGGAATTCACAGCTCCCATAAGCTCCCATAAGCACATGCTTTCTGTCACTAGCTATATGATTTAATTTCACATGCTGTAAATATCTATGTGCATTTTTTTTAAATAGTTATGATGTTAAAGCACATCATGTTATATTTGTTGTGTCATATTTATTTAGAGCACACATTAGGTAGAACAGTGTTCTCCTAAGGCTCTTTTAACTGGGTTCTCCACCCAGCTGATTTTGGTGCGCACCCGGCTGTCATCGGCTCCCCTCCTCATTCTCCTCCCATGCTTTAAGCAGAGTTGCACTGGCCCTGCATTTCCCCATCGCACCCACCCGGCCAGGGTTGGACTGGGACACTAAGGGTCCACCAAGAAAGTTTCAGCCTGCCCCCCCCCCCCCCCGAAACCCCTCTCCTCGGTCCCCCCCCCCACCCCTGATCCCCTCCCCCCTTTATTTTGGGCTCACATACACATGTACTCTAGAAATTTTGCATGATTAAGGTAGGGAATAGATTGTGAGCACTTCTGAGGACAGTCTCCATCAAGGACATGTCCACATGCGGCGCGCATAGCGAGCCACAGCAAAAATAGATGGATGTCACTGCACACTGGAACATGGGCGTGGTCAGATACATTTTAGATAAAATAATCAAGTAGTTACATGCCTCATGATAATTCATCAAGTAGTCAAATGGCAGCAGATAGCCCCACAAAATGCAATCAGATTGGCAGCAGATTTCCCCACAAAATGCAATCAGATTGGCAGCAGATATCCCCACAACATGCAATCAGATTGGCAGCAGATATCCCCACAACTTGCAATCAGATTGGCAGCAGATATCCCCACAAAATGCAATCAGATTGGCAGCAGATATCCCCACAACATACAATCAGATTGGCAGCAGATATCCCCACAACATGCAATCAGATTGGCAGCAGATATCCCCACAAAATGCCCCACAGTTTAGGTAGGCAGGTATATACTGTGGGTGTCCCCAGTATAGATAGCCCCAGGTCTATAGGTCTATACAGAGGGATTTGGTTCCCAAAGTGGGACTGTCTCTGCAAAAGAGGGACAGTTGGGAGCTATGTTATTTATATACACTGATAAATCACAGAAAGTGCTTTTCTTTTTGTACTGACAAGATTGAACACCATCACTGCATTGACACAGAAGTCAGAAGACAGTGCCAGTTCCAAATAAAATGGGGCCCTGTGACTCCTCGCCTTCCACCCCCAGATAGTTGCATTAGACGGCCTTTGCCCCCTCAAATTTGGTACAGGGACACCACTGTAATTGAGATGAAGGATGCTGGGGGGTATACAGCCACCTCTGTGGCCTTGGGCAATTTCCCAGCTTGCCTCTAAGGAATCGCACAGGCCCTGACTAATTGAAAAATAGCAATGGGTAGAGATGAGCAAGATTGCCCTTGCCAAAAGAGAAAAGAGAAAATTTTGCCAAAACTACCGCACTCCCATGACATTAAAAATACGCTTTGTAGCGAATTGCATTAAAGTCAGTGGCTCTGAGTTTTGTGGTTAGCTGCAGGTGTATGTTGCCATGCCCAGACTTATCCATGGGGAAAGTGATCTATGCTCTAGTGGTCCTAGAGGTCCTGAGGCCTCATCAAAATTAGCTAGGCCTATTTTTAAAAGGAACCCGCGGTGTGAGACCTATGGAAGCTGCTAATATTTATTAGTTGCCAGGCAGCCCTGCTGATCTTCCTGGTCAGTATGGTCAAAATCACACATTTGAAACAAGAATGAGCTAATTTTGCCAGATTTGTCATAGACATCTCATCTGCATGCTTGTTTAGGGTCTATGGCCTAACGTATCAGTGGCAGAGGATCAGCAGGACAGCCATGCAATGTGCATTATTTAAAAGGAAATAAACATGTCAGCTTCCATATCCCTCTCACCTCGGGTTCCCTTTAACACTGAGTCTCAAACAACCAGAAAGCACACTTCTCCAGAATCAGCCAATCCCCTTGCGGGATAACCAAGACTCTTCTGTATTTGTAACTTTTTTTTATTTTTTATCCCCAAAAATATGCTTAACTTTTGCAAAAAAGAGGCGCAAGAAGAAATTCACTTTTTCCCTAATGAATAGTTTATACTGTATATGTGTGTTTTCTTGGCTTATTGAAGGCAGCCAGAGCCAGGAATGTAGAAAGCCTTACACTATTCTCCATAGCCCTGAGGTAGGTCACCTTGTTTGTGTTCAAGAAGTGTAATCAACTCCCCAGCAATCCTCACGCACACTGGCCTCTTCCACAAGCTCACAGCAAAGACACGGGAGCTGGCAAACTTTGTTTCTTTGTTGGAACATGAATAGAATGAAGAGATTTTGATGTGCTGTACATAGTTATGCTTTTTTGTGTGGATGGTGGCGATATTTTTAATACCCAAATTAATGTTTGCAATAGTTTCCTGGACACACAAAAGGCTGCAGCATGAGGAAATCCTGATTATAAACCACATAAAACAAGCTGAAATGTAATAATGTCCTGAGTACATAAAAATATCTACTACAATCTCAAACATGGAGCCAGAAAGAAACGTGCGCAAATGAACTGGGTGTTCCAACCAATGTTATTTTGTACTAAAGCTGTAGTAATAATAAAGGCCGTCCAGAAAAATGGAAACACATTGACTTGAAGAGGAACTGTAGTAAAAATAACGAAATGAATACAATTGCTTATTTATTTTACAATATTAATCCATAAATTATTAAGTCAGTGTTTGCCCATTGTAAATTTCTTCACCCTTATTTACAGCCTGAAATGTATCACAGGTGGCGACCTCTTTAGTCCTGTCAGGTGCAGTTTGTTTCTGAGAATTCTGAAGCCAGTGAAAATAATGCTTTGAGGAAACATTATTTACATAGAAGAACTTTAATGTATTCTTCAAAAAGTAGGACACTATCAGGATTCTGAAGTAACCAAGGATAGTTATAGTTACATAGTTAGGCCCGGTTCACATTAGCGGTGGCCGTCCGGAATCGCCGTGCCGGAGCCGGACCGCTTGCAGAACGGACGGAACGGACGCACGGCAATAGCAATGAAAGCCTATGCGTCCGTTCACATGCGTCCGTTCTGCCGGACCGGAGCCGGACCGGATCCGGACTCCGGCGTCCGTTCCAACATGCGCTATTTTTTGGTCCGGCTCCTCCGGCAGCCGTATCCGGGGCGGAGCCGGACTGCACCATCCGGCCAATACAAAGTAATGAGAACCGGAGAGCGCACAACACACTGGCTACAAAAACCGGACGTTCTACCCCACTTCCTATGCATTTTGGATGGGGACCACATGGAGTTCACAGAGTGGGGCAGCAGCGATTTCATGCTGGAGCTCTAGGCAGCAACATGTCTGATATAAGTCTGATAACGAGGAGGCGAACAACAGAGAATTCCCAGGTATACGAAAAATGCCTGGATCCATGGTCCCAACTGCAGTCTCTGTATCCACGGATGGTCTCCACACGTCCACCTGTCTCCAACAATGACCCCAGACCCTTCTGCTGAGCTCCCAGACCCCAGGTATTTACAGGTTGTTATCTCCTTAAGAAACCGGATCCGGACCGCAACCGTGTTCACACCGCACGGAAACCGGATGCAAACGGACCGGATCCGGACCGGATCCGGATAGGAACCGTACGGATCAGGTCCGGTCCGGATACGGTGCGGTCCGGACATCCGGTGCGGTTTTGACAAGTGTGAACGGGGCCTTATTTGGGTAAAAAAAAGACATACGTCCATTGAGTGCAACTAGAAAATAAGGTACAAAACTAGCCTGATCCCTCACATATCCCTGTTGATTCAGGTGGCTCTATTCCACTCATTGCTAACCAGACAGTGAAGAGATCCTATGTTATACATAGGAGCTGTCCACAGTGGTCACGCTGCAATGGATCCACGTGATGGTGCAAAATACTAATGGGAATCCTTAGCAACAGTGAGAATTCTCATTGGTTCATGGTGAACCAATGAAAATTATCTCTGTTGCTAAGGAGAATTGGCCTAATGCAGCCTATGGAGAGCCCCATGCTCCTGCCGGCCCCTAGGCTGATTTCAGAGAGGGACCGAGCAGTGGCAGGTCATGTGAGCGGCAAACGCTTCGGATGTTGGGCCGACACTGAGCGGATATAAAATGGATGAAGCGCATCCACTTAGCGGATGCACTTACCATGCCTATTTCGCATCCGCTCTAGTGGGAACACAGCCTCATTGCTTATTTCCCATGGCTAATTTCTGCTGCTTTTTTGCCTATACAGCCACTGCTATCTGATTTGTAAATTCACCGCAGGTTGTCGCTATGTACAGTGAACTGACCTTGTTATCTGAAGAGTTTTAGATAAGGTTCCATGGAATGCATGTGTACACTTCACAATGGAAATTACAACACTTAACTTATTCTGATATTAAAGACACCCTCACTTAGTTGCCTTTTAAAGGCCGCAGCCATTATGGTCCTCTCACTTCTGCGCGAGATGAAAAGAAAGATAAAGAAACATTAGGGTGGGACGGTGGCTAGGAGCTGCTCCAACAGAATGAACTCTGTGCCATTGGACAGATAGGTGAAGGACATGAGGTAACTAAACAAATTCTGATTGGAAGAGCATTTCTAGAGATAAAATTAGATCACCCATTCACAGGTAACCACCACCTCTTAGCTACCACAAAAGTTCCACCTCCTGCAGCATTTCCCAGCAACAAAATCTTCTGAGAAGTTAGGAGAATCTTCAACTTGAAATTAAAAAAGAAAAAAAAGACCCCCTAGTCAGACAGTCGGAAAGCAGCGCAAGATCGTATCACACTAAAGGTGCCCACACACCATACCATTTTTTAAAATATCTTTCCAATTCAAGAATTGTTATCAAATTTTTTTGACTGATTGTAACATTTCAGAAATCTGACCAATGTACTACTAGTGTTGGGCGAACAGTGTTCGCCACTGTTCGGGTTCTGCAGAACATCACCCTGTTCGGGTGATGTTCGAGTTCGGCCGAACACCTGACGGTGCTCGGCCAAACCGTTCGGCCATATGGCCGAACTAAGAGCGCATGGCCGAACGTTCCCCGAACGTTCGGCTAGCGCTGTGATTGGCCGAACGGGTCACGTGGTTCGGACCCGAACGCGCTCTGATTGGCCGAACTGTCACGTGGTTCGGGTAAATAAATACCCGAACCACGTCATATCTCCGCCATTTGTCTGTGGGTTTAGCTTTGGGTAGGCAGGCAGGGTAGTTCGCGCTCCAGCCACGCTAGCCAGGGTCCCCCCTGTCATTGTGTCACTGCTGGGAACAGTAGTACACCGCTTGCTCAGCCACACTATATAGCATTCTGTTTACTGCCACTCTGTGTACCTCGCTCAGCCACACTATATAGCATTCTGTTTACTGCCACTCTGTGTCTGCTGGGAATAGTAGTACACCGCTTGCTCAGCCACACTATATAGCATTCTGTTTACTGCCACTCTGTGTACCTCGCTCAGCCACACTATATAGCATTCTGTTTACTGCCACTCTGTGTCTGCTGGGAATAGTGGTACACCGCTCGCTCAGCCACACTATATAGCATTCTGTTCACTGTTCTGTGTCTGCTGGGAATAGTGGTACACCGCTCGCTCAGCCACACTATATAGCATTCTGTTTACTGTTCTGTGTCTGCTGGGAATAGTGGTACACCGCTCGCTCATCCACACTATATAGCATTCTGTTCACTGTTCTGTGTCTGCTGGGAATAGTGGTACACCGCTCGCTCAGCCACACTATATAGCATTCTGTTCACTGTTCTGTGTCTGCTGGGAATAGTGGTACACCGCTCGCTCAGCCACACTATATAGCATTCTGTTCACTGTTCTGTGTCTGCTGGGAATAGTGGTACACCGCTCGCTCAGCCACACTATATAGCATTCTGTTTACTGTTCTGTGTCTGCTGGGAATAGTGGTACACCGCTCGCTCAGCCACACTATATAGCATTCTGTTTACTGTTCTGTGTCTGCTGGGAATAGTGGTACACCGCTCGCTCAGCCACACTATATAGCATTCTGTTTACTGTTCTGTGTCTGCTGGGAACAGTAGTACACCGCTCGCTCAGCCAGAGTATATAGCATTGTGTTTACTGCCACTCTGTGTACACCGCTCAGCCAGACTATATACCATTGTTTACTGACACTCTGTGTACACCGCTCAGCCAGACTATATACCATTGTTTACTGACACTCTGTGTACACCGCTCAGCCAGACTATATACCATTGTTTACTGCCACTCTGATTCTGCTGGGAACAGTAGTACACCGCTCGCTCAGCCAGACTATATACCATTGTTTACTGACACTCTGTGTACACCGCTCAGCCAGACTATATACCATTGTTTACTGCCACTCTGATTCTGCTGGGAACAGTAGTACACCGCTCGCTCAGCCAGACTATATACCATTGTTTACTGACACTATATAGCAGACTATATAGCATTGTGTGTACACCGCTCAGCCAGACTATATACCATTGTTTACTGACACTCTGTGTACACCGCTCAGCCAGACTATATACCATTGTTTACTGCCACTCTGATTCTGCTGGGAACAGTAGTACACCGCTCGCTCAGCCAGACTATATACCATTGTTTACTGACACTCTGTGTACACCGCTCAGCCAGACTATATACCATTGTTTACTGCCACTCTGATTCTGCTGGGAACAGTAGTACACCGCTCGCTCAGCCAGACTATATAGCATTGTGTTTACTGCCACTCTGTGTACACCGCTCAGCCACACTATATAGCATTCTGTTTACTGTTCTGTGTCTGCTGGGAACAGTAGTACACCGCTCGCTCAGCCAGAGTATATAGCATTGTGTTTACTGCCACTCTGTGTACACCGCTCAGCCAGACTATATACCATTGTTTACTGACACTCTGTGTACACCGCTCAGCCAGACTATATACCATTGTTTACTGACACTCTGTGTACACCGCTCAGCCAGACTATATACCATTGTTTACTGCCACTCTGATTCTGCTGGGAACAGTAGTACACCGCTCGCTCAGCCAGACTATATACCATTGTTTACTGACACTCTGTGTACACCGCTCAGCCAGACTATATACCATTGTTTACTGCCACTCT
Source organism: Hyperolius riggenbachi (assembly GCF_040937935.1). NCBI lineage: Eukaryota > Metazoa > Chordata > Amphibia > Anura > Hyperoliidae > Hyperolius > Hyperolius riggenbachi. The sequence goes on from NC_090648.1 coordinate 126,651,152, forward strand.
GATTCTGCTGGGAACAGTAGTACACCGCTCGCTCAGCCAGACTATATACCATTGTTTACTGACACTATATAGCAGACTATATAGCATTGTGTGTACACCGCTCAGCCAGACTATATACCATTGTTTACTGACACTCTGTGTACACCGCTCAGCCAGACTATATACCATTGTTTACTGCCACTCTGATTCTGCTGGGAACAGTAGTACACCGCTCGCTCAGCCAGACTATATACCATTGTTTACTGACACTCTGTGTACACCGCTCAGCCAGACTATATACCATTGTTTACTGCCACTCTGATTCTGCTGGGAACAGTAGTACACCGCTCGCTCAGCCAGACTATATAGCATTGTGTTTACTGCCACTCTGTGTACACCGCTCAGCCACACTATATAGCATTCTGTTTACTGTTCTGTGTCTGCTGGGAACAGTAGTACACCGCTCGCTCAGCCAGAGTATATAGCATTGTGTTTACTGCCACTCTGTGTACACCGCTCAGCCAGACTATATACCATTGTTTACTGACACTCTGTGTACACCGCTCAGCCAGACTATATACCATTGTTTACTGACACTCTGTGTACACCGCTCAGCCAGACTATATACCATTGTTTACTGCCACTCTGATTCTGCTGGGAACAGTAGTACACCGCTCGCTCAGCCAGACTATATACCATTGTTTACTGACACTCTGTGTACACCGCTCAGCCAGACTATATACCATTGTTTACTGCCACTCTGATTCTGCTGGGAACAGTAGTACACCGCTCGCTCAACCAGACTATATACCATTGTTTACTGACACTATATAGCAGACTATATAGCATTGTGTGTACACCGCTCAGCCAGACTATATACCATTGTTTACTGACACTCTGTGTACACCGCTCAGCCAGACTATATACCATTGTTTACTGCCACTCTGATTCTGCTGGGAACAGTAGTACACCGCTCGCTCAGCCAGACTATATACCATTGTTTACTGACACTCTGTGTACACCGCTCAGCCAGACTATATACCATTGTTTACTGCCACTCTGATTCTGCTGGGAACAGTAGTACACCGCTCGCTCAGCCAGACTATATAGCATTGTGTTTACTGCCACTCTGTGTACACCGCTCAGCCACACTATATAGCATTGCGTACTCTGCCAGTCAGTGTGTATATTGCTGGGATCAGTAATACTCCACTCACCGTCAACCACTATATGAGCTCAACATGAGTTCCCCAGAGACCTCCGCTGTGAGCAGCACTCCCAACAACAGCAACAGCCAACGCCCCACGCAAGCTATAACATCCACCCCAGCAGCCAGTGGTCAGCAGCAGCCCTCCCCGGAGGAGAACGTTGTGTCCATCAGTCCGTCGCCAGAGCGATTAATGAGGGCTGCCATTGAGGAGATGATGGGGCCTGATGTGGAGGAGGAGGTCTGGCTCAGGCCAGCATCCCAAGTTAATGTTGAGGACGATGAGGGGTCTGTGTCTGGGGATGTTGGGGTGGCAGAGGTGGTGGGTGGGTCAGACTCAGGAGAAGAGTTGTATGATGAGGATGATGATCGGGACCATCTGTATGTGCCTCAGAGTCCGACCCCGGAAAACATGTTGTATCGTGTGTTTAGGTACTAAAATCTGCGTTCCCTCCCAGTAGTGTTGGGCGAACAGTGTTTGCCACTGTTCGGGTTCTGCAGAACATCACCCTGTTCGGGGTGACTATATAGCAGACTATATAGCATTGTGTTTAATGCCACTCTGTGTACACGGCTCAGCCACACTATATAGCATTGTGTTTACTTCCACTCTGTGTCTGCTGGGAACAGTAGTACACCGCTCACCCGCCACTGTATAGCATTGTGCTCTGTGTCACTGCTGACAATAGTGGTACACCGCTCACCCACCACTGTATAGCATTTCTGTACTGCCACTGTACTGCTGCCAGTCAGCGTGTACTTTAAGGATAAGTGAAATGAGGAAGAAATCCGGTGAAAGAGGGAGGGGCAAGGGAAGAGGTGTTTCCCCTGACGGTTCACGTACAGGCCACAGGGGAGCACCCAAGAAAACCCACTCAATACTGCCCATGTTGTCCAGGACAACAACCCTCACAGATCCAAAAGAACAGGACCAGATAATTACTTGGATGACCTCTCAAGCGTCCAGCAGTGGGTTAAGCAGCACCAGCACATCACGCACGAGGTCCGAGTCCTCAGCCAGTTAAAGTCTGGGCTTTCTTTGAAGACTGCACTGAGGATGTTACCATGGCGATTTGCAAGGTGTGCAAGACCCGCCTGAGCAGGGGGAAAAGTATTAACAACCTCTCCACCACCAGCATGAGCCGCCACATTCTATCCAAACATCCCACTCTGTGGGCAAACGCGGCAGGACAGGGTACCACCAGCAACACTGCCTCCCTTGGGTTCACCAGACTCACCACCAGACCCGCCTCAGCAGCAGCAGTAGCCCAGCCATTGCGTGGTTCACAACATTCACAAACATCAGACGATGCTGACACTGTCACTTTCCGGACTAGTGCTCTTGAGGTCTCCAAGTGTTCATCAAACACAACAACCAACAGCCCTTCGGTGTGCAGCGCTACGGTTGAGTTGTCTGTCTCTGAGATGTTTGAGCACAAGAGGAAATTGCCAGCAAATGACCCCCGGGCCGTGGCAGTAACAGCCAGCCAGCATAGCCAAGCTTCTGGCCTGCGAAATGCTGCCATATCGAGTGGTGGAGACAAACAGCTTCAAGGGCATGATGTCAGTGGCCATCCCACGTTACGTGGTTCCCAGCCGCTACCACTTTGCGCGCTCTGCAGTGCCTGAGTTGCATGAGCACGTGGTCAGCTAAATAACCCGAAGCTTGAAGAATGCCGTTGCCTGCAAGGTTCACCTCACCACTGACACCTGGACGAGTGCGTTCGGCCAGGGTCGATACATCTCCCTTACCGCGCACTGGGTGAACCTTGTGGAGCCTGGCAGCGATTCCTCACCTGCTACGGCGCGGGTGTTGCCCACGCCGCAAACAGCTGGATAACAACAGCAGCACCTACCTCTCTGACTCCTTCTCCTCCAACGCATCTCAAAGCTGTACCTCATCCGGAAATGCTAACCCAGCACCAGCAGCAGTAGGATCGTGGAAGCAGTGCAGCACAGCTGTTGGCATGCGTCAGCAAGCGTTGCTGAAGCTGATCTGCCTTGGGGATAAGCAGCACACAGGGGAGGAAATTTGGAGGGGAATAAAGGAACAGACGGATTTGTGGCTGGCACCGCTGGACCTGAAACCGGGCATGAAGCTAGACACCTGGCACGAACTGGCAATGTACGCAATAGAGGTGCTGGCTTGCCCGGCAGCCAGCGTTATGTCGGAACGCTGTTTCAGTGCTGCCGGAGGCATCATCACAGATCGGCGTATCCGCCTCTCCACAGAAAATGCAGACCGTCTGACTCAAATTAAAATGAATCAATCCTGGATTGGAAACGACTACGCAACACTCCTGGACCCCAACCAAGTAACATGACCGATGAACATCTGGGATGGTTTAGCGTTTCCGGTCCCTGTTTATTGAACCTCTCATCTGTATTACATTTATGACTGCATGGCGGCAAAAAGCATTGCTGCTATATCCGCACGCTTTTTGTCCTCATGCAAGGCCTGGGTTGTTGTGTCTCACAAAGCGTGGCCTTCTCCTCCTGCGCCTCCTCCTGTTCCATCACGTGTGCTGCTGCTGCTGCTGCTGCTGCTGGGTTACCGTTGCCGGTCCCTGTTTATGGAACCTCTTATCTTTATTACATTTATGACTACATGGCGGTACAAAGCATGCTATCCGCACGCTTTTTGTCCTCATGCAAGGCCTGGGTTGTTGTGTCTCACAAAGCGTGGCCTTCTCCTCCTGCGCCTCCTCCTGTTCCATCACGTGTGCTGCTGCTGCTGCTGCTGCTGCTGGGTTAGCGTTGCCGCGTGGTCCCTGTTTATTGAACCTCTTATCTTTATTACATTTATGACTACATGGCGGTACAAAGCATGCTATCCGCACGCTTTTTGTCCTCATGCAAGGCCTGGGTTGTTGTGTCTCACAAAGCGTGGCCTTCTCCTCCTGCGCCTCCTCCTGTTCCATCACGTGTGCTGCTGCTGCTGCTGCTGCTGGGTTAGCGTTGCCGCGTGGTCCCTGTTTATTGAACCTCTTATCTTTATTACATTTATGACTACATGGCGGTACAAAGCATGCTATCCGCACGCTTTTTGTCCTCATGCAAGGCCTGGGTTGTTGTGTCTCACAAAGCGTGGCCTTCTCCTCCTGCGCCTCCTCCTGTTCCATCACGTGTGCTGCTGCTGCTGCTGCTGGGTTACCGTTGCCGGTCCCTGTTTATGGAACCTCTTATCTTTATTACATTTATGACTACATGGCGGTACAAAGCATGCTATCCGCACGCTTTTTGTCCTCATGCAAGGCCTGGGTTGTTGTGTCTCACAAAGCGTGGCCTTCTCCTCCTGCGCCTCCTCCTGTTCCATCACGTGTGCTGCTGCTAGGTTAGCGTTGCCGCGTGGTCCCTGTTTATTGAACCACTTATCTTTATTACATTTATGACTGCATGGTGGTACAAAGCATGCTATCCGCACGCTTCTTGTCCTCATGCAAGGCCTGGGTTGTTGTGTCTCAAAGCGTGGCCTTCTCCTCCTGCGCCACCCTCCTCCTGTTCCATCACGTGTGCTGCTGCTGGGTTAGCATTACCGGTCCCTTTTCCTGGAACCTCTTATATGTATTACATTTATGACTGCATGCCGACAAAAAGCATGTTACCTGTGCAAAGAAAACAGACATTTCCCGCATTTAAAAGACAGTTTTCCCTTTGAAACTTTAAAATCGATTTTCTCAAAAACTATAAGCTCTTTTTGCTAAATTTTTTTTCCCTCTTGTACCCACTCCCAAGGTGCACATACCCTGTAAATTTGGGGTATGTAGCATGTAAGGAGGCTTTACAAACCACAAAAGTTCGGGTCCCCATTGACTTCCATTATGTTCGGAGTTCGGGTCGAACACCCGAACATCGCGGCCATGTTCGGCCTGTTCGGCCCGAACCCGAACATCTAGATGTTCGCCCAACACTATGTACTACACACGTGTTTCATTTTTCCCCAATTATGAAAAAAAATGATTGAAAACTCTGAGAAAATTGCTTGGGTGCACGCCATTTAGTTTTTATAAAAATTGGTCAGAAAAAACCACCACTCCCGATTGACTTTTATCAAAAACATAAAAAAAAAAATGGAAAATCCGATAGCATTTCTTGCTCAAATTAAAAAAAAAAGCTTTTGATTTTTCTGGGAAATCCGATCATTTTTTAATCGAATTGCTGTAAAATTGGATAATTTTATTGTATTGTGTGGCCACCTTTAAAGCTATTCCGATTCCCAGCATTTCCATGTATACAACAATCCTGTGTGGGATTGCAGGCCTTTCATTCTTGAAGAAGAAAACGGAACTATTTTAAGCAGGTAGTAGCTCTTTCTCCTAATCAGCTACTTGTTTCTTCAAAGGGTTTTCAGAAATGATAACCTAAGCAGTTGTGTATTCCGTCTGCTCTGCAGTATTATTTGTAAGAAGTCTTGTTCTTGAGAGCAATATACTTTAATATATGGCTGGATAGTGTACAGAGAACCTGAGCTGAAGCTCGGGTTCAGAAACAGATACTTATCTAAGGAGAGGGAAGCCTCTGGACCCTATTGAGGTTTTCTTTGCTGTCCTCTGGTCCCCCATCATTTTCTGGGATCTCCTCCAGTGGATAAGTACTTGCCTCTGACACAGGAGACATATTAATATATATTCAGCTCTTACTGTGCAGTAAGCCAGCACCTATTCAGTAGGAAACCTTGGGCAAGACTCCCTAACACTGCTATGCCTATAGAGAGCGCCTATAGTGGCTGCAGCTCTGGTGCTTTGGGTCCGCCAGGAGAAAAGCACAACATAAATGTTCTGTGTCTTGCCTTGTCATCTATGACTTCTGGGCTAGCACAGGCAGCTCCGACGTACTGGCAGGGGAGGCCATACTCATGCAGGCACAGCATGGCCACGCTCGTGACAGAAGAGGAACCCTTATCTGCAATTTTCTTGCCGTCTGCACTTAGCAATGGGGTCCGGAGGACGCTGTGGGAAGCCTCAATAGGATGCAGAGACTTCCCTGTTTTTGTACACGAGCTTCGGCCCCTGTACACTTTAAGGGCTCTGCCTCTGACATTGGAGACCAGAGTTTGAAACCTAGCTGAAGCCAATGCATATTTAGTAAGGGGTCCTTGGGCAAGGCTCCATGACACTGCAGGGTGTCCTATCGAGTGCTTCCTCAGTGGCTGCAACTCTGAGGGTCTTTGCGTCTGACAGGAGAAAAGCGCTATACAAGTGTTAGCATTTTTATAATGCTGAATCCTCACAGTGCTTGTGCCCCTTATTTATTAGCTGTATGGAGTTTGAAGTCCTCCCTGTGCTACTGTGCTGGAGTGAGGAGGAGGGACTCATGCTATCAATTTATGAACTTTTTTGTAAAGCAGTATTAAAATGTTCACAAAAATTGAAAAGCACATCTCAAGGACATTTCAAGTACCTCATAAAAAGCCCTTTCTGTCTAAGGATTTGTGAAATCCATCAGTCACATTTATTACCATAATTTCTTGAAGACTTAAACATATGGTTACTATATGATAGCAAATGTCTTTTATTAATATTTATCCTGTGCTTTCTACACTTATTCTAAGGTTAATGATGCATCTGAATGTTGGATTTATAATTGTGTTCGTTTTTCTCTGCTCTTAAATTGAATCGTAACGTTGTTGTTTTTTTTATTATCAAATGTAGCAGTGGTGACATGACTTATCAGTTGTGGACAGTTTGGAATCTAGGGAGTATTTGTGAGTAAACTGCCAGAGGTCTGGTAGATGATAAGACCATTGGGGAGCACTGACAGTTTGCACTTTATAGACAGCAGATAAGACCTGTCTTTTCCAGTATAAATAAGGACGTTTGCACTATAAACAGTTGGTCTCAAGTCATTACAATTTATATAACATATTTTTATTTCAGCCATAGCATGCCAGTTGTTCCCTTTGGTACATGGTTCACTATACTCTTGTTTTGCTGCTATAAGGGTTACTGGTTCATTGACTTGTCAATGTCGTGCAATCAGGTATTCGCTCTGCAGCATGGTGTTTGGGGGCCCTGGGGCAGATGCCATTTTGGTTTTCCTGTAAAAGTCATAGAAATCATTTTCAATTATTGCAGCTTTCCATTTCTGCTATAAACACTACCTTGTTAACAAGCTTCTCTTCAGTCTGTTCCTCATACTATTCCTCTAATTGCCTGGAAGGAAAAAATTGCTATCCGTTTCAGTAACAGCCAATTAAAATCCATCTAGCGCTAGTCTGTCTTCAGTAAAATTAATTTTGATTGGTTAATCTGAGTTACTGCACTTTGTGGTAAGCCATTTCTTTATAGGGTGGTAGTTGGGATTCTAAATCTACTCTCATTTCCTGACCCAGGAAAGCAAGAAGTAATCTTTGCAATAAGGGTGTAAAGTATATAGTGATATAAAAAACTGTAGTGAAAATAATGTAATTGATAAAATTGCTTATTTTTTTTACAATTTGGACAATAAGGTACAGAGGTGCCAGAAGAGTAAAAATCAAGTTAAAAAGGTATAAAATGAAGGGCAAAGGTGGACTTACCTCCCCGACAAAAACACAACTATTGTATAAGATCAAGAAAAACGGTATTTATTTTTACTCCAAAAACAGTTTGCGACACGTCTCACAGGTCTCAAGCCCGCTTCCTCAGGCAAAAATACACAAGGAGCAACTTTCAAGTTGTGCACGCTAGTGGAGCGCCTCGGTCTGTTTTTGGAGTAAGAATACCGTATTTTTCGGATTATAAGACGCTCCAGACTATAAGACGCACCCAGGTTTGGAGGGCAAAAGTGAGGGGAAAAATAAATGTACTAAACCTGGTGCATCTATGGTCCAGGGGCGTCTTGTAGATGTTTTCCCCCCAATTATGGTGTCCTTCTCCCGTCCCCCTTTTGTATCGACCTCCTGTTCACCTTTGAGGCCCTCTGTGGCTCATCCTGTCCCCCTTTGTGACCTCTTCCCATCCCCCTTTGTGGCTTCTTCCTGTCCCCCTTATGTCCTCCTCCTGTGTCCCCTTGTGTCCTCTTCCTGTCTCCCCTTGTGTCCTCTTCCTGTCCCCCCTTGTGTCCTCCTCCTTTGCCCCTATGTATTCTCCTGTGCCCCCATGTATCCTCCTGTGCCACCTTGTGTCCTCCTCCTTTCCCCTCTTGTGGCCTCCTTCTGCCCCTTCTCCCCCCCTTGTGTCCTCCTTCTGTGTCCTCATGTCTACCTCCTGTGCCCACATGTGTCCTTCTGCCCAGTGTCCTCCTCCTGTCCCCCATGCCCTCCTCCTGTCCCATGCCCTCCTCCTGCCCCATGTCCTCCTCCTGTCCTCTCCCCCCGGATTTAACTCACCTGACCTGATGCCCGCGGCGAGCAGCTGCTGTCCTTGTGTCCTCTGTGTTCATGGTGTCCGTCTCCGATATCTTTCAGCAGTCTTCCGCTCCCCTGTAAGGTAATTAAGCTGCGGCAACTGCTCCTGACATCACTCGGTACGTGCTTGCAGACCGCAAAAACCTAGCTCTTGAACCAGTGGGTCTGCGCACCAGTGTCATAAGGTAGACGGGTTTGCGCCTTAAAATTGAAATACCAGAAAATTCTGGATTTAAATGCCAGAAATATTGTTTTTTCCCCTTTAAAGTGGACATAAGCACAAACTGGCAGTGAGTTTTTTTTTTTTTTGTTTTTGTTTTTTTTAAAGGACAACTTAACCTCTTGAGGACTGCAGTGTTAAACCAGGCAATTTTTGAGTAAATTGGCCACTGCAGCTTTAAGGCCAAGCTGCAGGGCGGCACAGCACTGCACACAAGTGATTCTGCCCCCCTTTTCTCCCCACCAACTGAGCTCTCTGTTGGTGGGGTCTGATCGCACCCCCCCCCCTCCCCCAATGTTTGTTTGTTCCATTGTGTTTGTTTATTTGTTGTTGTTTTTTTCAAAAATGTCGTGTTTTTTTTTTATCAATTGTAAACCCCCCTCCCTCCCTCCCCCCACTAGCCAATCCCCATGATCAGCTGTCATAGGCTTCAGCCTATGACAGCCGATCACCTCAGGAGGGGACAGGCGTGTCACAGGGCTGTCCCCAGTACAGCGCTGCTGCTGATCGCAGCGCTGTACATGTAAATACGCCGTCTATCAGTCTCCCGAGCGGCAACCGCCGCTCGAAGACTGAAGGCGGAGCTCCGCTCCGCCCACCGCGCATCCTGCACACGATCTCCTGCAAAACACAGCCCCAGGACTTTACGCCAATTGGCGTTAGGCGGTCCTGGGGCTGCCGCCGCGGCCACGCCCATTGGCATGACGCGGGCGGCAACAGGTTAAGTGAGAAGAATATGGAGGCTGCCATATGTATTTCCTTTTAAACATTACCAGTTTCCTGGCAGCACTGCTGATCTCTTTGTCTGCAGTATTCTTCGAATAACACCAGAAACAAGCATGCAGCTAATCTTGTCAGATCTGACAATGTCAGAAACACATGGGGCTTGATTCACAAAGCGGTGCTAACCTACTTAGCACGTCTAAAGTCTTTAGACGCGCTAAGTAGGTTAGCACTGGATTTCTCAATCAGATCGCGCGCTAACTTTGCGCGCGCAAAGTTTTATGCGCGCAAAGTTTTACGCGCGCTAAGTCCCATAGGCTTTAATGGGCACTTCGCGCGGAGCGCCCTGCGCTCTGTGCAGTACGCGCGTAAAGTTTTACGTGCATAAAGTTTTGCGCGCTTAAAGTTTTATGCGCGAAAAGCTTGTTTAGACGTGCTAAGGGGGTTTTCACAGGCGTGCTAACAGTTAGCACCGCTTTGTGAATCAAGCCCATGATCTGCTATCTGCTTGTTCCGGGTCTATGGCTAAAAGTATTAGAGGCAGAGGATCAGTAGGAGAGCCAGGCAACTGGTATTGTTTAAAAGGAAATAAATAGGGCAGTCTCCATATTCTTATCACTTCAGTTGTCCTTTAAGCTTACAGTTCCTATTTAAAGGGCGCCTGAGCAGTAGCCCTGGGTATGCATTTAAGCATACCCACGTATAATTCATTATGCTCAGAGTTGGATTAAGATGTATTGGAGCCCCAGGAAATGTAGTAGGTTTGGGGCCCCCTTGTGGTTCTTTTGGTAAGCTGCAGTGGAGAGAAGTCAAAAAAAAAGGTGGCTGGTGGACCCCTGACACACACTATGCCCCAAGCACCTGTCTAGGTTGCTTGTTGGATAATCCTGGTCAGGTTATGTACCCTCATACGACGCGTGGCAGAGGGGAACAGAGGAGGAAGAATCTGGGAAGCGTGCGCATGCTCAGAGAGGACTCTCAGACTTCCTGTTTCGGGGGTCGCCGCGCAACTTTTGACTCGCTGCTGTAATGCATTTTGAAACGGAGGAACCAGCAGGCAAAGAGGTTAACGTGGGGAAGGGTGAGTGAGGGGGCATAACTAATTATACGTGGGTATGCTTAAATGCATACCCAGGGCCACTGCACAGGGTCACTTTAAATAGGATTTAAATCATTTCCAAATCATCTTATTTTATTTTATTTTACAGCGCGTCCCCACTTCCTGGAAACAGTGTGTGTAGCCTTTGCTCTCGGTTGACATTTCTTAAGCACACTACATATGCGAGAGAAAAGGGCAATGGTCCTTAGCTAGTGACACTGAAGGCATAAGCCGCACTTCTCTGCTGCTCCAAGCAGACTCTTAGCAGGTGTTCAGTATCCATCTGTCTGAGCTGGCTGCATTCTATACTGTAACACATTCAGATTTTTAGCGCTGGAATGTTGGGGGGTGTGTCAATTAGGACAGCAGTGAAAGGATCGTTTCCACGGGTTATTGCAGATGATGGTCATTTATGTAAACTACTTGTGCGACTTAGGCTGTTAAACAGCGGGAGACTCTCTTTACATAGTACCTCATATTTCAGTTCAGAGCCATTCCTTCCCCGTGCATGGTTATTGTAACATGAGTCTGAGCTAGTGAAAAGTTTAGACGTTAGTGTGTCTGAAGTCCAAGAATGAATGAATTAATTACATATTTTGTTGAAATGATGCTTGAGGACCTTTTTATTGGCTACTGACAAATGCTCTTAAAAGAAAAAATTGCACAACTTCTTAAAGGACCACTAGCAAGAAATAAATGTACAATTTGAAATGTACATCTATAAAATGTCCATTTGTTCCAGAGTAAGATGAACTATACATTACGTTTTCCCTGTGTTGCTGTCACTTAAGGTGGCCATACATCAGGCGACTTTACAGGCGATCGACCATCCGTTTCGATTACGGCGCCGCCAAGTGCATGCCCGATCGACAATGCAACCAATTTTGGGCTGGAATTGGTCAAATTAATTGGTTGGACATACTGCAAGATGTAGGGTCGACTTGCTTGATCTGGTGTGCAGCGGTAACGGCAATCGATACCGGGACAAGCAACAAGCATGACAAAACCACCAAAGCTGCCTCCCCAGTGTGGAATATACCCCTCGGTGCCCCGTGCACTATACATGACATGTCCGTGGCCGCTTAGTAATGCGGGCACGTGTGTGATGTCACATACCCGCCCACATTACTCTCTCAACCACGTGGGGCGCTTGTATGCACAAAGGACAGTGTCTGGTGGACAAGAGACGGCCACGGACATGTAACGCATAGTGCACTGGGCACTGGAGACATGGCATGCTTAAAGGGACCCTGAGCAGTAAAAATAAACAAAATCGGTACTTACCTGGGGCTTTCTCCAGCCCACCGTAGGTTGGGAGGTCCCCCGGCGTCCTCCTGACTCCTCTCCCGGTCCCACTGCAGAATACACCACCGGCCACATCCGGGCCGAGTGTCGGGCTGAAACTTCCTTATCGGTGACACTACGCACCATTATGGCGGCCGCTATGCGTCATCACGCTGGCTGACGTGACAGTACTGCGCATGCGCGTTTTTCTAACTCTAAACCACGCATGCGCAGTACTGTCACATAGCATCACCAATGAGGAAGTGTCAGCCCGAAACTCGGTGCCGGTGGTGTATTCTTCAGGGGGACCGGGAGAGGAGCCAGGGGGACACCAGGGGACCTCTCAACCTACGATGGGCTGGAGAAAGCCCCAGGTAAGTACCAATTTTGTTTATTTTTACTGCTCAGGGTCCCTTTAAGCATGCCATAATGTCTCCAGGGGGTTTACATTAGTAGCTGTGAGAAAACGCGGAAAAGCCGCCGCATGTCCTGACAGCAAAGCAGCTGTTTCCGCGTCTAACGCGGCGGTTTGCATGCAGCAGCGTGCGCATGGTGTGGCTGGGTCTGTTAGTGCACATAGGCAGATGGAGAGCTACGCGTGCGCGGGCCTGAACTCAGGACCTTTATACCAGCAGGGGAAGTGTCAGCTGATCAGGAAGATCAGCTGATTCCTGCAGGACTCATGATTGGCTGAATGGCTCGGGTGGGGCGACAGAGTCCAGCAACTATATATGCTGCTGCTTGTCAGTTGCTGGTTGTCTGCCATTGCTAACACTTGCGTGAAGGCACTCAGACCATAGTCAGATCCTATCAGTGTGTTTGAACTAGGTGGACCTGGGAATTCACACTTAGCCAGATTCTGTTGATAGCTTAAAGTACTAATTGAATTGTATTATTTGTTATGCTCCAGACTAGTTCCAGGGTGTTGTGAATACGGACCTCACACCCAAGACTAGGGAACTGTATTGTCATTTATGTTATGCTCCAGACTAGTTCCAGGGTGTTGTGAATACGGACCTCACACCCAAGACCAGGGAACTGTATTATCATTTATGTTATACTCCAGACTAGTTCCAGGGTGTGGATGATCACGGAACTCACACCCAAGACTAGGGAATTGTATTATCATTTATGTTATGCTCCAGACTAGTTCCAGGGTGTTGTGAATACGGACCTCACACCCAAGACTAGGATTGTGCTACTACTGTATTACGTTAGCCCAGTTCAGGGCAAGACCTTATTAGCAGCAGGGCTTCCTGCAACCCCAGCCTCGGTCCCTCGCTCAGGGGTCCACAGGCTACAGGAATATCACCCACAGTCAGAGGTGAATTCCTCAGGAGTATAGGCCGCCAGCTCCTCTGGTGGTCTCCTCTCAGAGTTGTTACTGTTGCACCAAACACTTACACTCTCTCCGGTGTCTAGAGGTTAGACATATCTGATTATTGACGATTCCGCAGATCCTCAATAATCGGGTATATCTGTATTCTTGGGGATACTGCGGATCGCCAAGGATCAGATTCTCTCTCTGGTTGCTGACACCGATCGTTACAGTATCAAAAGAAAGAGTCTCATATTGTTTCCAGTACAGGAAGAGTTAAAATGTTTTAAATGCAAAAGAGCTTCTCTGAGCTCTCCATTGCAACTTGGGCCGGAGACAGTCCTACTTTCTGAAGTATTTATACATCAAAGAAACAGTGAAAAACAGCTTCAGATGCAGTTTTTCTGCAGTGGAGTTCAAATGGTCATCAGCTCTGCTCTGTTTCATAGTTTAAAATACAGAGGCCCATATGCAAAACACAGAGGCCCATATGCAATTCACTTTTTCTCCTGAGTTTTCTCCTAGGAGACAATTTTTCATCTTCGAAATTAAAATTACTTTTCAGCAGTTTGCAATTTAAAAAGTACCAAAAAGTAGGTGAAAAAGTACTATCAAAACTATTTTTAGTGTTTCCTAGCTTGTTAGTGGTTTAAAGGGCATTTTATTGAACATACCACCTAGGAGAAAAGTTAATTGCATACGAGCCAGAGTATTATTTGTAATTGCAAATATGACAGAAAGATGCAATGTTATAAAAAAAAAGGTATATAACCCAAAACAAAAATAGGAGACTCTTTTCTTTGCTTCTAATGTTCTATTAATTATCTATTCATTATATCATACTTTTTTTTCGCTTCAGTGTCACTTTAACTCCTGCTCTCCTGGCAAGAAGGAGTTACTTGAGGCAGCCTGCCAGAAGCCACATGGGTACTTTCTATATATGTTTTGCAAAAAGTACAAGCATGCAATGTACAAAAGTTTGTACAGTACAAATGTTCTGTTATACGCATTAAAAAAAAGTCTAAACAAGGACTTTAATAGCAATAATGCAGTGGATGAAAATTGTAGGAGATATATGCTAACAGATTAAAGAAGGTGCACAGAGCCAAGCGAAATATAAAAAGTCCCATTATTTTTGCATGCACGGAAATCATCCTGAGTTATTATGTTGTAAAGAATTTTATCTATCGATCTATAGCTTGTCAGTTCCCAGCACTGACCACAATTCCCAGAAGATAGTCTTTCTCTCCTCCGCTCCTTTATTGTGGAATCAAAGTAAGGTTATTATTATGCTCTAGCGCCCAGGAGTAGCACGCAGCCTGAGATGTAATATATACTGGAAGTTAAGTGTCTGCCCAGTGGGGGCGAGAGAAGCGATGCTGTTCTGCTGCAACCAGCAGTCTACAAACCAAGATTCCGTCTCTTCGCCTTTACCATCTGTTATTGTGCCGCTGTTTTCCTACAGCAGAAAAACCTACGGGAGATTGTTTGGGGATTATTATTTTATTGGGAGAAGAATGACTGTTAATTATGCGTGAAAATTGGCTGTGCAGATATTGAGTTTCGAAAGAAGCATTTTCAGTAGTCATGTAAAATGTAGAACTTTTGAGGTCTACCAGCTGAGTTATCCAGTTTCATTTAAAGCAGACCCGACAGCCCACTTCTATAGGGGAAAACTTGCTGACTGTTGTGTTTGGGAGAGTCACAGGATAGATTTAGCAGCCAATAGAAATACTGATGGGAGAAGGGGCAGGGCTTTTAGTTTAGGAAGCAGAAGCTGATTGTTCAGAAAGAACTTGATGGCTAGTGCTTTACTCATATCTTGGCAGTGGCTGTTGATATTAAAGCGGATCCGAGATGAAAAAATAACTATAACAAGTAACTTGTCTATATATCTTATCTAAAGTTTAGATCATTTACACAGCAAATCTAGCTGCAAACAGCTTCAACAGAATATGATTATTTCTTCCTGTGATACAATGACAGCAGCCATGTTTGTAATCATTACACACGGGCAAGCTTATCTGCATCTTCAGCACTCAGCCTGTGAAAAAAACCTAATCCCCCCTCCTCCTCCCTCTGAAACCTCTGGCTAGTAATACCTCCCCCTCCTCTTGCCCAGACTGAGCTCCCATGAGCCCTTGCTACTGTCTGAAAATGCTGAGGCTCTCTGAAAAGCTGTGGGCGAGGCTTGTTTAGTTTATAGGGAATTAGAGCATCAAAACAAAAACAAAAAAGTATTTGGCTTGAGGAATGCCCTATAAACAATAGGAGAGGAACACAATTATGCAATGAGTAAAAGTTCACCTTGGATCCACTTTAAATTGGGAAGTAGGACTACAGTATGTAGAAAGTGTATGTTAAGTAGTAAATGTATGTTAGGAGTTTGTGTACTTAAAATTTTCATCAAAATGTCTTAAAATTAGGATTTTATTAGAAAAATGCAGTATATTTACTTCCATAAGCTTAGCTTGTTTTAAAGCTCACCTGAAATGAGATGGAAATGGAGGCTGCCATATTTATTTCCTTTTAAGCAATACCAGTTGCCTGGCTATCCTACTGATCTTCTGCTTCTAATACTTTTAGCCATAGACACCAAACAAGCATGAAGCAGATCAGGTGTTTCTAACATTGTTGCCAGATATTAGCTTCATGCTTTTTTCTGGTGTGAATCAGACACCATTGCAGCCAAATAGGTCAGCAGGGCTGCCAGGCAACTGGTATTGTTTAACAGGAAATAAATATTGCCGCCTCCATATACTTATCTCTTCAAGTTCCCTGTAAGTTACAAGCCTGTTCCTACCATTGTTTTCAGTTAAACCAATGATGGGGTAGCCATACCATACTCCCATACTGTTGGTTTACTGAAGACCAGCTACCCAGGGATCATAAAGAGTGCTACATTTACAACCAGGGAAAGAAGAGTAAACACTTTTAGGGGCACTGGGGAAAATCCTTCAGCAGAGACCAAGACACATAGCGTCTAATTTACTATCAATATATAAGAACAGAATAAAAGCTTTTACCGTGCATGCTATGATGACATGCAAGCAGGACTATACTTAATAATGCAAACATATTGCATTATTGATCAGAGTTCTTGTTTAAGGCAATATAAGTATACTTTAAGAACAATATAAGAGATACATTACAAAAGGAGAGAGGGACAGGGGTATTTTCTTCCTGCTAAAGGGAGACATTTGTGAGCTATGATTTCAAATCTCATTAATATTTATATAAACTCACAACCTGCAGCACTTGGACCACTGTCGAGAAAAGTAAAATTTAAGATACATACGGTACATATAAAATTTACATTTCCCCAGAGTAAAATGCATTGGAAGTTATTATCATTTACAGTAGGTTGTAAAAAGTTGAGGCTACTCATGTGAAAAAAAATGATTTCAACACTTTGAGGGGCGTACATGCAAAATGGGCGTCAGGGATGTCTGGGTGCTGGAAAAAAGTCACTTGTAGAACATCTGTAAAATGACAGATGTTCTTCTATTGTGCAGTGGTAATCCCGATAGTAAAATATCTGTAATTATTACAGATATTTTACTAACCCCAACCCGATACTCACACAGTGCCCTCCCTCTACTAATGCCTAACCCTACCCCCCCCCCCCTCCAGCGATGCCTAACCCTAACCAATCCCCCCAACCGATGCCTAATCCTAACCAATACCCCACCAGTGCCTAACCCTACCCCACCCCCCAACAACACAGTGCCTAACCCTAACCGGCCTCCCACCAATGCCTAGACCTAACCTGAACCCTTCCCCCCCACCGCACAATGCCTAACCCTAACACCCCCCCCCCATCCCCCGCTGCAGACCTGGCTTTTGTTGGTGGAAATGAAAAATATGTGGCACCCTGGGACACCCAAACCTCCGCAGTGCTTGTCTTCCCTGGAGGTTATTGTATACTTTTATATAGAATTCTGTCTGACCAATGGGACTGTACAGGTTAATGCTATAAAGTCAAACACGTGAAGTCTCATATGATTTATCACAGTTTGCAGTAACTGTAAGGTTAACTCCTCAAAGTAACTGCTCATCAGTAGCGGGAAGGTAAACCTGCAATCTAACCACTTCTCACCTCTATAAACAGGACCCTCTGGGTACGCTGCATAATAAAAAAAAATGAGGTTTCAGAGTTGACTTATGGGACACAGCCTTGCTAGTGAGCCACATTGATTTTATTCCTGGCATTGACTCCCAGGTCCATTGTGTGCAATGTTTATACTGCATGGTGTGTGTTCTGTACATGGCATGGTGTAAACACAGCAGCAGTGACGGGGCCGGATACGAGAGGAGAATACTCACTCTGTATTCTGCCTGCCATATTCTCTGCCTGGCAGGAGTACCTTGCTAACTGATTTTACAAAAACAATAGTAAAATCAAACAAAGGATGTACTTCAGCACATAGCAAAGTCACCATGGTTACAGTGTTTTAATCATGTAGCATTTTTCATAGTTAATAAGGTGGCCTGGCATGCTGCCTCTTCAGTACCAGCTGTCATCGCCAATGGGCTTTATGTCTGGTCAACCTTTCTCTGGTCAACCCATAGCTCTGTCTTCTTCCATGTCAACCACTTCTCTCCTAAGATGGCAATGCCAACCTCGTCTCCACAAGCTGTACTCTAGACTAACCTTTTGCACCAATGCAGAGGCTAGGCAAATGTCATGAGGGCTTAATGGACGGGGCAGGTAGTTGGGTCTATAGCTGGATTTCCAATTGACTTTGGGGACCTCATGGAACTTAGGAAAGTCCTGCATAGACAAGTCGCTTGTACCGCTGAGGTAAAATCTGCTACCCTTGCCTCCCCCTTAGGTGGTTCCTCCTCATTTAAAAAAGAAAACCTCTGAAAGTAATAATCCCCGCTAATTTTTTAAATCCCCAGGAAGGTCCAGTGGTGACATCACATGGGTTCTTCAAGCCTGGATCCTGAAACAAGCAGTCCACATCATCAAGCAGTCCAGCCTGGGAGGGGTCATAGTACATGCATGCCTTTCCCACCCACCTAAAAAAGGTACCACAGATTGTAGCCTTGGAGGGGGTGGGGCTATCCTGTCACTCACACACCCTCCAACGCAAGTCTATGGTGGAGGATGGGTACGGCAGGCAAAGGGGGCAACATCTTGACAATACAGTAGCAGCAAAAAGTATGTGATCCCTTTGGAATTATATGGATTTCTGCACAAATTGGCCATAAAATGTGATCTGATCTTCATTTAAGTCACAACAGTAGACAATCACAGTCTGTTTAAACTAATAGCACACAAATAATTAAATGTTTCCATGTTTTTATTGAACACTCCATGTAAACATTCAAAGTGCAGGTGGAAAAAGTATAAGAACGTCTAGACTAATGACATCTCCAAGAGCTTATTGGAGTGAGGTGTCAGCCAGCTGAAGTCCAATCAGTGAGATGTGATTGGAGGTGTTAGTTGCAGCTGTCCTGCCCTATAAAAACACGCACCAGTTTTGGGTTTGTTTTTCGCAAGAAGCATTGCCTGATGTGAATGATGCCTTGCATAAAAGAGCTCTCAGAAGACCTACGATTAAGAATTTCGACTTGTATAAAGCTGGAAAGGGTTATAAAAGTATCTCCAAAAGCCTTGCTGTTCATCAGACCACGGTAAGACAAATTATCTATAAATGGAGAAAGTTCAGCGCTGCTGCTACTCTCCTTAGGAGTGGCTTTCCTGTAAAGATGACTGCAAGAGCACAGCGCAGAATGATAAATGAGGTGAAGAGGAATCCTAGAGAGTGAGCTAAAGACTTACAAATGTCTCTGGCATATGCCAACATCTACGTTAGCAAATTTATGATACGTAAAACACTAAACAAGAGGGAAGTTAATGGGAGGATACCACCAAGTAAGCCACTGCTGTCCCAAAAAAACATTGCTGCACGTTTAAAGTTTGCAATAGAGTACCTGGATGTTCCACAGCAGTACTGGCAAAATATTCTGTGGACAGATCGAACCAAAGTGGAGTTGTTTGAAAGAAACACACAACACCATGTGAGGAGAAAATGAGGCACAGCACACCAACATCAAAACCTCATCCCAACTGTGAAGTATGGTGGTGGGGGCCTCATGGTTTGGGGCTGCTTTGCTGCATCAGGGCCTGTACGGACAAGCTATCATCGAAGAAAAAAATGAATTCCAAAGTTTATCAAGACATTTTGCAGGAAAACTTAAAGGGAACCTAAACTGAGAAGGATATGTATTTTTCCTTTTAAAATAATACCTGTTTCCTGACTCCCCTGCTGATCCTGTGTGTCTAATACTTTTATCCACAGCCCCTGAACAAGCATGCAGATCAGGTGCTCTGACTGAAGTCAGACTGGATTAGCTGCATGCTTGTTTCAGGTCTGAGATTCAGCCTCTACTGCAGCTAAAGAGGCCAGCTGGACTGCCAGGCAACTGGTATTGTTTAAAAAGAAACATCCATATCCCTCTCAGTTTAGGTTCCCTTTAAAGATGAACGCCAGTGAAAATAATGTAATACAAAAAGTGCTTCATTTTTACAATAATTATGTATAAATGATTTAGTCAGTGTTTGTCCATTGTAAAATCTTTTAAATCCCTGATTTATATTTTGACATTTATCACATGGTGACATTTTTACTGCTGGCAAGTGATGTAGCTGCTGTATGCTGTTTTGGCAGTTGGAAACAGCTGTAAACAGCTATTTCCCACAAGGCAACAAGGTTCCCAGACAGGAAACTGCCAGAAGTACCTCGGTACTCAGAGCTTCTTGTGGGAGGGGTTTCACCACAATATCAGTCATACAGCGCCCTGTGATGGTCTGTTTGTGAAAAGGAATAGATTTCTCATGTAAAAGGGGGTATCAGCTACTGATTGGGATTAAGTTCAATTCTTGGTGGGAGTTTTTCTTTAAGGCCATCTGTCCACTAGCTAAAGCTCAGCAGAAGATGGGTGTTGCAACAGGACAACGACACAACGTGTATAAGTAAGTCAACAACAGAATGGCCTAAACAGAAGAAAATACGCCTTCTGGAGTGGCCCAGTCAGAGTCCTGACCTTATCCTGATTGAGATGTTGTAGCATGATAAGGGAAGACATCTCAAGAATAATGCTGAATTTGAAACAGTTCTGTAAAGAGGAATGGTCAAAAATTACTCCTGAACGTTGTGCACGTTTGATCTGCAGCTACAGGAAACATTTGATTGACGTTATTGCTGCCAAAGGAGGTACAACCAGGTATTAAATCCAAGGATTCACATACTTGTTCCACCTGCACTGTGAATGTTTACATGGTGGGTTCAATAAAAACATGAAAACATTTCATTATTTGTGTGGTATTAGTTTAAGCAGACTGTGATTGTCTATTGCTGTGACTTAGATGAAGATCAAATTACATTTTATGACCAATTTGTGCAGAAATCTATATAATTTCAAATGGTTCATATACTTTTTACTGATACTGCAGGTTAAGAGGCTGATGCATAGAAAAGCCAGGCAGTCCTCATCTGACCCCCTTAGTTCAGGACTTCTACTGATCTTCCCTGTTTACTTGTGTCCCTCCAAAGTCCTTGATGATGTAGCACAATCAATGGAGGGAAAATGCAGTGTCATTTCGGAAAGGTAAGACTAGACATCCTCACTACTGTCACTTATATATATATATGGTGGGGTGCTTTATCTACTTGACTTTAATCCCAATCCGTATCAGGGTCCTCAGCAAACTAGTCCAAGGAGAAGGCTGAGGGCAATCCAATCCAAGGCAATAGTCAAATCAAGACCTGACTTTGCAAGCATCAACAACAGCTGATGATCTTCCGGCAATGAGCCCTTATGTGTCTGTAAATAGCACAGATGAGACCTTGAGCTGTGACATGATTTACAGCAGGAGGTCAAGTAAGGTAGGGAGGGGAAGGACTGTACAGGATGTATGGAAACACTTAAACAGTACATTAAGCAGCATGATTGTAAATATAACCTGATGTGTGCTTTATTTATTTATTTAAGTAATAATTCTTCGTGCAATGGTAAGAAATGAATCTTTGCTGTGAGGCATGTGGTGATTTACTATCATTATTTTATACAGAATACATACATTTGTCGTGGACCAGTGTGTTATACCGTAGCGGTTGCCAGTGATTGCATATGCCATGGGATTACATGAGCATTTTTCCTGAAATGAAAGTGGAATGCCAGGCTCCACATTGAAAATGTCCCTAGGTGTTGCTAGCAGCACGACACATTCCATACAGGACTCGACCCTCCAAGGATGTAATATCCAATATTGTGTTTTATTCCATGATAGCGGATATACACTAGGGAAGTCAAAACCAGGCTCAATGAGCACAAGTGCAACATTCAGGTACTCAAGAAAGCTAGAGAAGGTGATTTAGATAGCAATAGAGTGTCCCCCCTTGCACGCCATTTCTTTGAGCATAGACATAATGTCAGTCAGCTCAGGTGGCAGATATTGGAGGTGGTTAAATTCCAGGAAGGTAGGCCCCATAGGAACACCCTTCTCAGACGAGAAACTTTTTGGATGGAGCAACTAGGGACACAATCACCCAATGGCCTCAATGAAGACTATAGTCTCAGATGTTTCCTTTGACAGGTATAGCTACTCTTTGCCCTGGAAAGGGTTAAGTATCTTTTAAGCATGTGCCCGCCCCCCAATGCCTTGGGTGTGGTGTGTTATTTATGTCTATATATGTTGTATGATCATGTCAGAAGTTTAAGCACTTGAGAAAGGGCCACTGCCCGAAACGTCGTGCTATTTTTGTATACTTTTATATCCGCTATCATGGAATAAAACACAATATTGGATATTACATCCTTGGAGGGTCGAGTCCTGTATGGAATGTGTCGTGCTGCTAGGATTGTATTTATTGAGAGGTGTGATGGACCCCTCATCCTAATAGGACTCCCCTAAGAATTCACATCAGAACTTCTGAGGCTGGTGGACAATTGTTTTTCCTAGGTGTTGCTACACATTATAAAAAAAAGGAATGCTATAGCAGGTTAACAGAAACTAATTTCATAAATACAATGGCCTCAATTCACGAAGGTCATGTTGGTGATAATAAGGAAAGAGAAAACTTACGACCACACATCGATGGCATTTTCAGTGTTAATTCACTGAGGGCCTGAGCCCACTAACGCAGTTTTGCGCAGTTGTGTCCGCTTTTCTGCAACACATCATTGTTACAGATGCTGAAAAGCGGACACATATTTTTCTAAACTACAGCTTCTTATAATTAATTGTTAAAGTGTACCTGAGAGGAAGCTCGGGTACAAAATCAAATACTTAAAGCGGAATATAACCCTGCATTTCAATTTGCTCTAAAATATTATTTACAGCATATTATATGCAAAAAGCATTTTTTTTTTTACTAGACCAGCATTGGAAGGGTTAAACACAGAGGTTTAGGCTGCTTACACACCAAGACGTTACAGGCGCACGTTAGTGCGCCTGTAACGCTCCAACGCACAGCAATGTAACACAAGTGGGCTGTTCACACAGCCCACGTTGCGTTACATGTAATGCTGCACGTTCTCCGCAAAGTGCAGCATGCTACGGCGTTGGAGCGGCTATAGCCGCGTTAGACTGTTTGCACATGCGCAGTGGGGGGCGGAGAGGAGGCGGGGAGAGCCAGCTACAGTAGCCGCGCACATGGCTACTTAATATTCACTGCACTGGCGGCAGCTGATTGGCCGGCGGGACCACGTGATGCGGAGTGTCTCGCTCCGCATCACGTGGTCCCGCTGGCCAATCAGCGCCACTCTGGGAGACATTATAGGAATCGAGCCGCCTAACGCGGCTCACTCTACCGTCGGCTCTTGCAGCACCATACGTTGTGTTAGGTGCACGTTATGCGACCTTAACGTGGCACCTAACACAACGTCTTGGTGTGCAAGAAGCCTTAAAGTTCCGTGGAGAAATATGCAGAAGTTCAGATAGATACATTCTATTTAGTTATATGTATCTATTTATAAATGTTACACACTCTTTGGCTGTCCTCCAAGCTCCTTCTCAGTCAGAGAGATGAGTCACATTCAACAGTTAGATACATTTATGTAAACAAAATGTATCTATTTCAGCTTCGAATGCGTCTGCAGAAATCTCCAGGAACTTTAAAGCCCTGTGTAACCCTTCCAATGCTGGTCTAGTAAAAAAAAATGCTGGGTGCATATAATATACTGTAAATAATGTTTTAGAGCAAAGTTGAAATGCAGGGTTATATTCCGCTTTAAGAAAAAGGGAAGCCTCTAAATCTTAATGAGGCTTTTCTCGGCATCCTCCCGGCCCCTGTCGCTGAGCGCAACCCTCTGCAGATTACCGACAAGGAATTGTCAGTAATCTGATTGGGGTTATGCTCCTCTTCAAGCCCACAATCAGATTAATCAATCACAAGTAAGCCTGAGCAGCTTGTGTGGCTACAGCTCAGCCATGCTCGTGCCAGCATAGTAGCACAACCCTAATCTGCAGGAGAGTCCCAGTGAGCATGGAGGACTGGAGGACTCAGAGGGAAGCCTCATTAGGATCCAGAGGCTTCTCTCTATGACTAATACCGGACCACACACACAACAAGTCAAAGGTGACGCAGGTTTTTTAAAAATGTTGGTGGTGGCGTTGCGCATGCGCAGATGCCAAGTTACTCGTGATGTGCACCCTGTCTTCTAGCAATAGTCATGGAGTGCGACATACGCCCCAAAAATCAGATTAACAACAGATTGTGTGCGCACTATCCACCCAACATGTGCATTGACCACAATATAAATCATAGAACCAGAGGAAAGAATGGTCAAATCAAAGCACCATCTGTTGGAAAGTATTTCAATTACAGCTTAATTTTAAGATATTTTAATCACATAAAACCTTTTAAAAACAGGAATAATAAACCTCCTCTTTGGCAATACTTATCAAAGTATAAATATATCCACAATTCAATAAGAACCGCTTCAATTATAGAACCCAGGTTCAAAGTGCATAAATTAGGAGGTAAGGAACACAAAAGTGCTTAGTGCAAACAGTAACAAAAAAAATTGTGCAAAAGGGAAATCACTAAATACATATAATCCTTAAACATACAACCTAAACCTACTAAAGAGCCTATCTGAATGGAACAGCATACAAATGTACTAGACAGTAGTGCAATAGTGCAATGGAGTGCGGACTACAGTGATAATACACCGCGCCCGTAGTAAAGTGAATGCCAGGTTTGTAGTCACTGCTGCTTGGTAACTGCTTGCTGCTGCCTTGTAACTGCTCGCTACTGCCTGGCAACTGCTTGCTACTGCTTGGTAACTGCTCACTGAGTGCGCAGTTCAATTACCCATGGGAATGGGCCCTTACACAGTGTAACACAGGTGCATACAATTGAAGAAATTTACAGTGCATTGTAAAACCAGCCTAAGGCCTGGAACCCACTGAAACCAGCAAACACGAAACGCAACCGCTAGAGTTTTGTCTGAGCAGTTTGCAAGCAGATTTATGTGCGTTTTCGGGCGCATTTTGCAACATTGTATTTTTTTGCTCAGCGGTTGCGTAGCGTTTTGCGTTTTTATCCTGATTGGTCCTGTGAAGTATTTTTCATTTTGTTACAGTGTGCTGAACCGCAAAACGCTAGCAAAACCGCTCAGTTTAGGTTTTGCTGAGCGTTTCCGCTAGCGTTTCAATACTTTACATTGAAGCGCTCACGCTCCCAAAATGCTGCATGTCCTGCGTTTGCGTTTCCAGGAAACGCAAACGCTCCTGTGGAAGTTGCCCCATCCATTAACATTAGCCCAGCTTTTTGGCAAAGTGCTAGCGTATCGCAGCGCTGCCAAAACGCTGCCAAAAGCGCTCCTGTGGGTTCCAGCCCTTAGGCCTCTTTTCCACAGGCAGTTGATATGCAGTAAAATGCCTCTCAAACTCTCACAACTGCTTGCTACTGCCTGGTAACTGCTCAGTGCTGCCTGGCAACTGCTTGCTGAGCACACAGTTCAACTGCCCGTGGAAAAGAGGCCCTAAACTCCACTTGTATACACAGCACAGGAAATTGATTTCATGTAATGTTCCTAAGGCCTCTTTTCCATGGACTGTTGATAGACAGTGAAATGCCGCTCAAACTTTCACAACTGCTCACTGCTGCCTGGTAACTGCTCACTGCTGCCTAGTAACTGCTTGCTGAGCACACAGTTCAACAGTCCGTGGAAAAGAGGCCTAACACAGGCATATTCGTTGCATGTTTAACGTACGTTAGGCTAATTGCATAATTTTATCAAGATGTTCTTGTTTTCTCCAGCTTAATGATTAAGTAGCATCCAATAGACTGACCCCTGTACGTGTCTATGGTCCATTAGATTGCAAGCTCCTTTGGGAGTACCTGATCCTTTGTAGGAGCCCCATTTCAGATTTTACACATCATGAAACACAGATGTGCCGGGACTGTAAAAAAGAAAACATTTGGTTACCGTGTCATTATGGTGATGGTAATGCCACATGTGTTATTGATCAGCTAAGCACATTCAGATACAGAGCAATAGATCCAGTGGACATTTCATCACATCTTGGCACCACTTTGAATTTCTCATCTGGCTTTAGTGAATTTACGCCTATTTAGTGCAACCCCGAAACCATCCAATAAATAAAAGAACAGCAGCCAGATTGCCGTCACATCTGAGTCTGCACAGATATTTCCACAGAATGCAATAAAATACTAAAATATGGCAATCTATATAAACCATATGCAATAAAAATGACTTGATCATTATCATTGTATGGATTTGGTCAGTACAAAATAATAATTCTTATCTTCTTAAAAGTAAAGTTTGTGATTTATATCATTGCAATTACAATACAAGGATTACCTGAATATACACAATGGGCTTGATTAATCAAGCTGTGCTGCTAAAGCAACGCAGCTTAATGAGAGGAGCGTGAGCTCAGCGCACACAATAATGCATTAGTGCAGCGTAGCGTGCGCTAGTAACTTACACATGCTTCTTGTAACGGCCACTCCATATGCGCTCCTTGTAACTAACAGCTGCTCCACTCATCCCGCCCTGAGCCCCTTCAGGTCCAGTGACTTTATAGGATGTAATCCCCGCACGTTGATTGGGTCAATAAGCTGCCTGTCAAGTGACAGGCAGCTTATTGGGCCAATCAAAGCGACGGGATCACGTCTTATAAAGCCACTGGACCCACCGGGGCTCAGGAAGGGTTCAGTGGAGTGGCTGTTAGTTACAAGGAGCGCGCATAAGTTACCAGAGCACGCTGTGCTACACTACCGCAGCATAGCGTGTGCTGAGCTCGCGCTCCTCTCATTACAATGCGCTGCTTTAGCAGCACAGCTTGATGAATCAAGCCCCATATCTATCTATATATATAATAGAGTAAGTGCCTCAACCTTCAAGCAAGAAGAAGAAGTAGCGCCTTGCCCCCAGGGCCGGTCCAAGCAAGAAGAAGGGGCTGGTCCAAGCAAGAAGAAGAAGTAGTGTCAAATCAAACCAAGGGCAAAGAGGGATAATTTGCATATTCAGTAGCAGTGCATTGTGGGTAACCACAAATGTTCACTTATAGCTGAATTATTGCAGATTTCCTTCTGTTTTAAAAAGGTAATTACACCAAGCTTTGCTTTTTTTTAGTAGGAGGGCTTTTTGGTCTCTTTTATCCACCTATACATTTTTAGTAGTTTGGGTCACCCTGAGCTGCTTGGTTACTCTGTTGTACTGGTCCAAGCCCTATCTCATACAGCCAGATCAATCCTTGCCATGTACAGATGAGGACCAAAAGGCTGAAACAGGCTGTCACATGTGGGTTTGATATGACTGTGTAAAATTTAAAGTTATAGGCTTGCTATACACCAGTGGTTCTGGATGCTTGCTTGGCTTACTAAGGGTGAAAAGGGATAATTTGCATATTTAGTAGCAGTGCATTGTGGGTAACCACAAATGTTCACTTATAGCTGAATTATCGCATATTTCCTTCTGTTTTAGGAAGGCAAATTACACCAAGCTTTGCTTTTTTTAGTAGGAGGTCTTTTTGTTCCCTTTTATCCCCCTATACATTCCGAGTGGTTTGGGTCACCCTGAGCTGCTTGGTTACTCTGTTGTACTGGTCCAAGCCCTATCTCATACAGCCGTATCAATCCCTGCCATGTACTGATGAGGATCAAAAGTCTGAAACAGGCTGTCTACATGTGGGTTTGATATGACTGTGTAAAATTTAAAGCTATATGCTTGCTTGGCTTACCAAGGGGGAAAAGGGGTAATTTATATATTTAGTAGCAGTGCATTGTGTGTAACCACAAATGTTCACTTATAGCTGAATTATTGCAGATTTCCTTCTGTTTTAAAAAGGAAAATGTATTACACCAATACAGTGTGCGGCATTGCAGGAAGTGACGACAGTGGAACGCACGATGGAACACGGAAGAGGTGAGTCATCCCCGCCCGCTGCCTCTCACTAATAGTGGCGGCTGCTACTGTGCTTAAGCAGGAGGGGGAGCGCACATGGGGGACCCAGGTGAGGGGGGTTCCTGCTGAGCTTAAGCTGGACGGGGAGTGCACATGGGGGACCCAGGTGAGGGGGGGGGGTTCCTGCTGAGCTTAAGCTGGAGGGGGAGTGCACATGGGGGACCCAGGTGAGGGGGGGGTTCCTCCTGAGTTTAAGCTGGAGGTAGAGCACACATGGGGGACCCAGTTGAGGGGGTCCAACCCCCCTCCCCGCCGCTGTGCCCAATACCCCCTTCCTGCCCTCTACCCTCTTATGCGGCGTATGCTACGCCGCGGGTCTGCTAGTTATTTTTATTTCCATCTGAGTGAAGACTTTCACTTTCAGCTACCAAATCCATGAAATGATGCTCAGGGTGGCCTTTACACAGCTTTCTCACACATATTCATGTAAACTCAGGCTTATGAGACCAGAAATTCTTGTTTGAGTGACATGTCATTTTATGTCAAACCACTTTCGCCTTTCCAAAATACAGGGGCTTATACATAAGTAATATTTCTGCTGCATAATCATCTTCAAGTAGAAAAACATTTATCACTACCTTATCCTATCTAGACTCACAGCATACATCAGATAAAAGTCTTCATTTTGCAGCAGATTGCTTAGATGTCTTTCTCATTTTCCATCCAGAATCTGTACCAGTTTATCAGTAAACCCCCTTTCTCAACAGTGACAAATTGCTTTGACATGAGGAGCACAATGAAAATTTCACAAATGTGTGAAAAGGGGGAAAAGTTACTATAGTGGCAGTTTAATTTGTAATAAATGTATAGGTCAGTATGTGTATACCTACCTGTCCATCAGATTGGATGGGGACCCCTCCACTGCCCGTCTCCGGCCTTTGCATTTATGGCTCTGGTTGGAGTCATGGAGCAGCGCCTACTCTGTCCTCTAGTGCTCTCTTTGATTTCTTGCTCTCACCTCAATGAGCACAGGAGAGGTCTGCGCGTGTGTAGAGCGGCACTTATCAACAGTGGCGTAGCTATGGAGGTCGGGGCCCCGGTGCAAGTTTTACATTGGGCCCCCCTAGCACTCTATACGTAACAACTGATACGGCGCAACAAAACCTGCCAAGGTCATGTACAGTGTCAGAGGTGTCAGAAGGGGATGGGGAACAGCTTGTTAATGATTACTACCATTCAAAGCATCTTTAGAAGTGATCATTACCAGCACAGGACCAATAAACAGCGTATACTTTGGTTTAGGAAGGGCCCCATGGGGCCCCTCTGGCCCAAGGGCCCCGATGCGGTCGCTACTGCTGCAACCCCTATTGCTACGCCCCTGCTTATCAAGTACTTTTTCCTAAATGCGTGATGCAACATGCATAGCATGGAAGTACCCTGAGTGTTCTTGAAGGTGTGTTCTCTTAGTCAGAGAGGAAGCAGGACTTTGCTAATCTGCTGAGAGTGGGTGAGTGATGCAGTGCATACCCGGCATCCTGGGAATCAGATGCTGCAGGCCAGCAGGGAGGAGATGCTGTCTTGGAGGAAGCAGGGGGGGTAAGTGTAGTGCCAGTGGAGGGGGCAGAGGCGTAGCTATGGATGGGCAAGAGGGACATTTGTCCCCGTTGCAACCCCAGGTGGCTTGCTGGCTGCCTGAAGTGCCCCTGCTTCTCTCTCTCCCTCAGCAGAGGAGCGCAGAAGCATTAACAGCAGCAGAAAAAGCACGGCACATATGGGTATCTAAAGGGGACACATCTGACTATCTATAAGGGTTCACATCTGGCTATCTAAATGGAAGGAAGGGGGGCACATTTGGCTATTTAAAGGGGGGGCATATTTGGCTATCTAAGCGGGGGAAATGTACAGCATTTGTACATTTGACTCCACCCATAACCACGACCACAATCTGTTGCATGGCCATGCCCATTTTGTCAGGGGGAGGGGCCCCAAAACTATCTTTGTCCACGGGTGATGAAAATCCTAGTTACGCCTTTTGGGAGGGGGTGTCCTCACTTTGTATTGCATCAGGCTGCAAAAAGTCTGGAACCAGTCCTGCAGCCAGATCACCTAATCTGCATGCTTGTTTAGGATATATGGCTAAAAGTATTAAAGGCAGAGGCTCAGCAGGACAGTCAGGCAATTAGCAGTGTTTTCTTTTTTTTGAATGAAAAAAATCTGGCAGCCTCCACATTCCTCTCACTTCAGGTGTGATGATCTTATTGTGTCAGCATTTTCTCATTTCTATTATTTCCACTGGGGGTCTGCACTCAGAAATGTACAGCTGACATACCAATCAAAAATCATCAATTCATGAATTGATGTTTAGCATACTTTTTTTTTCTAGTAAGGGGTTACTAGGTTTATTTTCGTCCTAGTGGTTCTGGCTCACCAATAACTAACTGGGTCCTCTGTTACATCTAGCATAGCATGTCATTCCTTGTGTCATATAGATTTGAACTGCAGGGGTTGCTTGGTTTATGAGGTGGTATATCTCTATAATGCCAGTTTTATCTCGTATTTGTATTTTTTATACGGACTTCATTTCATGGTTATTTTCACGAACAATTAACCCCTATGAGAAAAGTTTGGCATGAAGCTGCACCTAATTATGTGAATCAGTGACTGAATACGAGCAGTACGATCATGTCAGTGACATAACCACCCCACGTATATAAATATATATGTGGCCTGTTGCTAGATATGTGGGCCTGAAGTAAAAGGGTGCCAAATACTGTGCATCCTCAATCAAGCTGAGAAGACTGCAATCAACATAGAGGATGGCGCAGGCAGGATGAGAAGATGTTTCAATCAACTCCACAGAGACTTCTGCTGCAATCAAGATTATGAATCAAAATGGATTTTACTAGAAGTCTTAAGTCTTTATTCAGCTTTAAGAAGAATATAATATTACATAATTTGGTGTTGTGTGCATTGTTGCTGCTTACACTTGTGTCCAACGGGTAAGAGGTAAGGAACCTGGTAGAAGATCCCTGTATTCATTGGCTACAGTGGGGTGCTTCTCTGATCACCTATAGTTATCAGGGTGATCAGGGAGCACCATTAACAGTTAAACAGTACTGGGGGTGAACTCCATGCTCATCGCTTTCCCTGCTTATTATCAGCACCTGGGGGGGGGGGGGGGGGGGGAGATGGCTGGTATAGCTCTGACAGAGAAACCCTCCTCCACTACACTGTTTTTTCAAACCCTTTTCTCAGTGCTGAACATGTTCACCAACTTGGGAAGATTCTGCTCTTTGGTAAGTGGGCTGACGGGCTTAATCATCCACATACTATTTTCGGTAAAGTTCTTACTTAAGAATCTGAGTAATCAAGCAGCTCGGGGTAACCCAAACCACTGGAAAAGTATAGGGGGCCAAAAGAGACCAAAAAGGTCTCCTACTAAAAAAGCAATGCTTGGTGTGATTTGCCTTCTTAAAACAGGAGGAAACTTGCAATAATTTAGCTTTAAGGGCCCTTTTCCACTAGCGGCGTTTGCGATGCTGAATCGCAAAATCACAAAGCGCTAGTGATTTTTTAAATCGCTATGGTTTGCTAAATAACATAGGAATCGCGGTAGGGTATTTCCACTACCGCGATTCATTTTTGCCTCAAATGCGATCGCGCTGCGGAGCGATATTTGCCGCGATTTTGCTATGCACACTACAGCATAGCAAAATCGTGAACGCAATCGCCGCAACTTTACTGCACTTCACGATTCAGCAATCGCCAGCGTTCAGCGTGAACGCTAGCGATTGCTAGTGGAAAAGGGCCCTAAGTGAACATTTGTGGTTACCCACAATGCACCGATACTGAATATGCAAATTATCTCTTTATGCCCCTGTAAGCAAGGCGAGCATCCAAAACCGCTGGTGTAAAGCAAGTCTCTTTTGGCCCCCTATACTTTCCTAGTGGTTTGGGTTACCCCGAGCTGCTTGGTTACTCTGTTGTACTGGTCCAGGCCCTATCCCGTAGAGCCATATCAATCCTTGCCATGTACAGATGAGGACCAAAAGTCAGAAACAGGCTGTCTGCATGTGAGGTTGATGTGGCTGTGTAAAATGTAAAGCTATAGGCTTGCTATACACCAGTGGTTCTGGATGCTAGCCTGGCTACAGGGGCATAAAGAGATAATTTGCATATTCAATAGCGGGGCATTGTGGGTAACTACAAATGTTCACTGAAAGCTGATTTATTGCAAGTTTCCTTCTGTTTTAGGAAGGCAAATCACACCAAGCATTAAGAATCTGACATATCCTTATCCATCAGGAACGGGTCTAGACCAAGTTACGCCTGGGGCAAGGTCAGGTTTTGTCGCCTAAACTGCCATTCCCCATCCAAATTTTGCCACCTTTTTAAGAATTCAACAAACTGCGCCTGGGGCAAGATACCCGCTTGCCCCCCCCCCCCCCCCCCCTCCCCTAGATCCGTCCATGTTATCCATGAGCAGGAATGCTGAGGGGAACAGAAATCCCTCTCTTCACTTGGACTCTTCCACTTGACTAGACTTCTAACATCTGTCACTTCAGTAACTAGCAGGTCAGCAGCCATGTGCATAGCAGTGATGACTATTGAAAGTCTTGTTAGGTGGAAGAGACCAGGGAAAGACGGGGATATCTGTACCCATTGGCGGCCCTGTTGATATGTTATACCAGTTTAGAAAAGCATTTGTTGTTTATGTCTCTATTAAAATAAACCTGTGAGCATGAAAAATGAAAAACGTAGATACTTACCTCCAAAGTGGGAAGCCTGTGGATCCTCCAGAGGATTTCCCCCGTCTCCCTCCGCCTCGCCGAACCAGTGCTGCTTTGGAAAAAGCCAATCTTGATTGAGTGAGTGCTACAGCGCAAATAGCTTGCGCATACCAGTAGCACAGACCTGATTGGGCTCGGCCTTTGCCACCGAAGCCTGAGCTGTGTTATTACACATGCGCAAACTATCAACAGTTTTCATGAGGACACAGCGCTGGAAAGGGCAGAGGGAGGAGGACAGGGGAAACCTCTTTAAGATCCAGAGGCTTTTCTCTAGTTAGCAGGGCCGATTTACCATAAGGCACTGTAGGCATGTGCCTACAGGCACCTGATGATGGTAAGGTGGCTCACTCACCTCCCCTAGTGCCTCCCTTCCTCTTTCCCTATGCAGAGTCCTCAGCGGAGAATAAATGAGAGGCTACTCACCCAGCTCTTGGCATTCCACTGGCGAGAAATCCCTTCAATCCGGACACCACTAGCTACTTAATACTGAGGGTACCTCTGGCTACCTAATGCTAAGGAACACCTGTAACTACCTATAACAGGCAGGAGAAGTAAGGGAGATCTGACAGCTGGGACAGCCAGTACACTTGCCGTGCAGTTTGGTGGGGATTTTTAGGTTCATGGAGGGCGAAGTCTAGTGTGGTAGGACATCTGTGCCTATAGGCTCCTGTGATAAAAATCCGGGCCTACTATTGAGGTAAGTACCCAAATTGGGTACTTTTTCCCTAATAAAACCATTTATAAATAAATAACATAAGAGAGTAGAATTGATACGTTTTACAGTAAGCAGCTCTAAGACCTGGCAAGCTTAGCTATCACTTTCACAGACATATTAATTGCTGTAGTGGCTAATCTCAAACATCATTGAAAGTTTAGCCTGTGGTTTCCTGTTGCAGCACAGCATAGCGTAGTTCAGTGGCATAAGGCTCATAACAAAACAGTTAAATGACTCAAGCCAGAGGAACAGTTGTGAAATTGAAATCAAATGGGATTTTAAAAAAAAATCGCTTTGCCAGCCCCCTCTTTATCAGTGGGATCATAATGTCGTTATTTTGCTCCTGCATGCTGCGCTGAATCTGTGGCTGGAAAGGCATGCACAGTTCATGCAGGAGTCGTCGAGATAAATATGTATTCTCCGGCAAGGTGCTAATTGGCTTCTGTGGCTGTAATCAGCCTGGAATTGGGGATGGAAGTACTTGGAGAAGAAAAGCAGCCACTTGCGCGAGACAAAGCGCCTGATTAGGCTACATTTGGCAGGTACATCGCAAGGCACAGCTGTGCGTATTATACAGGAGCGCAATAGGATTATCTGCCTCTTTCACGGATCCCCGGCCGTCGATGACATGATGTATTCTTGTACTTATGTCATAGGCCTCAGAATTGATTAACACATTTATTGCCATATTCAGCAGAGTGAAAGGCAAATTGATTGCGCGACAATTTGTTCATTGGCTTCAACGATGTGGCGCTCGGACTTCTTCCAGGGATGCTGTCATTATCAACCCGTGTTGACAAAATCGATGATAATGAATGACATGCTTCACAACAGGCCTCAGGAACTACAGAGCGGAAAGGAAGAATGGCACTTGTTGCTGACAGATATCAGGTAGATTGTTACAGCATGAGAAGGGAATTCTGAACATCTGGGGCATGAGAAGTTCTTCCAGACTGTTTCCTGCTGTGAATTTCTTCCAAGTGTCATTTTGGCCACCTTCATTTACTCTCAGTTCACACTACAGCCACTGCTGGACTGTTTACCAAGGTGGGCAGGGACAGGCCTTCCAAGGCAAGATTTATACCGTTTTTAGGCCCCTTTCATGTGCAGAAGCCCCTCCCATTACATTTGCAGCCCCTCTTCCATATGTAGGAGTAGGTATTTCCTGAAGTAGGTATTTGTGCTCTAATGTATGCTCGACTATTCAGATGGGTCCAGTTGCAGGTGCTTCTCTCTAGTTGTTGCCTGAATCACAGAGGCGTAGCTACAGACCTCTGGACCCTGATGAGGAACTTGGACCGCCTCCTACACACACACACACACACCAATTTACTAGCAACCTAGTTTGAGAACCCCCTCCACTGACATTCTACGGAGGCCCGGACCTGTGGCAAAGTACAGAGCAGTGACAGTAGCATATTTAACCTTCTTCCAGAAGAGCGACAGGTCCCTCACCTCTCTTCACTGTAGCCAACATACTGCCTATCAGCTTAGAGACTGAGAGCCTAAGTGGACTTCTAAAGCCAACAGGTGCTCACAGTTTGGTCCTAGCTGTGGTGGAGAAGGGATGCTCCATGACAGGTGGGCAGGTTGAAGAAGTAGGGCACTGAGCCCCAACTGCCAGGAGAAGATGAGGGGTGGTTCTGAGGAAAGGTCTGGGAAACAGCCTGCCACTCTGCCAACTTACAGAGATTGCACCCACGCTCACTGGCATATTACAGGATGAGGCTGGAGGTGAGAGGCGGTACTACTAGTAGGAAGTCTTAGACCCGGGGGCAGTACCACTGCCAATGCCATAGAATTCTCACAGGCTACTTTGCAATGTCAGTAGCAGGAGGGGAGGAGCAACAAGGCTGATATTGCAGCTCAGGCTGAGAATAGCTGAACATTGCCAGGCCCTTTGCGTGACACATCATGCTGGCACAGACTGCGCATAGTGCTGAATCATATGGTTGAGGCGTCTTCATGGTAGGAACGGCTCTGGGTGGCTTCCCCTGGTCTGTAACTACCAATGCTGTACAAATGGCCAATTTTTTGAGTGTGACTCTGGAACTACCCTGTTCTCTCCCATGGCCACCTGCCTGCCCTCTCTAGGAAAGTGGTTTATTTTTTGGGGGGATGGGAAGTGAGGTAAGGTTAGGGTTATTGAGATTTTTGCTAAGGCAGAGGTTAGGGTTATGCTTCAGGAAAGGGTGTTACTATAAAGGGGAGTTAGGGTTAGAGGGTTGCTTGGGTTTCAAATCATGAACTTATCCTGAACTGTGTAGCTGATGATAGGTGGTGTTGGAACCAAAACCAACAGCTATAAAAGCTTATAAGGGTGTAAAGCTGGGTATACAAGGAGCGATCCGATGGCTCGATTAGCCGACGGATCAACTCCCGCCGCGTCCCCACCCGTCCCCGCGGATCCATTCCCGATCGTCTCCACGGGCGCTTCCTTATCTTCCGTTCGATTCCTCGCTATTGTCCGCCCGCGGGTATCGAACGGGGAATCGATCCGCGCGGTGATCGGGCCTGTCGGATATTATCAATCGAGCCATCAGCAGCTCGATTGATAAGGCAGTGTCGACCCGTGTATGCCCAGCATTAGGTAGACAAATATAAGCAAATAAATACAGAGGGTTAACAAACAAACACTTAAAATGTCTTCCAAATGAAATAAGAGACTACACCGCTATTGTCCTCTGTTAAAGCAGAGAGTAAGAGAAGTGAAAGTCTAAAAGAAAAATCAGTAGAAAGATGGGAAGACGAGAGAGCGAGATTGTTTGTTTTTCCTTATTCCAAACCTTGTATTGAAATGATTTAGCTTCCGCTTACCGCTCCAGGTAGTTAAACTCGATCATGTTCTACTTGGAACGGTGTCAAACAACACAACAAGCTAACTGCATTATAGTGGAGTCTGCTGATGTATTTTATTGATTCCTGACAATAAAGGAGCAGATGAGTCTGTTGTTTGACAGAATGCCCAGGAACCATCGCTTTGAAGAAGTTGCAAAGTCCTAAATAGGAAAACAAGCTTAGAAAGAGTCTTCAAAAAGATCTGTGCAAAGTCTAATTTGCGTCTAGACTGACCCTATGATAGAATTTCATAATGCAGGAAAGCGGTTTATTTAGCTGGATGATTCAATATGCATGAACACGTGCTCACTCTCTGCAGTTTGTACCGTGTTAGAATTGTGGGCTGTGTGTTGCATTAATGCGCCGATCCTTGATTTATCAAATAGTTTCATAAGTATTCTGAACTTGCCAGTTTGAGATGCAACTGCAAGTACTAGAACTTTACAAGTTTTAAACCCCAACTAATATCAAAATGGACAGTTTTATATTTTGGATGCACACATGTTGTTTAGAAAGTTTATAAGTTACAAGTATTACTTTGGAACTGCAATTTCAGAATTAAAAATCTGTTTTGTAAGTAGAGCTGGCACTAGCCGGGCTTCAAGATGGTGAACGCAGTACGCTGGCCAGGAGTAGGGGGGAGAAGATGGCTATCAAGGCTGATACTAAGACACTTGCAGTGCATTTCAGTGGGAAAAAAACATATTCTAGTCAGGATTTATGGGTTTGTCAGTGATAAGGGGGCCAGAACTTCTGTGCATATAGGCTCCCGAGATGCAAATAGGGCTCTGCTTGTAAGTGTGTTCGCCTTTAAAGTAAACCTGAGAAGGAAAAAGATGAGTTTTACTTACGTAAGACTTCTTCTAGCTCCTCTGTAGTCTGTTAGGTCC
Organism: Hyperolius riggenbachi; assembly: GCF_040937935.1. Taxonomy (NCBI): domain Eukaryota; kingdom Metazoa; phylum Chordata; class Amphibia; order Anura; family Hyperoliidae; genus Hyperolius; species Hyperolius riggenbachi. The sequence continues at coordinate 126,687,936 of NC_090648.1, forward strand.
TTCAGTGTCCTCCCGTTTACCTCCCTCGTTTTTCAGCTGTCATACCAGAGGCAGTCCTGGCCACACGCCTCCTCAATCACACTCCTGTCCCTGGTAGAGTTCTGTGCATGCGTAGAATGCTCCCAGGTATGGGAATGTGATCAAGAAGCTGTGCAGCCGGGACCACGCATACGCAGGACCCAGCTGGGCTGAACAACAGAGGGGACCAGGAAGACATCAAGAGATCTAAAAGACAAAGGGGAGCTAGAAGAAGCTCCAAATAAGTGAAACTAAACTTTTTCCTTTGTCTCAGGTTTACTTAAATTGTACACATATCAGTACTCATGCAAGACCTTGGCACGTTGCTGACTCCCTGTTCAACAAGTGGGAAATTACACGTCCTGTAATCTACAGGTCCACACCGGTCCACAGAGGCTCAAACAGCAATCGCATGACCTGGTTTTTAAAGAGACACTGAAGCGAAAAAAAAATATGATATAATGAATTGGTTGTGTAGTACAAACAATTACTAGAAGATTAGTAGCAAAGAAAATATTCTCATGTTTATTTTCAGTTATATCGTGTTTTTTATAACATTGCATCATTCTCTAATATTTGCAGTGTACACACTACTCAGCATTCTAAATTATTTTACAGAGCAGTCTTGTGAACTGTTGACCTGTCCTCTGGAGAGAAAAAAGAAAATACTGTGACTGACAGTTGAGATAACAAGCTTCAAAAGACAAAGCTCACTTTGAAAGTGGTGGAGCTTAATGGCTTTTTTTTTGCATATATAACAACTAGAGTTTCTTAACTCTTCCTGTACTGGAAACAATATCTGACTTATGTCTCTGCTCCTAATGTTTTATTTCCTAACTGTACTACACATACAAATCATTCTATCATAATTTATTTTTCGCTTCAGTGTCTCTTTAAATGTCTTTTTTATTATGGGAAGTGAAGAAACTAAATATTTGACTTTTGATAGATCTGGAGTTCAACTTTACCAATAGTTTTCTGTGCTCTCGGAGGTGGCAGAAAGATAACAGTAATTTTGTGAAATCCAACATTTTGCACTGTATGTTCTTCTAGTGGTGAAATTTGCATCACTTATCTGTTGCTTCTGTAACTGTTACAATGTTAATGTAACACATCAGTGGCTTTTTGGCTATCTGTTAAGACCATACGTCTAATCTGTATCACTCAACTGCTTCGTGGATGATTATCACACAGATTAGTAATCAAGGAACTTTGACATTTTGAGTCCAATTTTGATAGATTGCCCTTTTGTCTGTCTTTTAGTCAACTAACTTTTTGATGGCGTAATATAATGATGTCTTTATATACTAAGACTTATGCTACGTACACACATGCGACAACGATCGTTCGTTGTCAACGACGAACGATCTTTTAATTGACGAAAGAACGACCGAAGTAAAGTTAGTTGTAAAAAGTGTGTAACGATCACATCGTTAGAACGAACGTTACACCACGTAAAAGCACTTAATGCGCCTGCGCATAAAATTGTAAAGTTCCTTGGAGAAAAAGTGAAATGCGCATGTCCAGCCTGGTACGAACGATCGTTTCCAACGATGTACCACTTTTGCTAACGATCGTCGGTGGTAAAAATCCGCCAAGACAGAACTTTGTTTTGTAGCGATTTGCCTCGTTCGTCGTTTGCCTTAATAGTCGTTGGTTCGTTTTTTGTAACGATCGTCGTTGGTAAAGATCGGGGAACGATCGTTACAAACGACTATAGTCGCATGTGTGTACGCACCTTTATTCCTACCTTGCATGGGACTAATTTATCAATCATTTCAGCGTCATGACCATTGTCCTCTTTTATATGAACCGGTAATGACACAGAAGCGGAAGAGTCTGCAATAGAATACAATGAATTTTTTTTTTCTGAATGAACTTGACAAAACAAAAGATCAATTACAGACTTCTCAAACAGCAACAATGAACCATCTCACTGATGCAGAACGTTATGCAGTTACTTTTATGGTGTTCTTTTTGGCACCAGAGATGAAGCTTTCTTCCTGTTGTGAGTCACCTGAATCTGTCATTGTCACATGCCTGAAAGCAAACCTGAACTAAGCTCCTCTGCACTGGATCTCCTCGCTGCCATGTTCCACTTAGCCATGTGACATGATTTTATCTTTGTGTGGTGTTGTCACACACCTTGCTGGCCAAAGCTGCAAAATCTGCTGGAGGAACTTTACTGTATGTCTCTGAATTAATAAAATCGCCTGTTTTTATAATACAGGCAAATATTCATTTATAAATGATCTAGTTAATGCTTGCCCATTGTAAAAGATTACCTCACCATACAGTGCGTAACTAAGGAGCTTGGGGCCCCCGGTGCGAGTTTTACATGGGGCCCCAAAGTACTCTATCAATATGGAGCCCCAAAACCTTCCAAGGGCAGCTGTAGTGTTAGAGAGAGGTATAATCAGAGTAAGGAAACTGTAAAGGATAACTACTACTCAATGCACATATAGAAGTGATCATTACCAGCGTAGCACCGATGAAAAATTAATAAGATGGATGGAGGAAGCCATTAGTGGGGCCCTCTGGCCTAATTGCCCCAGTGCGGTCGCTACCTCTGCACCCCCTATTGCTAGGCCACTGTACACCAAAAGTTACATTCTAAGAGCAAATCTGATGGGGAGAGGGAGTATAAATTACATTCTTACCCCAGTAGTTGGAATAGAATGGAAACTTTAATGGAACAGCTACATCAATTAGGTGTATTCACTAGCCATCATTTACATTAATGTGCACAGAGTTTAATAATGTCAGTTAGGGGCCATGTTTTGTACAGATGCATCACCAGCCTAGAGACAAGCAATGCAGCTGTTGCTATGTAGAGGAGGGGACATTGCATGAGTACACAACGGAGTCAATTCTAGTGGAAAGGGTTGAGTGTCCTCATTTTTAAAGAGGACCTCCATACTAAATTTTAAAATCCGGCAGCCTGCAAGAAAAAGGAAGTTATATTTACTAGAGAAGCCGTGTTCCGCGATGCCGTCCCTAAGTCCCTGCATCGCCCGACTTCCAGCGCCTGGTCCTGCCTCCTCTCTTTCCTTCTGAGAAAAATGGCAAGCTATTTATATATCACCTCCAGCTTGGATAAGGTAAATAGCTTGGCGTTTTTCTCTGGGGAGAGAGAGGAGGTGGGCCAGGTGCCAGAAGTTGGGCAATGCAGGGACTTCGGGACGGCATCGCGGGACAAGGCTTCTCAGGTAAATATAACTTCCTTTTTCTTTCAGGCTGCTGGATTTTAGGATTTAGTTTGGAGTTCCTCTTTAATGATCCAGAATACTGAATATGTTGGCAATGTCGGGGGGCTCCTGCACACCTACTAGGTTTTAAGCTGGGGCAGTCCTTGGCGGTTACCTTTGCTGTGTTTAACCCAGCATGTGTTTTTGAGAACTCAAAAAAAAATATTGTTTTTAAATCCAGCATGTGTACTTATGGCCAACATGATGCTATACTCTACTGCTTCTCCTAAGAGGAATCTAAGGCTTGCAGACATGTAAGGAAGTGTTCACAGGCATGACTACAGTGGAGCAGCCCTGTGCCCACTGTGGGGCCCAGGGCTGTAAGGGAGCCCCCAACTACTACTTCACTCCATCCGATATAGGGGTCCATCGTTCAGATGTTTTTGAGGTTATACTTGTTATGGGTGTGAAGATCATGAAATCACCTGTCTTACGACCTTTGCACGCTGGGCCCCCAGGCTGTGAGGGTCACTAGGGGGAGGCAAGGGAATCGCTGTGAACATTGGTGGGGGGGATCAAAGTTTTGCTGAGGGCCCCATGATTTGTAGTTACGTCCCTGGAAGTATCAACACGAGGGAAGAGAATTTCTGAGTATGTAAGAGTGAACAGAGGTGCCAGCAGGATAAAAGGTTCTAAAAGGCTTAAAATCCCTCAGGAGGTGGTGGTGGACTTGCCTCCCCGAAGCGGACAAGATACCGTCGGTTTTATGACAACAGGTTTATTAATATACTCCAAAACAAACAGTGCAACGCGTTTCACAGGTATGTTCCCGCTTCCTCAGGCAATAAACAGATAGGAGTACACAGTATAGTCTCAAGGTCACGAATAGCGCCTCTGGCGAGTCCACCACCACCTCCTGAGGGATTTTAAGTCTTTTAGAACCTTTTATCCTGCTGGCGCCTCTGTTCACTCCTACATTATCAATATCCACCCTTGGTGGAGGGGTTGATCCCCATTTTTCCTTATCTACAGAGAGCGACAGGTCTAATCTCCTCACCTGCCTATACAGTGGTTACCTAGGCGGTAACCCACGTTTGTGAGTATATACATTATATACTTTTCCAAGCCCTTGGTTTGCATACTACACTATATTGGGCTCTCTGTATTTCTTTTGTCTATAGAAGTTCTGAGTAGTTCCTGAAGCTAAAGTTACAACAGGATACCCCATATAGTGTGTAAATTCTGCAACATTGCTTGTACAAAGGCTTACTCTCATCAACCTGCCTCTTCAATACTGTATCCAATCTGGAGGTTATAACTTATGGCTAAACAGATTTTCCCCACCCCCACATCCAATATCTATGCCTTGTCAAGTCTTCAGGAGGTCTTATTAACTCACAGAACCTTTGTTTAGTGAGGCACAGGTGATCCATGGGGTATTTTGTGACAGACACAGGGATTATGTCGGTTTATTGGGTATAAATGAAAGCTAAGCAAAGGTGGGAAAGGCCGATCCGTCAATATAATTTATGCTCCAGCCAATAGCCTTGAGAATGAGGGATTCATAATCTATGGCAGTGGTCATTAGCCTCTTTTTGACCTAGATAATTTTGCAATTTCAATGACAACGCTCATTATTTCTGATTTATGCAATGGCCAGAAAACATCTTATTTCATGTTTGAGATGTTTTTATGCATTTTTGCTATTTTAGTCAACATGACATCTCTCTCTCTCTCTTTCTCTCTCTCTCTCTCTCTCTCTCCCTTTTTCTCTGCCTTTGTTCCTCTCCTCTAACAAACTAGACTAGATGGGAATTTGTATAGTTTATATAAAATCCATTGAGGATGGGGGAGCCTAAAGAATACCTTAAGTAGTCTCCCGTTTAGCTTACTTCTGGCTTCTTCCAGCCCCCTGTAGTCCCCCTGGTCACTCACCGTCCTTAGATGCTGCTCCAATCAGCTGTCGTCTCCCTCTAAAATCTGGCAGACTCAGCCAGTCACAGGCGACCGAACCTCCATTGCATTCTGCACATGCGCAATTGCATTTTTTTAACTGTGCCAGCAGCTCCCGAATGGGCTCATTGGCTAAAGGGCAAAGAGCAGAAAGACCATGAGGGACCAGGAAGACTACAGGGGCTGGAAGAAGCCTTAGGTCAGTTAAACTGGGTACCTTATTGCCGCTTTAGGTTCCATTTGATGATAAATTGAACTAGACTTTCTTCAGCTAGACATAATCTTTGCCATGTTCTACAAACATTGTTTTACTAATGCATAGTGCATCTCACCTTGTCAACTAGAGCTGCAGAATGTATTGTCTCTGCATCACAAGGGCTGCCATCTTGCTTTCTGCAAATCCTGAAAATGGCTTTCCTTGCAAAGCTCATGTTTCCCAGTGACATTCACATTTGCTTCAGACGCTAAAGGGCTACCTCTGCACCTGAGCTCTTCTAAAGCCCCGTACACATGCCTGACTTAAGTCAGCTGTGGCTGCCAATAACAACCGCCTCAGTCGATAGGCATGTGTATGGCGGCTCCCACACATGCGATCCACTGGGCAGATTAACTTGGCCAAGTGACTTCTTTGTGCACACTACTTCACCGCCCGCCAGGGCCGGCCCGCTCATGAGGCGGGGTGAAACTTTTGCCTCAGGCGGCAAAATTCCAGGGGCGGCACCCGCCCGTCCGTGGGTGCGGGGAGCCGGCCGCCGAGCTGGAGGGGTAGCTGGCAGGACGGGGGTATGGGGCCTAGCGGCGGGGAGGGGGGTCGGACCCCCCCCTCCCTCGCCTGGGTCCCCCGTCCTCCGCTCCCCTCCAGCCTTAAATACAAGCAGCCGCTATGTGTAAGAGGCACGGGCGGGTAGGACTCACCTCTTCCTCGTTCCAAGCGTGCGTCCCATTGACGTCACTTCCTGCAGCGGAAATTTTCTTTTTTGCCTCAGGCGGCAAATAGTCTAGGGCCGGCCCTGCCGCCCGCCCTCCGCCCCCGCATAGCAGCAGAGTGCATCGTCAGGTACACAGCTGACACATGTCTGTACAGGCCAGCCCTGCGATGTCGCCCAAGGGGATCGGGTCCTGATCTCCATCGGGCGACATAAGTGAAAGGTGTTTAAGAGGCATGTCAAGGTCAAACAGAGAGTCACTGCTCACCACTTTCATGGCTTCTCACAGAAAGTCAACATTGAAAAAGAATATCTATTGAAGGCAGCGTAAGGTGTGTAACCAAAAGGCATATGTGAAGTTGTCTGATGGGAACTTACTTATAGCTTTTATTTTCAAAAATTATCCAGAGTTCAGGCTCACCTTAATCCTTCAGGGATGACTGCTTAGGGTTGATGTCTTCATCTGCCTAGAGCAGTGTGCTGCGCCTTTATTTCAACCAACCGTCTGTGGTTACATTTACTTTGCTGTGTTCTATTTTAAAAGTTTTTCAAAAAAAATTATATAAAGTGAGAAAGCAGTAGTTGTAAGTTAACATAGTCATGAAATGCACATCATCTTGTATTTCATCTCCATTGTATAGTCTCTGTATGGTATTGTGTTTTTATTGCATTTTTCATTGATTATTGCAGTATCACATACAGTTGTGTTCAAAATTATTCAACCCCCAATGCTGTGAAGGGTTTTAGGGAATTTAGTGTACATTTGTAATTGTGTTCAGATTGAAATCTTACAAGGATTTTTTAAAGAACCAAATGCAACTAAAACGACATCAATTGTTTTTGTAATACAGTATTACATTTTTTTTGTGATTTCTTCATTGACACAATTATTCAACCCCTTAAAGACTACCACTCTTAAAGAGAACCTGAATTAAAAATAAAAAGTAAAAACAACCATACACACGTCATACTTACCTCTCATGTAGTCTACTCCTCAATCTCTTTTTCCTCTCCTGCGTCCCATTTGTCCACTGTGATCAATGGAATTCTCCGTCCTCAATTTTAAAAATGGCCATTACCCCATAACAGCTTCCTGGTCAGCACACTGTTAAACTGTAATATCACACCAAGTGAAATATGGACATTACCTTGCACATTCAGTTGTAACTGACAGCTGCTGATATATAACTGACAGCAACTGGTATATTTCAGTTCTGACAAAATATTGTCAGAACTGGAAGGGATCACTGTAAGAAGAAAATGGTGAGCTTCTGAGAGGAACTGGCGGTGAGGTTAGTATGTAATATTCATTTGCAGCTATGTCATGCGTTGATTTTAAATCATTTTACTCGCTTCAGATTCCCTTTAACCACTTGAGGACCCACCCTTTACCCCCCCTTAAGGACCAGCGCTGTTTGTTTGGATCTGTGCTGGGTGGGCTCTGCAGCCCCCAGCACAGATCCGCGGCCACACAGAGCGATCAGATCGCCCCCCTTTTTTCCCCACTAGGGGGATGATGTGCAGGGGGGGTCTGATCGCTCCTACCTGCAGGCATGTTGCGGGGGGGGCACCTCAAAGCCCCCCCCGCGGCGACATTCTCCCCCCTCCCTCTCCTACCTGCTCCCCCGGGAGATCTGGGCTGCACAGGACGCTATCCGTCCTGTGCAGCCAGTGACAGGACGTCCCCTGTCACATGGCGGCGATCCCCGGCCGCTGATTGGCCGGGGATCGCCGATCTGCCTTACGGCGCTGCTGCGCAGCAGCGCCGTACAAATGTAAACAAAGCGGATTATTTCCGCTTGTGTTTACATTTAGCCTGCGAGCCGCCATCGGCGGCCCGCAGGCTATTCACGGAGCCCCCCGCCGTGAATTGACAGGAAGCAGCCGCTCGCACGAGCGGCTGCTTCCTGATTAATCAGCCTGCAGCTGGCGACGCAGTACTGCGTCGCTGGTCCTGCAGCCGCCACTTTGCCGACGCACGGTATAAGCGTGCGGTCGGCAAGTGGTTAAGACCAGAAGTTCATTCAAGTGTTTTCGATCTGGTATTGAAAACACCGGTGGATGTTAACGAGCAGCAATCAAGCATAATAAGCACCAATTAGGCAGATTTAAAATGACTGTGATACTCAGCTCCTTCTAGACATATACTGGTGTGTTTACAAACATGGTGAAGTCAAGAGAATGGTCCAGGAAGACAAGAGAAGAGGTGATTTCTCTTCACAGGAAGGGCAATGGCTATAACAAGATTGCAAAGATGTTAACCATACCAAGAGACACCATAGGAAGCATCATTCGCAAATTCAAGGCAAAGGGCACCGTTGAAACGCTACCTGATCGTGGCAGAAAGAAGATGCTGACTTCGACTGCTGTGCGCTACCTGAAGCGCAAAGTGGAGAAAAGTCCCTGTGTGACGGCTGAGGAACTGAAAAAAAGATTTGTCAGATGCGTTTACTGAAGTTTCAGCTCAGACAATAAGGCACACACTGTGTAATGGAGGCCTCCATGCCAGAACTCCCAGGCACAGCCCCTTGCTGTCTCCAAAGAATAAGAAGAGTCGATGCCAAAAGTCATGTGGACAAACCACAAAAGTTGTGGGATAGTGTTCTGTGGACTGATGAAACAAAATTAGAACTGTTTGGGCCCATGGATCAACCCTATGTATGGAGGAGGAAGAAAAAGGCCTATGAAGAAAAGAACACATTGCCTACTGTGAAGCATAGCAGGGGGTCAATCATACTTTGGGGCTGTTTTGCTTCTGCAGGTACACGGAAGCTTTAGCGTTTGCAAGGTACTATGAATTCTCTTCAGTACCAGGAGATATTGAATGAAAATTCGATGCAGTCCGTCACAAACCTGAGGTTTGGGAGACGTTGGACCTTTCAACAGGACAATGATCCCAAGCATACCTCCAAGTCCACTAGAGCATGGTTGCAGATTAAAGGCTGGAACATTTTGGAGTGGCCATCGCAGTCACCAGACTTAAATCCGATTGAGAACCACTGGCGGGACTTAAAGAATGCAGTTGCAGCGCGCAAGCCTAAGAATGTGACTGAACTGGACCATGAAGAATGGGCTAAGATACCCGTAGATCGCTGCAAGACACTTGCGTCAAGCTATGCTTCACGTTTAAAAGCGGTTATAACTGGAAAAGGATGTTGTACTAAGTGCTAAGAATGAATGTCACTTGGGGGTTGAATAAAACTGATAATGATGTGAGCACAGAAAAAACATTTGTGGTTATTTCATTATAAATGTTATGTTATATTTGTCTGACTTACAAGTGCCTCTTTGATTTAATTGTAAACAAGATGACTGAAATGATCAAAATCAATGTCAAACTGGCCAAAACACTCAATTTCAGTGGGGGGGGTTGAATAATTTTGAACACAACTATACATACTACAGCACAAAGCAGTCCACACTGTGTGCAAGTAATTCATCAGATACACTTATTAAACCTGTTCATCATACAGCCGCGTGCAAGTAGCAGGGACTTTTGGCCGTACTCTACTGGGGAATTTTTTTAGTTGAATAGTTTTTACTTTTTTACATTACATTAGTCTTTTCCCTATCATGAGGTTTTATTAGAAATGACCTTACATTTTAGACAAAATGAAGGCACACTGCAGATGAGCGTGGATCTCTCCAACCTCCAATCCAAATGTCTCCTCTGTGTATCTCTGCTATGTGCTTTCAGGGGCATAGAAAGAGGACTTGCATATTCAGGAGTGATGCATTGTGGGAAACCACAGTTGCTCACTTACAGCTGAATTATTGCAAATAATAAGAAGGCACAATTACTATTTACACCTGTGAAATAGTCGGAATCCCCATTTGGGGACAGATCTATATTTTTTGCTCTGCTAGACCGAGTGTGTAAAGGTGGCCACTAATCTTTTTTGTCCAATCTTACCATTTCTATGTAATATAAGGGACTGCCTAAATTATTCATTCAATGTATTCACTCACATACGGTAGCGCCCAACTGTCCCTCTTTTGGGTAGGTATAGGGCCTGCTGGACCCCTAACAAATGCATGCTAAAACTAAAAAAAATATATATTTTTCCATAAAATATGTTTTAAACATTCTGGGAGACCTATAAAGGCCCTCCTTTTACATGATGGCTTTTGGGATTTTTAATGTAATAACATTTTTCCTTATGTGTCAGGAAACATTTTTAACAGATAGGGAAACAGAAAACATGAGTTCATTTTTGTTTTGTTTCCCTTTTTTCTTGTTTTTCTTACTTCCTGTTCCTGTAAAGGGCACCGGTCCTGTAACAGGCACCAGGATGCAAATAATTCAAGAAGTGGAAATACTTCATATGTCTTTATTGACATTCATTATTTATTTTATGCCTATTTGACATAGTCAATGTGTGGATGGCAATAGGTCTGCTTAAGTCATCATGTGTCCTTTTGCCTTTCATGCAGTTACACGGCTAAGCATTCCTTGACTGACTGCGTCCCCTGAGAGACATCTATTCCTCAATCCAATGACTAGGAAGCAAGCTAAGGGCTTTCAGGGGGTATGAGAGGATTTCACTGTCACAGCTTGGGGATGGAAAATAAATATATTACATCCTTTATATGTGTAAGATTGTCTGCAGCTCTGTAAGTGGTGTCAGGGCTTCTTGGCCTCTGAGAAGAGCTGCGACATAGGTCTCTGCATAATAAATAAATAACGTCAATATAAGGTGATGTCACAAGGGAGCAGTACGTTTACGGAACATGGAGCAAAATCAGAAATTTGCTGTTAACCGTTGTTGACAACCAGACTCGAGTCTTCACAGTTGAATGAGTTCCTAGAGGTAAAAGGATTGCATTTGTTGTTGTTCTACAGCAAATAATTGCAAAGTATGTAGGCAAACAAGGACAATACAGATAAAACACTGTTGTAAAAACATATTTACCATACACAACACATGAAACTGCATGAAGTATACTATAAACTAGAGTTTACCAAACAATGGGGTTCATACCATTGGAAACCTGTAATTAAATGTAATAAGGCATTTATACTTACCTGGGGTTTCTTTCAGTGCCCTTTCAGCCATTGGCTCCCTCACCGTCCTCCTGCTGGCCGGCCCGTCCCTTCCTCAAATCACCACCAGTGTCCCGGGGCCCTACTGCACAGGTGCAGAACACTCCAGGTGATAGGAGCACGATGTATTGAGCATCTGGATTGAACCACAAGCATTACACAACAGGGATAAAGTTTTGTCTGATATGGTGACCGCATAGTCTTAAGCCCCATCTACACCATACAATGTTTTGTCTCATTCAATTCGATTCAATTCATTGGGCCTGATTCACAAAGCGGTGCTAACAGTTAGCACGCTGGTGAAAAGCCCTTTATCATGCCTAAACTCAGTTTAGGCATGATAAGTTTAAGTGTGATAAGTTTAGGCGTGATAAGTTTAAGCACCAACTGGGTTAGCACCGCAGTGCACAGCTGATCAAAAGTTTTGCGCTAGCAAAGTCTGGTGTACTTTGCATAGAGTTTAATGGCGCTGCTTTGCGTACGGGACTTTGCGCGCGATCTAAACTTATCTAAACTTATTATGCCTAAACTTATCACGCCTAAACTTATCATGCCTAAACTTATCATGCCTAAACTGGCTTTTCACCAGCGTGGTGCAATGGTTATCACGCCTAAAGTCTCTAACTCGGTTAGCAGTGGTGCTCAAATACCCCTATTTAAAATTCGAGTTTGGTCGAATTCGAATAGTAAATTATTCGAGGTCAGTCGAATATTCGAGTCGAATAAATTTTACTATTCGATTCGACCTCGGACTTCGAGCTCACTATTCGAGTCGGTATTCGAGCTCATTATTCGAGCTGACTATTCGAATTGGCCTTAAATAGCTTCCCAACACTTGTTTTGAGGGTGAATGATGCAAGAAACATATTTTTTTCCAAGTAACAACAGCAAGTGATTATGTGGGGATGTTCCTTTAAAAAAAAAAGGTGAAAAGAGAAGTTGTGTCCAGAATTTTGTTCAGTACTGTATATACTTCTTCTTCTTCTTCTTCTTCTTCTTCTTTATCTTCTATATCTTCTTCTTCTTCTTCTATATCTTCTTCTTCTTCTTCTATATTGTCTTCTTCTTCTTCTTCTTCTTCTTCTTCTTCTTCATCTTCTTCTTCTTCATCTTCTTCATCTTCATCTTCTTCATCTTCTTCTTCATCTTCTTCATCTTCATCTTCTTCATCTTCTTCTTCATCTTCATCTTCTTCTTCATCTTCATCTTCTTCATCTTCTTCTTCTTCTTCTTCTTCTTCTTCTTCATCTTCTTCTTCTTCTTCATCTTCTTCTTCTTCTTCATCTTCTTCTTCTTCTTCATCTTCTTCTTCTTCATCTTCATCTTCTTCATCTTCTTCTTCTTCATCTTCTTCATCTTCTTCATCTTCTTCTTCTTCATCTTCTTCTTCATCTTCTTCTTCTTCTTCTTCTTCTTCTTCTTCTTCTTCTTCTTCTTCTTCTTCTTCTTCTTCTTCTTCTTCTTCTTCTTCTTCTTCTTCTTCTTCTTCTTCTTCTTCTTCTTCTTCTTCTTCTTCTTCTTCATCTTCTTCTTCTTCTTCATCTTCTTCTTCTTCTTCTTCATCTTCTTCTTCTTCTTCATCTTCTTCTTCTTCATCTTCTTCTTCTTCATCTTCTTCATCTTCTTCATCTTCTTCTTCTTCATCTTCTTCTTCTTCTTCTTCTTCTTCTTCTTCTTCTTCTTCTTCTTCTTCTTCTTCTTCTTCTTCTTCTTCTTCTTCTTCTTCTTCTTCTTCTTCTTCTTCTTCTTCTTCTTCTTCTTCTTCTTCATCTTCTTCTTCTTCATCTTCTCCTATATCGTCTTCTTCTTCTTCACTTATTTCTCTTTTCATTTTTTTTTTTAAAGAAATGCAGCTATTTTTGAGCGTAACAACAAATAGCTGGTGGCGCACGCATGTTGGAAGCGCCATTGTATGTGCTCCCTGGCAGTGGAAACACACAGACAGCAGGAGGTAAATTCAGCAGCAGGAGGAGGAGGATGAGTGTGTGGCAGCATGTAGTCAATGAGGCAGGCAGCGTGACATAATAGCCCTGGTACCTAGCGGTGATACCAGGGCTGTAAATAAACACAACAGGAGGTCCCAGACAGCGGTCGTGCAGCCCACATTGTGTCCAATACACAACTGGGACAACACAGTTTTCAACCCGGGCACCTCAGAAAAATTAAACCTTTTTTTGTAATGGTTTTGTAGTTTTGGTTTTACAACCAATTACACAGATATATAGCTATTTTTTGACGTAATAGCTGGTGGCAGAGTGGCAGCAGAAGGTAAATCTGTGTACCCTGGCGGTGGGAAACACAGACAGACAGCAGCAGCAGCAGGAGGAGGAATGGAGGAGTAATTATGTGAGCAGCTATTGTTTGACGTAATAGCTGGTGGCAGTGTGGCAGCAGAAGGTAATTCTGTGTACCCTGGCAGTGGGAAACACAGACAGACAGCAGCAGCAGGAGTAATGGAGGAGTAGTGTGAGTGTGGCAGCAGGTAGACAGCGTGACATAATAGCCCTGGTACCTAGCGGTGATACCAGGCCGTAAATAAACACAACAGGAGGTCCCAGACAGCGGTCGTGCAGCCCACATTGTGTCCAATACACAACTGGGACAACACAGTTTTCAACCCGGGCACCTCAGAAAAATTAAACCTTTTTTTGTAATGGTTTTGTAGTTTTGGTTTTACAACCAATTACACAGATATATAGCTATTTTTTGACGTAATAGCTGGTGGCAGAGTGGCAGCAGAAGGTAAATCTGTGTACCCTGGCGGTGGGAAACACAGACAGACAGCAGCAGCAGCACACAGCAGCCCACTGTAGGTGTAAAATGTGTGGCTGCAGGCGACGTAATAGTCAAAGTGAACCAGGCTGGCTTAGTGAGCAGGAGCCAGGAGGTGGTAAAGGGTGGTAAGGCACATTAACGATGGTTCTTAGCCAGTTCATGTCCCCCTCTCGCCGACAACAGGGGCCAGGAACTCGCCTTCCACCCACGCCTGGTTCATCTTGAGAAACGTCAGTCTGTCCACAGACTTGTGAGACAGACGTGAGCGTTTCTCGGTGACCACGCCACCAGCTGCACTGAAGCAGCGCTCGGACAGCACGCTGGAAGGGGGACAGGACAGCACTTCCAGGGCGTACTGCGCCAGCTCGCTTGAGATCTCCAGGCGCTTGACCCAATACTCCATGGGATCAACAGGGGCATCGCTGTCAAGCCCGCTGTAGGACCCCATGTAGTCAGCCACCATGCGGGTCAGGCGCTGGCTGTGACCGGAGGAGGATGCTGCTGCATGCACCTCCTCTCTAGTCACTGCTGCCGGAGCCTCTACAGTCCTGTAGAGCTCGTGGCTGAGAGACAGCAGGTCTGTGGGGCGCTTGCTGCTGCTGGATGCAGGCACCTGCTGCTGCCTCTGTGCTGGCTGCTGGACAGTGGGGGTGGAAGGCTGGGGGAAGGCTTCCTCCAAGCGGAAGGCTTCCTCCAAGCGCTCAACAAGGGCCTGCTGCAAGCTCCTTATTTGTTGCGCTGGGTCTCCTCCTGCAGGCAGCAGGAACTGGCTCAACTTCCCCTTGAGGCGTGGGTCCAACATCATGCTGATCCAGATGTCCTCCCTCTGCTTCATCTGGATCACCCTGGGGTCCCTGCGCAGGCACGTCAGCATGTGCGCTGCCATTGGGAAGAGGCGGGCCACGTCTGCTGGCACATCGACGGCAGTGCTGCTGTCCTCATCCTCCTCCTCTGCCTCGTCAGCCTCATCCTCTCTCCACCCCCGCACCAACTCAGCTGCACTGTGCTGCTCCCCCTCATCAGCAGCAAGGTCAGGGACCTCCACCAAGTCCTCCTCCTCCTCCCCCTCAGAGGTGGACTGTGCAGCTGCTTGCCGCTCCTGCTGGTCCAAGGCTGCCGCTCCCTGTTCCAGCAAAGCATTGAGGGCCCTGTTCAGCAGACAAACCAGGGGCACCCACTCGCAGACCATAGCATGGTCCCTGCTCACCATGTTAGTGGCCTGCAGAAAGGGAGCCAGCACTAAGCACACCTGCTGCATGTGCCTCCAGTCATCATCGGGGACGATGGACGGGATGTTGCTGGTCTTGTCCCTTCTCTGAGCGGCGGAAACAGTGGCCAGGGCAAGGTATTGGTTGACAGCGTGCTTCTGTTCAACCAGACGCTCCAACATCGCCAGGGTGGAGTTCCAGCGAGTCGGAACGTCAAGGATCAGCCGATGGCGTGGCAGATCCAGCTCCTTTTGCACGTCTTCCAGGCTCGCACAGGCTGCAGCCGAGCGCCGGAAGTGACGCACAACGTTCCTTGCCGTTTCCAGCAGTTCGCCCATCCCCTGGTAGGTGCGCAAGAACTTTTGCACCACCAGGTTCAGCACATGGGCAAGACAGGGGATGTGGGTCAGGTTTCCCCTGTCTATTGCGGCAACCAAATTGGCCCCATTGTCGGCCACCACCTTTCCGACTCTGAGGCCTCTGGGGGTCAGCCAAATCCTCTCCTGCTCCTGGAGTTTGGCCAACACATGGGTTGCCGTCAGCTTGGTCTTCCCAAGGCTGACCAAGTGCAGCAGCGCTTGGCAGTGGCGGGCCTTCACGCTGCTGCTGAGGCGGGGGGTTTGGCCAGGTGTGCCGGAGGATGGCAGAGGATCGGAGGAACCTGCTGCAGTTCCCCTGACCCTGCGGGGTGGCACCACCCACTGTGTTGCTGCTGCTGCTGTGCCCGCTGCTGCTCTCCCATCCTCACCCCCTTCCACCAAGCTGACCCAGTGGACAGTGAAGGACAGGTAGCGGCCTGTCCCGAAGCGGCTGCTCCAGGAGTCCATGGTGACGTGGACCCTTTCACCAACCGCGTGCTCCAGCCCTCTCTCCACATTGGCCATCACAAAGCGGTGCAGTGCAGGAATGGCCTTGCGGGAGAAAAAGTGTCTGCTGGGGAGCTGCCAGTCTGGGGCTGCGCAAGCAAGCAGCGCACGAATGTCGCTCCCCTCCTGCACGAGCGTGTACGGCAGGAGTTGGGAGCACATGGCCCGTGCCAGCAAGCCGTTCAGCTGCCGCACGCGACGGCTGCTGGGAGGCAGAGCCCTAACCACCCCCTGGAAGGACTCGCTCAAAAGGCTCTGGCGTGGCCTTTTGCTGGCACGGGAATCAGCAGACACAGCGGAGGAGGCCACTGAGGACTGGCTGCCAGAACAGGCCTCAGTGTCGGCGGCAGGAGTTGCAGAGGGGGGAGGAGCAGTGCTTTTCCGCACTCCTGCTGGTGCTGCTGGAGGAGCAGGAGGGCGGGTGGCTGCTGTTGCTGCTGCTGCTGCTGCTGAAGGCTGTGCAGTGATGGGTGTGGTGCCACTGCCAGCAACAGATGCCTTCAGCCTCTGGAACTCCTCATGCTGGTGGAAATGTTTCGCAGCAAGGTGGTTGATGAGCGAGCTGGTGCTGAACTTTAAGGGGTCTGCACCTCTGCTCAACTTCCGCTGACAGTGGTTGCAAGTGGCGTACTTGCTGTACACAGTGGGCATGGTGAAATATCGCCAGATTGGTGACAGAAACATCCCCCTACGGCATGGAAGCGCTGCTGCCTGTCTCCCTGTGGTGGTTGGGGGGGGGGCTTGGGTGCGGCTGGTGGTGGTACTGGCAGATGCTGCTGCTGCTGCTGCTGAGCCTGAGACACCAGCTGGCTGTGGGACCTGCCTACTGCTGCCAATGCTTGCAATGATGCGCCTCCTTGCAAGGCCCACAAGCGCATCCTCCTCCTCCTCCTCAGAGCTGCTGAGGACGACATCCCCTGGAGGTGGTGGCACCCAGTCTCTGTCTGTCACCGGGTCATCATCATCCTCCCCCTCCTGAAACATGTCCTGCTGGGATGATGACCCCCCAAACTCCTCTCCTGATGCATGGATGGGCTGCTTGACTGTCGCCACAGTCTTGCTGTCCAATCCCTCATCCCCCAAAGTGCCCATCAGCATCTCCTCCTCAAGATCGCCAACAACAGCAGACAATTTACTCATGATGCCTGGGGTCAAAAGACTGCTGAATGACAGGTCGGCGAGTGACGGTGAACTGGCCTCCTCCCCAGACCCTGCTGGGCGGCTGCTGCGAACAGGGGTGGTGGTGGTGGTGGTGGTGAGGGTGGAGGCCTCGGATGCAGAGCTGATGGCGGGCTGCTCATCCTCCGTCATGAGTTGCACCACAGTGTCTGCATGCTTTTCCTCAATGGGACGTTTCCGACCCGGCTGGAGGAAAATCGGAGCAGGTGCTACACGCTGCTGCTGCTGTGTCTCTGCAGCGTGAGTTGCAGATGCTCCTGCTGGGCGGCGCCCAAGGCGTCCACGGCCAGTGGCTATGGGAGGAATGTTAGCCACTGACGCTGCTGCTGCTGCTGCTGCGGAACTGTGCATGGTGGCGCGGCCGCGGCCTGCCACAATGCTGCTCCCTCTCCTCCTGATTCCCTTGCTGCCCTTCCCCTTGCCCAAACCGCGCTGGCTGCCACTTCCAGACATCTTCGATGTTTTGGGCGTATAGACAAAAGTTTTTTAAAAGGGCGGGTGAAAAGTGGGGTACTTTAATGGAGTGGGTTGGTGGGTGAGGTGACTGAGTGAGTGTCCCTAGTACAGTAAGTAAGTAGTAACAGTCAGGAAGTACAACTAACTAATTACAATAAGCAATCAGTTATCAGAAGGAAATAGAGTGTGTGTAGTGTGTGTACACAGACAGTGAGTGCACACACGCAGGAGCTAGTAGCCTATGAACAGTGACTGAGTGTCCTAGACTCCTAGTACAGTAAGAGTAACAAGTAGTAACAGTAAGTAACTAACTAATTACAATAATCAATCAGTAATCAGAAGGAAATAGAGTGTGTGTAGTGTGTACTCAGACAGTGAGTGCACACACGCAGGAGCTAGTAGCCTATGAACAGTGACTGAGTGTCCTAGACTCCTAGTACAGTAAGAGTAACAAGTAGTAACAGTAAGTAACTAACTAATTACAATAATCAATCAGTAATCAGAAGGAAATAGAGTGTGTGTAGTGTGTACTCAGACAGTGAGTGCACACACGCAGGAGCTAGTAGCCTATGAACAGTGACTGAGTGTCCTAGACTCCTAGTACAGTAAGAGTAACAAGTAGTAACAGTAAGTAACTAACTAATTACAATAATCAATCAGTAATCAGAAGGAAATAGAGTGTGTGTAGTGTGTACTCAGACAGTGAGCGCACACACGCAGGAGCTAGTAGCCTATGAACAGTGACTGAGTGTCCTAGACTCCTAGTACAGTAAGAGTAACAAGTAGTAACAGTAAGTAACTAACTAATTACAATAATCAATCAGTAATCAGAAGGAAATAGAGTGTGTGTAGTGTGTACTCAGACAGTGAGTGCACACACGCAGGAGCTAGTAGCCTATGAACAGTGACTGAGTGTCCTAGACTCCTAGTACAGTAAGAGTAACAAGTAGTAACAGTAAGTAACTAACTAATTACAATAATCAATCAGTAATCAGAAGGAAATAGAGTGTGTGTAGTGTGTACTCAGACAGTGAGTGCACACACGCAGGAGCTAGTAGCCTATGAACAGTGACTGAGTGTCCTAGACTCCTAGTACAGTAAGAGTAACAAGTAGTAACAGTAAGTAACTAACTAATTACAATAATCAATCAGTAATCAGAAGGAAATAGAGTGTGTGTAGTGTGTACTCAGACACTGAGTGCACACACGCAGGAGCTAGTAGCCTATGAACAGTGACTGAGTGTCCTAGACTCCTAGTACAGTAAGAGTAACAAGTAGTAACAGTAAGTAACTAACTAATTACAATAATCAATCAGTAATCAGAAGGAAATAGAGTGTGTGTAGTGTGTACTCAGACACTGAGTGCACACACGCAGGAGCTAGTAGCCGATGAACAGTGACTGAGTGTCCTAGACTCCTAGTACAGTAAGAGTAACAAGTAGTAACAGTAAGTAACTAACTAATTACAATAATCAATCACTAATCAGAAGGAAATAGAGTGTGTGTAGTGTGTACTCAGACAGTGAGTGCACACACGCAGGAGCTAGTAGCCTATGAACAGTGACTGAGTGTCCTAGACTCCTAGTACACTAAGAGTAACAAGTAGTAACAGTAAGTAACTAACTAATTACAATAATCAATCAGTAATCAGAAGGAAATAGAGTGTGTGTAGTGTGTAATCAGACACTGAGTGCACACACGCAGGAGCTAGTAGCCGATGAACAGTGACTGAGTGTCCTAGACTCCTAGTACAGTAAGAGTAACAAGTAGTAACAGTAAGTAACTAACTAATTACAATAATCAATCACTAATCAGAAGGAAATAGAGTGTGTGTGTACAAGACTGTGAGTGCACACACGCAGGAGCTAGTAGCCTTAGCCTTAGCCTATGAACAGTGACAGTGAGTGTCCTAGGCTAGCCTAACTACAATACTAAATACAGAATCAATCAGTAGTAAAGGACAGCAGCAGAAATACTGGTATAGATGAGAGAAATATACTAACAGAGGACAGGAGAGAACAGCTGCCCACACAGGCAGGCCCTGAGGCCTAAAGCTGTGTAAGCCTGCAGCAGCTGTGTCTCTGTCTATGTAACACAAAAGCTACTAACTAAAATACAATGTCTATCTAACTAACAACAATATAGGTGTATATAGGAGGTGTATGTGAGCAAAAACGCTAGGTAAATGACCACAATAGAGCTCTTGCTAAGCCAAAGCACAAAGGAGCAACTCTCTCTCTGTACAAGTCTCAGGCAAGCACGGAGAAACCTAACATGGCGGCCGCTATTTATAGGGTAGGGGCTGGCCAGGGTCCCCCTCTGTGATTGGCTGCCGTCAGAGGGCCTGGGAGCCCTCTGATTGGCTCTAAGGACATCAATCTGGGCTATGACGCTATTCGAGCTCGGTACCGAGCTCGAATAGCGCCGTTTTGCTCGAATAGCTCGAATAGTGAATGGGCTATTCGAGTGTACTCGAATACCCCATTCAAATAGCTCTAGCTATTCGGAGCTCGAATACCGAGCTCGAATAGCTGAGAAAGAGCTCGAATATTCGAGCTACTCGAATATTCGAGCTCTGCTGAGCACCACTGTCGGTTAGCACCGCTTTGTGAATAGAGCCCATTGATTCGATTAAATCCGACATGTCTGATCGGGATTCGAGTCAATTTGCCATTGCAAAACAATGTAAAATTGAATCGAATCGAATCCCGATCGGACATGTCGGATTGAATTGAATCAGACAAAAAATTGTATGCTGTAGATGGGGCTTAATATTCTTGGTGGTAACTACTGTAGATAATGTAAAGGTTGCGCTGAAGTTACACTGCTAGCCCAAGATTAGGAAATACTGTCATTAGAAAAATGCACATATTTCACACTCTCCATCAGCTGAATTACTCATATTAATACAGCGTTTCTGGAATCTGAAGCAAAGCCTCTGCCGCATCTCAGAATGCAGGGCGCTTTCCCTTCAAGCAAGGAAGGTGAATAGTGCACCTATTAATTCAGGTGCCTCTATTTACTTAAAGGACAACTGTAGTTGGCTGCCATTTTTTTTTCCTTTTGTGCAATACTAGTTGCCTGGCAGCCCTGCTGATCTATGTGGATGCAGTCGTGTCTGAATAACACCAGAAACAAGCATGCAGCTAATCTTGTCAGTTCCGACATTAATGTCGGAAACACCTGATCTGCATACGCTTGTTCAGGGTCTTTGGCTAAAAGTATTAGAGACAGGATCACCAGGACAGCCAGGCAACTGGGATTGCACAAAAGGAAAAAAAAAACATGGCAGTCTCCCTACAGTTGTGGTTTATTGCATATTAGCAGCTATAAGTCCCTTTGGATGTTTGATTTGAGCTCTGGTGCTCAACTGATGTGTAGCCAAGTGCTGGAAGTCGGCTACAATGCATCAATTGGGTGCCGGAATATGGCTATTATTATTAGCCGAATGCATAGCCTGACTGGTGATGTAATGATGGGCCTGTGCCTACATGAAATGCCTTGATGTGGGTATATGCTAACAACCCACTGCAACAATATGCACCACAATCCTAAAAACAGCTAAATATCTCAAAAGGACTGCCCGGTTGGTTGTAAATGGACAAGCAGCCCTTTATTGCAAAATAATAAAACATAACATGCAAGAATATAAACAAATGAACAAAGTACCAAAAGACCAGAAGGAGGGGAAACGGAGGTTACCAAAACTATGAGCACACAGCCAACAACTGGCCTTCAGACACAAACACCGACTCGAGGAAAACTGTGCGCTCTCAACCATCACCGATGGTAGAACCTTCCACATTGTCCTTCCACATTGGGGCTACCACTGAGGATGGGACCCTTCCCGTAACTGAAAGGTCCTCCCCTATAACTGAAGGACTGCCACTAAGGGCGGGTTCTCCCCCATAACTGAGAGACCTCCACCGAGGTTGAATCCTCCCATACCAGCAAATAACCATAACAGACCTTCGTAGACCCTCCCCCACCATGGCTGCATTAACAGATGAAATTATGCAAACAGATAAGTTGGCTGTCTGGTAAGGACACTGCACTCCTTCTTAAATAGTAGGTAGGCACAGTGGGAATCTTGTTCATCCATTCATTCACTAATTAGATGTTGAGGCATTTGGCTACCTTAAAGAGAACCTGAACTGAGTAAAAATATTTAAAATGAACACATGATGTAGCTGCAAATCAATATTACATACTTACCTCACCGTCAGTTCCTCTCAGAAGCTCACCATTTTCTTCTAAAAATGATCTCTTCCACTTCTGACAAGATTTTGTCAGAACTTAAATATACCAGTTGCTGTCAGTTATATATCAGCTGCTGTCAGTTACAACTGGATGTGCAGTTTAATGTCCATGTTTCCCTATGGCTCAAGTGGGCGATATAACAGTTTAACAGTGTGGTGACCAGGAAGCTGTTATGGGGTAATGGCTATTTTCAAAATGGAGGACAGATCATTCCATCGATCGCAGTGGACAAACAGGTCGCAGGAGAGGAGAAAGAGAATGATGAGCAGACTACATGGGAGGTAAGTATGACCCGTGTATGTTTATTGTGACTTTTTATTTTCAGTTCAGGTTCTCTTTAAGGGAGTCATAGTTACTCCCACCGTTTACCCATGTTTCATTGAATTTATTCACTTTGACATTTAGAGCACCGAGCAGAAATCACATCAACACCCACCTCTGGTCTTTGCAGCCTTCGCCTCTTTCCTGTCTTTCCCAATCAACTTTGTGACTACCCATAAAACCTATCCTAGCTAATCCTGATCACTTCCTGGCCAGCCCTCTTCCCAAACACTCAACCCATCTGCCTGCACTTCTTTACCTCCTCAGCCTAACATTAAAACCAGTTCATATGATGCAGACATTTTAACCTCTGTCTGCCTAAATCCCTCTTGCAACTGGGAAAACAAACCCTATCATGTTGGTCTTCACTTAGCTGTGCACAGGCCAGGCCCCTGCTGGAAACAAAGACAAAGGAAGGGGAGTACCAGATAGATTAGCCACTATTTTAGGAGGATTAGGGCTAGCAGATAAGGTTCTGGGAGAATATGCTGTGTAAGACATAAGGACTGCAGAATTGTTGATTGGAGGGGAGGTTTGGGTTCTGGGTGAGGAAAGAATAAATGATTGGGGTTAGAGTTAGGTATCAGGAAGTACTTTACATTCGGGACCAGGACTTACATAAGGGAGGGGTTTAGGGCTAAGTGTTAGCCCCCTTTCCCACTAGCTGCGTTTTTGCCAAAAACGAACAACGCATGCGTTTGCTGATTCTTAAGTGCAGCCTGTTTAAAATAAGAATTTTGGGTGGCCTTTTCCACTGCTGCGTTACGATTTTTAAAAAACTGCAAACGCATGTCTGTGTGATTATGATGCGTTTTGCGTTTCAATGTGAAGTATAGGAACGCATGAAAAATGCATAGAAATGATATTGATTTAATCACTAGTATCTATTTTTAAAAATCAAGACTACACTTGCCAATCAGAAAAACGGAAACGCAAACGCATAAAAAATGCACATCAAAATTGGTCAAAAGTTTTGCAGTGGAAAAGGACCCTTAGAAGGTAAAATACAGTGTTTAGGAATAGCCAGTCATACTTCAGTGGCCTCACCTGTCGCCAGAAGTGCTCCCCACTAAAGGTTGCCAAAGGTGTCGCCAGAATTAGGTAGTCCCCAGTATGGGTAGTCAGCGAGTCTTCCAGTAATAGTCCCACAGTATAGGTAGCCAGAGGGGCTCCCAGTATTAGGTAGCCCCCGGTATAGATAACTTATCACCTTTGCTCTGCTTGCATTACTCTGCCTCGGGGCCCACTTAGGACCCCATTTTCACTGCCAGCCATTGCCACTTGGCCCACCTTGGCTACGGGACCCATAGAAGCCGCTCTGGCTGCTATGGTGATCCCTACACCACTGTTCAGTGATACTGAGCAGGTGCTTTCATGCCCTGGAACTAGCATGCAGCCTGTGATTTAGAACGGGCTACCTCCATCGTGACAGGTATTTATCTATGCTTAGCTGACCACCTTGTATTTCCCTCCATTCTTCCTTGGTTGGAACAAAGACCACCAATATATCTAGCGGATATACAGAGCCCTACTTCTCATGCTCGGCGATCTCTATTTCAAATATGCTTTTAGTATTGTATATAAAAGACATCTTTAAGTTAAATATTTCTTCTGCTATAATGTTGTTTGAAATCCACAGTGTTAAACACTTGCCACTCATTGTGTTTCCGACCCCATTAGCGAAAAAAGGGAAATGGTCTCTGTGTTTAGGTAGTAATATACATTAAGCTGGCTCTCCCATCCATCTCACTCCAGGGGGTATTTTTTCCATCCTGTGAGCACGAGAACCGATGGCTACCTGTGCCACTTCAACCCAAGAGAATCACTTATCCAGTGGCCTGACTGCAAAGCATTCTGGGACATCACTCAGTCTGGCTTCATTCCTGAAACAGGAAACTGCTCTCAGGGTATTTATAGAAAGAGGCAGTGACCGGCGCCACTGCAAAGGGGGTCGGGGTATAGGGTTTCCGCAATTATGTCACAGAAATCAGAACACCTCTAGTGTGTTGCGTCTGGCCTGTACATCGCAGACAAATATTGTTTCTTTTTGGGATTCAGACATCGAGAAATAGCTTTAGAATCCACTCCTATTAATATCACGCTAACGCAGATTCCATGTAAGTAGACATCCTGAAAAATAAATGTTGCAATGAAGATTCCGATCCCAATGCTCTCCAGGCATGAGTATAAGGTGACATAAACTTTGGTGAATGTCTGAGTTCTGTGGAATATTTAATACATGTTCCAATTCAGGGTGAGTCCTACTGTATAAACTATACATGGAAGTTGTCAAAAGTCTCCTTTAAAACATGTTCTGAGCTGCTCGGGCCTCCTGGAGAATATATAGAGCACAGCTGCCGGGGTGGCGGTGAGGCTGTCTGTAAGTGTCACGTTGGGCTGTAGGTCATTACAAGATACGGTCACATGTCTTCTGTTTTTATGAGCTCACTGAGGATGTGATAGACAGGTGCTGGAACATTGGGCATACCTAATAGTGATGAAACAGTATATGATGCAAACTGACATTGATACTTTGTAAAATGTATAGCCATAGGCATACTGTACACTTCAGCGGTTCTGGACGCGAGTCTGGCTTAAAGGGATAAGGGAACCCAAGGTGAGAGTGATGTGGAGGCTGCTGTATTTGATTCCTTTTGAACAATGCAGGTTGCCTGGCTGTCCCCCTGGCCATGTGTCTCTAATACGTTTAGTCGTAGACCCTGAATAAGCATGCAGATCAGGTGCTCTGACTGGATTAACAGCATGCTTGTTTCAGGGGTGTTACTCAGACCCTCCTGATGCCAGAAGATCAACTGGACTACCAGGCAAATGGTATTGTTTAAAAGGAAATAAATATGGCAACCTCCAAATATCTCTCACCTTAGGCTCACTTTAAAGGGACATAGAGGGATTATTTGCATAATCAGCAGTGATGAATCATAGGAGATCTGTCTTGCTTACGTAATGCTTTATTGACCAACAGGAGGGCTCAAGAGTTTGTCTCACTTTACTTCAAATTCTACTTTGGATTATTACGTTTTCCAGTCTTTGGATTTACTTACGATTTAGCCATTGTCACATATGAAATTGCCGCCGGGAGACTTGGGCGCAGGATACAGCCAGTATGGTTAATCCTGCTGCTGCACAAGTCCCAGCAACGTTAATTACTATTCACCCTCCAGGTCGCCATGGATGGTGGGGAATGATGTAATTCGGCGTCCAGCTATAGCTCGAGGCCGAATTATAATGTTTTAAAAGTAACTTGAGCTCTGTCTTCTGACGGTGCCGAAGTTACTCAGTGAGCGCAGCTATAGCCATAATTTCTATGAAGGCCTATGGTGGTGTCGGCTGCGCCTCAATCTTCCTGCGCTGAAAAGAACTGCTCTGACTGTAAGCAACCTCTGATTATTTAGTTTTTCAAAACATGCCGTTTCCCTTATCTGGATTAGCACAGCCTAGTAATTTGTGTGCTTGGCACTATACATACACATGTTTATCTCATCATGTTACATGTCACCTCGGGTGTCCTTTAAGTCCACTTCAGGATTAAATTCTAAGTGGATTTTCCGCATTCACTGGCATATCTATAAATGATGAGGCCCCATAGCAACGTTTTCATGGGGCCCTCAGAACTAGGCACTCTTAAGCAATGCCACCTGCCCCTACCCTATGGATAAGAGTTGAATAGGCAACCTACATTCCCATGCAATGCACACTGTGTATAGTCCTCGCTAAGAAACACAGTAAGAGGGTGGAGAAACAAAGGAAAGTGAATGGTAAACACATCAAGTACAACCTGGGCCCTCTCTGCTCAAGGGCCTCATAGCAGTTGCTATGGCTATTGCTACACCCCTCGTCGCATTTCAAAGGCAGAACAAGTGATTTAGAGCAGAGAAATAGACCTGCAAAGTTCCATGACGCAGATTGTGCTGCCCTGGGGAGGCAGAGCTTTGCACTGTAGCTCTGCCTCCTAGCCAGTCAATCTCCACTGATCTCTGCCTCTCCCCACCCCTCTCAGTGAAAGAAGACTGAGAGGGGCGGGGAGAGGCGGAGATTGACTTGAGATGAGGCAGAGCTACTGCGTACAGCTCTGCCACTTCCAGGAAGAAAGTAATCTGCGAGCCTAGAACTTTTCTGGGCTATTTCTGTGCTCAAAATCATTTGTTCTGCCGCGGGAATGCGGCAAAACCACTTAGAATTTAATGCTGAAGAGGACTTAAGCATAAAAGCAGGTAAAAACAGAGACTTCAGTGTCTCTTTTAGGCTGGTTTCACAGTGGGACGTTAAAGTCCCACGTTACAGCAGCCAGTAACGCAGCCTAACTCACAGCACTGTAAAATCAAACAATCTGTTCACAGTGCACACGTTGCACCACACAGTAACGCAGCACGTTTAAACAAAGTGCTGCATGCTGTACGTTATACTTGGCTAAGTCACGTTAGACTGTTTGCACATGCTCAGTAATGTTGGAGGAGGAGGTCTCCCCTCCTCCTCATCCGAGGCCAGCCACATGGCTAATTAATATTCACTGCACTGTGGTGACTCATGGTGGAACTGTAGTGTTGTCCGGATCATGAACGAATCGTTCATTTGATCCGGATCTTTTTTGTGAGTCGAATCATCCGGAACATCACAATGAAAGATTCGGTTCACAGTGGATGTCTGTCTGGAAGAAACCGGAACATACAGAATGTACAGTGCAGGGAAAGTCCTGTCCTGCTAGTCATTTCACCCAGTCTGCTTCCCTAGTAAAATGATTCAAATGATTCGGTTCAAAGATACGGATCTTTTCAATGATCCGTTTCAAATGATCCGAATCTTTAAAAACATCCGGACTTCCTATCACTAACCTGGAGCGGCTGCTTTGAGAGCAGGGGCGGACTGGCCAGGGGGGAAGGGGGGCAATCTCACCCCAGGCCGCCTTTCATTCAGTGATTTAGGGCCAGTCCAGTGTCTGGTGTATTCGGGTTTGTTGTTGTAAGGCAATGTGAAACTTGAGGCTAGCTGATAAAAGTGCAATCAGAGGACAGGCAAGCTGGTAAATATACACAGCATGATGCAGAGCTTGCCTGGAGGGTCCGTGGGCAAACATCTGTCTGGTTTCTCCCCATTGTTATTATGAATGCATGTGTGGATAAGGTGTTCTACAAGTTGAAAAGTTTTTGACAGTCCCTAGACTACAGGAGGGCTACGTTTTGACTTGTGTAAGAGACAGTGGCAGGGACAGGAGTCCTATTACAGGCAAGTAGCCTCTGTGTGATGTGCAATACAGATAAGCTCTCTGCTCCATCTCAGGCTATTGTCAATTTCTCTCCACTCCTCCTCTCTCTGGGCTAGTGCACGCCAAAATCGCAATAGCAATCGCTAGCAATTTGTGAGTGTGATTTTGTAAAGCGATTTTCAGAGCGATTTTTTAATGAATTGCTCCAAAAAATGCTACATGCAGTGTGTTTGTGATTTTGAAAAAATCACAACGCTGCTATGAGAACACCGTCATAGAGTAACATTAGCCAAGCGCTTTTCAAATCACTGTCGATTTGAAAAACACTCAGACACACTGTTGGTGGGCACCAGCTCTCCCTCATTCACCTTTGTTTCCCTCTTCCCCTAGTGATGGCTGGCTGTGTCTTCTTGTCATTCAGGAAAGCTAAGTAAAAGTGCAATCCTGGTGAGGGTTGCTTTCTGACTTGTGTGAGAAACTGGCAGGGACAGGAGTCAAATTACAGGCAAGTAGCCTTTCTGATGTGGGACTGCAATACAGATAAACCCTCCCCCCCCCCGCCCCCCTTTATGCCTGTACTTTACCTGTCACGCTGTCCCTAGAGTGTTCTTTCTGTATTTCCACATTGGCGCTCCACGTGACTACTGGCATATACGACATGGGGTGCGTGTGTGATGTCATTTAGGCTGGAGCTGCCATGATAATGGGCCTCTAGTTTGTGCTTCCCCCAGGCCAAAAGGTCCCAGTCCTCCCCTGTTTGAGAGCCGCATAACGCGGCTCAATCTGACGTCCAACTTCAACACCACCATGCGTTGCATTAGGGGCACGTTATGCGACCATAACGTCCCCTAAAACGCAACGTCTTGGTGGGAAAGTAGCCTTAAGGGAACCTGAAATGAGAGGGATATGGTGACTGCCATATTTATTTCTTTTTTAACAATACCATTGGCTGGTTAGTGTACTGGTTAAGGGCTTTGTCACTGACACAGGAGACCAAGGTTTGATTCTCGGTTCTTCCTGTTCAGTAAGCTAGTACCTAAGTTAATAAGGAGACCTTAGGCAAGACTGCCTGACACTGCTACTGCCTACTGAGCATGCCTTAGTGGCTGCAGCTCTGATGCTTTCAGTCCACCAGGAGAATAATGCAATATGTTCTGTGTCTTGCCTAGTTCCTTGGCAGTCCTGCTTAACTTTTTTTTGGCTGCAGTAGCCTCTAAATCACACACCTGACACAAGCATGCAGCTAATGTAGTCAGACATCAGTCAGAGCACCTGATCTGCATGCTTGTTTAGGGGTCTATGGCTAAATGTATTAGAGGCAGAGATCAGCGGGACAGCCAGGCATTTGCATTATTTAAAAGGAAACAAATGTGTCTCCATATTTCTTTCACTTCAGGGGTCCTTTACCGGGCAAAAAAGATAATTTTTTGTACACAAATATATAGATGAGAAACACATATATATATACTTACATACAGTGGGTTGCAAAAGGTATTCGGCCCCCTTGAAGTTTTCCACATTGTGTCACGTTACTGCCACAAACATGCATTAATTTTATTAGAATTCCACGTGAAAGACCAATACAAAGTGTTGTACATGTGAGAAGTGGATCGAAAATCATACATCATTCCAAACATTTTTTACAAATAAATAACTGCAAAGTGGGGTGTGCGTAATTATGAGTCAATACTTTGTAGAACCACCTTTTGCTGCAATTACAGCTGCCAGTCTTTTAGGGTATGTCTCTACCAGCTTTGCACATCTAGAGACTGAAATCCTTGCCCATTCTTCTTTGCAAAACAGCTCCAGTTCAGTCAGATTAGATGGACAGCATTTGTGAACAGCAGTTTTCAGATCTTGCCACAGATTCTCGATTGGATTTAGATCTGGACTTTGACTGGGCCATTCTAACACATAGATATGTTTTGTTTTAAACCATTCCATTGTTGCCCTGGCTTTATGTTTAGGGTCATTGTCCTGCTGGAAGGTAAACATCCGCCCCAGTCTCAACTCTTTTGCAGACTCCAAGAGGTTTTCTTCCAAGTTTGACCTGTATTTGGCTCCATCCATCTTCCCATCAACTCTTACCAGCTTCCCTGTCCCTACTGAAGAGATGCACCCCCCGAGCATGATGCTGCCACCACCATATTTGACAGTGGGGATGGTGTGTTCAGAGTGATGTGCAGTGTTAGTTTTCCGCCACACATAGCGTTTTGCATTTTGGCCAAAAAGTTCAATTTTGGTCTCATCTGACCAGAGCACCTTCTTCCACATGGTTGCTGTGTCCCCCACATGGCTTGTGGCAAACTGCAAACGGGACTTCTTATGCTTTCTGTTAACAATGGCTTTCTTCTTGCCACTTTTCCATAAAGGCCAACTTTGTACAGTGCACGACTAATAGTTGTCCTATGGACAGAGTCTCCCACCTGAGCTGTAGATCTCTGTAGCTTGTCCAGAGTCACCATGGGCCTCTTGACTGCATTTATGATCAGTGCTCTCCTTGTTCAGCCTGTGAGTTTAGGTGGATGGCCTTGTCTTGGTCGGTTTACAGTTGTGCCATACTCCTTCCATTTCTGAATGATTGCTTGAACAGTGCTCCATGGGATGTTCCAGGCTTTGGAAATCTTTTTGTAGCCTAAGCCTTCTTTACATTTCTCAATAACTTAAATCCCTGACCTGTCTGGTGTGTTCTTTGGACTTCGTGTTGTTGCTCCCAATATTCTCTTAGACAACCTCTGAGGCCCTCACAGTGCAGCTGTATTTGTACTGACATTATATTACACACAGGTGCACTCTATTTAGTCATTAACACTCATCAGGCAATGTCTATAGGCAACTGACTGCACTCAGATCAAAGGGGGCCGAATAATTATGCACACACCACTTTGCAGTTATTTATTTTTTTTTAAAAAATTGGAATCATGTATGATTTTCGTTCCACTTCTCATGTGTACACCACTTTGTATTGCTCTTTCATGTGGAATTCCAATAAAATTGATTCATGTTTGTAGCAGTAATATGACAAAATGTGGAAAACTTCAAGGTTGCCGAATACTTTTGCAACCCACTGTATATGCATTCCTGCACAGTAGAATAATACAGTGTTGAAAAAAAGAATGTCTTGTTGCACCCACTGGCTTTATGAAGCTCAATCCCATCTAATAATAATGGCAGTATTTGTATAGCGCCTTTCTCCTGTCGGACTCAAAGCGCATCTAGAGAGTTGCATCGGTTCCAATGCCTCTTGCAGGTACCCCACTCCTAAATAATATTGCAAAACGTTAAGGCCCACTAATGGCATAAACTTGCATCCACTTTAATAGCTCATCTCCACACTACATGTTTCGGGACAAGCCCTTCATCCCGAAACATGTTGTGTGCAGATGTGCTATTAAAGTGTAAGCAAGCTCATGCCATTGGTGTGTCTCCCTCTGTTCAAAGTTTTGTAAATGTTTTGTAATATTCAAGCAATCCAATCCTGTACACATGTATGCAGGGCCGGCCCGCTCATGAGGCGGGGTGAAACATTTGCCTCAGGCGGCACATCTGGTGGGGCAGCACCCTCCTGTCCGTGGGTGGGGGGCCGCCCACCGAGCGGGAGGAGTAGCGGGCAGAAAGGGGGTATTGGGTCTAGCGGTGGGGAGGGGGGTCGGATCCCCCCTCCCTCGCCTGGGTCCCCCGATCTGCGCTCCCCTCCAGCTGTAAATAGTTAAGTACCAGCGGCAGCGTATAGATTAAGAGGCAACGGGCGGGGATCACTCACCTTTTCCGCGTTCCAGTGAGCGCTCCACTGACGTCACTTCCTGCAACGCCTCCCACTTACTGGGCGGCGTTGCAGGAAGTGACGTCAGTGGAGCGCTCGCTGGAACGCAGAAAAGGTGAGTGATCCCCGCCCGTTGCCTCTTAATCTATACACTGCCGCTGGTACTTAACCATTTACAGCTGGAGAGGAGCGCAGATCGGGGGACCCAGGCGAGCGAGGGAAGGTCCGACCCTCCTCCCCACCGGCGGGGGGGGGGGGGGGCGCGATTTTTTAAAATTTTGCCTCAGGCGGCAAAAAGTCTAGGGCCGGCCCTGCATGTATGTGTCATGATGGGAGGTATTCTCTCTTGAAAAACTATGCCAGATATTCTCCATTCCAAATCTCATGTGTTCATGCTGACAAATAACAGTAAAAGTAAAGCTATTGTTCTATAAACCAGCAGTCCTGGATGTATGCCTGGCCTGCAAAGACATGAAGGACTGATTGGCATGGTTCCACCAACAGTACTGAACTGATAATTATAGTCCTGCTTTTTTGGACAGGTGTTGAAACATTTTACCTACAATTCTTTCGGTCTTAAAAAAGAAAATCTGTACTTTGCAAAGCTTTCAGTAGAGATTCCTTTTGGCTGACTATACAAAATCCTGACATAACTTGGTGTCTTGTCACATTATCACTATAGTACTCAGTCTGGGCCACTATGTTGTGGATTTTGGCTTTTCAGGGTCATGAGACCAAGTGAATAAATTTCTAGGGATTATGCTCTTATCTATACGCTCAGGTTTTGTTAAATACATCTCCTGAGTCAGCATTTCCGGCGGTGTGCAGATCAATGTGTTTAGTCTGCTGAATGGAACAGGCAATCCTGGATCGATGCACCTGGAGGCTTGTTGACTGTCTTTGCAAGGGGAGGAGCTAAGAGTGACTTTTTTCATTTTTTAGAATCATAGACAATTAATAAATCATCAATCAATGCTGTCTCTGTATTAATTGTAAATAAATCAGTGTTCAGATCCAAAGTGGATTCCTTTTAAAGTTTTAGTAGAACATATGGATTATTATTATTATTGATATATAAAGCGCCAACATATTCTGTGGCACTGTACAAAGTAAGAAACGAACATGGGGCACAAATAGTACAGACAATAGTGTACACCAATATACAAATTCAGAATTGGTGACAAAATACAGAATCAATACAAAATACAGAATTGGTAATAACAGTGACAAAAGTAACATGATGAATAATCTGTATAATGTGTAATGAATTCCAAGACACAAAAATTGAGCAAGATTACATGTATCAAAAGCAGTTTCCACTAACATTTGGTACTAAGCAATTGCCAAAAAGCCATCAAATTGGGTAACAACAGTATCAACCTCACTGATAAGAGGTATCTAGCAGTGCGCTATGTTGAGATCGGCAAAAGGAAAAACTACTGTACCTAACATTGTCTGTATAAGAAGAGGCGGTTAGAGCATTGGCACTGCAGCCTAGGAGAAGGAAGCAAATGCTGTGTCTGACATTCTGCAACTTGTGTTATTCACCGTGCTCAGGCATATAGGATACAGTCTGCAAGTAAAGGGGGAGGAAAGTGAAAGCCGGCACTGCTGACAAGTAGCTTTATTGTGCAATCTTTATTAAAAAAAATAGTCATCTTGAAAAAATGCAAAGTGAGGCACATACCATTGCAGATAGAAAGGACCGGGTGGTGGATGCAGGGGGTTGCAAGCCTGACAGTCGTGTCACGCCGTGTGCTTCTACGCATGCCAGAGAAGCGCATAGTGCGAAACGGCGGTCAGACTTGTGACCCCCTTGCACTCACCATGCGGTCCTTTCTACCTGCAACGGTACGTGCCTCTCTTGCATTTGTTCAAGATGACTGTTTTAACCCATTCTCATTCTGTCGTTTTCACTTGAGCAATGTTCACCTCCCATTCATTAGCTTATAACTTTATCACTACTTATCACAATGAACTGATCTATATCTTGTTTTTTTCCGCCACCAATTAGGCTTTCTTTGGGGGGTACATTTTGCTAAGAGCCACTTTACTGTAAATGCATTTTAACAGGAAGAATAAGAAAAAAACCGGAAAAAATTCATTATTTCTCAGTTTTCAGCCATTATAGCTTTAAAATAATACATGCCTCCATAATTAAAACTCACGTATTGTATTTGCCCATATGTCCCTGTTATTACACCGTTAAAATTATGTCCCTATCACAATGTATGGCGACAATATTTTATTTGGAAATAAAGGTGCATTTTTTCCGTTTTACATCTATCACTATTTAGAAGTTTAAAATAAAAAAAAATATAAAAATATTTCATCTTTACATTGATATTTAAAAAGTTTAGACCCTTAGGTAAATATTTACATGTTTTTTTTTATTGTAATGTTTTTGGTTTGTTTTTATATTAAACATTTTATTTGGGTAGTTTTGGGAGTGTGGGATGTAAACAATAGGTTTATAATGTAAATGTGTGTTGATTGTTATTTTTTTTACTTTTAGTTGTAGTATTACTTTTTGGCCACAAGATGGCGGCCATGAGTTTGTTTACATGACGTCACTCTAAGCGTAACATACGCTTAGAGAGATGCATGGGGGACGCTACAGCCAGAAAAAGCAAAGCTTCCAAGAGAAGCTGTCGAGAATCAGTGATCGGGCACCATAGACCTGGCTAACGAACCGCGAGCCTGGATCGCGCATGCACGCGCGCGATTGGCCGCGGGAGCGCGCATGGTTCCTGGGCGTAGTTTCTACGTCCAGGAACTAAAATAGGTTAATGAAGATTGCACAATAAAGTTACTTGTTAGCAGTGCCGGCTTTCACTTTCCTCCTCCTTTTGTATTTAGAGACTCTGTAACAAAATGTTCAGCCTTTTTTCTACTATCCTACAAATTCCTATATCTATTCAGTGCTCTGGCTTACTGCAGAATGTTTTAGTTGCTCCATTGCTGTAATAAATCAAATTTACTCTCCTTTGTCAGGCTTGTCGGCCCAAAAAGAAAGTGGCTGTAATTGTTTACAGACAGTAGGAGGTTACACTGATAGCCCTGCTCTGAGTCTCTTCGAGTCTTTCACACACTGAAAACTGTGAAAAGCAGAGCTCACACATTCCCTGCTCTCAGTAACTCCGTATCATCTATTGATAAAAGCTGATAATTGTGAGACGCATAGCTCATAGACTATTGCAGAATGCAGACACGGACCTGCTATCAGTAATCACTACTAAAGATTGCATTCTTTACAAGGTAAAACTTCTTCTAAACTATGAAATAAACTCTGAAGGCTGAATTTATTGTTCAATGATATAACCTTTCATGGAAACGGTAATGCAGTTTATAGGAACTTGCAATATTATGATGAATTTCCTGTTTGGCAGCTATATTTTTTGTTTACAAAAACAGTTTATAAAACTGCTTTTTTGGGCCAGGATCCTGGTGGGGAGCAGCAAAAATGTGACAGAGGGAGACAGGAGATGAGAACCTACAGGCTGGTATGTTTATTTACTGTATATGAGGTTTTTAGGCTACAGATTCTTTTTAACAATGTGCAGGTCCATTCTGAATCTTAAAGGGATACTGTAGGGGGGGTCGATGGGAAAATGAGTTGAACTTACCTGGGGCTTCTAATGGTCCCCCACAGACATCCTGTGCCCGTGCAGCCACTCACCGATGCTCCGGCCCCGCCTCCGGTTCACTTCTGGAATTTCAGACTTTAAAGTCGGAAAACCACTGCGCTTGTGTTGCCGTGTCCTCGCTCCCCCTGATGTCACCAGGAGCGTACGGCGCAGGCACAGACCATACTGGGCCTGCGCAGTACCCTCCTGGTGACATCAGCGGGAGTGAGGACACGGCAACGCAGGCGCAGTGGTTTTCAGACTTTAAAGTCTGAAATTCCAGAAGTAAACCGGAGGCGGGGCCGGAGCATCGGTGAGTGGCTGCGCGGGCACAGGATGTTTGCGGGGGACCATTAGAAGCTCCGGGTAAGTTCAACTCATTTTCCCCCGACCCCCCTACAGTATCCCTTTAAGAAAAGGAATTGGCAACCGTATGCTCAGATGAAGATAAATTCCCTTATCCAATTTTCCTAAATCAAGTTATATCTGCCAAAGTGGTTTCCATAGCTGTAGAACATCTCATTCGTGGACAGAAAAGGTTTGGTAGAGCAGAACTGATCAGGTTGTGTTCTAAATCTGCAAGTAACCTTAAAAAAGAAACAGCTGGTCTACTTTTTTTACATCTCATTTTAGCTAAATTCTGTAAGATGTATAAAAGAAGTAAGAAATGTGGGCGCCTGCTAGCGATGAAAGTTTGGGCACCACTGCAGGCGGCCATTGAAATAGCGATACTGAGGGGAACTCCGGCAGTGCCTGGTAAATAGCGCGCATGAGGGTAGGCCCCACCTTATTGAGGGGAAAATTGGGTGCCAGCGGAGTCAGAGGTACCACCCAAATTACCGATCATTGGCACATTTTCAATGGGCCTCCATGGCGGCAAACAAAAAAATGTAGTTTTTTTGCTGGGGTTTGGGTTGGTTAAGGTTAGGTGTGTGTGTGTGTGTGGGGGGGGGGGGGGTCATTAAAGTTAGGCATGGGAGTGGTTAAATTTTCCACTATTGGCTATCCAACTATGTACTATTGGCCTTCCTGGGCATCCAAATTTCCAGGCGTCCTTTTACTTTTATTAGGTAAACGTGTAAGAGGGCAATGGTGTAATCTTATAAGTGAGATTCACACTTGTCTATGCTGTGTAAGATCTTAATACCACCTCTTGCCTTCTTCTTCTTCCTCCTTCTCACTTTCTGGCCTGTCAGGGTGCCAGACTTCACGCTGCCTGGACAGTTCTTATCGCCGCTACTAGCAAAGCGTTCAGTAGTCCTGAACAATGTCAGCCTGACCAGCCCCTAAACAATGGAGCTGGCACCTACTGTTCTGTCCTTGGGCTAATCTCACTGACTGAGCCAGAACTTCCAGCTCACTGTAAACACACAGTCATTCACTCCAACCTCATAACAACATTGCTTTATTTTTATTCCAAACTGTCAGAAACTTTCTGTCCTACAAGTTCTTCCATTTCATCTGGGGAGAGGATTGTGACCGCTGTGAAGTTTCCATGTCACTGATGTATGAATTGTGAGCAAAACACTTTCAAAGCTGTCTTACCCACATGGTAATCTGTGTCCCTTGTCCATGCTCAGTAAGAGCTGAATTGTTCCTCTTGTACAGCAGTTTTTAGTGCAATTCACTCATGGGATCACCAACTATGTTATACAGTGGTGCAGCTATGGAGCTTGAGGGCGTACATACAAAAAGAGCGCCTGGAAAAAGGGCGCAGGATATAGCCGAAATTATATGTTTTTATCTAAAACAATATTTTTCATTTGTAGATTATAAACAAAAATCAAGTGAAATGGCAAAATACCGTCGATAACAAAAATTGGTATTGGAAATGAAACGGCACAATACCGTCTATACCAAAAAGCAATATTTACACTTGTGTTAAGCATAGTAATACAATTGTATATAGTACAAATATTGTACTGTAACTATACCTAACCCTACTCTCAAACAGAACCCTCCCTGTACCTAGACCCCCCCCCCCCCTTTGTGGAAATATACATAGTTTAATAAATTGTGTATAATACAAATATTGTACTGTAACTATACCTAATCCTACTCTCACACAGAACCCTCCCTGTACCTATCCCTAACCCCTAGGCCCACCTGGTGGTTCCTACCCCTAAAACCCCCCTTGTGGTGCCTATCCCTAACCACCCCCCTGGTGGTGCCTAACCCTAACCAACCCCCTGGTGGTGCCTAACCACCCGCCTGGTGGTGCCTAACCCTAACCACCCACCTGGTGGTGCCTAAACCTAACTATCCACCTGGTGATACCTAACCCTAACCATCCCCACTGCAGAAACCCCCTTACACACATATAAACAATAATACATTTAAAGCGGTTTAACACCCAGCATTACAACTTTGCTTTAAAAGATTGCTTACAGCTTACAAACTATTATGCCAGATTTTTTTTAAGCAGAAATTCACTGAATGGGTTAAACATGACATTTTAGTGTTGGATTCAACTAGGAATCCGCATCCGTTCTTATCTTTTAGTTACAAATGTATCTTTATTTGGAATACAAATAGACCTTTGAAAAGCCTGCCGGGGAAGCCCTCTTTGTTCTCTCAGAGCAGTGTTTGTTTGTTACATTGTAGATAGATACATTTGTAACTAAACAAGCAAGCACGGAGGAGGATTTCTAGCTAAATGCAGCACTAAAATGTCATGTTTAATCCATTCAGTGAATTTCTGCTAAAAAAAAATCTGGCATAATAGTTTATAAGCTGTAAGCAATCTTTTAAAGCAAAGTTGAAATGCTGGGTGTTAGACCACTTTAATCCTTCAAATACTTCACTATAAATAACATGAATAGAATAATTTATATATTTTTAATAGAATAAATAGCCTTAAAATCGCATACACATTTGAAATATTATAAATAGAAAAAGTTATATATGTATAATAGAATCAATAGCCTTACAATCACGTACGCATTAAAAATCTTAAAATAACGGTACTATTAAAAGGGATATTTTAGTAAGATAATAAATCTGAAAACTATAATCGACGCATTATAATTCTAAAAACAAGGTTAATACCAACAGCGATGTATTTGTAATACGATAAAGTTGAAAACAATATTTAAGCATTATACATATGAAAACGAATTTTAAAACTATAAAATAAGTGTAAACGAAAATTTACTTGTTACACTCCTGAAAACGAAATTTAAAAACGAAAAAATAAGCAAAACCAAAAGTCAAAACGAATTTGTAAACGATATTTGTAATAAACCTTATTCTGTAAACGAAAACTTTTGTTAACACGATCCCTGCAGCCGCTATTTCTCGCACGCCCAATAGCCGATATTTTGCATTGCAGCCTATGACGGATCCCTTTATGTCCATTAGCCATATGCGCCCTTTTTTCCTGCTTCCGCTTGAGGACCCAGTGCGAGTTTTACATGGGCCCCACAAACACTGTATTGATATGGAGCTCCAAAACCTACCAAGGTTTAGAGCGGTGTGATCAGAGTAAGGAAACTGTTAAAGGAAATCTGTAATGAAAAAACTCCCCTGGGGGTACTCACCTCAGGTGGGGGAAGCCTCTGGAGCGGCGGCGATGTAAATATTTACCTCTCGGGCTCCAGCGCAGGTGCAGTATCCGCTCTTCCCACAGAGATAGGCGAAAATAGCCGATCTCCATCGGGCCGCTCTACTGCGCAGGCGCAAGTCTCCTGCGCATGCGCAGTACAGTGGGCCCGACGGAGATCGGCTATTTTCGCCTATCTCCGTCAGAAGAGCCGCAACAGCGCCTCCGCTGGAGCCCGAAAAGGTAAATATTGCACAGGCTGTCGGATTTGTCGCCTGTGAGTTCCGGGGGCTGCAGCGAGACCGCTGTGGGACACAGGAGGACAGGGGAAGCCTCGATGGGATCCAGAGGCTTCCACCTACTGAGGTGAGTACCCCCCAGGTGAACTTTTTTTCAGTACAGGTTTTCTTTAAGGATACCTACTACTCCATGCACAAATAGAGGTGTTCATTTCCAGCATAACAACAATGAAAAGCTAAGAGATGGATGGAGGAAGGCCCTTAGGGCACGTTTCCATATAGCACGCTTTCAGGCGCAGAGGTATTGCGTTTTAGTGCGTTTTTTGTTATATGCATTTAAAAAAAAAAGTTTGATGATGCATTTCCACTTCATATTGACTTTCTAGTGATTGGCATAAAATGCATATCAAAAACGCATACAAAACTCCTAAAAACACACGCGATTTCTATGTGCGAACCACAAACGCAAGAAAACGCAAGAAAAATGCAAGAAAAATGCATATGCGAAACGCGAACACACTTAAAACGCACAAACTTATATGCAGCAAAACGCTACCTTTCACGCACTGTCTAGTGTATTCCCACCCTTAAGCGGATCTGAACTCAGAACTTCCTCTCTGCTGTAAAAGATAAGCAACAGCATAATAACTTTTGGGTAGGAACACACTAGGCAGGATCTCATGAGTTTTCCCCATAGCGCATAGTGGAAACCGCATATGTGATTCAGCCTAGTGTGTCCTACCCTTAAAGAAAAACAATTCTTTGTTACAGCTGATACATCTTCAGTGTTTCTATTTCCTGCTTTCATGGAAACAGACATATTGTTAACATCCTGTGCTTTCAAACGAGCATATCTGCTGTGGCAGTCAGCTGACACAAGGGAGAGATCAAATTACAACTTGTAATTCGACACAAATGATGGGAATTACACAGGCTAAACTCTCTAAATACATACAGGGTGCATTGCTCTCTGTTTTTTTGTCCTGTGCAGGTCCACTTTAATATAAAGGTATAGCCACATGAATGTTAGAACTCTACACCTGCCTTCTGTAGGCTATAAGCTGATCAGGGGTTAGAAGACGGCAGCAGACCCTGAACTTGTATCACCCAGGGCTGTAGCTCTCATCTCCTTCTGGTTCTGCTTGTCGGCGGGCCACACATTTGCTTGTTCTCCTCACATTCCCAGTGTGTGACATTATGCATGCCAGCACAGTTATGCAGAATAAACACAGATCCCTGCCCAACTTTTGAATCGTGTAAATCATGTGTCAATTTGCTCACAATATTGTACTGTTCCAGCCACAAACTGGGTGAATGCCAGAAAATAAATATTCTCTGTAACAAGCTCAAAACTGCAGTGGCAAAACACAATAGGAGTTGTGCTGTGAGAGCAGAGCTGTCAGTGCAATGAATATCTGATTTACACTGTTACTGCAATCTCCCCAGTCAGCTAGAGTTAATTTACCGGCACTGACTCCAGAGTAGTTCCTACGTATAGGCAAAATAGGCAGGTGCCTAAATCACTTTCTGCTAAACAGAGTATCACAGAATCATGTCAAATATACTGTTTGTGGATGGAAACAGGGCCGGATTTACTATAAGGCTGGTTTCACAGTGGGACGTTAAAGTCCCACGTTACAGCAGCCAGTAACGCAGCCTAACTCACAGCACTGTAAAATCAATTGTGCTGTTCACAGTGCCCACGTTGCGTTACATAGTAACGCAGAACGTTTAAGCAAAGTGCTGCATGCTGTACATTATACTGGGCTAAGCAGCTTTACACTGCTTGCACATGCTCAGTAATGTTGAAGGAGGAGGTCTCCCCTCCTCCTCAGCGGCCAGCCACATGGCTAATTAATATTCACTTCACTGCACTGCAGAGACTCATGGTAGGATTGTAGTGTTGTCCGGATCATCAACGAATCGTTCATTTGATCCGGATCTTTTTTGTGAGTTCGAATCATCCGGAACATCACAATGAAAGATTCAGTTCACAGTGGATGTCTGTCTGGAAAAAACAGGAACATACAGAATGTACAGTGCAGGGAAAGTCCTGTCCTGCTAGTCATTTCACCCAGTCTGCTTCCCTAGTAAAATGATTCAAATGATTCGGTTCAAAGATCTGGATCTTTTCAATGATCCGATTCAAATGATCTAAATCCTTAAAAAGATCCAGACTTCCTATCACTAACCTGGAGCGGCTGCTTTGAGAGCTGCATAACGCAGCTCAATCTGACGTCCAACTTCAACACCACCATGCATTGCGTTAGGGGCACGTTATGCGACCATAACGTCCCCTAAAACGCAACGTCTTGGTGTGTAAGTAGCCTAAAGCATTGTAGGCATGTGCCTACAGGCGCCTGATGTTGGAAAGGCAGCTCACTCTCCTCCCCAAGTGCCTCCCTTCAGCCTTACATATACAGAGTCCTGAGCGCAGTGTAAATTACTCACCTGGGCCTCGGCTTACCACTGACCTTCAGTCGGGGGCACCTCGAGCTACTTATTACTGAGAATAGCTCTGGCTACCTAATGCTAAGGGGCACCTGTATCTACCTGTGACAGGCAAGCGAACTAATGGAGAAGTGACACCTGGGCCAGCCAGCACACTTGCGGTGCAGTTCTGTAGGTGTGTAGCAGTGTTTGTAGGTTCATGGAGGGCAACGTCTAGAGCGCCAGAACATCTGTGTCTGTAGGCTCCTGTGATATGAATCCGGGTCTGGATAGAAATATTATATATTATGGTAATAGATGATATGGTAACATGTTAAAGGGAACCTGGAGTGAGAGGGATATGGAAGCTGACATATTTATTTCCTTTTAAACAATCCCAGTCGCCTGGCTAGCCTGCTGATCCTCTGCCACAAATACTTTTAGCCATAGACCCTGAACAAGCATGCAAACGTTTCTGACAAAAATCTGAATAGAATGGATGGTCTTTTCAGGTGTGTGATTCAGATATTAATGCAGCCAAAAATATCAGCAGGACTGCCAGGAAACTGGTATTGTTTAAAGGAAATACATATGACAGCCTCCATATACCTCTCACTTCAGGTTCCCCCGTCTTTATAACATCTAGGTAGAAAAACAGTAGCAGAGCTAATTATTGTTAAAGGCTTGTTCTTAAAGGGGCACTATGGTTAAATTCTCCTATTTTAGTCACTTTAACATTAATATTTGTTTTTGCAGCAATGTTATTGACATTTAATGTGGCTGATTGTTTTTTTTTTTTTACACTGGCAAAATCTTTTTATTGCTAATGAGTCACGTCAGAATATTTACCTTACTGGCGCCATTTCAGCATAATCCATTTCGAAGTAGGAGGCAGCTGACGTTTGTTTGTTTTTCCGTTTGTTTACCCCCCTCTGGTCCGCTCAGTGAGGATTATTCTAACTGTAACTGTACACTTTGTGCAGATACTGAGATCTGTGCAGCCAACGTACAGCGCAGAACGGCGCCGTACGGCTCTATACTTTTACGCTGAGGACCCATTATTTGAAGCTGGCACAGCGACGGACACCTATTGTTGTCCGTTGCTGTGTTAACCAGCAATCGGCTTTTCAAGTGCGCACTCTGCACAGACAGCCGCTGCATAATATTGCAGACACAAGCGCTATTGCTGTGTTCTGCGCTGTACGGCGGCTGCACAGATCTCAGTAACTGCACGTTGGAATAATCCTCACTGAGCGGACCAGAGGGGTGGAAACAAACGGCAAAACAGACAAACGTCAGATGCCTCCTACAACGAAATAGATTATGCTGATTTAGTGTCAGTAAGGTAAATCTTCTGACGTGACTCATTAGCAATAAATGGATATTGCCAGTGTAAAAAAAAAAAAAAAAACAATCAGCCACATTAAATGTCAATAACATTGCTCCAAAAACAAATATTTATGTTAAAGTGACGAAAATAGAAGAATTTAGCCATAGTGCCCCTTTAAAGAGGAACTCCAGTGAAAATAATGTAATAAAAAAAGTGCTTCATTTTTACAATAATTATTTATAAATGATTTAATCAGTGTTTGCCCATTGTAAAATCTTTCCTCTCCCTGATTTACATTCATCACACGGTGACATTTTTAGGGTTCTTTCCCACTAAGACGTTGCGTTAGATGCGACGTTAAGGTCGCATAACGTGCCTCTAACCCAACGCATGTGAGCTTTGAAGTTGGACGTTATATAGAGCCGCGTTATGCATCTCTTGATGCGTCCGTGATGCGTAATTTTTGACGCATACTATCGGACGAAAACGGCGCATGCGGCAAAAGACTGTGGAGACCACGTGATCGGAACACTCCGCATCACGTGGTCCCGCCAGCCACTAAGCGGCCGCTCCAGGAAGTAACCACTGCAGTGCAGTGCATATTAATTAGCCATATGGCTGGCCACAATAGTGGACTCTCCCCTCCTCTCCTGCACGAAAAAAATTAAAAAAAACACACATTACTGAGCATGTGCAAACAGTCTAACGCGGCTAAAACCGCGTATAACGCACAGCATGCTGCACTTTCATTGAACATGCAGCGTTATACTCCAACGCAACGTGGGTACTGTGAACAGCCTATTGATTTTTCATTGCTGTGAGTTGGGCTACGTTGCAGGCTGCTCTAACGTGCGCCTGTAACGTCCCACTGTGAAAGCAGCCTTACTGCTGGCAGGTGATGTCACTGGAAGAGATGCTGCTTGCTTTTTTCGGCAGTTGGAAACACCTGTAAAACAGCTGTTATTTCCCACAATGCAACAAGGCTCCTACAGTGTGATGTCAGAACCATGGTCCTGACATCACACTGTGGGAGGGGTTTCACCACAATATCAGCCATACAGACCCCTCTGATGATCCGTTTGTGTAAAGGAAAAGATTTCTCGTGGGAAAGGGGGTATCAACTACTAATTAGGATGAAGGTCAATTCTTGGTTACGGTTTCTCTTTAAATGATCTTATATATCCCTCACGATTTATCACACTCTTTCCCTGAGGAGAGTGAATTATGGAAAGTTTGTAGCTGAGAACTCATGAGAACAAATAAAATGAAATTAAATGTTTCGAATGTGAAGCTCCAGCCGGACATTTTTCTAACATTTTGGCGGGTTGAGGAGTGGTTGAATCACCTGTTCCATGCATGTTACCATGATCACGGTCACGCTAGTGGGGTACCGTGGGTCACGTTACTAGCGTATCTCACGGGACTATTGCGTGTGCGGTGCGTGCACGGTAATATTAACCTCCTTGGCGGTAACCCCGTGTGTGACACGGGGTAAGCCGCCGGAGGGTGCCGCTCAGGCCCTGCTGGGCCGATTTTCATAATTTTTGCTTTGCTGGACGCAGCTAGCACTTTGCTAGCTGCGCCAGCACTCTGATCGCCGCCGGCCCCTGCCCGATCGCCGCTATCTGCTGCGGCGCGGGCCCCCCCCCCCCCTCCAGACCCCAGCGCTGCCTGGCCAATCAGTGCCAGGCAGCGCCGAGGGGTGGCCCGGGACTCCCAATGACGTCCCGACGTCAGTGACGTCGGTGACGTCATCCCGCCCCGTCGCCATGGCGACGGGGGAAGCCCTCCAGGAAATCCCGTTCTATGAACGGGATTTCCTGATCGGAGATCGCCGAAGGCGATCGAAGCGGGCGGGGGGATGCCGCTCAGCAGCGGCTATCATGTAGCGAGCCCTCGGCTCGCTACATGATAAAAAAAAAAAAAATTTAAAAAAAAACTGCTGCGCTCCCTCCTGGCGGTATTTTTCA
This sequence comes from Hyperolius riggenbachi, assembly GCF_040937935.1. NCBI lineage: Eukaryota > Metazoa > Chordata > Amphibia > Anura > Hyperoliidae > Hyperolius > Hyperolius riggenbachi. The sequence goes on from NC_090648.1 coordinate 126,732,250, forward strand.
TACCGCCAAGGAGGTTAACAATGTAATATTTCATGGATCAACCCCATTGGTAGCTGGTAAATCTGTGCTATTTGGGGATGTAATTCAAGTTTGCATTATAGCAGCGACAGTTCACTGACAATGAGAAGTTTGACTGATTTGCCTTAAGGGACTCATTCATGCATTCCATACCAACGTGTTCAAAAGATAAAAAATGCATTTAAAAAAAAGGATTGTCTTCTTAAAGTGACAGCAATTTATAAATGCTAATAAGCAGAAAGTATTACTATAATAGTCCAGCTCTTGTTTCCTCATAAATGGGGGTAAAGTTTCAGAGAACGCGCTATAAAGCAAATCTGAAGCAAAAATAAGCTTATGAGATAATGAATTGCAATACGGATAATTAATAGGAGCATTAGGAGCAAAGAGAATGGTCTCATGCTGTTTTCCAGTACAGGAAGAGTTAAACAAATTGTGTTATCTATGCAACAGAGCTTCTGGTTAGAATTTAAGTATTATATGATTGAATTCGTAGGCCTCAGTTACTTTAACTGAGTTTAGGTAAAATACTTGATTTGCAGAGTCTCCCTTTAAGCAGCATTTCTAGAAATACTGGAACATTGTGACACAAAACCAGCCAAGGTTAAAGAGTTTATCTAGGCCCGATGGGCAGACATTGAGGCAGTCTTTTCTGTAAACATCGAGTGCTTGCATATTTCGTGAAGGAAAACAAGAGTCCAGTACATTAAATAATGTTCTTCTTACAACTAGAGAACTAGGTGATAGTTCGTGCATGCGCAGTAAAGACTGAGCTTGTCATTATATCATGAGGTTTCATCAGCCAATAGCAGGCGATGAGTTATTGATACGTCTCTGCTCAGATGATGTCACATTTAACTCTTTAGTGGTTGGTATTAAAGCAGCCGACGGGCTCCAGAGAGCCACTTCTTACTACTGCTGCTTCTTCTGATGTCTGGCTGATGACTTCCACCCTTTACTTTTATTTGTAATGTATTGTCATCTTATCTAACTTTATGCTGTGTATAGGCCAACGGGCTACGTAGTATAGATGTAACATAAGAGAACATAACATAAGAGAAAACCTGGTTGCCATGCAATGGAACCAAGAGCTGGAACGCAAAGAGGACTTACTACAGAACAATTGCTTCTCTAAGATGTAACAACATGTAGAGATAAGCATCTGTATATCTGTTTACCGTATATACTCGCATACAAGCCGACTTTTTGACCCCCAAAAAGGGGGCCAAAAGTTGGGGGGTCGGCTTGTATGCGAGTCTTGGGTGATCTTGGGTGGTGGTGGTGGTGGTGACCCGCGGCGCCTACCGCCCGCCCGCCCGCTCCCTCCCTCCGCGGCCGCCGCTGCTATTACCTGTTCAGCCGGCGGCCGCTTCCTCTACTCTCCGGGTGCCTCTCGCTCTGCTCTCCATGTCTCCATCACCGTGTGTATCACAGCAGCGCGCCCGGCGCTGCTGCTGTGACGAGGCAGGAGAGAGCGGTTCCCCTGGTAACGGCATCGCCGTTACCAGGGGAACCGCTCTCTCCTGCCTCGTCACAGCAGCAGCGCCGGGCGCGCTGCTGTGATACACGAATACGGTGATGGAGACATGGAGAGCAGAGCGAGAGGCACCAGGAGAGTAGAGGAAGCGGCCGCCGGCTGAACAGGTAATAGCAGCAGCGGCCGCGGAGGGGGCGAGAGGAGGGGGATCGCTATACTGGGCTGTATACTGGCTATACTGAGTACTATGCTAGCTAAACTAGGGCACTTTACTAGCTATACTGAGCACTATACTGAGCACTATACTAGCTATACTGAGCACTATACTAGCTAAACTGGGGCACTATACTAGCTAAACTGGGGCACTTTACTAGCTATACGGAGCACTATACTAGCTATACTGAGCACTATACTAGCTAAACTGGGGCACTATACTAGCTAAACTGGGGCACTATACTAGCTAAACTGGGGCACTTTACTAGCTATACTGAGCACTATACTAGCTATACTGAGCACTATACTAGCTAAACTGGGGCACTATACTAGCTAAACTGGGGCACTATACTAGCTAAACTGGGGCACTTTACTAGCAATACTGAGCACTATACTAGCTATACTGAGCACTGTACTAGCTATACTGAGCACTATACTAGCTAAACTGGGGCACTATACTAGCTATACTGAGCACTATACTAGCTATACTGAGCACTATACTAGCGATACTGGGCACTATACTAGCGATACTGGGCACTATACTGGCTATACTGAGCACTATACTGGCTATACTGAGCACTATACTAGCTATACTGGGCACTATACTAGCTATACTGGGGCACTACCTACCCATACTGGGCACTTTACTAGCTATACTGGGACACACTAGGGGAATAAGGCAGCCAGCATTTCCTACCCCCTGCTTATATGGGGGTCAATCATTTTTCCCTGGTTTTTCAGGTAAAAGTTGGGGGGTCGGCTTATATGCGAGTATATACGGTACTGAATAAACTCCTAAACTTTGAGGACGCCTAAGAAGTTCTATGTCCTATGCTGTTGCTGTGATGAGAGTCGAGTTATCACACTTCCTGTGATATGGTGCTGAACGAAGGTATAGTGTTGTTGCCCAGAGCAACCAACGTATAGATTCTTACACTTCTCTGAGCTCTTCGACCCACTTCGTCAAACTAAGGCCTGGAACAAACAAGAAATCGCAAATCGATAGGGCAATGGCTAGCATTTTTAATTAGCGTTTTGTAAGCGATTTCATGAGTCTTTTCCGGCGATTTTGGTAGCGATTTTAAAAAGTATAAGCTTTTTGCCAGCGATTAGCGATTAACGATTTTTATTCTGGTCCTTTCAGTTTATTTTAATTTTTTTTTTACAGTTTGCAGTAATTTAAAATCGCACACAAATCGGTATGTGTAGCAATTCATGAGCGATTTTCCAGCGCTTCAATACTTTACATTGAACGCTCCCAAAATGCTGCATGTCCTGCCATTGCAATTTTGCTAATCGCAATTGCTACTGTGGTTTGTTACATTTATTTACATTGGCAGATCGTTTAGGGAAATCGTTAGCAATTTAAAGCGCTTTTTGAGGGCTTGTTCATAACTAGGGCGTTTTGCACTTTTTTTGAGCGCTGGCGACTAACGCCCTAACATACCTTGTGCAATGAATCCTCATGGGATAGTTCATATCAGCGTGTTTCATCTGCTTTCCGTTCACAAAAGTGATGCATGTACCATTTTCAGGGTGATTTTGCTACAATGGAATGTATAAGAAAAACGCAAAACGCTCACAAATCAATTTTTATTTTTTTTTATCCGGCAATTGCGTTTGCGTTTGAGAATAAATACATTGTATTTATTATTTTCCGGGTCAAGAGTAAAAAAAATGAATCGCTCTGCAAAAGCGCTTAGATAAAGCACTTTTCACAAAATTGTACCGCGCAGTGAAACTCCAGGAGGGGGGAAAAAAGCACAAAAAAAAATTGGAAAATCGCTGCCATCAGCGATTTTGATTTTAGATGTGAACAAAGCCTAAACGCTCAAAAAAACGCTCTAGTGGGTTCCAGTTTTCTGAATAGCTGAAACAGCCAAGAAACAGTGACAGGCCCAGTGCACACCAAAAACCTCTAGCAGATCCGCAAAACACTAGAGGTTTTTCAAGCAGACTTTCAGAGCGATTCTAGGCACGTTGAGGCCCGGTGCACACTAAAACCCGCTAGCAGATCCGCAAAATGCTAGCAGATTTTGAAACGCTTTTTCTTATTTTTCTGTAGCGTTTCAGCTAGCATTTTGCGGTTTTGGGAAGCGTTTTTGGTGTAGTAGATTTCAGATATTGTTACAGTAAAGCTGTTACTGAACAGCTTCTGTAACAAAAACGAATGCAAATCCGATTCTGAACTGGCGTTTTTCAGAGCGGTTTGCTTTTTTCCTATTCTTTACATTGGAGGCAGAAACGCCTCCGCAATCCAAAAAATGTCTCACCCCGGGAGTATGCGTTTCACCAAAACGCCTCCCGCTCTGGCGTGAACCACCCCATTGACCAAGCGTATCTGGAGCCGCAAGCGGCTGCAAAAACGCCAAGAAACCCGCTCGGTGTGCACCAGCCCTGAGAGAGGTTTTCTAAACATGCCTAGTGTTTTTTGGAGCGGTTTTGTGTAGCAGATTTCATATATTGTTACAGTAAAGCTGTTACTGAACAGCTTCTGTAACAAAAACGCCTGCAAAACCGCTCTGATCTAGCATTTTTCAGAGCAGTCTTCCACTTTCCTATACTTTAACATTGAGGCAGAAACGCCTCAGAAATCTAAAAAATACTGCAGCCCCCGAGTTTGCGTTTGTGGAAAAAACTAACCGCTCCGGTATGCACCATCCCATTGAAGTACATTACCCAAGCAGTTTTCAAACAGCTAGTGTTTTTTTAAAAAAAAGCTGCAGAACCGCTCTGGTGTGCACCAGCCCATAGACAGCTTGAGATAAGGTTTGAGGCCTCTTTCACAGTGCAACGTTAAAGTCGCACGTTAGAAAATGTTTTAATGTGGACTAACGCACAGCAATATTAAGTCTGTGCAACATTCACAGTGCACACGTTGCGTTGTGTGTAACAATATTTAGAAAGTGCTGCATGCTGTGCAATGAATCTGCTGCGTTGTGTGAGTTGCACATGCTCAGTAATTTTATTTTTTTAATGTAACGCAGGCACCGTTTTCGTTCCATCACTGTGTGACGAAAACGGCGCACCAAACGCAGGGCTAAAGAATGTACTATAACATCCAAGTTATAGTCTTTCAATGCGTTGCATTAGGGGCACGGTATGCAACCTTAACGTTGCATCAAACGCACCGTCCCACTGTGAAAGAGGCCTTACTGCAGGAAAGTTTAAAGAGACACTAAAGCGAAAAAAAAAATATGATATAATGAATTGGTTGTGTACTATGAATAATTAGTAGAAGTTTAGCAGCAAAGAAAATATTCTCATATTTTTATTTTCAGGTATATAGTCTTTTTTCTAACATTACATCATTCTATAATATGTGCAGATTACACAACACTCAGCATTCAAAATGTTTCTTTCAGAGCAGTCTATGAACTAATGACCTCTCCTCTGGCAGAGAAAAAGTAAATAGTTCAATAACACTTGAGATAATAAAAGTCAGATAACAGCCCTCTCCATGACTTTGAAAGTTGCAGAGCTTAATTGCTTTCTTGCATAGAGATAACAACTGGAGTTTCTTAACTCTTCCTGTACTGGAAACAGTTAGACTGATGTATCTGATCTTAATGTTTTATTTCTTAGCTGTACTACACATACAAATCATAATATCATATTTTTTTTTCGCTTCAGTGTCTCTTTAAAGGGTCGTTAGCTCTGCTCTGTTTTACAGCTTAAAATACATAAAATGACTTATAAACTGCAGAAATGACAGAATGATGCAGTATTATAAATAAAGCTACTGTATATAACTGACAATAAAAATAGGAGACTCTCTTTTCTTTGCTACTCACTTTCTATTCATTATCCGTACTACACACACAATTCATTATTTCATAAGTTTATTTTCGCTGCAGTGTCACTTTAAAGCAGGGGTCAGGAACCTTTTTGGCTGAGAGAGCCATAAACGCCACATATTTTAAAATGTAATTCCCTAAGAGCCATACAATATGTTTCAAACTGGGACAGTGCGCATGCGCAGCAGAGGGCTCACATACCTGTTGCCATGGTGATGTGCATACAGTTGATCTGCAGGGCATCGGAAGCATCCAACACGTCTTTAGCTTCTTTTGGGTTTCAGCAACATCAGCAATTTCCCCAAGATCCAGACAGGAGTAATACAGACTAACAGCTTGTACAATTAGCTAGCTGACTTGGGGATTGATTTACTTTGTAGGAGGAGATCCCCTGTCAAGTGACAGACAGCCTATTGGGCCAATCAAAGTGCAGGGATCTCATCCTACAAAGTCACTGGACCTGACAGGATCCAGGGTGGGACAATTGGAGCGGCTGTTAGTTTTGGGGGGAGGGTGAGTAAGTTAGTGGTGCATGCTACAGCAGTAGCGTGCCTACTTTGAAAATTTTACTTGCACTGTCACACTAAGCTGTGCTGCTTGAGCAGTGTAGCTTTGTTAATCAACCCCTAACTGTGAGCCAGATGCAGCCATCAAAAGAGCCACATCTGGCTCCCGAGCCATAGGTTCCCTACCCCTGCTTTTAAAGGATAAGTGTACTTACATGAGCAAATATGCCTTTTAGGCCTTGTTCACATTCTAAATTGCAAGCGCTGAGCGATTTATTGAGTGATTTTGAAAGTGCTTTTCTAAGCGCTTTCTGAGCGATTTGCCCTTAGAAAAGCGCTTTTCTAAGCGCTTTTGTTTTTTTCACTTCCTGACATCAGTCTTTTTGCTCCGTAAATGAAGAAATACAATGTATTTATTCATTAAAAGCGCTTGGAAAAGCCCTTTTTTAAGTACTTAGCGATTTTCCTATATTTTCTATTGAATCGCAAACACTCAGAAAATGGTGCAGGACCCGCGTTTGCATTTGGATAGAAAGCTCATCGCTCACGTGAGAACACTAACATAGAGCAACATTGCAGACGCAATTTAGGCGATTTTTAAAATCGCCAGCGCTTTAGAAAAAGCAAAATCGCTCTTGGTGTGAACAAGCCCATACTCACTTTAATGACTCTTATCCATCCACCATGACTTCTTTTTCCAAAGTTGCTGGATGAGAGTTCCATTGATTTGTGCTGACACCATTATGTTTTTGTTTTGACAGTATTTTGTCTTTTATAATTGCTTCCACACTGCATTGTTTTGTAACATTTACTGTAGTTTCATTTTATTATCTTTCTGATGTTTTATTGCAAAGCCTATAATGAAATTTAGGCAGTAAAAAAAGCTGTTGACAGTATTTATGGTCTATTGAAGCATAACTGGGTGTGTTGTACAAAGCAATAGTTTCTCTGTTGCAGCTGTCTGCTATACTTTGCCCGGTACTAAAACCATACTTTGATGCATCTGACAGTTTTTAATTACTCAGTAAACAAACAGGTACATCCTTGTGTCACTTTACCCTTTCCAGAAAGAAGGTTTAGCAGACTGAAAAGGTACAGCCACTCCTATAAACTGATCCTGCTACAAAGTTAAGCATGACTAGTATCAGAGCAATGTTCTAGTTACTTTTGATGTAGGCAAAATATTATCATTATTATTACTACATCATTATATAGACTTAAGCCACTTGGGGCCATATCCTATTCAAGGTGATAAGTAGCTTGCAGATGCGAGCTACTTATCACCTTGCCATAGTGCGAGGATTACCAGCAAATCCTATTGCCCATATCCTTCGCGCGATGGCCGACCGTTAGGGAGCATTACTCAGGCGAAAGCCTGAGCGATGCTCCTTTTTACCGAGCGATGGGGAGTGAGGTTTACGCTGTGGTGCTGTCCATCAGCACCACGGCCTCACTCCCCACACATTCGCACTCGCCCGCTGAACTTCGCCGCCATCTTCCGCCGCAGCATCCGGGGGTCTCCTTTAATAAGGAGACCCCCAGAGCTCCCCGTTGGGTCGCCGCACAGTTTAGAAGCCCCCGCGCAGCTCTGCAAAGGCTCCCCTGTCATACGTACCGCCGCCGATTAACCGACGCCTCTCGCCGCAAAATCCATCACGTAATTACAGTGTATCTAACACTGTAATTACTGTCCACATAGAAGGAGCCCGGGCAAAGCATCTTTGAATCTGCAGCCTGGGCTCCCCATTGGTCCGCTGCCTGAGCCAATAAAATGGCTCAGACAGCGGACCAATGGGGAGCCCGGCTGCAGATTCAAAGATGCTTTGCCCGGGCTCCTTCTATGTGCACAGTAATTACAGTGTTAGATACACTGTAATTACGTGATGGATTTTGCGGCGAGAGGCGGCGGGTGATCGGCGGCGGTACGTATGACAGGGAAGCCTTTGCAGAGCTGCGCGGGGGCTTCTAAACTGTGCGGCGACCCGACAGGGAGCTCTGGGGGTCTCTTTATTAAAGGAGACCCCCAGATTCTGCGGTGGCGACGTGCGTTAGCTAGTTTAGACCTGCTTTTTGCAGGTCTAAGCTAACGCTCATGTCTGCCGGGAAGCATCGCTTCCCGGAGACATGATAAGGGTAATTGGATTCCGTGGTAAGAACTCGCGGGGCGATTAAATCGCCCAAGCGAGTTCTTTTCCGCCTGGAGGGGGGTCTAAAGTTTAATTAGATTAGGCGATGCCCCCATCGCCTAAGTTAAGAACTCGCCAGTGCTTAGCGCCGGCGAGTTCAGCAATAGAATATGGCCCTTACTGTCTCTCAGAGGAGCTTCCAGTCATATCCCTGCCATAGTTCTAGTCTAACGTCCCTGTCATAGTCTAAGCCCAATTTTTTGGGGGAGGGGACCAATTTATTTATCTGTATGTTTTTGGGATCATAAAACTAAAGTGACAATCGTAATCTTCGTACCCAAACCAAGTGTTCACAAAATCACCTGATCTAAAAGATGGACTCCTTTATCAGAGTGAGTGAAGTAGTAGTTGGGGCCTCCTTACAGCTCTGACCTCCACCCCTGTGATTGCTGGGGCTGTTCCCCTGTAGTTAAGCCCCTGGATCATTAACTAATAATAAGCAAATTAGCTAGAGGAAATCTGTACCGAGAGGTATAAGGAGCTGCCATCTTTACTTCCAGTAAAAGAAAAAAAAATCTCACTGTGTGCTTATTGCTGCTTATGCAGATCAGGTATTTTCACTGCACAGTTTTTTTGCTTGTTTCAGGTTGTGCAGATCAGGTCATCGCTTCACTGGCTACATGCTTGTTGCAGGTTGTGCAGATCATGACTTCTCATGCCACTGGTTGTGTGCTTGTTGTAAGTTATGCAGATCAGATCTCACTCCATAGGTTCTGTTCTTATTGAAACTTATGTAGATCAGGTCTTCTTATGCCATTGGTTGTGTTCTTATTGCATCTTATGCAGATCAGGTCTTCTCATTCTGCTGGTTGTGTGCATGTTACAGGTTATGCTGATCAGATATCCTCACTCCATTGGTTCTGTTCTTAGTGCAGCTTATGCAGATCAGGGCCCATATGCAATTCACTTTTTCACCTGACTTTTCTCCTAGGAGATAATTTTTCATCTTTAATTTAAAATAACTTTCCAGCACTTTTTAACTAAAAAAGTACCAAAAAGTAAGTGAAAAGGTATTATCAAAATTATTTTGAGTATTTTTTTGCTTTCTGGTGGCTTAAAAGGCATTTTATTGACAAGTTTAGAATTATCACCTAGGAGAAAACTCAGGAGATAAAGTGAATTGCATATGGGCCCAGGTCTTCTCATTCAGCTGGTTACGTAGACCAGGGCCTATATGCAATTCACATTTTCTCCTAGGTGATATTTTTACACCTTATCAATAAAGCAAGAAAATTCAGGCCTCACTTTGGTGCAGCACAACAAAAACTGACAGCACCGTAGTGAACTGAACAGATTCATAAAAAGTCCTACCGACAGCTCAGCAATGCATCCTTATGTTAAAAAGATGCCAAGTGAGGTATTTGTAAATCACAGTTCTTTAACCATTTACCGCCATCCTAACGTATTAAAACGTCATGCTTACCGCTATTAACAGCAACATGACGTTTTAATACGTCGCGCATTCCCGCCGCTGCTACCGCCGTGTGTCCGCCGCTACCGCCGCCATTACCGTCGGGATCCCGTGCTGGGCGATTGGGGAAGAGGACTGAACAGTCCTCTACCCAATCGCAGTGCCTGGAGTGAATGGACGTGACCGCGAACAGCGGCTACGTCCATTCACATAAACAGGAAATGTAACAGTTTAATAAAGTGTGTAAAAAAAAAAAAAAAAAAAAAGTGAACACGTCCTATGAGTGTTCACCAGCGCCATCTTGTGGCCAAAAAGTATATTACACCTACAAAACACATACATTTTCAAGTATTTACACATCATTAATAAAATTACACTTCCAACCCTCCCCCCCAAAAAAAACACTTGTAAAAAAAAAAAATCAGCTTAAAAAAATAAATAAATAGTTGCCTTAGGGACTCAGCTTTTTTTATTCTATATTTTATGGGGGAAAATTAATTTTAATTTATTACATAGGGGCTTGTAATTATGGCCAGAACAAACAGAAAAATAACCACTTATATTTCAAAATAATATACTGTCGCCATACATTGTGGTAGGGACATAATCTAAACGGTTTAATTATCGGGACCACTGGGCAAATAAAACGTGTTTGTTTTATCCACAGGAGAATGTTTAATTTTAAAACTATAAAGGCTGAACACTGAGAAATAATGATTTTTTTTCTTTTTTTTTCTGTTTTTCTCATTAAAATGCATTTAGAATAAAAAAATTCTTAGCAAAATGTACTATCCACAGAAAGCCTAATTGGTGGCGAAAAAAACGAGGTATAGATCATTTTCTTGTGATAAGTAGTAATAAAGTTATTAGGGAATAAAAGGGAGGAGCGCTGACAACTGAAAATTGCTCTGGTCCGTTAGGATAAAAACCCTTGGGGGTGAACTGGTTAATTGATAAGGAGAAAAGTGAGGGTGGGGGGTTAGAAGTGCGTCCTATTAACTATGTGGTTTTTTTTCAAACAAAACTTATATATACTTATATATACTGTTATACCTACCAGGTGTCTGACTTCTGTGTGTAGCCCTGCCCCCCTAAAGGAGGAGGTTATAGGTGCTTCTCTATGAATAATCAGAGACGTGTCTGTGACCTCTTGTTTTACACCTGAAGAGTATTATAAAGTTTATTCGAATCGCTCGACCCCCACAAAGCAATGTAAAATCACTTTGAAATGTGTGTATTCTTTAGCATTGAGCGCTAACTCACTCAAAATGCTACATGTCCTGCAATTGCGATTACCCCTAATCACAATCGCACTAGTGGGTTCCCCACCACACAGTTTCTTTGGAAAAGCAGTTTTGGGACTCGCCGGCAATTGTTGACAATCCCAAAATGCTGCCAAAATCGCCCTAGTGGGTTCTAGCCCTTAGGGTAGGAAGCCACTAAAGCATTTTTTTTTTATAGTGTTAAGGGATCGCTTTAAATCACTAGTGATTTCCTTTAACGCTTTGCCAATGTAAGTGAATGGGACTGATTCCACTGGAGCAATTCCGATTAGGCAAATCGCAGTCGCAGGACATGCAGCATTTTGGCAGTGTTTCCATTCTAAAGTATTGTATAGGAGCAGGGAAACCGCTTCCAAAATCGATTGCATTGCGAAAGCGCTTTGTAGTGGGTCCAAGGCCTTACCAAGCTCTTGAATTGATAAGGAGAGGTGATTTGTAAAAGTAAGTGTTACTGTCATTCATTATGTATATCTTATGAAACTGTGTCAGAGTGAGGAACTCTTCAATTCAATTCTCAGGGTACATGTTTTTTTCACCCCCATTTATTCTAACACTCCTCAAATTGTGACTCCATACTAGCTTATAAAGCAAAGGACAGGACGGGTTACTTGAAATTATAAGGAATCATTTTGCCAAGCAAAGGATGAGCAGCAAAACATTTCCAGACTGCAGATTGTGTTAGTTTGTTGCAAATTCTCCTGATTATTACCAAACAGTATATTTATACAGGGGCCCGATAGCAGCTGCTATGGCTGCTGTGGTGATCCCTATGCCACTCCATTGAGAGGTACATTGCCTGCAGTTCAAGTGATGCTCGATAGATTTCTAAAGAAATATATTGAGATTGAGTGTTGAGCGTGTTGCAGGAATCAATTCATTTTTTTTTTTTTCAATCAAAGGAATCGCTTGGCATGTGAGGCCTTAAAGCAAAACTGAAGCGAAAATAAACTTATGAGATAATGTGTAGTAAGAAATAGAAAATTAGTAGCAAAGAAAATAGTCATATGGACCGTTTTTGGGGCGATTTTGCGGTAATGGGAGGTATAGGAAAAGCGCAAAGGGCTAGAAAAAGCGATTTTGTGGGCGTTTTTTTCCCTGTAAATTCATATGTAAAGTGTTTCCGAGATTTCAGGTCCTTTTCCCTTTAAAAATAAGGACTGGACACTTAGAAATCGCAAAACGCCCAAAAAAGCACTTATAAAAATGCTTACCAAAACACCCAACGCACAGAAATCGCCAGGAATCGCAAAAAAAAAGCGTAAAAAAATGCCCAACGTGAACACTAACGTGATTGGAACGTAATGTGAACAAGGCCTCACAGACAGCTGCAGATAATTTTTATTGTGTGTTTTGTGTGTGGTTTGTAAATTGCAAATATGACAAATAAAATATGACAAAATAAAATAAAAAATAAATAAAGCTGTATTACTGACTTTTCTTTGCTACTAATGTTCAATTAATTATCCATACTACGAGGTACAGACTAACCAGCAATCTCATGGTGAACCAGAAATCGTTGGAGTGTGTATGAGCTTGCTGGTTAGTCTGTACCTCTCGGTGTTACAAGCCCTACTTCATAGAGCCAAATGAATCCATGCCATGCACTGATGAGGATCAAACAACCCGAAACAGTCTGTATGCATGTTTGATTATTCTGGCTCTGTACAAATTAACAAGCTGACACATCATTGCATTTCAGCGGTTCTGGAGGTGTGTTTAGCTTCTAAGGGTACAATGGTTAATTTGCATATATCCAGCAGTGATGCACTGGGAGACATCTCAAGCTCACTCCAACCTGAATTATCACAAATTCTTTCTGTTTTAAGAAAGCAAACTGTTGTTATCCATACTACACATACATTTCATGATATCATGTTTATTGACCTGTGTACACCTAGCATAAGAGATGTTTACCTCTTTTCTCACTAGATTCGCTATTGTATGTTCTGCAACAATAAGGGGGCAGCAGGAGGAAGTATAGTTTAAATTTAAAATGACTGTAAAATCCAGAATTTTGCTTTAATATGAGCATCAATCATGCAGGAACTCATACTTAAAGGACATCCGAGGTGACATGTGACATGATGAGATAGACATGTGTATGTACAGTGCCAAGCATGCAAATAACTATGTTGTGTTTCTTTTTTTTCTTTCTCTGTCTAAAAGAGTTAAAAATCAGGTATGCAAGTGACAGTTTCTGTCTGGATCGGACCGTAGCGTAACCTTCAGTGATAAGGAATTGCAGCAATAAAACACTTTCCTGGCAGTAAATGGCTTCCGAGAGCAGAAAAGAGATATAAAGGGTCAATAGTTCACAGGTTTTAGCTCTGGCATGCTTCAATGAATGTGCCATTGAGAAGAGGTCATAAGACAATGAAAACTTAAAAAGTAGATTTAAATATAAAAATAAAACAGTATAACTAAAAAAGTCATTTCTAGAAGAAGGAGGATAGATACAAGTGTTTACCACCTTAGTTTATTTTCACCTCGGATGTCTTTTAAGGTGGGGCAGTAAATCACAGCTAAGGGTAATTGGTGGGATCTTTATGTCCTCACAGGGATAAATCAGTTTTTGCTTTTATATCCTACATGAAAAAAAATATGAGAAGAGTTTGATTGGCACGGCCTGAAATCCCTTCAAACATGTACTCCATTGAAATTTGCTTTCTAATTGGCTGCTCCTGAACTCTACTCCTTGCAATATGATTTAATAAGCCAGTTCAAAGTCAGAGTCATCTCCTTGTGGGATGTTTTACAGCATATATTTAATGCAGTGAAGTTATAGCTGCTGGCTAGCTTCACATACTTGGCGTGATGCCAGAATTGTAATACATAACCAATATGTCACACTTCCAGACCCAGTGCGAAAATAGCTCATCCTAACTGTCTTCCTGAAATCGTCTTGGCTTTCCGTCTAATGTAACGTACTGCATGATGCAAGACACAGACACAGTATATATCTATAGGAATGCTCGCCATGTATGAATCAAAACTGAAATGAACTACATTTTTATCTAAGGCGACAGCAATAAACAGAAGATATTGAAATAAGTACTTCATTATTGGACTAGTGTGGTTTGCATTCTTGAAACAGAAGGCATTTGCAATAATTCAGTTTTAAGTGAACATCTGTAGTTACCCACAATGCACCACTACTGAGCCAGGCTTACATCATGAACCGCTGCTGTATAGCAAGCCTATAGCCACACCAACCCCACATGCAGACAGCCTGTTTCGGACTTTTGGTCCTCCTCAGTGCATGGTAGGGATCGATATGGCTTTATGGCAGGGCTGCCCGCCGCTGGCCAAAAGGGAAGCAGGGAAGGAGAGAGGCGGCGCCGCCGCAACATCATGGCTGGGGGCGGGCTGGGCACATTACAAACGCCCACATTGCCCGCCACCCCTTTGCCCGCCAGAGCGCTCGCGGACCCTCAGCCACATATAACTAGCTAACCTATACTGAAGGCACCTATACCTAACTACCTTTACAGGGGGGAGCTGCGTGCCGCTGATTGGCTGAGGCACCCTGAGTGTAAGTGTGGCTGGCTGACCAATCACAATGCGCCATTTACGGAGCTCGATTACATACTCTGTTTTAAGTATGAAGTATGCGGAGGAAAATCTTTCCACTACTATGTGTGCACCTAGCACGAAACTGTGTGTTAGCATATGCTTTATGGGTTATGTAGCGACAATAAGAAGGGGAGAATTTCTGTCATATGGAGCCCTATACATCTGCAATGCCATTGGTGGCTTTAATAACAGACACGGCTGAGCACCAATGGAGCGCTGGCCCCTAAGGTGGGAGTAAACAAGGGGAGGTCTCATGGGGAGTGGGAGGTAGTTCCACCCCATAGGGAAGTATAAAAGGTGAAGTATACTGCCATTTCGTTTGGCTGCTACTGTGTTATGAGCTTATAGGCTATATCTTATACTTGTTTTTAGAATGTAATCTTGCACCTTATCACTAATAGCACTGTTTTTGCACTTTTCCCTTAAAAAAGCTTCGCCTAGAAGTGAAAGATGTCGGGTTGTTTGCTGGGGGTTGTGTAATTTTATATTTATCTATATTGCAATAGGTCCTGGGATGGCATTATGCTATCTCTTTATTGACTGACAGAGTAGGCCCTGCAATATATGCAAGTGTTATAAGATATCTTCATAGCCAGATTTTACTAGCAATTTAATAAAAGTTAAGTTTTATCATAGAGGGATATTTCTGTGTTGTTTTATTTGAAATGTTGGTAGATCTCATGGCCTCGGCGAATTTTAAAGTAGCTCGCAAGCCGAAAAAGTGTGGGCACCCCTGCTTTATGGGATAGAGCTTGGACTAGTAAAAGCAGAGTAACCAAGTAGTTCAGGGTGACCCAAAACCACAGGGAAAGTATAGGGGACTAAAGGAGGTTGAAAAGCCCTCCTACTAAAAAGCAATGCTTAGTGTGGTTTGCCTTCTTAAAACAGAAGGTATTTGCGATAATTCAGCTTTAAGTGAACATGTGTGGTTATCCACAATGCACCGCTACTGAATATGCAAATGATCTCTTTATGCCAGGCTTGCATCCAGAACCGCTGGTGTATAACAAGCCTATAGCTTTAGATTTTACAGAGCCACACCAACCCCACATGCAGACAGCCTGTTTAGGACTTTTGCTCCTCCTCAGTGCATGGCAGGGATTAATATGGCTCTATGGGAAAGGGCTTGGAACAGTACAACATTATTGGACGAGTAATACATGCATGACATTTTACCAATGCTGCTCTGTTCCGACCCTGCCTTTTTGTAGTGATGACAAAGCTTAGGAGAATTCATGGAGAAGCACGTCATCAGTTTGATCAGCTGATAGATTTGTAAGGTTCTGATTTGCTGTGATGACTTCCTGGTTTAACACATGATCATGATCAGCAAATTAGAGCCTCACAATTCAATCAGCTGATAAAACTGATCACATGCTTCTCCATGAGTTCTCCTAAGTATTGCCATCCTTACTTATTTGTTGTGATTACCACTATTCATATCACCTTAAAGTGATTGTTGCCAGCATAATACCAATAAAGAGCTAATGCAGTGACTGGAGGAGGGCCCCGCCGTGTTGGCCCTTGGTCTAGACAGAGGATGTGGTGCAGTCACAACCTCTGCATCCCCAATTGCTACGCCACTGAGTCCATGAATGACTCAACATTTGTGCATTGCTGGCCACTTATGCAAAAATGTGAAACATCGATAATTTTACTGCGAAAGCGCAGAAAAACGATATTTTTACCATGAAAATTCGCAAAAAGCACAAAGTACAGTACTACAAAACTTATTTTCGATGGCATTTTCACTGGAAAAACGAATTTAACATGATTTTTCGCAAAAAGCAATGAGAAAAGAATATTGGCATTTTCACTCATCATTGACTTATATAGCACTACTGAAATAAGAGGAATGTCGAGGCTGACATATTTATTTCCTTAAAAACAACGCAAATTGCCTGGCTGTCCTGCTGACCATCTGCCTGTAATACTTTTAGCCTTAGGCCCTGAACAAGGTGTGCTGCCTGAAGTCTGACTGGATTAGCCACATGCATGTTTCAGGTGTGTGATGCAGCCAAAAACATCTGTAATACTGCTAGGCAACTGGTGCTGTTTAAAAGGAAACAAATATGGCAGCCTCCATATTCCTCTTCTCTTCAGGTTCCCTTTAATGGCAAAAAACAAAACAAAAAACCATACAACACTGATCTATGCTTATGGCAGTAGGATTCAAATATCCGAGGTGGAAGCTCCCTTTGAATCCTATCTTGCTCACTGATACACAATTGAAAATGTAGTTAGTGGTAGCCTGCCAAACAGTGTAGCGTTCTCTATAATTCACACAGTGCCCAAAATGATGCCAGTCTTCTTAGTCACAGTGGGTAAAAAATGTGGCATTTGTTTTTTTTGGCCAAGTGTCCATAACAAAATACATTCTGCATTGCCAACCTTGTTTGCCTGCCACTGCGCAGGAACAGCAGGATCGTATCTACTCATGTGTGACCGATAAGCGACTAATTAAAAAAGGCTGCTGTTTGGAAGATAGTTTTCAGCTCTAAACTGCTGAATAATTCATGTGTAACAAGTTTTTGTTAAAAGTTTGCTCTGTCAGTACTAACAAAATTATTTTGAGAATTCTTGTTATTAAATTGATCTGCCCATGTCAGATTGAAACCAGCTATGAAAATATTTCAAGTACCAATTTTTCTTCAGCCGGTAAAGCAGTTTTCTTTTTTGAGTACGTACTGCCCAGTAGTGATGGCCAAGTAGATGCAAATAACTTCGAGTTGATGCAAATGGACGCAGCTTGAAAATGGACCAAACAAATCCTGAGGTAAAATTTGATTGGTTCATTTTCAAGTTGCAAACATTTACATACATTTGCATCAACTCAAAGTTATTTGCATCTTCTTGACCATCACTACTGCACAGTAAGTACTATCTTCCTGTGTAAGTAATTATCCGTATAGCGCAGGGGTGTCAAACTTAAATACAAAGAGGGCCAAAATTGTGCACTGGGACCAAGTCGAGGGCCAACCTCAATGTCTACTGGCCACCTTCCTCCCTTATAAAGATCTCAGGTGTCTAATGCCCCCCCCCCCCCCCATATACAGTTCCCTGGTGTCTAGTGCTTTCCCTCTACCTCCCCCATATGACTTCCCTGGTGTTCTAGGGCTTTACCGCCAATATAGCCTCCCTGGTGGTCTAGAGTGGGCCAAACTTAATGCAAAGTGGGAAAAGAACTTGAGGGCTAAATTTAATGGCTCAGAGGGCCAGATTTGGCCCGCGGGCCGGAGGTTGACATATATGTTATAGAGCAAGAAGCACTGTTTCTCTTGCACATCTCGGGTAGTCAGTTGTGCACATCTCGGGTAGTCATTTGGTTGCAATCAATTTACTTATCTGAAAAGTTCTGTTAGGCCTTGTTCACATTATAAATCGCCAGCGCTATCGCGAGCGTTTAGCGATTTTTAGAGCCCTTTTCAAAGCGATTTGCCCTGCGCTTTGCGCTTAGAAAAGCGCTTCTGTAAGGGCTTTTGCTGAGCGATTAAGATTTTCACTTTCTGACGTCAGTAAATGTATTTGTTCTTAAACGTTAGTGACAAAAAGTGACTTAAAAATTAATCACAAAAAGCAATCACGTTTAGTGATTGCAAATGCTAGTGGAAAAGGGCCCTTAAGTCAGCTAATAACACAGGTTATACAAACATTGCAGCTTTTCCATGTATACAGTGAGTTACACTATTTAGGTAAAACATGTCTACATAATTTAAATGGCAGTAAACGTTACCTGTGCTGCCTGTGCACATAAGATGTATTGGTTTCTCACGAATATACCCTTTTGTAGCTAAACGTCATGCAGGCTAATGGAGAGATTTTTTTTGCAGCCTTGCACCTGCACCAAACCCAAGTAGCTATGGAAGATCAGACCTGAATCAACGTCCTTTCATAAACCCATTCATTCGCTTAGCAGTGCCCAGCATTTTGTGAATTGTACATCTCCACTCTTCTCAATAAATATATTTAAAATACCTGGGTGGCTGAATCCTGTAGTTTAATTTCCTTTTGAGATGACAGTTCAGTTCTGCCTCTAGCCCATCAGACAGGAGCATGGAGGAAACACCAGTCTCTCCTTGTGAACTTAGATAACGGCATTTGTGATTGAAGACAGGTTAAACGCAGAGGCTCTGCGGCAGAGCTCCGGTGTCTGGAATGAGGATGAGGTGAGCCCTTCCCTGCCCTCTGCCACCTAGGGGCGTAGCTAGGGGGGGTCGGGGTAGGACAAGTGCCCCCGGGCGCCGGGTCCCCAAGGGCACCCAGCTGAGCTGCTTTTTTTTTTTTTTGTTTCTTTTGGGGAGGGGAGCAGCACAGAGAAGAGGGAGAGCTTTGCGGACGGTGGTGAAGGGGGCCATCTCCCCCCCCCCCTTCCCTCACCTTAGGGTGCTCTCCCTCCCTCGCTGTCCCCTCCATTATTGTCCGGGTGGCTGGCACCGGCGGGCGGAACTCACCTCCGTCTCGCTCCGGCGCCGGAAGTTCGGGTGACGCAGCCGCTGCTCTGGACTGGACCAGACCGAGTAGCGGCAAATCCATCCGGCGCTGCGACGAGACGGAGGTAAGTTCCGCCCGCCGCTGCCAGCCACCCGGACATTAATGGAGGGGACAGCGAGGGAGGGAGAGCACCCTAAGGTGAGTGAAGGGGGGGGGGGGAGATGGCCCCCTTCTCCACCGTCCGCACAGCTCTCCTCTTCTCTGCGCTGCTCCCCTCCTGCTGGGGGGGGGGGGGGGACCTGGCTACCTACTCTGGGGACATGTAACCCTGACTACATATACTGGGCACATAAACCCCTGGCTACATATACTGGGCACATATACACCAGGCTGCATATACTGGGCACATATTCCCCTGACTATATATACTGGGCACATATTATACCCCTGGCTACATATACTGGGCACATATACCCCTGGCTACATATACTGGACGCATATTATACCCCTGGCTACATATACTGGGCGCATATTATACCCCTGGCTACATATACTGGGCATATATACCCCTGGCTACATATACTGGGCACATATACCCCTGACTATATATACTGGGCACATATTATACCCCCGGCTACATATACTGGGCACATATACCTCTGGCCAGAGCAGGGACAAGGTCCTCCAGCACCCAAGGCTGAGACAGCAAAGTGCGCACCTCCATCCCTCCCACCCCAGCCGTCACACAATGATTGCTATTAGACTAAGCGGGCCACAGGGCCCACAACCTCCCCAACACCTTAATATCTAGTTATCTAGCTTGCAGTCACTGCTATGTATCCCATTTTCTTATTTCTTTCTGCTTCATACACAATTAGGAATGACAACTGAATGAATTGTGCGCCCCCTCCTAAACTGCGCCCTGAAGCTGGAGCCTCTCCAGCCTATGCCTCGGCCCGGCCCTGCCTCTGGCTACATATACTGGGGACATATACCCCTGGCTACATATACTGGGCATATATACCCCTGGCTACCTGTTCTGTGGACATCTATACCACTGGCTACCTGTTCTGGGGACATCTATACCGCTGGCCACCTATTCTGGGGACATCTACACTGCTGGCCACCTATTCTGGGGACACCTATAGACCTGGGTCTACCTATTTTTGGGGAACCACTGCTGTCAGGTTGAGTGTATTTTGGGGAACTGCTGCCAGGTGAGAGGTGTCTACCATATTAAGGGGGCATTCTGCCTATTTATGTGAAATGCTGTCTATTTATGTGCCTCATGACTGCTGAATTTGTCTTGTTGGGGGCCTCATGGTTACTGAATTTGTCTTGTTGGGGGCCTCATGATTTGTTGGGGGCCTCAAGATCGCTGAATTTGCCTTGTTGGGGGCCTCATGATTGCTAAATTTGTCTTGTTGGGGGCCTCATGATTGCTGAGTTGGTCATGTTGAGGGCCTCATATTTGCTCATGATTGCTGAATTTGTCTTGATGGGGGGGCTCATGATTGCTGAATTTGTCTTGGAACATGCTGGAAGGTACATACTGAGGGAGGGTGGGTGAGCGTGAGCCTGCTAACCTCCATGTACATTTGGCTCCACCCATAACCACGCCCATGTTTATTATGTGGCGCAGCCTTCACCTTAGGGGGCGCATTGATAGTCTTTGTCCCCGGGGGCTGAAAGCCCTAGCTACGCCTCTGCTGCCACCACTGTGCTAAAACTGCAGGAGGAGCGCAGAACGAGGGGGCGGGCACAGGTGAGGGAGTGGGGAGTTGGGCCCCCTCTCCACCGCTGTGTGCTAGCAAGCTCTTCCTTCCAGGCTACCTATACGGGGGATACCTGTACCTAACTATCTATACTGGGGACACCTGTAACTTGCTACACATACTATGTGGGGACACCTATAGTTAACTACCTATACCAAGGACACCTATAGCTAAATACCTATACTGGGGGGGACACCTATAACTTGTTATCCTTACTGGGGACAGGACACCTATAGCTAACTACCTATATCGGGGACCCCTATCGCTAACTACCTATACTGGGTACACCTGTAACTTGCTACCTATACTGGGGACACCTATAACTTGCTAGCTATACTGGGGACACCTATAGCTAACTAACTATACTGGGGACACCTATAGCTAACTACCTATACTGGAGACACTTATAACTTGCTACCAATACTGTGGACACCTATAGCTAATTACCTATACTTGGGACACCTATAACTTGCTACCTATACTTGGGGTGCCTATAGCTAACTACCTATAATGGGGACACCTATAACTTGCTACCTATATTGGGACCATCTATATCTAACTACCTATACTGTGGACACCTATAGCTGGCTACCTATACTAGGGGCTACTATACTCGGGCTCTGGGCCCTTCGTATGACACTTGCCTCAGGCCCTGCATGCTCTAAGGCCGCTCAGTATTGCAGGCAGTAGCACCCAGCAAAGCACCCAGCCCTCCCCAGCCAGCCCTGGCTACCTAATACTGATATATACGGACACATGGCTACTTAATTCCGTTTTCTGGGGAACATGGCTACTTAATTTATGTATACTGGGCCCATTTGACTACTAAATTATTTTATTTGGATGCTCCTGGCTATTTATTTTGTTCATTGTAAGGCACCTGCTACTTAATTATTTTATCTGGAGGTATGTGACTACTTAATATTTTTATTTAGCGGCATTTGAATACTTGATGAATTAGCATGAGGCATGTAACTACTTGATTATTTTATCTAAAGTTTATTTGGTCAGACCCACTCTCTGTGAATAGCACCACCGCTACTTATTTTGTGTATTTTTGGGTCTGCGCATGACCCATCATGACCACGCTCATGTTCCAGTGCATGGCCACTCCCATTTTTTCCTTGCGGCGTGCGCTGCATGTAGCCATTTCTCTGTTATGGACTGTCCTCAGAAGAGCTCACAATCTATTCCCTACCATAGTCTAACGTCCTACCAAATTATGTATTTATATAGCACTGTCATCTGCGCAAAATTTCTCAAAAAAAACAAAACAACATGCGTATTTGAGCCAAAAAAGGAGGGGGGTGTTGGGAAGGTGGGTCCCAGGCTGAAACTTTCCTGGTGGGCCCTTAGTGTTCCAGTCCAACCCTGTGTAGGGGGGTTGGGCCAGGGCTTCTGCTTATGTAGGTGGGCCCAGTAGAACAGCACACTCTTCTGTATCTCAAGTTATAATGAGAATCTACCCAGTTCAGCTCAGCAGCTAATGTTTGATGTACTCCGATGGACATGGAGGAGATGCAGAATTCCAGGTGGAATATTTATGTTGGGCTAGATCCCAATTTTGATTGATCTGGGTAGGTGATGGGGCCCCACACTTCACTTCCGTAGATTAGGATTGGGGTGATGACACTGTCAAAGACCTTTAGCCAGACCTTTACTTGTGGTTTAAGGTGGTACAGTTCTTTCCTGATGACATGGAACATTCGGTAAGCTTTGGCTTTTAGGGCCTCTATGGCTGACTTAAGACTTCCAGAATTGGTTGATTTCCAGACCAAGATATGTTTATTTGTCAGTTCTGCTGATTTCACAGTCATTGAGTGTAAAGGGTGGGCTCTGGGCTAGCCTTTCTTTCTTCTGCAACACCATGGTTTTGGTTTTCTTTAGATTATTGGAGAGTGCCCATGTTGTGCTGAATTTCTCCAGGATTTTCAAGCTGTCTTGTAGATTGCTCCCTGTTGGTGATAGCAATAAGAAGTCAACTGCATACAGTGTTGGATAGGAAAAGCATGAAGAAAGAAAATTGAAACCCTCACAAAGGCAGGCTGCAAGGGGGCAACCAACCACAAGAAGCAGGTGGAGACAATGAACCCGGCTCCGCTTGGTTTGGTCCAGTGACAGTGAACCTCTGTGGTAAGGACCACAGGTGTTCTGTCTCAACCCCTACAACAGGAGACATTGGGGGGTAAATAAGCACAGTTAAAGAGGTGTCCTGGTATGTATAAAATTGATTAAAATCAGTTTAAAATCGAAAAAGGTGAGGTGGCTTACTTCAATATTGAGATTCTTGTATGAACAAAGAATATTTTTTAGCATGGACAATGCGTTTCGCAGGTCTCAGCCTGCTTCCTCAGGCCAATCACAGTGCCACTTAGAAGAAAAAACAATAGCAAAGGGAGCGAACTAGGAGTGAACTGATTTCATCTGCAAACAGTAGGTTATCTTCATTGTTGTGTCATGCAGGCCAGGGTGAGTCCTGGTGCAGGTGAAGCCTCTATGGCAGAGGCCAATTTATTGATGTGTATGTCGAAAAGAGTTGGGTGAAATGTGTTCTTTTCCCATTCACTTTCGCACTTCACCTATTCCCAGTGTATGAGCTCTGTATGACATTGTATGTTTTCCCTCCTATTCCACTCTCCAGGAGTCTCAGGAACAAAATTAGTGCCACACCGAGTCAAAGGCCTTTTTAAAGTCCACAAAGTAGGCAAATATTTTTCCTTTCCTTAGTCTGTGTACATGGTGCTTGATAAGGGTTTGCAGGGTGTAGATGTGGTCGGTGGTGCGATGGTTTGGCACAAATTCTGCTTGGTTTTTACTGAGAAGAACATTGTGTGAGAAAGGTGAGGATTCTCTTATTCAGGATGCTGTTGAACAGTTTTCCCAATCTGCTGCTCACACAGATGCCTCTGCAGTTGGCTGGGTCATAGCGATTTTCACTTTTGTAAATGGGAGTTAAACGTTATACGTTTTATCTCTTCATGGCCAGCTCTGCAGCTATAGCTCAGTCTATGATAACAAAAATCTGCTGAGCTGCAATGTTGGCCATCAAAAATGTGAATCTTGCAAATGGAAGAGTTCGGGTGTGAGAGCTGCTTTGCAGCTAGGACATCCAACTGTGCTGCCATGTCCATGCTTACTGGAGGTATCTATTACTCACATGGCTGACTCTTACAAAGGGAATTTATCTGGAATGTGTGCATCAAATGTGAAAATTTTGTGAGATGGTATATTCCTCTATTCAGATTTGCTAAGAATGATGGGGTGATACAGTGTCAACTTGAATTAATCCAAAACAGCACGAATACCAGATGGATTTGAACATAAGTAAACTCCTCCTACATTTTCTTCTACTGCATACATGCTTATTTTATGTAGTTTTTTTTTTATTAATACCTCAGCACAATTTCTCCTTTTTTCATTAAAACAATCTTTATTAATCATTATTCTAAAACTCTGAATGTACTAAGTAGAAATAAAGGAACTCTATAACAAGCGTGCAGCCAATCTAGTCAGACTTTAGTCAGAGCACCTTATCTGCATGCTTGTTCAGGGTCTATAGCTAAAAGTATTAGATGCACAGGATCAGCAGGGCAGCCAGGCAATTTACAATGTTTAATAGGAATTAAATATTTCAGCCTCCATATCCCTCTCACTTCAGGTGTGCTTTAATGCAGCGTACTCACTTGCGATAATGATCGTTCGTAACACCTAATTAACGATTGCTCGTCCGACAATTGTGTAAAGTTCTTTCCATCGCGATCAGAAGCGATTGTTAAGGTGAGCGAGAAAAGTGCAATCATTGCACGAGCAAATTTTCCAAAACGTTGGAACGTATTGCGCGATCATCGCTGTAAAAGAAAGGTGTGTACAGCAATTGCGCGAGAACGATCGTTACTGAAAGCAGTGCGCAACTGCGCATATAGATGTAACCTACGTATTTCCTGTGGTGTGTGTTTCGTAACGATCGTTCTTTGAAAATGTAAGAAAAAATACACAATCAATCTTGCAGTGAATATAAATGTTTTTTACAACATTATTTGTTAAACAGCATGCAATCCACTTACATAGGTATGTATGTATATGTATATATATATGTATATATGTATATATATATATATATATATATATATATATATATATATATATATATATATATATATATATATATACTTAAATGTACACACTCTTCTTTTGATCCGCTTTGCTGCGTAACGATAGTTTTTTAATGGCCAAAGATCGTCACTGTGTGTACGTTCGTCATGCGACGATCGCTAGCACGTCATATCCGTGTGCGCACGCACCTATTCTTTAGTGATCGTTCGTTTCATCGATAACAATTGCTGCACTAAGTTCTCTGTTACTAATTTGCATTTATTCCTTTCCTCGTGCAACTATCGTTCGTCGCAGAACTATCGTTCGTAGTAAACGATCATTATCGCAGGTGTGTACGTAGCATTAGTCTCAGACATGCCCCAGAAGCTGAACCGAGGATGATTATGTCACCATCCCACCCATCCCTCATCCCTTCCTTATAGATACAATGCTTGAGATGTTCACATGAAGGGCTTGTTTACACTAAGGGTGCTTTTGGCTTTTTTAAAAGCGCCAGCGATTTTCAAAATCACCCTAAAAGCGCCTATGCAGTGATTCCCTATGAGAGTGTTCACATATGAGCGGTTTGATTCCGATCCGCTCACTAAAGCGCTGCCTGTAACATTTTTGGTGCATTTGCCTCAATGGAAGGTATAGGGAAATCACAAAGCGCTTGAAAAAGCGCTTTGTGTAACTATTTCTCCAGCACTTTTAAGAATAAATACATTGTATTTATTCTTTTCCGGGTCAAAGAGTTCACTTCCTGACTTGCGTTAGGAAGTTAAAAAACAAATCGCTCTGCAAAAGCGCTTAGACAAGCGCTTTACAATAAATCGCAATGTGCAGGTAAGCGCCGGGAGGTGCTAAAAATAATCACACACAAAATCGCAAAACGCTGGCATCAGCGATTGCGATTTTAGATGTGAACAAGGCCTTATAGCATTTTTATTTTAGTGGAGTAGATTTTCAATACAAATTTGTATATCATACATCTTAAACTTGGGATTTAGCTTGTATAAATAATACAATTTATGAAATCTCAATGTTATTGTTGTCAAATTTCAGTTTTCCGGATTTTTGTATTTATATACTTTCATCAGTCTGGCTGGCTTGTGTACTTGAGATGTAGTTTTATTAGCACAAGGTTACACTGCCAATACTGTGCAATCAACAGATTGTAATTGCAGGAGCCTCAACCAAATCTAATTGTTAGTCCATGTTCTGTCCTTAGATGCAGGTGGAGACACAGGAGAGTGATTACCTAAAGTACAGACTGCTCTGAGCGTTCTCCCTGTACGCTGCGTTGAGACGCCTGTATTTATCTACCTGTCCCTTGGGTTTGTTGCGGCATTCGAGCTAAGAATACATAGTGTTCCTTTTCTCCTTTGGGCCACTGTCATCTGTGCAGTGTCAGTGTTCCTGTTGTTCAAAGCTTGCACATTTCCTCATGTCTTCCTACCAGAACTCCAGTCTCTGAGTGCCTCAGGGGCAAAGCTGCAGCCATGCCCAGGGAATTCATTCAGCCTTAAATGAAACTTTTATTTACTGGAGGGAAAAAAACGTGCCTTTAAAAAATAGTTTAAAAAGTAATGAATGTTTTGTTTAATTTACATGCTTGTGTACGCTTGCAGCTACCCAGAATGCTCTGGCTCTCAGTCTAAAAGTGATAGGCAGCGAAACATTGCAGAGTTCTTTTTCGGTTTGTTGTTTTTATGTTAACTGTCGATGAAGAGACTTTTCAACGGTTTCTGGTACTTTAAAATTTATCTCGGCGACAAGTGAAAATGTACCATCCAAAAGTTTAGCAAAATTCCCTAAACAAAGAAGAAACTGCCCTTATTATTTTAAGAAACAACACAGAGCGTCTGCATCACCTGCATAAATACTGGGTGTGCTGGGGTCAAAAAGTTAAAACTAGAGTACACACACAGAGGCCCCTTAAAGAGAACCAGAGACGAATCATCCTCATGTATTGTATTTTATTACATTTATCAGTGGGAACATGACAGTAAACACCTACCCTGCTTTTAGTTTCATTGTTATCTGCTTAATTAGTCTATTAGCAGCTGTGATAAGAATCCCCGACTGGCTCAGTCTAGGTTTGACCTGGAATCATTATAGCTGAATCACTCTTCTGTGGAGTCTTTTCAAGCCCAAGCCTGCTACCTCCTGGCTTAGATTTCCTGCTTTGCATACTGAGAGCTGTGATGACATTGGAGGGGCTGCTGCTGCTGAGAGAGAAGCTCTGAAACAGACAAGTGTGGCTGAAATATGATCCCTGTGTGCTCTGTGTGCACTAGATAATGATGATGACTGCAGTTTTTCCTATGAGAGACACTTCCTACAGGCAGCTGCACATCATACCAAAATGAAAGCACACAGATGAAAGGCTGCAGCAGCCTTTCTCATATAGCCTAGATCGCAGCCTAGTCTCATATAGCCTAGACAGCACATCCAGAACAACTCATAACCCGGAAGCAGAAGGGAGATGAGCCGACGGCCATATTTGATTTTTCCTGGAGCAATAATGGATAAAAAACACTAAAAAAGGCACACCAGAGCGGCAAAATTATCAGGTAGAGCATTTATTCTTTACAAGCTATTGACTGATATGTTTATTTTGTGTGAAACGTTCATCTCTGGTTCCCTTTAACCACCTTGCCGGTTATCCCGAGCTCAGCTCAGGGTAACCTGCGCAGGAGGATTTCTCAGGCCCCGCTGGGCCGATTTGCATAATTTTTTTTTGTTACAAGCAGCTAGCACTTTGCTAGCTGCTTGTAACATTCGATCACCGCCGCTCGTTGCCGATCCACCGCTACCCGCCGCGCCGAGCCGCCCCCCCCCTGCCCCAGACCCCTGCGCAGCCTGGCCAATCAGTGCCAGGCAGCGCTGAGGGGCGGATCGGGATTCCCTGTGACGTCCCGACGTCCATGACGTTGGTGACGTCATCCCGCCCGGTCGCCATGGCGACCGGGGAAGCCCAGCAGGAAATCCCGTTCTGAACGGGATTTCCTGCTTACTCTGATCACCGAAGTCGATCGGAGTGGGTGGGGGGATGCCGCCGCTCAGCGGCTATCATGTAGCGAGCCCTCGGCTCGCTACATGATTTGACAATTTTTTTTTTTTAAAAAGTGCTGCGCTGCCTCCTTGCCGGGGAGAATTAGACCGGCAAGGAGGTTAAGTAAAGCACCACACAGATAATTTAAAAAAGAATCAATACAAAATCTTTATTAACAATGTCAACATGTAATGTAAAATAGATATACTCATAGCAATGCAATGGATAAAAACACTTAAACGCATATATTCATACGAGACCTTGCCCTATCATAATTCATGCCCAACATGTAATAATGATCAATCATTATCTGATATACAATCAGTAGTAGTAATTCTAGCACCACTGGGGGCTCAGTATAAAGACCTCAAGTAGATGAACACGGGTTAAATATACCTGAATAGTACAATAAGGTGCAGAAAATAGTATTGCCAATACCCAAGAAAATTCAAAAGCTATTGAACAAACATTATTAAACTACAAGTAAATTACGATCCACTGTGGATGCAATAGTGAAAATGTGCCTGTACTTATAGGAGAAGCCTATAGAAAGAAGGTACAGAGAGAGACAATGGGCTTGATTCACTAACCAGCGCTAAGTGTTAACGCCGGAGTAAAAAAGAGTTTTCCGGCGCTAAGCCGGTTAGCGTGCCTTATCTGAGGTTAGTATGCCTTATCTGAGGTTAGTGTGCCTTATCTGAGTTAGTGTGCCTTATCTGAGTTAGAGTGCCTTATCCGAGTTAGAGTGCCTTATCTGAGTTAGGGTGCCTTATCTGAGTTAGTGTGCCTTATCTGAACTTAGTGCCCCTTAAGTAGGTTTGTGCACACTAAAAGATGTAGCTTTGTGCATCTTTTAGTGTGCACAAAGCTACTAACCTCAGATAAGGCACACTAACCTCAGATAAGGTTAGCGCTGTAGTTTGTGCCCACTAAGTGATAAGGCACACTAACCGGCTTAGTGCCGGTTAGTGAATTAAGGCCCATAGTGAAAGTATACTTAGGGCCCTTTTACACTTAATCAGTTGCTCTCAGTTATAACTGAAAAAAAAACTGATTTTCAAAGTAATGCCCATGGCACCTTTCACACTGAACGCGTTTTAACTGAAATCTTTTTCACAATGCACTGCTATAATAAAAACGCGTACCAACGCACACTAACGCACACCAACTGATTAAGTGTAAATGGGCCCTAAGCCCAATAGAAAATGAGCGAAAAGGGCAGCGGCAAGGAAGAGAGAGGGTCTCCTCACAACAGATCCCACTAGTTCCGTGGGTGTCACTCTGCTTTTTCACACTCTCCTCTCCTTGAGAGGGGTGACACCCGCGGAACTAGTGGGATCTTCAAATGTTACGTTTTGGCAAACAAGACTTCTAAGTCCATTTCTAAAAATTGTGTCAAATGATCTGAAGCAGTGAGGTGAAGGAGTTTAAAGCAAGCTCTGTGGGCAGGATATGTGGGTGTTAAGGTGGGCACAACTAGGGAGGGTCTTAGTGTTAGGTACCACCAGGGAGATCTTAGGGTTAGGCACCAGCGGAGGGGTCTCAAGGTGGCCACACACCATACATTTTTTAAAAATATCTGTTCAATTTAAGAATTGCAATCAATTTTTCTGACTGATTGTAACATTTCAAAAATATGACCAATGTACCACACACGTATGTTCAACTTTGTCCCCAATTATGATAAAAATGATTGGAAAATCTGAGAAAATTGCTTGGGTGTGTATATTAATAAGTTGACAATCTAACACGCACCATACAATCTTTAGAAAGATTGAAGAAAAATATCTGGCATTCCAGTTCGATAAAAATCGAAAAGAAATGGGAAATCTGATCGGATTTTTCAGTCGAATAATAAAAAAGCTTTCGATTTTTTTCGAGAGATCCGATCATTTTTATCGAATTTCCGTAAAATCGGATCATTTTATTGTATTGTGTGTGGCCACCTTTAGGGTTAGGCGCCACCGGGGGGGGGGGGGGGGGTAAGGCACGGCACCACCATGGGGTCTTAGGGTTAGGCACCACCAGGGGGGTCTTAGGGTTAAGCACCACCAGGGAGATCTTAGGGTTAGGCACCACTAGTGGGGTCTAGGGAGGAGATATACAATAGTACAGTTCGAGATATACAATAGTACATATGACTATGAGATATATGACGGTCATTTACAGGAAATATACAAAAGTACCTGTGACAGCCAGGCACTTACAGGAGATATACAACTGAAACAAGTGCGAGAAGCATATGTTTAACCATTTAGAGCAATTGCAAGCCTGAGGTTCAGAATGGGCAGCTAGGGAATTTCGCTGTCTAAGAGAAGGACACTTGCGTTTAGCAGGAGGACTGCTTGGGGGAAGGAGGTGCTCCTGCGCCTTGTAGTTGCCCATATTTTCCCTAAAAGTTGATATTTGAATGGGCGCCTATGGGTTGACCAAACTTCAGCCAATAGCAGGCGTCCTAATTTCCTGGATCGTTATTAAACTCCACACATTAAAGACATGGAAGAAATACAATTTATGCAGCAGATTAAACGAGCTGAAAGCAAACATGGGGTCATAGTTATGGGTGATTAACTGGCATATTGAAGCAACTCACTATAGTAAAAGTGATAGATTTTTTATCAACATTGCAAGACCATTACTTTACACAGATGTTTTCCGAACCACCAGGGGAGATTCTCTGCTGGGCCAGTTCTAGTTACAATGGGACCACCGGGCAAAATTCAGCGAGGGACCCCCAACAGATACCCCCTGACCAAAAAGCGGCATTAAAGGTCCTTTGTTGCAGACAAATTTCCCCTGAGGTCCCCTGATCTGGCTGCCACTTCTCCAGATCACCCTCCAACTAATCTGTGCTCTTCGGGGCCCTGCAATGTCTTTGGCAGAGTAGCGTTTTACCTGTCCCATGCTGGCCATAAAGGAAAGGCAACCCTGTAAGAATGAAGTTGGGGAGTCCACAGACTGAGAGAGGTGTGTACCTACTCAGTGGGGACAGGTAAAACACTACTCTGCCAAAGACATTGCAGGGGCCTCAGAGAGCACAGTTGGGGGGGGGGGACCTTGGGTGCCCTTGGGCAATTTCTCTCTTTGCCTCTAAGGAAGCACCGGCCCTGCTGGCAAGTAGCGGAGGGGTTGATGAGGATCGGGGTATCCTCTGAATCATCCAGAGGCTTTCCTGTATTGGTGTTTTCTGGCTGACGGCTTGTCCCCACTGACATCATGATGCAGATGTTGATAACCCCCTAGGCCAGGCACCCGCTTGCAATTGAAAATCAAATGCTGAGAGCAATTTTGCAACTTAAAAGTTATAGGAAAGCGATTTGGTGCCCTGGTTTCCACTATTTAATTGCTCCAAAATGCTGCATGCAGGGCAATTGCGATTCCACAAATCGCTCCTGTGAGCTCACCTCCATTAACTTTTATTAGCCTAGAGATTTGGGATCACCAGCGATTCCAAAAGCGCTCTAGTGAACCATAGTCCATAGACTTCCCTAACCTGCTGTTTAGAAGCGTCCTTCCCTGTAGTTACTTTTCAGACTGGGTATCCTCTGAAGAGTCCTGTAAGCGTCCTTCAGATGATAAGTGGAGTGTGCTGTCGTCTCTCGCAGATTGCCAGTAGCTGAACAATGCCTCTCCAATTACATCTATGAATGAGTCCGAACATCAGATTAATGTCCCTGCCTGGATATACAGAATGCAGATATTAAACACTTTTACTTGTCATAAACTCAGCAGCTTTCCTTTGAACACACTCATAACCGTTCTTGCTTTCCTCCCCAGAGACTTCCACTCAGCTAGCAGGCCTGACCCATCGCTCTTGTGCTTCCCTCCACAACATTCTTTAATCCCTTAATGTGAGTGAACATCTCTCTTACAAGCTCCAATCTCTCTTTTTTTTTAATGCTGTTTATTGCTCTAATCTTTGGATCGCCTGTATGGAGCCTAAAATGACTGGAGGAAGGTGACCTTGACTGCAATCTAGATCTGAAAATCTTGAGGCTTGTTAAAGTGTTCTTTTCTAATTACAACATTAAAAGCAGGCGGGTAGCTATTAATTAAGCAATTCATTAATTACCATCTTTCAACTCGGAGATGAAGGACGCCAATAGGAATCTGTAGTGTTATAGTTTATTAAATGTAAACTCCACATAGGAGAGGTATCCTAACATGTATGAATGCTGAATGTACATGTATGGAGAACTGACACCCATTCAGACGTTTGATTACGTGTTTTTGAACAGATTTCCCCCATGTAAAACCAGGGATGGATTTCTGTAAAGGCCACAGTGGCCCAGGGCTTGGGCGGCTGCTGCCGAAAGGGGCATCTGAACATTAAAAAGGGGTTTCTCCATATGAAAGAGGCATCTGAAATGGGGAGCAACACATGCAAAGGGGAAAGTTAACCCTAAGAGAGCTGTTCATGAAAGAGAAAGGCTGCTGTACATGGATGATACACATGGAAGAGGGGCTGCACATGGAATAGGAGGGGCGCTGCTGCACAAGAAAGGGGAGCCACCATATACTTGGCGTAGGGGCACAAAAAATATAAATCCGGCCTTGTGTACAGCCAATGTCCTGCTTCTCAAATGGTAGATGTACTGGTTTTCAGTCAATTTTATTTATACATGTTTACAGGCTGATATTTTATATTGTATTAATGTTTGCATTAACGCTTTCTTTTACTGTACAAATACATGTTCCTGATGGCCTGGGCACGCTGTTTCATTGCTCTGTGCTTGCGTGGGTTGTCACTAAGCACCCTGGTGACCTCCCACATCCCAAAAACATGGCTGATTATTGTTTGTTGCAAATTCGCTTGTGTAGATTATTTTTAATTTGAAATGTAACATCACAGCCACTGCTGGTCTTTGTATCTCTCAGAAGACTACAGGTTAATTTTCTGGGGGAAAAAAACAGGGGAAAAAAAAGTGTGTAAAAATTATATACAATAGTACAGAATGTTTATTCTGCCTAGGGCCCGTTCTCACTTGGGCGATTAGTGGGTGATTCCCGCTAATCGCCGAAGTGATGGCGCTTTGTAAATACAAACTTAATGGCAGGGATCCCACTGCTGCGATTGCTGCCGATCGCATGCGGTTCGCAATTAGCTGCAATCGCAAAATGTGTTGCATATAGCATTTTGCCGCGATTCTGGAGTGATTGTGATACAGTGCTTAAAAAAAAGCTGATCTCGTCTGCTCGGGAATCGTGAGAGTGTACTGTGATTTTACTGCGCTAATCACGGTAAAATTACCCATGCCAAACGCCAGCGCTAAGTGCTAGCGCTTTGCAATTGCTAGTGTGAATGGGCCCTTAGGCTGCACACCTGTTCTCCTCAGACACTACAGCTATCACTGAAAGCACAACATGTTATCTGGAGTCTCTGGACAACTCATTCAGTGAGAGAAAAGCAGCTAGTGAGACCTGTCACATGAAAAAGCTAGTACACACAGGGTTAAAAAATGTAGGAAGAGGAATCCCCCCTTTCCATGATTTACTGGTCCGACATCAGTCCCCAACACCCATCGGTGACAAACTTTTAAAACATTTAAGGAAGAGATAAGCAGGGCGAGATATAAAGCAGTACATAAGAACACCTAGAGAAGCTATTCCCATCCTAGTTTAAAAAACATCTTTATTGATAGTTGACCTTTAAAAGGTACCCAAACTGGAAAAAAACAAAATTAGACCTTAGTAGAGGGAAGCTGTTGGATAGTACAGAGGCTTCCTCGGTCTTCCTATACCACTTTGTTCTTGCACTGGGACCCTTTGAACATATTCCACAATATTGTTGAATAGATTGCACACAGCCGCACTCACCTCTCTGTATGATCGCGGCCACACTGTGCGCAGGCCATGTTTGTACACTAAGGGGAGTGTGCAACCACAAAGAAGAGGAGGGTCCTGACAAGCAGTTGAGGGTTAATGAGGATCAGGGAAGCCTCCGGATCATTCAGAAGCTTCCCTCTATGGAGCGATGTACGATGTCTTTTTTTGTTGTTTCCGAGTTATGATTAATTTCCTGGAATAGCCTCTATTGTCAATTGTGAGTTCCATATGATGGAGGGGAGCTGCTACTGCAATAGATTAATAATTTTAATTATACTTATAATTAAAATTGTTTCTCGGAATAGCTTTACAGTTTATAAGTTATTAGCTATTATTTGCATTTGCAATTTCTTCAGGGAATTATTGTACAAGCATAATTTATATTTTATAATGAAATGAGCATGATATACTCTGGAGAATGGCAAACATTAAATACATCAGAAAGAGAGAATGTATTGCATGCTCCCATCTATAGTTCTGGCTTGCTATAAATGCACTCCACAAGGGGAAGGGCACCCTGGGTGAAGAGGGCTCCTGCAGCTTCTGCTTTCCCCCACATACCTTTCAACCCCTCCAGCTCTGTGATGTGGGAGGGAGGAGCAATATTAGTACGAAAACTTTAACCACTTTGCATTCCTGGTTTTCTACCCTTTAACCCCCTTAGCGGTTATCACGAGTCCAGCTTGGGGTTGAAAAAACAAGCTAGGAGAGGTTATCCCGAGCTGAACTCGTGGTAGCTGCCAGGAGGTCTATGCAGAGCAATGCACGCAGCAGGCATATTTACTCACCTCCCGGGGGATCCCAGTGTTGGCCACCATGCTTCTTCTTCTCCTCTGAGGCTCTGGTGAGATCGCCGTCTGTCGTCATGACCACAGCCGTCAATCTCAATATAGTGTTACAGCGCCACCCGGAGGACAGAGGGAGAACTGCAGCGCTGGATCCCAGGGAGGTGGGTGAGTGTTGGGTCTGCTGCAGATGTCTCTGCGGTGTGATTTTTTTTTCCAGGCTTTAGGGTCTAAAAAGCATGCTAAAAAATGGCACCGCTTTTAGACCCTAAAATCCGGAAAGAATCAGACCGCCAAGGGGGTTACCAGCTTCTGGAAAGTGGTATATGAAATCTATGCCTTGTTTGAGACCTATTATCCCTGCCAGCGCGTCAATTTCAATTACCGCACCACACGCTCCCGCCACTACCACTGATCGTGCCATTCTCCCGTCGCCGCAGCCCACTCGCCCAGATGTCGATATGAAAAAACAATGATAATGGTCCAACCAACACTAGTCATCCAAAAACTGGACAGCGTTGAACTAGTTTCCAAATGACTCAATAGTACAACAAAACTGCCCCAAACAACTCAATGAGTCATAATACTGTATATGAAATAGGTATCAGCATTTTATTAGACATAAATACAAACGTTTTTAATAAAATTTGGGAGAAAATGGCTGAAGATAAAAAGATCTAGCATGGTACATGAGTTAAAGGGGACATCAGCCTAAACAAACATACTGTCATTAAGTTACATTAGTTATGTTAATTAAAATAGATGGGTAATATAATCTCCTAGCTCTTTAATATAATCTCTTACCCACCCTGTTTCAAAAGAGCAGGCAAATGTTTGTGATTTCATGGGGGCAGCCATCTTTTTCATGGGGGCAGCCAGACTCTTCAGCATTTCGCAATTGAAAAAGTACCAAAAGTAGTAGAGAAAGTAAGATCAAAACTATTTTGTGTATTTTCTTGCTTGCTGGAGGTTGAAAGGCATTTAAATTGGCAATTGTGAAAATACCAACTTGGAGAAAAGTAAGGAGAAAAAGTTAATTGCATATGGGCTCATATTCACGCATATTGAGCTTTTTTGGTTCCCGTAAATGCAGATTTTTAAAAATGTTCACTGTTCCTAATTTTCACATGACACGTCCTCACAATATATTATTTGGCTCATTCCGATTAAAATGATAACACAACTTCCATATTTCATCACTAGTTGAGCATGTAGCATATCATTAGCGACAGTCTGCATTTGTAGTAACTCGATATACATTACTAGGTAACAGCATAGTGATGCATCTATACAGCGTTGGGTCCCCGAATTGCATCCGATTGCTACGGACAGCAGCTTCTACAGGTATCTGTAAATCTTAAGGCAAAGTATAGGTGACAAAGGTGATTAATTAGTTAGGTAGGGGTTAAAACTTTACCACAGGGGAAATAACACTTTATTATTTAACGTGACACTTTCAGTGCCTGACCACTGATATTGAAGCCCCTTTTTCTTCTGGCATCTGCTCTGTAGGATAATAATGTAATAACACATTAGATGGACTTTCTCTTTTATAAGAAATACAATTCATATCTAGATCCCGTCTTGCAAACATATTTGTCCAGCTTCAGGAAGAATAGCCTGCGTAATTACTGCTTACATGCACACTATAGCCCTCTGTAAACGTGCAGCCAGGTGCCAGGATACGTTTATTAATTGATCCGTATCTGTCTACTTCCCTGCCATCAGCTTGGGGAATAATGACCTTACGGTGAAAGATTAAGACACATTTCCTCCTGTATTTTCCTACATAAAGACATTTGATGAGGAAATCATTTGCATTACAGTGGATCAAATTATGTGACAGTTTCCAAATAAGCTTCTCTGCACGTACGCAAGGCCTGGGAAGCTTTCATGCTGTAATACCAGAGAAAAAAAGAGAGAAGAATATCAAACCGACTTCACCAGCCACACTAGACATTAATTCATCTCCACTGATTGATCACTTACGGTATATTAGATTGGCCAGTTATACAGTATCTCTTGGGACTATACTGGCAAGAGACAATCAGATGATTTTTCACCCAGCTGATAATTACATTGAGAAGCCTAATGATGTCTTTTTCCCCTTTAAATTCACTATAATATTAATCCAGCAATGTACTTTTTCTAAAAATAACAGAAATAGCTGTTGATATTACATTTTAATGGCTGACTGCAAAACATTTTTTTTTTTCATCTCAGAAAAATGACACTTTAACCAGTTCACCCCCAAGGGTTTTTACCCTAACGGACCAGAGCAATTTTCACCTGTCAGTGCTCTTCCCTTTTATTCCCCAATAACTTTATTGCTACTTATCACAATAAAATGATCTATACCTTGTTTTTTTCACCACCAATTAGGTGTTATTTTTGATCTTTGTTTTTTTTTGTCCGGTCCATAATTACAAGCCCCTATGTAGTAAAGTAAAAGTAATTTTCCCTCATAAAATATAGATTAAAAATGCTACTGTAAGTCCCTAAGGCAACTATGTATGCATTTTTTTAAACTGATCTTTTTTACAAGTGTTTTTTGGGGGGGAGGGGCTTTGGAAGTGTAAGTTATTAATTGTATTAATATTGTATATGTATGTCTGTGCCTGTATGTGTAATTATAGTTTTTGGCCACAAGATGGCGCTAGTGAACACTTTGCCGCTTGATTGGAAGTGTTCACTTTTAGTTTTTTTTTACATTTAACTACACTGTGATGGCTTCCTGTTTTATGAATGGACGTGGCCGCTGATCGCTGTCACGTCCATTCATTCCAAGCATGGCAATTGGGTAGAGGACTGCTCGGTCCTCTTCCCCAATCACTGAATACGGAATCCCAACAGAATGGCGGCGGGAGCGGTGCGCACATGTGCAGAGCGGCGGCAGGAACGAGCAACTTATTAAAACGTCCTGTTGCCGTTAACAGGCTCAAACAGAACGTTTTAATAAACATTTTTCCTTTGCATTTTTAAAATCGAGTGAACTACAAGATCTTTTTGAAAAATACCTAGCAATTTTGGTGATGATAAAATGTATAGGAACTTTGCTATTACCAGCTAAAGTCGGCACAAAATGACACAATTACATAATTAAAATTGCAGAATTACGTAATAAATTTGTGAAATTACGGTTTCAGATTATGTTTACATACCAAATTAATAAAGTTTTCTCCCCAAATTTGGCAATACGATTTTGCATCATAATTGTGAATTACGATGAAAAATTACAAATGCAAAATTTTAGCTCATCACTACACTTGATCACTTGATCACTGAATTATTTTAACAGCAATTTATTTAGCATTTTAAAAAATTTGTAAAATTTGTATAATTATTTTTTTGACTTATACCTACTATTCCACGCAAAATACCCAGCAATTTCGGTGACGATAGCTATTAACAGTTAAGATTGGCTCAAACATATGTGAAAATTATGCACAAATTGCGTTTCCCATAGAGACCTATGGTGGAAATGCATATGCCCCGGACACGAGCACTATAAAGAAATGGATACTAGGCTTAGCCAGTGACATATCTCAGTAGCTATAGACCCCAGTGCAAGTTCCCCTCAAACACTCTATCCATTACAACCGAGAGGAACAAAACCTGCCACAGAATGCCGCAATGTCTGGGATGGAAATAATGGATGGAAGCAGTTTTTTTCAATGATTACCAAAATTTAAAGCAGATATAGAGGTAATCATCATTGCCAGCTTAGCACCAATAAGAGTTAATACAGCATATAAAGGAGGGCTACTACACTGCGCCTAGTGACAGCAAGAGCCACCACTTGGTTAATTAAAGTGAACCTGAACTCAGAGCTTCCTCTCTGCTCTAAAAGATACACAGCAGTATAATACCCTTTAAAGAAAAAAAATGATTTGTTACAGCTGATACAAATGTGTCTACTTGCTTGCATGGAAGCAGACACATTGTTAACATCTTGTGTTTACAAATTAGCTGCTCTGCCATGGCAGAGGAGATTCCTTATCTGATACAGCTGAGAGATCAAATTACGGTGGAGTTTAGTCACAAATGAGGGGAAATTAGACAGGCTAAACTCTCTAAATACATACATATGCATTTCTCTGTGTTGTCCTTCTATCCTGTGCAAGAGTTCCGGTCTACTTTTAATATGCAATGTTCCTTGCTACCCTTTTCTGTTGAAGCTGATTGTAGGAGTGCACTAAGGGCTGGTGCACACCAAAACCCGCTAGCAGATCCGCAAAATGCTAGCAGATTTTTAAACGCTTTTTTTTCTTTTTATGAGGCGTTTTGCTAGCGTTTTGCGGATTGCTGCTGCGGTTTTCAGTATAGTAGATTTCATATATTGTTACAGTAAAGCTGTTACTGAACAGCTTCTGTAACAAAAACGCCTGCAAAACCGCTCTGAAGTGCCGTTTTTCAGAGCGGTTTGCGTTTTTCCTATACTTAACATTGAGGCAGAAACGCATCCGCAATCCAAAAAATGCCTCACCCAGGCATTTTTCGTTTCTGCAAAACGCCTGCCGCTCTGGTGTGCACCACCCCATTGAGATACATTGACCAAGCAGATCCGCAGCCGCAAGCGGATCTGAAAACGCCCAAAAAGCCGCTCGGTGTGCACCATCCCCCCGTGAATCTTTGGCAGAGTGGATTTTAGGAAGTTGTTTCTATAATCTACAGATGGTTAAAGGAATTTGCTGCAGTGTATATCAGAGAGTATTTGTGCTTTAACTAGCCTTGCTAAGTTACTTGAGATGCGTTGTATTGGAAACATTGCTCTCACTTCACCGCCCCTCTCCATATACCATCTGCGTCTGTTCCTCTGTATCCAAGGGGGAATAGCGTTCATAGAGCTTTTATTTTTCTTCAAAGCTTAGAAAGTTGTTTGGCACCCTTTTTTATCCTTAGATTTAGAACAAAATACACTTGCACACACCTCCAATACAGGACAAGAACATCCCTTGAGCATAGAGTATAGCTAATACGAGAAAAGAAACCAAAACTAATAGACTGTGGTTGTGCAACAGGAAGAGGGACAATGACTATAGCTAAAACCAGTAATCACTACAGTGCCATCTGCTGACTGGGCGCTAGTCTACTTTAGGGGACCCAGCGGGAAGCTGGAAACCTCATAGGGAAATGCCGCTAACGTGATTGGGTGGATAAAACCCTCTTGAACTGCTAGGTTTCCAATAGTTTGTAGTTAACTACGCCAACACTATTTGGCCAATTACATTGCTTTGTGGTGTAGATGGTGCTGTGATTGGACAACTGTTCCCTATGAGATTTTCTGCTGGGTTCCCTAAAGTAGACTAGCACCCTGACTGGGGCATGAGATTATTAGTGGCAAGAGTTTGGATTCCAGGGCGTCCCGTGACAATTTTGTGGAAGGGCCCCATAAATCCTTGTTTAGTTGCATGGTATGATAACATCCAGCAATAGAAGTGAAGGTGCCCATTAATGGTACAATGGATCAATCGTTTTGTCCACTTGAATGATGGGGTCATGTGATCCCTAAAGGTAAAGAACCCATAGGTGAGCATGGTATGGTTTTAGGTTGGAGGGTATCATTATATGTTAGTTGGGTTAGGTGGCAATCATTATTTAGAAAAAAACTGGAATTTGAACCAGAGGCCCCAGAAAAAAGATTTTATACATACCTGGTGCTTCTTCCAGCCCCATAGGCACGGATCGCTCCGACGCCGCCGTCCTCCGCTTCCTGTATCCGGCGGTACCGGGTCCCGTAGTTTCGGCCAGTCGGCGGCAGCACGCGGCCAAATGTCCGCATCACAGGGGCTCCCGGCATACCCTTACGCGTGCGCCTGCATACTGCACAGCCGCACGCGTAAGGGTATGAAGGCAGCCCCTGCTCATGTGGATAATTGGCCGCGTCCGCCAGAAGTGACGGGACCCGGTACCGGCGGATCCAGGAAGCGGAGGATGGCGGTGTGGGAGCGATCCGTGCGTATGGGGCTGGAAGAAGCCCCAGGTATGTATAAAATATTTTTTCTTTTTATAAGTCCGGCGTCTCTGGTTCCCTTTAAAGGACAGCTGAAGTGAGAAGAATATGGAGGATGACATTTGTTATTCCCTTTAAACAATACCAGTTGCCTATTAACCCTGCTGATATATTTGGCTGCAGTAGTGTTTGAATCACACCAGAAGCAAGCATCTAGCTCAGGCATGGGCAAACTTGGCCCTCCAGCTGTTAAAGAGAACCCAAGGTGGGATTTAATGATGTTAGTGGTGCACAGAGGCTGGTTGTGCACACTATCACCAGCCTCTGTTGCCCTATGGTGTGCCCCCAGGACCCCCCTGCGCTCTGCTATCCCCAGCGCCGTGCTAGCAACACACAGCGTGCCGCCAGCAGGCTGTTTACCTGTGACTGTCTGCCAGCACCGCTCCCCCGCCTCCTCTGTATCGGCGCTACCCGCCCGCATCCCTTCCCTCCAATCAGCGGGACGGAAGGGACGTGGGCAGGTAGCGCCGATACAGAGGAGGCGGGGTAGCGGCGCTGGCAGACAGTCACAGGTAAACAGCCTGCTGGCGGCACGCTGTGTGTTGCTAGCACGGCGCTGGGGATAGCAGAGCGCAGGGGGGTCCTGGGGGCACACCATAGGGCAACAGAGGCTGGTGATAGTGTGCACAGCCAGCCTCTGTGCACCACTAACATCAATAAATCCCTCCTCGGGTTCTGTTTAAGGAACTACAAGTCCCACAATGCATTGCAGGAGTCTGACAGCCACAGTCATGACTCATAAAGGCAAATGCATTGTGGGACTTGTAGTTCTGTAACAGCTGGAGGGCCGAGTTTGCCCATGCCTGAGCTAGCTAATCACCTGATCTGCTGCATGCTTGTTCGGGGTTTATGGCTAAAAGTAATAGAGGCAGAGGATCAGCAGGATAGCCAGGTAACTGTCATTGCCTAAAAGTAGACAAGTCCAGGAGGACACATGGACCATAGAAGAGAGAAAGGTGGCCAAGACTCAGTCCCCATGTCTGGGAGGACAGTCAATGTAAATATAACAAGCAGAGTTGACACCACCTGGATATACCTCTTTTATTGTATCATGCGCATTGATACAGACAGAGCAGCAACAGGCTTCTGTTTTGGAATGTTACCCTTTGTCAAGAAATTTAGTATTGCTTAAAAGGAAATAATTATGGCAGCCTCCACATCCCTTTTGCTTCAGTTGTCCTTTAAAGAGACACTGAAGTGAAATAAAAAATTATGATATAATGATTTGTATGTGTAGTACAGCTAAGAAATAAAACATTAGGAGCAGTGACATAAGGGCTCGTTTCCACTATTGCTGTGCGGAATCGACTGGATTCCACCGCGGACGACATCGCATGCGGATGCATTTCCGCATGCGGTTTTCTCCGCGATTTCGCATGGCTAAGGTAATATGCGATTTTAACCATGTCAATGCCTGTGTAAATTTACATTCCATTCCATGCGAAATCGCATGCGAAATCGCAGTAAAAACCACATGACAACACTGCATGCGATTTCCCTATTAAAAGCATTACGGGCGAAATCGCACGCAAAATCTGACGGCTCTGCCGTGCAGATTTCCCCCGCACACCAAAACGCTCCCGCAGGACGCACAAGTGGAAACAGTCCCCTCCACTTGTATTGCCTATGCGAATCCGCATGCATACACCGCATGCGGATTCGCTATCGTGGAAACGGGCCCTTAGTCTAATAATGTTTCCAGTAGAGGAAGAGTAAGGAAACTCCATGCTAAAGAGCCTCAAAAGAGAAGCTATGCAAAAGAGCCATTGAGCTCCACGACTTTCAACGTCGTAGAGCGCTCTGTCTTCTGAAGCTTGTTATATCAACTGTCAGTCTTTGTATCTTCTTTTTCTCTGCAGAGGACAGGTCAATAGTTCACTGGCCTGCTCTGTAAAATCATTTAGAATGCTGAATAATGTGTAAACTGCAAATATTAGAGAATGATGCAATGTTATAAAAAACACTATATAACTGAAAATAAAAACATGACAATATTTTCTTTCCTACTAATGCGCTACAGTAGTAAATATCCATACTACACAACCAATTCAAATTTTTTTTGCTTCAGTGTCTCTTTAACTGCATAATGGCATATATGCCCTGGTTCTGCTCATATTAGTTTACTTGGATTTTCCACTTCACAAATTTCCATTGTAACTAGTTAACGTGCCTTTCCCAGTTCTCTCATTTTAAAGCAGCGGGACATTAAATATACTCAAAAGTCTAGAATGCAATAGAAAGCCATGTGCCCTTAGTAAACTGAGTAAAAATTGATATGAAGTAATAAAATGTTTCATTAGCTGTCACAGCCTAGTCATAACAAGTGTTACATCGGCTTTTATGAATGCCGAAGAGCAGAATCCTGTGTCTTCTAAATATATCTTCCCGGGCTCTTGTGCTGTTCAATGGCGAATTGAAATGACTCTGAGCAGTAATTATTAATATTGGGAGTAATAAAACATGTCATTTTACAGCAGCAAGATCTGAGCTTAGTTTGTGGATGTGCCTGACGGAGTGTCAGAGCAATTAGGAGAAATGCTTGTATTGGTTAACAACAGCCTGAAATCTTCCCACTCCAATCTTTTTGCTTGGCGAGTTTAACCCTTTGCTGACGGTCTTGTTCCTTGAAAGCCACCAATGTAGGCTTCACATTGAGAAACCTGTGCTTCACTGAGGAACATATCTGAATAGTATAGCACCTCTGACAAACACTGATAATGGGCATGGTGCCCATGGTGCTGTGCAGGGCCGAGGCAGAGGCAAGAGAGGATCCAGCCTCAGGGCGCAGTGTAGGAGGGGGCGCACAACTCACTCAGCTATCATTCCCCTATTGTGTTTGAAGCAGAGAGAAATAAGAAAAGGGGATACATGGCAGTGACTGCAAGCTAGATAACTAGAGATTAGGGTGTTGGGGGCCCTGGAGCACCTCTTAGTCCAATAGCAATCAGTGTGTGACGGCTGGGGTGGAAGGGATGGAGGACCGCACTTTGATGTCTTAGCCTTGGATGCTGGAGGACCTTGTCCCAGCACTGGTGCTGTGGCGCTAATGCCTGCACCCCTCTAGATACGCCACTGACTTCACTGTACTGAACTGAACACAGTGCATGAAAGTGCAGTGATTTGGTCATAGTACTTTTTGCTGAACAATAGGAATAGTTGACTTTAGATGCTAATTAATTAGCAGTTATTATAATTATGAGCGCCACATTTTTGAACATCAATGCAACAAAAGTTGATTCAGGTAATAACTTTACCCTGAAAGTCTTCATGATGTTTGTTGTCTTCCCCCCTGCTCCCCATACGTGACCTTTTTAATATTCAGCGGGCTCCGCAGACAAACAGTTTGGCAGCAAGTGCCTACGGTCAAGCAGGAGGGCATTAGAAGTGGACATTCATGAGTTCTGAACCACACATGCTCAGTAAAAGGAAGCGCATGTGCACATGCTCTCATACACAAAGAAGTACACAAGCACTTTCTTTCAATGGGCATGTGCAGTTCGGAACTCAAAAAAGCTTTGAAAACTTTACGTTTCTTCTTCAAGGGAACGTAAACTGAGGATATGGATTTTTCCTTTTAAAATAATACCAGTTGCCTGACTCTCCTGCTGATCCTGTGTCTCTCATACTTTTAGCCACAGCCCTCAACAAGCATGCAGATCCGGTGCTCTGACTGAAGTCAGACTGGATTAGCTGCATGCTTGTTTCAGGTGTGTGATTCAGCAGCCAAAGAGATCACAGGACTGCCAGGCAACTGGTATTGTTTAAAAGGAAACACCCATATCCCTCTCAGTTAAAGTTCCCTTTCAGACATGATACAAACGGTTCTGATCCAGTTGTGCATCATGCCTGAAGAAGGAGCATAAAGCTTTGAAAGCTTGCAAGCAAACTATATGGGTAAAGCTTGTTGGTTTCATGTTGGCGGATCTGCTCCATGGCTAACTTACAAATAGAGTTCATTAGCTCTGCCTCCCTGAATAAGGATTTGCAATTTGTGATCACAGTATAAGAAGATTTTTTAATGTGCACTGCGCAGGTCCTAGACTTGCTTTTAACTACTGACTTTACTTTTTACCTTTGCC
Source organism: Hyperolius riggenbachi (assembly GCF_040937935.1). Taxonomy (NCBI): domain Eukaryota; kingdom Metazoa; phylum Chordata; class Amphibia; order Anura; family Hyperoliidae; genus Hyperolius; species Hyperolius riggenbachi. The sequence goes on from NC_090648.1 coordinate 126,776,773, forward strand.
TTCAAAGTAGTGAAGGGTCACTGCAAAAGGACACTGTTTCCAAATAGATCTGTACATCAGTCCTGAAAGAGGGACAAATGAGGGAGAAAGAGGGACAGAGGGATTTGGTACCCAAAGAAAGATTGTCCCTCCTAAAGAGGGACAGTTGGTAGCAATGGCTAAAATGTAGGGACCGACAGCATGAATGATGCAGATTATGAAAGCCATTATGATATTACAGATATACTTGTAACTAGTAGACGTGGGCACTTAATTAACAAATAAACAGTTGGTTTAAATGGTGATTGGTACTATGAAAATGGGGACCACTTACTTTGACTAGTGAGATTTTGCAGTTGTGCTCTTTAAGCTCGTGCTAACGTTCTGTACGTCAACATAGTACAGCGAGAACATACAAATCTTATGATTAGAAAAACATATATGTAAGATAGGTTTATTCTTAGAACAGTGTGTTTTTGTTCAGTCATTATCTCCAATGTAATCACATACATCACCCAAGTATGGCGCACTATAATCACCAATCACGTATTGCAGCAAAGTGTTACATAATATCTCTTCTTAGCAATTAGCAGCCTCAGCTTGGTATTCATATATCGTACTTTGTTACAAAAGCCAGAAAAGGAAAAGAGATAACATCTTATCCTTGACGGAGATATTAGGAGCTTCCAAGCACAGTAATGCACTTAGCAAAGTGCAGTAGATAGAGCAAGATGTTCTTATAGCTTACTGACTGTTGTCTCACCTGAATATATTGCCCCATAGCAGAGGAAAGTATCTCAGTTTAATGTAATCACTCCAGTATTAAAAACTCAGGACATATTTATCCTCTGGAACCAGTGCGCCCAACATGCCCCAGTGTACAGTGGTATAGCAATAGGGGATGAAGTGGTTGCAACTGTACCAGGGGGCCTCCCTTAACCTCTGTGCAGGGCCGATTCTTGGGCAGTGCATACAGGGTGACCACCCTGGGCGCAGACTGGCAAGTAGAAGAAGGGGGGTGCAGGCAGAAGGACATAATCGCTAGGGAGATGGTGACAGCCAAATGGAAGAGAATTACCAACTCGATCACCTTCCTTGACTCCTCCTAGTCTGGATGTCAAGTCATCAACACGTCACCACCGCATGATGACACCTGATGTCCTGTAGCGGTACTGCAGGCTGTCAGTGCGCGGCACCCATGGAGGAGCCGCCTTTCCGAGCTCTCTTCACCTGTGTGTTTTCCTGGTCCCTGCTTCCTCCTGGATGAGCGGCTGGTCACTAGTAAGTAGGCAGATCTACTGTGACCTGTGGCTGGGTGTCTGTCCCTAAAGAGGAAGGGGGTGGGGGGAAGGGGGTTGCAATTTATACACCCTCGCCCTGGGTGCAATTTAGCCTAGAAACTGCCCTGCCGCTGTGTAATCTCTTAGGGGATGCAGAGGTTGGGACTGCACTGGGGCCCACCGGGGGCCTTCTTTAACCACAGTATTCGCTCTTCATTGCTGGTATGATCACTTCTATAGATGATTTGAATAGTGGTAATCATTAACATACTGTTCCCCATCCCGTGATTATACCTCAGATACTGTGCATGTTCTTGGCAGGTTTTTGGTTGGCTATATCAGTTATTCAGTTACGTACTGAGTGCTTAGGCAAAACAGTAAAAAAAAGGGAGCATGTGGCAAGTGGACTAATTGGGCACCGACATAAACGCTAATCCAAAATATCGGGAATTGGGAGTGGAAACTTGGGCATCCGGTAAATATTTACTGGGCGTTGTACAGGAGCCAAATGCCAATATTTTCAGGCACCTATGCGACACCTTAGAATTTGCTGGGATTTTTTTTCCGAGGATGCAATGCAATCATTGCATCACACCGTGGCTAATCGAAACAGCCCTCAGGTAGCTCGTGTGCGGGGGTGGAGGGGGGGTTAGGGGTTATTTAGTTAGGTAGTGCTGGGGGTGCGGTTAAGGGTTAAGCATTAGGTAGGTAGTTTGTGCAGGGGGGAGATTAAGGGTTAGGTAGGTAGTTTGTGCAGGGGGAAGATTAAGGTTTAGGCGTTAGGTAGGTAGTTTGTGCAGGGGGAAGATTAAGGTTTAGGCGTTAGGTAGGTAGTTTGTGCAGGGGGGAGATTAAGGGTTAGGTACTTGGTTTGTGCAGGAGGAAGATTAAGGGTTAGGCGTTAGGTAGATAGTTCATGCAGGGGGAAGATTAAGGTTTAGGAGTTTGGTAGGTAGTTTGTGCAGAGGGTTTTAAGGGTTAGGCGTTAAGTAGGTAGTTTGTGTATGTGTGTGTGTGGGGGGCGGAGGTTAAGGGTTAGGCATTGGGTAGGTAGTTTATGTGTGTGTGTGTGTGTGGGGGGGGGGGTGTTAAGGGGTCTTTATTTGACGGACACGTGCTTGGGGGCCCCAATTAACACTTTCAGACAAAAAAAAAAGTTTGCTCTTTAAATTCATAGTATTGTGGCTGATCCATAATGTACTGGAGCAGAGAGATGTTGACTATAGTTCCAGATTACCTTACAGAGCAGCAGCTTGTGCCAGGAACACTGTTTGGCTGTGTATAGTGTTCACTATGGGCCGGTTCCAAAACATTCACATAAAATAAAGCTTTCCTTGTTTCCCATGGCAGCTAACCAAGTTACATAGCCTTGCTTAACTTGGTGCCTACTAGAACTAGCAACAAATCATGCCAAAGCCACAATGCTTAGGTAACTGGACTAGGGAACCAGCAGAGAGGCAGATATAAATCTATATCAATATCCCTGATAAGGCTATCCTACATATACAACACACAATAATGCATCTTGTGTGAGCGGTGAAAACAGATCGCACAATGCATTTCATTAGCTTGATGTACCCTGTAACAGATTGCATAGAATGCAAATGTGGGCACTGAAATGCACGGTCACTGCATATAATGTAAATAATGCATACAGTGTGGAAGAACCTTCCTTTTTGGATCAGATGCAATGTATACGTGTTTACATACAGCATATGCAGCTATTTTTAATAACTAAATCCAAGATTAAATTTAACCTAATTGGGCTCAACAAACTGAGCTGCTGTTTCAATTTGTATTATTTTGACGTGCAACTTTTCACTACTGGAGGCAGTACTACTATATGTGTACATTCTTTCTAATTAACCTCCTTAGCGGTATTCCCGACACTGTGTCGGGCATACCGCTCTCTGCCCTCAGGAGTCTCCCATAATTAATTTGCTTACATGGCTGTAAAACCTTTTAGCTATCACTAGGCTAGCTAGTAAAGGTGTCCGGCACCCCCTGAACCCCCGCTTATACATTACTCAGCCTGGATACAGCAATCGCGCAGCCTCCCTGTACAGCTCCGGTCATCTATGGGGAGGATCGGGTTTGCGCATGACGTCAGTTGACGTCATGATGTCATGTGTGATCCTCCCCAAAGTGAAGACCGGAGCTCTGCGGGGAGGCTGCGCTGATCGCTGGATCCAGGCTGGGTAATGTATAAACTTGCTGGATCGGGGTTTCCAGACACCTTTACTAGCTAGTAGAGATGGCTCGAACCTCCAATTTTCGGTTCGCGAACCTCGAACGCGAACTTCAGCAAAAGTTCTGTTTGCGCGAACCGCAATAGACTTCAATGGGGATGTGAACTTTGAAAACTAGAAACATTTATGCTGGCCACAAAAGTGTTGGAAAAGATGTTTCAAGGAGTCTAACACCTGGAGGGGAGCATGGTGGAGTGGGATACATGCCAAAAGTCCCGGGGAAAAATCAGGATTTTATGCACAGCAGGGTTTAAGGGCAGAAATCACATTTTATTGCTAAATTGGAGGCTTAAGTGCTTTAAAACATCTTACATGTGTATACATCAATCAGGTAGTGTAATTAGTGTACTGCTTCACACTGACAGACCAAACTCACAGTGTAACGCACCGCAAACAGCTGTTTGTGTAGTGACGGCCGTGCTGGACTAGTGCGCACCATGGCCAGAGTGCAGGCCATGGCGGTTTTCAAGCCCATATGGTCGGGCTGAGGTAGCTCAATGACAGAACAACAGTGACTTAGTATCCAGCTGAATTTGGTCTGTCCACAATGAAGCAACGACCTTATTATCTTTGGTGTTCAAACCCCCCCCCCCCCCCCCCCCCGAAACACTCATATAGCCGGCGGCTTCATTGTGATATGCAAACCCCTTCACCGTGGCAAGGTAACGATCATGAAGGGGAATTGACACATGTACATGCCTTTTGTTTTGTTGTTGCAGCTGCAATGCAGCCAGAAAAATTAGGCAGGCATGTACACGCACCAGAAAAATTATTATAGCATTATAGCCTTAAAAATTCAGGAATCCGCCTAGAGTCCTGGACCCTGTTGGTGGTGGCAGAGAAAGCAGTCAAGCAGCCTGCAGGCAGAGATGCTGTGTGGGGAGTAATTTAGTCTTGGGGCAGGCAGTCACACGGCGTGCAGGCAGAGATGCTGTGTGTGGGGACTGACTTAGTCTTCGGGCAGGCCTGACTGTGCTTTGCAGACCACGTGGTCAGATGGACCCTTGAGCCAATGCTGTGTGCCAGAGATGACACCACTTGCCCTTCAACATCACGGTACAGTTTGGGTATCACCTTTTTTGAGAAATAATTGCGGCCTGGTATCTTCCACTGCAGTGTGTGGCTTTGCTTTTGTGTGCTGCTTTTCCTTAGGTGGTCATCCCATTGCAGTTTGTGCTTTGTCATCATGTGCCTTCGTAAGGAAGTTGTCCCTACGCGGGTCTTGGTCTTTCCACGGCTCAATTTTTTCGTGGCAGAGAGTACGGATGGCATTGCTCTCATCTGAGGCAGACACCCAAAGAAATTTCCACACTGCTGACCCCTGGGGTGATGGCACTTTGGTGGTGGCGGCCGACGGAGTGCTATGTGGGGTGCCAGAATCAGAGCAGGAGGAGGAAGATATGTCACACTTCCGTGCGGAAGCTAAGGAAGATGAGGTGTTCTGTGTTAAATAGTCAACTACGTCCTGACAATCTTGGGGGTTGATGGCACAAGCCTTCTTAACACTGTACTTTGGTCCAGGGCCGCACAAAATCACGACAGCACAACCTCAAACAGACCTGCCGGGTGGCCTGCCTCTGCCTGTTTTGCCCATATTGGGGGGGATGAAGTGTAAGGTATGCACTGACTTGACTAATACATTGTGCAGTCACACAGGTGCAGTGAACAGGAATGCAGTGACTGGTATATAACACTTCATGCGGTCACGTAGGTAGGTGCACTGAACAGGTATGCAGTGATTGGTATTACAAATGTGCAGCTGTCACACACAGGTACTGTGAACAGGTGCAGCGAGTGACTGGTATATAATTTAACACTGCTTGTGGTCATGTAGGTAGGTGCACTGAACAGGTATGCAGTGATTGATATTACAAATGTGCAGCTGTCACACACACAGGAACCATGAACAGGTGCAGCAAGTGACTGGTATATAATATAACACTGCTTGCGGTCACGTAGGTAGGTGCACTACTGAACAGGTATGCAGGGATTGGTATTACAAATGTGCAGCTGTCACACACACAGGTACCGTGAACAGGTAGTCACTGAATGTGCTGGGCCTGGCAGTTGCACAGTAGGAATTACCAAGGGGCCAAGGGCCAGCTGGGACTGACTGACAGGGCTGTATATGCAACAAGTGTCTGTAGGACACACACACACAAAAAAAAAATAGATCACAAGAACAACATTAGCTCTCAAAAGAGCTGTTGAGGGGTGTATCAGCAAGGAGCAAGCTAAAATGCCTAACAAGAGCTTAACTAAGCTTTCCCTATGTCTACAGCAGGTTTCTCTCCCTTCTCTAATTACTGCAGCCCAGGGCCGGCCTTTGACCTGAGCGACCTGTGCGATCGCTCAGGGCGCCGGCTTCCAGGGGGCGCTCCTGCCGCATGGAAGCTCCGCCCCCTGGTGCCGTGATGAGGCGCAAACATGATGCCCGTGCAGCCAGCCACCGTGATGGAGGGGGAGCCGCGGGGAGGGCAGCCCGACCTCTCCCTCCCTTCCTCTCCGGGCCGCCCTCCGTGCTCCCCCCTCGGATGTACACTGCAGCAGAGCCAGACAGAACAACTCACCTCCCTGGTTCCGATCGCCGGCGCCTCTCACTTCCCGCTGGTCGCCTCTTCTACATTAGTTACTGATACACACTAAACTTCCTGTTAAGCAGGAAGTTTAGTGTGCATCAGTAACTAATGTAGAAGAGGCGACCAGCGGGAAGTGAGAGGCGCCGGCGATCGGAACCAGCGAGGGAGGTGAGTTGTTCTGTCTGGCTCTGCTGCAGTGTACATCTGAGGGGGGAGCACGGAGGGCGGCCCGGAGAGGAAGGGAGGGAGAGGTCGGGCTGCCCTCCCCGCGGCTCCCCCTCCAGTATGAGGGGGCACCTACCTACCTACTCTATACTGGGGGCACCTACCTACCTACCTACTCTATACTGGGGGCACCTACCTATCTAACCTATACTGGGGGGGGGGGGGGCAGCTACCTATCTAATCTATACTGGGGGCACCTACCTATCTAACCTATACTGGGGGGGCAGCTACCTATCTAATCTATACTGGGGGCACCTACCTATCTAACCTATACTGGGGGGGGGGGCAGCTACCTATGTAATCTATACTGGGGTCACCTACCTATCTAACCTATACTGGGGGGCAGCTACCTATCTAATCTATACTGGGGGGCAGCTACCTATCTAATCTATACTGGGGGGCAGCTACCTATCTAACCTATACTGGGGGCAGCTACCTATCTAACCTATACTGGGGGCAGCTACCTATCTAACCTATACTGGGGGCAGCTACTTATCTAACCTATACTGGGGGCAGCTACCTATCTAACCTATACTGGGGGCAGCTACCTATCTAATTTATACTGCGGGCCACCTACCTATCTAATCTATACTGCGGGCCACCTACCTATCTAATTTATACTGGGGGCAGCAACCTATCTAATCTATACTAATCTATACTGGTGGCAGCTACCTATCTAACCTATATTGCAGGTACCTACCTATCTAACCTATACACTGGGGGCAGCTACCTATCTAACCTGTACTGTGGGCACCTACCTATCTAACCTATAGCTGGGACAAATGCCTATCTAGCCTATACTGGGGAAAGTATACTGGCTACCTATACTGGGGACACCTACCTGGCTAACCTATACTGGGAGGGATCTACAGCTGGCTTCTTTTACTGGGTCACCTATGCCTGGCTACCTATACTGGGGGGGGACTTATAGCTATATGTCAGGAATCAGGATGGACGGAGGCACGCCCCCCCCCCCCCCCCATTAGTGTATGTGTGTGGTGCGCTGAAACGCGAAGAGGATGAATTGGGGGGGCACCAAAATCTGGTTACGCTCAGGGCGCTGTGAAACCTAAGGCCGGCCCTGCTGCAGCCACACGAGTGAGTGAAATGGTTGACGCTGCCTGCCTTTTATAAGGGGGGGGGGGGCTCCAGGAGGGAGTGTAGCCTGATTGGCTACCCTGTGTCTGCTGACTGTGATGTAGAGGGTCAAAGTTGACCCTAATGATGTAGTATAGGGGGCGGGTTGTACTTGCATATAGTTCGCGGTTCACCGCGAATGCAAACCACCGAAGTTCACGTTTCGAATGCGAACCGTTCTGGCCATCTCTTATAATGTTTTAAAGCCATGTGTGAAAATTATTCAATGTTGAGGACAAAAAACCTCCGGAGCGGCGTAACGCTCAGGAGGTTAATACATCACTTCCTGTTTATACTATTTAACCTCCCTGGCGGTATGATTCTTTCCTGATTTTTCCTGCCGAACGTATTTACTCAACCCCAGCGATGCTGATCACCCACCAATACCATTGTTTGCACTGCTCCCTTGCACGCGCTGCTTATCATACCCCCCCCCCCCCTGCATAACAACACAGCGTATCATGTCTGATATATGTAATGCCCGGTGGAGCGATGTCTCCCACGGGGATCGGGTCCTTCTCACTCATCCCCCTCATTGTGCATTATATATCCTTTTTTTTAATTCTGCATTTTGCAAGTTTTCATTCTGATTTTTTTGTGCGCGTTTTGTATGGGATTTTTCACATGGCGTTGGTGACTTCTCATCCTAGGGGGCGGAGCTACGTGCTGGACGCTCACAAGGTCGCTGCAAAATCGCTTTTAAAAGGCAATTCAAAAGCAATTTTGCAGAATTCCATTTTTTTGCAGTGTAACTCAATCACTCCAAAAATGCTTTAGGGTTCCCCACCACTGACTTTTAGCAGCATAGCGCTTTTTGGGATTGTCAGCGATCGCAAAGCGCGGCTGAAAGCTCTACAGTGGCCCCCTGAGCCTAAGTCAATAAGCAGGATTACAGATTTCATTATAATTTCCATAATAAAAATCAAGAAACATATTCTGCTTGTTCCTTATAAAATGTATGGTGTGGCTATTCTAGTACTGGCTGCACTGAAGATTAACTCAAATTGTCCTTCATTTACTTAGTACTCCAATGATTGATATTCACTGTACTCTTAAAATGAACCTGAGCTCTTGAACAGGACAGAAGAAAAACAGAGAGAAATTCACCCTGTATGTATTTAGAGAGTTTAGCCTAATTCCCCCTCATCTGTGGCTAATCACAACTGTCATTTGATCTTTAAGCCGTGTCAGCTGACTGCCTCAGCAGAGCAACTAATTTATAAACACAGGATGTTAACCCTTTGTTTGCTTCCATGAAAGCAGGAAGTAGTCACACTGCTAATTTAGTTCAGGATTTGTATCAGCTGTATCAAATAAATGTTTTTCTTTAAAGGCTATTATGCTGTTGCTTCACTTTCAGAGCAGAGAGGAAGTTCTGAGTTCAGGTCCGCTTTAAATATTCACTGATTGTACATAGAACTAACAGTGAGGGGCCTGTGCGGAGAATTCTATAGCTTCATGATATATACATAAACCATCCTGAGTCCCATATACACAGTATATATAAATTGGGTCAATGGAAAGTGAAAGACTTGCCCTTAGCAACTACTCGCTGTCATTTTTCTGTTTCATATTAGAGAAATGGTAGCAGAACTTCCACATTCCCTTCCCTCCAGTTGTCTGCATAAGTTCCATTGGCTTTCCTAGTGAACTCATTAGCACCCATCTCAGCTTGGAGATGAAATTCAGTCACTCTTGGCATAGCGGACAAAGAAAGAGAGCCTAACGCAGAATAATTTCCATCTGCATTGTGCAGTCTCATTAATAATCCTTCTATCTCTTCCATCAGAGGTGTTAACAGTCCCTTCTTAGCAAATTACATTTTACACTTTTTTTCAATATATAAATTACTTGTGTTCCTAGGAGTCAACGAGGGGAAACTCCGAGGTTGTTCCATTTAGCAGAATATGGTGGTGTGATCATCTCCCGGGTCTTCAGTCCCATCCCACAGCTGAATATAATGGTGCAGCTGGCCTGACGACCAAAACCCATTCCCTGCAAGAAAGCAATGTTATCTCAGTCAGGGGAAAAGCAAAGTAAAAGGCCAAGAAAATTGATTGATTTTCTAAGGACAGTTTCAATGTTAGGTCTATGCTATAGAGGGGGTTCATCATTTCCCAGTACAATGCGATGGTTGTCTTTGTTACAACCACTGTGCAGCTGTATAGTTATGGCTCTAAAATAGAAATGACAATGTATTATTGGGAGGGAGGAGGCGCTCCCAAAAATGTAGGTTATGGAAGATAGCAACAATTGTTAATGAAATATGCTTATCTCAAATGAAGAAAGCAACTAGCCTAAGGTAAAACTAACCAGATAAAAACTAGCCAGATAACGCATTTTGTGGGTCTCTGTCCGCTTCTTCAGAGCAATACACAGTGTCTTTCCCAAAAAACTGTTCTGGAGCCAGAAGTCCGTCATCAATGACAGTGCTTCATGGAACACGATACTTGCAACATTTCTAACACAGGGCAATTCTAACTTACTCCAGTGCAGCTGTATAAGAACAGCGTGCATACATTTCCTTTAAACATCCAAGCAGGATGTTTGTTTTTAATCAACTAAGTTATTTATTTATTTAGGCTCCTTTCACATGGTCCTGTAGCATCGCGCCGCAGCACTCTCTCCGCATCTCCCCGTCACAGTGGGCGTTAGTTTCTGTGAGACTAGCCACACTACCCACAGTTTACCACGATGCAGCAGAAGCAGTTACGATGACAGCAACGCATACTCTGCAGTTTGTTGTCGAGTGTTACTGTGCGGCAGGCATTTGTATTGAAATCTATGGTGCATGTGCCGATTGGGCAAAAAAATGTGAAGAACTTCCTGTCTAGCAGGAGACACGTCACTGTTTGGGAGGTGGAGCTATGCTTATCACCCTATCAGCCCATTTCTGCTCAGGCTCTCTTGCTGCAAAACAATGGTACCACACCAAGGGCTTAATTCACTAAGACAAATAGCATGCCTTATCAAAGTTAAAATGCCTTATCAGAGTAGCATAGTGAGTGCTACAAACCCGCAGGGGGTCCGGGCAGGACAAGTGGATAGCCAATTAGCAGGCATAAGTTTGTAGCACTCTCTATGCTACTCTGATAAGGTGTGTTAACTTTGATAAGGCGTGTTAACTTTGATAAGACATGTTATTTGTCCTAGTGAATCAAGCCCCATATGTGAAAACTAGCCACAAAGAATGCTTAAAGTGAATTGACTATTGAAGTTGCCACAGCTTTGTTCATCCTCGGCCTGTAGAGGTTCCTGCACACTTGCCACATAGGTTTCCCACAACTATTGTCGTAGATCATTTTGGTTGCCTTTTCTCAGCGTGCACAGGTGTCTCTCTATACCTAACTGCTATTGGTAGATACCAATGTAGGCTCTGGCAGCTCTTCCAGTTTCCTTCTTCATAGAGCAGACCTCGCCAAATGGCAGGTAGACAAGCACCTTGTTTGTACAGTAAACATCCAACTCCAAACTATCAAGAGTGATCGCTTTGGATGGCCATAATTGTATTTGTGGATGCAGCTAATCCAGTCAGGATGCAGCTGATCCAGTCAGACTTCAGTCAGAGCTACTAATCTGCACGCTTGTTCATGGCCTATGGCTAAAAGTATAACAGGCAATGGATCAGCAGGAAAGCCGGGCAACTGGTATTGTTTAACCACTAAAAGGACCACGGGCTTAAACCCCCCCCCCTAAAGACCAGGACAGTTTTTGCAAAATGGGCCACTGCAGCTTTAAGGCCTCGCTGCAGGGCCGCAACAACTCAGCACACAAGTGATCCCCCCCCCCCTTTTCTCCCCACCAACAGAGATTTCTGTTGGGGGGGGTCTGATCGCTCCCCTAATGTGTATTTATTTTTTTGTAAATATTTATTTCTTTTATTTTCTAATACATTTTCTTCTTCTTTTTTTTTTTATTCAAGTCCCTCCCTCCCCCTGCCAGCCAATCCCTGCGATCGGCTGTTATAGGCTTCAGCCTATGACAGGGGATCACCGCTAAGCCTACCAGGGTGACAGCCGTGTCACATGGCTGTCCCTAGTACAGCGCTGCCTTAGGTCGCAGCGATGTATGTAGTAAATAGATGGCGGTTTCACCCTCTAACAGTCTCCTAGCGGCGATTGCCGCTGGGAGACTGATGGCGGAGCGGAGCTCAGTCATCCAAGTGGAGATGCGCGTGCATCGGCATGGGATCTCCTGTAAAACATGCCCCCAGGACTTTACACCAATCGGCGTTAAGCAGTCCTGGGGGAGCCACCGCCCAACGCCGTGACGCATTCTTAAAGAGGTTAAAAGGAAATAGATATGGTAGCCTTTAAATCCCTCTAAACTTCAGGTTCCCTTTACTGTCTAAAGGCCTATACACACGTCGGATTTTAGCGAACGACCCGTCGTTTGAACGTTCCGTCGATTGGACGTTTCCGCGTCAAATCCGACGTGTGTACAGACTATCGTTCAGGTGATATGACTGGTTACCAGCGATCCGCCCGGCGGATCGTTGGTAACCAGTCTTATCACCCGAACGATAGTCTGTACACACGTCGGATTTGACGCGGAAACGTCCGAACGACGGAACGTTCAAACGACGGGTCGTTCGCTAAAATCCGACGTGTGTATGGGCCTTAATGGTAATTGTGCATATCAATCTTCTCGATATCCTATTATTTGTTTACCTCCTAATGGGTAAGCCTTGGCTCCCAGAATGCAAGCTCTACTCCATCCACAGCATCTCAGTTTAACAAATAAGAAATAAAAAAAATAAGAAAATGTCTTTATCCAGTCTGGAGTAATACTTTAAGTGACACAGTATGCAGAAATTAAGAGCAGGGTTTATTTGTTGCTTTCCACATGTGCTGTTATAGTCACAGCTTTTCGTATCCTACTCATTGATATAGTGCATGAATAATATATTTACTGACCATTCAGTGTCACCTTCATAATTAATTAGATTGCAATAAATTATCAGCATGGGGACAAATGTCATTGACTTACAGAATCAAGCTATTAATAGATATGTCGGCATCTGCAGTCTGTGCCAAGTAATGTAAATTAAGATGTGGAAAGGCTAGGTGAATGTTATGACAGAACTGAAGCCACTTATGCCTCTGATAAAACTTACAGCTTCTCTGTACAAAGATGCTGATGCTCATCCTGCATTTAATTAGGTCAGTGTTTATTTTAGAATCTGTCTCCTTTTGGATGAGCCACAATTACTTATTCCCATAATATTTATTAGCCCTCAGACCACACTGAGAGGCCTCAAGGTGTCAGATTCTTCATTTTCACCCAAAGATTACACCAGTTCATCATTTTAGTCAGATCATCCTTTTAATTGGATTTGATTGACCTCTGAGGAAGGGACTGATTTTGCTGTGAAACGGGCATCAGGTCAGGTACTACCACATATTGCATCCTTTTTCCACAAGAATAGTAGTGCTTGTTTTCTCTTTATAAGCTTTACTAAAAGTTTTTAATGTTACAAGAGCATTTTTCTTCTAGACTAAGTAATTGTATCAAAATGCTGCCTAATTTTGTTATTGGGGATATAGGCTGCCTAATTATATTCATTAGTGGACAACCTGTGTAATTGTTATTTGTAGGACATTCCAGGGCTGTGAAGTCGGTACAAAAATCATCCGACTCCAACTCCGACGCCTCAGATTTTGAAACCACCGGCTCCAACTCTAACTCCAGGTACCCAAATTTGCCTTGACTCCTCGACTCTAACTCCTTAGTTTAATTCTTACCAGAACTAAGGATTTGGTACAAAAATCATCCGACTCCTGACTCCGACTCCTCAGTTTATGAAACCACCGGCTTCAACTCCAACTCCAGGCACCCAAAACTGCTCCGAATTGGACTCCGACTCCACAGCCCTGGGACTTACTGTCTAATTGTTATTATTATTATTGATTTGCCAACATATTCCGTGGCGCTGTACAAAGTAGGAAAACAAACAAGGGGTACATAATGATACAGACAATGACATACCTCAAATATGGACATTGGTACAAAATACAGAACTGGTAGTTACAATGACAGATGTAGCATGATGAATAAAATGTATAACAGAGTGCGAGCTATGGAATGAACAACAAAATCCAAGACACAAACAGGTGAGAGAGCTCTGTCCTTGCAAGCTTACAATCTAAAGGTCTAATTATCTAATTATATTCTTTGAACTACATACATGCTTAAAGATGTTTTTGAAGAATATGTGGGCATTTCCGGCACCAGAACACAGCTGTTAGAGGACTACTGGTATGTCATTCTTTAGGGTCACAGGATGCGTGCTCCTCAGTAAGCCAATCAGCATTTGAAGAGAAAGAAGCGAAGGCATTTAAGAGTGGCATGGGTAAGTACAGGTCCAGTGTTGGAAAGCGACACCTGACAGCTGTTTCTTGACCGTGTCGCTTCTTCAGAGGCATCTTCTGAGGCAGTTGGGTCATGAAAAAGCCCTCACTCCCCGCTGGACCTATACTTACCATTACCACATTAAAGAGTTCTTAAAGTGAGCCAGAGACGAAGTACCCTCATGTATTTTACCATATATATCAGTGGGAACATTCGAGAAAACACCTACCCTGCTCTCTGTGTCATCCTTTACTGCTCAGCCTGCTTGTTATCAGCCCTGATGAAATCCCCGACTGAGCATTCAGTCTGGCTTTGCTCAGGAATCATTATAGCTGAGTCTGTCTTCTCTGATGTATTTTCAAGCCGAAGCCTGCCCCCTTCTGGCTCTGCTATAATGATTCAGCTATAATGATTCCTGAGCAAAGCCAGACTGAATGCTCAGTCAGGGATTTTATCAGGGCTGATAACAAGCATGCTGAGCAGTGAAGGATGAAACAGGGTGCAGGGTAGGTGTTTTCTCTAATGTACCCACTGATATATATGGTAAAATACATAAGGGTGCTTCGTCTCTGGTTCACTTATTAAAGGAGCGTTGCCTTCACTTTTTTCTCTTCAAATGATGTTTTTGAAGAACATGTCAGGTTTTTATTATATGCTCTGTCAGGCTAATCTTTCCCTGCTACAGCCCCCCCCCCCCCCCCCCCCCCCGAGTTGTATGTTCCTATGCCCAGTACAGAGTCATAACACCACTTTTGAATTGGCGTCCAGCACATATTTACAAGCCCTTCGAGAAGATTCTCCGCACGTGACAGCCGGCCAAAAACGTGGAGAATGTATACTGCATTTGTTAAGATACTATTTAAAGTATATGATTAAGGAAGTATCATTTGACATGTTAAACATTAATTTTATGTTTTTCCCTAATGTACACCAGCCCTGCATATACCTATTGAATTTCTGACACATTGCATTTAAAACTAATTGATGGACCCCCTTGTCTTTTTCTAAACACAGTTATTTGTTCCTGCAGGATGTTTAAACATGTAGGACTATTGTAATCATTTAGATGTTAGAATTTTGACAAGCTGTCAAACTTATACATTCAAGCAATGCACCGAATGCTATGGGAATTATGCATGGCTTAAACCTCAAAGTATTCCCCTGCTTCTTCACAAGTCTCCACTCTGCTGACAGATTTTAAAATAACTATTACAACCGATTTCCTCAAGGTAATGTGCACTGAATAGAAGCAGGTGTTTTAAAGTGAACCTGAGATGGATGTTTATACTTACCTGGGGCGTCCCTAAGCCCCATGAACACAGTGGTCTCCCTCACCGTCCTCTTCGGTCCCTCCGTTCGGCCGCTATGCCCCTCAGTGCTTATGTGGCTTGGCCGTGCACGCACCCCTCGTCGTGCTCCCACAGCCAGAAACGTTTTGGGCCTGTCCAGTAGTACTGCTCAGTGGCAGAGTGCTCCAGGGGACAGGAGTATGGCGGGAGTGATCCCGGGCCGAGCCACGCATGCGCAAAAGCCCACGACTGGCAGTGACTGACCGGATTACTGGGAGTCGTAGCGCCAGAACGGAGGGGCTGAAGAGGACGGCGAGAGAAGCCATAGTGCTCATGGGGCTAGAGGAAGCCCCAGATAAGTATAAATATGGACTAGAGAGCCATCTCAGGTTTAACGCCGGACCCTGAATTACATCTCCCTCTGAGTTGCTTCGACTCGGAAGGGGAATAGAATTTAACGTTGCTGGGAATTAGAGTGGCAGCAAAGTGAGTGAGCCGTCATTCGACTTACCCTGCACCCAGCTCACCGGCGGTGTACATATATATATATATATATATATACGTCACTGAATCAGTACTGTGCCCACTTCAAATGTCCAGCCTGGGATCAGAACATTTTAAAACACAGAATTTTCATTACATGACTGAATGTTTGATGTGACCACCTCTTCTCTGCTGTTCAGTACAATTCTCCTTTTGTAAATCAACCCACAGGGCGAGATGGTATTTAGGAGATCAGTCACCCAATACAGTCAGTTCCAATATTATTCATTTTCAAAATGATTGTAAACATTAACAGGAGACTATGGCAATATTGACACTGTTTTTGTGCTTGATGCAGCTGTTCCAGAGAAATTGTCTTTGGAAAAGTCAGTCATGTCGCCAAGTATCCTTTACAAAAGCTCTATGTTGCAAGGAGAATGAGTTTTCTTCAGCTAAGGAGCAACGTTCAGTACTGAGCACATACTACCACCTCATTCCCTCCTGATGCTGTTTAAAGATGGACTCTTTCTGGCCAGCAATGCAGCACAGTAGATTCTTATCATTCTGAGACCCTGCTGTAGATGCAAAGCTGGCCATAAGGGTTCATCTCTAACCATCAGAGGTAGCAGGAGGGATGTCTCATCCCTCAGTTCTGTTAAGTCATGCTGTCAAGTCTCTAAAATCAAAAGAAGACAGCATGAGTCATCACTAGAGATGGGATGAGGAGAAATCACATGGAAGTCAGCAGAAGAAGCAGGCTTGAGTCCACTACATGTTTCTGTCAGAATCAAAATCAGAAATCCTTTATTTACCAAGTACTACGTTTTTTGTACCCGGAATTGTTTGCGGTACACATGACTATGGCAACAGAACAAGCAAATCAAGTGGCACAACAGAGACAGGACAGCAACACAATAGCAATAGAAGTATGCAAATCTAACATGTGTGTAGTCATTCACAGGGGAGTATGATTGGGCAGGCAATAAATCCTCGTAGGAGAGTGCTGAAGAAGAGTGCTGCACCTGAGCGGTGCTTGGAGGGTCGGGCCGAGCATAAGAGAGACTTTACTGATCAATTGATGTGGTTTGGGAGGGCTGGAGTTCAGGCCGAGGACAGCCTGAGGAAAAAAGGTGGGGATGGTCCTGTAGAGGCGTCCCGGTGGGAGGAGCCAGGGGCACCTCTAGCCATTTTGTCACTCCAGGCGAGAAAACCTGTGGCGCCCCCCATGAAAATAATCATAATGTGGCAGCGTTTCACCAGGAAATAATCAAAATATGGCAGCATTTCACCAGAAAATAATTGTAATGCGGCAATGTTTCACCAGAAAATAATTGTAATGCGGCAATGTTTCACCAGAAAATAATCGTAATGTGGCAGTGTTTTACCAGAAAATACATGTAAATGCATCAGCGTTTCACCAGAAAATACGCTATGCGGGCAGCATTTAACCAGAAAATACACATAGGCAAGAATCCTCTCCCCCCCCCTTCCCATTAGTTCTCCCTAATAGCCCTGATACCTGCCTGCACCTATAAGAAAAATAAACATTCACTCACCTGCAGAAGACTCCTCTCCCGACCTCCCTCCAGCGCGCAGCAGCTCCCCCGATGATCTTTGTGCAGCAACTCTGGCTGCAAAACTCCCACGCTGACAGGCAGAGCAGGGCTACGGGAAAATAGTCTTCAGTGCAGGGCTTTGGACGCCATTTTCCCATAGCCCTGCTCTGCCTGCCGGAACCCACAGACTCCGCAGGCTGCAGAAGTGAGTTTACGAGCTGTGGCCAGTGAACTGGCACGGTGTCTATTAGATGCAGCAAATCAGTTCACTATCTGGTGGGGGGTGGCCGCGGTCCCCCCTCCTCCGCACAGCACTCGTGACCGCCTGGTCAGCCTGGTGGACCAGGCCCCTCTGCAAGAGGGTCAGAAGGAGCACAAAGGGGGACACAAGGATTCACAAAGGAGGACAGAAGGAGTCACAGGGGGACGAAAGGAGGCACACAGGGGAGCAGAAGGAGGCACACGGGAGCAGAAGGAGGCACAATGGGGAGCAGAAGGAGGCACAATGGGGAGCAGAAGGAGGCACAATGGGGGACAGAATGAGGCACAAAGGGGGACAGAAGAAGGCGCAAAGGGGGACAGAGGGAGGCACAGGGGGACTGAAGAAGGCAAACAGGGTAACATAGGGAAGCATAGGGGGACAGAAGGAGGCACGAGGGTCAACAGAAGTCACAAAAGAGGACAGAAGGCGGCACAAGGGAACAGAAGGAGGCACACGGGGACAGAATAAGGCACGATGGGGGACAGAATGAGGCACAATGGGGGACAAAAGGAGGCACATTGAGGGACAGAATGATATACTAGGGAGGCACAGAAGGAGGTACACAGAGGGGCAGCGGGAGGTACAGGGGGACAGAAGAAGGCATTCTTCTGTCCCCCTGTACCAAGAAGGCACAGAGGGCCAGAAGGAGACACAAAAGAGAGCAGAAGAAGGCACAGGGGGACAGAGGAAGGCGCAGGGGACAGAGGTGGCACATGCGGACCGAAGAGGCACATGGAGACAGAAGGAGGCACAAAGGGAGACAGAAGGAGGCACATGAGGACAGAAGGAGGCAGAGTGGGACTGAAGGAGGAACAGGGGGGCAGAGGTAGCACAAGGGGACAAAGAAAGGCAAAGGGGATATAAGGAGGCACAGGAGGACAGAGGGAGGCACAAAGGGGCACAGAAGGAGGCAGAGGTGGCACAGTAGGACTGAAGGAGGCACATGGAGACAGAAGGAGGCACAAAAGGGGGGAAAGAAGGATGCACAAGGCACAGAGGTGGCAGCTGCCTGCAACTTACGCTAAGTAGATGCAGCAGAAGCATGAAATAGAACACCCACAGGGCGGGGCTTGGTCTGAGGGTGGGTCTTAATTTGGAGGCAGGGCTTAATCCAGCAACATGGCGCCCCCAGGACCAATGGCACTCCAGGCAATGGCCTGTACTGCCTATGCCTAGAGGCGCCCCTGGGAGGAGCTCAAAGAACCGGTTGCCTGGGTGGGAGGGGTCCTGTCAGATATTGGTGGCTCTTATCTTCATTCTGGTCAAATGGAGGAGGTTGAGAGGTGGCAGGTTTGATCCAATGACTCTTTCCAAAGTGCCAATCACTCTTTGGAGTCATGTGGCTGAATAACACAAGAGAAAAGTTTTGTCTTCTTCAGATAAGATTTTTTTGCATCAATGCACTACCGAATCCCTTTAATGCTCAGACTCACAGTTCAGAATGATTATGGCTTGCACCTTTTCTCACTGAGTGTTATTTTCAGCACCGAATTGATATCTTTAAAAACCTGCACTGTGTCCTTCCTATATGTATTATATATCGCAAGGTGAAGACAGTAAGTCCTGCAAGGTTGAAGATTAAAGCAGCTGCATGAGGATATTCTTGTTTTACGGCAGAGGTTTGCCAATTCTTCTCTCTTTATTTAATGCTGCGCGTAGTTAAATCGGCTTCGGGCATTCGCTGCTCATAACTTGTATGTGACTATTTACAAGCTGTCATAAAGAAGCTCTCGGTACGCAGAGTCTGGAGAGGAAATAATTATGACTATGACAAACCTGCAGGATGAAGACATTAAACCGCTAGGGTGCAGAACATCTGTCTTCCTGGATACATAAAGTGGGTTACAATACACCTGCAGTGTGTGCTGCGGGATTAGGCGTATTGGTTTGGGGAAAAGCTTGCCATCACCTTGTTTTATTTCCTCTACAGAATATAAAATAATTACGATATGTCGCATTATGACTTAACTGAGGTCGGGTTTGCAAATATTTTTTTGCGCTATGAAGGGAAGGCCATGCCCCTGTTGCATCCCATTGCAATGCAAAAAAATGACAAACATATAACCCTGCGTCAGAGTACGCGGGTCACATGCATAGTGCCGCCCCCCCCCTCAGTGATGTACTCCCTGCTGGGCAGGAAGTATGTCACTGGGGTTCTCGTTAGTCCGCGCATGTGCGCCGGGTCACACTGGGCACCGTCGTTTACACTACGTGCATCACCCATAGATTACCATTACCCCAAGCACCGTGCATTAAAGTGAACCTCCTGGCTAAAAATCTACTCAGCAGAACTGAAAATGCTTGGTGTCTGTTTAACAGTTTCACAGCATCAGAACTTTGTTTTTCTTACCAAAGCATCATTTTTAGCTGCATTTTTAGCTAAGCTCCACCCATCAAAGAAAACGGTATTGGTTGAAAAGGGCACCTGAGCTGCTTGTATGAAAAGGGCGCCGCCATAGACATCAATGTTATTTCTGGAAATATGGGCTACAAGGTGTAGAAAAGGGTGCCCGAGTTTTGATATAGGCTACAAGCGGGCTCCCCTTTGTAGCCCATATTTTTTCGGCTACAAGGTTTTCGGCTACAGTAGGGCGCCCCTTTGTAGCCCATATTTTTTTCAGCTACAAGGTTTTCGGCTACAGTAGGGTGCACCTTTGTAGCCCATATTATTGCCTTTTTTTTTTGTAGCCGAAGTTTTTATACGGGCTACACCAGGCGCCTTTTTTGTAGCCTAAGTTTTTATATGGGCTACAAGCGCTCTAAGCCAAATTATTTAATTCCCCCACTATCCATGGCGGCCTGGAGGGGGAATAGTAATCAACACATCCCGGAGTTTTTCTGTAGCCAAAGTTTTTATATGGGCTACACCAGGCGCCTTTTTTTGTAGCCAAAGTTTTCATATGGGCTACACCAGGCACCTTTTTTTACAGGCGCCCTTTTCATATAAACCCAAGAAAACTGCCCGGGCTTTTTTTCCCTGATGCTGTGCAAAGCATGATGGGATTTCCTATGCTGTTATTCACGTTGCCTAGAAACTGGGAGGGGTGATCAGCACACAGGACAGTTGGAACTGTGTCTCATGCTCCCTGTCACCTCCTTTCAACCAAAAAGATGGCTGCCGTCATGAAATCAAACATTTGCCCGTTCTTTTTAAACAAGGTGGGTAAGAGATTATATTACCTATCTATTTTAGTTAACATAACTAATGTAACTTAATGACAGTATGTTTGTTTAGGCTGGAGTTCCTCTTTAAGTGTGGTGCTTGCGGTAATGCGATGTTGCCCATGCATCGGCTCAGATACTCGCAGCGCACTGCAAGGGACTGCAGCAAGTGTGAAAGTCTCCATAGACTTTCATTGCTTTTGCAACCTCTTGCGGCAAAATAGGGTAATGCAAATGTGCAGGTGTACCCTTTAAATTTTACACTTTTTCATGATAGTGGTCCTTTAAAATCCTTAGCTTGTTCTGCTGTGATAAACTAAGCCACTAATTCACTGGCAAGAGTATATAACAGACCATACTGAATGTTCATGACAGCAGGAGGACCAGTGCTTCCTTAGGGTCAAACTTGGCAGTTGCCATAAGTCAGGGACTATGGAGGTCACACCTTTTGTTGTCAGTACAGTATGGAATGTCCCTTCTGGAGCACTGCAATGCCATCCTTTCTGGACATCGCGACACCAGATTCCGACCCCTGCAATCTGCAGCTGCCAGGCTCCTTCACTCCTCCCCCCACTCCTCTTCAGCTGCCCCTCTTCACAAGTCCCTTCACTGGCTCTTTGTCCTGTTCAGAATTATCTGGCATTTCCTTCACTCCCAGCTCCCCTGCCAGTCTCACTTCACTGGAGAGTTGGATGCCGGTTTTTAACTTTCTGTGATAAATAGTCTGCAATTGAGGATTGTGCCCGACCGTTTTCTTTGTGAAAGGAGAGCTCTTCAGAATTATGCTCTGCCTGGCATACAAAGCATCCATCAGACCTCTCCTTTGTCCAGAGATGCTCTCCTAACCCGCTCGCTCCACTCCTCCAACAATTTAATGTACTGTATGTCCACCCCTGTCATGCATCACTTGCTCACTCGTGAGGCTCCAGGATTTCTCTAGAGCAGCCCCTACTCTTCTGAACTCTCTTCTCCTATCAGGCTGCCCCCCATGTTCAGTTAATTCAAGCAGGCCTTAAAGACCCATCTGTTAGCCATTGTTTACTCGTCGTCTTCATAGCTCCACCCCCTCCCTTGGACTTAAACCCCACCTCCCCTTATGTGTCCCTCTCCCCACCCCTTAGATTGTAAGCCTATTTGTCAGTGCCCTCCTCCTGGTATGCTCTTCTTTGCCACCATTTGGACTCAGTGACTTATCTGTTTATTCCTACATTGTTACATCTTTTTATTGTGTACAATTGTTGAACAAGGTATGTCCCTATGTAGTATGGTTTAATACTGTAATGTCTCCCCTATCTATTGTAATATGTTAGCGCTTTATAAGTAACATTTATTAATAATAATAAGGGGCCCCACAATCATTTTTTGCCCAGGGTCGCTAAAATTGCCCATGCATTTCAGGCAGATATAATTACTTAATCAGCCATAGGAATAATACTGTATTTTTCAGTATATAAGGCATACTTTTTCTCCTCCAAAAATGGGGAGAAAAAGTCACTTCGTCTAATATGCCAAATACAGAGAGTCTCCATCTTACGAACTCCTGCCAATATGAACTGCCACCCAGTCACACTGTCGGGGACTCCCTGTATTGCCCCTGTGTCCTCCTCTGCTCCCTTGTGTCCTCCTCCACTCCCATGCATAAATGAAAGCAGTGGCAGCATTGCTCACCTAATCCATCAATGCCTACTACAATCAAAGACCACTCTTCTCCCTCACTGTTCCCCCAGTGCTGGCTTTTGCTGATGACACAATCAGCAGAAGCCAGCACTAGGGGAACAGTGAGAGAGAGGAGAGGTCTCTGATCATCGCTAGAGCCGATGGATTAGGTGAGCCATGCTGCTACTGCTTTCTATTTATTCATGGGGAGCACAGGAGGACACAGGGAGCAGATGAGACATGGGGGAGCGAATGAGAATTATGGGGGATAGAAGGGGACACACATAGGGGAGCAGAGGAGACACATGGGGACAGAAAGGGGCACATGGGGGACAAAGGTGGACACATGGGGAGCACAGGGGGACACAGGAGGACACATGAGGTGCCAGGGGGAAACAATAATTGGGGGAGAACATTTATAAGAAACTCCTGGACCATGGGCACTCCAGGTTAAGTATATTTTTTTCCTGTTTTTTGCCCTCTAAACCTAGGTGCATCTTATAGTCTGGAGCATCTTAAATGCAGAAAAATTCGGTAATTATCTGCATACATTTTTAGATGTACATAAATGTAGAGTTTATCCTTTTATCTAGAGGTAAATTAATGCATATAACACACCTACAAGTTTTCTGCTCCTCTCAGTGCACCATTGTAATCATGTATAGCAGGGGTCCCCAAACTTTTTCCGTCAAGGGCCGGGTCAACATACTTCAAACTAATGGGGGGCCGGAGTCAGAGGCAGGACAAGGTCCTCCAGCACCCAAGGCTGAGACACCAAAGTGCGCCCCTCCATCCCTGCCACCCCAGCCATCACACACTGATTGCTATTACACTGAGGTGCCCCAGGGCCCACAACCTCCCCAACACCTTAATATCTAGTTATCTGGCTTGCAGTCACTGCTATGTATTCACTTTTCTTATTTCTTTCTGCTTCAAACACAATTAGGAATGACAGCTGAATGAACTGTGCACCCCCTCCTACACTGCGCCCTGAGGCTGGAGCCTCTCCAGCCTATGCCTCGGCCCGGCCCTGGCCGGAGTATACATGATATGATGTAGAAAACATTAAATTAAACCTAGGTAGTGTAAACTATTACCTGTTTACACATGCAGCCCTTTTGTTTACCATTTAACCAAAGCAGATATTAAACACCCAATACAGCATGTGCAGATAGTAAAAAACCTATTTTTCGCAAGACAGTGAAGCATACTCGGGGAGCAACCTGTCGTCCAATTGGACAACAGTGTCACCTGATGCAGAATTGGATTGGAAGCCAGCGAATGACTGCTCGCTGGCTTCCCTGTGGATTGATGGTACCAGCACTGCTATTCTATCTGCGAGACACCAATATTTAAAGATGCATTGGACCGCATCTATAAGTAATACATTTTGTGAGTGGGGGGCCGGTAAAAAAGCCTCAGGGGGCTGCAGTCGGCCTGCGGGCCTTAGTTTGAGGACCACTGATGTATACCATATTTAATATCATAACATATTATTATTATTATTATTGATTTATAAAGCGCCAACATATTCTGTAGCGCTGTACAAAGTAAGAAAAGCAACATATTCTGTAGCGCTATACAAAGTAAGGAAAACAAGCACGGTGTACATAACAATACAGATAATGATATACACCAAAGATAGACACTGGTAAAAAATACAGAATTGGTAATTATACATGATGAATAAAATCTATAACAGAGTGCAAGACACAAAATGAATAAAACATTCCAAGACACGAAAGGGCGAGACAGCCTATAGTCACATATTCTCATATTACTGAGTGTAACTGTTTGCCTCTGAGAGGGTGTCCTAAGCTTCAGGAGCCCTCATTTTTTCAATGAATTATGCTCTATCAACAACTCCGACTGATACAGAGTGGAGTGAGTGTAAGTTTGTCAGTACTTATTTATGGATGCCGGGTTCCAAGCATTAGGGAAGAATTCCGCTTAATCCAATTTACATAATTACCCACCCTTATTTCACATGATTGGTGTTACAGATGCGTCATGCATTTTAATAAGGGTTTCATCCACAACTAGTGCATAGCCATAATTACCTACTCTACGGTTACAAAGAAACGGAAAATACATATTTATACAAACACATTATTATCATCATCCGCTAATTAACTACTGCAGTCCCAAGCCTTTTAAACTTTCATCTCCTTACAGGAACAGACCGTGAGACCGGCAGGTAGGACTTTCTCACTAGAGCCAAGGCCAGAAGGAAATAAAAAACCTTCATTGAGAAAAAGCATTAGAAAGGAACAAAACTGTGTATGTATGATGTTTTCTGTGAGCAGTCATAGGAAGTGCTTGCTTCTCCCTCCTGATATGGAGCTCACAACAGGAGTTCAGTTTCCATTTTTTTGGAAACATTGGACATGACTCACAAAACTAATCTTTTGAGATATCTAGTCTTTGTTGAAACAGGTAATTTAGGTGTTGGTGACCACCTGGTAAAATGGGCATCGCAATGTTAATTGTGACTATGCCGGCGTCCAGGGCGTAATTTGGGCACCAGCAACACGCAATAATTATCGTTATTTGGCTGTGTAAATATCAGTGGAGGGAGTTTTTAGCAGCAATGGTGGCAGAGTGTGGCGCAGGGGGTAAGTTAGGGTTAGGCATCTTTAGAGGGAAGGTTCAAACAAGAATAGGGTCAGGTTAGGCGAATTACCAATATTTTACTTTTAGAATTAGTAAGAGCCCAATAGTAGAATATTGGTAATTGTCCCCCATGTGCCCCTTTCATATGGTAATTTACCAATATTCTCCTAGCGGCTATCCTCAATGCCAAAGTTACCATGTTCTGTATTTTGATGTATACCCCTGTTGAAGCCCAGTTTGAGTGAAACATGTTGAATTATTGGGTGGTGTGGTTTACAATGATATGAGCACTTTTATATACTGTCTTTGTGTGAAAAGGGTTAGTCAGTTGAGTTATTTTGACTACCATATTCAACTCACTGGTCAGATATTAGGGACAGCTAGCTGATATCTATTAGATTGTAAGCCTCTGGCAGGATTCCGCCCCTCCCCTAGCGTTTCCAGCTTGATTATGCAATCTCACTGTCTGACACCCCTCTTGCAGACTAGAACAGTCTTTATTTTGACCAAAGACACTGAACTACTGTTATCAAAGACATTTGCATGATCTTGTTTTATTGTGAGCTCCTTGTATGTCCTATCTTGTATGTAACCAATTTAGCTGTTGTGCAATGATGTGTAATATATTGGCACTTTATAAATACAATAAATACTACTAATAATAATATCTAGCAGGAGCGTATTTGCTTATCACGATCAGCTATGTTTTATTGCCCCATTTACTTTTTAATGACTCAATAAAGATTATATTTTAGTGCATGGTAGGGAACTATCCTTGTGGATTTTATAATGAATGACTTACTCCCCCGAGCACTTATTCTAAGGGTCCTTTTACACCATATCAGTTGCTCTCAGTTATAACTGAAAGGTCAACTGATTTTCAAAGTAATGTCCATGTTTTCCTATGGCTCAGTTCACGCTATATGCATTTTAACTGAAAACTTTTCCACAATGCCTAACGCTATCATCCCTCCACACTACCTTTT
Organism: Hyperolius riggenbachi; assembly: GCF_040937935.1. Classification (NCBI taxonomy): domain Eukaryota; kingdom Metazoa; phylum Chordata; class Amphibia; order Anura; family Hyperoliidae; genus Hyperolius; species Hyperolius riggenbachi. Next base: position 126,802,580 of record NC_090648.1, read on the forward strand.
TGCCTAAAACGAACTGAACCCCGTTCCTATCCCCTCACAATAACCTACCTGCCCTGCAGCTATGGTGTAGATGATTTCTTTATCATTCTGTGCACACTGCTGTAGCATAGCCAAGTGCCTGCTCTCAAAGTAACTCTTCGGCACACTACAGCACCAAAATTGCATTGCAGTCTATGGTGGTGCTGAGTTGTGACAGCTCCCCCTCTCTCCCTAATTATCCTGCTCCAGATTCATCATTCCATTAATTATGTCATAATAGGTGATAAATATTTTGCAGGGTGTAAGGGTTTTTCGCCTTCCTCTGGATCAACAGGGATGTGTGAGGGAGTAGGCTGATGTACTTTGTTCTCTGGTCGAACTCGATGGACATATGTCTTTTTCAACCCAAATAACTATGTAACTATGTATAGCTGACTTTTTCATGGTAATGTGTACACTATTGCCGAGTGCTTTTCTGTTGTGTGCTGTTTTATATTTTCATGTTGACAATTTTAATACAAATCATGGCAGCTTCTTTCCTCATGTTCTTGTGTTATTTCACAGGTATATGGCTATCATCCACCCCCTGAAGCCAAGGCTGTCAGCCACTGCCACCAAGATTGTTATCTGTGTCATCTGGAGCTTCTCTTTCTGCATGGCCTTCCCCATCGGGTACTATGCCGACGTGTACTCGTGGCAAGGACGGGACGTCTGCTATCTCGACTGGCCTGATGTGGACAACGTGAAGTATGGGCAAGTGTGAGTATAAAGGCCATTCTAAAAATTATTGTCTCTTATGTGTCATACTCAACTGAGGTTCAGAATGGCAGACGAATGCTGCTGGGGTATCAGATTCATGGCAACCATTACTACCATCACTTTTGTAAAATGAACAACGAACAATGAGCAGAGCTGTGTTTCCACAAGAACTCTGGCCTGATCAGCCCTATGTTCTGCCATATGTGTGGTGCATGTGTGCGTGTTAAATTGATCAATCCTTCGTTGTTTGCTGGACATTACATTTTAGTTGCTGGAGGACATGTTTCTTTTATCAAAGGAAAGTGTTGACGAGCTGCAAAAAAATCTGAGCTCCAGGTTGTTGTTTATAGAGAATAGTATAATGATATATTACATTCAACTGTAAGCAATGGTGGTGCATACTTGTCTTTTAAGCCAGTTAAAAAAAAAAAACAACAACTTTATTTAAAGTGGACTTTCAATAATTGTTATATCAGCTGCTGCTTGCTTCCCCTCCTCAGATAAGCAGATACACTACAGTCAAATTTGTACAAAATGGTGGAAATACCTTAATCTGATTTGTAGTATTCAGTGGTCCCATTCTGCAGACCACCAGGGTCTCTATACTTACCAAGTGTCTAACTGTCTAGACATGATCCACTCGTGGCCACTGACTACAGCGCATTTACAGTGGTGATGGTTAGTTGCATTATCTGGCAACACCCCCTTATATATTGACTACTACAGGAGGGAGGGGATTGACAGCCCCAGGTCACACCCTTTTGCAGAAGATTCCACAGGGGGCAACAATACACTGAGATGAGCCAGCTCCTGCCTTATAGGCACTACACTTAAGGAAAACCTGACCTGAAGCAAAGCTGCATAAGTTAAGTCCAGAGGTATGTTCATGCTGGGTACACATACCTCTGTGCATTGTCTGTTCATCTCCTTGTTCCCCCTACTCCTTATAATCATGACTTTTGGCTTATCTTTTATCAGCCTCCCATTCCCTCCCCTTTGGGTGAGTAAATAAGGCGAGGAGGAGGAGGGAACGGGAGGCTGATAGGAGGAAATATTGCAGCAAGCCTGTCTCTTCCTGTGAGAAAATTAGACTTCAGCCAAAAGTTTGGTTTTTCAGGGAGTGATTATAGAAACCAGGGGAGATGAGAAGAGGAACAGACAGCACAGAAAGGTATGTGTATCCAGGATGAACATGCCTCTATGCTTACCTTAGGCAGTGTTGCCTTAGGTCAGGTATCCTTTAAGAATAAAGTCGCCCTGCAGCTTTTTATTATGGACTTCTGATTGTGTGCTTACTTGAGGTAGGGGAAGTGGAAGTAAACATTACACGTTTGTTTTAAGTCTGTAATAGTACATTTAAATAAACTATATTATAATTTAGTTTTATATTAAAACGGACCTGAACTCTCTGTTCTAAAAAGATAAGGAAGAGCATGATAACCTTTAAAAAATATATATATATATTTGTTACATCTGATACAAATCCTGCAATAAATCTGCAGTGTGTCTACTTCCTGCTTTCATGGAAGCAGAGGTAGGGTTAACATCCTGTGTTTACAAATTAGCTGCTCTGCCTAGGCAGCCAGCTGACACAGCTGAGAGATCAAATTACATTTGTAATTAGCCATAGATTGGGGGAATTTGATAGGCTAAACACTCTAATTACATACAGGGTACATTTCTCTATATCTTCCTTCTGTCCTGTGCAAGAGTTCAGGTCTACTTTAATTCAAAAATATTACAGCTTAAACCTGGACATTTAATAGAGTTATGGGCTCTTCCAGCTAATGATACTCTGTAAATGTATTATAATGGGGAATGCTAGTAAACAGTCAATGACTAATTGGTACCTTTATTGTTCTTTTGACCAGAATCCACTGCAAATGATATAATCAATAACATACAGCTCCTCTAATGCTGATATAATGTGTCTGGCATCAGGTTTTACCTGCAGAAATAGGCTTCTTAAAAATGTGTGTTATCCTCAAGCCAGGTTGATAACAAGTCTTAATGTGGCCACGTCTTCACAGGGCTCATTATTTTGAATAACGTCTCTAAAGGTCTTCAGAACGCGGATAACAAATGTCCCCCATTGGTGTGACGGTTATTGGTTCTGCTCTATGTACTTTGCCACAATAGCCCTATGTGATATTATCTGATGGCCTCTCTCACTGTGTGTCTGCAGAGAGGGATCCTGTCCAAGCATGCATCTTTACTAATGGCTCATTGAAAGGCAGGTCTGCTTATTGCTCTGAGATATTAAAGCAATAAATTACATTTCCTTCCCATCTGTTTGTCACCTACCAGCCACGGCTTAGTTTAAAGAGATGCCTGAAATGCACGACTCAAGCCTTTCCAACATAGTAATTTCACTGCCATTTTTCTCCAAAAACGTGTAATAGGTTGTTGTTTTTTTAAATTACTATCATTTTTATTGAAAAATTATTGGCAACACCCCCTTACTGTATACTGTTCACAAAACAGTATACAGAATAAAGTACAATCAAGGCATTAATGCAGGTATAAGAACACCAGAAAAAAAGAGCAAGTATGCTCTGCACACCCCAAATGAAATATTGGCAATGGCATCCATGGGCATATATAATATGTAGATACTGAAAAAAGAGGCCAACAGGCAAAATAAACTAAATTATCTAAGACACAGTTCTGAAGATTTACAGTCCAAGCTGATTGTTCTGGAAGGTCGGCCCAAGGGGTATCTGACATAGATTTTTAATTGTAATGCATGCGTAGTTTAAAAGGTGACAATGCTCCCATAAACAGAAATGGCGGGAGTTCCATTAAATACAAAGACTTCAGTGCAGCACGCCACTGGCAGGTGTTGTGTTTACTTTTTTTAGGTTACTATGCTGTAGTTTTTCATAGATTTACTGTTTAATTTATAAGCATTAGTATTACCTGCCAAAAAAAACTGGGAGTTTGAGTACAAGTACTTTTCAAAATAGTCAACTGATTGAACAATACAAGAAAAAACACAAAATAATGGATTACACAACACAGATAGGTCACGGTTATGGCAGGACAATAATAATTGCGTAACATAAACTTCTAGCATTTTATACTCTTTTATTCTTTTACCCTGTCACTGTTTACTTACTTTTATCTATCTTTTTGTGGAAATGGGTAAGGGGTACCAATGTGTTCATATACTAATTTCCCTTAGGGGTGAGGGGAAGACATATGGTGTTTCTATTGATATTGAAGGGGGCTTCAGATTCCACCACATGTCACCCCCCCCCCCCCCAAGGTTACTGATGCATTGGTGGTGTTGTTAACCCCATCCCTCCTGGACATCTTAGGTGGATATGACCCCCTTGTACATAACCCCCCAACTTATGGAACACGTAGGTTGCTCAGGGTGTAGAGCTCCTTATTTGGAGCATCAAACAGTTACAAGCGTAAAGGGGTTCACACCTTAATTCCCCTTCCCCTTCTATCCTTAATCTTTTCCATTTGGTTGGCTAGTTTTAAGCCCTCACCCCCCCCCCCCCCTCAAGTTAACCTCCCCAAAGCCTACTGCCCCTAATCCTCCAGGCAACTGCCTGCCCTTTAACATGCCGGTTATGGCAAATCGATGGATTGGTTATTTTGATGGAACGCTGGCACTATAGTTCTGTGTACTGAAAGTACCTAATGTTGTAAATAAATAATTTTTACCCTGCCTTTTTCACTTGAAATACTTCATTTTTATATAAAATGTTGACTGGTTACTTGAGGTGAAAAGAGTCAGAGTGAAAACACCTCTCTATATAGTGTCAGGTCCTCCTGGGTCTCGTCTGCACAGAGCAAGGCATAAATCTGTATTGACAGCTATTTCCAGGACTGAAGGGATATCTGATGTCAATCCCAGGGCCTTGCAGGATTTTAATCACCTTATTCTTATTATGACTCCAGATCTGACATGCCTTGCTCACCAGCTTCTGCCTATTAAAGGCTTACGCCACTCGGCTGGAGATTACTTTTGCTTCCAGGCAGTTAAGCTGCCTCCTGAATCAGAGGAAAGTCAGACGCTGACTGCCCTTGCCATAGTGCTGTATTTTCTCGCTAGAATGTTTAACCTTACAGTACATGAGAATCTGGTGAACTGGCTGGTTTCTTCTGTGCTTAAAGGGACCCTGAGCAGTAACTAAAATCAAAAATTTCACTTACCTGGTGCTCCCTCCAGGCCACCGTAGGCCCAGAGGTCCCCCGGCGTCCTCCTGGCTCCTCTGTGTCCCGGCGGCGGCTCCGTTACCGGCGACACTCGGGCCGGATCTGGTTGCTCCGCATCATCATGCCAGTCGCTACACGTCAAGGCGGACAGCGTGGCAGTCCGGCACATGCGCGGTTTAGAGTTATAAAACCGGGCATGCGCAGGACTGTCACGCCGGCCGACCAGCGGCTGGCATGATGACGCGGAGCAACCAGATCCAAGAAGAGTCGGCCCGACACCCGTCCCGGGTGTCGCCGGTAACTGAGCCAGGAGGACGCTGGGGGACCTCACGGCCTATGGTGGGCTGGATGAAGCCCCAGGTAAGTACCAATTCTAATTTTAACCCACTGCTCAGGTTCCCTTTAAAGTGACACTGAAGTGAAAAAAAAACTTCTGATATAACAAATTGTATATTTAGTACGGATTATTAATAGGATATTAGTAGCAAAGAAAAGAGTCACATTTTTATTTCCGGTTACATTGCTCTTTTTATAACATATAGCATCTTTCTGTCATATTTGCAATTACAAACCATACTCAGTATTTTAAACTATGAAACAGAGCAGAGGTAATGACCCTTTGAACTCCCCTGCAGTAAAACCTTATCTGAAGCTGCCTCTCACTGTTTCTTTGATGTATAACTGCTTCAGAAATAGGACAAGTTGGGTCAAAGAGCTCAGGGAGGTTCTTTTGTATAGATAACTGAAGTTTCTTAATTCTTCCTGCATTTGAAACAATATAAAACTATTTTCTTTGCTACTAATGTTCTATTTCTTAGCTGTACTACACATACAATTCATTATATTATACATTTATTTTCACTTCAGATTCCCATTAACCTATTTTGGTTTCTGGACGTAGAAACTACGTCCAGAAACCATGTGCGCTACCGCGCGCCCCCGCGGCCGATCGCGCGCGTGCACGCGCAGTCCCGGCCGCGGATTCGGTAGTCAGGGAATCAATATATCGGGCTATGAAGCCCGATTACTAATTCCTCTCCCCCGCTGAAAAAGCGTCAGCTTCTCTCGGAAGCTGCGCCTTTTCTGGCCGTTCCCTTCCTGATGCGCCATTCTAAGCGTGTGTTACGCTTAGAGTGACGTCATGTAAACAAACTCATGGCCGCCATCTTGTGGCCAAAAAGTAAAACTACACATGAAAATGAAAATAAATTAAAATCAACACACATTTACATTATAAATCTATTGTTTACCCCCCACCCTCCCAAAACTACCCAAATAAAATGTTTACTATAAATTAAAAAAAACATTACAATAAAAAAAAAAAAAAAACATGTAAATATTTACCTAAGGGTCTAAACTTTTTAAATATCAATGTAAAGATGAAATATTTCTATATATTTTTTATTTTAAACTTGTTAATAGTGATAGATGCAAAATGGAAAAAATGCACCTTTATTTCCAAATAAAATATTGTCGCCATACATTGTGATAGGGACATAATTTTAACGGTGTAATAACCGGGACATATGGGCATATACAATACGTGAGTTTTAATTATGGAGGCATGTATTATTTTAAAACTATAATGGCTGAAAACTGAGAAATAATGAATTTTTCCATTTTTTTCTTATTCTTCCTGTTAAAATGCGTTTACAGTAAAGTGGCTCTTAGCAAAATGTACCCCCCAAAGAAAGCCTAATTGGTGGCGGAAAAAAACAAGATATAGATCAGTTCATTGTGATAAGTAGTGATAAAGTTATAGGCTAATGAATGGGAGGTGAACATTTCTCTTGTGAAAACCACGGAACCTGAATGGGTTAATATCTGTTGGTTTGCAACACATTAATTCAAATAAATAAGATCTGCATGAAATGAAAAGTATTTGGTAACAGTACTCATGCATGTATGTTTTTCTGTACCTGTGGAAAATATCAATAGAAATGTTTACCCTATTGGAGTTGAACAGCTCATACAGTAGATTGCAGATTGATAAGAGGTTTGCAACATGTTCTTCCTGCACAGTGCTGAACTTTGACACCATGACAGTAGAGGGCGCTGTTGTTTGATGGGAGACAGGCATTGTATTGGGCCGAGTATGCAGCCTTTCTTCATAATACACAAATACTGATTCCTCAACAAAAAAAAACCACAACCTTACTGGATGAGACTGGGGTATTAAAACCTAACTTTAAAAAGATAATACTATTAAAAGCATGTTCTATTGGACTAACTCAAAAACTGATTAGTGACTGACAAAAGTACAGGGTTAGGGCACAAACACACACACATATATATATATATATATATAGAGAGAGAGAGAGAGAGAGAGAGAGAGAGAGAGAGAGAGAGAGATCCCTAGTATTTGACCGTTTAAACTGGGTATGGAGGTCTTGCTACACCTCTCAACATAGATATATTACAACACCCCACGAAAACCCAATATATTTCACCCCTCTTAAAACAGGGGGCTTCGTCGGGGGAAAGTGCACCGTGCAAGAGTGCAAGTGCAAAAAAACTACGGTACATTCAAAATAACAAATGCATATCTTATCCAGGGCCGGATCTAGTCCCCCCTGACACCCTGTCCCAGGTTGAGCCTACAAAAATCTGGTCACTGTACTTATATGCAATTAAAAAAAAAAAAAAACAGCAAAAAACCAAAGGCCACTGACTGTAAATATAACCTGCCTACTCTACACAGGGAGGGCTTTCTTGGATCATGAGAATAGGTCGCGGGGATCATCAGGAATCGAAAAGACACTTGTGATAATTATCGGTAACGGGGTTCCCAATGCGGTCATAATAGCTGAACGGCTACTACGCTCTGAACTATTAGAGAAGCTGATTGTCTAATGTGTGGACGATCAGCTACAAATAGCCTTAGTTTGGCCACCAGGGTTACTGATAGACATTAGGAGGGTGGCTTAGTGTTAGGCACTGGGAGGGAATGGTTTCTGTGAAAATAGGTGCTGGGTAAGTGTCTAGTAAAATATTGGTAATTTGAATTACTGATATTTTTACTAGTGGCACCACTCAGCATTTAACTCACACCACATGGTGGCGCTGCAACACGTACTAGGGCTCTCTGTGGACTTATTTTACCCAGATACAGAGGCGCATCCATAACTGTAAATCCTCTCTTTACTAGACTATACTATATTGCTGCCTGTAGGCGATAACTTTTAAAATATCAAAGTGTAGCTAGCTGAGCATTGCTAGAATGACTTGACTTTAGATTAAATGAAACCTGCGGCATAAAAAGGATCAAGGTATAAATTTAGACTGTTAGAGGTTTACTTCTAGATAGAAAAGCTGTTAATCTCAAGAGATCAGTCTGTATATTAGTGCATTTAGCATTGGTGTGTTCCCAGGCACTTTTGAAATTTTGGTCTGAGTAAGCTGTTCAGATTATTCCACACTGTGTATGCTGGCATACAGGAGCATGCTTTTATTTACAGTTATATACCGTATATACTCGCATATAAGCCGACCAACATATAAACCGAGGTACCCGCTTTTCCCTAAGAAACCAGGAAAAAGTTATTGACTTGCATATAAGCCCCCTCCCCAGAAAAGCCCCCTGTAAATTAGCCAAATGTGCCCCCAGTACGTCAGCCCCTCCCCATAGCCAGATGTGCCCCAAGGATGAGACTAGATGGCGTCATAGATATGAGACAGCAATTACCACACAGGAATAATGCCTAAACATTTCACCGCTGACATGTTGATTCCATGTTTTGCTCTACAAGACAGGGGACACAGGTAGTCTTGAGCAGTGCACTCTGCACACCATGTTGTGGGGGATGGGGGGCACTGGCACTGCAGGGAGCAATCTGGCAAGAGCGGGATCACTAATGCACGATCCGTATGCTCCTCTGCCAGTAACAAAACCCACTTCACCACCCATTATTTTCCACTAACTCGCATATAAGCTGAAGGGGTAACTTTTCAGCACATATTCTGTGCTGAAAAATTAGACTTATACGCAAGTATATAAGGTAATACGAGGGCAGTGGAGTCAGAGTTGGAGTTGGACTCGAGGAGTCAGAGTCAAAGCAATTTTGGGTACCTGGAGTCGGAGTTGGAGTCAGAGGTTTCATAAACTGAGGAGTCGGAGTCGTATGATTTTTGTACTAAATCCACAGCCCTGGTAAGTATTAGACTAAGGAGTCAGAGTGGAGGAGTCGGAGTCAGATGATTTTTGTACCAACTCCACAGCCCTGTATAAGACTTTATAAAGTACATGGGAGGACCTAACCGACAGTCAGAATGGTAGTTTGGCGCAATCTCGGCCATGAATCTAGCATGTGATCAACTACCACCAACATTTTTTAGATACTGGTGAATGACGAATAAGATTAACAAGCTCATTGTTCCACTTACCCCACCCACCAGTCGCTGTTCACGCCTGCACTGCCCATCCCACCTCCTCTCACTGAGCAGCACATGTAGCCGCACTATAGCTGAGTGTCAAGTTTGTGTATCGCTTGTGCCCCGAAATGTCACCCAAATGATCGAAGAATGATCGTAAAGGGTAATTTTAATTTCAAGTGTGTGCAGACCATTACTGTGGGCAGCCGAATCTTGACAGCTCCGCCACATGCTAGGCCATATTCATTCAAAAAAACAAGGAATGATGAGTCAACCGATTATCATCAGGAAAAAAAGGACACAACAATTCAAAAGACAGTGATAGACATGATTATCTACCATGTAGAGAAATCCGTCCTGGTGGAACTGTTCGGATTATAATCAAAGTTAGTCATTCAAAAGGTGCTTGTATCGAATGGTGATAAACAATCGCTCCATTCAAAAACCTGACGTGTGGCGGGGTATGTACTTCCAGGTCCTCAGCTTTCAGCTCAATCGACAGACCATTGTTGTGCCCTTGTTGAATTCGTGCTATGCTGCTGTCAGACATTGTTCATTCATTGCATCATTGTCAGGGCATTGCTATTTTTTTTACAGTCGGTGGTCAGTCATGTATCTCTGGACATAGAGAATCCTGACAGATTTTGGTGTTCTAGTTTATATATATATATATATATATATATATATATATATATATATATATATATATATATATATATGTATATATATATATATATATATATAAACTGTGTCGGAGGTGCAGGAAGGGGATGGGGACAAGCTGTTAATGATTACTACTATTCAAAGTATCTATGAAAGTGATCACTACCAGCACAGGACCAATAGAGAGCTAATACTACAGTTGAGGGAGGGCCCTATGGAGCCCCTCTGGCCCAAGGGCCCCGGTTCAGTCGCTACCTCTGCATTACCTATTGCTATGCCACTACACAGTATATACTTTCTTTGTGAGCAAGTGATTGTTCCAATCAGTGATCCCAATCAGTAATCAATCAGACAGATATACCAGATGAATGCATACACATGCACATCAGTCTGATCTTTTATGCCTGCTCAAGTTCTTGTTTTTGTCAGCTACACTTGCATACAGTGCGATATGTGCTCAATCTATAAGTACTTACCTGCATGTCCAATGGCTCAAAAAACATTTAAAGACTCAGTAGTCACCCTGTGATCAGTTTGTAGTACAACATACACCTATTTATTAAATATTCCAGTCATTTTATTGGATAATTGATAGGATCAGAAGTGAATATTGGCCCACAGGTGCTAGGCCAAACTATCAGCAGCATGAATATTCTCCAAGCACCACTGCCATGTACAATGACTTGTCTGGAGTCCATAGGGATGGCTCGCCTACCTCATTAACATAAGCACTAAAAATAACACTACAGTGCAGAAAGGCAAAGTATGTTTAAATTTACAGGGGATTCTTTCACCAGTTTGGAAGCAGAGAGAATATTGATTTGCTGCCAATCAGCCCTAATCGTTGCTGCTTGCACAGGGGACCTGATACAATCAGCAACCACGGTGAATTGGAATGGTTCTAATCTCCTCTTGTGTCACAGTTTGTACTATTTAGCTTTGTGACATTGAGAGGCATGAAAGGCCCATGAAAATCACAACATCACAAAAATTACGTAACTGCTGAAGTCTCCGTTTATAATCGTTTGCAAAATGCCTTTTTTATTTTAATGCCTTTTTTAGTTTTAAAAGACCCCTTTCTCTACAGAGCTATCTTTGTCAGCATCTACTAGCAGCAATCAGTGGTGCTGATGCACAATATCTATTTAGACAATGAATCTTTTTACCCTTTTGTGAATGATAACTGGCAGAGCTGGAGTCATGCCACAGCTTGTAGTAGCCTCATGCTTCAGACCTGCTGTGGCACAGTGGTGCCACAATATGTTTGAGCTTTCCTGGGGACAGGCCATTCTCTAATGTGGAGGACAGCAAGCAGCAACTGTGTGGCCTACTATAATAAAAAATATGAGCACAGTTTTTGTACATTTCCGACAAGCAGCTGACAGATCGAACATAGCGGAAGACTGTTGTGGGCTGCATGCAAGATACCAGCTAAAGCAGTTCAAATTCAAAACAGAAGAATGGGGGTTAGAGGTCAAGGAAGCCTCATAAATTATTTTGTGCTCCAAGAAAAAAGGGATTAACCATGTTTACTAGTCACTGAGGAGGTCGGTTACTGAGGGGGGGTCTGTCATGAGGGAGGGGGGATGGCACTGAGAGGCTTCCATGGACAGATCTGGGTAGCACTAAGATGAAGACATTATATTGGGGAGTATTATGATGAAGGCTATTTTATTAAGGGCTCTTTTACAGGAGTCACTATAAATGGACACTTTTATAAAGAGCAATATAAACAGTAGGGTTGGTCTTCGAATTTGGATCACTGTCAACTTCGACCCAAATATGTCTGTTTGAAATTGGTCATTGTCAACCTGAACAGGCACATTTATGTGACAGGCAAATTTGGCTTTTCTGGCACCATTCCCATAATGACCAGAAGCCCAGGAGGGCTCCCCCATAATGCCTAGGGCCCTCCAATCACAGGGGAGATTCTCTATTCCATCTTGGTGGTTGCAGGCAGCCAATTGGCTCTCTGACATCACAGCATCACAGGCTGCCATTGCTCTATAAAAGCAGAGGGCTTGGCTGCCTGCAGCACTTGTGAACTTATCTTTGCTAGTGGCACAAGCAAAAAATTAAGAGCACTACTGCACAGATGCAGAACGCTCCCATCAATGGGAGCGCAGTGGGGGGAAGTACATGGCCAGACTGCGCCTGCGCCGACTGGACGACTTACCAGGGCCAGTTGCGGATGAACGAGGAGGTGGGGGAGGACAGCATGGGAGCAATAAGCCTGGAGGGGGCTGGAGGAAGCCCTTCTCAGGAACACTTTAAGCGGTATGTAATTCACCAATCACTAGTTGCTCATACACGTGCTACGAGCTCCCTCAGCATACAGATTATGTATGATCATATCCCGTTGCTTGTTATCCTCACCATTGATGAAAATAAAGCTGTGAATTCCCAGTGACTCATGTTATTCGTTCACCATGTTCAGATCTCACTGATCTATGAGTCATTGTGAGCGGCTCGTACATGGTCCATTCAGCTGCTACCTAATCACTGACCCTTTTCATATGTTACACCTGATGTTACTGTCAGATACCGCCTGGATTTCATGAGAATGGCAGGATATTGCTCCATCTTCATAGATCTCCTCCTCTGGTTTATTAACCTCATCGTAAAGAGAGAAAACAGCATTTATGGATGTTTTGGACTCGCTGCAAAGATGCACCTGCCAAAATGTATGCAGGCTCCAAGGATCCTGTTAAATAGACCCTATGGAAAATATTTTCTACAGCAATTAGAAACTATACCAGCCAACCTTACTGGACTATTGGATGTAACATATTTAAGGGTACCTGAAATGATGTAGCATGATGAGTTAAAGAGGATCTTGAACTAAGGATTGAACTTCATTCCAATCCATCGGTCGATACCCCCTTTCCTATGAGAAAGCTTTACCTTTTCTTGAGTAGTTTCTTTGGGGGTCTGGGTGGCTGATATTGTGATGAAATCCCTACCACAGTGTGATGTCATGACCAAGGTCCTGACAGTTTGCTATGTATGAACCTTGTTGCATTGTGGGAAATATCGGCTTTTTCCAACTGCCATGCAAGCTTCCTCTGTGCGTAGAACTCTCAGTAATGAACATTCCGTACAGATCACCCGGCAGAACTAAAGATGTTACAACCTGTGGTACATTTCAGAATGTAAATCAGAGAGAGGAATGATTTTACAATGGGCAAACACCAAATAATATATAAATACATAAAGCAATTTTATTCATTATGTTATTTGACTTCAGTTCCCAATCTTATTTAGAACTTGCCTGTTTTTCTCTGTTTGCTAAAAAACCCAAGTTCAATAAATCCCAGTATCTCTGCAGTTTGCTGATATTGGGGTGAAAGGAATACTACATGTAATACTACTGTAATGTATGTAATAAGAGGTCATAAAACTTGTTTTTGGCTTTGACCATCACTTCTGACAGCAGGGAAAAGACATTCAACAGCTAACCATTATTGTGTATGATTCTTTAAAGGACAATGGCCCTCAAGAGCTTTTTTCCCCCCTCCTAACCCCATTTGCCTTAAAGGAAATGTCCAGGCATCTTAAAAAAAAAAAAAAGATCTACATACCCCGGGCTTCCTCCTGCCCCTTGCAGCCGACATGTCCCACGCCGTAGCTTTGCTCTCAGCCGCCAGTCCGAGGTCCCTGCCGGTGCAGAGGCTGACCTCACAAGGTCGTACTCTACTGTGCTAGCGTGAGCGCCGCTGTCAATCAGGTCCACATTGTCCGGAGTGTACTGCGCTGGCACAGAACTACTGCTCCTGCGCAGTACACTCTGGACAATGTGGACTTGCAGTGGAGGGGACCGGGAGCCAGCGGCTGAGAGCAGAGCTGCAGCGTGGGACATGTCGGCTGCAAGGGGCAGGAGGAAGCCTGGGGTAAGTAGATCCTTTTTTTGTTATGAGGTCTGGACATTCCCTTTAAGCTGCTCTACTGTGCGCCGTGTCATTGTTCCCGTCACAAGGAAGGAAAGTTCTTATACTGTAAAACCTTGTATACACTTACAAGGACTGACATTCTGCCCATGCTCATGTGGGTGCAGCATGCCCATGCTTGTGCATGAAGAGAAGCGTGGCCCTGATATTCGTGGGGGTCCCAGCAAGTGATGGCAGTTGCAAGGATGACACAGGAAACCTCTACAGAATCCAGAGGCTTCCTTCTTCGTTTTTGTACTACAGGGACACTTTAACCAATCGACAGCAGAAAAAAAAAGAATGTACCGTAATCAATCCAACCAATTTTGTTGGATCACTTATGGGATCAGGACAGGTGATATAAACCTCTGGATCACTGGGGATGCCATAGCAAATCAGGCCACCTAAAGAGGAACTGTCGCGAAAATCTTAAAATTTAAAACACATGCAAATAAGAAGTACATTTCTTCCTGAGTAAAATGAGCCATAAATTACTTTTCTGCTATGTCGCTGTCACTTACAGTAGGAAGTAGAAATCTGACATTACTGACAGATTTTGGACTAGCCCATCTTCTCATAGGGGGGTTCTCAGGGATTTATTTATTTTTAAAAGCACTTAGTGAATGGCAGTTGCTCCGCCCAAATGCCAAAATAGTGTACAGCAAGCAAGGAGGCTGACCAGCATCTTTGTATAAAGATTTTTCAGGGAATGTCTTTATAATGAATAAAGGCCATGCTGAAAATCCCCTATGGAGAGATGGACTAGCCCAAAACCTGTCGGTAATGTCAGATTTCTACTACCTACTGTAAGTGACAGCCAGGGGCGCCGCGAGGCATAAAGCAAACCAAGCGGCCGCTTGGGGCCTCAAGATCGTAGGGGCCTCGGCGGCTCAGTGACGTCGGCATGACGTCACTGTTTTCCCGCAGCCCCGCGGGGCTGGCAGAGCAGAGCAGGGCAGCAGGGCTACGGGAAGATGGCCGCCGCCGAAGCCCTGCTCTGGAGACTATTTATGTCTCCAGTACAGGGCTTCGGGGTGGCCATCTTCCCGTAGCCCTGCATTCAATCAGCACGGGAGATTGGAGGAGGGAGGGAGCTCCGTGGGAACTGCGCGCCTGAGGAGCCGGCCACCGGCCAGGAGAGGAGACGGGGAGAGAAGACTTCTGCCAGTGCCAGGTGAGTAAATTATTTTCTTTTTGCAGCCCTTATCTGCTGAAAATGTGCCCTAATTGCATTTGATATCTGCTGAACTGTGCCCTAATTGCGTTTGATTTCTGCTGAACTGTGCCCTAATTGCGTTTGATTTCTGCTGAACTGTGCCCTAATTGTGTTTGATTTCTGCTGAACTGTGCCCTAATTGTGTTTGATTTCTGCTGAACTGTGCCCTAATTGCGTTTGATTTCTGCTGAAAATGTGCCCTAATTGCGTTTGATTTCTGCTGAAAATGTGCCCTAATTGCGTTTGATTTCTGCTGAACTGTGCCCTAATTGCATTTGATTTCTGCTGAACTGTGCCCTAATTGCATTTGATTTCTGCTGAACTGTGCCCTAATTGCATTTGATTTCTGCTGAAAATGTGGCCCTAATTGCATTTGATTTCTGCTGAACTGTGCCCTAATTGCGTTTGATTTCTGCTGAGAATGTGCCCTAATTGCGTTTGATTTCTGCTGAAAATGTGCCCTAATTGCGTTTGATTTCTGCTGAAAATGTGCCCTAATTGCGTTTGATTTCTGCTGAAAATGTGCCCTAATTGCGTTTGATTTCTGCTGAAAATGGGCCCAAATTCCGTTTGATTTCTGCTGAAATGTGGCCCAAATTGCGTTTGATTTCTGCTGAAATGTGGCCCAAATTGCATTTGATTTCTGCTGAAATGTGGCCCAAATTGCATTTGTTTTCTGTTGAAATGTTGCACAAATTGCGTTTGTTTTCTGCTGAAATGTTGCACAAATTGCGTTTTTATTTTCTGGTGTCTGGGGTAACTGTTGCTGCATTTATTATTTAATGGTCATAGTTGGCTATATTTGCTGTGCTACGGTTAAGCTCCGCCCATACAATGTCATGGCCACGCCCATTTTTCGCCGCGGTGCATTACGCGCGCCTCAATCGCCCCCACATCCATTTTTCCCCGCAAACAGCCCCGCCTCAATCCGCCCTCCCTTATGCGGGATAGCCACGCCCATTTTTCGCCACGGCATAGGGCCACTTACTACAGTCCGCTTGGGGCCACAAAAACCTTAGCTGCACCCCTGGTGACAGCAACACATGAGAAAAGTCTTTTATGGCTCATTTTACTCTGGAAGAAATGTATTTCTTATTTGTAGGTGTTTTCAATTTTAAGATTTTCGCGACAGTTCCTCTAAAAGGACTTACGAGGCCAAGAATTGAGAAAAACAGCCTGTTACGTGGATCGGGGGGTTGGCCTTAGAGCTGCGCAGCCGCACTCGCGGGTATGCGGACTGCGCAGCCGCGGCCAGCTCCGGCCGCCATCTTTGTACAGGCTGGAGAGCCCGACCCGGGCCGCACGGTCGGGGACCGTTCGGGGGGCTATTGAGCGGCGGGGACCCGGCGGAACGGCACGGAGGGCGTGGACAGCGTCCTCCGTGCCTTAGAAGCTGACGCAGGTAGCTAACTTTTTTTATTTTTCTGTCTCAATTCTTGGCCTCGTAAGTCCTTTAAAGAGTACCTCATTACAGCTCTGTAATTATATAACCATTCCTCCACACACTATAGTGCAGCTAATAGCTTATTATTTCTGTTCTTGCTATTGTCAGTTTATTACAGCTGACGTACAGATGTTGCAAAAGCTGCCCTGAGTTCAGTCCATTCATCACATGACTTAGGTCTGTTTTTGGGAAAGCTGTGTTTATTTTCCGGAGATCAGTTTTTATGCTTCGAAATGCTTCCAAAATTTACACATGTTCACCATCGTTAAGAAACTAAAAAGCAGATGTTTAGACGCTTAGTATTAGTCCAGTGGTATTTTAAAGAGAATTGCATTTGCTGAGATTAAAGGATGACATAAATCCAGACTTGGAGTGGGATCTGTAGATATAGTTATGTCCTCGCAGGTTTGAAGATGACATGTTGAAGTAGGTCTATTCTATCAAAATTGTAGATTGTATTTTTTTTTTCAAAAACACAACCAAAGCTAGGTTAAACTGAAAACTGAGCAGTTGACTATATCAGCACTATGGGCCCGATCCAATTTACTTTTTCTACTAAGTTTTCTCCTAGGAGTTAGGATACATACTGTTTCAAGTTCTGTTTAAAATAATTTTAGCACTCTGCAGTTGAAAAAGTACCAAAAAGAAAGGGGAAAAGTACTGTCAACATTATTCTGAGTATTTTCTTGCTTGCTGGTGGCTTAAAGGGCATTTTATTGATAGCTATGGAAATATCACATAAGAGGAACCTAGGAGAAAAAGTGAATTAGATAAGGCCCAATGTGCCATATGCAATTCATTTTTTCACCTGAGTTTTCTCCTATATGATATTTTTACAACTTGTAAATAAAATCCCCAGCAAGCAAACAAATACTCAAAATAATTTTGACAGTACTTTTTCGCCTACCTGTTGGTCCTTCTTCCATTGCAAAGTGCTAACAAGTGTTTTTTAATCAAAGATGAAACATTATCTACTAGGAGAAAACTCAGGTGAAAAAGTGAATTGCATCTGGCCCAATGTGTCTCATAGCGCTACCCTCACTAACCACAGCTCTGCTTCTTGTGGGTAGTGGTAGTAGGGAGAACAAGTCACTACTTAGGGCTGATTCCCATTCAGCCCTGAACCGCGAATCGGCAGGCAAAATCTCACAATTTACCGCTATTTGCGCTTTTTATTCCTGTTCAATAAAACGAGAATCACAGCACAATCGTCACCAAAGCGCTGCATGCAGTGCATCAAATTGCAAATGCTGCAGTTAGAATGTATCTATAGGGATACGTCAGCACTCAGCAGCAGCGAATTGCTGATCGCCGATGATAAGCAAAGTACCCAGTGTGAACCAGCCCTTACCTTGTTGAGTAGTTGTGTGGAAACTGGATGTATGCATTATTTGGCGATGCTGTTTTAGGAAGATCCAGTTAGATGTTTTTCCTGTCCACTCAAACATTCTCCATTGAGACACGCACAAACATTATAGTCATGCACAAACTCTCTCAGTCTCTTTGGTGCCTGGAGGTCTATACTAAAAGTAATTCCAGTGGTGCCCCCAAATGTGTCTAAACTTTCTTGTATGGATAGTCAATAACAACCTTGGGCCAAATATCAACACTGCTGTTATTGTTCATCCAACTGTGGGACCCATCAGGGCTCAGGAGAGCCCCATGAGGACAATGAGATGCTCTAGTAAGATGGGAACGGCTGTGCAGAGTGCTTCCTTACCACTAGTGATGAGTGAAAATGGCCATTTTCATTTTGCCATAATTTTCACAAAAGTAGCACATTTTAGCAAAGTAGGAAAGTACAGTATATGGGCTCAAGAGAACACAATTTGACCTATTGCACTGAATCCACTGTGCATCAGAAAAAAAATTCAAGACAGTTCTCAATTTTGGAAAAATGCATTTTTGGGTAACTCCATTACATCTTCAAGTAACTGTCAAAGCAGACAAAAAATGTAAATTTCAATGTGACAATACATTTAGCAAAATTTTACAGTGTTTCTGAACATTATTACTTCATGTACCCCCTTTATGAAAACCTGTGTCTGCCGAGTACCCCCAATTGTGAATGACATAATTTCAACACACACACATATTTTTTATGTATGTTTGGGGTACTCAGTATTTGTGTATAACTTTTCTAGAATGACTATTAAAAGTTCAAGAACCCCTAAAACCAACTCAAGTACCCCCAGGGGTATGCATACCTCCTGGCAAGAACCAAGAAGCTATAGGATACCTAAACAGGTAGTCCCCGACTCATGAAGAACCGGACTTACAAATGACTAGGCAATACAAATTGCCTGAAAATGTGAAATTCCGTGGGAACAAGTGAGGTTTTTATTTTAATATTTTTTTCAAAAAAGGCCTGGTAGTTTTTGAGATAATCAATTTAAAAAAAAATTAAATAAAAATGTTTTTTAAACTGGTAAAATGACATGTTGCTGCAGTACACTTAGGGCACAGGGGGACAGAGGTGACAAAGTGAGGGGGGCACAGAGGGACACTACAGGCACGGAAAAACAAAGGCAACACAGAGAGGGACACTGGAGAGACAGGGGGCATAGAGGAGGTGCGGTTTTTCGACTTATGGACAGACTCAGGTTAAAGTGAACCTCCGGACTAAAAATCTACTCAGCAGAACTGAAAAGGCTTGGTGTTTCTTTAACAGTTTCACAGCATCAGAACTTTGTTTTTCTTACCAAAGCATCATGTTTAGCTGTATTTTTAGCTAAGCTCCACCCATCAAAGAAAACTGCCCAGGCTTTTTTTCCCTAATGCTGTGCAAAGCATGATGGGATTTTCTATGTTGTTATTCATGTTGCCTAGCAACTGGGAGGGGTGATCAGCACACAGGACAGTAGGAACTGTGTCTCCTGCTCCCTGTCACCTCCTTTCAACCAAAAAGATGGCTGCCCTCATGAAATCAAACATTTGCCTGTGTTTTTTAAAACAGGGTGGGTAAGAGATTATATTGCCTATCTATTTTAATTAACACAACTAATGTAACTTAATGACAATATTTTTGTTTAGGCTGAAGTTCCTCTTTAAGAAGAAGGAACCTACAGTCCCTATCTTGTTCCTTAACCAGGGACTACTTGTACTTACATTTCAATAAATACATTCTAAAAGGATTGGCGTGCCACACATCTATGGTAATTTTTTTTTTACTTGATAGAATGAAGACGCAGCAAATAGTTTTTAATGTAACCCTGTCTTGAAGCCCTTCAGGGGGACTTCAGCATCATGGCTGCAGTATAAACACAAATCAAGCTTGAAGGACATGGATCATGGGAATACTTATAGGAGACAAGGTGCAGAGCAGCAAAAAAAACAATTACCATTAATTTGGATGACATTTGTTCCATTACAATGCCCCGGAACATAAAACAGTGCTGTCTCCATATGATAGGTTGTGATCTCCTCTATTTAGATTTGGATGGGATCCCACACAGTGAGAGCACAAAGTGAGAGGCTAGATCAATGACTGCGGAGACTGGATCCAAAACAAAGGAAACCTCTCCGGCAGTGGAGAAGGGCCGCTGGGCTCTGAGACAGAACATTCTGCTATTTTTTGATGAGAAAATAAACTAACTCCATATAGTTCATGAGGAAGCCAAACTACCTGCAACACACAAAGGATAAGGCTTTTTTTCCTACAGAGGAGAGGAAATTGTGAATGTTAGGAAGTCATACTTGGCATTTGAGCCATTGTTATTTGTAATATTATTTGGTGTGTGAATTCCAACGCAGTAATTCATTAAATGATGTTGGATGAAGGAAAAAAAATTAAAGAGCCACTATTACAAAAAAATGTAAAATAAAGTATGTTTGTCCCAGAGTAAAAAAAATACACTATAAATTGCTTTTTCCCTACATCTAGATGTTACCAGTATTATAAACATGAACCTTCTTATTACCACTGGGATAGCTGTGGTTCTGTAAAACCAACAGATATGTGTTTTGCTTCAGCTGCTTATTAGTGTTGTTTCTAAAGACTGCAGACTGCAGGGCTATTATGTGCATCGCCTCCAGTCTAAGATACCTCCTTGAATGTCACCATATCATGTCTTCCATGGACCTTCCAGTAAGGCAGCTGCATGCAAAAGCAGAGACTCCTGAGAGAATAACATTTACAACCACTTTTTCCTTGGACATTCCAGTAAGGCAGTTGTGTACAGAAGCAGAGACTCATGGGAGAATAACAGTTACAACCATTTTTTCCATGGACTTAGAGTTAGGTCAAGGGTCGGTTTTGTGGTAGGATTTTCAGGGTGCAGGGGCGTAACAATAGCCATAGCAGCCATAGCAGCTGCTATGGGGCCCAGGCAGTACTTGATGTATTCCCTTTCTTGTGTTCCTCCACCCTCTGACTTTGTCTCAGTACCCATGGACTATATGCAGTGTAGATTGCATAAGAATATGAATTGTCAAATCAATTTACCGTATATTTATAGGGTTAAGACAGGTGGCAATGTTCAAGAGAACTTGCATCTGATGGCACCATGAACGTTTTCCTATGGGGCCCCATAATCTCAAGCTAAGCCACTGTGAGGATGGAAAGGTTACGATAGTGGCATTGCTGTTGGTAGGTATGGTTAGTGAAGAGTTAAGATTAGTATTAGGATGGGGTACTGGGACTGGCGGCAGTTAATCAATGGGTTAAGTCAGAGAAGTGTTGTGATACGTGGGATAGACCTTTTCACATTCTTGTTTACAAACTAATTATAAAACTGTTATGACTCAGACAAAAGGAGCAGCCGATGTGCTGAGACCAGAGTAAGCAGATAGGTTATGCTTGGCATACTAATTAAACAGACATGGCAGATGAGAAGCAGAAGAGAAATTACCTTTCCGCCAGCTCATTTTATATAGTTAGGTTTACACTTAAAAAGACTCTAGTTTCAAAGTCATTCTTTTTTCCCATTATGCGCGCTATGAAGAAAATGTATGCCTGCAGTCTTAACAGTAAACATTTTGGAAGAGATTTTGGAGAGTCATGACTAAATATACATGTTAAAAAAAGCTTGCATTTTACAGCCTGGGAGAAGGAAAGCCCCATTCACAAAGCAAAAGCACAACATATTTGTTGCTCTCTGTAGCTGACTGAGCACGTGAACAGTGGTGTAGGGGCCTCAATTGCAGGCCTGGGCCGGCTTGACCTCCCCATGTGCTGCTTGGGGCGGTGCATAGATCGGCTGAGCGGGTCATCGCAGAAACTCGCATTGCCGGGATCTAGCGCCCCATTTACTATTTACTTCCTGGTCCATTCCACCTTATAGTAACAGCGCCCCCTGTTAGGCCTAGATAAGTTATCATTATAATAGATTTACATTGTGTCATAATCTTTCATGGCGCTGTACAATAGAAGAAGCAAACAAGGGTACCTAATATACAGATACTGGTACACATGGCAATACAGACATTGGAACATAGTATGAAAGTGGTAGACAATATATATATACAGTAGATAGTGTTAGGTGTTGTCCTGGCGTTGGTCAGCTGGGTGCGGGGAGATGCCAAGAGATGGCTCTCCCTGAGTGCCGCAAAGTAGAAGAATATAGCAAATATATTCCCCTTCTGATTACCTAGCCTGTCCTCTAGTGTCGTAATTCGGGGTTTTTCTATTACCGGCACCAAATTACAGTTGGACAACACATATAATATTATAGCTATAGCAGTGCTCAGGTCCGTCAATGCACAGAAGGCAACAAGCTCCGAAGTGACCTGCTTCGAGATACAGGTATTCTAGAGGAAAGAGGGCTATTGTTAGACATGTACATAGGGGTGTTCTTATGCTCAGGAAGCAGGGTTAGTGCTACACGAAAAAAGGGGGATTTGCTTTTAGAGGAGAGCTAGTGTTAAGATAAAGACAAGTAATAGAATATCGATAATAATAAGTTAATAATAAGTTAAATGTGCGCATGCAGCGGCACCTTCACTAAAAAGCCAAAACACTAGTATCTGGCTGAACAAACACTCCTGACAACAGGATAGTGCTAACAAGTTCACAGGGTATTCATTGCTCTTTGTGGAAGCTAAATGAACCAGATTTAACATCACACTGACATTGCTGCTGTTTTCACTTAAAGGGACTCCGAGGAGTGCCCGAATTTAAAAGAATACACTTACCTGGGGCTTCTTCCAGCGGTGTCCTCCTGGCTCTTCTCGTTCAGCCTCTACCGGCCCCTCATTATCCGCGTCACCCGGCGGCACCCGGGCCTGGTGTCGGATGGCTCTTCCTGGTTATTGACGCAATGCGTCATCACGCCGGCTGCCTCGCATCATCATGGCGGCCGACGTGACAGGTCTGCCCATGCACCGGCAGAGGCTGAACGAGAAGAGCCGTGGGACCTCGCCGCCTTCGGTGAGCTGGAAAAAGCCCCAGGTAAGTGTATTCTTTTAAATTCAGGCACTCTTCGAAGTCCCTTTAAAGAGACTCAAAGATGAAGACAATAATAAATGTATACACACCTGAGGCTTCCTCCAGCCCCATCCGCATGGATCGCTCCCATGCCGCCATCCTCAGCCTTCTCTATTGCCGGTACCGGGTCCCGTCACTTCGGCCAGTCAGAGGCAGTCGACGTAAGTGCAGTACGCTCCCTCTGTACTGCGCAGGCGCTTGCGTAAGGCAGGCGCCGGAGAGCCAGAGGGAGGCGCTGTGCATGTGTACAACTGGCTGCGTCTGGCGGAAGTAACAGCTCCTGGTTGAGAAGACGTAGAAGGCTGAGGCCGGCGACGTGGGAGCGATCTGTGCGGATGGGGCTGGAGGAAGCCCCAGGTATGTATAAATCTTGCATTATTATTCAGCTCTGAGTCCTTTTAAAGAGAATCCGAGGTGGGTTCTAAGAATCCTATTAGCACACAGAGGCTGGGACTGCATATAATGCCCAGCCTCTGTTGCTATACTGTTTCCCCCCAGGCCCCCCCTGCCCTCTGCTGTCCCCCATAAATTACACAGCCGTGCTAGCGACACGCAGCGTGTCAATAACCGACTGTATTAATCTACACTGTCACTCTCGCCGCTCCCCCGCCTCCTCTATTTATCCACTCCCCGCCTGCATCCCTTCCCTCTAATCAGCGGGGAGGGAAGGGATGCAGGCGGGGACTGGGAGCAGCAACATAGAGGAGGCGGGGGAGCGGCGAGAGTGACAGCGTAAATGTAAACAGCCGGCTAGCGATGTCGCTAGCACGGCGTTTGATTTATGGGGGCACAGCAGAGCGCAGGGGGGGCCTGGGGGGAAACAGTATAGCAACAGAGGCTGGGTATTATATGCAGACCCAGCCTCTGTGTGCTAATAGGATTATTAGAACCCACCTCGGGTTCTCTTTAAGATTTTTTTTTTTTTACATTCAAAATGAGTCCCTTTAAGATTTAATATGTAAGTCCTCACATTGAAAATAAGACAACGAGAATCCATGAGAGATCTATTTATGATTGCTACTACATATTCATTTAATTATCTCATACGTTCATTTTCACTTGAAGTTTGCTTAAAGCTGTACGTGTGGCATAGTCTGTTAAACTCTATCAGTATAAGCAACAATCAAAAGAAGAGCCAAACTATTATTAATAATACTCATATTTATATAAAAAGCGTTTGAAAGGACAGAAACAGAAATGGGAACACGCTGTGCTAGAGAAGGTATTCAGTCAATATGCCAGGATTGAATAAATCTATATGACCTTTGCCAGGTACGAAATGCCAAGTGCCCCTTGAGCCTGTCTGAAATTAGGACAAATGTTGTTGGATGCCGGGCAAAGCCTTTGACTTCTTATACAAGGAAACTTAAAAACAGTTCTGTAAGAAACAGTAAGAGAGAAGTAGTGAGATTCCCTAATATGTGAACCAGATCTTATACCTTTGCTAGTTTGCTCATTGTGTTGTCAATGAGTTAATTAGTTTGAGGTAATGAGATAAAAAAAATGCCTTTGCATTACACCGAATCCAGTGTAGAATTAAAAAGATTTATCTCTTTCATACTTAGAAAACAGCTAATGGGTAAAAGTAATGCAACAGGGAAAATCATAACAAAACGAGACTAAATAAAGTAAAGCAAAGCTGTCACTCTGCTCCCCCCAATTATCAGAGTCCTTGAAATGTGTTCTGCTTTGTATGATTAATGCAGTACATCTTCTTCCAACATGTTCAAGCTGACTAGTCAGAAACGCTATTTGTTCCAGTCATATCAAACCAAGTGACAGGTACTCAGCCGGTGTGTGGACAGAAGGGGTGGATCAGACCCTTGAAAAACCAGCGCAGTGTACAGAAATGTCTGTCTAGATGCTTCACTTTAATGATATGTCCTTTCAAACTAGAAGATATTTTGCTTGTTGTATTTCAGAATACAAAAAGCACATTCGCCAAAAGAGCCTAGGGCGTATGTATTGCCATAACAGACCAGGCAACTCCTACGGGGCCCAGCAGTGAGGGACAGTGCCCAAGTGCCCATAATACTTGGCTATGAATTGTTCAGGCAGTAATGGCATCTGATAAATATTTTGGTATATAACTACTAAGTCGCATGCCCACCTTCCTGGCACACGCACTACCCTCCTCATCCACGCATCCCCAAATCCCAGTCCTCATTTGACCAGTAGCACCTGCTGCCCTTCATTATGTTATCATAAGCAGGTGAGTTGTCGATATATGCCTCTTATGCTGCAGTAAAACCCCATCATGTGAAAGACATCACTATGGCCAGTCAGAGGGGAAGCTTTGGAATGTGACCAATCTGGTGGAGATGCTGGCACCAGCCCGGCCAATCACAGCCACCTGTTGCTTGTTTTGCTGACTGGTGCCAATGGTCACGCGGGCGCAGCCTCCAAAGTTTGCTTCGGGCAGCAGAAAGTCTAGATCCAGCCCTGCATGGAGGCACTTTGCAGATGTGAATGGGACCGTTACTGCTCATTCCTGTGCGACTTATCACACATTATGTGAGCGCACCTTTTCCGCCAATTTATAGTGCACTTCCATTTAAATAATCCATTTTATAATTGCAATCTACACAAAGAGGCAATTTAAAAAGAAACCTTTCCCGCGGGCTACGGAGTTTGTGAGATATGCTTTTAACCAAGAATTTTTATGTACACATATGAATTTTAGGCGAGAAGCCAATTAAATAATGGTTTTACACATGATAAGTTCCTTTGTTTTATGAGGTATATGGCTATTGGAAGTTACGACGTGGAGTGATATGCAAGCATAAAAGAGACAATCTGGTGAGCAGGGTTTAAAGGGGGGGTGCTTAAGATCCCCTATCCCTAAGGTGGCAGAGATTGTTGACACTGCTGGTGCGCTCTTGTATGCGGGTATTGGGGTGCACGGAGGTGAAAAACAACGCTATACAGGCACCCTACACTATGATGTGTCTCTGTCTCTTGTGTCTTTTCCATTTAAAGGTGTAAATATGTTCTGAAGAATCAACCATCTGAGGATGATTGCACTATTTGGACAGTGAGCGCCAGTCTTGTCGAGTGAACTGACTTTTTACCGGGGGAGGTGTTATTAACTGTGCTGCTCCACCTTTTGCTATATTTCCAGTGTTGTTTTGAATTTATCATCTTGTAGTGCATATCCATTATAGCGCGGCTTGACATTTGTTATTTTAAAAAGAAATATTTATTTGCACTTTTCTATAGCACTGACTAGAGATGGTCAATGAGATGCAAATAATCCTGTCTTTCATGCAAATTTAATGCAAATTGTATGCATTGGGTCAGTCTAAGTTCACAGGAAGTGTATTTGATTGGCCCAATTCCAAGCGGCATGTAGTTGGCAGGAATTTTTCTCACAAGCTGAGATTATTTGCATCTCATTGCCTATCTCTGATCCGGATGCATTCTCTCCTGCACTTTACATCACACTGAATTTCAGAGGGAATACAGCGAATCCTCTTATGTTTTCTGAAGCCTCTCAACCAATTAGGGTAAAAATATGCAAACTACATAGAGAAAGCAGAATCAGGCAATTTGGGTGCCCGCTAGCACTGGAAGTTTGGGTGCCACCATTGGATCCTATATAAATATTGGCACTGAGCCACTGGTACAGTGCCCAGTATTTATTGGGTACCGCTGCCACCCAAATTATGGCTCGATGTTTTTATAGGTGCCTATGGCGGCGGTCAAGAACTTAGTTTTTTTTTCTTGCGGAGGGGTTGAGTGGCAGGGGCTAGGTGTGAGGCAGGTAGTTTTTGTGTGTGTGTGTGTGTGGGGGGGGGGGATTTAGGGTTAAGCATCAGGCAGGTAGTTTATGTGTAGTGTGGGGGTTAGGGTTAGGCATCAGGCAGGTAGCCGGTAGTTTGTCCAGGGGGAGCAATTTAGGGCTAGGCGTCAGGCAGGTCGTTTATGTGGAGTGTGGGGGTTAGAGTTAGGCATCAGGCAGGTAGTTTATGTGTAGTGTGGAGGTTAGGGTTAGGCATCAGGCAGGTAGCCGGTAGTTTGTCCAAGGGGAGCAATTTAGGGCTAGGCGTCAGGCAGGTAGTTTGTGGGGGGGCGGGGGCATTAGTGTTAAGCATCAGGAAGGTAGTTTGTGAGGGGCGGTGGTGGTGGGGGTTAGTGTTAGGCATTAGGCAGGTAGCTTGTGCAGGGAGGGGGGAGTTAAGAATCAGGCAGGTAGTTTGTGCGAGGAAGGGGTTAGGGCCAGGCCTTGTGCAGGGGGGTGTTAGGCATTAGGCAGGTAGTTTGTATGGGGGGGTAGTCTTAGGGTTAGGCATCAGGCAGGTAGTTTGTGCGGGAGGGGGAGGGTTAGGCGTCAGGCAGGTCATTTGTGCGGGGGGGGGAGGTTTAGGCGTTAGGCAGGTAGTGTGTGCAAGAGGGGGTTAGGTGTCGGGAGGGCAGGGTTCTGTGTGAGAGTAGGCTTAGCCCTATTAAAGTATATTTTAATACAGATATTTTACACTTTAATATGGTATTAAATACTGATATTTCACTATTGGCATTTCTGGGTGCCCAAATTTCCTTGCGCCTTTTTTTGGAATGTAGATAGAGAAAGCATCCCACATGGAGCTGGAACCCGGGACTCCAGTGCTGCGTGGCGAGAATGCTTCACCTGCTGATCTGGCTGCTGATTGGCTGCTTACGACAAGCAGTGGTGTCAATCTGATGCATTGAGTTTATAAGGAGCAGTCGGCCCGTTCGGAGGAGCTGCGTTTCCCATACTGAGTAATGATTTCCTACTCATTTTCTCAGTCTCCCGCGTGTTTTACATCAATTCATACTCCAAACAATTCCGCGGCGAGGAAGGAGCCTCCCTTCCTGTACCGAATCCATCTTGCCCTCCGCTCCTCCTGTTTACCTTCCAATCTACAGCCTTTCTTCTTTCATCTCCCCAATCTGCACATTTTAGATGAAATTCAATTCTTATGGTGTGCTGCTGTTTGTATAAGAAATGTCAGGCTCTGCCTCCTGCGCTTCCTATGCCCAGCTTGATAAATATGTGATGAACGTTCCCTGCTTTGTAGAATGCCACTTCCGAAGCTCTTAAACAACCCTAAGCCTTGCGGTATTGTTCATTTATAAATGAGCTTTGCGCTCGCTAAGTCATTCATACCTATGTCCTCCCAGCACAAGAGAAACACTGCCAGGATTAATTGCTTTTCTGTTACATGCCATTCTGACAGTGCGCTCTGCGCCAGGCCTATAGAGCGGATCCTTATGGCGTATGTATTCTGGATAACTCATCACAGCCGAAACGTCTCTCGCAAGCCTGCTATATATAAAACTGCATTAATGCATAAATCACAAGTCTCAGTTATTTAGGAACGTATTATTAGTACTGACTGTATTTAGGAAGAAGGTGATTTAATGGGAGTTATACCTTCATATTTTTTTCATCATGCTTTTTATTAAAGCTGACCTGCCACTAAGGCTTACTGCCTCCGAAGGTTGGATTATGTCTGCGCACGAACGCACGCAAAAAAACGCATTAGAACTGACAGCTCATTTAAAATGAAGAGGCTGTATCCATCAAAGTTTGCTTTTTCACACAAGCGGAAAGAAAACACCTTTTTTGCACACCATTGAATGACAACCATATAAAGAGCGCACTTGTTACAAGGCGAAGGAATGCGCGTTGATGGTTCAAACCCCTACAAAAAGACACACAGTAGTACTCCTTACCCATGCCTGCAAAGGGTTAAATGTAACAAATAAAGTGTTTTAAAGAGTAACTGTAGTGAAAATAACATCATGAATAAAATTACTTATTTCTACAATATTCATTTATAGATTATTTAGTGTTTGCCCATTGTAAAATATTTCCTCTCTCTGATTTAAATTCTGAACTTCATCACTGGTGGTGACATCTTTAGTTCTGCCAGGTGATCTGTACGGAATGTTTGTTACTGAGAGTTCTATGAACTGAGGGAGATAATGCTTGATTGGCAGATTTAAAAAAAAGCTATTATTTCCCACAATGCAACAAGGTTCACAGACAGCAAACTGTCAGGACCATGGTCATGACATCCCACTGTGGGAGGGGTTTCGCCACTATGGCCCATATGCAATTAGCTTTTTCTCCTGAGTTTTCTCCTAGGAGATAATTTTTCTTCTTCGATTTAGAATAACTTTTCAGCACTTTATAATGGAAAAAGTACCAAAAAGTAGGTAAAAAGGTTCTACAAAAATTATTTTGAGTAATTGTTTACTTGATGGTGGTTTAAAAGACATTTTATTGACAAGTTTGAAAATATATCCAAGGAGAAAACTCAGGTGAAAAACTGAATTGCATATGGGCCTATATCCGCCATACAGACCCCTCTGATACTCTATTCGATAAAAAAGGGAAATATTTCTTGTGGGAAAGGAGGTATTGGCTATTAACTGGGATGAAGTTTAATCTTTGGTTACAGTTCCTCTTTAAATGCTACAGAATCCATGCTTCAAGGAGTCAACGTTGTCTCAGTGATTAAAAGTACAGTACAGTAAATGTTTACAGTACAGTAAATACAGTATATTTAGATCATAAGCCTCTGGCAAGTTCCTCCCCCCAGTGAATCCAACATGATCATGCCCCCCTTCACCAGGACCCCTTTCTGCGGACAGATTTGGACTTGAACTAGGTGGTTTCTAAGACTTAAACTACGTTGCATGAGGATGCATCTTGTACCTTGTTGTCTGTCTCTCTATCTATCTACACTTCAGCACTGCATAATAGGCTGGCACTTTATAAATTCACTAAATAATTATAATATATAATTAGACAGGTGGATCCGTGTGTCCCAGGAGCAAAGCCAATTGAATATTTTTTCTCCACATAGACCAACTGTCTGTCGACATCTTCCCAGTTTCAAATCGCAGCTCCTCCTTTAACGAGTGCAACAGATCACCTCATCCACGTACATCACACTCCATTTTCATTTGTACAAAAGAAGCCCCTCCCATCATGTACAGCCCCGTCCATGAACAGCAATCCCCATTCCATTGGCTATTTAGATAGCAGCTTCCTTCTTTCCCATTTAAAGCCCCCACTGTAGAGCTTTGTTGTCCCATTTGGAAGCTCCGGTCCATGTTTAGTACTCCCTGTCTGCCATGTACTATCCCTCCCTTCATCTGCAACATCCTCCCTAGGCCACAAACCTGTCCAAAAGAGCAAGCTGTAGCCAGCCCTCTACCAAATGTCAGGCTGAGAGGATTTACTGAACATTATTATTTATCATTAAAAATTATATACTTGCTTATGCTCTATTTATTTATAGAAAGTGCATATTTTGGTTATGGGTCCGCTTTAAGAAGTAATGTGTTTTGTTCAGAAAGCCTCCACAACTTCCCCACCTGATTTCATATAGCTGGACTGTAGCAGCAGGTACATCACTTTAAAAATGTTCATACAACTCTACATTTAACCCTTTAGCAGCCAATTTATTTAGAGGCTTTCAAGTGCTCCAGGCCAATTTCTTTTAGCGCATTTTTTCTGTTATTTCTTATTTGTTACATTTCCTTGCTTCTAATTAGCACTGCTGTAATTGTGTATTTATGGCCACCTGTCACTAGGGGGCAGCGTGAGACAATAACAGAGGACTTCTGCTTTCAGTTTCTATGTTTTCTGCTCGTAGAGAGAAATCAAAGCATTCCAAGAATTTACAGCACAACGAGTTCTGCCGACTGAGGTGTACTTATTTCAAACGAGATAACTCTATTTAAGCTGCTAAAGGGTTGAAGCTAAATATTCTTATTTAGAGGCATAGAAGCATATTGAGCAAATGCCAGTAAAATTACCATGTGCAAGGCAATTCTACCAATACTTATGGCAGTTACATGCTACCTGCGTAACGCATGTTACACTAGCAACAAGCATGCACACAAGACGTATCTGTGTAAAAACCAGTAAAACTGCTGTGTGCCGCCTGCCCAGCTAATTTTACCGACATTTGTTGCAAGTGCCCCATTGTGTGGTGACTGTTTGGAAGCACTCTGCGGTGTGTAAATCTTGGATGAATAAGCTGCAAATAATCACATTAGATTATTTTAGAAATAATACATCATAGCCCACAATAGAGCATTTTATTACAATGCCAAAGCCCAGAAAAGATAACACTGATTCATCCGACAAACAGCCAGAAAATAGGAAAACTAGGTTATTTTTCCTTTGGAAGAATAGAAAAAACAAGACAGAATTGCTATATGCCGTGCCTAGAGCAGAAATGCCCACTTCCTAGGACTGGAGCCTATCGGCACACATTTGTTGTGTCACTAGTTCATTGAGCCCAAGGCTTGAAGAATACCAGTAAGCTCACATATTAATATGTTATGAGAAGCTGGCATTATCTCCTGATTCCGCAGTGCCCATATATATCTTCTGAAGTGATAAACCCGATTCCCAAGACCAAGTGTATGCAAATATAAACCAGCCAATCAATGAGGTAGTTAGGGAGCAATGGGCCTCCTCAAAAAAATTATATATATATCACCAAAACCTGCCAATGAACAGCTGCAGTGTCAGTGAGGTGAGAGCAGGGCGAGGGGAAGAATCGTTAATGATTGCCACTATTTAAGCACACATGCAGGTGACCCCTTCAAACTAGCAATTGGGGGAGATACCATACAGTATAAAGACTCTGTGCAAAACCTTTGGGTGTTCCTGGATGGAAAGCTAACACTCAGGCAGCACGTATCAACTGTCGTCAAGTCTTCATTCTTCCATCTGAGAAATATAGTGAGAATTAAGCACCTTATCCCAGCTGAAGACCTACCTGCCCTGGTTCATGCTTTTGTATCCTCCCGGCTGGACTACTGCAATGCCCTGTTCGTCAGATCCCCAGATAAGGTTCTGCGCCCCTTACAACTAGTACAGAATGCAGCAGCCAGACTCCTACCCAATACCCCCTGCAGCTCACACATCCCCCCCTGTACTTCAAACTCTTCACTGGTTGCCAGTAAAATGGAGAATCCATTTTAAGATCTGCCTGCTGACATTCAAGGCTATTAGAACTTTATGCCCCTCCACGCTCCCTCCGCTCTGCCAACAAGATGAATCTGGTTATTCCCAGGATACACTTTACATGTGATGCTCAGGCCTTTTCCTATGCAGCCCCTACTTTATAGAACTCACTTCCACAGTCAGTGTGAGAGGCTCCTTCTCTGGACAGCTTTAAGAAGAGGCTAAAAACACACCTCTTTTCCCGAGCCTTTGAGACTGTATAACGCAGGTCACATTACTTTGTGTTCCCAGGGAGAAAAGCGCTATAAAAATATTATTGTTATTTTTATCATGACATAAGTTGCATAATGAAGAGGGTACCAATTGAAGAGGGTACCTGGTGGACCATTCTGGACCAGAGGCCCCACCCAGTGCAGCAGCAACCTCTGCATCCCCTTTTGTTACACAACTGGAGCAGATGTGTGCTATGTGTCTACTTGGGATACAGGAGAGCTCATTATAATTTGTTAAAATTAAAAGGTATCATTTAAAAACAGGAGATGGAAACCGCTGCACTCACTTACCCCGTCATGAGGTGCTGGAATCCAATTGCAGCAGAGAATCGACAGCAGTGTGACATGGCTGTCCCCCTGAGACACACCGGAGCGATCCGCTATCATAGGTTGAAGCGTATGGCAGCCAGCCGATCACTGTCATTGGCTAGTGGGGGAAGGGAGGAAGGGAGCATTACAGAAATAAATAATAAAATAGGTTTATTTATTAAAAACTAAATAGAATAAATATTTACACACAAAAAAACGTCCTGGGAGTGATCAGGGCCCACCAACCGAAAGCTCTGTTGGTGGGCAGAAAAGGAGGGGCGGGATCACTTGTGTGCTGAGTTGTGCGGCCCTGCAGTAAGGCCTTAAAGCTGCAGTGGCCTAATTATTAAAAAATGGCCTGGTCACTAGGGGGGGGGGGGGGGGGGGGTTTAACACCACAGTCCTTAAGTGGTTAAATCATAAAGTTGTATGAGCAATGTATGGAAAACTGTATAACACAGAATCAGTGTACAACAGTGCCAGGGGCGCAACTACAAATCATGGGGCCCCCACCAAAACTTTGATTCCCCCTAGCCCCATGTTCACCCCCTTTCTCTTGCCTCTCCTTGGAGACCCTCACAGCCCAGTGACCAATCTCGCAAGGGTCAAATAACAAGTGTGGCCGTCATGATTCATCTTCACACCCATAACATAGTTTCCAAGAGACAGATAAAGCTCAGCTCCACTAAAAAAGAAAAAAAAAGAAACTTGGATAAGTGTGGAAAGGGGGTAGAACATTATGGGCAAAGGAGGATTTTGCCAACTGTAACCTACTGGAAAGATTTGCCTCACTTCCTGTCCATGAGAAACCTGTAGAGATTTGTGCATTCAATATGAACATGCTAGTTCCAGAAACAGGAAATACATTCTACCATGGCTGTCTCCATACTTCCTTGGAGAGCTTTCCCCACTTCCTGTTTAGACAGGAAGTGATAGAGATTCTCACAGATGGGGACAGAGGAAAGCAATACAAAATCTAAAAGAGCTTCTAACTCCTTACCACTTTATCAAAACTCAAATATTTTACCTTCTTCTAGGCTTTAAATAGAATTAGGCTGAAAACCATGTATAACCCTCATGTTCCATTAGAATCCCCAGATATTTTAGAGGAAGTCAAGCAAACCTTAAAAACATGATCCAATTTACTTGAACAGGAAAACCATTCCTTCCTGGCTTTTAACAGCAAGTGAAAAGATTTCTGGTTTATCACTCGATTTTTTATATTTAGACCTGCAAGTATTCCATAGAAAAGGAAAACAGACCTCTTTTTTTTACAATGGTGGGAGATTTCTGAACCTGGTAAATAATGAGGTACAGTTTTTTTTTGTTTATATTTGTATTGTTGTTTTGCAGACCAAATAGAACACTATTTTATTAGTCACAAGGATTTTCTGGAGTGTTTCTGTGAAATGAGAGCGATTTCCTGCCTTGATCTTGCTCTGTGTCACAGATCAGGTGTGCCTCTTGGCGGCACTCATACTGTGCATATGCAGCCGTACATGTAAACGTGCAAGGTTCATGTAGCATGACAGGCTCTGTGGTGACAGATAAAGCTAGCCTACAGCCGAGAAAATACATCAACATAAAAATTGCATTGCAGAACTGTGTCATGCACGATAAAAAATGTCAAAAATACAGGTGAATCGTGAAAATTGCGCAAAAGTCAATTTATTTCAGTAATTCAACTTAAAAGGTGAAGCTAATAAATGAAATAGACTTATTACACACAAAGCAAGATATTACAAGCCTTTATTTGTTATAATTTTGATGATTATAGATTACAGCTTATGAAAAGTCAAAAATCAAAATCTCAGAAAGTTAGAATATTGTGAAAATATTCAGTATTCTAGGCTGAAAGTGTCAGACTTTAATCAGCTAATTAATCCAAAACACCTGCAAAGGGTTCTTATTTCGTGTATCAGTTTCACCTTTTAAGTCGAATTAATGAAATAATGGGACTTTTGCACAATATTCACATTTTTCGAGTTTCACCTTTATTCTAATTAAAGTGGTTTCATAAAGGTAAAACATGAAAAGTGCCATTGTTGAATTACCTTAAAGTGGATTCGAGATAAACTTTTACTCATTGCATAATTGTGTTCCTTTCATATAGTTTATAGGGCATTCATTCCTCTTGCCAAATACTTTTTTTTTTAATACTCTAATTCCCTATAAACTAAACAAGCCTTGCCCACAGCTTCTCCAGTGCCTTGGCACTCTGAGAGCCATGTAGCAAGGGCTTATGGGAGCTCAGTCTGGGCAGGAGGAGGAGGAGGTGTTACTAGCCAGAGATTTCAGAGGCAGAGGGGAGGAGGGAGGAGGAGAGGGGAGTGAAGTTTTCACTGGCTGAGGGCTGGAGATGCAGATAAGCTTTGCCTGTGTGTAATGATCACAAGCAGAACATGGCTGCTCTCATTGTATCTCAGGAAGAAATAATCATATACTGTTGAAGCTGTTTGCAGCTAGATTTGTTGTGTAAACTATCTAAACGTTACATAAGATATATATAGACAAGTTACTTTTTATAGTTATTTTTTCATCTCGGATCCACTTTAAAGTTTTTTTCCATTAATTTTTTTTTTCTTTAAAAAACCTTTCCTTCCCCATAGCAACTAGTAGTGGTGCACCATCCTCCCAAAACCTCCCCTACATTTATCCATAGGAGTGGAGTAATTTGACGCCACAATTGGGTTAGAGAGCCATGCAGTCCGAAGCACCTTGGAACTCCATGAGCTCTGATAAGCTCTGACCTGACTCCTCCTCCTCCTATGACCATCCACCGCACTGGATCTCAGACATTCCTCTACCACTCCTACATTTTCCCAGAGGAAACAGTTGGAGGATTTGCTGCTAAGCAGTAGGTAGATTCCTGCTGTAATGTTCAGCCTGATGCTTTACTAGATAATGAGGTCTTCTTATTCCACAGGCTGTAGCTTGGTCTCATACACTAAACTGTGACGAAGCCATAAGATTAGTATGACAGTTAGGGCACTAGAAACTTCAGTTGATTCAGCAGTGGCACATTCCTCATTTCTTCCATCTCTGCTTCACTTGAAATGTGCTTGCTTCTTTTAACCTTCATCATCAAAACACTAATATATATTATACAGGATATTTCTCCGAAGGTCTCTGTTACATGCATATAAATAGGCCATTATCTCCTTAGCTTAATGAGGCAGTCTCTGCAACAACAGAGCGAGCAAACTTTTTATTATTTCCACTTTAGCGGGATCCATTTCTGTAGCTGCCAAGGCACACAGATGCCCTTTGGAAGTCCGAAAATAGCAGATAAAGGACAGGTGGCTGCTGGAGTATGACAGACAGGGGACAGGAATAGATCCCGGCATGTCTTGGGCCATTAACCTTTCACTTCCACTGACACTTCCCACTTATGTAGTAGATGATTGTATTGCTAGATTCCTGTCAGGAAATGGGAGCACTTGTTTAAGGGAAATATTATGGCGTCAGTATTTAACCACCCTGGCGTTCTGATTAAATCGCCAGGGTGGCTGCGGGAGGGTTTTTTTTAAATAAAAAAAAAACTATTTCATGCAGCCAACTGAAAGTTGGCTGCATGAAAGCCCACTAGAGGGCGCTCCGGAGGCGATCTTCCGATCGCCTCCGGCGCCCAGAATAAACAAGGAAGGCCGCAATGAGCGGCCTTCCTTGTTTTGCTTATATCGTCGCCATAGCGACGAGCGGAGTGACGTCATCGACGTCAGCCGACGTCCTGACGTCAGCCGCCTCCGATCCAGCCCTTAGCGCTGGCCGGAACTTTTTGTTCCGGCTACGCTGGGCTCAGGCGGCTGGGGGGACCCTCTTTCGCCGCTGCTCGCGGCGAATCGCCGCAGAGCGGCGGCGATCAGGCAGCACACGCGGCTGGCAAAGTGCCGGCTGCGTGTGCTGCTTTTTATTTCATTAAAATCGGCCCAGCAGGGCCTGAGCGGCAGCCGCTGGCGGTGTTGGACGAGCTGAGCTCGTCCAGACCGCTCAGCTGGTTAAAGAGTTACTTTTAAAATAATCCTTTCTTAAAGGGGCTTTTGCTTTACTTAAAGAGTAACTGTTATGACGAGTAGCAGAGCATAAACATCACTCTGGATGCCAATTTTATGTTAATTTTCAGGTTTACAGCATCAGAAATGCTTCTTATATCTATGTATTGCTATATATTGCTATGTAACCTTCTTGCTCCCAGTGATGGTTAGTCTAGACAAACATGTCACACAGCCTCCTGCCCCAAAGCTTTCTGGGAGATCAAATGATGTTCCTGCTCACTACACATAGGCCTCAATTCACTAAGGGCAGTTCGGTAAAATAATTTAGGTTATTAAAATACCGCATTCAGTATTTTACATTC
The DNA here is from genome assembly GCF_040937935.1 of Hyperolius riggenbachi. Taxonomy (NCBI): domain Eukaryota; kingdom Metazoa; phylum Chordata; class Amphibia; order Anura; family Hyperoliidae; genus Hyperolius; species Hyperolius riggenbachi. The sequence continues at coordinate 126,839,429 of NC_090648.1, forward strand.
ACTAAGATTTCCCGCATACGGTAGAAGTTTGGTAAGATACAAAAAAAACATGATTCAATTCACTAAGCCCTGTCCGGTAGTCTCACCAGCTATGGAGGAGGTCAGGCAGGAAGCTATCAGTCTTCTCTAACAAGTCTGGTCATGAGCTGTTCTATTTTCTGTCCAGTGTTTGCCTGACATCCCTTTAGATATGCATCTATGCTAACTAGAGAGAGCTGTTTTGTGTATCAGTGTACAGATATGCACATCTAAAGGGATACAGAAAAGCCTTTTTAAAGTCTCCTTCCCCTGCTCTGCTATTCTGAAGTCCTGTCCACCAGAGTATCAGATCAAATGGGGTGAAAAGCAGGGTTGTGTGGCTCTCCCTATTGGCTGTCTGGATCTCCCTATTGTCTGTCTGCTACATCTGTCAACTTTTACCGCATGGAGAGAGTGAGTTACCGGCTGGTCAGAGCTGAAGATAAATACTGAACACTTTGGCTTACTTAACGGAGGCTTTAATCTTTATGAATTGCATTTTCTTGTCATTTCTTGAGGTATTTAGCGCACAAGTCTGTAATTTACCTCAATAGTCGGTCATTTTAATTTTGAGTGCGGTAATAGGTTTAGTCAACTGGCATTTGACAAGGTGATCAGTAAAATCTGCTGTTTTCTGCCTTACCGAATGTGGTAATGCTTAGTGAATTGAGGCCAGAGTGGGGAAAAACATCCCACAGTGATTTACCTTTCTTAGCCTGGCAAATCTAGGAACGTAAATAACTGTGAGGTAAAATTCCACAATGAGCAAGCACTGACTAAATCATTTATAAATATTGTAAAAGAAAAAATAAATATTCATAGTATTAGAATCAAGTTTTATATTGTTGCCTGTTTTCTACAGTGGCAAAGGAGATATGTTATGCAAGTACAGCAGGCGTGTAACTACATTGGGCCAGGCAGAGATCAAATCACATGGGGGGATGGGGGTGTTATGTACATAATGTATACTATTCAATTTCTTTGTGGTTTTTTTTGACCAGGGAAATACGATTGATTTTTCTACTTCATTGAATCATTAGAAAGATTGAACCAATGCACCATACACTTATGATTGACTTACCCATTTATTTTTTTAATTATCAAAAAAAACATTACATTTTCACATTTTTCGATCTAATCTTTCATGCAAATCTGATGAGATATTTATAGAAAAATGTTGAAACATCGATAACTATTTCTGATGTTTCTATATAATTGATCATTTATTTTAAAAAAAAAAAAGCTAATTTAATTGATTTTGTTTAATTGTGTTTGGCCACGTTAGACTGTAAGCTCTATTGTAGTGTACTCCAGTCTTTATGTGTCATGGTTGGTTCTTTACAGCTTCTAATGTACACTAGGATTGCTCATTCAGATTTTGCAGAATTGACATCTCCAATCGGCAAAAAGGAAATTGGATTTCCATCCAATCACAGAACTCGGAAGCATTGGACCAATCAGAGAATTACAAAAATGAATCTTTGGAAATCAGAAAACGAAAATGTGACTTCTGCAGAAATACAGCATTGTACAGCAGAAGGAAATGGCAGCGCTTCCAAACAGACGCTGCACCTGAATACAGCATTACCGCAACTTGGTATTTTTAGCCTAAACAAACGAAAAAGGATCCCAAACCAGACTTGGCTGATAGAAAAATGGCTGTTCTTTATTAGAAAATACACAAGACAACGTGTAATAAAACCCCAGGATCAACTGACGCATGCTTTTAGCCTAATCACAGAACTATTGGACCAATCTGAAAATGCAGAGTAAACTCTGAAGTATTTGGCCAATCAGGGAATGGAAAAAATGACCAAAAAAAAGAATCATCGGAAACAGAAATTGTAAAACGGAAATCAGAAATCTGCAGAATCGGCATTTCCGACCATCCCTGATCTATATTTGATGTAAAGCACTTTGTAGCGTGCTGGAAATACGTTTTTAAGTCATTTAGTCAGTTAGACTTTTCCTTCCCATTCATTCATTGATTTTTTTTTTTTAGAATTGATTTCTTAGCACTGAAGTTGCAACAAAGAAGCTGCCAATCTCTTTGCAGACATCTGCCTGTGACCAGACACCTCAGAAACCTCTAAATCCAGGACTTTGTATCTATTATGGGGATGCAGCTCTTTTCATGCATATCAACAGAAACCGTTTTCCCCCTGAACTTCAAAGCTTTCCGTGTGAGGCTGAGATGCTGGGAGCGCTGACAGCAGCTGAAATGTAAAAAGCGTGAATGTGAGCGAGAAGGCTGAATGTCTCACTGGCACCGCCGAACCCTTGGGTGACTGGGCAGGTGATATTGTCAGGGAAAGACAGCCGCCATCCAAAGCCTCTATTCAATCTTTATATGTAATGCAACAGCCAAGTTGTGCCTGGCAGGAATACAAGGTTTTAAGGTTCCCGGCTATGAACGACCTGCAGCCTTCTGTTAGACAAATCTCTGAAAGTAAAAGTTCAGTTATTTTTAATTCTGCAAAACTCTCTGGTCCATTAATATTTAAAATGCACCAGATTTTATGCAGGCTTTCAAATTTTATTCAGCGTGAGTCACCTTGCTCTGCGTAAGCCATTCTCTGTCTGCTCACCTTAGAGGATATTTTTTATATGGAATAAAGATATACGTGCGTGCGTGCGTGTGTGTGTTCGTGTGTGTGTGCCATTACAATGCGACTGGACTGACAGCAGATGGCACCAAAGCAGCGGAGAGAGAGAAACAATCACCGCTATCCATATGCTGAGGCCCGCTCCCAGGGCCGGTCCTGGACTTTCTGCTGCCTGAGGCAAAGATCGTGAAGGTGCCCCCGCCCCTGGGCCCAAGCACCCCCCCCCCACCCCTGGGCCCCCCCCCCCGTCCTTAAAGCAAAATTAAAGAATTAAAGACGGTCATTCATCCTCACCCTCCTCCCCACCCACGGGCACCCTTACCCTCCTCCCCAGCCACGGGCACCCTCATCCCCCTCCCCAGCCACGGCCATCCTCATCCGCCTCCCCAGCCACGGCCATCCTCATCCTCCTCCCCAGCCACGCCATCCTCATCCTCCTCACCACCCACGGCCATCCTCATCCTCCTCACCACCCACGGGCACCCTCATCCTCCTCACCACCCACGGGCACCCTCATCCTCCTCACCACGCACGGGCACCATCACCCTCCTCCCCACCCATGGGCACCATCACCCTCCTTCCCACCCACGGCCATCCTCACCCTTCTCCCCACCCACAGGCACCCTTACCCTCCTCCCCACCCATTCCAAATAAATATACCACCTCCTCCACCAGTCAGTCTGACTACATTACATAACATTAAATACAAAAAAGGAATCCGACCCGAACCGACCCCACCGTGAACAGCAGCCAGAGCCAGAGCCTGGGGCAGCCGCAGCAAAGTGACTCACCGGGGATGGTGGGGTCTGGCGACGACGATGGCGGAGGGCAGGCCAGGCATCGGGCACGAGCCAGCATCCATCTTGCGCCGGCGGGCAGAGGGCAGCCAGCTTGCTCCTCCATCTCTCGCTGGGCGGGCAAGGACGGGGGGCAACAGCGGGCTCATCATTGTCACGGGCGGCAGCACTCAGTGACCATGACTATCATGGCGGGCAGCGGGCGGAGGCAGCGTGACTCCTCCAGTTACTTCCGTCCCGGATTCTGCAGGCGGAGCGGAGGCAGCACAGCGGTGCAGCCAGGACAGCCTCACAGAGGCCTAGTAGGCGGCAGAGCTTGCCTCAGACTTGGAAGTCCGGCATGGTGGGTGGGCGTGGGCGGCACGTCACGCAAGTGGCAGGGCTGGCGCCGCGTCACTGTGCACACAGGCAACCAGGCCAGGGTCACTCACCGATTCGGTGTGCTGCGTGCTGCCACTGCCAGGCAGGGACTCAGACTTCACTGCAGCACTTGAGGTGGCCAGGCGAGCGGCGGCGGTAGCCGGTAGGTAGCACAGTGACACTCCAGTGACCAGTCCAGTCTCTCCGGAGGGCGGCAAGAACCAGGCGCAGGCACTTCCTCTTAATGCCTGGTGCTGCCCCTCCACTTCCTGCCGCCTGAGGAACCTGCCTCACCCCGCCTCATGGGCGGGCCGGCCCTGCCCGCTCCCTGACCACGGTACTGCAGTGACTCGAACTACAGGAGGATTCCTGGCAACGTGGTTTGGTGAGCTGAAGTGCGAATCGATCTACACATGCGGGCGGGGGGCTGAGGAAGCATCAGCTCTGCATGCAGCCCCACTCTGGCTGGCTGATAATCCACACCCAGCCCACATGCATCGCGGGGGGGGGGGGGCAGCCATTACCGCACCCCTCCGCTCTGCCTATGAAGGCGATACACTCGGGAAAAGGTTGTTACTTTTGTGTGACAGCCGTTACCGCATAGCTATGAGGGGGATACACTCGGGGGAAGATTGTTACTTTTGTGTGAATCGAGTATAAGCCGAGACCCCACTTTTGGGCCACTTTTTTGGACCCAAAAACTCGGCTTGTACTCGAGTATATACAGTAGTTTTATTGGGCCTATGGCTCTTATTTAATTCACTTGTTGTTCTGAGTTTCTTCTAGGAGATACTTTTTCCTCTTCTATTTAAAATAACCTTTCAGAACTCTACTGTACAATTGAAAAAGTACCAAATAGTAGGGGGAAAAGTACTGACAAAATTATTCTGATTATTTTCTTGCTTGCTGGTGGCTTTAAATGCATTTTATTAATAAGGTGTGAAAATATCACCTAGGAGAAAATTAGATTAAAAAAATAGATGATTTTTTTTCACTAGCAAATGAATTAGGCCCCTGATTTGCATGCTCTGTTAGAACTCTTAACTTGCAGCGCTGGGTGCCTGGTTTGAAGTCAGGGCACCATCTGCACAGAGTTTGCATGTTCTCCCCATGTCTGTATGTTCTCCCCATGTCATGTTCCTCCAGGAACTCCAGTTTCCTCCCAAATCCCAAAAACATATAGATAAGTGAATTGTCTTTCCCCTAAATTGGACCTAGACTACAGTGCATACACTACATGACACATACATACATAGACATATGACTATGGCAGGGATTAGATTGTGAGCTCCTCTTGGGGAATGTACAGTGTTACGGAAGATGTTGGTGCTATATAAATACTAAATATTAATACTAAAAAAAAACAATAGTCAGCACAACAGTCAGTCAAAGAACATGTTTTAAAGCAATAAAGAGGACAGACTCCATACCCCCCATTATTTTCACTATTATTTTTTCTAATAATGACTTCACCTTACATTTTACTACCATTTAGATGTGCAATTGTGTTCATCTCTTCTCCCTTAGAATGAAGAAACTCTATAATGTTAGCCTATGAGCTAGCCTAGAAGTGTTTAGTCTGACTGAAACTGTATATTACACATGTGTATAATGCTGATATACATTCAGTAGCTTACTAGCGTCTAGCATAATACTTTCTAAGGCATCTTTGTAGGCCTGTCATAACAGTTTTCACCGGATGAAAAATGAATCTGATGTAATTTTCTGATAATTTTAATACCCCTCCCCCTTCCCATTCATAGACCAAATTTTAGGGAGGAGTTACTATATATTTACATTATTCATAATTTCTTTATATAACTTGCTGGGTAGTCTGTAACTCTGGGTGTTTCAAACCCTACCCCATAGAGCCACGTTAATCCATGCCATGCACTGATGAGGAACAAACAATCCGAAACAGTCTGTATGCATGTTGGATTATTGTGGCTCTGTACAATTAACAATAATTAATACTTGCATTCCAGCGGTTCTGGAGGTGTGGTTAGCTTACAGAGACAACAAAGGATAATTTGCATATTCAGCAGTGATGCATCGCGGGAGACTTCATATGCTCACTCCAACCTGAATTATTGCAATTACTTTCTGTTTTAAGAAGGCAAACTTGTTTTGCTTAAAATTTTAGTAGGAGGGCTTTTTGGTCCTTTGTAGCCCCTTGCACACTCCCGGGAGTTTTGGTTCACCATGAACTTGCTGGGTAGTTTGTAACTTTATATAACACAAGAGCCAAGCTACTTACATTGGGCCATCTACTGACAATACTAATATATTTGTAATACTAAGTAGTGGACTTATTGTAGCCTCTGTAATATTTTCTTATTCAGTTTGAAACAATATGCTCATGCTAACACCGCATTAGGTTTGTCAATAAGAAGAAGAATTAGTAGGAATGTTAGAGCTGTTTTTAGGCAAAGGCAAACTAGGTAACCGTCTTTTGCTGCAAAAAGTGTCAAACATACAGTATTACTATTTATGGGGTAATTCTATACAAAAGTTAATAGTAGTGAATCCTTAATAATTCCTGTGTCATCTTTTATCCTTCTGTCACCTTCATGTCAACCTTCTTGGATCAGCTTATTTATGGTTCCTGTAAAGGGGGAAATCTAAACAAAGCTTAATCTCATTTCTACTGTATTCTCCAACACCATATATACCATAAGCCATGCACTCATAAAGCCATTCCACCATGAAGCTACGCATTCACCTCACTTTACCCGTAGATCACCCCTTATCCTAACCACGGCTTATTCAGGTCAGGGGTATTCACTTTAGCCAACCACAGCACTTCTTAACTGTTCCAGGACAACTGTAGTCAGCAATAGATCAAAGCTAGGGGATGCTTAGTATCACAGTATAACATTTCATTTTCAAAGTGAAAAACAGGCTCCATAAAAAATCATGCTCCATAAGAACTCACAGCAAACAGTCCACACTGACAAAAGCCCTGGCTTGGCGTCCACCTAAGCCAAGTAAAGTATTCAGGCAAAAAACTGTTTTTGATGACAAACTGAGAGGACACCTCCAAGTTCCAATAATCCTCAATCTCACCATCCATGTCGTCCCACTTACAGTAATACAGTAGATAACCGGGGCTGTCACGTCCCTCCTCACCAACACGCCAACCAGCAGTTTCCTGCTTCGGGACTTGTAACGTATTAAGCTTCATCCAACACATTTCATCCTCTAGCCAATCGGACTCATCTCGGGCAAATAATAGTCACATGATTGAAAGGACAAAAAGTGAAACCGCCCAGCACAATAATTTGCTAGCACCTGATGACCCACTCTCCAACAATTATAATCAGGCCTGGCCCACCGCTGAAGCCAAGTATTTCCCTCAGGTGGTGGAAGCCTGTGGGCGGCATCCACCTGGCCGTGGGGAGGGGGGGCCGTGAGAACAGCTGGAGGGGGTAGCAGCCAGGGGGGGAAGCAGGCACAGCAGTGGGAAGGGAAGCCAGACCCCCCCTTCCTCACCTGGATCCCTCCTGTCCGCGCTTCCCCTCCAGATAGTACATCAGCGTGGCTGCGGGTGGGGGAAGAATTACTTACCTCTTCCTTCCGCCTTCCAGGTGTTGGAAGGCTGCCTGCACACGTGTGTGTCACAGTTATCCTCTGTCTTCAATGCAGCCCACTAGTGGCAGAGAACTGTGACACGCACGCACACAGCCTTCTGACGCTTGGTACTTGGAAGCGGAAGGAAGAGGGGAGTAATTCTTCCCCCACCCACTGCCGCGCTGATGGTGATCCAGTTGAGGGAGCGGAGGTCCAACCCCCCCTCCCCACTCCTGTGCCCGTGGCTCGGCTCCACTTTCAGGCTACCTATATGGGGGCAACTATACCAGCTACTTATACTGGGGCCACTATAGTACCTATACTGAGGAAAACTATATTACCTATACTGAGGCAGCTATCGGGGGGCAACTATACTACCAATACTGGGGGCAACTATACTACCTATACTGGGGCAACTATACTACCTATACTGGGGCAAGTATACTAGCTACCTATACTGGGGTAACTATACTAACTACCTATACTGGGGCAACTATACTACCTATACTGAAGGCAACTATACTACCTATACTTGGGGCAACTATACTAGCTACCTATACTGAGGCAACAATATTGCCTACCCATAGTCTGGGCAACTATACTAGCTACCTATACTGGGGCAACTATACCTGGCTACTCTATTCAGGAGACACCTATACCTGTCTACCTACTTACCTATACTGAGGGTGAAACATTTTGGGTGCTGTGCAGTGGGGGGGGGGGGGGGTTCTCGGAGAAGGGTTGTGGCACATCCTCACAAGTTTGCCTCAGGCAGCAAAAAGTCTAGAGCCGGCCCTGGTTATAATACTGTTTACCTGGTTAGCATAACAGTAGCTTGGCCAGTTATGTTATTGTGCTGATTAAGCTTGTTCAGGGCAGAAGTGTAGCTAGTTAGCTTGCTCTTAAAGATGAGAAAAAGTGGCAATCTTCTTTTTGCATTAATTTCCGGGAAGATAATGAATATTTCAAGCGAAAATGTCTCTAAGAAAATATGTTCTTGCATTGCGTGAACGTATTTTTGAGAAAGCAGAACAACTGCGCATATACAGTATGTTGGCAAATAGCCACACAGAAGTACTGATATTTAGCTTATTGTACGCTATGCCTTTTTAAAAACGCAGACAGTGAATACACTGTTATTAAATAGGGAGAGTACCTCAATTCTCAGGCTTCTTTCACATCAGACTACGCGTGCAGGAGCCGTTTCCTGCACGCGTTATATGCCCTGCGGCGTGTCGTCGGGAATCTGCGGTGCGACGCAATCAGCAGCGGTACCTATTAATTGAACACGATGGAAAATGCCGGCTCCTGGCGGATCGACACTCCCGGGTGCGTCGAACCGCAACGCACCAAAACGCAGCGTCGGGTGTGAAAGGTAAAATGAAAGTATATGGACTTTCATTTTACCTTGGTTAACGCAAAGAACTGTGTTACACAGCAGAAAAGGGCTCTGGTGTGAAAGAGCCCTTAATGCCTTTCCTGACAGTTATTGTTATTTATTGTATTTATAAAGCGCCAACATATTACGCAGTGCTAGACAATAAATATATACAATGATACAAAGGATGACAGACATACCAAGCAATGGCGTAGGGCCCGCGGTCGCAACGGTCGCCACGGCGACCGGGCCCGGCTCCTGAGGAGGCGGGGGAGGGGCCCGGGGTGCCCATGTCCATTTGGAGGCACATGCGGCCATGCGGCCCGTGCACGCTATTGGGAGGCGGAAGCCGCAGCCACGGGGAGGGCAGCCCGACCTCTCCCTCCCTTCCTCTCCCCGGCCCCCCCCCCCCCCCTCAGATGCAGAGTGAGCTCTCACGGAAGTGCTGTAGGCAGAACTCACCTCCCTGCGTTCCAATCGCCGCTGATCTCCTCTCTGCATAGAAGCTGATACACACACTGCTTCCGGCAGTGTGTGTATCAGCATCTATACAGAGCGGGAGGAGATCAGTGGCGATTGGAACCAGGGACGGGGGTGAGTTCTGCCTACAGCGCTTCCGTGAGCGCTCACTCTGCATCTGAGGGGGGGGGGGGGGCGGGAGAGGAAGGGAGGGAGAGGTCGGGCTGCCCTCCCCGCGGCTGCGGCTCCTCCCTCCATTATGAGGGGGGGGGCACCTACCTACCCTATCCTGGGGGGCAGCTACCTACCTAATCTATCCTGGGGGGCAGCTACCTACCTACCTAATCTATCCTGGGGGGAGAAACTACCTACCTAACCTATCCTGGAGGGGCAGCTACCTACCTAACCTATCCTGGGGAGGCAGCTACCTACCTAACCTATCCTGGGGGGGCAGCTACCTACCTAACCTATCCTGGGGGGGCAGCTACCTAATCTAACTTATCCTGGGGGGGCAGCTACCTATCCTGGGGGGCAGCTACCTACTCTAACCTATCCTGGGGGGCAGCTACCTACTCTAACCTATCCTGGGGGGCAGCTACCTACCTAACATATCCTGGGGGGCAGCTACCTACCTAATCTATCCTGGGGGGGGCAGCTACCTACCTAACCTATCCTGGGGGGGCAGCTACCTACCTAACCTATCCTGGGGGGGGGGGCAGCTACCTAACCTATCCTGGGGGGCGGCTACCTAACCTATCCTGGGGGGCAGCTACCTACTCTAACCTATCCTGGGGGGCAGCTACCTACTCTAACCTATCCTGGGGGCAGCTACCTACTCTTACCTATCCTGGGGGCAGCTACCTAATTTACCCTGGGGGGCAGCTACCTAATCTATCCTGGGGGGCAGCTACCTAATCTATCCTGGGGGGGCAGCTACCTAATCTATCCTGGAGGGCAGCTACCTATTCTAATCTATCCTGGGGGGAAGCTACCTAATCTATCCTGGGGGGCAGCTACCTAATCTATCCTGGGGGGCAGCTACCTAATTTAACCTATACTGGGGGCACCTACCTAATCTAACCTATAATGGGGGGCACCTACCTAATCTAACCTATACTGGGGGGCACCTACCTAATCTAACCTATACTGGGGGGGCACCTACCTAATCTAACCTATACTGGGGGGCACCTACCTAATCTATCCTGGGGCAGCTACCTAATCTATCCTGGGGTGCAGCTACCTAATCTATCCTGGGGGGCAGCTACCTAATCTATCCTGGGGGGCAGCTACCTAATCTAACCTATACTGGGGGGCACCTACCTAATCTAACCTGTAATGGGGGGCACCTACTTAATCTAACCTATACTGGGGGCACCTACCTATCTAACCTATGCTGGGGGCAACTATTCTGGATACCTATATTAGAGGCACCCACCTAGCTAACCTGTACTGGGGGCACCTATCTATCTAACTTATACCGGCGGCGCCTGCCTATCTCACCTATGCTGGGCGCAACTATACTGGCTACCTATGCTGGAGGCACCTACCTGGCTAACCTATACCGGGGGCAACTATACTGGCTTACCTATGCTTGGCTACCTATACTGGGGGGACCTCTAGCTGGCTATAGGGATTTGGATATGTGTGTGCGTCGGGTGTTGCCGGGGGAGGGGGGGCTGTTGTTGCCGGGGGGCCCACATTCAGATTCTGCATCTGGGCCCAGAGGTTTGTAGCTACGCCACTGATACCAAGGTTATACAACACAGGACAAAGTTAAACAGTTTCCCTCTAGTCTAAGCACAGTATCTCTCCCCACTCCTCTCTGATATACTGGCACTTCCCAAAAGACGCAGATGTGTCAGAGAGCAAGTCTTTATACTCAGGGGGTTGTCTGATTGGTTAATAGGGATGAGGTTTATAGGTCAATAGCATTGCATGGAATCATGGGAGTCCAAATATGGAGTCACATTGCAAGCGCATTTTAATGATGGCCTTTATTTTCAAACACTGCAGTGTGATTGCTCCCAAAGGGAGATACTACACTAGTAATTTGCTATTCATCCTTATGGGAGCTTTCACACCGCAGTTGTGATCGCGAAAGTGCTGCATGCAGCATTCCAGGAGTGATCACATTGTGAATCTGCAACCCCCCCCCCCCCATGTGAAACCGCAACCCCCCCATGTGAAACAGCGACTAGGGGGTGGAGCTTATTTACACCTGGACCACTGTGCCTATACTTCTAAATGTACAGTAGAGTCTCATTTATCCGACACAGGCAGTGATTGCTTGATGCCGGTTATGTGTGCTTGCCAGTTGCTTGAGAAGTCAAGCAACTGGCATTAAAAATAACACTAACCTCCCTACCCAACGGATTAACTGCAAAGCCCTGTGCAGCAGAAACTACTTGCACATCCTCTGGGTGCTTACTTTTCACTTCTTGCAGCTGCTAGCTGCTGTGTGGCGCTCTCCGTGCATGGCCCCGATATGTCACGTGACCTGATGCGGGTCTGGTGACATGCCAGGAGTTGTACGAAGAAACCGCACAGCAGCTGGGAGCTGCAAGAAGTGAAAAGGATGGAACCCAGAGCAAGCGCAAGTAGTGTCTGTTGCACACAGCTGCGCAAAGTTAGTCAGGAATACCCCCGTTGTGTCCCACCAGGCATGTCGGTTAGTAGAGACAGCCAGATGCCTTAGTTGCAGTTAATCGGGACTCTACTGTATGTACTGTTTGTACATAATAATAATGAAGTCACATCTCGGCACAAAATACAAAGAAGGTCACCTGGTATACCCTGCAGGCAAGTTTGGGCACCAAAATCTTTTACCTGTATTAAATGCATGCACATGAAGTGAAATGTTTTCTAAGAAATGCAGTACACTTAGAATTTTTTTTTTTTTGGGGGGGTCTCTGTGCCAAGTTTGTAGACCCAGGCCAAGTTTGTAGACTCACATGTGATCTTCAGTGTTGAACCTTAAGCTGCGTACCACCGTACCCACCTGGCGATTTTCCTGACAATTTTCCCGACGACCGGCGATTTCTACACAACGTCACCAGGTGGGTGCAGAACCACGATGCGAACGTTGCTTAGCGTTGCACCGATAACTACAGACCGACATGGTGGATTGGATCTTTAAGATCCCCAACGACACCGCACAAGGTACCACGATCGCAGGGAATCTTGCTTGCGCCACCGTGTAAGTCACGTGACCTCGCGCTTAATCCCCCGACAGAAAGAGGCGTCTCTGGCAACCGTCAACAAGGGGACCTCGCAGGAGCCGTCGGGCGGTGAGTACGCAGCTTAAGTTACAGTGGACCTTGCAGAATACCAGACCTGCTGCTTTTATGGTTTTATAGCCCATACTATTGTTTCCATGTCACAGACTTCAGTTATCTTTCCTCCTGCATACACCAGCATGCAGCAATATGACCCAGTTCTGTACTGGACACATTAATGACTGGCTAGCTGCCATCTTCGTCTGGATCTCAGATAAGACTGTATCCCTTCTTTTATTGGCTTCAGCTTTCAGAAAGCCCAAAATTGAATGTACCTGGGATGTCAACTCTTAATCAGATCACAGAAAAGATGAAAAAAGAAGTAGTAATAAGAACAAAGATAGGTTTTCATCATTCTCACGCTATTGTCTCTCTTATCAGATGACTGCATTCATATTTGTATTGTATTGTGTTCGCGGGTTGGAATGTATTGTCAGGTTCTTCCCTTCTGTCCGAGTAGCTGGGAATGCATTGTCTTGCAGAGAAGAGAACTGAGAGAATGCATACTTAGGGCCCTTTTCCACTGCTGATTGCGCTTTTCTCCCCCTATTGCACCGCAGCACTAGCAGCAATTTCCACTAGCTGTGATTGCGCCGTTAACCCATCGGGAACAGAGCGCAATTGCGGCAAGAATCGCATGAGCCGACGATTTTATGTGCGGAAAAAGTGGGGCGCACTAGTGGGAAATAAGCACCATGATTTACGTGCTCTGTCGATCGACAAAACGGCTGTGATCCGCTTTTTCAAGCGGATCGCATCCAGTGGAAAAGGGCCTTCACTTAGGCATTTACCCTGTACTCTCCTACTACTGAGTAGTATGTGTGCACCTAGGTGGAAGTCATGGTTCTAAAGTCTAGATGTGATACTAGCTGAATCCTGGTTCTGTATTCTGATGACTTGTTTAGGTATGAACTCCAGCAGCGAGTTTATGGAAGCGGGTGTTGGCAATTTTGGTGCCTGTGTCGGGAGTTAGTCTACTTTATCATTTGTCTCCTTTTGTTCATCTAATACTACCTGATTGTTCCTAAGGAACATCCCTTTCCAGTCACCTAACCTTAACTGCTGCCTTTAAAGGAACCCATTTCTGACAATTGACCTCAACCTCCTGTTGCCTCATAAACCTACAGAGCATTCTTGAGCAATTCTTGATCTTTCTTTACATACTCTACCTGAGTTCAACCAGGAATACATTTGCTACTTTGTCTCTGAGTCTTTATTTGAAATGTGGTGTTCCAGTTTACAAAACTAGAAAGACACACATCCTACCTAATAAAAGACAAGTTTTCTGCATCCACCCGCATCCTCATGTGTGACTGTAATGCGCACACACAGGGCCATGGGTAGAGGTTTTGGCTGTGGGCAAGCTCACGTGTTTTGTGGCCAGGGGCACAGACGGGGGTTCGTGGCCGTGGGCCTGGGCACAGGGGGTTGCAGGCACGCATGCACTATACAGCTGCGCACTAGCAACGAGACCTATTAAAGTAACGGGCCTGACAGCTTGCAAACAAAATAATAGTTTTACACCAAACATACAGCAATACGTATATATAGAAGTATGTTTTTACAGTTCCTTTACTGATGTTTGTTTATTAGAGCCATGGCTTATAATAATTACATTGGATAATGTTCTCTGGTATAGTCAGGTTGCTATGAAAGGGAGGAATCCTCTTTGTTACTGCCAAATACAGAACATTATAATTAATTATAAAATGCAGTTATATTGGTTTGAAAGTGTTATGGGCATATGATGTTGATTAAAAATGCGTTCTGGGCATCAACAAGAAAGTGTGTGGTGTGCTAAGAAAAGTATGTACTGTTCTCTGTATTTTATTTTAAGTTTGAACTGCTTTAAATGCATGCTTGTGTGTGGATGTGTGTGCGTGTGTGAGTGTGCGTGTGTGAGTGTGTGTGTGTGTGTGTGTGTGGGGGTGTGTGTGGGGGTGTGTGAGTGTGTGCGTGTGTGTGTGTGTGTGAGTGTGTATGAGGGTGTGTGTGTGTGTGGGCGTGTGTGTGGTGTGTGTGTGGGTGTGCATGTGTGAGTGTGTGTGTGCGTGTGTAAGTGTGTGTGTGTGGGTGGGTGTGCGTTTGTGAGTGTGTGTGGTGTGGGTGTGTGTGCGTGAGTGTGTGAGTGTGTGAGTGTGTGTGTGTGTGTGTGGGGGTGTGCGTGTGTGTGTGTGCATGTGTGTGTGCATGTGTGGTGTGTGTGTGTGTGTGTGTGTGTGTGTGTGTGTGTGTGTGTGTGTGTGTGTGTGTGTGTGTGTGTGTGTGTGTGTGTGTGTGTGTGTGTGTGTGTGGTGTGTGTGTGTGTGTGTGTGTGTGTGTGTGTGTGTGATGCATAAATAGGAAAGTTGTGTTTTGTTCTAAAAACACACAAACAAAAAAGACTCCACTCAAGCACACCTGAAGTAAAATAATAATAAAAATAAAACAGATACTCACCTATGGAAAGGGTACGCTCTGGGTCCTATAGAGCTTTCCTGTTCCTCTCATGGTCTCCTCATTCCAGGGATGTAACCTCTGTTTGAATCCCCCGCTGCAAGACAGACAGAAGGAGTAACCAGTAGCACCCGCAGCTACGGTAAAACTCCAAGGCATAGACTAGAGAGATCCACTACCGCTAGGGCAAGTGCGATCCAGGTACTGGACCAAACGATTCACCATCGCCAACCGCTGGCAATCGCAAGGACAAGACAAACAGGCAATACAGATAATACAACCTGACTGCACTAGAAGGATTGCCTAGTGCAGTCCCCAGGAATTACTCTAAGATAATCTTTAGCAAACAATAGCAAGGCTGACACTCCAGGCGTGTATTAACAAACCATCATGACCAGCAAAGGATTGTGGGATCACATGGTATTTATGCTGCAAGCCTTCAAAGGAGGCGGCTAGGCAATTTGCATGACAAATGTATGCAAATTCCTCAGCTGCAGAGCAGGTCTGAAACTTGCAAAGTGAAGACAGGTCTCTCTTCCAGAGACCTGCAGCCCACAGACTTGAGGAATGATCAAACAGCTGTCTGCCTGTGCAGCCAGCTGAGCGGATCATTACAATATGGCTTCTGTATTATCCCAACATCATAACTAGATGGTATATCATGACAGGGGGTACGAAGAGAGGGAGGGAGGAGAAGTCGGGAACCCCTCCCTGCACCACCCCTCCCTGCGCCCTGACAGCCAATCGCCCTGAGGCTGTAGCCTTTCCAGCCTCTGCCTCAGCCCGGCTCTGCTAGAATGGGCTGTTTCTTCACTAGAGTCAAGAAACGTTCCGTTTTCTCATTGCCCCCAATGCAGGGCTTCAGGTTCAGTTTCCGTTCCACTGGACTCAGCAGTCCTGAAAAATTGCTGCAGAAGCAAATTTGCAGTCTGTTCAGCGGATCATGCAGAACGGATCCATTCTAACAGACCAATGTGAATAGATCCATAGGTTAACATAACATTGGATCCGTACGTATCCATCAGGATCCGTTCCATTAGGATCTGCGAACAGACCGTTTTTTTACCGCTAATGT
Organism: Hyperolius riggenbachi; assembly: GCF_040937935.1. Classification (NCBI taxonomy): domain Eukaryota; kingdom Metazoa; phylum Chordata; class Amphibia; order Anura; family Hyperoliidae; genus Hyperolius; species Hyperolius riggenbachi. Next base: position 126,855,403 of record NC_090648.1, read on the forward strand.
GAACTGGGCCTAAGACAGAATACTGTATAGTTATCATTGAAAGCCAGTTACATCAGTTGCCATTGAGCCGCACTGAAACTTTAACAGGCATTTAGCTAGAATAAGTGCATCTGTTAATTACATATCAACCACTGAAGTTTTATTAACATTTTATAACTGAAGCTAAAACACTTTGTCTTACTAAACATTGTACCTTTTATATGAGTTATTGTACATCTCATTTTTATATATTTACATTGAACCCCATTTTGTGGGCTGCACACCCACTTACTTCCCTGTGCCCTTCCCTTGTACGTTTTATACATTGCTATTTCCTTAGCCTTTATGTTTATCCTATAGCTTCAGTTCTAGAGAATCTTGACCTTGAAGAAAGACACAGTCAAGTGAAATCAGACATCCAAATCATAACAATGAGTCAAGGAAGCCGACAAACGTCTGCAGAGGCTCACAAAGTTATAAAAGACGTTAAACTACTTTTAATGTTACTCCAGAGGAAAGTAAATTAAAAACAGTTACAAGGAAACAAAACACAGGGAAGGGAAGAAAGAGGGGGAAAAATAGAGTGGCAGTAAAGGGTAGTTCCTGGGAATTATCTATATACAAAGCGGCAGCTCCAAGGGCAGACTTATGAAGACTTTATTTGGAACAAAACATAAAGTGCCCAGTAAACAGTCACTCAAGCAACCATTGCTGTATAAAGAAAAAGTAACAAGTAATATATCACACCAGGAGCTGTCCAAGCTCAGGCTGAGATAAAAGAACATTAGAAATTGATTTTGATGAAAACCTGAGCAGGCTTTTCTGATGTGAAGAATACTTAAAGGGGACTCTACAACGAAAAACTATCAAATGCATATGCATTTTACACAGTGAATACACTTGTAATAGAATAAATACACTGTTAGGGCTTGATTCACTAAGACAAATAGCATGCCTTATCTAAGTTAACACTCCTTATCAAAGTTAACATGCCTTATCAGGGTAGCATAGCGAGCGTTACGAACCCGCAGGGGCTCAGGACAGGACGAGTGGAGCTCTCGTCATTGCCAATTAGCAGGCATAAGTTTGTAGCGCTCACCATCCTAATCTGATAAGGCGTGTTAAGTTAGATAAGGTGTGTTAACTTTGATAAGGCGTTTTATCTCTGATAAGGCGTGTTAACTTGGATAAGGCATGCTATTTGTCTTAGTGAATCAAGCCCTACATGTTTTACTTCCTATGTAGCTGTCACTTGCACTAAAGAGAACTCGAGCCAGTAACTAAATTGAAATAAAAACATACTGCCTGATTAGGGGGGCTGTCCAGATCAGGTAGCCCCCCCTCCCACCACCACCACCGCTCCCGCTGCTGCTTTCCCCAGTTTTACTTTCCTTTTGTTTCTGCGACCCCCGGGGTCATGACGCTGCAGAAGCAGCTCTGTTCTCTCCTCCAAGACCACAGAGAGGAATGGAAGAGGGCAGGGAAGGGGCAGAGAAAGACAGTGAAAAGGCTCTAAGAGAGGTGGAAGGGGTGTCAGCCAGGAGTGCCTCTCCTTACCTATTAATCTACCGACACGCTAGTTATCGGTAGATTTGGGCTAGCTAGCGTAGGGTGGGGTCTAGAGCGTCACGGAGGGGACACAGAAGCATATCCTTCAGATGGGAACATGCCTTTGTGTCCCATTTGTTAGGGGAAAAACCACCTTGGGTACACTTTTAGTATTATACTCTGATAGCTCTGATCCTCTTGACGATTTTGGATTAGTCCATCTCCTCGTGAAGGATTCTCAAAGTGTCTTTCAATTTTTTAAAGCCACTCTCTGAAAACAACCAATACAAAGATTGCAGCCAGCTTGCCTACTCACAGGCTACTATCCCTGAAGTTGGACTGTGCCTCTGCCATTCAAGGAGTGCTTTTGAAAATAAAAGCAACCGTAAGAATTCCTGATGAGGAGATGAACTAGTCCAAAATCTGACATAATGGCCCATATGCAATTCAGGTTTTCTCATGAGTTTTCTCCTAGGAGATAATTTTTCATGCTCTATTTAGAATAGCTTTTCAGCACTTTGCAATTGAAAAAGTACCAACATGTGGGTGGAAAAGTACTGTCCAAACTATTTTAAGTATTTTCTTGACTGCTGGTGCTTTAAAATGCATTTTATTGACAAGTTTAAAAAAATCACTTGGGAGAAAACTCAGGTGAAAAAGTTAATTGCATACGGGCCAAGAGGTTCAAATTTAGTAGATTATAACAAGCACAAATGTACATTTTACATGCATCTGCCCCTATACATTCTTAGGGCCCGTTCACACTGCACGCGTTTCCAGTCGCGCTTTGGAAACACGTGCAGGTGGCCGATACGCACGACATCAGACATTGCATAGAGTGCAATGTCTGATGTTCACACTGTATGCGTTCCGGACCTGTGCGGTCCGGGAACGCATGCTGCACGCAGATTTTGCTAAAACGCATGGCTGTCCCATTCACTTTTCAGTGATAGGATCAGCCACGCAACGCACACAAACGCGGATGGCCATGCGTTCGTACGCGTTGCGGTCCGCACGCGTTCCGCACGCATGGCCATCCGCATTTGTGATCTGAACGGGCCCTAAATGTTACAGTTTTCATCAGATCCTCTTTAAAGTTAAAAATGGTGTAACACGGCTTTCTATACTACATAGAAAGGACGTTAAAAGGCGTGGCAGCCACATATAGTGAACTCAAGGCTTCATACAGACAAAGTATGCATCGTACAATCCTCTACGCACATCTACCAATGCTTGACATTTTAGTATTCATAATCCTTTATGTGTACCAGAGCTCCCGAAAACAAAAATATTTATACATACCTGGGGCTTCCTCCAGCCCCATTAGCTTGGATCAATTCCACGCCGCCATCTTCCGATGTCTGCAGGAGAAGTGTGTTCTTTGCGTATCGCTGCTGGAGAGATACAAAGAGGGCGCACTTCCCTTACGTCAGACTGGCTCTGACTGATGGAAGTGTGGGGACCCAGTACCGGAGCTGCAGACATCGGAAGATGGTGCGTAGGAGTGATCCAAGCTAAGGGGGCTGGAGGAAGCCCCTGGTATGTATCAATCTTTTTTTTTTCCGGGAGCTCTGAGTCCCTTTAAAGAGAACCCGAGGTGGGTTTGAAGAATATTATCTGCATACAGAGGCTGGATCTGCCTATACAGCCCAGCCTCTGTTGCTATCCCAAACCCCCCTAAGGTCCCCCTGCACTCTGTAGTCCCTCATAAATCACAGCCACGCTGCTGACAAACAGCTTGTCAGAGCTGGCTGTGTTTATTTCTATACTGTCAGTCTGCTGCTCTCCCCGCCTCCTGCAGAACTCCAGTCCCCGCCTGCATCCCTTCCCTCCCTGCTGATTGGAGGGAAGGGACGGGGGCTGGGACCGGAGCTATGCAGGAGGCGGGGGAGCAGCTGAGACTGACACTACAGATGTAAACACAGCCTCACAGCACGGCTGTGATTTATGAGGGATTGCAGAGTGCAGGGGGACCTTAGTGCGGTTTGGGATAGCAACAGAGGCTGGGCTGTATAGGCAGATCCAGCCTCTGTATGCAGATAACATTCTTTAAATACACCTCGGGTTCTCTTTAAGCTCTATTCCTTCCTTCTATCTCCACCTTTCCTTTTTTTGTAGCCAAATCTGAGAGAGCCTCATATTAACACCCGGACAAGATCCTCCACCTGGTATATTATTACTTTTTGCCATTTTATAACATTTAAAATCTAATAGTGGGGTGTATTCAGCAAAAGGTGGTAAAAGTGCCATGCGCAGGAAGTGCACAGCAATTTTACTAGTACAGCCAACAGCTCCCTAGTGCACATTGCGGGATTAGCACAACCCAAATTACCTATCAACTATTAGTGACCGGCCTGAGACGCATCAGCCAGGCGCACATGATTATGATAGGGAGGGAGCGCCAGTGCAGAGCCGGCAAAGCGCACTGCGTGCAGTGTGAGGGTCAAAGGGCACCCTCACAGCTTCAATACTATGCCGCCGTCGCCACCACCACCGAAGAAATTACTTGGAACGGAGGGGGACGCAGCCACGAGGGAGTTGCAGTAAGAGCCTCCCCATACACACAGCATCTAGCAAATCCAGCCCCTCCCCCCGAAAATATGCCCTAGCACATATTTCACCCCGTAAAAGAGTATAAGACAGTGTCTTATACTCGGGGGAAAGACGGTACACGCCTTTCCCGCTCTGCATCTATCCTCCTGGACTAGGTATCCTCCTTCCTTATGCACTTCATACACTATATAAGCTAAGCTGCTCCCTGGGCTAATTCAGATTTGGTTTGCACACACTGTGAGATAGAATTGTATTGTTTGATATGTTTCTTTGCACATTGACTTTCTTGTTTTTTTTTATTATGATTTCCCTATAGCACTTATGCATTGCACGAGCACCTTTATATCACTGTGAATTTCATTATTACTGAACCCGGGTTCAGTCACACGGAGGTTCATTTTTGAAACTCTGATGCTAACCGTATATTGTAGTTGGGCAGCAATATTATAATACATGTAGGTTATTCTGTCATGGCAAAAGTTTTATTCGTTTTTTTCAAGTGTCTTTAATTGCATTGTACTATTAAAAGGCATTTCTTTAGCATTTAAGCATGTTATAATAAAGATCTTATATATAATCATTTTTCAAACTTCAATTGAGTGGTGCTGTTTTTTGGGGGGCTTTCTGCGCAAACCGCATCACATCATGCAACACCACGGTAACATCATGCACGTTATATAGAAAAAAAGAAAACATGCTCTGAGCAGTAGGGAGGTTTTAACTTGCTTTATAAAGGCACAGCTCCACCTGCTGTTTGGAAGTCTTCATGCAGTCCCTAAACCACGCATGAGAGGTCAGAGAAAAGTTTAGGCTAAAGGTGGCCATACATTTAGCGATTTGGCTATGATTGAACACTCGATTAGATAATTTTATAGAATCGTGAGCGAATCGAGTGTGTTCCAATATGCCCAATCGAAAAGTGGCTGATATCATGCTGAATTGACCAGCTTAGTCGATCAAGCAGGATGCAAGATATCGGTCGATCGCACAGGAATCGGCTACTGTTCACATGTCATTTGATTGACTCTGAATCGATTTTTTGTATACAGAGCATTAAGACACAACATCGGTCAGATCACTTAGTGAAGGTGAATCGCATAGGATAATGCCTGTAGTGTGTGGGCCACTAGTCGATCGACTTTTGATCAACCACACTGAAGTTGATTCCTTGATGAAGTCGATCACATTGTCGATTGACTCAGAATCGCTAGATGTATGGCTGGCTACCTTAACTGCTTGGTAATGGAGTGATGTTAAAGTATGCCCAAACTAAGCAAATTCCCTAATGTACAGTATATGCACAATTAGGTGCTAAATAAAATACAGTATATAAATAAAACTTTGCTGATTGCTGTTAAATTGTTTTGCATGTGAAGATAAATTCAAAGCAGCCAAAGTCTTGAAAAAAAAGAGAGTTAAAGGGATACTGTAGGGGGGTCGGGGGAAAATGAGCTGAACTTACCTGGGGCTTCTAATGGTCCCCCGCAGACATCCTGTGTTGGCGCAGCCACTCCCCAATGCTCCGGCCCCGCCTCCAGTTCACTTCTGGAATTTCTGACTTTAAAGTCAGAAAACCACTGCGCCTGCGTTGCCGTGTCCTCGCTCCCGCTGATGTCACCAGGAGTGTACTGCGCAGACACAGACCATACTGGGCCTGCGCTGTGCGCTCTTGATGACATCAGCGGGATCGAGGACACGGCAACGCAGGCGCAGTGGTTTTCTGACTTTAAAGTCAGAAATTCCAGAAGTGAACCGGAGGCGGGGCCGGAGCATCGGTGAGCGGCTGCGCGGGCACAGGATGTCTGCGGGGGACCATTAGAAGCCCCGGGTAAGTTCAGCTCATTTTCCCCCGACCCCCCTACAGTGTCCCTTTAAAACAGGCATGCATGGCACCTAATAAAATGGATTTTTGGCATGAGATCCAGACGCTTTTGTGTATACATAGACAATTCTTTTTATCTTTTAACACCAAGTGTTGGTGCAACCGTGTATATAGTCAAAACAAAAATTTGAAGACTTGTCTTCCATCCATCCCATTATCTTCTGTTAATGTGTCATTCTGTTCTGTGTATGCATGATATCCGTTCATAAATGAGTCTTCCTGTCCTACTTACAACCACATCTAGTAATGCTGGTCCGGGTGCCCCAGAGACCCTGCCATTAATATTACAATCCACCGGCTGTTTGTGCACATTATTTTATTGTTGTGGCTGATCAAACAGGCGGATGCAGCGCACAGCGGAGATCCGAAGACATTAGGCCTAAATTGAATTTTTTCGGCTCTACTCTTTTATTGTTTCTCCCGCAATATCTGTAACTCCTGGTTGGTAGACAAATTACACTTCAGTGCCGACTGCAGAGAGCAGCACACACACCTTATCCATAATGAACCTCCTCACTGCCATGTTTACAAATTCACATTGACAGACATAGGGCTGGTGCACACCAGAGCGGGTCGTTTTTTTCCACAAACGCAAACTCAGGGGCTGCATTTTTTAGATTTCTGAGGCATTTCTGCCTCAATGTTAAGTATAGGAAAGTGGAAAACCGCTCTGAAAAATGCTAGATCAGAGTGGTTTTGCAGGGGAATTTGTTACAGTAGCTGTTCAGTAATAGCTTTACTGTAACAATATATGAAATCTGCTACACAAAAACACTCCAAAACACTAGGCATGTTTAGAAAACCTCTCTAAACATGCCTAGAATCGCTTTGAAATCTTCTTCAAAAACCTCTAGCATTTTGCGGTTCTGCTAGAGGTTTTGGTGTGCACTGGCCCTTTGGCAGTGTAATTGAGATGTTGTGGTTCTAAGAGCCTGTAAACCTAATATACATGCAGGGCCGGTTATTGTTACAGTTGGTTCATTTTGCCCGGGGGGGCCCCCTAACAAACACCCCCCAACACACCTGACTGCCCTTCCCTAGTGCATCATTAGGGGCCCCTTTATTGATGCCCCCAGGGCCCTTAAAGAGGAACTGTAACATAAAAATATCCCCTGGGGGGTACTCACCTCGGGTGGGGGAAGCCTCCGGATCCTAATGAGGCTTCCCACGCCGTCCTCCATCCGTCAGGGGTCTCGCTGCAGCCCTCCGTGGAGTCCGGGCAGCGGTGACGTCATTATTTACCTTCCTGGCTCCTGCGCAGGCGCTCTGACGGCTGTCGGCTCCGAACTACACGGAAATACCCGATCGCCGTCGGGTCCGCTCTACTGCGCAGGCGCAAGTTTCCTGCGCCTGCGCAGTAGAGCGGACCCGAATGAGATCGGGTATTTCCGTGTAGTTCGGAATGGAAAGCCGCCACAGCGCCCCCGCTGGAGCCAGCAAAGGTAAATATTGAAATGACAGTCGGCACAGTCGCCGGCTGTTCGGAGGGCTGCGGAGAGACCCCCGTGGGACAGAGGACGGCGTGGGAAGCCTCATTAGGATCCGGAGGCTTCCCCCACCCGAGGTGAGTACCCCCCAGGGGATGTTTTGAATGTTACAGAGTCTCTTTAAGCCATCTGCCTGGGCCTCCAACTTAAGTGTTGCTCCCCATGGCCCCTGCAGAGTCCTTTGGCAGAGTGGCGTCTCAGCTATCAGCACGCTCCTCTATGAAAAGACAAAAGAGAAGAAGAGTGCACACTGTAACAGCTGGAGGTCTGCGGTGATGGTGAGCACACAGAGATGTGTGTGAAACTGCACTTGGCCGGTACGACTGATTCCCCCGGCAACTGAGCTGATACTGTAATCGGTGTTAGACCGCACTGAGAGGCTGGAGAGGTTAATAAAAACTTGTTAATTTGTTTACTGCTTATATAGAGATACTCTGGCTTGAAAAAGCGGGAGAGAGCCCCTGCGTAACATGTGGCTAAATAAACAAGTTTTTATTAACCTCTCCAGCCTCTCAGTGCAGTCTAACACCGAGTACAGCAATTACACAAGTGTGATTGCTGGCAGCCCGTATGGGTACCCCAGCACCACCTAATAGGTGAGACCTTTCCAAATAAGGTTTTAGCCCAACCTTTATACACATGTTACAGTGTACGCTCTTCTTCTCTTTTGTCTTTTTATAGATGTTCTGTGTCACACAGGAAACAGCACCTGTCCTCCCTACACACTCACAGATCGCTGTCTAGAGGTTACTAATCCTAGAACACACTTCTTTTTTAGCATGCTCCTCTGTCAGTCTGTGGCTCTATGCATTCCCTGTCTTCATCCACCAGTCACTGCATCTTCTATGTGACCCATGAAATAAGAAGAGGCACCCCACAAGGAAGAAAACAGAAGACAGCAGTGCAAAGTGCCATGGACTGACGCATGAGTGTGAAGGTGGAAAGGTGGTGGTGGTGAGGGTGTGTGTGTGTTTGTGGGGGGGGGGGGTAGGTTGGGTTACAAAGCTGGGTTTGTTGTAGGACAGAGGTGTCTATCTACAGTCCTTTAGGCCATATCCTTGGCAGTATTTAGGACAGACTGAGAAATGTGTTCTACTTGATGTCCCACACCTTTTCTGATCCAGTCCCATCAGTTAATTTGACCTATGCCTATGTGAGCATCTTGGCCCTTGAGGGCTGTTCAGCGCCTCAGACCTCAGGCGCTACACCTGCTATTGCCGAAATTGTTTTGTTCCCACGTTTATTGCCTGATGAAGCCGGCTTGGCCTACGAAACGCGTTGCACTTTTTGGGGTACTATATAATAAATGTGATGGCTACTATTCAGACAGTCTTTCGTGTCTGCTTTATGGAGGTAAGTCCACCACTTCCTCCAAGCAAATTTTAAAGGTTTTATCCATTTTTATCCTGCTGGCGCCTCTGTTCTCCTACTGCTTTTTTTTTATTCTATGGATTTCTGCAGAAATCCAACCTTTTAATTTCATATATTTCCAAAGAACTTTGTTTTGGTTGTTGTTAATTTGTCAATAAAGTAAGTTCATTGTAAAAATAAAAAAATATGAGAAATCCGTTATTTTTTCACGCTATTTTGCGGAAACTGCATTTCCGATTGGCAACCACGGTGAACTTCTGCATTCTCTGATTGGATCCTTACTTCCAAAATCTTATTGCTGGCCTAAAATTGCCACGGTAACCTGATTTCTGCTGAAAAATTTTGCTTTCTCTGATTGGAGTAAAATTTTAAACTAAAATGTAAAGAGAATCTGTACTGTACAATTCTTACAATAAAAAGCATACCATTCTATTCATTATGTTCTCCTGGGCCCCTCTGTGTTGTTTCTGCCACTCCCTGCTGCAATCCTGGCTTATAATTGCCAGTTTTATGCAGTGTTTACAAACAAAAGACATAGCAAGTGATAGGCTGAGAGTAGCTCAGTGTGTGAGTCATACAGAGTGTGCAGGGGGCCTGGAGAGGGTGTGTATAGCTTCTATTCAATCACAAGCAGCACAGCACATTCCAGCCTGACTGCCTCAGCCCAACAGAGCTGATAGAGGAAAGAAGATTAGATCATATAACAGAGATAACACAGCCACTGTGCAACTAGGAAAGGCTGCAGTAAGACAGAGCACATTAGAACAGCTATAGGGACTTATAGGATAGAAGAAATACGGCTCACATTTTTGTTACAGAGTCTCTTTAAATTAAAAACAAACTTGATTTACTCAGGAAAAGTCTACATTCTCTGATCGGTCCAATGCTTCCGAGGTCTATGATTGGGTTGAAATTGCATTGCTGTGTCTGGTCATATGAAGAGCATTAGTGGAAGCACAGAGAATCTTCTGCTTCCCTGAAGATGTATTTAACATTTAGCTCAATTTCTACTACGTAACCAACACCTATTGCCTTCAGAGAGCTCAGAAACAATTAAGCCTGCTTCTTCATATGATTTCATGCAGTATCTGTAATGTTATACTCTTGGGCAATGAAACAAGCCAATTTGGCAAATCAGAATTCCTTATGTTACATAAATATGGATGGGTTATTAAATACAGTGAAGACAATTCCTGTCTATACAAGATTATCCTATAACACAAATCAAGAGCATCTGGATGGAGATTTAAAATGAAACACTTTTTGTTGGGGTCCCGAGAGCTCTATCATCTGGGGGAGCAGGCGAATGTATAACGCCTGTCAGCGATAATAATAAGATGCATACCTTCTGTTCTACAACCAAAGAAATGTTTCAGTTTGCTGTAAACAATATGGATTGTGTGTAGATCAGGCCAAAACATTTCCAATACAAATGTGTCTAAACACAAGTGTGAAAACACACCCACACATAGACTCCTTAAGATCCACAAGGAAATATGTAAACATGCACAGGCTAGTATTACACAATTGTATAGATGCTTGTTTAGTTTACCCTACAAACTCATTTGTGGAATGCAAAGAAATCAGAGCAGATGGTTAAAATAAATCTCTGAGTGGCAATACCAAGACTTATAAACTTATATTTATGGTTTAAGGGATAAGTAAACTCATAATTAATTATTATAACTATGTACTGTATCTACATAGAAAATTGTCGTAGCTGCAGAGCTATGCAATAAAGAGGTAATGCAGTGACTGGATGACTGGCCTATGTGGGCTCCTCATATCTTGGGGCCCTGGTAAAGTCATAGCCCCTACATCCCCTAATGCTACACCACTGTGTAGGGCAGTGACATCTTAGGCAAAATTTTACATAGTAAATGTAAGCATGTCACTAACTGTCCCTCAGAGGATCTGTTCAATGTCATAGTCATAGGTTGTCTCCTATCCGCATGTCTGCGTTGGACAGAAGGGAAATTACCCTAGTGGGGATCTACAAAGCAATAACATTCTGCATTTCTAATTCTAAATCCTAACCAAGTCCACACAAACCAAAAATAGTTTTTCAACCACTTAAACTTTGCGTGGTTAAAAAAATATTTTTAGGAGGTTGTAGTTGTCCTTTAAGTCTTAAATTACACTTATAACCTCCTAAAAAAAAGTTACTCACTTAAAGAGAACCCGAGGTGGGTTTGAAGAATGCTATTAGGACACAGAGGCTGATTCTGCATTCTATCACCAGCCTCTGTGTCTGTACTGTGTCCCCCCAGCCCCCCCCCCCCCTCGCGCTCTGGTGTCCCCCATAAAAAAAGCCCATGCTAGAGACATGCAGCTTGTCGCTTGCTGGCTGTTTACCTGCCTGTTACAGCCACTCACCCGCCTCCTCTATAGCGCCGCTCTCCACTTGCGTCCCTTCCCTCTAATCAGCTTACGGAGGCGGGGAGGCAAGGGCGGGGAGCGGCACTATAGAGGAGGCGGGGAAGCGGCGGTGACAGGCAGCATTAAGGTAAACAGCCAGCTAGCGACAATCTGCGTGTCGCTACGCTAGCATGGCGTTTCTTTTTTTTATGGGGGACAGCAGAGCGCATGGGGGGGCCTGGGGGGACACAGTACAGACACAGAGGCTGGTGATTATATGCAGAACCAGCCTCTGTGTCCTAAAAGCATTCTTCAAACCCACCTCATTTTCTCTTTAAAGTGGACCAGAGGTGAACTTTTACTCATTGCATAATTGTGTTCCTTTCCTATTGTTTATAGGGCATTCCTCAAGCCAAATACTTTTTTGTTTTTGTTTTAATACCCTAATTCCCTATAAACTAAATAAACCACGCCCACAGGTTTTCAGAGAGCTTTGGCGAGCTCAGTCTGGGCAGGAGGAGGAGGAGGTGTTACTAGCCATTGATTTCAGAGGCAGAGGGGAGGAAGGGGAATTAGGTTTTATTTCACAGGCTTAGTGATCAAGATACAGATAAGCCTGCCTATGTGTAATGTTTACAAACAACATGACTGCTGCCATTGTATCACAGGAAGAAATAATAATTTTCTATTAAAGCTATTTGCAGCTACATTTGCTGTGTAATCTAAACTTTAGATAAGATATACAGACAAGTTACTTGTTATAGTTAGTTTTTCATCTCGGATCCGCTTTAAAGTGGACCCAAATTAAAAATACAAGATTTCAGAAATAAAATCTATTTTCTAAATTATAATAATAAATAGCAGCCTTTTTTCAGCTGCATGATGACAAATATAAAATATTTCACATTTGTTGGAGGAACCCCTCCCTTCCTTTCAAATTGCCTGGATTCTTCCGGCAAACTGGTGGAGTAGATGGTGTCCAGCAATGGAGGAATTGCTAATGGCTGCCCCCAGTATAACCCTAGCTATGAAAAGAGAAGGGTGAAAAGCATGCACTGAAATGATCATAGGTTTGAAGGAGTGTTTATTTATCTTTGTATGTGTCAGAGTGGTGCAACTTAATATTTTTAATTAAAAAAAATGTTTGGTTTGGGTCCGCTTTAAGTGCAGGGGAGGCTCTGGATCCCTTAGAGCCTTTCCGTTCCTCACTGCGTCCACTTGTTCCACCGCCGAGGTCCCCATTTCAGCCTCCAACTTAAATGTCGAAGAGGCCTTTGCGTCTCCTCAGAAGGCCGCAGAAGTACTTTGGTCACCGAGTACTTCCAAGGTCAAGCAGCTCCATAGTGCGCAGTGTGAGTGCGGAGTCATGTGTGTGCAGTATGGAGCCAGTACTTCCAAGGAGACCCAAAGAAGCAGCTAGTGATGTGAACGGGAGCTCGGTGGTGAAACAAGGGGTCATAGAGAGCAAAAGGAAGTCTCTAAGGCATCCAGGGCCTTCCATTCGCTTAGGTAAGTATCTAAGTTTTTGTTTTAGGAGGTTAACTTACAGTTGACCTTTAAAGGCATTTTTTTTCTGGGCCTTATCTCAGACACAGGTAAATTAACCTAAAAGCTAAACAGTTCTAGTTCTTCACATCTATTTTAGTACTTGCTGGCCCAAAACAGTAGAATGACTCATTCCCTAAATTTGTTAATATTTTCAAGAGTCTCTGGAAATATTTAGCCTGAAGGCTTCAGAGATGTAAACAGACCTCCTAGCAGTTGAAGTGGCCAGAGAAGGACACTTAGATCCATGCAAATAGATGTTCTGAATTAGAAGGCGCATCCAACAATGGGTACAGAAGAAACATGACCACAAACTGCTCCATAGCAACATACGGCTTATTACAAGCTTCAGAAATAAGAACTGTGTTTATTTCATAATGTGAACAGTGAGATTCATGCCAGCTCAAGGCGCTTGCTTGTGAATTTGATACATACAGGAAAACAATAGCACAGACATGACACCTGACATGCAAAGCTCTAATAATACATCTAGGGCTTGATTCACTAAACTGTGATAACTGATATCACGGTCACACTAGCGTTTTGCGTGTAACATTTTGCGCGCGCTAACACGCATTTCCGCATGTAAACGGCTACAAAAATTTGTAGTTAGCGCGCGCAAAACGTTATCCGCGTTATGACAGGCGCAAAACGCTAGCACGACCGTGATATCAGTTATCACGGTTTAGTGAATCAAGCCGCTTGTGTGAAAGGGACCAGATGTACAACTAGAAGTTAAAACTGTGAATGTGTTGCTTATAGAAACTGCTCAAAAACTGGATTATTTTGTCAAGACGTGAAATGGAGTCTGAATGACCGCTCTTGGAAATAGCCCTAATTTTCAAATGTTTTAGATATTACATTTTGAGTAAAAACATACTGCAGCCCATTTGGTTCCAGAACTAAAAATGTACTTGTGTGTTATCTGGTGGTCCCCAGCAGTGACAAGCGAAAATGCCAATATTTTTTTCACATTCTTTTTTGCAAAAATAACGCTAAATTCCATTTTCAAGCAAAAATGCCTTCAGAAATACATTTTGGGGTTTTTTTCTGCATTTTTCATGCTTTTCACAGTAAAAATATAGATTTTTTTTTTGCTGTAAAATTTGCTGCGGTAAAAATATAGTTTTTCCAAGTTTTCACTGTAATATAACTATTTTTTGCATTTTCACAAAAACGTGAAAATACAAGCTAGTTTCGCAAAAATGTTCTCAAAATCGAAAAATTGCATTTTTGATGGGAAAGTTACTTTGGCAAAAAATTGCTATAAACACTAGGCCCCATGTAGCAAAAGAACAAGAAATTAGTTCAGTTCTGCATGTTGAGTTCATTGGTGGCATTTTCTGACATCTGACAAGGTCAGGCATTATAACGGTAGCTTTTTTTTGTCTCAGAAATGATAAAATATTTCAGAGGCTAGTATAATAGTCTATACACAGCATTTCTGCATGCAGGTTATATATAGCTTCTTTAATTAAGACCTATAATGATTAATCAGCACATGCTGCACTGCGTTTCCTTACAGAAATATTTTGGGAACTAAAAAGGCTTTACAATGTCCCGGTGACTCTGTGTGTTCCAAAAACACAGCTGGAAACTTGGTTAATTTGCCCTCTTTGCTAATTACTGTAATCATCGACTAATCCCATAATTTGCAGCAAACGTATTTCTATAACACAGCAAGCTGTATTAGGGAAGCTGGGAGGACTTTTCATTCTGTATATCCAATTTGGGATAATCTTATGTATAATTTACGCTGGACTAGTTCCCATTTCCACTTCTTTTAGGGCCCTTTTCCACCAAATATTATAATCGCAGCTCTGAGATGGGATCGTGATTTTTTTCATTGAACAAGTGTGTTTTAACCCCCGCGATTTAGCAGCAGTTGCGATTGGCTGCTAACGGCAGTCAATCGCTAGTGCGCAAAAAATGCAGCATGCAGCACTTTCCTAAGTCACCATCAGTCGAATTGCACCAGTGGAAAATCGGTATATCTGTAAAATAGTATTTACCGGGGAAGGGGTAGGAGAAATGGAGCACATGGAGGAAACTCACACAAATACAGGGAGCACATTCAAAGTCCACACAGTTAGCGGTCTGGGGGGGCACTTGAACCATGGACTTTGCAAGGTGGGCCGCCGTTCCACTATTATTGTGTTTTTTAGCGAAAACAAGCAGAGGCCGAGCAGAATACTTCTGAAAGCAAATATGTCCTTTGCACATGTAGTATATATTGGCTTTGCAAGGCAGTGTATTTTTCTTAAAGTCCCTGTCATTCTTTTCTGTTTAGGATGGTATTACTGTATGGATGTAGTGTTTATCACAATTGGCCCTCAAATAGTTAGTCCTCCAGTGAACACAAACTGTAAAATAATTCAGTAGAAAGAAAGGAGGAAGGTCCACACTTATCCCTGGGACTTCTTTATTGCTGGACGTATCCAAAGAAAATTTCACAGACATCACCCAGCTGTAAAATAATTATACCAGGAGTAGATGAACCTCCTTCACGTAGTTGCAAAATATTCCAAAATGACCAGAAACTCTAATTAGCAATGTTCTTTCTAGTCTTGGTAGTTGGATATAAAGGGCAACCCAAGTGGAAGGAGAACCATAGATCAATAAAGATGGCCTCCAAACTTTGGAGAACAAAAATTCCTAAAACGTCTGCAACACTGCTACAAAATTAAATTTTTTATTTAAATTTTTAAAAATTAAAATTCTTATGAGCTTTTCTGAACTGTGTGTCTGAAGCACAGAGAGCTCCTTTTCACTTGTTAGTCTTTGTTTACACACATTGGCCTCAATTCACTAAGCTTATCTCCTGTCTTTAACCACTTCACCACTGAGGGGGTTTACCCCCTGACCACCAGAGCAATTTTCACCTTTCAACGCTCCTTCCATTCATTCGTCTATAACTTTATCATTACTTATCACAATTAAACGATCTATATCTTGTTTTTTCCACCACCAATTAGGCTTTCTTTAGGTGGGACATTATGCCAAGAATTATTTTATTCTAAATGTGTTTTAATGGGAAAATAGGAAAAATGTGGGAAAAAATTAATTATTTTTCAGTTTTCGGCCATTATAGTTTTTAAATAATGCATGCTACTGTAATTAAAACCCATGAAATGTATTTGCCCTTTTGTCCGGGTTATAAAACCATTTAAATTTTGTCCCTATCACAATGTTTGGCGCCAATATTTTATTTGGAAATAAAGGTGCATTTTTTTCAGTTTTGCGTCCATCCCTAATTACAAGCCCATAGTTTATAAAGTAACAGTGTTGTACCCTCCTGACATAAATATTTAAAAAGTTCAGTCCCTAAGGTAACTATTTATGTATTTTTTTTTATTGTACATTTTTTAATTTTTTTTTATTACAAAAAAAAAATTGGGAGTGTGGGAGGTAATGAGTTAATTTTTTGTGTAAAAGTAATTTATTTGTATGTAAAAAATGTGTAGGGTGTAGTTTACTATTTGGCCACAAGATGGCCACAGTAACTTTTTGCTTTAATGCGACCTCCAAGCGTCCTTCCGGAAGCTTGGAGGAAGTACTTGGAGGCTGGGTAAGTTTGTATCGTTTCACAATGATCGCGCTGCCCATCGGAGAGCAGCGGATCATTGCGGGGCTAAGATCAACGAACGGGAATGGATTTTCCCGTTCATTGATCATCGGGCGAGCGGGCGGCGGCGTGTTTACTAGCGGCGGGCGGTGTGTTTACGAGCAGGAGCGCGGACAGCGGCGGGAGTGCGCAAAGTACGGATTTCTCCGTCCCTGGGGGTTAAAGGATGGAAAAAGGGACGGAGAAATCCGTACGGGCGGGGGTAAAGTGGTTAATAAAGTTTCTATAGTTATCACCATGGTGGCGAGGCATGTAGTATTCAGGAAACATTTTACCTCAGGCAAACCTAAAGTGAACTCTTCTGTCTTTAAGTTAACTCTTCAATCCTTAAAATAACTCCAGAATTCTAAAGTTAAAAACAGGCTGTTAATTAACTGTGTGTGAAAATAACTACAGAGGAGGTAACTTAACTACAGAGGAGGTAACTTAAGTACCAAGGCGATAAGATAACTCTCTCACTGTGTGGTGGTAAGTTTTCTCTTGCCTTATTATCTCCAGCATGATCTTAGTGAATTTAGGGCTTTGTAACAACATTGGAATGTAAACAAAGATTCTGTTATCTACAGTTTGGATGGGGATTGAAGCTGAATAGCAGGACAAAGTGCTTTTGCTTTACCATTTCAGTGATGTTCTGGTAAAAAAAAAATTCTGGAATAGTAGCTTTCAAGCTGTGAGGAATCTTTTAGAGCTAAGTAGAAATGCTGGCTTTTAGACCACTTTAAAATACATTTTCAGCAATCTGCAGTATTTTCTTGCTTTCTAGTGGCTTAACAGGCAGGTTATTATTGATAAATATCACCTAGAAGAAAACGTTGGAGAAAAAGTGAATTGGTTTTGGAATTAGTGAGGTGCCACTGAAGAACTGCATATAGTAACAACCCCACTAGAAAGTGTTAAAATGTATCTCAATAAACATAAAGTGCTAAAGTGTTGTGTATTGTTAAAAGTGGTCTACACACATTATATTAGGTCTTAAAATTTATTTCTAGCGCACAGACCAACTTTATCAATTGCCAACAGATATAAATAAGCAAAGTTTTACTACAGGGGTGATTGTATCTTCCACAGTCATTTGTACACAAACCCCAAGTTCT
The DNA here is from genome assembly GCF_040937935.1 of Hyperolius riggenbachi. Taxonomy (NCBI): domain Eukaryota; kingdom Metazoa; phylum Chordata; class Amphibia; order Anura; family Hyperoliidae; genus Hyperolius; species Hyperolius riggenbachi. Next base: position 126,872,845 of record NC_090648.1, read on the forward strand.
GGGGACTATACAGTATATTTTTAAGTAAACTACAAAGGCAAACAAGATACTGAACCACCCTGGCAGTTACTACTACATCCGCCTCCTTTCTGGCCGCTGCCTCACAACCTTCTACACCAGAACCACCAGGCACAGAAACTCTTTCTTCCCTCAGACCATCCTTCTCCTGAACTCGCTCACCCTCTCATGCATAAGCCACTAGTGTCCCATTCCCGCTCTCAAGTATCCTCTGCATACCGTTTCTGCACTGTTAACTCCCCTCTCAGTTTATCTGTATGTCTATGCGCCTATTTGAATGTCTATTAACTGCTCCGTTATCTTATGCCATGTGTACCATAAGCAGTTCCTGGTGCGACTTGGATGCACTTAGCGGAAAAAAAAAATATTCTGAAGACATTTTGATATGGACTGACCTGGATAAAGTTTGAGGAATCAGGGAATACACAGCGCAAAAAATGCCAAATCGGTTCTGAATGCATGGTATGGTTCTACTGCACTTTTATGGCCCTGGTGCTTAGGACAGACCTAAAATGGCACTGATCATTCCTACAGTGCTGAAATGCGAAAGATTGGACAGACTGGGGGTAATTACCTCAACATATGGACATCCTGCAGAATCTCCTCTCTGCTGTTGTCACATGCAGCCGCTGGTGTTAAGTGGGAACAGAATTACAGGCGTCACACAGAAGGTATATTGCAGTTCAGTCATGGCTCAGGAGGCTATGTTAGGCTACTTAGATAAATGATTGGAGGACTAGAGAAGAAGTTCCTCAATGTGTCTGTAAGATTGCACAGGAACACAGAGGGATTACCTAAAATAAAATCGCAATTTTTTTTTTTCTGTAGAAGTTTCTTCTTCAACTGCCATACTTTTCAGAGCAAGATCATATATAGAAGTATTGAATCAGGAACGTCATTTCCAGAAGTACCACATTTCTGATGCTGAAATGCCCCCTCAGTAATTGCAGCATCAGGCATGTGGCACTTCTGGTTGAGGCGACCACCACGGTTCAGATGGTAGGAATTGTCAGGTAATTTAGGGTGAGTATGTTCAAAGCGCAGTTCAAAGTATATCACATGCAGAAGACAACCCAACCGCTTTCCACTACCTAATTACATGTGGTAACTTCAAATAAACATGACTGGTGCAGATGTATTGTCTGGAAAGAGAACAAATGCTGTAGGGTGCATATCCATACTACACCGACTATTTGCTTGTCTGGCCTGGTAAGACCAGAAAGCACAAACTATGGATATATTTTCAGCCCTCTCTCGTAGCTTCAGAAACATCAGACTGTGGATATTAATTCTTCTTTTTTACAGTGTTAGAAACAAACAAAAAAATGTGAATACTTATCTGAGTTGTAGTATAGTTTGTAGTGTAGATCAAAAGAAAGCATGATTAGCAGCCATGTATAGGGGACTTGTCTCCACACCACTGATACTGCAGAATATACTGTATGTTTCCAATGTAGGACAGCACCACTGGTGAAAAAATAGAAACATGTATTGGTCAAAAAAAGTCAAAAGCAGTGACACAGCAAAAGCCCTCTGTTTCTAGCACGATGTTTGCGCTTGAAACGGCAGGCTGACGCTGTGCCACTGCTTTTGTCTTTTTTTATGTTATCAATATTTCTATTTTTTCACCAGTGATGCCTGTACTACATTGGAAACGTCTTTATAAAGAGTCATGTGTAGCAGTAAGTAGACCCCATGGAAATGCTTCATGTTTTAACATACCAATATGTGGTCCTCATTTTCAACAATAAAGCAAGTAGCATGAAGCATTTACATTTTGCAGTCTGCTGTGTAATTTAAATAGACATTGTAGATGCAGATTTCACGTATAGAAAAGCACATATACTCCTACAGTAATTATTGCTTCAAATACCTAAAATTAGAATCAGGTGGCCTTAATCCATTACAGATGATTAGAACTTTGCTAGTGGGGATCTCTGAAGAACACATTGTATTTAAACTTAGTTAAACCTCAAGCGTAAGTTTGATTTGTTTTTTGTTTTTGAAGTCTGTGACACCACCATGCCCGGATTAAAAGCATTCTCTAAGACCTTTAGAAGAAAAAGGTTATATGTGCCAGTGAGTCATGGAAAGAATTTTAAAAGATTGCCAAACAAGCAGACATCAATCATTCCACTGTCAAGAAGATCTATACAAATGGAGAAGAGTCCAGTCAATTGCCAAGTTTTTCAGGCCATGCCGTCCCATCAAGTTTTGCCTCAGAGCAGGAAGAAGCCTCTCTAAACTTCACCCCTCCCTTCCCATGAGGCTGAAGAAGTGTCTAAGAAGTCTTAAAATTTCCTCATGTGACCTACAAGTAGTTGTAATGATTAATGAGGTCACAGTGTGTACATTTACTATGTCTATGGGAGATGTGTCAAATTGGGACCTTTTCTGTCCAAAAAGAGCATCAGGGCAAAACTTAGTAATGAACTGCTGGAACCATGAGCTCCAGACAAGAACTTCTGGAACCATGAACTTTGTTCATCATATCAGAAGACATGTTTTGCATTAAGTGAGGACAGCATTTTACCAGAAGTAGATGATACCAATTGTAAAGCATGGTGGTGAAAATGTTTCGTTTTGGGGCTGATTTACTGCATGTGGGCCTGGACAGTTTAAACTATAGAATCTACTATGAATTCTTCATTGTACCAGATGGTGTTTAAGGATAATATGTGACCAAACGTAAGAATGTTTATGTTAAATCAAAAATGAAAACCTTGAGATAAAAAAACAATTATGTGGGGTCCCCTCCCCCCAAGCCACTTTAACGCTGTCACCCATGCAGGCCAGTATAGCCAGAAATCAGAGCTTGGATTGTATGAGGCTCCACACCCTGAGCTATATCAGTCCGCTGCAAGGCCAAATGGATCCACAGCCTTATATAAGTTTCTATGCCCTAATCTCCTCTGCAGTCTTTACCCTGCGTGGTGCGTCCCTGCTCAGCCGAGGGTTGACAAGTTCATCATCCCAGGAGGAGATGGGGGATGTATGGACAAGGGTTTGCGAGAGAGGGGGATGCTTTGCCGACTTTCATTATCCAGACCGCCCCCCCCCCCCCCCCCCCATATCATTGACCAGTTCAAGGTGCAGAGCCTCACATGGTCTGAGCTCTGAATTCTGGTTATACCAGCCAACAGGGGATTAAAGAGTCGGGGGGAGAGGGGGGGGGGGCTTTTTTTAACTGTATTTTTCAAAGGGCAAATAACAGGTATATTTGCTAGAGATCCCTATACAGCAGTATTCTGGTCGTACAGTAATTCCTGGCAACAGCGTTGCAACGTGCCCTACTGCTGTTTCTGAGTATATATGTACATGTTCAATACCGATGAATAGATACATTTTCTGTAATTTAACCAATTTTCTCAAAAATTACGAGGTCTTCTTGGGAAAGAAAATTGCCTTGTTTCCAATATCCTTAAAGCATACCTGAACTGAAAGGGATATGGAGACTGACATATTTATTTCTTTTTAAACAATGCAAATTGCCTGGTGTCCTGTTTATCCTCTGTCTCCTTCCAATACTTTTCCCGCAGCAGAACGAGGACTTTATACCCCCCAAATCCCGGGGCAAACATCCACCACTTTCAAAGTTGTGGATTTTGCTGCCCGGGGGAGGCAGAGTTAGCGCTGTAGCACTGAGGCAGAGGCCGCGGGAATGCGGCGTTTCAGCTCTACTCATACTGCTTAAAGGGATACTGTAGAGCAGTGATGGCGAACCTTTTAGAGGCCGAGTGCCCAAGCCACGATCCAAAACCCACGTATTTGTCACGAAGTGCCAACACGGCAATTTATACTGAATAATGCTGCTGTTTTAGTAAAAAAAAATAAAAAAAATCCTGTATTAGAGACCACTCTACATTTAAAATGCTGCAATCAGCCCCATGTATGAATATCCCCTCATATATAAATATGTAATAGTATTACTGATTATACAGGTGGCTTCAGGAAAATAAATGAGTGGATGGTTTCTCACTGGTCAGACAAAATAAATGACATTGCACCATGTGTGCTTGCATAATACAGGTATTAATAGTGTACCTTTCACAGATTCACAAGTGCAGTGCATACTATGTCTGTAGCAGAATACATGTATGAATGAAGTGCAGGCTGTGCAGTGTGCACTACTCATACATGTGAGCACAGAGAAATAATTGCAGGATACATGATGCATGTATGCAGAGGTTTCTAACTCTGTATCCCTAAACTCCCATAAAGAAAGCCAGTATCTGACTGTGCAGCAAGCTTCTGGGAGAGGGAGGAGGGGCACCTACCAGGGGAGCAGCCTCAGCCCATCTGCAGTCCTTATTCCTCCTGTCTTTCATATTGGCACCTCATTGACTGTTCTTGCGTGGGGGATTTAGGAGCACGGCAGACAGTAATGGCTCGGCTTACAAGAGGAGAAGGGCTCTGGCTCACAGGGCAGCGACAGACATCGCTCAGGCTCAGCTGACAGCTCTGAGACATTCCTGCTCCTGTCCCCCCCCCCCCCCCCGCCATATGCCCTCACATGGCTGACTGCTCAAATAGCGCGCGTCACCCTTCACTGTGGAGGACGGGGGGGCGGTGCTCCAGCGAGTCTGTCTCCTCCGCCTCAGATGGAACTATAAGTTAATTGTTGGGAGGGGATGGAGGAATCAGTGCGCAGTGTGAGGTGGCAGGGGAAAATAATCTTCTTTCTCCTGCCTGTATCTGCGCTATAAAGGATTTGAGAATAGCGGAGGGGAGGAGGAGTAAAGGGGAATTTAGTTATTTTAATAAAGAAAAAAAACAAATATTTTCAACACAGAGGTGGTGGTGGCCAGCAGCACACGTGCCCACAGAGATGGCTTGGAGTGCCACTTCCGGCACGCGTGCCATAGGTTCGCCAACACTGCTGTAGAGGGTCGGGGGAAAATGAGCTGAACTTACCCGGGGCTTCTAATGGTCCCCCGCAGACATCCTGTGTTGGCGCAGCCACTCACCGATGCTCCGGCCCCGCCTCCAGTTCACTTCTGGAATTTCTGACTTTAAAGTCAGAAAACCACTGCGCCTGCACGCCCGTGTCCTCGCTCCCGCTGATGTCACCAGGAGTGTACTGTGCAGACACAGACCATACTGGGCCTGCGATGTGCGCTCTTGATGACATCAGCGGGATCGAGGACACGGCAACGAAGGCGCAGTGGTTTTCAGACTTTAAAGTCTGAAATTCCAGAAGTGAACCGGAGGCGGGGCCGGAGCATCGGTGAGTGGCTGCACCAACACAGGATGTCTGCGGGGGACCGTTAGAAGCCCCGGGTAAGTTCAACTCATTTTCCCCTGACCCCCCCTACAGTATCCCTTTAAGATAAATAGAAGGTAAAAAGAAGATTTTATAATGGCTTCAGGCTCTCTTTAAAGCTGTCAAAAAACGGATGCCAACTGTAAAAAACTGATGGGACAGGACTGGACACCTTTTTATCTGTGAACCAAGCATTACTGTCAGTGTAAGCACAGTGTAACAGCTTGCACCATACGTACTGAAGTCAATCAGGAAGACTGAGCTCTGCCTCTTACAGGAAGCGCTCCCCGATTTTTGCCCCAGGGATTTGGGGGGTAATAAAACCTTGTTCTGCCGCGGGAATGTTGCGTTTCAGCTCTACTCATATTGCTTAAGTTAAAATAGCCTGTAAAAAGAATAATTTTGGTTTTAGGCTCTCTTTAAACCTGACACCTGTGACAAGATTTGCCCTCCCATTCCAAGTGTAGTCTCCTCTTCTATGTGTAACATCCACATATTGAAGCCCCTTTGTTTCATTAGCAGTTACCATGGACAGCAGCTCCTCTCTTCCATGGGCTTTTCCTCTCTTTTCAGCTTCCATTTGCAGCTTTCCCTCCTATGTGCAACAACCCCCATGTCTAGCTGCCTCCTTGGGCAGTGGCCACCCAAGACCCGGGCCTTTGGTCCCTTTACAGAAATTCAGCCCTGGCTCTAAGTCTTCAAATACAGTAATAATGTGGGATGATGCAGCATCCCCCCTTCTAAAGACCACACAGCTAAAACCACATAATGTGATCAAGATGTTTTTTCCATATTAACATTTACATATATTCCAGTGTTTTGAGAAAAGAAAGAGGGACACCTTTAAAACATACCCCTTCCACACCTCTCATCATGCATATTGCAAAGAGTTCATAAGCAAAAAAAAGTCATTTTAAACCAAACAGTTTTTTTTCTATCATCATTAGTTTACCTTTATAAAGAATGGAGCACAAAACAGTGTATGAGTGGGTTTGTTCTACTGGGCATGTGCAGAACTATCTCGCACATGCCCAATCCGGATGCAATCATACATTGCCAGCAGCGAGGCCACGAGAAACCTATTCAACAAGCTCTTGTTGAATACAGTATGTTTAAAGGGAACCCAAAGTGGGAGGGATGTGGAGGCTGCCATATTTACTTCCTTTTTAAATAATGGCAGTCCAGTTTCCTGGCAGTCCTCCTGATCATGTGTCTCTAGTGCTTTTAGCTATCGACCCTGAACAAGAATGCAGCAGATCAGGAACTCTGACTCAGCTGACTCAGGTTTCACTAGATTAGCCATATGCTTGGTCCAGGGTTTTGTCTCAGACACAACCTATGCCAGAAGATCAATGGGCTTTCAGGCAACTGGCATTGTCTCCAAGGAAATAAATATGGCAGCAGCCTCCATATCCCTCTTTAAAGGGAACCTGCTTTGCAACCGTGGGCTGTGGAAACCACTACTGAGGTAAGTATCCATTTTTTAAAATCTTTTTCTCACTGCAGTTACACTAAAACTTTGCTGTCACTTTTTCTTTTTTTGAGTTTCACAATAGACTTTGAAGTAATTGAGCCAAAAAGTTTATCCATAGATAGGTGCAGATTCTTGGTTATAGTATGTCCATTTCAGCAGATTACTGTATATACTCGACTATAAGTCTAGAAATGTAGGTCTGACTCACTAAATAAAAGTATAAGGGTCAACTTATACACAAGTCACAGGCAACACTGAGCATACTGAGTAATGTGTGTACTATCAGTGACATTCCCACTTGGAGCAATTTCCCCAGGGGTAAGTTACACTTTCTTGATAAAGGAAATGCCAAGACAAGACAGGTCTGTCCACAACAACTAACAGGGAAAGGGGCAGGGGGAAAATATTGGGCTTCAGGAAGGGGGGTGAATAATTACTGCACTTGGGGGCCTGGAGGAGTTATTGGCTGCACTTTAGCTCAACTGCAGCCATTAACTTTACTGAATAGACTTATACTTGAAAAATTAAAAAATTCCAGCTTAAGAGGGTCAAATATTAGAGTCGGCTTATACACGAGGCCGACTTATATTCGAAGTTATACGGTAAAATGCAGCAAATCAGAATTTGCTTCATTAGCCTTTTTTGTATTTTTTTCAAATATAGATTTTAACCTGAATTGAAGACAACTGTGATTGATTCATTTTAGACTACTTTACACATTCTGAAAAACAAAAACCAGCGCAGATGATTAACGTTAATGATGTTTTTCTTACAAAGCGTGGAAAAAATTTGGGGGCTTTAATCGATGGTAATGGAATTCAGAGTTATCCGTCCTCTTGAGATCTGCTTGCAGCAAAGCCAGAATATTTTATCAGCTCTGTATACATTTGGCATTTCTTTACTAATGACGACAGAAGACAGAGGTGCCCCTGGCAGCGTCCCCAGGCCTCCTGTGTATATATCCTCTATTGTGTAGCAAGCCAGAGGCGTCTTAGGGAAGCTGCAGGAAGGCAGAACAGATAATGTTTAAATCGTCCATGAAAACTTCACAGCCATCCCTGGTGGCTATTTCTCATAAATCAGAGACAGCTGGGTGTTTGGGATTTACACCAAGAATACTTTTCCACTTGTCAGGAAGTTTGTTTAAGCTGCAGAGAGGAATTCTGGGTAATTTTACACAAATTAGTTTACTGATTTTAATTATCTTAGTAAGCATGTGTGCAGCTGATGAAATGGGTAAACTTAACTCTTAAAACATACCTAAATTGGCATGTAATGATATAAATGTGGGTAGGTATGGTACCGATCCTACTGAGTGTGTTACATAGTTAGTTGGGTTGAAAAAAAAAAGACATTTGTCCATCGATTTGAACTGGAAAATATGGCATAACACTAACACTAGCCTGCACCCTTACATATCCCATACACTTATGTTTTTAACCTTTTCAGGACTGGCCGCCTACCCCCCCCCCACCCCCCCCTTAATCACTTGAGGACTGCAGGGCTAAACCCCCCTAGTGACCAGGCCATTTTTAGCAAATTTGGCCACTGCAGCTTTAAGGCCAAGCTGCAGGGCCGCACAACTCAGCACACAAGTGATTTCCCCCCCCCCCCCTTTTCTCCCCACCAACAGAGCTCTCTGTTGGTGGGATCTGATCGCTCCCCCCATGTTTATTTTTCTTTAAATAAATATTATTGTTTTTTTTTTTTTTCTAAAAACCCCTGTTTCTTTAAATGTATTCCCTCCCTCCCTCCCTCCCCACAGCCGGCCAATTATGGCGATCGGCTGTCATAGGCTTCTGCCTATGAGAGCCGATCGCTCTCTTGTCCCCCATGGGGACAGCCGTGTCACACGGCTGTCCCCAGTGCTGCACCAAGTAAATAGACGGCGTGATCGCCGTCTAACAGTCTCCCGAGCGGCAATAGCCGTTTGGAGACTGAAGGCGGGGCGGAGCTCCGCCCTCCGTGCATGAGATGCGCGCGCACCATGCGCGCGATCTCATGCAAAATAGAGCCCCAGGACTTTACGCCAATTAGCGTTAGGCGGTCCTGGGGCTGCCGCCGCGGCCACGCCTACTGGCGTGACGCGGGCGGCAGAAGGTTAAGGACCAGGCATTTTGCGGCAGGAGGGGGGTGAGCGCGGCCGCATCCCGTCTGTGGCTGGCTGGATTTGTGTCCCCCCATGGTGGCCTGTGCCCCCCCCTTCTGCCAGCAGCCTTCCCTCACCTTCCAGGCTCCAGCGATGAGCCGCACGGGACCCTCTTCTCCAGCTGGCATCTCCGTTCTGTCTGACTATCAGTTCCGGGTCGCGGCTTGATGACGTCATCAAGCTGGGACCCGGCGCTGACGTCAGACGGAGCAGAGATGCCGGCCAGAGTGGAGGGGGGCGCCGATCGTCGCGGGAACGGCAGGGAGGTGAGTGGATCCTCTTCTTTTTCCCCCTGCCGCCGCAGCTGTCAAACTGATCACTACGATTGGACGGCGATCGTAGTGATCACGTGATCAGCAGCCATACGCGATGATCACTCGTGGTAGATGTCGGCTGTCATATGACAGCTTAAACTCCCCCTCCGGGTGCGCACGATTGCGTCGGGAGCGGAAACTGCGGGCCGCCGTAGATTCTACGCCGCATAAGGCTAGAACAGCCAGTGCGGTGTAGAATCTAATGCACGCGGTCCCGAAAAGGTTAAAGGGGCACTACAGCGAAAAACGTTAAAATTTTAAATATGTGCAAACATATACAAATGAGAAGTACATATTTTTCTGGAGTAAAATGAGCCATAAATTACTTTTCTCCTATGTTGCGGTCACTTACAGTAGACAGTAGAAATATGACAGAAGGGACAGGTTTTGGACTAATCCATCTCTTCATAGGGGACTCTCAGCAAGGCTTTTATTCTCGATAAAGATATTGCCTAAAAAGGATTTAAACAATGATGCTGGCCAGCTTCCCTGCTCACTACACAGTTTTTGGCAGTTGGGCAGAGCAACTGCCATTCACGAAGTGCTTTTGAAAATAAATATATCCCTGAGAATCCCCTATAAAGAGATGGACTAGTCCAAAACCTGTCATTTCTGTCAGATTTCTACTACCTACTGTAAGTGACAGCAATATAGGAGAAAAGTAATTTATGGCTCATTTTACTCTGGAAAAAATGTGCTACTTATTTGTATATGTTTGTACATTTTTAAATTTTACAGTTTTTCGCTGTAGTGCCCCTTTAAGGTCTGTGTGCATGTGTCCTACTGTAAAGTAACCAAAATGATGTATGAGACTGCACTCAAGCAATGCTCGGGATTGGCGTTCAGCGGATCCACCCATGTACCCATAGGGTATATCAAGCAATTCCTCCATTATGATCCAGCACAACTCTTTTATCTGAAATCACTTTATTGGATCATTAAAACATGTACATAAATACCTGCATAGTGGCTACGGTCCACCGTTTCACACCATCACAGTCCTTGTTCACGCCACACAGCCATTTACATGTATACTTTTTTCCTTTGAATCTTTAAAATCAATTTTCTCAAAAACTACAAGGTCTTTTTTGAAAAATTTGGTGTTTCTAGCATGTAAGGGGGCTTTGCTATTAAGCGGTAAAGTCTGCAGGTTTTCAGGTAATAATCACGGCCCGTGATCACGAGCTCGTGATGAGCATGAGCAACACTAGCAGTTAGTGACAAGACAATATACTCTGTACAGCTCTGCGTAATATGTCGGCGCTATATAAGTACTCAAATAAATGTGTCTGAGTGATGGCGGATAGCTGTGTTCTTGCCGCTTGCCCCACCTGCCGCATGACGTCACATCTGCACTACTCTATTGGCCCTCCTCCCCCCACATTGCAACAGTCTACATGGTCAGCCTGTAAGCTGAACAGCCTCAGCCCAGCATTGTGTAGTCCCCCGAGGGATTGGATCCTGATCCCCATCGGGCTACATCAATCTAGTGTGTGCATGGGCCTTTAGATGCCTATATGATTACAAACATCAAGTGTCTATCTTTGAAATACTGCCATATAGTGCATTTGTCAAATTAGGTCAGCAGGTCATATCAGCCATTAGACTAGAGCAGTGACTGTCAAAGCTGTGTTTTCTGTTTATAGAGACCCTGAGATGGGGATAATGGCAGTATTTATACTTACCTGGGGCTTCCTCCAGCCCCATGATGCCCGCGGGCTCCCTCGCTGTCCTCTCTGGCGGCTCCATTCCATTGTTAAAGCTAATTGCTTTTGAACTATCACTTGTTTTGCTACTCATGACTGAAAGTATAGTTATATTTCTGTGTAATCATACGGATGGAAAAAAGGTCATATACAATTTGATGTAACTTCAGTTGTTCTTGCAACCTGTCATTGTATGGATGATTCTACATTTCCGTTATCTTAAAATTGATAAAAATTAATTAAAAAGTTTAATAATAACAATTGTAAAAGCTATCGGTATTCTGGCCAGCTGCGCTCTTCTGCGCATGTGCGACCTGACTACGTGCACACCTCCCATCGCGCTCCCGTCCCCGGGAACATTCTGCGCCTGTACAGTACTACTGCGGGTACACATGTACACATGCCTGGCCGCACATGTTCCGCAGACCCCTCTGCTTCTTCAGAGATGAGGAGGAAACAGGGGGGGGGGGGGGGGTCTGCGGAACATGTGAGATCAAGCGGGGGGTGTCTGTACCTGGTGTTTGTCCTACACAGTGACCTTCTGGTAAGCCTCTTTACTTTATTGACACTTTTTTACTTTTCCAGCCAATCTTTTTCTTTGAGGGAACTTCCCCTATAGGGCATCATTCATATAGAACTCATAGATATCTTGTATTGCAGGACTGGAATTTGACTGAGACTGTTAGGGCTTGTTCACGCTAAGGGCGCTTTCAGGTTTTTTTAAGTGCCAGCGATTTTCAAAATCATAAAAGCGCTTGTGCAATGATTCTTTTTCAGAGTGTTCATATCGGCGCATTTCAACTGCTTTCCGCTCACCAAAGCGCTGCCTGTACCATTTTTTTGAGTGTTTTGGCTCAATGGAAGGTATAGGGAAATCGCTAAGCGCTTGAAAAAGCGCTTTGTATAGAGATTTCCCAAGTGCTTTTAAGAATTAATACAGAGTATTTATTCATTTCCGGGTCAAAGAGTTCACTTCCTGACTAATGTCAGGAAGTGAAAAAAAGAATCGCTCATCAAAAGCGCTTAGAGTAGCGCCAGCCTAAAATAGCTAACGCGCAGGTAAGCGCCGGGAGGAGCTAAAAAAATTGTGAACAAAGATGCAAAACGCAAGCACGAGCGTTGGCGATTTATGATGTGAACAAGGCCTTATAGTGCATTTACTGTAGTATTTATTTATTCATTCTCTGTATCATCGCTGTATTACTTGTGATTTTGTAATTATTCATTGACTTCATTTGATTATCATTCTATGAAGCCTTTTTGACGCTGGGACTACACCCCTTGCTCTGTTTTTAAATGCTTTTAATGGGAACACGTACCTAATAAACTTTGCTTATACTTTATAGACATAGTGGTCATGAGTATTTTTCATTGGCTATATGGACGGCTCTTTCTTGTGTTGTAGTGTTTATAAAATCATCTAGGGAATTATTCATATTATTTTGACTCTTTTTTGGTAGTTTAGGCTACCACTACTTACAGCTTGTCTGTTTTTTAACATGTAAAATCACTTGCCATGTTCCCCTCACGCTTGAAGCCCACTTTGTTGTGTGCCACATTGATGCCTCTCCTCCCCCTTCATAGCAACAGAACATGTCATGAGGCTGTCACCTTGTGATGCGTGTGTATAGCACTCAGCACTGATCTGTCACTTAAAGCATGAAATCCTCATCCCTGCAGGAAACATTTTACCTGCATGTGTAAGAACCTTGAACAATGGTTAATTTGCATATATTCAGCAGTGGTGCTCTGGGAGACATCTCGAGCTCACTCCAACCTGAATTATCGCAAATTCTTTCTGTTTTAGGAAAGCAAACTTTTGTTTTTCCTAAGAACCTTGAGAAACACATCTGTCTGATTGCGTATAACAGAGCAAAGGTAGACAGCAAACACTTGTAAGCAAGACTACAAGCAGACTACAAATCAGGGCTTAATAGCAACTCGCATGAAACAAAAAAAGACTACTTGGGAAATATAAGAAGGTCAGGAATAAAGACCACAAAATCAGTCAATGACTTGCATATATAAGCCAGGCTCCAATGTACAATGCATCCATTGCAAAAATACTTCATCAGTGGAACAACTTGAAGTTATCAAAGGACCTTGCAGTTTTGTACCTAGATTCATAAGTACTGAACTGTAGAGGTTGTGACTTAAAGGGAAGGTTCGCACAGACTATAAAAAACAAACTGCACATACCTGGGGGTTCTTCCAGCTCCTGGCAGTCGATCGGTGCCCTCGCCGTAGCTCCTCTCACTCACGGCGTCCAGCGGTAAAGAACCCGACCTCGCCAGCTCGGCTTCCAGGTCGGCTTCTGTGCGCTCCACGGCGGTGGGTCACATGGTGTAGGGACGTCATCGGGTCTCTACTGCGCAGGCGCAGAACTACTGCGCCTGCGTAGTAGAGACCAGATGACGTCACTTACCACGTGATCCGTGCCGTGAAGCGCACATGAAGCCGACCCGGGAAGCCGACCTGGCGAGGTCGGCTTCTTCACCACTGGACGCCGGGAGGGAGAGGAGCTGGAAGAAGCCCCAGGTAAGTGCAGTGTGTTTTTTGTAGTCTGCACGGATCTTCCCTTTAGAGAGGATATGAGATGAAAAACTAACTATAACAAGTAACTTATCTATATATCCTATCTAAAGTTTAGATAGTTTACACTGCAAATCTAGCGGCAAACAGCTTCAACAGTTTATGATTATTTATTCCTGTGATACAATGACAGCAGCCAAGTTTGTTTGTCACATAACACACAGGCAAGCTGATAGCATCTCCAGCCCTCAGCCTGTGACAAATTCAGTCCCCTCTCCTCCCCTCCTCTCCTTCTGAAATCCCTGGCTAGTAACATCCTCCTCCTGCCCAGACTGAGCTCCCATAAGCCCTGGCTACAGTGCCAAGGCACTCTGAAAAAGCTGTGGGCAAGGCTTGTTTAGTTTATAGGGAATTAGAGTATTAAAACAAAACAAAAAAGTATTTGGCTTGAGGAATGCCCTAAAAACGATATGAAAGGAACACAATTATGCAATGAGTAAAAGTTTATCTCGGATCCACTTTAAACGGAGACAGAAAGGTGCTTCACAGAGTGTACCTTTTTGCAAAACAATACATATTATGACCTTTCCTTAAAGTATGAGCAATCGGGGGTGGTATACACAGTATGTAAGGTTTTGGCACACTAGTTTTGGCGTGTTCATTTCTGCAGAAGTTGTGTAATGCTTTACAGAAAGTACAGTCTGCAGTTGTTATGGCAAATATAGCACCCCGCCCCCTCCCTCCAAAAACTGCCACCAGTACTGCCAACCACTCCCATCCCCATCATGGTTAACTTTTTCTTGAGCTCAAAATGTAGGCCCCACCTTGAATGTATCCTTACAATGGTCCTTAACAAAGTCATTTTTTTCTCTAAAGTGTTTCTCCTAGGTGATATTTTTACACCTTATCAATAAAATGCCTTTTAAAGTGAGAGAGAGGAGACCGGCACTGCAATCAGCTGTTTATTCCATACTGTATAAGGTGCATACAAAAATCACATGTTCAGTGTGAAAATATAGACATACCAGTTAGATGAAGCAATGTGGGTGACGGTGGGTGCTGGGCACTGTGTGCCTGACGGCCGTTTCGCACCAGAGCCTCCGTTGAAGCGCACGTTCGCGCGAAACGGCCGTCAGGCACACAGTGCCCAGCACCCACCGTCACCCACATTGCTTCATCTAACTGGTATGTCTATATTTTCACACTGAACATGTGATTTTTGTATGCACCTTATACAGTATGGAATAAACAGCTGATTGCAGTGCCAGTCTCCTCTCCTCTCTCTCCTCCTTCTGCACAGCAATACTACTTCATATACCAGAGCACGCAATTGCAACCATACTGTTTGAAGCACAGTGGGTCCTGCCAGCTCCCCACTCAAGTTTTCTACACCTGCTGTAGTGCCAACCTGCACACCTCTTTACGCCACAAGCCTTTTAAAGTGAACCTAAAGTCAAGTACAAAAAATGAGATTAACTCACCTGGGGCTTCCCTCAGCCACTTGCAGACGATCGGTGCCCTCGCAGCCCCGCTCCGATGATCCAGGACCCGCCAGCGAACACTTCCGGTTTGGCCGTCACCGGCCGACAGGCCGCAATAGCAGCATAGGGGGCGATATACAGGCTGGGAACGCGAAGAATCACTCGCGGTACCCTGCCTGTCGGCCGGTGATGGCCAAACCGGCAGTGTTTGCCGGCGGGTCCTGGACCATCGGTGCGGGGCTGCGAGGGCACCGATCAGCTGCAGGGGGCTGAGGGAAGCCCCAGGTGAGTTAATCTCATTTTTTTTTACTTGATTTCAGGTTACCTTTAAGCCACCAGCAAGCAAGAAAATACTCCAATAATCATTTTTTCAACTCCTTTGTGGTGTTTTTTTTTTCAATTTCAAAGTGCTGTAAAGGTATTTTAAACAGAAAATGAAAAAGTATTTCCTAGGAGAAAACAAAGTAGAAAAGATGAATTGAATAAAGACCAATAACTCTTCATATCACAGACAAAACACAAAACTATGGACTGAACCAGAGCAAAGCTTCTAATTCACTCCTACAGTGTCCCCGCTTTTCAGCTTTTCTACACTAAACAAATACACTTCATGACAAAAACATCATTGTTGAGGGAATAATACTATTCAGTGACTGAAACAGAAAAGAGAAAGTCCGACATTGGCTTAGCAAAAAGTTGTGTGCATATGTGCAAGATAACATTCAGACGCGTCTTATTATGTGAGTAGCCTGGAGTAACCTGGAGGAAACGCTGCTGTGTAATTTATGAGTATATGGAGTTCTTCAAAGCTTATTCAAGCTTCTTTTTGTACATTTTTTTACCCTACTTACGAGCAGGTTCGGGAGTTTGTTTGCAAATCAAACTCGTTTGTAAACCGAGTCATGTGTCATACATAATAAATCATGGACAAATTATTTTCTTTCAAACAACTCTGGATTTGGAGGTATATAGTATGAACAATGTTGTTGTTTCTTTTTGTTGTTGTTTTTTTTTTTCTTTGTTTTCAACTTCTTACAGAACTTTATACAATACTGTAATTATGTATCAACAAAAATATGTAATAACAAAAAAAAAGTACTACAGAAAAGGGAAACCGAGAGCCCAATATAGTGTAGTAGGTACTGTAGTAGATGGATATATGTAAAGAGTACAATAGTTATACTCACAAACCAGGGTTACCTCCAGGCAACCACTGTATCAGCAGGTGAGGAGATTATCCTGTCCCCACTCAGGAATAAGAATTCGCTCTCTGTAGACAGGAAAGAAGGGGGTATATCACCCCTCCACCAGGGGTGGATACTTAGTAAGTACTATGTAGAGAAAACAGAGGCGCCAACAGGAAAACAGTGGCGCTAGGTGTTACCCAGACCTTATACTGTTGTATGCTCCTATGTTTCATTGCCTGAAGAAGCAGGTTTATACCTGTGAAACGCGTTGTGGCCCCTTTGGAGTATGCCAATAAAATCTATCTGTATTTAAATAGACAGTTTCCAGTGTCTGCTTACAGGAGGTAAGTCCACCGCTGCCTCCAAAGCATTTTTAAATGTTTTATCATCTTGATTTTATCCTGTTGGCGCCTCTGTTTTCTCTACATAAAAAAAAGTACTGTACATTTTGTACATGAACACAGCTTTGTATGTATTGCATTGTAACTTCAGAAGTTTGTTGGTAGGGGGCTGTCTGTATTTGTTAGCTTGTACTATGTTCTATTATTCTTTATTCTTAATAATATGTATTTATTTTACAAACCACACTATGTCACAGTTTGGGTAAACTTTGGGTATTTTCTTTCTAATGCTGCATACAATTGCTAATTGACGGTGATTAAAAATGATGTTTTTCAATTGGTTTAGCAGGCAATTGGTTTAGTGGCAGTTTAGCAATAATCATTATATTGCCATGCTACTCTGCTGTCAGTTGAGCAGTCTGCTCAGTCATTTTCTGCATAGTGCCTGGTCCCCAAACTGTCAGTGGAGAGATCGAGTTCCAGTCCCTTCGGTCAATAACCATGCTACGTGGGAACACACCTTAGCTCTTAATATTTATCCAAATGATAACCCCTGTGTCTCCTCCCTTGCTGTCTCCAACCCACTATTCTCTATGTTGTAAGCTCACAAGAGCAGGGACCTCCTCCTACTGTAGTTTTTCTTATTTTGCTGTTATTAATCATATGAACTTGTCCCAGTATTGGTGATGCCTCAAATCACACATCAACTATGTATGGACTGTATGTGTACTCGCATTGCTGGATTTCCTGATTGTACAGAGTTTTGAACTTCTCATGTATCTCTGCTCCCCACTATTTGTTTGTTTACTATGCACAGTGCTATTGAAAATGTTGTTGCTATATAAATAAAAAATACTAATAGTAAATATTTGCTTGGTCACAACACCTGTCATAAGAGGGTGCTCTGGTGCTGAATGCACCATAAGTGTACAGTATGGTGACATAGAGAAATGCCATATAGGCACGGGCTCAAACCTTCGCTATAAACAATTAGCAGACAATCTCATGTAATCAGTAGAACGGATTGGTAAAATAGACTTCATAAAAAATTACTTGTCAACCCAACTGCAGATGTCTGAGCAGATGGTGAAAACTCACCATATGTTCCATTTGCTGTGTATTATAGCTGCATCAACCTTTTTCTTTATAATCTTGCATAGTTTTCCATTTCACAGCACTTATAAATATGTATGCATAAGTAATGATCGCTAAAGCGTATTTGACAACATCCTATGTACTGATAAGAGAATGGATAAAAAGGTGGAATATGCTACACAGACAGCTTAACCTCAGGCTGGAGATCATAAGAGAACATCCTTTATGTAAACCTAATTTATTGCAAGTTGTCTGCTATCTGGTGGCAAAAGTTTGGAGCCCTGGTCTGGGTCTCATAGTAATAGCACTACTGTTACCTGTATGCACCCACTGTAAGAACTCATTTTGCAGTGCGAATCTGGTGATTGCTAACGGGATATCAGAAATTCTACAGTCAAAAAATAATATCACAGATAAGAAATTAAAAGGTATAGGTGCCCGCAGTGTAGGTTAGCCAGGTCTAGTTGCCCCCGGTATAGTTAGCTAGCTATAGGTCCCCCCCCAGTATAGGTAGCCAGGCATAGTTGCCACCAGTGTAGGTTAGCTAGGTAAGTGAATCCAGTATAGGGTAGCCCATATAGTTGCCACTAGTATAGTTTAGATAGGTAGGTTCCCCCAGTATAGGTTGGATAGGTAGATGCCTCCAATATAGGTAGTCAGTATAGTTGCCCCCAGTATAGGCTAGATAGGTAGGTGCCCCCAGTATAGGTTAGATAGGTAGGTGCCCCAAGTATAGGCTAGATAGGTAGGTGCCCCCAGTATAGGTTAGATAGGTAGGTGCCCCCAGTATAGGTTAGATAGGTAAGTGCCCTGAGTATAGGTTAGATAGGTAGGTGCCCTGAGTATAGGTTAGATAGGTAGGTGCCCCAAGTATAGGTTGGATAGGTAGGTGCCCCAAGTATAGGTTAGATAGGTAGGTGCCCTGAGTATAGGTTAGATAGGTAGATGCCCCGAGTATAGGTTAGATAGGTAGGTGCCTTTAGCATAGGGGAGCGGGCATAGCTAGTTACAACTCACCTTCCTTCCGCGATCCCCTGCAGCCTCTATCTCCTTCGTCTCCAGGCTTCTGTCGCATTGGTAACAGTGCCCCCTGTGATGACATGTCGTCACATCATCACGGGGCGCTTTTATCAATGCTAAGGACGTCGGGAGAGGAAAAAGATAGAGGGTGCATGCAGGGATCGTGGCATGTGAGCCTCCTCCCCCTCCTGGCACACCGGGCGATTGCACTGTTTGTACGCTTATAGAAACGGGGCTGTTTAAATATAGCTACATGTCTTTTACTTAATTTAAATATTTTCATATGGCTTCAGTGGGGTTTTTTTTTTTTGTTATGTTTTTTAAGCTATTTAACACTTTGCATGGGATCAACAAATGTATCACACCTGCTCCTCATTCACACCTGAGACCTTGTAATACTAATGAGTAACAAGACCCTGGATGGAGAAATGTCTAATTGGACAGTATTTTGACATTCTCCACTTAGGGGTGTATTTACTTCTGTTGCCAGCGGTTTAGACATGTGTTGAGTTGCTTTGATGGGACAACAAATTTACAAGCTGTAGAAGCTACAGGTCTGGGTGGCGTGAACAGGGCTCTCAGTGGACGGGTGTATGTGACCACGCACCCATCCTACTCACTCAAACGTCAACGGAGGTGGGGTTCAGGTGATGGGGTTGCCGGATGCCTGATTGGTTGATTCTGTGTGTGGCTGGCTACGAATAGTAAAATACATGATATAAAAGTCTTCTCTGCCTATTTTTCACAGCCCGTTCTAGCGTTAAGTTGCCTTAGGGTTGCTACTGGGTGCTCTTGTGATATATTGATCTCTGTGTATCAACCTTGTTTGTTCTATTGACCACCCTGTGGATTGCTGCCTGGAGCTACTGGGGTTGTACTTGACCTTGCTCTTGCCTACTCTTATTTACTGCGATATTCTACTGTGTATGACCTTGGATTGTGACTGGCTTTGGTACAGTTTTGGTGTAGGACACATTTTGGTACAGTTTCTGTTGATCATCTATTGCTGACCTGAACTGTCCTATTTGCCTGTTCTGTTAGTGTGGTTTGGTGTAGTGATGCTCAAATACCCCTTTTTAAAATTCGAGTTTGGTCGAATTCGAATAGTAAATTATTCGAGGTCAGTCGAATATTCGAGTCGAATAATTTTTACTATTCGATTCGACCTCGGACTTCGAGCTCACTATTCGAGTCGGTATTCGAGCTCACTATTCGAGCTGACTATTCGAATTGGCCTTAAATAGCTTCCAACACTTGTTTTGAGGGTGAATGATGCAAGAAACATCTTTTTTTCCAAGTAACAACAGCAAGTGATTATGTGGGGATGTTCCTTTAAAAAAAAAATGTGGAAAGAGAAGTTGTGTCCTTAATTTTGTTCAGTAGTGTTACTGTATATACTTGTTCTTCTTCTTCTTTATCTTTCTTCTTCTTCTTCTAGATCTTCTTCTTCTATATCTTCTTCTTCTTCTTCATCTTCTTCTTCTTCTTCTTCATCATCTTCTTCTTCTTCTTCTTCATCATCTTCTTCTTCTTCTTCTTCATCATCTTCTTCTTCTTCTTCATCATCTTCTTCTTCTTCTTCTTCATCATCTTCTTCTTCTTCTTCATCATCTTCTTCTTCTTCTTCTTCATCATCTTCTTCTTCATCTTCTTCATCTTCTTCTTCATCTTCATCTTCATCTTCTTCTTCATCTTCATCTTCTTCATCTTCTTCTTCTTCATCTTCTTCTTCTTCATCATCTTCTTCTTCTTCTTCTTCTTCTTCTTCATCTTCTTCTTCTTCTTCTTCTTCATCTTCTTCTTCTTCTTCTTCATCTTCTTCTTCTTCATCTTCTTCTTCTTCATCTTCTTCATCTTCTTCTTCTTCTTCTTCATCTTCTTCTTCTTCATCTTCTTCTTCTTCATCTTCTTCATCTTCTTCTTCTTTTTCATCTTCTTCTTCATCATCTTCTTCATCTTCTTCTTCATCTTCTTCTTCTTCATCTTCTTCATCTTCTTCTTCTTTATCTTCTTCTTCTTTTTCATCTTCTTCTTCATCATCTTCACGTATTTCTCTTTTCAATTTTTTTTTTTAAAGAAATGCAGCTATTTTTGAGCGTAACAAATAGCTGGTGGGCGCACGCATGTTGGAAGCGCCATTGTATGTGCTCCCTGGCAGTGGAAACACAAAGACAGCAGGAGGTAAATTCAGCAGCAGGAGGAGGAGGATGAGTGTGTGGCAGCAGGCAGTCAATGAGGCAGGCAGCTCGCCGTGACATAATAGCCCTGGTACCTAGCGGTGATACCAGGGCTGTAAATAAACACAACAGGAGGTCCCAGACAGCGGTCGTGCAGCCCACATTGTGTCCAATACACAACTGGGACAACACAGTTTTCAACCCGGGCACCTCAGAAAAATTAAACCTTTTTTTTTTTTTTTTAATGGTTTGTTTGGTTTTGGTTTTGCAACCAATATAGCTATTGTTTGACGTAATAGCTGGTGGCAGAGTGGCAGCAGAAGGTAATTCTGTGTACCCTGGCAGTGGGAAACACAGACAGACAGCAACAGCAGCAGGAGGAATGGAGGAGTAATGTGAGCAGCTATTGTTTGACGTAATAGCTGGTGGCAGAGTGGCAGCAGAAGGTAAATCATCTGTGTAGTGTACCCTGGCAGTGGGAAACACAGACAGACAGCAGCAGCAGCAGCAGGAGGAGGTATGGAGGAGTAGTGTGAGTGTGGCAGCAGGTAGGCAGCGTGACATAATAGCCCTGGTACCTAGCGGTGATACCAGGGCTGTAAATAAACACAACAGGAGGTCCCAGACAGCGGTCGTGCAGCCCACATTGTGTCCAATACACAACTGGGACAACACAGTTTTCAACCCGGGCACCTCAGAAAAATTAAACCTTTTTTTTTTTTTTTAATGGTTTGTTTGGTTTTGGTTTTGCAACCAATATAGCTATTGTTTGACGTAATAGCTGGTGGCAGAGTGGCAGCAGAAGGTAATTCTGTGTACCCTGGCAGTGGGAAACACAGACAGACAGCAACAGCAGCAGGAGGAATGGAGGAGTAATGTGAGCAGCTATTGTTTGACGTAATAGCTGGTGGCAGAGTGGCAGAAGAAGGTAAATCATCTGTGTACCCTGGCAGTGGGAAACACAGACAGACAGCAGCAGCAGCAGCAGGAGGAGGTATGGAGGAGCAGTGTGAGTGTGGCAGCAGGTAGGCAGCGTGACATAATAGCCCTGGTACCTAGCGGTGATACCAGGGCTGTAAATAAACACAACAGGAGGTCCCAGACAGCGGTCGTGCAGCCCACATTGTGTCCAATACACAACTGGGACAACACAGTTTTCAACCCGGGCACCTCAGAAAAATTAAACCTTTTTTTTTTTTTAATGGTTTTTTGGTTTTTGGTTTTACAACCAATATAGCTATTGTTTGACATAATAGCTGGTGGCAGAGTGGCAGCAGAAGAAGGTAATTCTGTGTACCCTGGCAGTGGGAAACACAGACAGACAGCAGAAGGGCAGTACACAGCAGCCCACTGTAGGTGTAAAATGTGTGGCTGCAGGCGACGTAATAGTCAAAGTGAACCAGGCTGGCTTAGTGAGCAGGAGCCAGGAGGTGGTAAAGGGTGGTAAGGCACATTAACGATGGTTCCGGCAGCCAGTTCATGTCCCCCTCTCGCCGACAACAGGGGCCAGGAACTCGCCTTCCACCCACGCCTGGTTCATCTTGAGAAACGTCAGTCTGTCCACAGACTTGTGAGACAGACGTGAGCGTTTCTCGGTGACCACGCCACCAGCTGCACTGAAGCAGCGCTCGGACAGCACGCTGGAAGGGGGGCAGGACAGCACTTCCAGGGCGTACTGCGCCAGCTCGCTCCAGATCTCCATGCGCTTGACCCAATACTCCATGGGATCAACAGGGGCATCGCTGTCAAGCCCGCTGTACGACCCCATGTAGTCAGCCACCATGCGGGTCAGGCGCTGGCTGTGACCGGAGGAGGATGCTGCTGCATGCATCTCCTCTCTAGTCACTGCTGCCGGAGCCTCTACAGTCCTGTAGAGCTCGTGGCTGAGAGACAGCAGGTCTGTGGGGCGCTTGCTGCTGCTGGATGCAGGCACCTGCTGCTGCCTCTGTGCTGGCTGCTGGACAGTGGGGGTGGAAGGCTGGGGGAAGGCTTCCTCCAAGCGCTCAACAAGGGCCTGCTGCAAGCTCCTTATTTGTTGCGCTGGGTCTCCTCCTGCAGGCGGCAGGAACTGGCTCAACTTCCCCTTGAGGCGTGGGTCCAACATCATGCTGATCCAGATGTCCTCCCTCTGCTTCATCTGGATCACCCTGGGGTCCCTGCGCAGGCACGTCAGCATGTGCGCTGCCATTGGGAAGAGGCGGGCCACGTCTGCTGGCACATCGACGTCAGTGCTGTCCTCATCCTCCTCCTCTGCCGCCTCATCCTCTCTCCACCCCCGCACCAACTCAGCTGCGCTGTGCTGATCCCCCTCATCAGCAGCCAGGTCAGGGACCTCCACCAAGTCCTCCTCCTCCTCCCCCTCAGAGGTGGACTGCGCAGCTGGTTGCCGCTCCTGCTGGTCCAAGGCTGCCGCTCCCTGTTCCAGCAAAGCATCGAGGGCCCTGTTCAGCAGAGAAACCAGGGGCACCCACTCGCAGACCATAGCATGGTCCCTGCTCACCATGTTTGTGGCCTGCAGGAAGGGAGCCAGCACAAAGCACACCTGCTGCATGTGCCTCCAGTCATCATCGGGGACGATGGACGGGATGTTGCTGGTCTTGTCCCTTCTCTGAGCTGCGGAAACAGTGGCCAGGGCAAGGTACTGTTTGACAGCGTGCCTCTGTTCAACCAGACGCTCCAACATCGCCAGGGTGGAGTTCCAGCGAGTCGGAACGTCAAGGATCAGCCGATGGCGTGGCAGATCCAGCTCCTTTTGCACGTCTTCCAGGCTCGCACAGGCTGCAGCCGAGCGCCGGAAGTGACGCACAACATTCCTTGCCGTTTCCAGCAGTTCGCCCATCCCCTGGTAGGTGCGCAGGAACTTCTGCACCACCAGGTTCAGCACGTGGGCAAGACAGGGGATGTGGGTCAGGTTTCCCCTGTCTATTGCGGCAACCAGATTGGCCCCATTGTCGGCCACCACCTCTCCGACTCTGAGGCCTCTGGGGGTCAGCCAAATCCTCTCCTGCTCCTGGAGTTTGGCCAACACATGGGTTGCCGTCAGCTTGGTCTTCCCAAGGCTGACCAAGTGC
This sequence comes from Hyperolius riggenbachi, assembly GCF_040937935.1. NCBI lineage: Eukaryota > Metazoa > Chordata > Amphibia > Anura > Hyperoliidae > Hyperolius > Hyperolius riggenbachi. The sequence continues at coordinate 126,896,673 of NC_090648.1, forward strand.
AGCAGCGCTTGGCAGTGGCGGGCCTTCACGCTGCTGCTGAGGCGGGGGGTTTGGCCAGGTGTGCCGGAGGATGGCAGAGGATCGGAGGAACCTGCTGCAGTTCCCCTGACCCTGCGGGGTGGCACCACCCACTGTGTTGCTGCTGCTGCTGTGCCCGCTGCTGCTCTCCCATCCTCACCCCCTTCCACCAAGCTGACCCAGTGGACAGTGAAGGACAGGTAGCGGCCTGTCCCGAAGCGGCTGCTCCAGGAGTCCATGGTGACGTGGACCCTTTTACCAACCGCGTGCTCCAGCCCTCGCTCCACATTGGCCATCACAAAGCGGTGCAGTGCAGGAATGGCCTTGCGGGAGAAAAAGTGTCTGCTGGAGAGCTGCCAGTCTGGGGCTGCGCAAGCAAGCAGCGCACGAATGTCGCTCCCCTCCTGCACGAGCGTGTACGGCAGGAGTTGGGAGCACATGGCCCGTGCCAGCAAGCCGTTCAGCTGCCGCACGCGACGGCTGCTGGGAGGCAGAGCCCTAACCACCCCCTGGAAGGACTCGCTCAAAAGGCTCTGGCGTGGCCTTTTGCTGGCACGGGAATCAGCAGACACAGCGGAGGAGGCCACTGAGGACTGGCTGCCAGAACAGGCCTCAGTGTCGGCGGCAGGAGTTGCAGAGGGGGGAGGAGCAGTGCGTTTCCGCACTCCTGCTGGTGCTGCTGGAGGAGCAGGAGGGCGGGTGGCTGCTGTTGCTGCTGCTGCTGAAGGCTGTGCAGTGATGGGTGTGGTGCCACTGCCAGCACCAGATGCCTTCAGCCTCTGGAACTCCTGATGCTGGTGGAAATGTTTCGCAGCAAGGTGGTTGATGAGCGAGCTGGTGCAGAACTTTAAGGGGTCTGCACCTCTGCTCAACTTCCGCTGACAGTGGTTGCAAGTGGCGTACTTGCTGTACACTGTGGGCATGGTGAAAAAGCGCCAGATTGGAGACAGAAACATCCCCCTACGGCATGGAAGCGCTGCTGCCTGTCTCCCTGTGGTGGTTGGGGGTGGGGCTTGGGGGGCTTGGGTGCGGCTGGTGGTGGTACTGGCAGATGCTGCTGCTGCTGCTGCTGAGCCTGAGACACCAGCAGGCTGTGGGACCTGCCTACTGCTGCTGCCAATGCTTGCAATGATGCGCCTCCTTGCAAGGCCCACAAGAGCATCCTCCTCCTCCTCCTCAGAGCTGCTGAGGACGACATCCCCTGGAGGTGGTGGCACCCAGTCTCTGTCTGTCACCGGGTCATCAACATCCTCCCCCTCCTGAAACATGTCCTGCTGGGATGAGGACCCCCCAAACTCCTCTCCTGATGCATGGATGGGCTGCTTGACTGTCGCCACAGTCTTGCTGTCCAATCCCTCATCCCCCAAAGTGCCCATCAGCATCTCCTCCTCAAGATCGCCAACAACAGCAGACAATTTACTCATGATGCCTGGGGTCAAAAGACTGCTGAATGACAGGTCGGCGAGTGACGGTGAACTGGCCTCCTCCCCAGACCCTGCTGGGCGGCTGCTGCGAACAGGGGTGGTGGTGGTGGTGGTGAGGGTGGAGGCCTCAGATGCAGAGCTGATGGCGGGCTGCTCATCCTCCGTCATGAGTTGCACCACAGTGTCTGCATGCTTTTCCTCAATGGGACGTTTCTGACCCGGCTGGAGGAAAATGGGAGCAGGTGCTACACGCTGCTGCTGCTGTGTCTCTGCAGCGTGAGTTGCAGATGCTCCTGCTGGGCGGCGCCCAAGGCGTCCACGGCCAGTGGCTATGGGAGGAATGTTAGCCACTGACGCTGCTGCTGCTGCTGCGGAACTGTGCATGGTGGTGCGCCCGCGGCCGCGGCTTGCCACAATGCTGCTCCCTCTCCTCCTGATTCCCTTGCTGCCCTTCCCCTTGCCCAAACCGCGCTGGCTGCCACTTCCAGACATCTTCAATGTTTTGGGCGTATAGACAAAAGTTTTTTAAAAGGGCGGGTGAAAAGTGGGGTACTTTAATGGAGTGGGTTGGTTGGTGAGGTGACTGAGTGAGTGTCCCCTAGTACAGTAAGTAAGTAGTAACAGTCAGGAAGTACAACTAGCAGTTACAATAATCAGTAGTAATCACAAGTAAATTTAGTGTGTGTACACTCAGACAGTGAGTGCACGCACGCAGGAGCTAGTAGCCTATGAACACAGTGACTGAGTGTCCTAGACTCCTAGTACAGTAAGAGTAAGTAGTAACAGTAAGTAGAACTAACTAATTACAATAATCAATCAGCGATCAGAAGGAAATGGAGTGTGGGTGTGTGTACACTCAGACAGTGAGTGCACGCACGCAGGAGCTAGTAGCCTATGAACACAGTGACTGAGTGTCCTAGACTCCTAGTACAGTAAGAGTAAGTAGTAACAGTAAGTAGAACTAACTAATTACAATAATCAATCAGCGATCAGAAGGAAATGGAGTGTGGGTGTGTGTACACTCAGACAGTGAGTGCACGCACGCAAGAGCTAGAAGCCTATGAACACAGTGACTGAGTGTCCTAGACTCCTAGTACAGTAAGAGTAAGTAGTAACAGTAAGTAGAACTAACTAATTACAATAATCAATCAGCGATCAGAAGGAAACAGAGTGTGGGTGGTGTGTGTACACTCAGACAGTGAGTGACCGCACGCAGGAGCTAGTAGCCTATGGACAGTGACTGAGTGTCCTAGACTCCTAGTACAGTAAGAGTAAGTAGTAACAGTAAGTAGAACTAACTAATTACAATAATCAATCAGCGATCAGAAGGAAATGGAGTGTGGGTGTGTGTACACTCAGACAGTGAGTGCACGCACGCAGGAGCTAGAAGCCTATGAACACAGTGACTGAGTGTCCTAGACTCCTAGTACAGTAAGAGTAAGTAGTAACAGTAAGTAGAACTAACTAATTACAATAATCAATCAGCGATCAGAAGGAAATAGAGTGTGGGTGGTGTGTGTACACTCAGACAGTGAGTGCACGCACGCAGGAGCTAGTAGCCTATGGACAGTGACTGAGTGTCCTAGACTCCTAGTACAGTAAGAGTAAGTAGTAACAGTAAGTAGAACTAACTAATTACAATAATCAATCAGCGATCAGAAGGAAATGGAGTGTGGGTGTGTGTACACTCAGACAGTGAGTGCACGCACGCAGGAGCTAGTAGCCTATGAACACAGTGACTGAGTGTCCTAGACTCCTAGTACAGTAAGAGTAAGTAGTAACAGTAAGTAGAACTAACTAATTACGATAATCAATCAGCGATCAGAAGGAAATGGAGTGTGGGTGTGTGTACACTCAGACAGTGAGTGCACGCACGTAGGAGCTAGAAGCCTATGAACACAGTGACTGAGTGTCCTAGACTCCTAGTACAGTAAGAGTAAGTAGTAACAGTAAGTAGAACTAACTAATTACAATAATCAATCAGCGATCAGAAGGAAATAGAGTGTGGGTGGTGTGTGTACACTCAGACAGTGAGTGACCGCACGCAGGAGCTAGTAGCCTATGGACAGTGACTGAGTGTCCTAGACTCCTAGTACAGTAAGAGTAAGTAGTAACAGTAAGTACAACTAACTAATTACGATAATCAATCAGCGATCAGAAGGAAATGGAGTGTGGGTGTGTGTACACTCAGACAGTGAGTGCACGCACGCAGGAGCTAGTAGCCTATGAACACAGTGACTGAGTGTCCTAGACTCCTAGTACAGTAAGAGTAAGTAGTAACAGTAAGTAGAACTAACTAATTACGATAATCTATCAGCGATCAGAAGGAAATGGAGTGTGGGTGTGTGTACACTCAGACAGTGAGTGCACGCACGCAGGAGCTAGTAGCCTATGAACACAGTGACTGAGTGTCCTAGACTCCTAGTACAGTAAGAGTAAGTAGTAACAGTAAGTAGAACTAACTAATTACGATAATCAATCAGCGATCAGAAGGAAATGGAGTGTGGGTGTGTGTACACTCAGACAGTGAGTGACCGCACGCAGGAGCTAGTAGCCTATGGACAGTGACTGAGTGTCCTAGACTCCTAGTACAGTAAGAGTAAGTAGTAACAGTAAGTACAACTAACTAATTACGATAATCAATCAGCGATCAGAAGGAAATGGAGTGTGGGTGTGTGTACACTCAGACAGTGAGTGCACGCACGCAGGAGCTAGTAGCCTATGAACACAGTGACTGAGTGTCCTAGACTCCTAGTACAGTAAGAGTAAGTAGTAACAGTAAGTAGAACTAACTAATTACGATAATCTATCAGCGATCAGAAGGAAATGGAGTGTGGGTGTGTGTACACTCAGACAGTGAGTGCACGCACGCAGGAGCTAGTAGCCTATGAACACAGTGACTGAGTGTCCTAGACTCCTAGTACAGTAAGAGTAAGTAGTAACAGTAAGTAGAACTAACTAATTACGATAATCAATCAGCGATCAGAAGGAAATGGAGTGTGGGTGTGTGTACACTCAGACAGTGAGTGCACGCACGCAGGAGCTAGTAGCCTATGGACAGTGACTGAGTGTCCTAGACTCCTAGTACAGTAAGAGTAAGTAGTAACAGTAAGTACAACTAACTAATTACGATAATCAATCAGCGATCAGAAGGAAATGGAGTGTGGGTGTGTGTACACTCAGACAGTGAGTGCACGCACGCAGGAGCTAGTAGCCTATGAACACAGTGACTGAGTGTCCTAGACTCCTAGTACAGTAAGAGTAAGTAGTAACAGTAAGTAGAACTAACTAATTACGATAATCAATCAGCGATCAGAAGGAAATGGAGTGTGGGTGTGTGTACACTCAGACAGTGAGTGCACGCACGCAGGAGCTAGTAGCCTATGGACAGTGACTGAGTGTCCTAGACTCCTAGTACAGTAAGAGTAAGTAGTAACAGTAAGTACAACTAACTAATTACGATAATCAATCAACGATCAGAAGGAAATAGAGTGTGTGTTGTGTGTGTACACTCAGACAGTGAGTGCAGTGCGCACACGCAGGAGCTAGTAGCCTATATGAACAGTGACAGTGAGTGTCCCTACGGGTACAGTAAGAGTAAGTAGTAAGTAAGTACAACTAACTAACAATAATCTATCAGTAATCAGAAGGAAATAGAGTGTGTGTACACACAGACAGTGAGTGAGTGCACACACGCAGGAGCTAGCTAGTAGCCTATAAACAGTGACAGTCAGTGAGTGTCCTACTCCTAGTACAGTATAACTACAATACTATTAGTAAAGGACAGCAGAAATACTGGTATAGATGAGAGAAATAAACAGAGGACAGCTGCCCACAGAGGCAAGGCCCCCCTGAGGCCTAAACCTGTAAGCTTGCAGCAGCTGCCTGTCTCTAATGTAACACACAAGCTACTAACTAAAATACAATGTCTATCTAACTAACAACAATATAGGTGTATATGGCAGGTGTAGGTGAGCAAAAACGCTAGGTAAATGATCACAATAGAGCACTTGCTAAGCCAAAGCACAAAGGAGCAACTCTCTCTCTGTACAAGTCTCAGGCAAGCATGGAGAAACGGAACATGGCGGCCGCTATTTATAGGGTAGGGGCTGGCCAGGGTCCCCCTCTGTGATTGGCTGCCGTCAGAGGGCCTGGGAGCCCTCTGATTGGCTCTAAGGACATCAATCTGGGCTATGACGCTATTCGAGCTCGGTACCGAGCTCGAATAGCGCCGGGTTGCTCGAATAGCTCGAATAGTGAATGGGCTATTCGAGTGTACTCGGATAGCCCATTCGAATAGCTCCAGCTATTCGGAGCTCGAATACCGAGCTCGAATAGCTGAAAAAGAGCTCGAATATTCGAGCTACTCGAATATTCGAGCTCTGCTGAGCACCACTGGTTTGGTGGTGGTAATTATGTCTTCTCTACAGCTTGCACACCACGGGGTAGTCTCAGTCTCTACAGCTTGCGGGGTAACCATAGTCCGGTAGGTGCTACTAGATGACCTCGTGTTCACGCGGGGGCTTGTCGTTTAGGTGAAGAACGTGGGATTAGATTGGGGTATAGAGGCTGAAAAAAAGACGGGAGATCTGCCAAGCCTCACAGCCTGGATATGTTTAACAATACCCGTAACCAAAATCATTTCCCTATCCCTTCAAACCCTACTCTACCATAACTACGCCTAGATTTAACCTTACCATAACTCTAACATTCCTACATTTTCCATTTCATATACCCAAAATGAATGACGTCCACATATCATGCTGAAAAATCCTGCATTACATGGTATCTGTATCAGTTCTAGCCTAAGGCAGTAACTTCATAGGGCCTGGGTCTAACAAGATGCTACAGTAGTTCAGTAAAACTCATATTTAGTAAGCGAATCAGCAGGGCTCTCATACAAGGAGACAGCAATTAAGATGATCCAACAATATAGATAAGCATTTCACATCTGTGCCTAATATGCGTCCTAATAACTGAGACGGTCATATTAATAGTCAAATCACATACGGACACAGGTTCTCTTTGCATGATGAGTAAGATGCTGTAATTATGCACAGCGGACACAGGCAAGAAGCCACTGGGAGCGCTGCTGACAAAAACTTAATGAAAAAGTAACTTGACAGTTGCCTTGGCTTTTAAAATGGGAGGCTGCCGTTTACTACGTGATACACACTGTTACTTTTTCTAAGGTTGTTTTTTTTTTCTATTTATAAAGCACCATTAGTATCTGGCTATAAATAATATTAAAGAAGTTGTGCAGGAAGCGTAAATGTTTTATGAATGTTTTGTAATGGTCTAGTCTAGATAAACATTTATAACAGCGATCTACCTTAGTGTATGCTGAATCCATATTATCAGTATAATCATGCATACTGACAAGACAGGAAACTCAGAGGGGCCTTATTGTTTCCATTTACAATGCTGGGTGAAGCTAAAAGAGGAACTGTAGCAAAAATAACATTATACATACAATTGATTATTTTTTTATATGAATTTATAGATTAGTCGGTGTTTCCCCATTGTAAAATATTTTCTCACCTTGATTTACTGAAATTTATCACTGGTGGTGACATCTTTAGTTCTGCCAGGTGATCTGTACAGAATGTTCGTTACTGATATTGCTTGCTTGGCAGTTGGAAAAAAAAACATTATTTCCCACAATAGGTTCACAGAACTATCAGGACCATGGTCCTGGCATCACACTGTCAGAGGGGTTTCACCACATTATCAGCCATACAGTTCACCAAACCCCCCCCCCCCCCCCGCCCCTCGTGATCTACTCGAGAAAAGGAAAAGATTTCTCATGGGAAAGGGGGTATCAGCTACTGATGGGGATGGAGTTCAATCCTTGGTTAAAGCGGACCCAAATCAAACATTTTTTTTAATTCAAAATATTTAGTTGCACCACTCTGACACATACAAAGATAAATAAAAACTCCTTCAAGCCTATGAGCATTTCAGTGCATGCGTTTCGCCCTTCTCTTTTCATAGCTAGGGTTATACTGGGGGCAGCCATTAGCAATTCCTCCCTTGCTGGACACCATCTACTCCAACAGTTTCCCGGACAAATCCCGGCAATATGAAAGGAAGGGAGGGGTTCCTCCAATAAATGTAAAATATTTTATATTTGTCATCATGCAGCTGCTTGGGGCAGTGCACGGGGAGCAACACAGGGTCAACAAGGGGGGGGGTAAAGGGGCACACACATGCACCTGGATATGGAGGGGGGGGGTGAATAGACACAACCAGACAGCTTGGGGGGAGGAGGGTTAGGGGTACTAAGGCCTAGTTGGGGGGGGATCAGTAAAAAGAAACACAGCTGCTCGGGGGGGGGGGGGAATCAGTAAAGAAAACACCGCTGGTGGGGGGGGGGATGGGGGGTGGGCACGGGGAGCAACACAGGATCAACGGGGGGGGGGGGGGGGGTAAAGGGGCGCACACACACCTGGCTATGGAGGGGGGGGTGAATAGACACAACCAGACAGCTTGGGGGGGGGGGGGAATAGATAAATATCCACATCTGGCTAGCTGGGGGGGGAGGGGTACTAAGGCCTGGCTGGGGGGGGGGGGGTATCCAGAGGCACATCTGACCAACTGTGGAGGAGGGAGGCGTATGTAGGTGTACATCTGGCTAACTGGGGGGAGGATCGAACTATAAAGTAGGAAAAAAAATAACTAAATAAAAATCAGACACAAAATGAAAAAAATCATTTTATTTCCAAATAATTTATTGTCATCATACATTGTACTAGGATTGAATTTTAAATGGTGAAATAACCACATCGAATGGAAAAATAAAATGTGTGGGTTTAACTTACAGCAGCAACTTTTATTTTCAAACTATAATGGCTGAAAACTGGGAAATAATGACTTTTTTTCATTTTTTACCTCTTTTTCCCTTTAAAATGCATAGAAAATAATTTAAGTCTTAGCAAAAAGCACCACCCAAAAAAAGGCTAATTGGTGGCGGAAAAAACAAGGTATAGACCATTTATGTATGATAAGTAGTGATAAAGATATTGGCAATGAATGGGAGGAGTGTGAGATGTAGAAAATTGCTCTCGTTTTTTAGGGGGAAAACCCCAGGGACGCGAAGTGGTTAATGTGCATAACAGAATATATCGTACTCTAAAGAACTGAGAGAGAAAGTGAACATTCAAATTCTTACACATTAGATTCAATGGAAGCACCTGGAATGGACTGAGTATATGTGTATGACTTGAACATACATCTCCCTTTTTTATTTTCTTATTTTAAAAAGAAATCAGATGAAACTGGAGTTTTCTTGCAAAGCTTAAACATGCACATACATGAATAGAAAAGGCTGGATTAGAAGGGCCTTTACCAAACTGCTCTGCTTACCACTCCATTTTCGTATCTCAGTAGAAAACGCTAGCCTTGATTTACTGAAGATGGATAAGCATTACTTCTCATGTTTTATGCAAGATATCTTCCTGGTACTGCGAATTATTTCTTCTTACCATTCAAAATGCTTTTGCTCTGAGTGTCTGTGTTATTTAGGTCTGAACTGTGTGCCTGAACTGTGTGCATGTGCATTAGCATTGACTGTCGATTTAAAGTACAACTTATCTCAGACAGAAACAAAACCAGAACAACAACAGTCAAGGTCCTGTGCAGAACTGTTACTATGTGCCTGTTAGCTGTGTCAGATGCCATGATGGGGCACAGCAGGCTAAAAAATGCTGTAGATGCCACCTGTTATGTGCAGAGCGCTGACCAGGGCCAGATTTGTACCTTTTACCGCCCAAGGCCTGCAGTCATCAGCCGCCCCCAACTAACAGCATGCTCGCCGAACCCCCAACCTCTACACCAGTGGTCCTTAAACTAAGGCCCGCGGGCCGAATGCGGCCCCCTGAGACTTTTTCACCGGCCCCCACACACAAAATGTATTACTTATAGATGCAGTCATCCACATCTTTAAATATTGGTGGTCCGCATATACAGGGCCGGCCCTAGACTTTTTGCCGCCTGAGGCAAAATTAGAAAAAATCACCGCCCCCCCCCCCCGACCAGCCGTGGGGGGGGGGGCCGAGCTAGAGGGGTAGCGGGTAGAAAGGGGGTATTGGGCCTAGCGGCAGGGAGCGGCGTTCCATCGCGTGCTCCACTGACGTCACTTCCTGCAACGCCGCTCACTGCATTGTAAGTGGACGGCCTTGCAGGAAGTGACGTCAGTGGAGCGAACGATGGATGGAAGAGGTGAGTGATTCCCCCGCCCGTTGCCTCTTCATCATATGCAGGCTTGTACTTAACGCTGGAGGGGAGCGCAGATCGATGGACCCAGGCAAGGGAGGGGGGGTCCGACCCCCCTCCCCGCCGCTAGGCCCAATACCCCCTTTCTGCCCGCTACCCCTCCAGCTCGGCGGGCGGCCCCCAGCGCATGGACAGGCGGGTGCCGCCCCCCCAGGTCTGCCGCCTGAGGCAAATGTTCCACCCCGCCTCATGAGCGGGCCGGCCCTGCGCATATAGAATAGCAGTGCTGGCACCACACAGTCACATGGAAGCCAGAAAGCAGTAATTCGCTGGTTTCAAATCAAATTCCACATCAGGTGACACTGCTGCATTGCTCCCTTTTTGGGAGCCCTGTCCCTCTGTCCCTCTTTCCCCCTCATTTCCCCCTCTTTCAGGACTTTGTCCTTCTTTCTATGTAAATATATATACATTTCTATACTAAAAATGTGTTTGATTGACTCTAAACTTTATTTCCCATCCTTTAAATTGATATATTACTACTAATTTTAAAATGTTACTATGAAGGAAAATGAAAACCAGTGTGGTTTGAATTATAATACAACATATTTTTCTTATGAAATCTTGATGGTATGCGCGACTAGGGGGCATGGTGGGGGCGTGACCAGGGTGTGGCATCAGTGTGGCTTAAGTGTCCCTTTTTCTCATCTCAAAAAGTTGTGAGGTATGCTGCTGTCCACTGCAGGTTGTCACCTGGGTATGCTTCACTCTCTGGCCAGCAAAAACTTCTACATCATTTTATGTATGCTCCGGCCCTCCAGCAGTCTAAAGTATGTTGACCCAGCCCTCGATCCAAAAGGTTTGGGGACCCCTGCTCACACACACGTATTCTCCCAGCAAACAACTGAAACTATTAAAGAAGTCTTCTTACAACCCACTGTTCCAGTGCTGAGTCTCTCTGTGGTCGAATATGGGGAGCAGCTGTGGGTGAGCATGTCCGTATTGTGCATACATGGGTAAGGTCTGTGCATCCCATTAAAACTAAGGCACTGCTTACTTCATTCAACTGGGCATGTGCAGATCTTACTTGCGCATGTCCAGCACAGATGTGCTTTTCCTCAGCTGCAGGTGCACATTAAAGAAACCTAATTGACTAAAGAGGGACCCAGCACTGGAACGGTGGGGTGGATAAAGATATGGTAGCCTCTGGACTATATGTGTGTGTGTGTGTGTGTGTGTGTGTGTGTGTGTGCGTGTGTGCGCGCGTGTGCGTGTATGTGTGCGCGCGCGTGTGTGTGTGCGTGCGCATGTACGTGTGCGTGTGTGTGTGCGCGTGTGTGCGTGCGTGTATGTGTGCGTGCGTGTGTGTGTGTGTGTGTAGTTAAAACTGAGAAATCAGTCAGGTTGGGGGAGGAAAGAAAAGATCAAGGAGGACAGTCAGAACTAAGGTTGTGATCGGAGTGAAGAAGTCAGGGTAGGAGAAGATAAGAATCGAGGGGCTATCCATAGGTAGAGGGGACATCACCAGCAAGATGGCAGCTTCCATGCAGGCAGAACCAGCTGCGAGAAAGCAGTAACAATGGGACTATACTGTGGCGAGTTTGTCAGTTACGTCTTTGCAGCAAATTACAAGGTACATTTTAGAGACTGAATGATCTGACTAACTTATTGTGTGAACATGGCTTTCAATTGAGGTGCATGTAACTGATGTAGTGTGCATCACATTAAAGGTCATCCGAGGTGAAAATAAACTAATGAGATAAACAATTGTATCTATCCTCCTTTTTCTAAAAATGACTTTTTTTTAGTAATACCACAGTTTCATTTTATATTTAAATGTACTTTTTAAGTTTTCACTGTTTCATGGCCTCTTCTCTATGACATATTCATTGAAGTATGCCAGAGCTAAAATCTATGAACTATTGACCCTTTTCATCTCTTTCCTGCTCTCAGAAGCCATTTACTGTCAGTAAAGTGTTTTATGGCTGCAATTTTTATCAGTGAGGGTTACTCTATAGTTTGCCCCAGTCTTGACGCAAGCAGAAACTGTCACTTACATACTTGATTTTTAATTCTTTCAGGCAGAGAAAGAGTAACACTACATAATTATTTGTGTGCTTGGCACTGTACATACACATGTCTATCTCATTATGTTACATGTCACCTCGGATGTCCTTAAAGAAATGTAAATAAATGACTGTTTCTTTTTACTGACCTTGTCTCATTCCTATAGGTACCAGATAGCGGTCTTTTGCCTTATCTACGTACTGCCTTTGTTGGTAATAGGGTGTGCCTACACTTTCATTGGCATGACCCTGTGGGCCAGTGAGATCCCAGGAGATTCCTCAGACCGCTACCATGAGCAGGTGGTAGCAAAGCGCAAAGTAAGTTATTCCCTCTGTTTCAGGAAAAGAGCATAACACTAAGCTAAACACTAAAGTATTTCTGTACAATAAAGTAGAAGTGTTATGCATAGCAACTAACCGGGTTTCACAATAATCTTTCTTGATATGCAGATATCAAACCAACAAATATTGGTTCAGGTCAGGCCCGGATTCACATCACAGGATCCTATAGGCACAGATATCCTGGCACCCTAGACTTTGCCCTCCATGAAACTACTATCCCCCGCCGAACCACACCACAAGTGTGCTGGCTGTCCCAGCTGTCACTTCTCCCCTACTTCCCTTGCCCAGCATAGGTATCACAGGTGTCCCTTAATACTGAAGGTACCTAATGCTAAGTAGCTAGTGGTGCCCCCGACTGAAGGGAGAACTTGTTAGTGGAATGCCGAGAGAAGGGTGAGTAACCTCTCATTTACACTCTGCATATTGAAGGAGGGAGGGAGGCACTAGGGGAGGAGAGTAAACCGCCTTTACATCATCAGGCGCCTGTAGGCACGTGCCTACAGAGCCTTATGGTAAATCCAGCCCTGGTTAAGGTAATACCTTTAATGATTAACTGTACATGGTTGATTGTAAGCTTTCAAAACATTATGTTTCTTCTTCAGGCATGATACAGTTCCAGAAAGCTAAGATTTTGAAAGCTTGCAATAAACTACGTACAGTTAGTCATCAAAAGTATTACCTGAATAAACATTTGTTGGTTTCATGTTGGCCTATCTGCTCCTTGGCTAACACTGGACCACACTTCAATCTTTCTTAGGCTCAACACACACCATACAATCTTGGTTGTACAGATTTACCAAATCTATGTAGTATAAGGGCCAACAGATTGAAAATACCTTGAATGATTCATTGGATAAGCTCTTATACTACATAAAAGTGGTAAGATTGAACAACCAAGATTGTATGGTGTGTGTTGAGCTTTAAGGTGGCCACACACCATACATTTTTTTTAAATATCTGTTCAATTTGAGGATTGCAATCAATTTTTCTGACTGCTTGTAACATTTCAAAAATATGACCAATGTACCACACACCTATGTTCAATTTTTTTCCACAATTATGATAAAACTGATTGGAAACTCTGAGAAAATTGCTTGGGTGTGTGTATCAATAAATTGACAATCTAACACACACCATACAATCTTTTGAAAGATTGAAGAGTTGTGTCAGAGTTTCCAATCATTTTTATTATAACTGAGGAAAAATTGAATACACGCATGGCTTGCATGGGGCTGAACGAAGCCCCAGGTGAGTATAAATCAGGGCTGTGGAGTCTGAGTTGGAGTCCAAGAGTTGGAGCCATTTTGGGTACCTGGAGTTGGAGTCGGTGGTTTAAAAATACTGAGTCGGGTGATTTTTGTACCGACTCCACAGCTCTGGTATAAATTCTGCTGTTTCAAACCTCGCAGGTACCCTTTAATCCTAAACTAACTGTAATGGATTCACTAAGACAAATCCAAGTACCCCTGGACCAGTGGTATGCATATAGTACTGCCAGTGGTATGCATACTAAAGTACTTCCAGTGGTATGCATACCGTGTGTTGAGAGACTAGGCTCTTTAATTATTAGTATTTTTTTTTTTCTAAATTGGGCAACACTTAAGCTTTTTAAATACCATCAACCCATTAGCAGCTTCAATAGAGTTCTCTCGTTTGAGGTTAGTGCACAGCTTTTGACTGCAGTTGGCAGAACTCTTTATCCAGTAAATTTTTGGAATGTTTTGATGTCTCTCTCTGCTAGCAGAAATTATAGAAATATAGAAACTGAAGGCCGACGTCCTCTATTATTGTCTCACACTGCCCCTTAGTGACAAGTGGACATAAGTACACATTAAATCAGTACTAATTAAAAGCAAGGGAATATAACAAGCAAGAAATAAAAAAGTGCTAAAATAAATTGGCCTGGAGCACTTGCAAGTCTCTTAATAGATTGGCTGCTAAAGGGTTAAATGAAAAGCGAGAAAAGTTCCCAGTAGTCATGCGCCTAATCTCGATACCAGTGGCAAAACACACACAAGCGCATCTCCAATGCAAACTTCTGAACAAAAGTGGGCAATCTGTTTGTAAAAAAGGAGCGCTCTATAGTGCATCAAAATAGATTTTAACTGCAATAAAAGACTAAAACTTACAAAATATAAGGAAGTATCAAGCGTATAAAAGTGTAAGTCGGCTTCCCTCTGTCTCATGCTGTATCCCTTCATGCTCCGTGGCCAGCAGTGAGGGCATCCGGATCTCCTTGGAACCAGGAAGTGTCAGCAGTGGCTGTGGGCAGAGCCTATCCCATACCTGCCAGCAGCATCAGTCTCCGCCTTCCTCAGGTGAGGAATCTCAATACTTCCTTACATTTTGTAAGTTGTATTCTTCTTCTTGTATTTCTAAAATCACTTTTAATACACTATAAAGCGCTCCTTTACTTCTATTGCACAGACAATGTGACAAACCGGGTGATTATTGTACTTATTATGATGAGGTAATTACCTGACAGTAAACTGGCATTGGTATCGGGTGGAGACTGATAACGGGCTGCACAGCACAGGACTCTGCTACTCCCACATTCAGTTTTGTTTTGTCTGCTCCAATCTTTTAAATAAACCACTTGGTTCGATCTTTTTATTACAGCCCCAAGGTTCTCAACACATGGTATGCGGAAACTGGCCAGGGGTACTTGCGTTGGGGTCAGGTGGTACTTGAAAAAGTTGCAGTGAATTAAATATAGTAAATTTTGAGAAGTGAAAAAGCATAAATATGGGGAGCAGTACACCAATCTGTGAAACCCTGAGTGAAAAAAGAGCAGCAATGTAAAATTATGAGGAATTGGGGGATTTCACCATCTACAGCAGAGTTAATATTATTATTATTACTATCCTATATAATAATCCCCCTGTGTCTCTGCGTCGTGTGTGTGTGTGTGTGTGTGTGTGTGTGTGTGTGTGTGTGTGTGTGTGTGTGTGTGTGTGTGTGTGTGTGTGTGTGCATGTGTGTGTGTGTGTGTGTGTGTGTGTGTGTGTGTGTGTGTGTGTGTGTCCGTTCGTTTAGGCTACTGCGCATGTGCCGCATGGACAGCCATTGGGACAGGACTAAGACGGGCCAGGGGGGCGGCAAGGCGGGTGTGTGCACGCTGACATGTGGCGGCTGTGACAGACCTATAGCTTGTTTTTTTAACAGGCTTAGGTCTACTAGTTGATTAATAAAGCGCCAACATATTCCATGGTACTGTACCCCAACCCTGTCCTCAATGCCCACCAACTGTGCATGTTTTACAAGAAACCTCAAACATTCACAGGTGGGGTCATTAATGTATCAGCAGAGCTCTGTGTGCATTTCCACAAAACATGCAATCGTGGTGAACCCTGAGAAAAGGGTTGGGGAACAGTGATCTACTGTATAATACACAATATCATTAAAGTGAGAAGTGAGAGAAGCTTTTACTCATTGCATAATTGTGTCCCTTTCATATAGTTTATAGGGCATTCCTCAAGCCAAGTACTTTTTTTGTTTTGTCTTAATACTCCAATTCCTTATAAACTAAACAAGCCTCACCCACAGCTCCTTTTGTGCATTGGTACTGTAGCAAGGGCTTATGGGAGCTCAGTCTGGGCAGGAGGAGGAGGAGGTTACTAGCCATTGATTTCAGAGGCAGAGGGGAGGAGAGAGGAGGAGAGGGGACTGAATTTACACAGCGGGAAGCTGATAGCATCTACAGCCCTCAGCCTGTGACAATGTGACAAACAGAACATGGCCGCTCTCATTGTATCACAGAAATAAATAATCATAAACAAGTTACTTGTTATAGTTAGTTTTTCATCTCGGATCCGCTTTAAAGAATCTGAAGGGACAAATCCAGCATTGAATGGCCGTGATCTTTGGCCTTCGTGAAGCACTGCCTTACAAACAAGCTGCAATTGAATTCACTAGATGGTTACAGGAATACTTTCAAAACCCATTGTGAACACACTTTGCCTCTGTATCCAGAAACACAAGTTTATCATACAAAAAAGAAAGAAAAAAACCTTCTATATAAACATGAATTTCAGAAACACTCTGGGCCCAAAACGTTTAGAAATACTGAGGTGAACTGCAGAATTCTTCCATTAATTGACCCTTGCATTGTGATTTTAAGGTTGTAGTACACTGTATCAATGTTATTGGATGACAGAACCCTTTTAGCAGTACCTGATGGTGATTATCATGTTTCATCCCTGCAGGTGGTGAAGATGATGATTGTAGTAGTTTGCACATTTGCAATTTGCTGGCTGCCATACCACATCTTCTTCCTGCTACAGACTCAGAGTCATGATGGATCAGGCATGGATCAGAAATTCTTCCAGCAACTTTATCTGGCCATTATGTGGCTTGCCATGAGCTCCACCATGTACAACCCCATCATCTACTGTTGTCTGAATGACAGGTGAGTAAGACATGTGCAGCATATAAAGCATCTTATTAGTACAACAACCATCTTTCCTGGAACTGCAGCAGCAGAATGACTCACTCAGTGTAGCTGGATGCTGCATTGCTTGTAGAAAACAGCAGACATTTCCTAAAGAGGAGCTGTCAGCCATACTATCTCAGAAAAAAACACATATATAAGTAGATAAATACTTGCTCTACTTACATAACATATGTATTGTACTGTCCACATTTTGATTTTAGTGATTTTTCTATAGTAAAAAAAGATAAAATCCTTCTTAGGATTCTCCATTTTAACGGTGTCTATCTTGAAGCCAATCCTGATGTCATTTCCTCCCTTACTCTCCTCTGCCTGATTGTGTATGCATTGCCCGCCCTCCTCCTAGTCTTCAGGCACTCCCACACAGCTCTGCAATAGAAAGTGCATTGTCTCAGCATGAGAAATATTGGCCAATCAGAGAGAAACAGAGGTGTGGGAGGGGAAAACAGAAGGGAAAGAGGCTTCAGCCAATCAGCCTGCATTAGTTAAGTCTGAGGGGAAGTAGAGAAGCAAAAAAGGACAACCCAGCATGCCTTGCAACTTCCTTTGTGCGTACTAAATGTTGTGTGTACCAAATAAGTATCAAGTAAACTGGGGAATAAACATTTATCAACAGGAAAATAGTGATTTTAACTTTTGTATTGCCTAGTTAGCATCCTTATTAATTGTTTACCAGATATAAATAAAGAATTGATTTTTGATTTCATGAAAAGGCGTCATAAGGAATATGATATAGAAAAAGTAGGTGCTATTCCTCTAAAACTACCACGCTTAACCCCTTGCATGCCAGCAGTCTCTGGCCCCTTAAGGACCAGAGACTGCTGGTAAAACAGAACGGCGCTTAGTGACGAATCACCGAACATTGCCAATCACAATGCTCTTCCTTCATCGCAGGCCCCTCTCTCTACCGTCGCTATGACAACAGAGCTGTGTGACCCAGTCAGGAGCTGCTTTAATTGGCTTCTGAAGCTGTACATTAGTGTAAGCCAATGTGATTGGCTCACAGTTATCACGCGGTCAGGAGCCAATGAAAGCGGCTCCTGACCTGCTCACAGACCTCTGCCATCGTATAAATGGCAGGGTGAGTGAACTGCGGTGGGTGCAGAGCAGTGAGATCGGCAGGAGTGCGCAGTGGGGAAGGAGAAATCCACATCCTGTCAGAGCCACGCAGCCACCTGCAGGATGTAGATTTCTACCAACACGGTCCAGAAGTGGTTAAATCGGACCTCAACTCAGAACTTTCAATGTGCTCTAAAAGCTAAGTAGCAGCATAATAACCTTTAAAGAAAAATATGTTCTTGTTACAGCTTATATAGCTCTTACAAAGATGCTGAGTGTTTACTTCCTGGTATCCTGGGAACACAGAAAGGGTTAACCTCCCATGTAAGCGCAGAACTCAGCAGACTCAGCAGAGAGCTGGCAGCTCAAATTGCACTGGCTCTATAATTACAGATAAGGGAGAATTACACCGGCTGTTCTCTATAAACACACACAGGGTGAATTTCTCTGTGTTTTCCTTCTCTCCTGTGCAAGAGTCCAGGTCCACTTTAAAGGGCACCTGAACTGATTTTAAACAATACCAGTTGCTTGGCTATCCTGCTGATCCGTTGCCTCTAATGCTTTTATCCATAGGCCCTGAACAAGCATGCAGATCTGATGTTTCTAACAAAAATCTGAGATTAGCTGCATGCTTGTTTCAGATGAGTTATTCAAACCCTGTTTTAAACAATTAGATATTCTATTCAATAGAAAAACATTGACTCAGGCAAAACTTCATGAAAACTAGGACCCTCTCAATCATTTTTTATTAAAATATCGATTGAAATCACTGGGCCCCCGCTAAACTTTGGATGCCCTTCCCCCCCTCCCCACCTTGCTCAAAGTAGAAATTGGAAAGGCAGGCCAGGCAAGATATTTAAAAAAAACCATACTTACAGTATAGGTGGCCAGGTATAGGTGCCCCCAGTATAAGAAGATGACGCACTCCTGACCCGCTGGCGATCAAGCAAAATTTTCCGGCTGGTCCCGATTTGACCAAGTTCGCAGCAGATTCAATCACAGTCATCGAATCTGCTGTATTGATGGTAAAATCAAGTAGTGTATGGCCTGCTTTACTCTAGCTAAATGTTTTGCCACTCACTGCCTGTGCAGCAGAGCCGTGCCGAGGCTGAAAAGGCTTAGGGCGATTGGCTGTCAGGGAGCAGGGAGGGGTTCCCGACTTCTCCTCCCTCCCTCTCTTCGTGCCCCCTCCTGTCACTGTGCCTCCCACCACCCTTCTCTCCGACAGAGCAAGGAGTGCAGTGGGAGCAGCAAGGATTACAGCAGAAACCTCACTCACCTCCTCCTGGATCCAAACGAAGCCTGGTGTACCATCATTTATGCCTGTGCGCGATTCAGCCTACATGCATAGACAAGGAGCACCGGAGCCCATCTATGTCTCATGCTCTATACTTCCTGACTCTTAAAACAGGAAGTATATAGAGGCAGAGGAGACAGATGAGCTCTGGACTTCTATCACTGGGAAGTGAGTGAAGCTGCTGCTTTGATCCTCTCTGCACACTCCTCCCAGGGAGGCTTGTGTACTGCAGTGAATCACAGTATACAGTACAAGCGATCAGAGACAATACCAACAAGTGCTTGTGCCATGCATTGAAGTTTCGATTTACGGATTGACACAGGGTTGCACAGGAATTTCAGCATTCTAATTATCTGCTCAGAGTTTAGCTTAAAGGGGGGAAACTAATATATAATTCTTTATATATTATATATAATAATTATTACTATTTCTGTGCATAAGGACAGATCTGCAGGTCCATTGAGGGTCTATTGTGGGGTGCTACCTTATTCTGGAACAGGTCTGGCTATTACTGGGGGGTGAGAGCTTATTCTGGGGGCATGTGTACCTTATTCTGAAGGGGGTATCATTTACTGGGATGGAGCCGGAAGGTCACCTTACTCGGAAGCACATCCAGCTTTTAATGGGGGAGGGGAGACTATCTCATTTTGGGGGCATGTCAAGCTATTGGGGGGTGGGAGGGAGAGTGCTACATTATTCTGGGGGCATAGCTGGCTTTTACTTAGGTGGGGAGTGGCTACTTTATTCTGGAAGCACAACTGGCTTTTACTGGTGGTGTGGTGGGGGGGGCTACCTTATTCTAGGGGCACATCTGGCTATTACTGGGAAGGGGGGGGAGTCTAGGGTTAGGGGATTCCTAATACTGAGGGCAAATTTGTTACCTGTACTGGGGTGGGCAATTTTTTGGGGGAGGGGGCACAACTTGGAATCTCTGCCTCTAGTGCTGGAGAACCCTGTGCAGGGCTGGGAAACTGTTTGTTTATGGGTTAGGCTGTAATACTTGTCAAATAGAGTCAGAGGCATGTACTTTAGAAACAGAGGAGTAACTGTTGGTGGAGCAGCTTCTGATGGCGCCGGGGGGCCCAGGGCTGTGGGGGCTCCAGCTTTTCATCTTTCGTCCTTCTGTCCAGGGTTCCACCATCAGAATGTGTTGTTGTGGTCACACTTGAGAAGGTGGGTTTCATGGTAGGTGCAATGTTATGGAGCGGCATGGTGGCTGTAGTAGTTATATAACCACTGGTAGATGGGTTTCCTCATTTTGAGGGTCACCAAGGATGGGAGGGGGGTGTAAATGTAGGTTGCCCCAGGAATTTGTTGCTAGGGTTCCCAAGGATTTGTGGTTACTTCCCTAACTGAAAGTGTAAGAGGATGTTATGAAAGATGCAGGATATGCAAAGCACATGTGATGACAAGCATTGGGTCAATTATGGTCCATTGTGTCCTTTAACCACACTTCAGAGTTACATAGTGGTATATATCCATATGGGGGATGGTAATAGAACAGCTGTATAAGTCGGTGGTAACAGATGAATACAGAGTCCTATCCATATTGTGCATTTACATAATAACTGTACTATTTTTCTTTACTCCAAGGTTCCGCATTGGATTTAAACACGTGTTTCGATGGTGCCCATTTATCCGTGCGGGTGAGTATGAAGGGCTGGAAATGAAATCTACTCGCTACCTTCAAACCCAAAGCAGCATGTACAAAATAAGTCGTATCGAAACCACCGTCTCATCTGTGCTAAGCGCCAATGACGAGGACGCAGAGGAGAATGGAAAGAGCAACAGGCGTCTCTCCTTGGACCTCACTTCCAATGGCTCCTCTCGCAGTGTCTGTAAAACCATGTCTGACTCGTCGAGCTTCTACTCCAACAACCTCGCATAAAGTCACGACCCACCAACATCAGAATTGACCTATATGATCTTACTATGGTCATAATTCCACTAGGCTGCTGAACCCCTTGTTTAGGGGACCAGTTTCCATCCATTTTTTCCCAGGATATAAGTGAAAGAGAATTTGTTTACTATTTCAGAGTTTTGGGGTTTTTTGTTTTTGTTTTGTTTATTCTGATATTGAGAGATGTTTACAGTCCCAAAATGTCCTCCTTCTTAGGTATATATATAGTTGTTTTCTTGGATGACTCAGGAGGCCACTTTAACCTGTCTGCAGGATTGTGATGTGTTTACACTCTCATCCATATTTTTAAGCCTTTGTGTTTAACTTAAAACATACCAGTCACAGTGGACTGTGTAAGCAGCCACATTATAGTCTAAAATGTCTAAAGCGTCAATCCATCAATTTATGAGAAGTTAGGGACGTCAGTGTGGATTAAGCTATGACATGGCTTTCTAGGCTTTATTCTCCAAAATTATTTCCCCGCCTGTAAAAAAGTTTGCTTCGAGTAAGGTCAGGGGCTTAACTAGAGGGGAGCAGCACCTGTGATCACAGGGGGGTCCAGAGCTGGGGGGGGGGGGCAACTACCAACCTTCCCCTCCTCTGATACAGGAGACTATTCTTCAGATCAGGTGTTTTTGTGGCTTAAGCTGTGAAGATCACGATGGCCACACTTATTTTATGACCCTTCTGAGATGGGCACCAAGGGTCACCAAGGGAAGGGGTGTGACCATTGGTGGCCCCATCAAAGATTTTACAGGGGGCTCATGGATTGTAATTACGCCCCTAAGTAAGGTGACCGGTGCATTCTACGATTTTATTCCTAAAATGAACAGATCTATTACAAATAACACAGAATATGGAAGGTGAGATATGCTCCACTCAGGGATTTGACAGTATTGTTGACCACTATGACAGTATCCTCAAACACCACTGCTGCTTCACTAACCTTTCAGCCACCCTCACTATGGCCTGACAGTATACAGGTGAAGGTTTTAAACTTTTATAGGAAATTAGGAATCCATGCAGGTTAGTTTTGCGGGGCCATGTGTGCTTCCTAACAAGATCTAGCCCATAGAGCTTTCATATATCTAGCCCATAGAGCTTTCATATATCTAGCCCATAAAGCAGGGAGCCTGAGACAGTCTACAATATGATGTACCTTGGAATATGTATTTCAGTATCTTTGGAATCAATCCACTGGGCCTTTACCTTCATTTATCATTACTGGCAAGCTTAGATCAGCAACTAGTGCAGCTAAACAGAGCTTTTTATGCAAAAGGTTTAGTAAGTACTTTGCTCTACATCAAATGATCCTTGATAGTTTTCAGTATCCCCTTTGAAATGCAAATCACAAATGCAATTTTAAATCGACAGAAATCCATAAAAATGCAAAGACAGGTTGGTCCAGGGTGCATATTAAAACAAATGTGTTTTTTATAGGATAAACACAGTTTTTAGTGGAAACAGACCCTTTCCCTAAATCTTACCACCCATATCTGAGTGATTAGTGAATTATTTTTTTCAAATTTTACAAGCTTGCCTTTTTTGTTTCCCAAATCAGTGATCATGTGATGCATTAAAGGGACACTTAAGTCAAACAAAAAAAAATGAGTTTTACTCACCCGGGGTTTCCAATAGCCCGCTGCAGCTGTCCGGTGCCCTCACAATCTCCCTCCGATCCTCCTGGCCCCGCCGGCAGCAACTTCCTGTTTCGGTGACAGGAGCTGACAGGCTGGGGATGTGAGTGATTCTTCGCGTTCCTGGCCACAATAGCGCCATCTATGTTGCTATAGCATATATCATATACCATATAGCAGCAAAGAGGGTGCTAATGTGTCTGGGAATGCGAAGAATCACTCGCGTCCCCAGCCTGTCAGCTCCTGTCACCGAAACAGGAAGTGGCTGCTGGCGGGGCCAGGAGGATCGGAGGGAGACGGCGAGGGCACCGGACAGCTGCAGGGGGCTATTGGAAGCCCCATGTGATTAAAACTCATTTTTTTTGTTTGACTTAAGTGTCCCTTTAAGGCACGTGACAAGGGGTATAGAATACTAGTTACTCCAGGATGATGAATGGAGGTTTACTTTGGTGATCACCACAACCCATCCAATAAAGCAATTATCTGGTACACCCTGGAGTATACTGTATATAAGCAAAAGGCAATTTTATTGATCCTTTTTATTAAAGAACACAAGGCAAGCACTATAGTTAATCTCTCAGTGACAGATGACAATATGTAAAACCACTCAAATTCCAACCTAAGGGAGAGATGTGATAGAACCAGTCTGTTTTGGATTGACTACTTTAGATTTAGATAGATCTTTTTTTCAAGCAGACACTGTTATAGAACCATGGCGTGGCCCAAAATCCACTGCAATAAGTATATAGAGAAGGGAGATGAATGTAGGGACATAGAACCAGTTGTTTGTAAGCTGGGAGGAAAAAAGAAGTTTAGCTTTATTCAGAAATTCCCAATGGCACTGCCTAAATAGGACCTGTGAAAAACTCATGCTGATCAGCACTCAAAAATGTAAATCAAGAAGCAGTTTGTTACTAGTTTGGGTCTGAAAGCCCTATCAGATGTATGATATATTTGATGCTACCTCTCTGTCTGTGATGCTATCTCTTCGCCCATCTCTATGGACTCATAAAAGGGGTACAGGGGCACAGAACAGCACAGCAGAGTCTATAGACTAGTAAAAGGACTCTGAGTTGTCACATTAGTGCAGCCAAGAGAGTCAAAGAAAGTAAAAGGAAACACATGTTGAAAATGCATAATTGGGGTTAGCGCGATCCTTTTTGGATTAAAAAATTCCTTTAAAGTGTACCCATGGCGACATGTGACATGATGAGATAAACCTGTATATGTACAGTACAAAACATATTATATTAATAACCAGGCTGTTTTACTTTGCTGACTAAAAGAGTTTATTTTTAGGCATGGAAGTAACAGCTTCTGTCTTGTCCTTGTTGGGAATATAGTAGACATCACTGATAAGCAAATTACAGCCATAAAAGTTTTCCGGGCAGAATACAACCTCTGAGAGCAGAGAGAGATAGAAAAAGGTCAATAGTTCATGTATTTTCATTTAGGTACACTTAATTGGCTGCCATTGAGCAGAGATAACAAAACATTCAATCTAATTTGTAAATGTTTAAATATAAAAGAAAACCATGGGCTATGTAAAAAAAACAAAAAACATTATTTTTAAGAGTAGGAGGATAAATACAATTGTTTATCTCATCAGTTTATTTTCACCTCGGGTTCACTTTAATGCCCTGCCAAGTCTCACGGGACTGGTTCCATCCCTCTCTACTCTAGTCAAAACAAAAACACATTGGTAATCAACTTTTGATAAGTCTACCAAGTAATAATACAATGAAAATAGGTAACTTTATTTAGAACATCACATCAGAAATGACATCTTGGTGTAGTTATAGCATCTATATACAAATTGCTTGCCGTGGACTGTAGACTGTCACTCTACTGTTCATTCTGTTCCCAGTCAGACTGACCACTGATCGTAGGAGCCACAATGACAATGTTTCCATTCTATTTAATCCAGTTTAAGTAATATGCCTTGTTAAGCATATATCAGAAGCTTGATAGGTGTAATGACAGGCTTGCTTAGAGGGAGTCAATTCATTGCTACTGATGTAAATTAAAAATCTAAAATGGACTTTAGAGACAGTTACTTGACATGTATATTGTGATGGGATGTATCAATTCTGACTTTTGTTGTTTTTATTCTACCTTAAGTGCCAGTTTTTTTTTTTCTTGAAGCATACATTATTGAAGTCACATTCCTGCAGCTTTCTTTAAATCAAGTAAATTGTCATCTTACAGTATTACTATTGATCGGTATAGGATGTATGATGTTCCCCCTATCTATGCGCATTTTACGTCAGAAGGACGCTGACCATTTTAAAGAGATAAACCCCGGAACTCATCCTCCGTACCTTTCGTGCTCGTCTATTTCAACGCTAATTAAGAATGCATTTTGTGATTGACGCAAATTTCAGTGTTTTGGAAAATGCCTTCAGCTGGTCAAGGCTTTAGTTTTTTTTCATTCAGGCATTTCAACAGGGTATTTACTAAATGTGAATGTGAAACAATACATAAAAACTACGTGAATAAAACTACGTCTTCATCTTTCACCACCCCTCTGGATTGCGGTGGAATGGGACATTCTGGTAAAAGTTTGCGGACTTTGGATAAATACTGTATCCATGGCAGCTTCCGACCAATAGAATGCTTTGTATTTGACAAGGTCCATGGTGAAGAGACTCACTATAGAGCAAAGCCATTGGGTGATCATTTCTTTAACATGGAACCCTCATACAAATGGGGGTGGGTTCATTTTTTTTCTTTCTGTTCTGCTGCGACCCAACACCCTGGCTTAAGTAGCCCTTTTCCTCAACACAGTATAATTGTATATCCCTGTAAGTTGTACTCCATGAGCTGTCATATAGATGTATTGTATATGATGAGTATGACTTGCCTTGGATTTCTCTGTAAAGCGCTGTAAATGTTTTCACTGTTCAAACAAAAGCAGTATTTTCACAAATAAATGTGTTGTTTCATTATGTGGTCTCAAACTGCAGAATTGCAATCCTGACATATTGTTGGTGCTTCAGGTCAAAACTGTTACAGGGGTTTTCCGCGTCCTGTCAACAAATTCCGCACACAAGCAGTTTTCTAGGTGTCTATCTGATAAGACGGTGTAAAAGGCATTGCTAAAGTCATTTTTTAAAATAAGATCCAAGACATGATGTCTTCACGGTATCATTTATGAGGGAACAAATACTTATATTAATAGTAACGTAAATGTTGTTACCCATTTATGAGATGTTTTGCAGTGACAGCTTGTTGTTTTGAATTGTTTGCATTCGGTTAGTCACAGATACGCGATAGATCTCTACCCACTCCTATTCAGATATCTACAATGCATGCTCAGATAACTGCTCTCAAATAATCATTTGCAGCAGACAATTTTCCAACCTGTTAGGAAAAAAAAGATTTAGACGGGCATCTGTAATTTCCATCTGCCACAAGTGATTGCTTTGCTTCATAGACAGCTTTGATTATAGTTTGTCGTTGTTGAATCTAAGAAAGAAATCAGCTGTTTGCCTTTTCTTCTCTTCTGGTTACATTCTCAATTGAGTGGGAACAACGATGTTAGCCCGCTTCACAGTCATCCGATTTGTACATCTTCTAGAAAGCAGTTTAGAGAGTGATTTCCTTTTATGAGCGAAAGACTTACAGGGTTGTGAATATTTTTCCCCTGTTAAACACTTGCTATCTTAGACATTTTCAGAGACACAAAGACACCGGGTAACAATGCTCATAATACATGTGGTCTAGTCAGTAGTCACTAAATGCAGGGCTACTTACATAGTTGATTCCATGGGAAGTCAGGTAATTGTGTTTCCCTGTGGTAATTACCAGTAATATTTTCAGCAGCTCCACCAAATGGGTAATAGAAGCTGCTGTGCTGAGCCAATCAGATTTTGAGACCACATTCTATGCAATTTCATTACCAGCATTTCTGCACACCACCCCCATCCTTCCATGTATGTCCCTCCTATGAACATTTAGTGCTTTTCAAGAGCTATGCAGTGACCCATCATAAACAACCTTAGTGTTTTCAATCTGAGGTTTTGAGGTGACAAAGTAGATACTTTCAACGGAAATTTGCAGTGGTGATGAACATGTATGCATATAAAACTAGAGCAAAGGTGATACGGTTGTTCAGAGCAATTAAAACACTAGAGAGGGGTCAAGGTGTGCTCACAGCAACTGAGAGCAAAAGTCAGATACCGCGTTTCCCTGAAAATAAGACACTGGCCTCAATTCACGGAGCATTATCAAACGTTTATCAAACACTTTATCAAACGTTTGATAATTTACCTCATGGGTAAAATCTCATTTTTAATTCACTAAGGTGTTATATATTTGTTGAACGTTTTATCGGTAAAACATTCGATAAATATATAATACCTTAGTGAATTTAAAATGAGATTTTACCCATGAGGTAAATTATCAAACGTTTGATAAAGTGTTTGATAAATGTTTGATAATGCTCCGTGAATTGAGGCCACTGTCATATTAATTTTTGCTCCAAAAAACTGTAGTTATTTCTATACAAAATGTATATACTGCATGAAACACAGGCAGTATGCACAGAGCCTCTGGTTTGCAAGATATTGGCTCCCACTTAAAAGAAATTGATTCTGCTGATCATGTGGGTAAGAGTATATTTCTTGCATGCAGAGAACTCTGTCAGGCTACCCAGAGCTATGATAGGAAAAGCTGTGTGTCCTGGGAAAAAGGTGAAGAGGTGAAGTGCTGCTGATGCTTATCACGACAGATCAGGAGGGCTGGCTCCAACAAAAACACTAATTGCCTGACACATATACAGGACTGTAGAACTCACATTATACTGCTGCTCTCCCGTATCCAGGCTTTGTATTGAGTGACTTGCTGGTGTCATGTGTGCTGCTGCTAGG
This sequence comes from Hyperolius riggenbachi, assembly GCF_040937935.1. Classification (NCBI taxonomy): domain Eukaryota; kingdom Metazoa; phylum Chordata; class Amphibia; order Anura; family Hyperoliidae; genus Hyperolius; species Hyperolius riggenbachi. Next base: position 126,923,948 of record NC_090648.1, read on the forward strand.
GCTTACATTCAGGGGGATGTCTTATATTTCAAGCATGCTAGGAATTCCTGCTAGGGCTTATTCTCAGGGGATGTCTTACTTTAGGGGAAACACGGTAGTTGACCAAAAATTTGAGAGAGTGGACAGTGTTCTCACGGAAAACTATGGCAAAAGTAATACAGCTGATCAAGAACTATAGAGAGTAGACAAAGTGTGTTGACAAAAAACTACAGCATAAGTGGAACAGTTGATCGAGAGCTCTAGAGAGTGGTCGAGGTGTGTTCACAGAAAACTACAGCAAAAGAGATACAGCTGATCTAGAACTCTAGAGAGTGGACAAAGTGTGCTCACGGAAAACTACAGCAAAATTGATACAGTTGATTAAGAACTCTAGCGAGTGATCAAGGTGTGTTCACACAAAACTAGAGAAAAAAGCATATAGTAGTTCTAGATTGGAACTCTAGAGAGTGGTCAAGGTGTGTGCAAAGAAAACTACAGCAAAAGTGATACAGCTGATCTAAGCATCTCTTCAGAATTTTCTTTTTACAAGCTGAGCCTTAACTCTGTTGCTCTAAACAAATGCTGCACTTTTGGCTTAATACTCTTGTATTTGTCCAAATCAGTCACACAGAATTCCAGCTGATTTCATTAAAATACCACCATTATCCCAAACGTAGTACCATCTCAATAGGAAGAACAGTGCGAGGCAATAGTGCTTGTCTGTTATTTGTCTTTTAGCGATACCTCATGTCATATCACAAAACCGCATCACAGGACAGCTGATGCTAGATTTTTGGCAAGAACAATCCCAAATAATCAGATGTAACAACAATTATCTAGCAATGTGTTACAGAGGTTCAGGAAGTGACATCATCATGCTGCTGTGCACAACCACACCAAAGCAGTAATGCTTAATAATCACTATTCATGTACATAAACATTAATTTTAATATATATACATTGATTTCACTGGCTTAGGTAATGCATAATGAAAAACAGGGTTGACAGAAATGGTTTGAATATCCCCTACATACAAAATTATACGAATACACATCAGCCGACAGCAATAAAACCAAGTATCACATCAAGAAGACAAGTAAACGCTGCATATAGTTATACGGGTATCTCCTGTCAAAGCAAATGAAATAATAGCAAGAAAGGAAAGATTTTTATTTGTTTTTATATAATGGAGGAATTACCATAAAGCCAAAGGCAACTGAGTTAATATTGATCTTGAATGTACTTCTTGCCATGTTGGTAAGAAAAAGCTGAACAATATACAGTAATGATAATAATAAGCATGAACTTTAAAGTCATGGTCCACAATATAGAACCAGATTCATATTCATTAACTAGCATTAATTAGCATTGGACTCTAAGAATGCAGGGTATGTAATGCATTATACTTGTGTTCTGCAATAAGGCCAGACCTGGAAGCATGCCACTTTCTGCTTTCTGGAAGGGATTAGTGTCTAAATTGGAATACCCCTTTAAGTCTTCAAGTCATAATTACCTGACTTTTACTGAGTCTGTAAATATAGAACCTAAATAAGATCTGAGCTTCAGAAAAGAAGCTATGACTACAGTGTATACAGTAATATGCCACTACAACAATACCTTGCATTATTACAGCAATTATATTCCAATAATGGGCTAAAAAGGAAGGTGCAGAGCTCTTGCTTTGTTTGGCAGGTGTGCCCTGAACTAGTGATGGGAATTCTGGCTCTTTTAAGAGCATCGGCTCTTCTGGCGCGGCTCCCATTAAAGAGCCGGCTCGTATGGCTCTCAAACGGCTCTTCATTTAATATCATTAAATGCCACTCAGATACGGAAGAAAAGCCCCACCCTGTCTCCATGACAACTCCAGGCTGCTTCTCTGAGTGGGGCAATCCCTCCTGCTGCTGCTCTGCTCCGCCCCATACACCCCTACAAGCTACAGGAGGAGGACTACATCTCTCGGCATGCCTCAGCGCCCTTTATTTCAGAGCAGAGCAGAGCTGTGTAGAGTGGCTGAGGCATTGGCTCCTCTGATTCGAGTCAAAGAATCGGCTCTTAGAGCCAGCTCGTTCGCAAACGACCCATCACTACCATGAACATATATTGAGCATGCGTGAGAAAGGTCCCTGCAAGGGCAGTAGAACAAAGCTGAATGAGCAGCTGCATTCTAGGAGGATCTTCCTAGGTCTAGGAGGCTTCCTGCCTCTGGACCATGTGACTTTGTGCTCTTATGCTAGGGTTCAGTCAAGTATTTAACAGGGCAGCAGCTGTCACAACTCGGAACATATTATGGCCCACATGCAATGAATTTCTTCTCCTGAGTTTTCTCCTAGGGGATTATTTTTCAACTTCTCTTTAAGATAACTTTTCACCACTTTGTAGTTTAAAAAAACTACCAAAAGGTAGATGGAAAAAAGTACCCTCAAAATTATTTTGAGTGTTTTCTGCCTTGCTGGTTGTTCAAAAGCAATTTTATTGACCAGGGCCCATATGCGATTCACTTTTTCTCCTGAGTTTTCTCCTAGGACATAATTTTTCATCTTCTATTTGAAGTAACTTTTCATCATTCTGCAATTGAAAAGCTACCAAAACATAGTTGAAAAAGTACTGTCAATTTTATTTTTGAGTATTTTCTTGCTTGCTGGTGGTTTAACATGTATTTCATTGACAAGTTGAAAAATATCTCCTAGGAGAAAAGTGAATTGCATATGGGCCCAGGTGTGAAAATATCACCTGGGAGATATCTCAGGATAAAAGGTTAATTACATATGGGTCTAAGGCCCATATGCAATTCACTTTTTTCTCCCGAGTTTTCTCCTAGGAGATACATTTGCATCTTCTATTTAAAATAACTTTTCGGCACTTTTCAACTAAAAAAGTACCAAAATGTAAATGAATATTGAATGAAAATTGGTGAAAAAGTACTGACAAAATTATTTTGAATATTTGCTTGCTTTTCGGGTGGCTTAAAAGGCATTTCATTGGCAAGTTTAAAAATATCGCCTAGGAGAAAACTCAGGAGAAAAGGTAATTGCACAGAGATATTATTGGGCCATATACAATTCATTTTTTCACCTGAGTTTTCTCCTAGGAGATAATTTTTCATCTTCAAATTAAAATAACTTTCCAGTATTTTTAACTAAAAAAAGTACCACAATGTAAATGAAAAAGGTCTATCAAAAATATTTTGAGCATTTTCTTACTTTCTGATGGCTTAAAATGCATTTTATTGACAAATTTAAAAATATCACCTAGGAGAAAACTCAGGAGAAAAAGGGAATTGCATATGGGCCATTATCAGATAAAGCTAAAAAAAAGTAAAATAATGTAAATCATTTGTGAGTAAGCTTGTATAGGTATAGTGCAAGAGCCATGACTGTATGCTCGGGTCTCTAATTTCTGGGTCTGCTGAGGTTTTAAACAGAGTGCCAGGATTTTCCTGTAAAATGTGTTACAATACAGATTGGGCAAAATGAGTGAGACTATGGCCCAGTGCACACCGAGCGGTTTTAGGAGCGATCCGCCGGCCGCATCCGCCTCTAAAAACGCTTGTCTAATGTATTGCAATGGGATGGTGCACACCAGCGGTTTGCGTTTTTTGCCAAGCCGCAAACGCGCCTCCTGCTGCGCGTTTGCGGTTTTCGGAAGCGTTTCATCCTCAATGTAAAGTATAGGAAAAACGCAAACCGCTCTGAAAAACGCTAGTTCAGAGCGGTTTGCCAGGCATTTTGGTTACAGTAGCTGTTCAGTAACAGCTTTTACTGTAACAATATGTGTAATCTGCTACACAAAAACGCACGCAAAACCGCTAGGTATGTTTAGAAAACCTCTCTAAACATACCTAGAATCGCTCTGAAATCAGCTCCCAAAACCGCTAGCGTATTGCGGATCTGCTAGCGGTTTTGGTGTGCACTGGGCCTATATCAGCTATAAATTATACACATGGCATTAGCTTAGCATTTACCCTTTTGGCATTCCTGCAGTTGAACCGCAGTAAACATAACAATTTACCGCTATTTGCAGATTCAAAATGCCTTCTTTCCAAAAATGAATTTACAAAACAATACCCAGTGCATCAGCTATCATATACAAATGTATGTCTGGATTTCTGTAGGTACTCTATGTATGGATGGGTGTATGGATGGATTGATGTGTGTGAATTGACTTGGATGGGCTTTCAGCATAACTATGCTTTCCAGGCAGTTAAGACTTTTAGAGTGACTGCTGCGGTGAATTCATTAAACTGCTGCTCTATTTGACAGCAGGAAGCTAGTGGGTGCAGAGATCCCACAAGAGGTGGAATTTATACCTACTGTCACAATATACTGTCAAGTAACAATCTTCATAATCTCTGCTCACAGTGCGATATGCAGGGAACCAGCAAATCTCTAATACAGACTGACAATGCATTTAACACAACTGTTCAACACCTGATTGTTAAAGAGGACTTGTCTCCAGGAAAAAGCATGGGTTTTATGTGTACGATTAGAATCCTTGTTCTTCTGCATGTCTCCAAGCATTTTTCGCTTATTTGTCATCCCCCGTTCATTTGCATAGACTTTAACGTAAATGCATCTGCAATAAAGAATATATCAAACTGATATATTACAACAGGCACCATGCTGGGCACGAAGTACCACTTTTACATTCAACCCCATCCCTCTACCCCCATGTAAATGCAAGGACCAACTTTCTAAGGTAGGCCCATGCAAATCAGTTCAATAGACTGCGGTGAAGCTTGGCACAGAGTATGGCAATAACTGTTATTGGGGTGCTCTATCCCAATAGATAGGTCTAATATTAGAAGTCATGAAAGACGGATGTTAGTATTAAAGTGGACATGGACTCTTGCACAGGACAGAAGGAAAACAGAGAAATGCACCCTGTATATATTTAGCCTGTCTAATTCCCCCTCATCTGTGACTAATCACAAGTTGTAATTTGATCTCCCAGCTGTGTCAGCTGACTGCCATGGCAGAGAGGCTAATTTAAAGTACAGTATGTTAACAATATGTCGGCTTCTGTGAAAGCAGGAAGTAGAAACACTGCATATTTATTGCAGAATTTGTATCCGCCTTAAACAAAGAAATGTTTTTCTTTAAAGGCTATTATGCTGTTGCTTATCTTTAAGAGCAGAGAGGAACTTCTGAGTTCAGGTCCGCTTTAAGCATTATGGGATTGTTAGGACCAGGCCCTAACCGCTAGGCTCTGCTCCTGAAAGCATCACTTTGGCTGTGTGTTTTTGTGCTCAGTTTGCAGAACTCATTCAGTTATATCGAATGGAGACAAAAACACACCAAAAATGTACAGTGAACAAAATCTAACTTCACAACTCTTCTCTGGGTTTCTTCTTTCGCTAAACCCTCCCTTCAATATTGCATCCTGACCCCCTCAAACCCAATTCTTAGAAAACATGCAGACATTATTGCTGAATCTCGCCATTTAACTGATTAAAGTTTTAGGATGTAGATTCTACGTCCTAATTAGCCCCCCTGTGTGTTCTAGGATGTAGAATCAATGCATTTATTCTTGCTGTCTGCCGCTGCCGCGCGTGCACGTGACCGCTCATGCTCGTGCACAGTCACATGAATGGTCAAGTGAATGATTGTTGCTATTAGCTAGCAACAATCATTCAATAAAGTTAGAGGGGAAAAAAGTTGTAAAAAGTAAAAAAAAAATAATTTAAAGTGACATAGTCCCAATAAAATAAAAACTATTTTTTTTAAACTCCCCATGAATTTTTAACCCAAACCTAGTCTAGTAACCTATTATTAACCCCTACAATTCCTAAACCTGTTTATAAACGTTTAATGACTGCCGCCAGTAGCGATCAGATGCAATCGCTAGGGCGAACGTTTCAGGCCCCAATGCTCTACAGATGTAACTGTCTGCCATTGCGTAGCGATGCATCTGTATAGCACTGCGCAGACTGGGGATAACGGTCCGCCACGTGCTCAGCTAGATGTAAAATGGGGCATATGGGGTATCATTTTAATCGGGAAGGGCCACATAATTTATTTGTAAATGTTTTATAACTATGGGACGTGTGATGTGAAAATTAGGAAGGGGGAAAAGTGAAAAATTGTTTGTTTTCTGCATTTACGCCTAATTTTTCCCCGTTAATTGACTATAAAACAAAATAATTTTGGGGGAAAAATATTACTTAAAGAAAGCCTAGATTGTACTGAAAAAAACAAGGCATGTGTCACTAAGATGGCATAGATAATTAAAAAGTTACTGCTGTATCAAAACGACAAAGCTAAAGTGTCAAAAATGTCAAAACCGTGGAACAAAAACCAGTTTAAGGTTTGCCTGGACAAAAAAGTGATGTGTCAAGAAAATCATCTGATGATAAAGGGGTCATCCTAGAGTAGGTCTTGAGTAAAGACATGCAATCAAAGGATGAAGTTGTGAGATAACTGTTGATTTCTGAGTTACGCCGCTGTGACCCTTTCCTGTGCCCAAGCTGAACCCACTTTCTTCTCTCCCACTCTTGATCAGGACTCACCTTCTGTCTTCTCATCTCCTTTCAGGTATCATCTCCCCCTGAACTGAAATTAACCCTGCTCCTTCCAGTTTTTCACGCTCTGCCTGCATTCTTGTACTACACCTTATTAATCTGGCTGTCCTCCAGTGAGATGTTTTGTAGATATTGCGAGGAGGCACATTGGTTTCTTTTTCAATTTGATGAGCCAGGTCCAATTCTCAAAATAAAAAATTGCAGACCCGCGCAGCCATAAAACAAAGTTCCTATGAGATCTAGTCTTTTCCTGCTTCCATTATCTTATTGTATGATCTCCCCTGAACTGGAATAAAAGTATATTACTGCAACCTAATGTGGCTGTGTCCCTCTGAAATCTATCCTATACCTACCTCCACTGTCTCATTGTATGATCTCCACTGAATCAGCATTAAGGCTCAAGCCTTTTTGTTCTCCAAACTCTGTCTTCCTCCTTGTGCCGAACCCCTGATCTGGTGCTGTCCCTCTGAAATCTTGAATGTTCCTGCTTTTGCTGTCCCATGCAGTGTCATTAGGGTGATATACAGTATATATAGAGAGCATTCCTGGTGGGAGCAAACTCAAGCAGGGGCCAGTTGGCAAAGTTCTTGCAATTAATTTAAATAAAGAATCAACTCTTATTTCCTCCCAGCTTTTGTTGCGCCAATGCAGCTCTATCTCCCTTAAATATCACCCGCTTCTATTGTCAGTCTGTTTGCTTATGGTATACACCCTCCATTCCAACCCCAGTTTAATGCCTCACCTGCCTTCTCCTTCACCTCCCTGCTATCTTTGCTTCTATTTCTGTACTTTCTCTGTTTCCTGCAGCTTACTGGTGACATCTCCCAAGCCAAGTCCAACTCTCCCAGCCTCGCTCTTTCCCCCTCTCCCGCCATTCTCTTTCCAATAATACCAAACCATCTAACTCAAATCTCACCAGTTACAGGTGCTGCGAATATTCAGCTTCTCCCGATCTCGTCCACTGCTCCCCATTCGTGCCCCATGTGGTTGCCAAGTATAGCACCTGGCACGCGTGTGATGTCCCACACATGCCACATGATATACACGGGAACAATGGGGAAGCAGGAGCAGCTAGACACTCACGGCCGCTGGAACAGGTGAGATTTGAATACACGGGCACCAGGCGGTACATTAACATTTGGAGGACAGCGACCATGCGGCGGAGACCGATTCCCAAGAGATTTCATGCGGAAATAAATTTGGCATTAACCTGCAGTGTACGGGCACCTAAAAGATCTCTCTCTGTTAAGATTCGATCAGAGAGAGATCTGTCTCTTGGTTGATCTGCCCATCATACGTTGGTAGATGTATGGGCACCTTAAAACTTGCACTGAGGCCCGTAGCTCCTTAGCTACACTACTGGAGCCAAATCAGAAGGCAACGTTGATCTCCTCCTTTTTGATCTTTCCTCTGCTTTTGACACTGCCATTCTGCCAATAACCCCCTCCTAATGTAAACTCTATGATTTGTTGGTTTTAAGGTGGCCACTAATGATCCAATTCACCGAACGATCGTTAGTTTCTGTTGATTCGTATGATCAATCAGAAACGATTGTTCGGGACCACTAACCAACAAAAATATCCTAACCAATCCTATAGATCCCGTCAATCTGATCAGATTGGTTAGGCGATATTTGTCTGTTAGCGGTCTCGAACAATCATTTCCATACACATGATCAGAAATAACTAAGGCTGGTTGTTGACCTTTTGCCACCTGAGGCAAACTTGTGAGGATTCCCCCTCTCCCCGTAGTATTATTGCCCCCAGTATAGGTAGCCTGGAGGGGGTAGCAGCCAGGAAAGGGGAGCCCCTCCCTTACCTGGGGCTTCCCCCATCCACGCTCCCCCTCCAGCTAATTGCGCAGCATTACCGGAATATGTCAGGAAGCAGCAAGCAGGGACAGCAATGACTCACCTGCTTGCGTTCCACCGCCGCCTCACTTTCTGCAATACCATCCACTGTACTGCAGAAGTACAGTGGGTGGCATTGCAGGAAGTGATGAGAATGGTGGAACGGCAGCAGGTGAGTCATTGCTTTCCCTGCTTGCTGCTTCCTGACATATGCCAGTAATGTTGCGCAATTAGCTAGAGGGGGAGTGTGGATGGGGAAGCCCCAGGGGAAAGAGGGGGTGTCTGACCCCCTCCCCACCGCTGTGCCCGCTGCTCCCCCTTCTTGGCTACTACCCCCCCCCCCCCCCCCACATGCACAAAAACACTTTGGCCACATGAGGAACCTGCCTCACCCTGCCTCATAGGTGGCCCGGGCTGGAAATAAGCAATTGTTCAGTGAATTGGATCATTAGTGGCCACCTTAAAGAGAAACTCCGACCAAGAATTTAACTTTATCCCAATCAGTAGCTGATACCCCCTTTTACATGAGAAATATAATGATTTTCACAAACAGACCATCAGGGGGCGCTGTATGACTGATTTTGTGCTGAAACCCCTCCCACAAGAGGCTCTGGTACCGTACGGTACTCTGGGCAAACTGCCACAATGTAACAATGTTCACAGACAGGAAATGGCTGTTTATAGCTGTCTGCAAGGCCAGAACAGCTAGAAACAGTTACATAACCTGCCCACAGTAAAAATGTCACCATGTAATACATGTCAGAATGTGAATCTGGGAGAGGAAAGATTTTACAATGAGCAAACACTGACTAAATCATGTATACATAATTATTGTAAAAATGAAGCACTTTTTTTATTACATTATTTTCACTGGAGTTCCTCTTTAAGGGACATTGGCCTCAATTCACTAAGCTTATCTCCTGCCTTTAATAACGTTTCTAGAGTGGTCACCATGGTGATGAGGCATGTCGTATTCAGGAAACATTTTACCTCAGGCAAACCTAAAGTTAACTCTTCTGTCTTTAAGTTAACTCTTCAATCCTTAAAATAACTCCAGAGTTAAAGACAGGCTGTTAATTAACTCTGTGTGAAAATAACTACAGAGGAGGTAAATTAACTACAGAGGAGGTAACTTAAGGAATGAAGAGATAAGATAACTTTCACTGTGTGTAAGTTTTCTCTTGCCTTATTATCTCCAGCATGATCTTAGTGAATTGAGGCCAATGTCCTCTCTTGTTCTGCTTACTATTTATCAAATTGCTGGTTCCAAATATTTGTCAGTGGTAATGCTTCCTCTCCTACTTTTCTTGCTGGTGTTCCCAATGGCTCAGTTCTTGAACCTTTGTTGTTCTCTCTTTACACCTCCACCATCAGGTGTCAGGATGTCTCCTCACCTTTTGTCTTCCCTCTGTGGCAATAACTATTCACAATAGTCTGACAAAGCATGCATGGTTATAGCTCAGTCCCTGACAGGTAGCCCCTCATTGGATCAGGATTGGTATGTTTTACTACCTCTAAACATCTGTACCAGGCATTTGCTACTGAGGCTTGTGACCTTCTACTGAATGCCTAGCTTTGTTGTTCAGTGTATAAATAATATAAAATGTCATATACATATAAAACCCATGTTAACCCGTTATGACAGGTCCAGCCAAGAGTCAGCAGTCTTAGATTATATGACTTTCATTTTGAAACAAAATCTACACTATTTTTACATGTGGTTACTTCTACTAGTCATTGCTCAGTCTGGCTACTATTTAGCTACTGCATTAACTCTGCACAATACAAGAAAAATAACATTTTTATTGGGCTTTTCTCCTGGCGGACTCAAAGCGCCAGAGCTGCAGCCATGAGGGTGCACTCAGTAGACAGTAGCAGTGTTAGGGAGTTTTGCCCAAGAACTCCTTACTGAATAGGTGCTGGCTTACTGAACAGGATGTGAACTCAGGTCTCCTGTGTCAGAGGCAGAACCCTTAACCATTACACTACCCAGTCATGTATGCAGTACACTAAAATAAAAACACTGATATTATAGTTACTTGTGCCGCATCAAAGTTATAGTCTCTTAACCCATTCAGGTTCCGTCGTTTTCACGTGAGAAATGTTCACCTCCCATTCATTAGCCTATAATTTTATCACTACTTATCACAATGCACTGATCTATATCTTGTTTTTTCCGCCACCAATTAGGCTTTCTTTGGGGGGTACATTTTGCTAAGAGCCACTTTACTGTAAATGCATTTTAACAGGAAGAATAAGAAAAAAATGGAACAATTCATTATTTCTCAGTTTTCAGCCATTATAGTTTTAAAATAATACATGCCTCCATAATTAAAACTCGCGTATTGTATTTGTCCATATGTCCCGGTTATTACACCGTTAAAATTATGTCCCTATCACAATGTATGGCGACAATATTTTATTTGGAAATAAAGGTGCATTTTTTCCATTTTGCATCTATCACTATTTACAAGTTTAAAATAAAAACAATATAGAAATATTTCATCTTTACATTGATATTTAAAAAGTTTAGACCCTTAGGTAAATATTTACATGTGTTTTTTTTTTTTTTATTGTAATGTTTTTTTTTTTTATACTAAACATTTTATTTGGGTACTTTTGGGAGGGTGGGAGGTAAACAATAGATTTATAATGTAAGTGTGTGTTAATTCTGTTTGTTTGTTTTTTTCAGGTGTAGTATTACTTTTTGGCCACAAGATGGCGGCCATGAGTTTGTTTACATGACGTCACTCTAAGCGTAGCACGCGCTTAGAGTGACGCATCAGGAAGAAGACGGCCAGAAAAAGCTCAGCTTCCGAGAGAAGCTGTCGCTTTTTCAGCGGGGGAGAGGAATCAATGATCGGGCTCCGTAGCCCGATACATTGATTCCTTGGCTACCGAATCCGCGGCCGGGAGTACGCGTGCACGCGCACGATCGGCCGCGGGGGCGCGCGGTAGCGCGCATGGTTCCTGGACGTAGAAACTACGTCCAGGAACCAAAATAGGTTAAGGCCAATTACTATTCCTCTACCAGTCATAACACTGCAAGTCCCATTATGCGCATGCATTAGGGCTCTTAATCTTTTACAGAATGAACCAAGACAACACACATCTAAGGCAATTTTTAGAAAGCAATTACCGTATATTCCGGCGTATAAGACGACTTTTTGAACCCTAAAAATCTTCTGCAAAGTGGGGGGTCGTCTTATACGCCGGGTGTCAGGTGCGGGGTGTCAGTATTTGTGCCAGGCAGAGCTTACCGGTTGCAGCACCCTTGGTGGAAAGGTCCGCTCATGACCTGGGTCCTTCTATGTCCTCCACTGTCCCCCTGCATCATTCATGTCCGTGTCCCGTGTTTGAACATTCAAAGCTGCAATACAGTAGCATCTTGTTAGCAGCCGCTCGCGTGGGTAACAGGGCAGCTTCCTGATTCCGGGTCACCTGACTGGTGACATGTGCGTAGGAAGAGGAAGACACTGAATTGTGGAGCGCACATGTCACCAGTCAGGTGACCCGGAATCAGGAAGCTGCCCTGTTACCCACACGAGCGGCTGTTCGCAAGATGCTACTGTATTGCAGCTTTGAATGTTCAAAAGCGGGACACGGACATGAATGATGCAGGGGGACAGTGGAGGACATAGAAGGACCCAGGACAAGAGCGGACCTTTCAAGGCTGCTGCACCCGGTAAGGTCTGTCTGGTACAAATACTGACACCCCGCACCTGACACCCAATTCTAAAATGACACAGCCTGAACTCTTTTCCCTCCCCTGGATGACTGCAGCACCCAGTAATATGCAAAGGGTGTATACAGGGTGGGCCAGTAGGACAGAGGAGGCATGTTGTGAAGAGGAGTAGTCTTATACGGCGAGTACATGCCAAACTCTTTCTTTTAACTGGAAAAGTTGGGGGGTCGTCTTATACGCCGGGTCGTCTTATACGCCGGAATACACAGTAGTATTCCAAATTGCTTTATTTATGTAATATCTGCAACAAAGAGCCCTTGTCTTTACTACCATAGTATATTGAAAGGAATTAGATTGGCGCTAGATAACTGGACAGTTCTTTGGGGGTAGTGGTGCGTGGCTGTGCCTCTAGATCAATTAGAGTCACTCGTGGTACAGGAAGAGCAACAGAATCCGGACACCAGCCAGTAAAGTAAAAAAACATCACCTTTATTTCATCCTCAAATATCCAGACAAAGGTTGCATAGTGTGTGGCCTGACAGGCTGTTTCACAGGTAACCCTGCTACGAAATCACGAAATATATATATATGTTCATTCATGTTAGTGCATTGATTTTGCCTTTTGTCTGGATATTTGAGGATGAAATAAAGGTGACGTTTTTTGACTTTACTGGCTGGTGCCGGGATTCTGTTGCTCTTCCTGTACCGCCCTTGTTTTTACAGAGCTCTTGTGATTGCTACACTTCCTGTATTGAGCAAAGAAAGAATGCATTAGTTATAGATGGGCTTCTGTGCCTGTATGTAAATGTCATTATGCATATGAATGTGTAAAAGGTTGAAAGGAAATGGATTATTTGACTGGTTGACACCTCTTTAGCACCTCTGTCAATACGTCCTAGTTAATGTCCCTAAGGAAATACAACCAGTTATGTTTGTGAGACGCCATGTGGCCTGGCTTTTCAGAGCTGCTTTCCCTACCCATGCTTCACTTCTAACTCAGAGGCGTAGCTATGGGGGGGCAAAGAGGGACTTATGTCCCTGGGCATAGCACGGTAAGGGGAATCAGCATGACTGCTGCACCCCCACATGCATGAGAGGTGGCTCGCTGGCAGCAAGAAGTGCCTCTGCTTCTCTCCCTCCCTCTGCAGAGGAGTGCAAAAGCGTTAACAGGGGCGCATTTGGCTTTCTATAGGGGGCACATCTAGCTATATAAAGGGGGGGGGGCACATCTGGCAGGGGAAGGGGGCACATATAGCGGTCTAATGGGGGGGAAGGGGCACATCTGGCTATCTAAACAGCATTTGTACATTTGACTCTGCCCATGACCACAACCACATTCTGATGCATGGCCACACTCATTTTGTCCAGAAGCAGGTGTCATTTTTTACCAGACCCTGAAAACCCTATCTACGTCTCTGTTCTAGCCTGCTTGTAGTATGAATTAAAGTATTAATTATTCCCAGAAACTGGATCAGGTGTTTGTTAAGTGCACTCCCATTGCAAAAGGTAAAGGACTACTGTAGGGGGGTAAAAGAGTGGAACTTACCCGGGGCTTCTAATGGTCCCCGCAGACATCCTGTGCCTGCGCAGCCACTCACAGATGCTTCGCCCCGCCTCCGGTTCACTTCTGCAATTTCCTACTTTAAAGTCGGAAAACCACTTTGCCTGCGCAGCCTTGTACTCGCTCCCGCTGATGTCACTAGGAGCATACTGTGCAGTCGCAGACCGTACTTGGCCTGTACAATACACTCCTGGTGCCATCAGTGGGAGCGAGGGCATGGCCGCGCAGGCACAGTGGTATTCCAAATATAAAGTCGCAAATTCCGGAAGTGAACCAGAGGCGGAGCATCAGTGAGTGGCTGCGTGGGCACAGGATGTCTGTGGGGGACCATTAGAAGCCTCGGGTAAGTTCAACTCTTTTTCCCCCTATAGTAGTCCTTTAAGAGCACCTAGAAATATTTCCAACGAGGTATGACGCACAAGACGTCCACTTGCTTTGTCATTTGCAGGGTTATTAGTTTAGGGACTTGATGCAGTAGGCCAGGCTTTTATATTCTGCATTAGGTACAGCACAGTATTCATCTTTTATAGAGAGTTAATAGTGAAGGATTTGAAGTACTGAATTTTGCAGAGAGTTAAAGCCCATCTAAAGTCAAGAATGAAAAGAAGTGTATGCATTTTATATCTATATAAAGTGCTTTGAATTAAAAAAAATATCCCTTTTGTTGGTTAACTGAAACTTTAAATACCATTATGCCAGAGTAAATGCACTGTAAATTACTTGTTTTCCTATGTCTCTGTCACTTACAGTAGGTAGTAAAAATCTGCCAAGTCTGACAAAGATGAACTTCTCAACCTCCTTATGAGGATTTCTCAGGGATTGCTTTATTTCCAAAGGCACTCACTGAACATCAATCACTCAGTCCAACAGCCAGAATAGTGGCAGACAAGTAGGAAAGCTGGCTGGCAAGTCTGTACAGATCTTTCCCGGGCAGTGCTTTGGTAACTGATACTGATAATCACTCAAGAGTAGATGGACTAGTCCAATTCCTGTCAGCTCTATCAGCTTTTTACTACATGCTGTGAGTGACAGTGACATAGGAAAAAACACAATTTCTAGTGCATTTTACTGTTTGAGAAATGGACATTTTTTTATGTTTTTATGTTTATTTTACATTTTTTATTTTTTTTTGTGACAGTGCTTCTTTAGCCAAGCTTCCTCCAGTGATAGTTATAAGATTTGCTAAGACCACTCACTAAGTACACCCATGATAGGTGGTACAGTATGAGCCAGAGCCTCACAACTGGTACACTTAAAAAAAAAATCTGACATTTTTAAGATTTACTTTTGACAAAAGCACAGGGAAGATATTCATAGCATTGACTTCATAGTACATCTTTTTCACTTTAGAGGGGCTTTAGTGCAATATTGAAGTAATTTTGACCCAGTCTGTGAATCTGTGAAAATGATTGTGCATGTGAGTGTGCAGAGGGTGAAATGGAAATGTATTGTTTCAGATGACAGAGTGTGAGGGGTGTCCATGGAAATGTATTGTTTCTGATGACAGTCTAACATCTGCAAAAGCATCTGCAATGCCTACCTCTGCTTCTTCAACAATCAGCCAAGCTTGATCTGTTTGTCTGACTGTTAAGGTGCCCATCCATCACTTGATGTATATGTGTAGATCTCTGATTAAATCGAATCTCAGCATGAAATCTATCAGAAATTGGTCTAGCGACGTCAGCTGCCTGGCCACTCCCCCAAGTGTACAAGTGTCCCCTCCGGTGCCCATGCTCAGTAAAGTCTCACCTGTCCGCTGGCGTGACTCCGGGCCTCTTCCTCTGTTCGGTGTCACATGGTACAGGCACTCGTGGTGGCAGCAGACACCAGAGGAGGCCAGGATTCGCGATGGCGGATAGGTGAGATTTGTACACTGCACAAGCATGGGGGACATTTTACACTTGGTGGGTCACCAACTGGGGGTCGGTCGGGTCGGTTATTGCATTTCTGAACACCGTTATGGCAGCGCACCCGATCGAGCACTTGCAAACATGTCTGATTGATCCTTTCAACTGACTTTGAACAGAAATTGATAGAAAGATCGATTGGGCGGCCATGTTACGGCACCTGTTGATCGGACCTCAAGTGATGTATGGGCACCTTTATTGTGGTACCTGGCAGAGGCTTGCAAAGGGCAGAGGTTAAATACAAGTTCCAGATTTTATTATTTCACTTGCTTGGCTTGAAAGAGCTGGAGCTTAGCAAAGTCAGTTTCCACCTGACGGCTGGTTCCTCATGCAGGTAGATAGGAAATAAGTAGCATCTTCAGAATCAGAACTCTAGCAAAACAAATTTTCTAATGGAAAAACAAAACGTTTTACCTTGTGTACTGGAAAGAGGTACACTGTCCCTATAGGGTACATACTCCCAATAAGGTAAGTATAGGTTCATGACCACTGTTTAACCTCCTTAGCAGTAACCCAGAGTCTGGATCGGGACGGAAATCCGCAGCTCAGAGCGGTAATCCCGCGCCTGGGTGAGTTATATGCAGGAGCTGCTGCAGATCTCTCTGTGGTATGTTTTTTTCTTGTTTTTAAGGTTTAAAAGGTTGTGAAAAAAAATTGCATGGCTTTTAGACCCTAAATCTGGAAATCATCATAATCCTGGGAAGGCTAAAGCAAAAAATCAGTGTTCTGTCCCAAAGTGCAGGCTTCATTCCCCCACCGACAGGGGAGTCTCTATGGTTTTTTGGCCCCAAGCGGCACATCATTTGTGGATTTAAGGCCCCTTCGCACTGCATCATTGCACCGTGTGCACCGGAAGTATCCAAATGGTCAAAATGCCAACGCAAAGGCTGCAGCACATTGCCACATGATTTGTGCCTACCACACGGATTATCCAGCATGACAGGAGAGCGGTGTGAAGCAGCACGTATGTGCACACCGACAGGAATCTCAGTGAAGTACTTCCTGCTCAGCAGGGAGTGCTTCACTATCCAGGGGGCGGTACTATGCATATGACGCTGTTGCCGCACTGTGGCACAAGGTCATATGTAGGCTGATTTCTGTGTTGCCAAGGGGTGCTTGCGCTCCCTCACCCCACTAACATTAAGTGTGCAACCAACCTAAAAGTTATTTTATTGATAAAGTGTGAGGGCCCGTTTCCACTAGAGCAAATCTGCATGCGTTTCCTGCATGCAGATTGGCATAGACAATACAAGTGGATGAGACTGTTTCCACTTGTCAGGATTTCTGAGCGTTTTTCTGTGCAGAAAAAATCTGCACGGCAGAGCCATCAGAATTCGCATACCGCTATTCGATTCGCATACAATGTATTCAATAGGAATTTCGCATGCGGTTGTATTCGAATTTTCATGCGAATTTACATACGATTTCGCATAGAAACAATGGAAAAGCACACAGGCACTGCCATGGTTAAATTCACATACATAGTCATCCATGCGAAATCGTATGCGAATTCGCATGAAAATTCGAATACAACCGCATGCGAAATTCGAATCCGCATGAAAATTTTTCCCGTGGCGATTCCCACCACACAAGTGGAAACGGGCCCTCTCCGATATTAGTTATAGGTACAGCCCAAGACATTGACAGCATTAACTTATAAGACAGCATTAACTGAGACGTTACCTCATTCTTCCATAGCTGTGCTAGGATGGAGACATGTCAACTTTGATAAACCCTGGGCCCATATGCAATTAACTTTTTCTCCAGAGTTTTCTCCTAGGGGATAATTTTTGAATATATTTTTTAAAATAACTTTTCAGCACTCTGCAATGGAAAAACTACAAAAAAGTAAGTGAAAAGGTACTGTCAAAATTATTTTGAGTTTTTTTCTGTTTTGCTGGTGGTTTAAAAGGCATTGGCCCATATGCAATTCACTTTTTCTACTGAGTTATCTCCAGGAAGATAATTTTCATATTCTCTTTAAAATAACGTTTAAGCATTTAAGAATTGAAAAAATACCTAAAAGTTGGTGAAAAAATATTACAATTATTTTTTGGTATCTAGTACTTTAAAGGGCATTTTATAACAAGATGTGACAATCTCAACTAGGAGAAAACACATGAGAAAAAGTGAATTGCATATGGGCCATTATGTTGACAAGGTGTGAAAAAAATCACCAAGAAGAAAACTCAGGAAAAAAGTTGATTGAATATGGGCCCTGGACCTGGTGGGAGATCATTCACAACCTGCCCATTCCATTCAAAATAGAAAAAATGACTATAGGATGAATGTGTTCTTTACAGTGTTCCCTAGTTAGCCATAGCATGTTCTGTCCATGGGCAGAGAATGACAACCTCCTCGTATTGTCCTAACAGGAGATGAACTTAAGGAACTTGATAAGATGAAAATAAGGAAGCCCTCTGAGTCTCGGAGAAGGAACCACACAAGCAGTCAGCGGAAACATGCTGCAATACCTGAAGCCTCACAAGCAATAGACAAGGAGATGCACTGAAAACATGGCAGGAATGAAAACCAAAGCACATTTTTCTAATTTTTTGTTTTCTGTCGAAGCAATCAAAGATATATATTTTTGCTTAGTAGAATTTCTTTTATATATTTTTTTTTTAGTTTATTAAGTATATTTCCTTACATTTTCTAGTAGTAGGTGATTTTATATTTAAGTTTGTCTTTGATAAATGGCGTACTGTATTTATAAACTGAAAATCGAATCAAAACGGACCTGGAAATGTTCCACCCGTACCCACAATGCACTCATGATTGTAACTACTGTGCCGTAGGACCTTTAGAATGGACTAAAAATGGAAACAATGTGAATAAGAGGTTAAATTTAGCTGAAGCAATAACAAACACCTATGAAAATGTGATTAATTTTATAGTGGTTGTCAATCAACTGCACAATTAAGAATACAGGTGTTGTTCAGTACTTCTGATGTGTGAAATTTCAACAGAAAAAGAAGGTAAACAGCTAGTGGATGAACCGTGGGTGCATTGGACAGAAAACAGCAAGGCTCTATAATGTATCAAAGGTTATGGACAAAATGTATGATTAAAGAGGAAAAGTAGTTGAGCTGCAAGAAGAAGCAAACCATGTACAGTATGCCTAGAGCATCAAAAACCTTTTATTTGTGGCAGGATTGCTGTTTGGAAACCACTTGTACCCAAGGACAAGAAACTGAAGCTGACACCTAAAGCACAAAGGCTCAGCTATGGTTAAAGGGAACATCGTACTATCAGTCATCCTGCCTCTGATGAATGTTAAAAGAACCCTTCAACCCACAATGTCTACAACCAGCTGTTTAAGTGGACTTATCATTAAAACAGTGAAACACACCCCATGAACCGTTAGAGCATGTCAGTAATGCCAAATCACAATGTTATAGTGAGCACAACAGAATGTCTTCAAAAAAACATCTCACAAGCTACCTCATATGACCCACAGCTTAGCCACAAGGCAAGGTCAACCTCATGTAAGAGATTACTGGGCCTTCCAGCAGAAATCTTCACTAAACCATGTACATGAATGATTGTCTCACAACAGTTCATTCATCTTCTAAGATCCACGGTAGTCTTCCACCACATCAACCCCGCTACACACAATCCAGGACTTGTCTGACTGCTTTCAAAAAGTATCAAAACTGTTCTAAAGCAAGGCAATAATTATTTGATATCAATATATTCTGAAGTGCTTCCATCATGGGTTTTCACATACGGTATGTTGTTCACTTCATTAAACAGAAAATAAATCAGAAAATGCACTTCAGAATAGCTAATGTGGTATTTAATTCTGTCTAATTCAGAATACTAAAACGTGATTGGTGCACTGGTTTTGGTGGGCTGCCAGATAGACAGCACTGGTCTATGGTAACAAATTTTGTGGTTAATTGCCAAATTTGCTACATATGTTGGACCCAATCATGGGACTATGTTAAAAAATAATTTTCAAAAAGATCATGTAGTTTTTGAGGAAATTGATGATTTTGCACTTCAGACTGGAAAATGCATTTTTAGACAGAAAGAAGTGTACTGCCATCAAATATGCTATCATCAGCAAATTTGCAATGTATTTTCCCACCTAAATCAATTTCATGTTCCAAAAATAAAAAAAAACTTTTAAAGGATACTCGAACTGACATGTGACAGGCAGGGGTGTAACTAGGCCCCAACGGGCACCCCTGCAAAATTTCAGAGCGGCCCCCCCCCCTCTACCTGGGGCCCGCTCGGGGCCATTTTGTGGGGGCTGGAGGGGTGGCAGCATGAGGGGAAAGCCTTGGCCACAGTCGGCGGGGAGAGGGGAAGTTCCCCCCCTCTCCCTCACCTCGGGGCTCTCCCCTCTGTGCTCCCCTCCAGCTAAAGTTATAGTGTGACTGGGCAGCGGCGGGCAGATACATACCTTCCGTGCGTTCCACCGCATAATCTTCACTCTGGCGTCTGACGTCACTTCCGGAAGTGACGTCACTCCCGGAAGTGACGGCAGATGCCAGAGCAAAGACTAGGTGGTGGAACGCAAGGAAGGTATGTATCTGCCCGCCGCTGCCCAGCCACACTATAACTTTAGCTGGAGGGGAGCACAGAGGGGAGTGCCCCGAGGTGAGGGAGAGGGGGGGAACTTCCCCTCTCCCCGCCGACTGTGGCCAAGGCTTTCCCCTCATGCTGCCACCCCTCCAGCTCCCACAAAACGTCCCCGAGCGGGCCCCAGGTGATAAGAAATTCCAACTATAAAACACTTTCCTAGCAGAAAATGGCTTATGAGAGCAAGAAAGATATAAAATGGGAATTTTCTTATAAGTGAGGGTCACACTGTAGTCACTTCCTGTCTGAGTCAGGACTGAGCCACTTACATACCTGATATTTAACTCTTTCAGGCGTAGAAAGAAAAAAATGAACACAGCATTGTTATTTGTGTGCTAGGCACTGTACATACACATGTCTACCTCATCATGTCACATGTCACCTCGGGTATCCTTTAATTTTCACATGTTCCTATGACTTTCCTTGACATATATAACCCTAGGTGTTATATACTAGGTGTGACATATATAACACTAGGTGTTCCTTGACATATATAACACTACTCTGTGCATGGAGGAAAAACGTTTTAGCCATTTATTTAGGAAAGGGTTCTTTACAGTAAGAGTGATTAAGATGTGGAATGCATTACCACAGGAAGTAGTTATGGCAAATTCTATGCCTGCATTTAAAGGGGGCTTAGATGCTTTTCTTGCGTTGAAAGACATCCATAGCTACAATTTCTAGGTAATGCCCAGTGGTGTTGATCCAGGGATTTTATCTGATTGCCATCTGGAGTCAGGAAGGAATTTTTTTCCCTTTTGGGGTTAATTGGACCATGCCTTGTAAGGGTTTTTCGCCTTCCTCTGGATCAACAGGGATATGTGAAGGAGCAGGCTGGTGTTGTACTTTGTTCTCTGGTTGAACTCGATGGATGTATGTTTTCAACCCAAATAACTATGTAAATAGGATGCATGGGTGCTTTGCAATTAACAGCAACATTTGGTGCCATAGATTTCAATGCAAAGTTTGCAACACATTCAAATGGGTAGCTCCATGAAGAAGCCAAGATTGTACCATAATTGACTACTTAAAGAGACACTGAAGCGAAAAAAAAATTATGATATAATGAATTGGTTGTGTAGTACCGATAATTACTCCAACATTAGTAGCAAAGAAAATATTCTCATATTTTTATTTTCAGTTATATAGTGTTTTTTTTATAACATTGCATCATTCTGTAATATTTGCAGTTTACACACTACTCAGAATTCTAAATGATTTTACAGAGCAGCCCAGTGAACTATTGACCTGTCCTCTGGAGAGAAAGAAAATACAGTGAATGACAGTTGAGATAATAAGCTTCAGAAAACAGAGCTCTCTGTGACTTTGAAAGTTGTGGAGCTCAGTGACTCTTTTGCATAGATAACAACTGGAGTTTCTTAACTCTTCCTGTACTGCAAACAATATTAGACTCGTGTCTCTGCTCCTAATGTTTTATATCTTAGCTGTACTACACATACAAATCATTTATATCATAATTTTTTTCACTTCAGTGTCTCTTTAAAAGGACCACTAGCATGAAAAACTGCTAAATTTAAACTATATATGTATAAGAAGCATATTTCTCCCAAATTAAAATGCACTATGAATTACGTTTCTCCAATGTTGCTTACAGTAGGCAGTAGAAATCTGACTGGCTTTAGACTAGTCCATCTACTCATGGTCCAAATCCTCATTGTCTGGGTTCTATTTATTTTCAAAAGCACTAATTGAACAGAAGTTGCTCAGTCCAAGTGCCAGAAAAGTGTGCAAAGGAGTAGGCAGGCCAGCCAACATCTTTGTGTAGATCCCTTCCAGGGAGTGCTGTTGTAAAGATAAACAGCATGTACAGACTCCTACATGAGGAGAATGACTAATCCAAATGTCAGGCTTGCCTGGTCAATGACTATAGGTCAGGCTGTATGCCCATATGACTGACCTATATATAGCCCAGCCCGTAACACCTGCACAAAACTCCTATCTAACACAGAACTACAATAACCCTGCAGGTAGATGTAGCGTACAGACTGACAGATAGTATTCACCAAACAAAGCAATAAGTAATATTAGTACAGTGTACTCAGATATATAATTACCTGAGGCTTGGGGGTGGAGGCATTCTAGATGATAGCCAGGTGGTGACAGGCAAGGTTGTAGGCAGTTCAAACACTTTGCAGAAAACGTGGTCAATCCAATCTGAAGTCAGTTCAGGCAGAGTTAATGGGAGAAACCTTTTAACAAGCAGGGGTCGATCCAGGCAGCAGTCAGGGATATCCAGGAACAAGCAGAGTCGACAGCGGGTAATCCAATCAGAGAGCATGGTCAGGAACAGGCAGAAGTCGGCAACAGGAGATCAATCTGGAAATAAGCTTGGTCAAGATACAGAAAAGTCGGCACAAGATCAGCAGCTGTGAGCGCAGTCTCAGCAACAAGCCCAACAGAGGCTATCACGGGCGATGACAGAGAGCGCTCACTGTACTTTTATACAAGGACTAACCAATCACACAAAAAGGGAATCCAAAGTAACCAATCACCTTGCGCCGTGTCAGCAAGTCAGCCGACACGCCATGCACACAGGCTGTCACTGTTTACAGCGGCGGAGCGCGTACTGAGGACGCATCTGCCGCTTAGCCATTGGGAATTGAGCGCCATGTGCTCCACTGACATTAGAGCCCTGCCGAGACCCAGAGACTTGCGCCTCAGTGTGGGTCTTGGCGGTCCGTCGCCATGAGCGTCGAGAAGATTTTACACCAAACCTCTAATTTATTTTTACTGCCTACTGTAAATGATAGAAACATAAGAGAAAAGTAATGTATTTTGCATTTTAATCTGGGATAAATATACTTCATAGACATGTGTACACATATATTTAACATTTTTCTTTTTTTTTTTTATGCTAGATGTCCTTTACATTTGTATGCAGGGCTCTTTAGAAGTTATACATTTTCTTTGTGGCAATTATACAATAAGTAATGTTTGCCATCAGTCTTTCTTAGGTGACAGTAGACTCCCTAAATATTCTCTAATAGAAAATGTCATTAACTACTTGAGGACCCACCCTTTACCCCCCCTTAAGGACCAGCGCTGTTTTAGCTGATCTGTGCAGGGTGGGCTCTGCAGCCCCCAGCACAGATCAGGGTGCAGGCAGAGCGACCAGATCGCCCCCCTTTTTTCCCTACTAGAGGGATGATGTGCTGGGGGGGTCTGATCGCTCCTGCCTGCCGGGTGTTGCGGGGGGGGGAGGGGGCACCTCAAAGCCCCCCTCCGCGGCGAAATCCCCCCCTCCCTCTCCTACCTGGCCCCCCTAGTGATCCGGGCTGCACAGGACGCTATCCGTCCTGTGCAGCCAGTGACAGGCTGTCCCCTGTCACATGGCGGCGATCCCCGGCCGCTGATTGGCCTGGGATCGCCGATCTGCCTTACGGCGCTGCTGCACAGCAGCGCCGTACAATGTAAACAAAGCGGATTATTTCCGCTTGTGTTTACATTTAGCCTGTGAGCCGCGATCGGCGGCCCGCAGGCTATTCACGGAGCCCCCCGCCGTGAATTGACAGGAAGCAGCCGCTCGCGCGAGCGGCTGCTTCCTGATTAATCAGCCTGCAGCTGGCGACGCAATACTGCGTCGCTGGTCCTGCAGCTGCCACTTTGCCGACGCACGGTATAAGCGTGCGGTCGGCAAGTGGTTAAAGCAACCAAAATAGGGTTTATCACTTTTAACACTAATGAGTCCATAAAAGTGCGTCCCTGACTATAATATAAAAGTCAGACAATATTCAGAAGCACATGTTCTTTCTTACACCCAATTTGAGGTCCTTCCAATTGGCAGCCATGGTGTCACCTTTCTCAGCAGAGTCAGTGGTCCCCTTTCCTGCTACTGAGGCTGGATACACCAAAGAGTACTCTTCACTTTCAGCTACAGTGGAAGAAGAACCTTTTATTTGTTAATTCTACTAAAGGGGGACATTACATATTATTATTATCATTATTATTAATTGTATTTATAAAGCGCCAACATATTACACAGCGCTGTATATAACAAAGCCATTCCTATAAACAATGTGGACCATTGCAAAACTGCTGTGATCTTCACCAAGTATTTCAGCATATCCGGTATGTCATTACATGGACATTTGAAGTATCTCTTTACAACCTATGTAAATGTGTCTTTACATTGAAATATAGATGACAACAAAGGAAGTTGGAGTTAGAGTATCCATATGCTCTTACAATTAGTGTCCCTGTTCTTTGAATTAGAGTATAACTATGACTATAACAGACCATGGGACAGCTTTGGGGCCCTGCAGCACAGGGGGGCAAGAAGTATCTGGTTATACAGTAGAGTCTCGGTTATCCAGCACCGGTTATCCAGCTGATGCCCAATAAGTGTGGTTTCTGGTGGCTTGAGATTCAATGTTAAAAATAGGCCTATGTAATACAGTACTATACCCCATGCTATACACATACCATGAACTCTGTATTAAAGGGAACTAAGCACTCTTTTTCCCCCTGGAATTTCTCCTGGTTTTCTAATAGCCATAGGAACTGCCCCGTTCCCCTTCTAGCTGACCTTATTTATCCAATGGAAAGTTGTGAAGATAGCATCTGTAACTTATGTAAACTCTTTGAAGCAGTTGTTCCTATTACCCACCCCCCTCTGTTGATGAAAGATATTGTTTACTCTCTGCTAATGCATACAGTAAAACAATTACATTAGTCCTTAGCTACCTGAAATTTCTGCGGTTGGGCAGGCGGCGGAAGTAGGCTAATAAAATTTCTGCTAAACTTATGAATGTAAAAAAAAAGGTAAAAACTGAAGATTTTTTTTGTAATGAGATACATTGTTGGCATGCATTTTGTATGTGCTATTGAGATGCCTGGGTGCTAAAAATGGTGTCCGGTTCACTTTATATGTTAACATACAGTCTTTTAAAGTATATTAACCTTGGGGGAGTCGTGGAACCCAGTCTTAGCACAGCAGAGCCCATAGACAGCCTAGGAAGTTGGCTTTCATCACTGTGAGTACTGCCAGCTACTTGTGCTGGTTGGTTGAAACTTCTGGTTAGTTGAGTTCTGGAAAACAGTGACTCTACCTTATATTGATTTGTACAGGCAGCAAAAGCACTTCCCCTATCCTGAGTGGACAGCAATGCTGTTCCTCTCCAGGCTGCATCCCTCCCACATACAGCCTCCAGGAGCCCCCTGTGGATCTATCCATTTTCTGGCTTGTAAAAGTAACTGTAAAATCCATGAAAAACCACCCACAAACACAAGACTGCAATAACTTCTTGTTTGAAATCAGAATGTACAATTTAGCAGCTTCTGCCAAATAGCTAGGTGCATGTAGCTGCTCGGATGCTATTTACAGGTACTAATCCAAGGTTTGTCCTCTAGAAGAGAGTTTACAATTGTGGGCTTTATTTTATGGAAAGTAAAAGTGATTTCTTATAGTAACTTTAGTCTTGTGTTTGTCTGTATAAGTAGAACAATCTGAACAGGGCAGAAAGAGATGAGATGGTTCTTGAGCAAAGCAACCTATGGTGAATGTACACTCCCATTGTGCTTGTTTATCTACAGCCCTACTTTAATTGCCAACTAGGCAGAAAGATTTTTTGAATATCGTCAGTAGGACGACAAGACTATATTCTCTGTAAAGCACTGCGGAGTATGTTGGCGCTATATAAATACTAATAATAATGGGTTTGATCTCAAATCCATTAAACATACAGATATATTAAGTAGTCTCCCTGCATCAGGAGCAAAAGTTAATGACTGACTTTGGTAGCTGAGGGACAGTTAGTGACATGACTATAAGTAAAAGCACTGTAAAACAATGGCAGGATAGCAACCAAAATGAAGTTAAATTGGTGCATCAAGCACCACTTGTGTCACATTCACATATAAGAGAAATACCAGCTCAGCTCACATGGGCAAATTGGTTAGAGTCAAGTTGTACCTAATAATGTCATTTATTAACATCTCTAAAATGGACACATATGCGGTATCAGCCGGTACACATAAACTGCCCCCAGTTAAAGTGCTAGGTGCACACAAAAAATGCAACCAAAAAGTGCATGTGTGGCCCCAGAGTCTGAGGCTACTTTCACACTTACTGCATTTCCTTGCATCGCGGTACTCTTCTCAACTCGTTGTAAGGGCAGTGTAAGTCTATGGGGACTTACACACAATGACGACGTGGTGCGGTGTGATGGAAGTAGCGAAATAGACATAAGGCCACCACAAACTCTGCAGTGTATTGCCGCATTATCCATGCCTACTGCACGGATTACACTGTAATGCAAGTCTATGGTGACAGGGTAAGCATTGAAACCTCAGTTACAATGGGTGCGAAAGTTTGGGAATCCTTGTTAATCGTCATGATTTTCTTGTATAAATCGTTGGTTGTTACGACAAAAAATGTCAGTTAAATATATCATAAAGGAGACACACACAGTGATATATGGGAAGTGAAATGAAGTTTATTGGAATTACCGAAAGCGTGCAATAATTATTCAAACAAAATTAGGCAGGAGCATAAATTTGGGCACCACAAAAAATAAATGAAATCAATATTTAGTAGATCGTCCTTTTGCAGAAATTACAGCCTCTAAACACTTCCTGTAGGTTCCAATTAGAGTCTGGATTCTGGTTGAAGGTATTTTGGACCATTCCTCTTTACAAAACATCTCTAGTTGATTCAGGTTTGATGGCTTCTGAGCATGGACAGCTCTCTTTAACTCGCACCACAGATTTTCAATTATATTTAGGTTTGAGGACTGAGATGGCCATTCCAGAACGTTGTACTTGTTCCTCTGCATGAATGCCTCAGTGGATTTTGAGCAGTGCTTAGGGTCGTTGTCTTGTTGAAAGATCCAGTCTCGGCGCAGCTTCAGCTTTGTCACTGATTAATGGACATTGGTCTCCAGAATCTACTGATACTGAGTGGAATCCATGCGTTCCTAAACTTTGACAAGAATCACCACCATATTTTACACTAGGTAGCAGGTGTTTTTCTTGGAATGCTGTGATGTTTTTCCTCCATGCATAACGCCCCTTGTTATGCCCAAATAACTCAATTTTAGTTTCATCAGTCCACAGCACCTTATTTCACAATGAAGCTGGCTTGTCCAAATGTGCTTTAGCATACCTCAAGCAGCTCTGTTTGTGTTGTGGGCAGAGAAAAGGCTTCCTCTGCATCACTCTCACATACAGCATCTCCTTGTGTAAAGTGCGCTGAATGTTTGAACGATGCACAGTGACTTCACCTGCGGCAAGATGATGTTGTAGGTCTTTGGTGCTGGTCTGTGGGTTGACCCTGACTGTTCTCACCATTCGTCACTTTTGTTTATTCAATTTTTTTCTTGGTCTGCCACTTCAAGCCTTAACTTGAACTGAGCCTGTGGTCTTCCATTTCCTCAATATGTTCCTAACTGTGGAAACAGACAGATTAAATCTCTGAGACAGTTTTCTGTATCCTTCCCATAAACCATGATGGTGAACAATCTTTGTCTTCAGGTCAGTTGAGAGTTGTTTTGAGACCCCCATGTTGCTACTCTTCAGAGAAAATTAAATGAGGAGGGAAACTTACAATTGACCCACTTAAATACTCTTTCTCATAATTGCATTCACCTGTGTATGTAGGTCAGGGGTCACTTAGTTTACCAAGCCAATTTAAGTTCCAATAATTAGTTCTAAAGGTTTTGGAATCAATAAAATGACAACAGTGCCCACATTTATGCACCTGCCTAATTTAATTTAAACAATTATTGCACACTTTCTGTAAATCCGATAAACTTCATTTCACTTCTCAAATATCACTGTGTGTCTTCTATATGATATATTTAACTGACACATTTTTTGACGTAACAACCAACGATTTATACAGGAAAATCATGGCAATTAACAAGGTTGCCCAAACTTTCGCACCCCACTGTACATACTTCCTGTCCAGCAGAGAGCATGTTACTGAGCAGGGGCGGTGCTATGCATATTATCTTGTCAGCGCACTCTGGTGCAGGGTAACATGCAAGAAGAATCGTCCTTCTCTGAGCCCTCTTGCCATAGAAAAATCACACTGCACCATGTGTAAAAGTAGCCTAACTGATCATCCACACATTACATGCACAATTTTAATCTTTTTTCATAGAATGCTGATATATCCAGGACTCCTATAGCCAGATTCAATTCCTACATTTTATCTACTGGTGGCTTATATCACAAATGTACACACACACAATATCAATAACGTTATCAGCCAAATTAGCTAGCACCCGTGTAAGCTTCTACCTCTCTTACATATGAGTCATTCCGTTAAGCAGGGTAGGCTGCGGAAATTTTATATGACAGCCATGTTCTAAATGGCCCAGAGATGCTGCAAGATTTTTAATTAATAGGAAACCTATGGGAAATTATTTCTGCCTTGTAAAGAACATTATTTTATTGTCTTTCTTATTAAACCTTATTAAATAAAATAGAGTGGAAAACTGCATAGTGCTATATTACGCTTCAGTTGATATTTTAGCATAGGGACTGCACAAGTAGAAAACATATGGCAGCGCTGTGCCAACATGAGTCGCCAACGTCCAATTATTACATTGAAACTCATGAGTTGGTTCTGTTCTGTGGCAGGAAGATGCGTCTTCTGTCTTCCTGTATAAACAGATCTGCAAGTGCGTGAGGTTCTGCAAGGCTGAAAACTTTCACTCTGAGGAGACAAGAACACTCTGACCCTGGCGCTCACTTGGAGGAAACCTTCAGACATGTAGCAGAGGAAATGTCTTCTGTAGCTCAGGGCACCAGCTTGAAATATTAGAGTCAGCACCCAATGCGTAGAGGCAGCCATGCGTACTATCCATGTCTGCCTTTGGCTATCTATCTCCCCACATGAGAACCATCCATTTCCAGCCTCATTGTCATTGACCTTTACACGCTACTTGCCACTGTAAACGTGCGCATTATGCAGGTTTTAAGATCAGCTGTCACACTCGTATTCAGCAGCATGTTGGTGGTACAATTGTTAGCTAATTATTTTAAGTAAGGAAAGTGCACTCAATGTATGCAAACTGATCATAAACCCAGCCAACAGAAACTGAATTTATCATAAAAATACACAATATTCTGCCTCCTGCATGGCAAACAACCAGTCACTTCAGTTAATAAAGAAGCAAGTGCTAAAAAGTAGATAAAAGAACACAAGGACACCGGGAGCCCCTTCTGGTGTAATATCGTCTGGTAATTGGCAAACGGTATACAGTACTGGTTATACTCACAGGTGTAGGTTGCTAAATGAGGCAACCACTCGTCTTGGCATGTAGGGAAGTACTGTCCCCACTCGTCCTTTTTCAGAAGATGTTATAGGTCGCTGCTCCTTAAAGAATTGTCCCTTACACTGAAAGCGTGTAGTGGGCATACCGGACTCGATAGGGTTATAAACGACTACGTACTGTTTAGGAGGCACCCGGGGTATTGTTGGTGTCAGTATCACACAAAAAAGGTAAAAGTTTCTTACCTACCTTGAGTAAGGAGACTTGCGTGGGTATAAGGTAAAAGATGAGTTTATTAGGACCGTAAGCACTTCAGTTGGTAACCTATTAGGTTACAAAAAAAAAAAAAAAACAACAGGAATAAAACAATGGGAATCTCAAACATGCTAAAACATGCTTCTACTGGACTCCAATCTACTTTGCACCGAACGATGGGTGTTAGTGGTGGTGGAACCGATTCATGGGACATGTGAGTTGATGTTCTGCGTCGATCAGCCTGGTGGGAGAGGACACTGTCCATTCCCATACAATTCAATTGTGTCTTGATTCAAGGTATTTTTGGTGTGTTCACGATACGATGCGACAGGTTGGGGTTTTGCATTGGCGGTCAGGTCTGTGCATATTGACAGTGTGAACCCATCCTATTAATAACATAGTATGTGTTCGCTGTCTACATTGTGAACGCGCCCTAGGACTGAAAAGTTGACTTTCTCTCTTAAAGTCAAACTCTACCACCTTACCACTTCCAACTTTCCAACTTTCCAAGATGGAGTGCAGCAGCGACCAGTAGGAAAGTTAGGATTACATTTCACATTGTAAGTAAGGTATATCTGACTTCAGTAACGTATATCTGACTTCAGTAACATATATATCTGCCCAATAAAAAAATATATCTGCCATATCATTAACACCTGATTGGTGTAGGTGCCCCTTGTGTTACTCTGACCTGCTGAGGCGTGAACTCCCAAGATTTCTGAAGGTGCCCTGTGGTCTCTGGCACCAAGATATTAGCAGCAGATTGTTTATGTCTTGGGATTGCAAGGTAGGCTTCCATGGATTGGACATATCCCATAGCAGTCATTTTGGCGAGGTTACCTTGGGTGCCTGCTCTCATTTACTAGACAACTGATGCAAGTGTGCTGCAGACATGCTGATTACTTTGAGCATAACACTCAGACCTAGGGGTAGTGCACACCAAGAGCGCTTCTGAGATTGCGCTAATGTATTTGAATGCAGGGGTCTAGTCTTGGGAAAAGAGGTGAGTGGACTCACCTGGAAAACCCTGCCAAAAATGGGCATGGTCAAGCATAATGTGGGCGTGGTCATGGGTGGGGCCAAATATACATGACCTTAGCAGTGATGTAAAAGGTCTGCCGGGGAAGTTTGAGCTCTGCCATAGTGTATCCCCCAAAATAGATGTAATCTGACAGCATTTCACCAAAAAAAGACACATAATCTGGTAGAAAAGTTCCTCCAAAATACAGATAATATGGCAGTGGTTCCCCCAAAATAGATAATGTGGCAGCAGCAGTTCCCCCAACATACACATAATTTGGAAGCAGTTCCCCAAAATACGCGAAACCTGGCAGCGGATCACCCAAAATACACGTAACACCCAAAATGCACATAATCTGGCAGCAGTGGTCCCCCAAACATACACAATCTGGCAGCAGTTCCCCAAAATACACGTAATCTGGAAGCAGCCGTTCCCCTAACATACACATAATCTAGCAGCTGTTCCCCAAAATACACGTAATCTGGCAGCAGCCGTTCCCCTAGCGTTTCCACAAAAAAAGCAGATAATCTGACAGCAGTTCCCCCAAAATAGGTACCCCCAGCATAGGTAGCCAGGTCTATAGGTGTCCCCAGTATAAGTAGCCATGAGTATAGTAGTCCCCAGTATATGTAGCCAGAGGTATATGTGCCTAGTATATGTAGCCAGGGGTATATGTCCCCAGTATATGTAGCTAGGGGTATAGGTGCCCAGTATATGTAGCCAGGGGTATATGTGCCCAGTATATGTAGCCAGGGGTATATGTGCCCAGTATATGTAGTCGGGGGGTATATGTGCCCAGTATATATGTAGTCAGGGGTATATGTCCCCCCAGCAGGAGGGGAGCAGTGCAGAGAAGAGGGAGAGCTGTGAGCAGCGGTGGAGAAGGGGGGCCATCTCCCCCCCCCCCCCCGCTTCCCTCACCTTAGTGGTCTCCCTCCCTCACTCTCCTCTCCAGAAGTAATGTGCGGGCAGCCGGCAGCGAGCGGGACTCACCTCTCCTTGTTCCGGCGCGAGCATTCCACTGCCGCTAGTCTGGTCTGGTTTAGACCAGAGCAGTGGCACGCCGATCCGGCGCCGGAACGAGGAGAGGTAAGTCCCGCCGGCTGCCGGCTGCCCGCACATTACTTCTGGAGAGGAGAGCGAGGGAGGGAGACCACTAAGGTGAGGAAAGGAGGGGAGATGGCCCCCCTTCTCCACCGCTGCTCACAGCTCTCCTTCCACTGCGCTGCTCCCCTCTGAACATGCCAGGGTGGACAGTGTCCACTCTCTGGAAATAGTAAGTGGACGCCGTCCACCCGCGTCCACGCACCATTCGACCCCTGTTTGAATGGGATGGATCACACCAGAGCGATAAGCTTTTTTCTCAAACACAAACGCGGGACCTGCAGCATTTTTGCTGATTTCTGAGGTGATTCAGCCTCAATATTACGTATAGGAAAGTGGAAAATCCCTCTGAAAAGCGGTAGATCAGAACAATTTTCCAAGCGTTTTTGTTACAGCTCTACTGTAACAAAAATAAAAAACGGTACACAAAAACACTCCAAAAACCGCTAGGCATGATTAGAAAATTGCTAGGCACATGCCTAGAATCGCCTAGAAAAACCACTTTAAAAAGCGAAAAGCGCTAAGCGTTTGCGATTACACTAGCGCTTTTTGGCGAGCACTGGCCTATACAGTCGATGCCAGCTTTTCAGGCATACTGCATATTTGAAGTGCCTGCTTTGATACCCAATGCAATAAATACACTACACGATATAGAAATACAACTATGGTCGGGATGAGAATGTAAGCCCCTCTGAGAGCCAATATACTGTACTCTGTACAGCGCTGCAGGAGATGTCAGCACTATATTAATAATGATAATGATAATAAACAAACCAGTTCACTCCGAGACAACTATGATTGCAGAGGTGTTAGGAGACATTGCTGTTTGCTTACCTGCTTGTCCTTTGCTCTGTGAGTCTCTCACTCACCTCACTTTTTTCAAGCACAGGCGATTTTCAAAATCGCCCACAAAACGCTTGTGCAATGAATGTATATGAGAAGGTTCATATCAACGCGTTCTGTACCATTTTGGGGCGTTTTTGCTATAATGGAAGGTATAGGAAAAACGCAAAACTCTCACAAAATCGCTTTGTGCAGCGATTGCATTTGTGTTTTTAAAAATAAATACATAGGGCTTGTTTTACAAAAGAGTGCTAACTGTTAGCACGGCCGTTTTCGCGCGAATTTTCACATTGCGTGCGATCGCGAATTTTTGCGCGAAACGATAACGTTTTCGCGCGCAAACGCTAATTTTACTGCGAAATTGATAACGTTTTTGCACAAAAATTCACGTTTGCGCGTGAAATCGTTATCGTTTCATGCGAAAATTCGCAATCGCGCGCAATGTGAAAATTCGCGCGAAAACGGCCGTCTATTCTTTTCCGGGTCAAAGAGTTCACTTCACAGGGAGTGAATGAAAAAAAATGCTCTTGAAAAGCGCTTAGAAAAGCACTTTTAACAAAAATGCAGTGCTCAGTGGAGCGCCAGGAGGTGAGTTTTCGATTTTAGATGTGATCGAGGCCTTACTGCAGGAAGTTGCAGTTTGGTGTAGTTGCTAATCAGCTTTGAGCAAACATTAAAGGGGAACTGAAGAGAGAGGTATATGGAGGCTGACATGTTTATTTCCTTTTAAGCAATACCAGTTGCCTGGCAGCACTGTTGATCCTCTGCCTCTAATACTATTAGCCATAGCCCCTGAACAAGCATGCAGCAGATCAGGTGTTTCAGACTTTAAAGTCAGATCTGACAAGACTAGCTGCATGCTTGTTTCTGGTGTTATTCAGATACTACTGCAGAGAAATAGACCAGCAGAGCTGCCAGGCAACTGGTATTGATTCAAAGGAAATAAATATGGCAGCCTCCGTATACCTCTTACTTCAGTTCCCCTTTAAGCATACTGAATACCCTGCAGGAGTCATCTGTCCAGTCTGCATGCATAAATCACTCACTGCAGAGGGAAATGCAGATGCCAAAACAAATATTACCCAATTTTGCTAAAATATTCCTGGTTTCAGCATCAGAAAGACTTCCTATTGCTGCATATTAATACTGTATGTAACCACACCCTCCCAGTGATGCTAAGCCTAGGCGTTTTATCTATGCGGACTTTCCGCAAACATTCCGCAGAGATCACCTGCCAGTGGTAAAGATGTCGCCACCTGTGATCAATTTCAGATTGTAAATCAGGGTGAGAAACGATTTTACAATAAGCAAACACGGCCTAAAAAAATGTATTAATGAATATTGTAAAAAAGAAACAATTTTATTCATTACATTATTTTCACTACAGTTCCTCTTTAAATTACATAAACGTTTTGGAATGTATACTATATGATGTAAATATTTACTACGTTCTATCTTTAAAGCGGAGATTACACTTTTAGGCTACTTTCACAGTGGGACGTTGCGTTTTGATGTGATGTTAAAGTCGCAACGCAAACTAACAACGCAACGTCCCAAAAATGTCACAACGCAACTCTATGTCCTGTTATCGTTGCATACAGTAGAGCATACAGGCAATGAAAAGTATGCTTCCAGGTCATTACTGAGCATGTGCAAACAGTCCAACGCAGTTAATAACGTGTATAACACACAGCATGCAGCACTTTCTAATAATGCTACACATTACACACAAATGCAATGTGTGCACTGTATATGTTGCACAGACTTAGTATTGCTGTGCGTTAGTCCACGTTAAAACTTTTTCTGACGTGCGACTAAAAGGAACCAAGCGCCAATTTTTTTTACTGCAGTTTGTCCAGGTTCTCATCTCTCCCCTTCTAGCTGCCCATTATTTATCCAGGGGAAGATGTGAAGATAGCATCTATGGCTTCTGTAAATGCTTTGAAGCACATTGTCCAATCTCTCCACCCCCCCCCCCAAAAAAAAATCCCCCCCCCCCTCCCTGGGCTAATGAAAGTTTTTGTTTCCTCTTTGCTAATATGTGCAATAAAATAATTATATCAGTCCCTTTCTGCCTGAAATTTCTGCGGTCAGGCAGGCCTCAGAAGTAGGAGGAAGTAGGTTAACAAAGGCCTCTGCTAAATTTTTAAATGTAAAAATAAGAGGTAAATTGAAGGTTTTTTTATAATGAGTCACATTGTTGGCATGCATGTTTAATGTGCTATACACAACAGCATAATAACCTTTAAACAAAAAAAGATGTATTTGTTACAGCTGATGCAAATCCTAAAATACATCTGCACTGTTTCTACTTCCTGATTCATGGAAGCAGACATATTGTTAACATCCTATGCTTTCAAATGAGCTTATTTGCCATCTCTGCCATGGCAGTCATGTGACACAGGGGACAGATCAAATTACAACTTGTGATTAGTCACAGGTATTCAACAGGCTAAACTCTCTAAATACATACAGGGTTCATTTCTCTCTCCAGTTTAAGGCTAGTTGCACAATGGGGCTTTGCCTACCTTGTGCACATAATGCAAAAAAAACAACAACATTTGTAGTGGCATGCGCTCTAACGCAGGCAAAGAAGCAACTGACCTTCATTGGCTAACACTGTGAGTGTCGATCTGTGTGATTCTAGCAACACACTGCATGTTCTGCATTGTAACATCGGAATCCTTTGCTCTGCACTACAACTGATGAGGTGCGAACTGTTCATAGATCATACCCTGTTCATTACAATGCAACGCGTCAGTGTGAAAGTGCTATAACTCTTAGGCCTCGTTCAGACTATACGCGCTGCCGTGCGCATTTTGGCAGCGCGTATAGTGTGCGACACGCAAGAACGGTAGAAGGGCATAGACAGCCCTTCTACCGTTCCCATCATATGCGCTGCGTGGCAGCGCGATTGCGCTATCGCGTGCTGCACGCATTTTTGGGAATCGCAGCGCAGATCCCATTCATTGTAATGAATGGGATCTGCAGCGCAGCGCATAGGAGCGCAGATGGCGTGCGATCGGACGTGTTGCGTTCCAATCGCACAGCCATCTGCGCTAATGATGTGAACGAGGCCTTAGGCCTCGTTCACATCAGGGCCGTTTCTGTGCGCTTTCCACAGCGCACTGCCCTGTGCGTTCAGCAAGGTATTCATTTTTCCATGCAACTAAATGTAGCTGGTTCACATCTATGCGCTGCGCTGAGCAGCGTTACAGAAACGTAGTGTTGCATGCATTTCTGTGCGCTGAGCTGTAAAGCGCACAGCAATGCAAGTGAATGGGTCTGCTTTTTTAGCGCATAGAAGCGCGTACAAGCGCATAGAAGCGCATGCGTTTTCTCTAATTGGAGAAAAAAATACATTTACATACAAAAACATACAAAAACAAAGTTTTATTGACAACTGCTGCTGCTACAGTAAGCAAAACGTGCTTTAAAGAAGCGCAGCGCAACGCATAGAAACGCGGACTAAAGCGCGCACAAGCGCATGCGTTTTTTACCCTGCGCTTTAACACGTTTTTCAGCGCAGCAGATGTGAACGAGGCCTTAGGCCTTGTTCACATTATAAATCACGATTTTCGCTTAGAGAAGCACTTTTGTAAGCGCTTTTGTGGATTTTGCGATTGGATAAAAAGCTCATCACTTGTGTGATAGAGCAACATTGCACTAGCGCTTTTAAGGTGATTTTTAAAATCGCCAGCGCTAAACAATGAGTGAAATAGTTCTTAGTGTGAACAAGCCCTTTCCGGATTTTCTTCTTTGCTTGCCAAATACACTTCAGAATACATGACAGGAAGATAGATCTAAGATTATTCAGTTGTCTACAAGGCTAAATAACTCCTTACAAACTGCAGTCTGAAGCTGCGTACACACGTGGGATGAAAGTCTTTTGAAATGATTGATCAATGACTGATCCGCAGATAATCTTTGTAAAAAATGAACTAAGTGACCTAAAAAGATAATGAAAAATGCTTGTCTCTCAATCTGTCACACTCATTCCCGCTGATTTTTTCTGATGACAATCGCCCTTTCCACGAGCTGTGTATGAGATTGTCAGATAGTTCTTAACTTTTCTGTGAACAGCATGAAGAAGAAGGAAGTACAAAAGGATTTCTTGGGTCTTTAGCATGAACTGATCATTTGCATTGTTAGAACGATCGGTCGTTCAATCCTTTCTGCCAAATTCATGTAGCAGATTGATTCCTCATTTACCAAAGATTTTTATCTCATGTGTGTACACAGTCCTACTTCCCAATTTAAAGTGGATCCGAGGTGAACTTTTACTCATTGCATAATTGTGTTCCTTTCCTATTGTTTATAGGGCATTCCTCAAGCCAAATACTTTTTTGTTTTTGTTTTAATTCTCTAATTCCCTATAAACTAAATAAACCACGGCCACAGGTTTTCAGAGAGCCTTGGCAGTAGCAAGGGCTCAAGGGAGCTCAGTCTGGGCAAGAGGAGGAGGAGGTGTTACTAGCCATTGATTTCAGAGGCATAGGGGAGGAGGAGGGATTAGGTTTTTTCACAGGCTGAGTGCTCAAGATACAGATAAGCCTGCCTCTGTGTAATGTTTACAAACAACATGGCTGCTGTCATTGTATCACAGGAAGAAATAAGCATTTTCTATTAAAGCTGTTTGCAGCTGGATTTACTGTGTAAACTATCTAAACTTTAGGTAAGATATATAGACAATTTACTTGTTAGTTTTTCATCTCAGATCCGCTTTAAAGCAATACTGAAGCAAACTGAAAAAAAAAAAGTGTGAAATAACCACCTAAGGCGAGGAAAGGTTCTAGTTCCCATAGAGCCTTCCGGGTCCTCTCTCCACTGCCAGGCCCCAGTGAAATTCTTCAAGCAGCTTGGTCAAATACTTCTTTGTCACTTCGGCCCTCCTTAGGCAGCCTTCAGAAGCCCTTGTGTCCCTAAGTACTTCCAAAGACAAGCGGATCCGTACGGCGCATGCGTAATTCTGGGTTTGCACATTCGCAGTATGGATGTTTCCATATTCAGGGGGCGGGGGTGCTGTAACACCCTTTTCTATAAACGAAATGTAGATCTGTCAGATTCTGCAGGCCATATTCTATTCATGGTGATAAGTAGCTTGCAGATGCTCTGGCGATAAGTAGACTGCCAGAGCTCCCTGTCGGACGCCACACATCGCCAAAGCTCCACCCCACAGCTTCTCTGTCACCCCCATCAACATACATACTGCCGCTAAACACTCGCCACCTCTCTCCGCAATGTAAGTACAGTGTATGTGCCACTATAAGCCTCGGCAAAGCATCTTTGAATCTCCCGCCGGGGCTCCCCATTGGTCCACTGTCAGGACCATTTTCATTGGTCGGCTGGAGCTTCAAAGATGTTTTGCTGGAGCTCCGGTACACAGTAATTACAGTGACACATACACTGTACTTACATTGTGGCGAGAGACGGCGGGTGATTAGCAGAGGCATGTATATTGAAAGGAGTGACGGCACAGCTGTGTGGGGGGCTTCAGCGATGTGCGGAGGCCCGACGGGGAGCTCTGGGGTCTTCTCAGTGCTGGGCCGAAATTACGCATTAGCGTAATTACGCATCGTAATTCACTACAAATGCACCGTAAGCGTTACGTGTAAGGTTACGGTATTACGCGTAATTAATTACGCGTAGACCGTGGGTTACGTTTTACACGTAACAAATTACGCGTAAGACAGTAAACTCCCATTGAAATTACACAGTCTGCCGTAATCGCGTAATATTACGCTCCCGTATAATATAAAAAAGCCGCCGACTTTAAGGGTTAATAGCAAAGCCCCCTTAAGTGCTAAGAGCCTCAAATTTGGAGAATATATTAAGGAGATCAGAAGGAATAAGAGGAAAAAAAAATTTCAAAAAGACCTTATAGTTTTTGAGAAAATCGATGTTAAAGTTTCAAAGGAAAAATATATACATTTAAAAACCCGCCGACTTTAACGGTTAATAGCAAAGCCTGCTTAAAATTTAGAAACACCAAATTTACACGGTATATTAAGGGGATCAGTGGGAATAAGAGGAAAAAATTTTTTTTCAAAAAGACCTTATAGTTTTTGAGAAAATCGATTTTTAAGTTTCAAGGGCAAAAATGTCTTTTAAATGCGGAAAATGTCAGTTTTTTTTGCACAGGTAACAATAGTGTTTTATTTTCATAGATTCCCCCAAGTGGGAAGAGTTTTACTTACTTCGTTCTGAGTGTGGGAAATATTTAAAAAAAAACGACGTGGGGTCCCCCCTCCCAGACCTCTTTAACCCCTTGTCCCCCATGCAGACTGGGATAGCCAGAATGCGGAGCACCGGCCGCGTGGGGCTCCGCACCCTGACTATACCAGCCCGCATGGTCCATGGATTGGGGGGTCTCGGAAGGGGAGGGGCAGCCAAGCTTTCCCCTCCCCCTCCGAGCCCTTGTCCAATCCAAGGACAAGGGGCTCTTCTCCACCTCCGATGGGCGGTGGAGGTGGAGGCCGCGATTTCCTGGGGGGGAGGTTCATGGTGGCATCTGGGAGTCCCCTTTAAAAAGGGGTCCCCCAGATGCCCACCCCCCCTCCCAGGAGAAATGAGTATAGAGGTACTTGTACCCCTTACCCATTTCCTTTAAGAGTTAAAAGTAAATAAACACACAAACACATAGAAAAAGTATTTTAATTGAACAAAAAACATAACCACGAAAAAAGTCCTTTAATATTCTTAATTAACCATTAATACTTACCTGTCCCTTTAAAAGCCAGTTCCCACGCAATATCCTCGGAAATATACTAATCAGTTACAATGTAACAAAGTTATTACAATGTAACAACTTTGTTACTTTGTAACACCACCGCACCCGACGTCACTCGCCGCCACTCACTGTCACTCCTTCAAATCAGAAGGAACCCCATTGGTCTGCTAAGGACCAATGGGGCTCCTTGGAGCCCAAATACAAAGATGCTAAGAGAGCTCTGAGCTATATAGCTCAGAGCTCTGTCGGGTCCGTGCGGGACGCTAAGTCCTCGCCGCCTCCCGGACCCGACAGAGCTCTGAGCTATATAGCTCAGAGCTCTCTTAGCATCTTTGTATTTGGGCTCCAAGGAGCCCCATTGGTCCTTAGCAGACCAATGGGGTTCCTTCTGATTTAAAGGAACCCCATTGGTCTGCTAAGGACCAATGGGGCTCCTTGGAGCCCAAATACAAAGATGCTTAGAGAGCTATGAGCTATATAGCTCAGAGCTCTGTCGGGTGCGTGCGGGTGCGGCGGGTGGCGGCGAGTGACGTCGGGTGCGGTGGTGTTACAAAGTAACAAAGTTGTTACATTGTAATAACTTTGTTACATTGTAACTGATTAGTATATTTCCGAGGATATTGCGTGGGAACTGGCTTTTAAAGGGACAGGTAAGTATTAATGGTTAATTAAGAATATTAAAGGACTTTTTTCGTGGTTATGTTTTTTGTTCAATTAAAATACTTTTTCTATGTGTTTGTGTGTTTATTTACTTTTAACTCTTAAAGGAAATGGGTAAGGGGTACAAGTACCTCTATACTCATTTCTCCTGGGAGGGGGGGTGGGCATCTGGGGGACCCCTTTTTAAAGGGGACTCCCAGATGCCACCATGAACCTCCCCCCCAGGAAATCGCGGCCTCCACCTCCACCGCCCATCGGAGGTGGAGAAGAGCCCCTTGTCCTTGGATTGGACAAGGGCTCGGAGGGGGAGGGGAAAGCTTGGCTGCCCCTCCCCTTCCGAGACCCCCCAATCCATGGACCATGCGGGCTGGTATAGTCAGGGTGCGGAGCCCCACGCGGCCGGTGCTCCGCATTCTGGCTATCCCAGTCTGCATGGGGGACAAGGGGTTAAAGAGGTCTGGGAGGGGGGACCCCACGTCGTTTTTTTTTTTAATATTTCCCACACTCAGAACGAAGTAAGTAAAACTCTTCCCACTTGGGGGAATCTATGAAAATAAAACACTATTGTTACCTGTGCAAAAAAAACTGACATTTTCCGCATTTAAAAGACATTTTTGCCCTTGAAACTTAAAAATCGATTTTCTCAAAAACTATAAGGTCTTTTTGAAAAAAAAAATTTTCCTCTTATTCCCACTGATCCCCTTAATATACCCTGTAAATTTGGTGTTTCTAAATTTTAAGCAGGCTTTGCTATTAACCGTTAAAGTCGGCGGGTTTTTAAATGTATATATTTTTCCTTTGAAACTTTAACATCGATTTTCTCAAAAACTATAAGGTCTTTTTGAAAAAAAATTTTTCCTCTTATTCCTTCTGATCTCCTTAATATATTCTCCAAATTTGAGGCTCTTAGCACTTAAGGGGGCTTTGCTATTAACCCTTAAAGTCGGCGGCTACCTAACATTGATCCATGCGTCAACTTTTCCGCTTGGCAGCATGACCTTACGCATTAATTGCTAGTAGGAATTTACGCGTAAGCCTATAACGTAACAACCTGAATTACGGTATTCTTACGCGTAATTGCGTAAGGGCAATGCGTAATTACAGACATGTACCGAAATTGAATGTCTATGCCGTAAGCGTAATTTCGTAATGCGTAATAGCGTAAAATTACGCGTAATGATCCGTAAGCGTAGCTTTTTCCATTACGACCAGCACTGGGTCTCCTTATGAAAGGAGACCCCCATATACAGCGGCGATGACATGTGTTAGCTGGGGAGGCATGAAAATAACAATTGGATAGCGTGTAAAGAACTCACTGGGCGATTATATCACCTAAGCAAGATCTTTACCGCTGGGGGGGAATTAAGTTAAATTGGATTAGGTAATGCCCCCATCGCCTAAGTTAGGAACTCACCAATGCTTACACTGGCGAGTTCTGCAATAGAATATGGCCCTGCTTGACTACTGTTGTCCTACATTACCTATTGGGGTTTCTTTACGAAGATAAGATCAAAGTCAAAGAAAAAAAAACTAATGGCAGAACATGAGGAGAGACACCTTATGGGGGCAGAAGCAGCATTTTAGGGTGGGATACGCAAGTATCATTTTTGTCATAGATCAGAAATCAGAACATTTCACAGGGCAGAGGCAAAGCCATGACTTAGCTAATGGTTGCTATCATTGGCATCCAAAGGGTTAAAGAGAACCCGAGGTGGGTTTGAAGAATATTATCTGCATACAGAGGCTGGATCTGCCTATACAGCCCAGCCTCTGTTGCTATCCCAACCCCCCCTAAGGTCCCCCTGCACTCTGCAATCCCTCATAAATCACAGCCATGCTGCTGACAAACAGCTTGTCAGAGCTGGCTGTGTTTATCTCTATAGTGTCAGTCTGCTGCTCTCCCCGCCTCCTGCAGAACTCCAGTCCCCACCTGCATCCCTTCCCTCCCTGCTGATTGGAGGGAAGGGACGGGGCAGGGACCGGAGCTATGCAGGTGGCGGGGGAGCAGCTGAGACTGACACTACAGATGTAAACACAGCCTCACAGCATGGCTGTGATTTATGAGGGTTTGCAGAGTGCAGGGGGACCTTATTGGGGTTTGGGATAGCAACAGAGGCTGGGCTGTATAGGCAGATCCAACCTCTGTATGCAGATAACATTCTTTAAACACACCTCGGGTTCTCTTTAAGTCAAATCTTACAGTTGCAGCTTCCCAGGTGGTATTTGGCCGCAATTTCCTATAAGTTGTTGTCAGTACATTATACCTTTGTTTATAACCAGTATGGAGTATTTAGTACCTCTCTACACCTGTCACTTTCAGTATTTGTTTGGCCCTCACCTTGGTTCCCAGGAGTCTGTCCCCATAGCATCCTGAATTATAGAGTGAAAAAGCCTTGAAGCTTTCTATCTGTCAGCCGGCTGCAATCATTTCATATCCAGGTTCCTTAATGACTATAGAAGAGACAGGAAGCTGAGCCAAGAGCCAACACTGGACACGCAGTGCGGTTGTGGTGGTCAGTATATGACCTGTTCCTGCAATACCGAGTACACAGCAGGTGATCTGCCTTCCTTACAGCCCAGCACTGCCCTCCTGTGACATGCAATAATTCCACCTTCTGGAGCAGCGGGCTTTACTCTCAGAGTGTTAATCACAGAATGCCCTAAAAAATCACCACCTGATTAGTAATGCTGACACTGTTGATTCTTGCCCACTTTAATAGATACAGTATTCACGTTCAGAGACAGTTATATGTCTGTGAAAAAATGTGCTAGCAGTAGCCATTTCCCTCAATAACCCGATGCCTCGATGCTGACGCTCCAGCACTCACTATGGGGTCAATTCATAAAAGGCTTTGCGGTAAAAAAAAAAATCTCATCGGGAAAATATTGCATTCGGTATTTTAGACTTTTGTGTGCTAATTCACAAAAATTTTCACAGCTGGGATAGAAGTGCCGTGTATTACTGAAGTAAACTGTCGGTAATGAGAAGAGTTTTGTTACATTCTTGTTCTCCGTGCAGAGACACCATTACAATATAGGAGGCATCCCCAACTTCCCATTAGATGTGCATCTTTTGTTATACTGCCTCTGTTTGCCCTACAGCTTAGAAGAACTTCAAGACACTTTACACTTGCCACGCTTTCTGATGTGAAATGCACAATTTAAAAGCAGGAACACAAGAGGTTAAACACACAGCCTAAGGTATTCACAGGAAGCCTTGTCTGTTCCGTTCTCACTACTGCTGCCTGGGGAGATTTCATTACTTCTCCATCAACTTTGCTCTTATTGCTCTCTTATCACCTCTTCAAAGCAGGCGGTATTCTTTGTGCCATTACCGCCTGCTCTAATCTTTATGAATTGATATTTACTGACATGTGTTGGAGGTGTTTACCGCACAAGTCAGTAATTTACCGCAGTGCTCGGGAATTTCAGTTTTTCCTGCGGTAACTGCTTTTATGAATTGACATTTTGCTAAGTGCTCGGTAAAGTCAGCTGTTTTCTGCATTACCGCATGCGGTATTGCTTTATGAATCGACCCCTATGTGCTTTTTTAGACTGTGCCGAATGCTTCCATTGCTCCAATCTAAAGCCCGGTACAAACCAGTAGCGTCCCTACCATAGGGCGGCAGGGGGCGCCCCGCACCGGGTGTTGG
Source organism: Hyperolius riggenbachi (assembly GCF_040937935.1). NCBI lineage: Eukaryota > Metazoa > Chordata > Amphibia > Anura > Hyperoliidae > Hyperolius > Hyperolius riggenbachi. The sequence continues at coordinate 126,967,541 of NC_090648.1, forward strand.
GCGCCCCAGGGGGTGTCATCAGGCCTCCCACAGAGGCCTGTGTAATGTGCAGGACAGGAGGGGGAAGCAGCACGGAAAGGAGGGGTGGCGGGAAAAGCGGCGGGGAGGGGGGCCGGACCCCCCACCTCCCTCACCTGGGTCCCCTCCTTCTGGCGCTTCCCCCTCCTAATTGGCAGCAGCGGGCAGCAGCGGGCAAGAGGACTTACTCACCTCCTTCCTGCGTTCCAGGCGATGGCAAATAGCGTCATCGTCACGTGACGCTGGTCTCCGCCTTCTCCACCGCTCACTGTGCTTCCTGATTGGCGGAAGCACAGTGAGCAACAGAGAAGTCGGAGACCAGCGTCGCGTGAAGATGACGCTATGCGCCGCCGCTATCGCCAGGAGCAGGTGAGTGAGTCTTCTTCGCCACTCCTGCCCGCTGCTGCTAATTAGGAGGGGGAAGCGCCAGAAGGAGGGGACCCAGGTGAGGGAGGTGGGGGGTCCGGCCCCCCTCCCCGCCACCCCTCCTTCCAGGCTTTCCTCACACTGGGGGCAACTAAACTAGCTATACTGGGGGCAATTATACTAGCTATTCTGGGGGCAATTATACTAGCTATTCTGGGGGCAATTATACTAGCTATTCTGGGGGCAGCTATACTAGCTATTCTGGGGGCAACTGTACTGGCTATACTGGGGGCAACTAAACTAGCTATACTGGGGGCAACTAAACTAGCTATACTGGGGGCAGCTATACTGGGGGCAGCTATACTAGCTATACTGGGGGCAACTAAACTAGCTATACTGGGGGCAGCTAAACTAGCTATACTGGGGGCAGCTATACTGGGGGGCAGCTATACTGGGGGCAGCTATACTAGCTATACTGGGGGCAACTAAACTAGCTATACTGGGGGCAGCTATACTGGGGGCAGCTATACTAGCTATACTGGGGGCAGCTATACTAGCTATACTGGGGGCAGCTATACTAGCTATACTGGGGGCAGCTATACTAGCTATACTGGGGGCAGCTATACTGGGGGGCAGCTATACTAGCTATACTGGGGGCAGCTATACTAGCTATACTGGGGGGAGCTATACTGGGGGCAGCTATACTGGGGGCAACTATACTAGCTATACTGGGGGCAGCTATACTAGCTATACTGGGGGCAGCTATACTGGGGGCAGATATACTAGCTATACTGGGGGCAGCTATACTAGCTATACTGGGGGCAGCTATACAGGGGGCAAATATACTAGCTATACAGGGGGCAAATATACTAGCTATACAGGGGGCAACTATACTAGCTATACTGGGGGCAACTATTGACGATTGAAGTGTTTTGTGGACAGGTCTGCCACACGATTGCATGTATTTTCTGGTCGAATCTGCTACATGATTGCATGTATTTTCTGGGCAAATCTGCCGACATGATTGCATGTATTTTCTGGGCAAATCTGCCGACACGATTGCATGTATTTTCTGGGCAAATCTGCCGACATGATTGCATGTATTTTCTGGGCAAATCTGCCGACATGATTGAATGTATTTTCTGGGCAAATCTGCCGACATGATTGCATGTATTTTCTGGGCAAATCTGCCAACATGATTGAACGTATTCTCTGGGCAAATCTGCAGACATGATTGCATGTATTTTCTGGGCAAATCTGCCGACATGATTGCATGTATTTTCTAGGCAAATCTGCCGACATGATTGCATGTATTTTCTGGGCAAATCTGCCGACATGATTGCATGTATTTTCTGGGCAAATCTGCCGACATGATTGCATGTATTTTCTGGGCAAATCTGCCGACATGATTGCACGTATTTTCTGGGCAAATCTGCCGACATGATTGCATGTATTTTCTGGGCAAATCTGCCGACATGATTGCATGTATTTTCTGGGCAAATCTGCCGACATGATTGAACGTATTCTCTGGGCTAATCTGCAGACATGATTGCATGTATTTTCTGGGCAAATCTGCCGACATGATTGAACGTATTCTCTGGGCAAATCTGCACACATTACGTGTATTTTCTTCAGAAAACCTGCACAATTATGTGAATTTTCTGGGGAAAGGGTCACCAAAACTTGGGTCCACTGTCTTTGCATTGCACTTTTAAAGGGAACCCGAGGTGAGAATAATATTGAGGCTGCCATATTTATCTCCTTTTAAGCAATACCAGTTGCCTGGCTGCCGTGCTGGTCCTCTGCCTCTAATTCTTTCAACCACAGACCCTGAACAAGCATGCTTGTTTCTGGTGTGATTCAGTTCACTACTGCAGCCAAATAGATCAGCAGGGCAACTAGTATTGTTTAAAAGGAAATAAATATGGCAGCCTCCATATCACTCTCACCCGGGTTCACGTCAAATTACAGTTAGCTCCGCCCTCGTCCGGTCATGGCCACGCCCATTTTTTTGCTTCGCGCGCCGCATGTTATAGCGCCACCCATTTTTTGCCCCTTTACTTTTTTTTGGGGGGGGGGGTGTCTTATAATACCCAGCACCGGGTGTCAAATGCCCTAGGTACGCCACTGGTACAAACCTTCAATTTTGACTGGCCTATAATTGGCCATTTTTACCACCGTCATGTAGTATGAGGGCCAATAGATTTTGAATACTATTATTATTATTGATTTATAAAGCGCCAATTAGAGTTGGGCCGAACCTCCGATTTTAGGTTCGCGAACCGGGTTCGCGAACTTTCGCGGAACGTTCGGTTCGCGTTAAAGTTCGCGAACCGCAATAGACTTCAATGGGGATGCGAACTTTGAAAAAAAAATAATTATGCTGGCCACAAAAGTGATGGAAAAGATGTTTCAAGGGGTCTAACACCTGGAGGGGGGCATGGCGGAGTGGGATACATGCCAAAAGTCCCGGGGAAAAATCTGGATTTGACGCAAAGCAGCGTTTTAAGGGCAGAAATCACATTGAATGCTAAATGACAGGCCTAAAGTGCTTTCAAACATCTTGCATGTGTATACATCAATCAGGTAGTGTAATTAAGGTACTGCTTCACACTGACACACCAAACTCACCGTGTAACGCACCGCAAACAGCTGTTTGTGTAGTGACGGCCGTGCTGGACTGGTGCGCACCATGGCGAGAACAGGTATGCAGTGGCGGGTTCACTGAACAGAACAGGTATGCAGTGGCAGGTTCACTGAACAGAACAGGTATGCAGTGGCAGGTTCACTGAACAGAACAGGTATACAGTGGCGGGTCCACTGAACAGAACAGGTATACAGTGGCGGGTTCACAGAACAGGTATACAGTGGCAGGATCACTGAACAGGTATACAGTGGCGGGTCCACTGAACAGAACAGGTATACAGTGGCGGGTTCACAGAACAGGTATACAGTGGCGGGTCCACTGAACAGAACAGGTATACAGTGGCGGGTTCACAGAACAGGTATACAGTGGCGGGTCCACTGAACAGAACAGGTATACAGTGGCGGGTTCACAGAACAGGTATGCAGTGGCAGGTTCACTGAACACAACAGGTATGCAGTGGCGTGTTCACTAAACAGGTATACAGTGGCGGGTCCACTGAACAGAACAGGTATACAGTGGCGGGTTCACAGAACAGGTATACAGTGGCAGGATCACTGAACAGGTATGCAGTGGCAGGATCACTGAACAGGTATACAGTGGCGGGTCCACTGAACAGAACAGGTATACAGTGGTGGGTTCACAGAACAGGTATACAGTGGCGGGTCCACTGAACAGAACAGGTATACAGTGGCGGGTTCACAGAACAGGTATACAGTGGCAGGATCACTGAACAGGTATGCAGTGGCAGGATCACTGAACAGGTATGCAGTGGCAGGATCACTGAACAGGTATGCACTGGCAGGATCACTGAACAGGTATGCAGTGGCAGGATCACTGAACAGGTATGCACTGGCAGGATCACTGAACAGGTATGCAGTGGCAGGATCACTGAACAGGTATGCAGTGGCAGGATCACTGAACAGGTATGCACTAGCAGGATCACTGAACAGGTATGCAGTGGCAGGATCACTGAACAGGTATGCACTGGCAGGATCACTGAACAGGTATGCACTGGCAGGATCACTGAACAGGTATGCAGTGGCAGGATCACAGTACAGGTATGCAGTGGGCTGAGGGCTCACTGAACAGAACAGGTATGCAGCCAGGAAAAGCTAAGCCTAACTAATCTTTCCCTAGAGACAGACAGCAGCTCGCCCTACTCTCTCTAATGCAGGCACACGAGTGGCCGTAATGGCCGCCGCTGCCTGCCTTATATAAGGGGGGGTGGGGCTCCAGGGGCTAGTGTAGCCTAATTGGCTACACTGGGCCTGCTGACTGTGATGTAGAGGGTCAAAGTTGACCCTCAGGTGCATTATGGGGCGAACCGAACTTCCGCAAAACGTTCGCGTGCGGCACCCGCACGCGAACCACCTAAGTTCGCGCGAACCACGTTCGCCGGCGAACCGTTCGGCCCAACTCTAGCGCCAATATATTCCATGGCACTGTACAGAGTAGGAACAAGCCGTGGGGTACATAGTAATACAGACAGTGGTATACACAAAATACAGACATTGGTACATTATACAAAATTGGTCGACATAGCAATTACAGTTACAATTGTAACATGATGAACAAAATATAAAGATTAAGCTTAGTTATTTGGGACTATGTTATCTTAAAAACATCTAACATTTGCTACACACATACAAGTATGAGAGCTTACCTACTGTTCATAGTACATCTTCTCACTAGTTTCCACATACCACCCCAACCGCAATTTCAGATGTGCACGTGACCTTCATATGTCCTCTTCTAGCATCACCTCCTCACATTCACTTATACAAGACTTCTCATGTGCCTCACCCCTCCTTTGGAATTCCCTTCCAAAGTACCTCCATCACTCTCCAACCTTGGATTTCTTTAAAGTGTACCTGAGATGGTACATACTGCTGTATTTATATTCACCTGGGGCTTCCTCCAGCCCCATGTGGTCCGTGGGCTCCCTCGTCATTCTTCCTGACTGCTCTGTTGTCCCATGGTAGCCTCTGGCAGTGAGGGCCAGTTGAGGTGTTCTGCACATGTGCAGCACAGTGGCATGCGCGCCCCTGCACCTGGCTGGGCTGTGCATGTGCGGAAGAACCCAACTGAAGAAGATACCAGAGGGTACCACGGGATAATGGAGTGGCCAGGGAGGACAGCGAGGCAGCCCATGAACCACATGGGGCTGGAGGAAGCCCCAGGTAAGAATTAATTCAGCAGTATATACTGTCTCAGGTTTCCTTTAAGCACTTTCTCAAAACTCACATTTTCCAACAAGTAAATGCTCTACCCAGTGGCATAGCTAAGGAGCTATGGGCCCCGGTGCAAGTTTTACATGGGGCCCCCCCAAGCACTCTATACATAACAATTGATACGGTGCACCAAAACCTGCCAATGGTAACTACAGTGTCAGAGTGGCCAGGGAGGACAGCGAGGCAGCCCATGAACCACATGGGGCTGGAGGAAGCCCCAGGTAAGAATTAATTCAGCAGTATATACTGTCTCAGGTTTCCTTTAAGCACTTTCTCAAAACTCACATTTTCCAACAAGTAAATGCTCTACCCAGTGGCATAGCTAAGGAGCTATGGGCCCCGGTGCAAGTTTTACATGGGGCCCCCCCAAGCACTCTATACATAACAATTGATACGGTGCACCAAAACCTGCCAATGGTAACTACAGTGTCAGAGGTGCAAGAAGGGGATGGGGAACAGTTTGTTAATGATTACCACTATTCAAAGCATCTATAGAAGTGATTATTACCAGCACAGGACCAATAGGAAGCTAATATTGTGCTTGAGGGAGGGCCCCTCTGGCCTAAGGGCCCCAATGTGGTCGCTACCTCTGCACCCCCTATTGCTACGCCACTGGCTCTACCTTAGGCTATTCTCCCTTCAACCTCTGGCCAAGTTGTACTTACTAAATATAACCAAAAACACATTGTTTCTAGCTATAAATATTGCATATTACCCCACCTCTTCACCCTTTGTTTCCTCCTTATTCCTTTAGATTATAAACGCTCATCCTTTTGTGCCTTGGAACTTGCTGTATTATAAAAGCATGCTGTTCAGTGGGATTTTCCAGACAATATAGTAAAAGGAGCAATTTACTTACCCCGATGTCCCTGAGGTAAGGCTATGTATGTAGGACAAACCAGCAGAGAGATGAAGGGAGCCGGTGCAGGGAAATTACAGATGATACAGGAAAAGCATTCTGCTGAAGAGCACGTTTATCACAAATCAGACTACTACTTCCTCTCAGACAAGTTTTCATTACGGGAACGAGGTAGCGACATTGTTCCTGCGCTCGTACAAAGGGAAACATATTGAATATGGAGATTAGGTATGCCTGACTGAGGACGTTATAAAAGATGAATGTTCTCTGAATGTTACATTAAACATTACTATTCAGGCAAGCGTTATGCAGTGATGCACTCAGCTCTGGTAATACATTCTTGTGATCTGCATACATTAGTAGCAGGCAGTCTGCAGGTTCGGGAGCATTTGAATTTGGCGCCATTGAATTTGGCATCAGCCCAGCTCCTAATATCCTGAGTATCCGGAGACATAAGGGCTGTTTTACACACAAGTTTTACACACAGGCGCTTTTCTGCAATTTTCGAGTCACTAGCATTTCGAAAAGCACTTGAATAATGTGAGCATATGAGCTATTTCACACTGGAATGAATCGTAGATGTGTAACAGCCAGAACCCGAAGTCGGGTCACTCCGGGTTCTGGCCGGTCAAAACTGGAAGTGGCCGTCTCACTACGGCCAATGTTAGAAATCAATTACATCCGGCGGCATGAATTACATTACTGGATAATAAATTAATTATATTTCCCGGCGGTGAGAAATGAAACCGGCTCTGGCTCCTCCTCCTGCCCCCTCCTATTCAGCTCTGGTAGCCGGGCACACACCCAATGCAGCCAGAGTCATTCATCGCGGCAGGGAAGCAGAGCGGGATGGCTGCAGACATGGCTTCTGCCAGCGGTAACAGTAAAAAAGGGCGCAGGAGGCTAGTGGACAAATCGGGCGCCGCCATTCACTCCTATATTAATTATCGTTTACTGGGCGCCGAACAGGAAAAAAGGGCGCCCGAGAATAATAACGTTTTCCAACGGCGCCCGAAGATTTTTCATGTTTTATAACTGCTTGTGATGATTTACGTTTCTTATTTCAATAAAACATTATTTTAAATGTTATCCCTTACTGTTTGTAAAACATTATTATTTACGAAACAAAGCGATCAGTACGTAATGTAAATTGTAATATATTTTATCCCTTACTGTTTTTAAAACATTATTCTACACACAATACAGTGAGCACTAAGGAGGGTCTTAGGTTTAGGCACCAACAGGGGTGTCTTAGGTTTAGGCACCAACAGGGGGGTCTTAGGTTTAGGCACCAACAGGGGGGTCTTAGGTTTAGGCACCAACAGGGGGGTCTTAGGTTTAGGCATCAACAGGGGGGTCTTAGCTTTAGGCACCAACAGGGGGGTCTTAGGTTTAGGCACTAACAGGGGGGTCTAGGGGTTAGGGGTAGGTACAGGGAGGGTTACTTAGGCACCAACAGGGGGGGTCTTAGGTTTAGGCATCAACAGGGGGGTCTAGGGGTTAGGGGTAGGTACAGGGAGGGTTACTTAGTAATTTTTTTTTAAACGTTATTATACGTTTCACTATTTAAACGAAAGATTAACGTTTTTACAATTGCCGATTTAATGCACATTATTTAATGATTTATAACTTTATAAGACATTAATTGTAAACAAAATACAGTACAATACATTTTTAAACGTTATCCATGCTTATCGTTTAAAACCCCGCGCCCTTTTTTCCCAGCGCCCCTTTTTAACGTACGCTCTGCCAGCACCCGCTCTGCAGGAACGAATGGCAGTAATCCCTCCGCCGGGAATCTGGTAATGTAATTCATGCCGCCGGATCTAATTCACTTCTCACATTGGTTGCAGTGAGATGGCCACTTCGTTTTGACCGGCCAGAACCTGAAGTGGCCAGACTTCGGGTTCAGGTCGTAATATATACAAAAATCTCAAAAGTGCTGCATGTAGCATTTTTGCAGCTTTGTAGAAAGTCTAGACAGGATTCTGTAGAAAGTGTAGAAAAGCAAAAGTGCTGTAAATATCGCTTTGAAATTTCTTGATAAAATTGCTCAACAATCGCTATAGCTAGTCCTAGTGCAGTTACTGATAATGAGGCTGATTCACAAAGCTGTGCTAAATGATAGCACGGCCATGATATGCTTAGCGCGCGGGTTAGCGCGAGTACAGGTTTGCGCGCATAATAGGAAAGGTTTGCGTGCATTAATTTTCCAGTTCATGCGCTAACACATATTTTAGTGCGTGAACGGGAAAGTTAATGTGCAAACCTTTACTATTATGCGTGCAAACCTGTACTCGCGCTAACCCGCGCGCTTTAGCACGACTTTGTGAATCAGGCTTAATATGTGCTATTTAGGCAGAGACTTAGCTAAGAAGCTGTGGGTCCTAGTGCAAATTTTACATTGGGTCCCCCGAACACTCTATACATAACAATTGATATGGCGCGCCAAAACCAGCTAAAGACAACCTGCCAAGGTTTTGGCATCCACAGTGTCAGAGGTGCAAGAAGGGGATGGGGAACAGTTTGTTAATGATTACCACTATTCAAAGCATCTATAGAAGTGATTATTATTAGCACAGGACCAATAGAGAGTGAATAAGGGGGTTCCTCTTTAATAACTACACCACTTAGTAAATGCACACCAGGTTATATTGCTTCATTCAAATAGCTCTACGTAGGGTAGGTAGGTTAATGAATTTCTGGAACACAAATGACTCCTCTGTTCATGTAACTCGTCAGATTGCTAAAGCCATAGAGCCCTTGTGGTTTATTTACCCAGATGATGAGGAGGACTACCACACACACGCCAGGCCTCTTTGGTGTTCTCTCTCGCTATATCTGTGACTGAAATCTCATGTTTCATCCTTTTCATGCATTTTTATACTTTTTTTTTTAGTTTTCTTTTTTTTAATCTTGAAAGAATAAGAGACATCTACAATACTCCTTCACATCCTTGAGAGCATGCTTCTTGTGCATCCCTCTTGGATATAATCTTACTTTGTACACGTTTTTTCCTTTTCTCTGCTTTTTTTCAGGTTTTGGTGTAAATTATTAATACGTACAATGTTCCAACTCAATGAATGTTCGGAAATTGAATAAAAATATTTTATTATTTAATAAACTTATCCCATTGTTCATACTATTGTTACCTCAGTTTTACTTTATTTATTTTTTGAATAAGGAAGAAAGTAATTTAAAGCATACGTTTATTTGTAAAAAAAACTAGTTATCTAAGAGGAAAAAGTAGGTGGAGTCTATTATGGGTGGGCATTATCCACTGTGAGTCAGGCTGACGCAGATGACGTCTCCCCTTTTATAAGCACCAATTCCGATGGACTAGAAATAATCAATTAGATGCTAATAATTTCAAGTTGATACGATTTTTTTCAGCTACTGGATTTCAATGGTACCTGAAGTCAAAATAAAGCTCGAAATTTGATATCTCAGTAGAGAGAAGCTGTCCAGTGCTGGTACCCGCTGATCATATTTGACAAGGGCTTGTTGAATATGTTTAGGATTTCTGAAAAGGCCACAGTGGCCTAGGCCTTGAGCGGCTGCAGTCCAAGGGGGCACCTGAAAATGAAAGAGGGACTGCTACATATGAAAGAGGAGACTGAAAATGGGGAGCAGCACATGAAAAAGTGAAATGATGCCCAAGAAAGCTGTTAATGAAAGAGAGAGGCTGCTGTACATGGATGGGACACATGGTGGAAGAGGGGCTGCACATGGAATGGGAGAGGAGCTGCTGCACATGGATGGGACACATGGAAGAGGGGCTGCACATGGAATGGGAGAGGAGCTGCTGCACATGAAAGGGGAGCCACAGTTTACTTGGTCTAGGGCACGGGTGTCAAACTGAAATACAAAGTGGGCCAAAAGTGAGCTCTGGGACAAAGTCGAGGGCCGACCTTATTGTCTAGCAACCATTGCTCTCTTTTATAAAGTTCCCTGGTATCTAATTATCCCCTCCTTCCCCTGTACAGTTCTCTGATGTTTAGTGGTGCCCGCCCTCCTTCATCTATACAATTCCCTGATGTTTAGTGGCCCCCTCTTTCCCCTATACAGTTCCCTGGTGTGGCTCCCTTCCCTCTCCTATACAGTTCCACAGTGTCTAGTGGCCCCCTTCACTCTACTTTACAGTTTCCTGGTGTCTAGTGACCCCCTTCCCTCTCCTATACAGTTGTATCTAGTGCTGTCCCCCTCCCCATATGACTTCCCTGGTGATCAAGGGCTTCACCTCCAATATAGCTTATCTAGTGGTCTAGAGTGGGCCAAACATAATGCAAAATGGGGAAACCACCTGAGCGCCAAATCTGATGGCTCTGAGGGCCAGATTTGGCCCACAGGCGGAGTCTGACACGTATGGTCTAGGGGAACAAAAAGTATAAATCCGTCCTTGGGGGTCCTCACAAGTTTTTGGCACAGCTCAAGCTAAGTGATGGGACTGAATTAGTAAAGGTGTGGTTTATCAAGTAGAACCTTTCTCCATTTCTCGGTCCATCCTAAACACTGGCATGAATATGGTCCTTAAAGTGAACCCGAAGTAAGAGTGATATGGAGGCTGCAATATTTATTTCCTTTTAAGCAATACCAGTTGCCTGACTGCCCTGCTGATCCTCTGCCTCCAATACTTTTAGCCATAGACCCCGAATAAGCATGCAGCAGATCAGGTGTTTTTTGACATTGTCAGAACTAACTGGATTAGCTGCATGCTTGTTTCTGGTGTAATTCAGACACTACTACAGCCAAATAGATCAGTAGGGCTGCCGGGCAACTAGGATTGTTTAAAAGGAAATAAACATGGCAGTCTCCATATCACTCTCACCTCGGGTTCACTTTAAGGACTGGAGGTTGACACCCATGCTTTATAGGAAGTCATGTAGCAGTCAGAAAGCTCTACTGAAACCTGATATTATCAGTTTTCATAATGCATGCAAATAATACATTTCACATACAGTATATATTATTATTCCACTGAGCATGGAAATATGAAAATTATTTTTTCATTATGAGCGCAGGCAGTATAGTAGATCATTGTTGTCTGCAACACCAAGACATAAAAAAATTAATAAAATACAATAGCACTTGCTAAGAGTAATTAGAATATTTCTTTAGAGGTTTAGAGGTTATTCACTGTGTATGTGAAGTAATTATTGATGTCACGAGGAACCAATTCATTAAATTGACTTACTCACCTTTTTCACAGCCCTATTAAAGGAAGCACTTAGAGTAAACCTGATATGAAAAGGGGAAAAATGTATACATACCTGGGGCTTCCTCCAGTCCCCTCCAGGCTCATCGCTCCCACGCCACTGTCCTCCTGGTTCGTGAATTTGCCCATGAAAACTCCTCTGGACTGTGGCGTACTGCGCATAGGCAGTACTGACTACTGTTTCTCGCGTAGTGTGGACAGGGCGACCACCCTGGGCGCAGACCGGCAAGTAGAAGAAGGGGGGGCGCAAGCAAAAGGACATAACCGCTAGGCGCTAGGGAGACGGTGACATGCGGTGCAGCCGAATGGAAGAAGAAAGAACAACAGCAGCGCGATCACCTTCCTTGACTCCTCCTGGGCTGCCTGCGTCCGACATTAAGTCATCATCCCGTCACCACCGCATGATGACACCAGATGTCCTGTAGTGGTACTGCAAGCTGCCAGTGCGTGTCGCCCATGGAGGAGTCGGCTTTCCGGGCTCTCTTCACCTGTGTGTTTTCCAGGTCCCTGCTTCCTCCTGGATGAGCGGCTGGTCACTAGTAAGTAGGCAGATCTTCTTGTGACCTGTGGCTGTGTGACTGTCCCTAAACAGTGAAGGTTTGCGAGTCCACGGGTGGGAGTAGGGGGGAGTTCCCTGGGGGAGGGGCTAGCGCAATTTTTACACCCTCATCCTGGGTGCATTTAGCAAACTACCCTGTCATTACTACTGCTTAAGCGCAGAATGTTCCTGGTCACGGAAGCGCGACAGGGGAGCACCTGCACTGACTGGCCCCGACTGGAGGAATTTTCGGGCCGGTTTCAGAAGATCCAGGAAGTAGAGGCTGGAGAGGTAAGGCTGGAGGAAGCCCCAGGTATGTATAAATGCTCTTGCCTTGCAGAGATGGGTCCCTGGTTTGAATCCCAGGAAGGCTTTTATGTATGTGCATGGAGGCTCCCAAAAACACACAGATAAGTTATTTTACTTCCCATCAATTTGCCCTAGACTATGATGAATGATTGTGAGACCCTTCAGGGAAACAGTTAGCAACAAGACTTTAAAGCACTTCGAAACATGTCAGCAGTATATAAATATTAAATAATAATAAATTGTGGAGATCGGTATCATAATAACAAGAGGAGCAACATAGTAAAAACCTCAAAATGTAATTTTTATTGCCAAAGGTTTTTCCAGACATAAGAAGAAAGCAATCAGTTTATCAAAAGCTGCTTACACTCAGGGAGATAGTGGGCTGAGGAAACAAAATATAGGTAGAAGGCTGCGCATCCCTGACCCAATACTGTACAATTGAATGGTTAATCGCTGTGGCGCACACCGCCTCCCCCCCCCCCCCCCCCGGACTAAAATGTATGCCCGCATCCAAACAATACTGGTCTATGGAGAAATTTTAGCTTCCATCATAGATTTGCATGCAAAAATATAATATACTGGACATCTGCACCAACGTTGAGGTAAATCTCCAGAGCAGATGTCCTAACACTAAACTGACCTAAGTTAAAAGCAAATGTCTTTACCCTGGCAGCAGCTATGCTAAAATGTGTAACTTACATTCAATACAGACAGCAGAAAACAGAGCAAGCGCTCACCAACATGGGCTACAACTGAATGACTCATCACCTCATATGCACCGCTTAAATAGCTCAAATGCACACTCAGCAATCAGACAGATGCAAAACATATGCAAAACTAAACTAAATACTTACCATGCAAAACAGGATAGCACAATGGGTGCTGTTAGCCTGGTAGTTAGCCTTTTAACTTAGGTCAGTTTAGTGTTAGGACATCTGCCCTGGAGATTTACCTCAACATTGGTGCTGATGTCCAGTATATTATATTTTTGCATGCAAAACTATGATGGAAGCTAAAATTTCTCCATAGACCAGTATTGCATTGTTTGAATGCGGGCATACATTTAAGTCCAGGGGGGGCAGTGTGCGCCACAGCGATTAACCATTCAATTGGACAGTATTGGGTCAGGGATGCGCAGCCTTCTACCTATATTTTGTTTCCACAGTTCTGTAACTACCAGGCTAGCAGCTCCATTGTGCTATCCTGTTTGCCTGGTAAGTATTTAGTTTTGCATATGTTTTGCATCTGTCTGATTGCTGAGTGTGCATTTGAGCTATTTAAGCGGTGCATATGAGGTGATGAGTCATTCAGTTGTAGCCCATGTTGGTGAGCGCTTGCTCTGTTTTCTGCTGATAGTGGGCTGAATTCACACATCACATGATCAACAACACCCAATAAAAGAGCTGATTGGTGGGGAGGGAATGCAGCCTCAATTCTAAACAGATTTGACCAGAGACCGGGATGGGGCCTGTAATATCCACTCCTACAGGGCCGGATTTACCATAAGGCACTGTAGGAAGGCCTACAGGTGCCTGAAGATGGAAAGGCGGCTAACTTCCCTCCCAGGGTGCCTCTTTTCCTCCTTCCCTATACAGAGTCCCAATGGCGTAGCTAAGGAGCTGTGGGCCCCGATGCAAGTTTTACATTGGGGCCCCCCAAGCACTCTATACATAACAATTGATACAGCGCACCAAAACCTGCCAAAGGCAACTACAGTGTCAGAGGTGCAAGAAGGGGATGGGGAACAGATTGCTAATGATTACCACTATTCAAAGTATATATAGAAGTGATTATTATGAGCGCCGGACCAATAGAGAGCTATTACTGAAGTTGAGGGAGGGCCTCACTGGCCCAAGGGCCCCGATGCGGTCGCTACCTCTGCACCCCCTATTGCTACGCCCCTGCAGAGTCCTGAGCAGACTTTAAATGGGAGATTACTCAACCAGGTCCCTAGAATCCACTGACGAGATTTCCCTTCATTCGGAGGCACTTCTAGCTACCTAATACTTCGGAGTACCAATAGCTACTTAATACTGAGGGTACCTCTGGCTACCTAATACTAAGGGGCACCTGTAACTACCTATGACAAGCAAGGGAAGTAAGGGAGAAGTGACAGCTGGGCCAGCCAGCACACTTGCTGTGCAGTTTGGTGGGTGTTTGTGGGTTCATAGACGGCGAAGTCAAGGACATCTGTGTCCATATTCTCCTATGATGTAAATATGGGCCTGTTCCCAGATGATCATTATTATATGCATTGTTACTAATTTTTAGTGTGCTTTTTTCCTGTGATTTGACTGGATTTTAATTGTTTTTATGGTATTTTTTGGATACGTTCCCTAATAAATTTGTATATTACATTGCAATCTTTGGCGATGATATTATTACATATAATTGCCTAGATAGATACTTTTCTTTGTTTGCTAAGAGTTAAACATGTCCATGGCAACTTTCCTATATAAGGGCATATTGCTCTTGTTTGTTTGTTTTACATCATTATCTCAAGCACATGAAAAATCAAACCAACCTACAACTCCCATCCTTCTCATTCCACATGGCTACAACTCCCATCCTTCTCATTCCACATGCCTACAACTCCCATCCTTCTCATTCCACATGCCCGCCGTTAAGGTTGGCAAACCTGCAACATCCACGGCTCAAATAACTGCAGAGGCACATTTTATTCTGAAATAAATAAAAATCAAGTTAATAAAACATAAGTAACTAATAAATAGCTTTTTAATGAATTCTTATACCCATTTGTTGCTCGGAGCGAAATAAATCTATGCAACAAATCCCACATTGGCTTTATACTATTTTGCGGCTCTTATATCCAGCTCCGAGTCTCCCTTTCTTGTAATTACACTTGATTAAAAGGTTTGAAAGTGTAAATTAGCAGGAAATTCAATATTTAGAATTTCTAGGAAACTGCAGAGCCATCACTAATCACAGTAAAACATGATCAGGACAGGCTGAGCTCAATGAGCCCAGATACACGCCAAGCATACTAATTCCTCCAGATACTCTCCGCAAACTTAGGCTGGTCATTAGATATCAGACCAGAAAAAGTATCTCTAAAATAAGTTACTGCAACCAGGGCCGACCCTAGACTTTTTTCCGCCTGAGGCAAATTTTGAAAAAATTATTGCTGCCGCTCCCGCCCCCCCCCCCCCCCCCCCCGAGCTGGAGGGGATAGCGGGCAGGAAGGGGGTATTGTGCCTAGCGGCGGGGAGGGGGGTCGGACCCCCTCTCCCTCGCCTCGGTCCTCCGCTCCCCTCCTGCTTTCAAGAGTTACGTCGCTGGCTACATTCTAAGAGGCAACGGGCGGGATCACTCACCTCTTCCTCGTTAAGCGTGCGCTCCACTGACGACACTTCCTGCGGCGTAGCAGGAAGTGACGTCAGTGGAGCGCACGCTGGAACGAGGAAGAGGTGAGTGATCCCCGCCCGTTGCCTCTTACAATGCAGCCAGTGACGTAACTCTTTAAAGCAGGAGGGGAGCGGAGGACGGGGGACCCAGGCGAGGGAGGGGGGGTCCGACCCCCCTCCCCGCTGCAAGGCACAATACCCCCTTCCTGCCCGCTATCCCCTCCAGCTCGGGCGGCCACCCCACACCCACGGGGCGGGTGCCGCCCCACCAGAAGTGCCGCCTGAGGCAAAGGTTTCACCCCGCCTCATGGGCGGGCTGGCCCTGACTGCAACACCCAGCTCCAGGCATAGATGGTTTCTTACTCCTGTAGTCAAGTCGTTCACATCACCTGTGTAGGAAGAAAATCTGAAGCAAAAAAAGGTATGATATAATGAATTGTATGTGTAGTACGGTTCGAGTCCTTCCTGCCAGACCCTCCTGTCCAGTCCAGCATGTCCGTCCTACTAGGCCCTACCTTCCAGTCCTTCCAGCCAGTCCCTTGTATCCAGTCCCTCATGTGCAGTCCACCCTGTCAGTCCTTTTTGTTCAGTCATTCCTGCCACTCCTTTCCATCTGTTCAGTCTTACCCTTCGCACCCTGTAGAGTTCACCCTCCTATTGTTTTGGTCACTGGTGGAGCAACCTGGGGTCATGACCTGTTGGCTGTTAGGCAGCAATGTAGTCCAGCACTCACTAGGGGAGACAGCTCATCATTCCTTGCAGGATGTTGTGGTGAAGAAGACCCATGGTCACTTAGAGTCCACTTCCTGGGAGCGCCCCCACACCATTCATCAGTGCGAGAATCAATGCTGTGATTTTCCCAGGTTGAGAATTATCGAAGAAAGTACCGGTAAGTGATCCTGAAAAAAAGAGCTCCTGCAAAAGCAATGTAGACTCAGCAGTGTTTTTGCCACATGGTACATGGTGGAGTGGTACCAGGCGGCAGGCATTTGCATTGGAGTCTATGGCATGTGCCAATCGGGTGAAAAACAATGACGTATATCCTGTCCAGCAGACAGCATGTCACTGTTTGGGGGGTGGATCTATGCATATTACCCTGTCAGCACACTTTGCCACGTGGTACTATGCACAGGTACATGGCGCACTGCTATCATCCTGCCCCGGGACGGTCCCCCCCCCCCCCCTCACCTCAGGGCTCTCTCCTCCAGCTTAATGAGTGTGCGGGCAGTGGCAGGCAACAGCTGATACATACCTTCTGTCTTCCGTGCGCTCCAGCGTGCGTTCCTCACTCTGGTCTCTGACGCGACTTCCTGTATAAAACAGGAAGTTGCGTCAGAGACTAGAGTGAGGAATGCACGCTGGAGCGCACAGAAGACGGAAGGTATGTATCAGCTGTTGCCTGACGCTGCCCGCAGAGGGGAGAGCCCCGAGGTGAGGGAGGGGGGGACCGTCCCCCCCTCCCCGCCGACTGTGGGCATGGCTTTCTCCTCATGCTGCCACCCCTCCAGCCCCCCAAAACGGCCCCGGGGGGGGGTGGGGGGGGAGCCCGATCCGAATTTCTGCAGGGGGGCCCGGTGGGGCCTAGTTAAGCTCCTGCACCACATAATATATGAAAACAGCCTCAAGGTTCACAATATATTGTCACTACACATTGTTTCTATAACTATCTCATCCCTATAGATAATATTTGCTGCTTGTTTTTTGTTTTTTTTTCCCCTAGATGGGTGCCATCATTGTGTAAGTTATGACAGCACAGCACTATGCACAGCAGCTCGGCAAAATTAATTCCCTCTTGGCCTTCCCTTGAGATTAATGGATTGTTGTGCATCCAGTTTGTAATAAAATGACACATAGGTCACATAAAAAATAGGTAGGGGCAAACTCAATCCATTATGAGAAAAAAATGCAATATTCAAAGTTATGATCAAACTTGGGGAAAGTCTCAGCAAAACTACACGAGTTGGTAGCTTACAAAACATAATGGTGACATTTGTGGCCTTTTTCTGCTGCCCAGACTCTTCTGGGGCTATGCAAAAAAAAGGTGCTAAAATACTTTGTGGATGAAAAATTACTTAGCCTGTACACATGTACACTTCAGAGTAGATGCCCAACTTTGAACTGAGAGATATGTGATACTATTTTAACCGTGATAAGATGTAGAATTGATTTTAGGGTGTTTTAGGGTTAAGGCTTATGTATTGTGAATTATTTTTAGTGGCAAACTGAATCAAAAGCAAGAACATTTTTATTTCATATATTCTGTACCAAAATAAAAAGCTTGTAAAAAGAAAACAAAGTGACAGAATTTAAAATAGAATACATAAATTGTTACCTTAGGGACTCAGCTTTTTAAATATGTATGCCATGATGGCATATTACTGTTATTTTTTGCAAATAAGTGCTTGCAATTATTGCTAGGGAACAATGTGAAAACAAAAAACATGACATAGAAAAAATACACCTTTATTTACAACTAATATACTGTATTATCTCCATTCATTGCACTAGGGACATAATTTAAATGTTGGGATAACCAGGCAAATAAAATGTGCTGGTTTTACCTATGGTAGCATTGTTTATTTTAAAACTATAGTGGATGGAAATGGAGATATAGTGTATAATTTTATTTTTTTTTCTCTAATTTTCTCATTAAAATGCATAGAGAATAAAATAATTACTAAAAAAAAAAAATATTGCCCCCAAAAAGCCTAATTTCTGGTGGGAAAAAAAACAAGATATAGACTATTTCGGATCAGTGAATAATGGCGCACAGCGCCTAAGCATAAAAATGGTGCCACATTAAAAAGATACGCTTATCGCTATTTATCGTTAGTACTGCATAATAATGGCGCACAGGGAAAAAAGAAGAGAAACGGCACACACTAACGTTATTTATCAATAGTGGCACACACTAACGTTATTTATCAATAGTGCCGTTCATTTGCCAAACAGCAGACGTTATTGCCCACAGTAACGTTATTTATCAATAGCGCCCTACATAAGCCGAACTGCAGACGTTATTTAACTGCAAAAACGGTGAATGGATTTAATGTAACACTGTTAAGGTTAGGCACCACCAGGGGGATGGTTAGGATTAGGCACCACCAGGGGCGTCTTAGGGTTAGGAGGGGGGTGGTTAGGGTTAGGCACCATCAGGGGGTCTTAGGGTTAGGCACCACCAGGGGGGTCTTAGGGTTAGGCACCACCAGGGGGGTGGTTAGGGTTAGGCACCACCAGGGGTTTAGGGGTTAGGGATAGGTACAGAGAGGGTTATGTGTGTTAATGCTAAATAACAATAAGGCTTTAACGCTAAATAGCGATAAGCGGCAAACGGATTAGCGGCAACACCGTGCGCCATTATTCACAGACGCCATTTCGGATGGATCCAGATTATTTAGGTGTGATAAGTAGTAAAAAAAGTTATTGGTGAATGAATAAGAGGAGCGCCAAAAAGATAAACTGAATGTAAGGAGGGAGTGCTCTATATGCCTTGAAGGGCCAGCAATGTCTGCACAAGGTGTTTGGCAGTGGTAAGTTGGACCTCTTTGCATACAGTTTTCTGTCTTATATGAAAGGTTTTGGTCTAGTGTGATCTCTGCATGTGCTATGGAGATAAGGAGCATTGAAGAGTGGAATGAGATACCCAGCATCTGTCTGTAGCTCCTCAGCAAGAATGAAGTCTTACACTTGGCTAAGTCACTTTGTACATTCCCTCAACATGTTCCCTCAGAGCAAGCCAAAATTAATTATAAGGCTGATGCACTTTGTCTCAAGCTTGAAAGTGATGAATCCCCTTGAAGTATCTCCTGTGAGCTCACTAGCCGACATAAAACACACATCATATCTGCCTCCCCAAAGAAGGAGGAAAATGTAAAATCTGTTCCGATGAGCAGTGAAGCTTCAAGATAAATGTACTGAAATAAAATGATCACTTTGCAGCTGTGCGCTACACATAAACACACATACGTATGTCACATGTCTATAGATGAGCAAACAGAATACAGATGAGTGTAATTATTGATTGATGGTGATATTGGGCCATATTCACAGAGCAGTGTTAAAATTGTTATGTGCAGACAGCACAAGGCAATTTTAACGTTACTTACATCAGTTATGTATTGCGGGTTGCGCTAATTGCGCAGCATGCACTAAATAACTGCCATGAAAAGCTGTTTTTTCTACACATGACTTCTACCATTAACCCTTTGCAGGACTGGAAAAAGGGTACTGATATCACACTTTACTATTTTAAAGAGAACCTGAACTGAAAATATAAAGTCAAGATAACCATACACTGGTCATACTTACCTCCTGTGTAGTCTACTCCTCAACCTCTTTCTCCTCTCCTGAGTCCCATTTGTCCACTGTGATCAGTGGAATTCTCTGTCCTCCATTTTAAAAATGGACCTTATCCCATAACAGCTTCCTGTTCAGCACACTGTTAAACTGTAATACTAATAAAGAGAAAAAGATGTGCAATCTACCGCTGCTGACGATCAGAGGTCACTTGAGGGTAAACGAATGATCACACTCTAGCGTCTCCTCAAACACTCGGCTGACGTGGACTAAGAGGAAAAGACAAAACGAGAGGAGCGCTCCGTAGTGTGATAACTTTTAATAATCGATAAAATTGCGCATTACAAATTGCACTTACTGCATAAAAATGACAAATAGGCATCTGGTTTGGCATATAGCCCAGAAAGAAGCGTCCCGTCTGGAAAAACAACCTGAAGCTGCAGTGGCCAGCGGCAGCAATGGCCCAGATGGAAGATGGACCCAAGGTGTCTTCCCTTAGGGTGATAGTGTGCACTTATTAAAGGGGGCTTACAGATTCCACCGTAAGTCATCCCCCCAGGTCTATCTAGACACAGGTGTTACCCACACCTTCCTGACCATGAGGTGAAAATGAGCCCTTTGTTCCTGACATGAACAAGAAAGGTTTGGAAGTGGGTGTGGAAGATTTAAGTTGCCTTCCCTTCTTGCAGAGCCTCCCACGTCACATGTGGGCTGGCAGTGTTCAAGTAGTAATGGAACACTGACTTTGATGACTCTGGCAGTACCACAGTGCATGAGGGACAAGGATTTAAACGTAGTCTGGCTAGTAGCCTCCCTACAATGGAATCAGGCCCAGTATTTTCCTGAAGTCGTTTGTTAATTACACAACAAAAAAAATAGAAATGGCAATTTGTGGAAAAATCCCCCTGAACTTACCCCAATCTTCATTCAAGGCATAGAGGTTGCTAGGATACTTTGATTGGCACTTATTCGAAGCCACCATCTCCAGGGACTTAAAGCTGTATGACAACACCAGCAAAATACAGAATAAAGCTCAACAAAGGCTGTTCTTCCTGCAACAACTGGGGAAATCTGGCATGTTAGGTGGCAAAATTTGGATGGGGAATGGCAGTTTAGGCGGCAAAACCTGACCTTGCCCCAGTCGCAACTTGGTCTAGATCCGTTCCTGTGTTACAGTACCTCCTGACCAGCTTTTACTTAGCTCCTATTGAGTTGATACTATGCTCCACCAATATCATATGGTATGCCAATACCTCCATGAGCAACAGATATAGAGAGTCATCACTGCCGCTGAGAAGATTATGACCCCCCCTTTCCTTTATTACTCAACACCCTCTATTCCTCAAGACCGCGATCTAGAGCCATCAGGATAGCGAAAGACCTCTCGCACTCCAGCAACTGTTACCTAAATCTCTCCATTGGGCCACCGCTACAGGTCCATCTTCATCAGGACCTCCACTTATAGGAATGCTTTCTTCCCCCAAGCCATCTAGCTTCTCAACTTAGCCCCTCCCCACTTTACCCCATTGGTCATCCAATCCCATTAGCCCTCCTATATATGTACCCATGTACCCTTGAGTGTTGCATTTTATCTCATCACTATCTGGCTATTTACACTACTACCATGCTTGAGTGTGCCAAAAACAATACTATGGGGTTGATTCACTAAACCATGCTAACGCATAGCATGGCCATTAACACACCTTTTCAGAGATAACACGCCTATCAAAGTTAACACACTTTATCAGAGTAGCATAGTGAATGCTACGAACTTATGCCTGCTAATTGGTAATGACAAGAGCTCCACTTGTCCAGCCCTGAGCCTGTAGCGCTCACTATGCTACTCTGATAAGGTGTGTTAACTTTGATAAGGCATACTAACTTTGGTAAGGCGTTTTATCTCTGATAAGGTGTGTTAGCGGCCGTGCTATACGTTAGCACGGTTTGGTGAATCAACCCGTATGTATGAATCCCTTGCACATGGCAAATAAAGCAATAAAGCTGATTCTGATTGTGCTGCATTCTATGCTCATTGTCCTAAACGCTGGATAAATGTTTTTGGATTAGAGCTGCAATGGATAATGCATGAATACCCGCTGTTTAAGGCGACCACCTGTATTGAAAAACACATCTACCTGCAGGGTGGCATTTGCTAGAAGTCTTCTCATGAAATCAGCAGCTTAATGTTTACTCTGTGATTTCTTACAATGCCCCTGGAAAGGTTTAGCTATGTTTTAAATAAACGATTATATTCGATCGTCATTTTTTCAAAACACAGTCAGTAAGTTTATAGAACGGAGCATTATTTAATGGCTGAAAGCTGCCATTGGTTATTGTATATGAGAACTTTGTGCTCACAAGTGAACGGTAGACAATGTATTGTTAACACTGACTACCATTAAAACAAACAAAGGGAAAATCTAACATGATGTATGCAAAGAAAAAAAAGCAATGTATCTAATGTGTAGATGTATTCATCAGGGATTGTTTAGGTTGTTGAATGAACTCTAGGGTGTCACGTATCCTGCAGTATTCAGTATTGGGTAAATATTGCTCCTTGGGGTGGTCTTCGTGACATTAGGAATGTGAGATCTCAAGTGAGATTCATGCAACCAACTAGGAAATAATCCCATCTTTCTCTGTGGCTCACCCTTTTCCAAAGAAAAAGATATTAGCCAGAAGTTTTGAAACAGGGTGACACCATTTATTGGCTAACTTTAATAGAGTCAAAGAGTAAAATGTCAGTCTTCTGAGGCTTCTTTTACACTTACTGTGTCGCATCTCTTTGCATTGATTCCACCAAAAGAAACACCTCATCGCAATAGCCATTAACGTCAATGGCACATGACGCACGAGTTGTAGTGCGTTATTGCGCACTGCACACAGCACCAGAAGCAATGAAAGTCAATAATAACGTGCACATTTTTAATTCTTGGGGCGTTTGCAGTATAAACATAGTACATAGCAAGGAAATGAGCAGCGCTACTTAAAAACAGACTAGTGCCTACCTGCAAAAGAGTGCAAGCCCCACTTGTGGGGTCGAATACACACCGAGCATACACATGACCTGTCTACCACTAGAGGAGGATGTTGGTTTCCTGTAACAGCTTGCATGCAACCTATTAAGTACTCGTCCCTCCCACTGCGAAGAAGTCAATCCTCCATGGGAGGGGCCTAACACTAACTAAATCCTAACCTATGTATATGCATAGCCTGGGTGCACTACCAAATAAAATTGAGAAATCGAAAATTGCGCAAAAGGTGGATCAGCACAACACCAGGCCGCCTCCGAATGGCCTCCAATCAGAGATGCGCGGACCCCCCCAAGGAACTACAAACGCACCTTGAACCCAAACAGAAGCTCTGCATATACACCAAAAGCATGGCTGTTAAGTGGGAGCAGCTGACCAAAAACAAATTAAAATAGTACATAGCAAGGAAATGAGCAGCGCTACTTAAAAACAGACTAGTGCCCACCTGCAAAAGAGTCAGCTGCTCCCACTTAACAGCCATGCTTTTGGTGTATATGCAGAGCTTCTGTTAGGGTTCAAGGTGCGTTTGTAGTTCCTGGGGGGGCTCAGCGCATCTCTGATTGGAGGCCATTCGGAGGCGGCCTGGTGTTGCGCTGATCCACCTTTTGCGCAATTTTCGATTTTTCAATTTTATTTGGTAGCGCACCCAGGCTATGCATATACATAGGTTAGGTTTTAGTTAGTGTTAGGCCCCTCCCATGGAGGATTGACTTCTTTGCAGTGGGAGGGACGAGTACTTAATAGGTTGCATGCAAGCTGTTAATGGAAACCAACATCCTCCTCTAGTGGTAGACAGTTCATGTGTATGCTCGGTGTGTATTCGACCCCACAAGTGGGGCTTGCACTCTTTTGCAGGTAGACACTAGTCTGTTTTTAAGTAGCGCTGCTCATTTCCTTGCTATGTACTATTTTAATTCGTTTTTGGTCAGCTGCTCCCACTTAACAGCCATGCTTTTGGTGTATATGCAGAGCTTCTGTTTGGGTTCAAGGTGCGTTTGTAGTTCCTGGGGGGCTCAGCGCATCTCTGATTGGAGGCCATTCGGAGGCGGCCTGGTGTTGCGCTGATCCACCTTTTGCGCAATTTTCGATTTTTCAATTTTATTTGGTAGCGCACCCAGGCTATGCATATACTGTACATAGGTTAGGATTTAGTTAGTGTTAGGCCCCTCCCATGGAGGATTGACTTCTTCGCAGTGGGAGGGACGAGTACTTAATAGGTTGCATGCAAGCTGTTACAGGAAACCAACATCCTCCTCCAGTGGTAGACAGGTCATGTGTATGCTCGGTGTGTATTCGACCCCACAAGTGGGGCTTGCACTCTTTTGCAGGTAGGCACTAGTCTGTTTTTAAGTAGTGCTGCTCATTTCCTTGCTATGTACTATTTTAATTCGTTTTTGGTCAGCTGCTCCCACTTAACAGCCATGCTTTTGGTGTATATGCAGAGCTTCTGTTTAGGTTCAAGGTGCGTTTGTAGTTCCTGGGGGGGCTCAGCGCATCTCTGATTGGAGGCCATTCGGAGGCGGCCTGGTGTTGCACTGATCCACCTTTTGCGCAATTTTCGATTTTTCAATTTTATTTGGTAGCGCACCCAGGCTGTGCATATACATAGGTTAGGATTTAGTTAGTGTTAGGCCCCTCCCATGGAGGATTGACTTCTTCGCAGTGGGAGGGACGAGTACTTAATAGGTTGCATGCAAGCTGTTACAGGAAACCAACATCCTCCTCCAGTGGTAGACAGGTCATGTGTATGCTCGGTGTGAATTCGACCCCACAAGTGGGGCTTGCACTCTTTTGCAGGTAGGCACTAGTCTGTTTTTAAGTAGCGCTGCTCATTTCCTTGCTATGTACTATTTTAATTCGTTTTTGGTCAGCTGCTCCCACTTAACAGCCATGCTTTTGGTGTATATGCAGAGCTTCTGTTTGGGTTCAAGGTGCGTTTGTAGTTCCTGGGGGGGCTCAGCGCATCTCTGATTGGAGGCCATTCGGAGGCGGCCTGGTGTTGCGCTGATCCACCTTTTGTGCAGTATAAACATGACTGAAGGGTGTGACTTTTTTGAAGGCTTGTTGCCTCCAATATCTCTATCAATGCAGTCTGCTGATGTCTGCCGAGTGCGTAATAGTGCAGTGCGATGTGGAGTGGCAGCCATCTTGCCGTGTGCAAATTGGATCGCACCAAGTGTAAAAGGACCTTGAAAGACCTTCTTCAGACTCTACATCCTTTGGGAAACTAGCATTTTTCAGAAGTCAGGAACCTATGTACAGAAAATCCATCCTAGCATCACACGCACCTCTAAAATGAAAGGTACAACTCCACAGTGATTCACCAATGATCATTTTGGGGTCACCCGGGGTCCCCTTTGTCAAGACATTGCCTGTGCTGCCCAATAACAATATGAGACGTCACCAGTAGTGGTAGTGGTTAGTTGTACCTCCAGTAAGGTTAAAGTGACCCCAAGATGATATAAAGATTTGATACTTACCCAGGGCTTTCTCCCACCCTATAAACACGTCTAAGCCCCACGTTGTCCTCCCGCGGTCTGCTGTTCAGCCTCGGTGAGCCACGGTAATAGGCTCAGTCACGTCCAGTCTGGGACTTCTGCGCATGTGCAGACCTACTGCGCTGCGTTGGCGCTTTATAAATGCAATAAATAAATAAAATGCGCAGTAGACCCGGACTGACGCGACTGAGCGGATTCCCGGGGCTCACCGCGGCTGAACGGCGTGGGATTTAGACGTGTTCATGAAGCAGGAGGAAGCCCCAGGTAAGTATCAAATCTTTACTTTATGCCATCTTTGCGTCACTTTAAGGATTAGCTAAAAGTCCTATGCAATAAATTGGCGAGATTCTTTTGTTTCATATGTTCAGAACTATTAAAGTTGCTGAGTATTTTTCTGTTACGCTGTTGTGGAAGATTACAACAGCAGCACTAGGCAGCTGATTTTGGCACAGCGCTGGGCCGATTTCAGTGCCATTGCTGCATGTCTGATTTGGCCGCCTGGAGTTTCAGCCAGACGCCGCACAAATTAGTAGAAAAAAAATGGTAATTCGGCTGCCGGCAATGGCCGGTGCCCAAATAATGTCTTCCTCCTAATTGCTACATCTTGAAGGGGGAATAGTAACCAGTGCAGGCCCGGAGTTTGTGCAGGAGCAGAGTGAGACGTTTCTCGACTTCACCGTGCACCCAAATAAGCTGCGCTATTAATGAATGTGCTCGCTACCGATACTGAGGGCACCTATACTTGGCTACCTATACTGTGGGCTAAATACTGCAAATAACGTTCTCAAGCCTGCGGGAGGAGAGCACAATTCTTACACCCTTGACCTTGGAGCAATTTACCCTAGAAACTGCCCCGATTATAGCCGTGACTGAAAGAAATGGTTCTTTTCTCTTTTGATTGTCTTTAACATGTATATCTAATGTCTTTCTATCCTTACATCACATAGTAAAGTTATATACTCTATGTATACAGTGTTAGTAATGTATACTCCATATTTCTCCTTCTGTGACTTTGCATCAGGAGGGAGATGTGACTTTGAAATCGATCACAGGCTACTCTAAGCCCACATTCCAGAGATGTTTCCTTCATAACTTAACTACCAAGTAACGGCTTTCAGGAAAGCCATGAAGTATTCTTGGTAAACATTATAGGAAATGTTGTTTTGATTAAATATATTTCCTTTAGTGCTACATCTGGTGGATACAATTACAAAAGACCAGTTCCTTTGACCTAATGTTTGATCATTTGACCGGGAATATTAATGGATGTGCACTATACGCCTTATGTTGATTTGATACACTCAGATGTTTGGTGGATACAGTGTCTTGGTTACTGACACTCTAGACTCTGAAGCCTCCCTAAATCACTGTTTTTAGTTCACAATGCTGTTAAGCATGAATGCCCTCTCTGAAACGCCGCATCCCAGTGGCTAAAATCTCAATGAATCCCCCCCAAAATCCCGGGGCGAAAATCCACGACTTTCCTGGTCGTGGATTTTGCTGCCCGGGGAGGCAGAGCTTTGGGCTGTAGCTCTGCCTCTGCTTGAGTCAATCTGCATGCAGATCGCCGCCTCTCCCTGTGAAAGAAGATTGAGAGGGGTGGGCGGAGGCGGAGATCCACACAGATTGACAGAGTAGAGGCAGAGCTACAGCCCAAAGCTCTGCCTCTATACAGAAGCACTCCCCTAATCTTCCCGCAGGGATTTCGGGGGAATTAATTGAAACTGCAGCCGCGGGGATGCAGCATTTTAGGTAAGGAAATCATGCCTAACAGGATTGTGAAGTAAAAACAGTGATTTAGGGAGGCTTCAGACTCTCTTTACTGAAACACTAAGTTACTCTTTGGAAACGTCTTCATTTGTCCCACTTTCAGGACTTATGTGCAGATCTGTGTAAACATGTGTATTTTATTTACTGAAAGATATTTTTAATTGACTTTAAACTTTATTCCCATCTTTTAAATTGATATATTTCTTATTTTCAAATGTTAATACAAAGTGAAGACCAGGATAGAAAGGACTAGTGTGGTTTTTATCTCAAAATATGCTGCACTTCCTGGTGCTGGTGGTCAATCACATGCAAGTTTTACCATCGCACGTGGGTGATTCTGGTGACCACCCTCTTTGGCTGGAGGACTGAAGCATCCCAGGTCTTTTTTGGGGGATCGCGCCCCCAATATACACTCAACAGTAAATATGTGATCAAGTTTTACAGGCAGCTAGAAATTGGCTAGCAAAGGAGGGGCGATATTGCTATTAGCCCCTATTATTTATAATCTGAAACGTTCAATGTATTTTTTATACTATCCACTTTATTCTTCTCAACCAATTTTACTTGATCCCATACTGGGCATGAGCGCCCTTGTGGGCACTAAGCTGACCGATTGTTCTCCTTCTCGTATCTTCCTGTGGTCATTTAGGATCTCCGTGCCACCCCGCCTCCTGTCTAACTTCCTTTGGTCGGCGTCTCTGCTGTGCAGGAGGAGACTGCGCAGCATCAGATTGGTCTACGGGAGCTTTGAGAGATTAGTGTATGTGTGATGATGCGAGCTTGTCCACGCCCCCTTGAGGAAGTTGGAAGTTGTACTGGCGAAACAGATCGGGCTCGTTAGGCGTTCTTGCCAGACCTGTGGCTCTTGTCTCACACACCAGACCTCCTCCACTCTGATCTGCCCATTGTCAGCTACCTCCCACATTGTGGCTTGTTTCATTTGACCAGCTCGGACTGCAGTACACACCCATGCTGCATACAGTTACCGGCCTTAGAACTGCATATGGTGGACATTCCTCTGAACATTGTCCAGTCACCACAGGATACTCTTACTATCGGGATTACAGCAAGACACAGACATCACATCCTAGGCCAGGGTCACACTTAGCAGAAACACATGAGTTTTCCAATATATTCTATGGGAAAAACGTATGCGATTCTGCTAAGTGTGATCCTGACCTTACCGGTTTGACTGGTTGGGTACAGTACGCCAGCATCACAATTGCCACTGTGACATTGCCTGCACCGTTCATGTGCTTTTGCTATGTGAGCTGTGACCTGCACGTCGCTGCTTTCCGCTCACAGTTTCTGCAATACACTTAGGGTCTGTTTCCACTACACGCAAATTGGATGCAGAAAAACTGAATCCAATGAGTGCCTATGGGCCTATTTCCACTCAACGCGATTTTCCTGATGCAGATTTTCCCATAGGCATTCAATGGAGTCAGTTTTTCTGCATCCATTCTGTATCCAATCTGTGTGTAGTGGAAACAGGCCCTTAGGCAGGGGACACACTTTACTGTTTTTTTATGCGTTTTCTGCATAGAAAAAAAATTAGCATTCTGCATCATTATTCTGCACATTTGTCAGTTTTCTGTATCAATTGCGGTACATTAGCTGCTGTGAAAAAAAGTGCGCTGCATAGAAAAGCACAAGGTGTGCATAAAACGTACGCAGAAAACGCCTGCAGAAAACTGAAAGACAAGTGTGTTCCCTGCCTGTTCCATAACTGTTGACTGTGCTTCTTGTAGCTTTGTAACTGCCCAGTTGCTATACCAGCATGTGATGTTTGCTTTGTCTTTTGGACTCTGATTTACAAGTGTTCAGTACGGAGCTACATTGAGGCACGCCATCAATACGGTGCAGTTTGGACATCATACAGGCCTGGGTTTGATCATATGGTGATCACCATTACATCTATGTCTTCTGCATGTCTGCGCTGTAGGAGTGGTTGGTCAGGTATGGGTGAGCCGGCCAACCTGGAGGTCTTTCTTTTAAAGTGTGTTTATTCAATAAAATTATATTTTATATTTAACTCTGTCTCTATGCGTTTGATTGATGTGTACCCCTCTTCTATTATACCCTAGTTTGGTCTTATCTCCAAGAGTTGGGCGGTAGGTCTACTGAATACTTATTCTACAGCCCTACCTAGTGTGTCCATCTCCCCTCTCCTTAGATTGCAAGCCTTTGGCAGGGTCCTCCCTTCCCTGGTGTATTCTACCTGATCCTCTGCTCCTTTCCTAGGACTGCCTCGTACTTGTATTACTCGGCCTACCTAACCCACCCAGAATCGCATAATCATGTATTTGGTACCCTGTTTGCCTTGTATAACTTTGTCCAATGTTGTATAACCTTGTTATGTCTGTCATCCTTTGTACTATTGTATGTATTTATTGTCAAGCGATGCGTAATATGTTGGTACTTTTCAAATGCAATAAATAATAATGGTAAATAATAGTAGGCACATAAAATATTGACACTTTGGGCATCATTTTGACATTCTTCCATTCAGACATTTATGGCTGTGTGTTGAGTTATTTTGATGGGACAGCAAATTTACATGCTGTACACTGACCACTGTACCTTGTATCAATATGCCAGGTCTTCAGAGTTGCCCCATGAAAAAATATAATAAAATATTTACAAAAAAGTTTGAAGTGTAGTCATTTTTGTGAGATGCTATATATTAAACTGCACTGCAGCATGTGCTGTATCCATATCCACATGTTGTACACATACCTAAGTTCAGTAAACTCATGCAGTGTTCACTTAGGGCCTGAGCAAACATCTGCATTATAACAAAAATGCTCAAAAATGGATCATAAAAAGCGTGTTTATTGAAGTGTAGTAACCAGAGAAAGATATCCCGCTGCACCAGATGGTTAGGAAATATTGAAAAATCTTTATTCCGACATCTTGATACACAAAAAAAAAGCTCACGCGTATTGGATGATTAAGCAGCCTTGCTCCGATACGCGTGAGCTTTTATTTGTGCATCAAGGTGTTTCAGTATTTCCTAACCATCTGGTGTAGCAGGATATCCTTCTCTGGTTACTGCCTGGATTTTGCATGTGGTCTCCCTGCTCCCATATGGCATCAGAACGTGAGTGCAGCGGCCCTCTTCCGTTTTTCCTATATTGAAGTGTGTTAAAGTGGACTCAAATTAAAAATACAAGAATTCAGAAATAAAATCTTTTTTCTAAATTATAATGATAAATGGCAGCCTTTTTTCAGCTGCGTGATGACAAATATAAAATATTTTACATTTATTGGAGAAACCCCTCCCTTCCTTTCATATTGAGATTTCACATACACGATGCCCCTGTGAGGGAGGGTAGCTGATGACGAACACCCCCATGATCTAAAACCTCCTACTAAGCTCAGAAGTAATGGCTGCCACCTGTATAACCCTAGTTATGAAAAGAGAAGGGTGAAGAGCATACACTGAAAAGCTTATAGGCTTAAAGGAGTGTTTATTTATCTTTGTATGTGTCCGAGTGGTGCAACTAAATATTTTGAATTAAAAAAAATGTCTGGTTTGGGTCCACTTTAATGTGCATTGCAGTATGTTTTTAAAATGCTTTCTATGTGCCCTTGCATATCGCACACTGACATTTGTTGCAGAAATCAGCAATGCAAAAGTGTGCTCAGGTGTTACCTACACTTTGTACACACATGCGCTGCATACGTACTGAAGCTTTGTGTACACATGCACAGTACACTTAGGGCTTGTTTCCATATAGCGCGCTTTCAGTTGTGCTTATGGAAACGCTATCGCAGGGACATCAGAGAGGGCATAGACTGCACTCTCTGATGTTTCCATACATGTGCTGCGAGTCACAGCTGAACCGCAGTGTATGGTGGTTGCCTGCATTTCGGGGCAATGGCACCCGCGATCCCATTCAGTATAATGTATGGGATCACAAGCACCGCCCCCAAGGGGTCGCGTGCAACGCAGAGCCGCACTGAGCGCACTGGCTCTGTGTTGTATTATGGAAAGGAGCCCTCACCCACATGCTGTACACACACCTAGATTTATCAGCACACTGTACACTTGCACTGAAGTTTTACCCATAATGTGCTGTAAACAGATACACTGTTTTTCCACACACTGTAAAACCATATGCGACTTACACTTAAAGGATACCAGAGCCTAACACAATAGGAGAAATGGGGGGAACAGGCATGTAGGGGGAGCTGTCCTGATGCCCACCGCTCCCCCGTTTTCCTCTGCCCCCCTCCTTTCGTACCTGAAGCCCCTCCTGCAGCCTCTTCGGGGTCGCCAGAGTTGGGCATCACTGCACCTGTGCTGGCCCAGCTGCGTGTCCTACAGTGTGCGACTGCAGCCGGGAGTGCTCTGCACATGATGTTACTACTTACGGCATGCGCAGGGCGCTCCCAGCAACGGTTGTACGCTTACCCAACTGCTGTATACTGACATACAGTGCACTCAACCACATCCTGTACTCATCAGCTGTACACTTACTCATGCACTGTAGGCAGATACAAAGGCAGTGTACACTTACCCACATGCTCTACACATAGGCAGTGTACACTTACCCACATGCTCTACACATAGGCAGTGTACACTTACCCACATGCTACACACATAGGCACTGTACACTTACCCACATGCACATAGGCACTGCACACTTACCCACACCCTGTATACAAAGGCAGTGTACACTTACCCACATGCTCTACACATAGGCAGTGTACACTTACCCACATGCTCTACACATAGGCAGTGTACACTTACCCACATGCTACACACATAGGCACTGTACACTTACCCACATGCACATAGGCACTGCACACTTACCCACACCCTGTATACAAAGGCAGTGTACACTTACCCACATGCTATACAAATAGGCACTGTACACTTACCCACACACTGCACACATAGGTGCTGTACATTTACCTACACACTATACACTGTACAAACAGGCTCCACAGCCACACTGAGTTTTCATATAAAAAAAACACAAGTTACAATCTTATTTTATTTTACATATTTTATTGAGAATTTAAAATATCTACAAAAGGGATTGGCTTGGAAGACAGTTGAAAGGCTTCGCTGGTCACTGGACTTGTTATGATGTCATCAGGGAGCCGGTGTCAGCAGGTAGGTAGGCATGAAGGATCAGCATGCAGCAGGCAGATGTAAAGTGGTAAGGAAGGTGAACAGGTGATAGATCAGGGCAGTGCAGGGGAACTGCCACCAGGTCATGTTTATTTTTTTATTTTTTGGGAAGACTGCTGCAAGATCATGTTTATTATGTGGGGAAACTGCTGCCAGATCACGTCTTTTTTTTGGGGGGGGGGACTGCTGCCAGATCATGTTTGTTTTTTTTTGGAAGGGGGGGGGGGAAGCTGTTGCCAGATCATGTTCATTATGTGGGGAAACTGCCGCAAGATCATGTTTATTATTTGGGGAACTACTGCCAGATCATATCTATTTTGTGGGGAAACTGCTGCCAGATCATGTTTATTATTTGGGGAAACTGCTGCCAGATCATGTTTATTATTTGGAGAAACTGCTGCCAGATCATGTTTATTATTTGGAGAAACTGCTGCCAGATCATGTTTATTATGTGGGGGAACTGCTGCCAGATCATGTTTATTATTTGGGGAAACTGCCGCCAGATCATGTTTATTATTTGGAGAAACTGCTGCCAGATCATGTTTATTATGTGGGGAAACTGCTGCCAGATTATTTTTAATATGCGGGTGAACTGCTGCCAGATCATGTCTATTTTTGGGGGAACTGCTGTCAGATCATGTTTATTGGGGGGGGGGGGCTGCTGCCAGATCATGCTTATTATGTGGGGGAACTGCTGCCAGATCATTTTTATTATGTGGGGAAACTGCTGCCAGATTATTTTTATTAGAAAGGTGTGTGGCAAGCACCAATGGTGGACCAGAAAAAAGTTCCGACGTGCTGTAGACTCCAGTCACCTGTGCACCTCAGGTGTCTCCCCAGATAATGTTCCAACGAGTCAGCACCGTCTTCAATAAAAGCTCTTTTATTAAATCAATAAAATTCCATAGTATGCAGGCAATCAGCGACAGCCCCGCTGTTTCGGGCTATCTGCCCTTTCTCAAGTTGTGTAGCCAGTCATCTATACCTAATCACCATATAACAACTCCTTATATACTAGGCAAAGAGACCAGGTGACCAACATGCAACCAATCCGGCGTGTGAAGCCACCGGCGGACCTGATGGAGAACCTCAGGCATAATATGCAAAACTTTACCTGTCTACGCCTCCCTATAGCGTCATCCATGTTATCCTCCCACTTACGTTCTACCTAGGAACGCACCTCCATCCGCCGTCTGTATTGCGAGAGCGTGAGCACGGCCAGCCCCCTGATCCTCCTCCTTCTTGACGCACACACGTGATGATGAGGGGCAACATGACGCATAACGCGTCAAACCAATCACAGCAGTGCCTACTCGTAGCTTGGCAACCAGACACCAAGCATACGAGAGAAAGTCGCCACCTCAATATAATAATACATAATACAAATATCACTTATACTTTAATAGGAAGTAGTGTTGGGCGAACACCTGGATGTTCGGGTTCGGGAACGTTCGCCGAACATGGCCGCGATGTTCGGCATGTTCGGGCCGAACCCCGAACTCCCCGAACATCCCGCTTTTGGGGGCCCTATGGGGTTGCAGGCATAAGGGGGGAGTGTGGTGATATATTGGGGTGCTGATGCTGTTAAGGATAATACAGTAATATATTTTCATTTTCCCATTTTTATATCTGCTGTGGTATATCAAAGGTGTAGAGATGCAGGCTAGATTCATGGACTGTTCATGTATTTGTGTGGGTGGGTCACTAGACCTACATTTGCATCTAAAGAGGTCTTCAGTGAATATGACCAGTCACCTTCAATAGGCAAGGAAGCAGCTCATTAAGCCACTAGCAGTCACTTTTGATCTACTGTCCCAGGTGTGATTGTCTACGTCTGTCTACAGGATTACAGGCAAACTGCTACCTGTAACCAAAATTCAATCTTTTCATGGATGTGCTAAAATACACTTTAACCAAGGAAATAATGTGGAGGAAGCTTTTTGATGTCTGCAGAGTTCAATGGGTGAGATTGTGTCCTGCCAAACTTCAAGAAGCTAAAACAGGAACCCCCTTTGAAGTTTGCATATCACAAGAAAGATTATGACAAGCGTTCGGTGATGTCACAAATAGGGAAACTGCATTAGTTCCTGGGGGCTGGACATTAAATGCCCCAGAGGACACTTCGGACTATTTAAGCTGGCCCAGGACAGCCACCAGTATCTTCTCTCGGAGGTAGCGAATAGCTAGGGATGATCGCGACTCCTGGTCGAAACGGCGTCCTCCCGTCAACCAACGTTCTAACCTAAGCTGGTAACGTTCTTTTTTCCCCCGTTTATTTTTACGCAAATATCCGTGTGTGTTATCTTTGTAACTTTAATTTTGTAACTATTTTTACTTTGTTTTTTTTGTAATCTTTTTGTATATATTAAGTTCTGCACTGTTCCATGTTTTTCTAGAATATTAAATTATTATTTAATAAGTTTGACTTCTGCCGTACTAAACTAACACTCATAGCCTAGAAGAGACTGAAGTGTAACCGTGTATAAGTTCATGCCTAATTGTACGCTTGAGCAACACTACCGTATGAAATTGTAATTGCATTGTGTGTGGGGGCGTTTGTCATACGTTGGCCTAAGCGCGCAGCTGACCCAACGTACGAACAACGCCAGTGCGAGTAGCGACAGCAGAGTGGCTAACAGTATCGTTCGGAACGACTGTTAGTGGGTCTTTGCTTCACGACAGTATAAGATTGCAACTGTGTGTGTGTGTGGGTGCGTGGCGTTCCCGTATTTGGCCTAAGCGCAAAGCTGACCCAAATACGAAAACGCGGAGTGCGCGCTGAGGACTCGACAGCAGAGTGGAAGTGTCTAGCGAACCGCTAGTGGTGGCAGTGAGAGGTGTTCTGAGGGGTCCCAGCCTTGTTTTAGCGTGACTAAGGCTGCTTCCCCTCTCAATCTGGTCAAACCCGCAGTCGGGAACCGTATACGCAGGCGTGCCGCGGGCCGGTTCCTGACATAATTGGCTGGCAGTGGTGGGATCGTTAAGTACATTAGTACGCAGTTTAGCTCGCTATTCTGAGTACTAAAGGCTGGAAGCTTGCTAGAAGCAACTAGCCTACAGAAGTCTACTCAGTGCAGAATCTATATACTTTTTTTTTTGTTCAAAGATACACACTTGGTGTTTGCTTTCCCCTCCCCCCTTTTTCTTTTTATTTTTTGCAACACGATGGCTCAGAAAGCATCCAGCTATGCAAGGCAAAACAAAGAGATACTACTCAACCTGTGTGAGCACAAAGGCATCGAGACGGTGAGCGGCCAGACTAAGGAGCAGTTAGTTTGTGCGCTCGAGGAGCATGATGAGGCAGAACGAGCCCGTGCTTCAACGTCAGCGGATGCAGCTCACGACACGCCAGAGGAGGAATCGCTCCCGCCACAGGATGCGAGTGGAGACGATGTCCTGGATGATCCACCGAACACCGAGATGACATCTCTGGAAGCCGACCTACAGCTACTAGGTTCGGCTGAGCCCGAACTGCGCCTAAAGCTGATTCTGGAACATCGGCAAGCAGAAAGGGAAATACGACAAGCCCAGAGGGAACAAGCTACCCAGCGACTCCAGGCCGAGAGGGAAAGACACCAGGCCAAGAGGGAACAAGCTGCCCAGTGACTCCAGGCCGAGAGGGAAAGTGCTGAACGGCAACACCAGCTGGAGCTGGCTAAACTTCAGCAGCAGAACCGGTCTGCTGGACCCGCAGAACGCGAAGGTGAGCGAGTCCACCGAATCCCCCTTGATAAGTTCCCCGCTATGGACAAGGACTCTGACATAGACACTTTCCTACAGGGGTTTGAAAGGACTTGTCGGCAGTATGGGGTGCCCCGTGAGCAGTGGGCACGATACCTCACACCAGGGCTGAGAGGCAAGGCCCTGGAGGCGTTTGTGAGTCTCCCCCAGGAAGAAGAAACAGACTTTGAGGCAATTAAGAAAGCCATCATTGCGCGATACCACCTCACGCCAGAGGTGTATCGCAAACGTTTCAGGACAGTGCAGCGAGGTCCTAATGACAGCTACCTGGATCATGCTTGCACCCTGCGCACTGCCTTCCAGCAGTGGCTAAAAGGACTGTCAGTTAAAGCCTTGGAGGCCCTGCAGGAGCTGATGATAAAAGACCAGTTCCTACACACCTGTCCTGTTGAGGTCCGGCTGTTTGTGCTGGATCGAGAACCAAAGACAGTGGATGAGGCTGCGGAAATTGCCGATGCCTACACCGCCCATAGAGCACCTGAGTCCCGGAGGACTACTACGCCCAGCTGGAGAGGAGAACAGATTGCTAAACCTGTTTCACCCAGCACCCAGAGGAGGCAAGCACCGCTGTCTCCTGGATTCAAGCAACCTGACACTCGGAAATGCTTTGTATGTGACAGGGTGGGTCATATCAGCACGACTTGCCCAGAGAGGAAGAGGGAGGCCCCAAAATCCAGTGAGGCCTCAAACCCCAGTGAAGTCCCAACGGCTTTGTGTGCTACCAGGAATGCTACTGGCTATGCAGAGAATCTGCAGCTTGTCACGGTTGGGGGTACAATTGCCACTGGGCTGAGGGACACTGGAGCAGAAGTGACTCTCATACATCCCCAGCTCGTGAACCCGGAGCAGTACATACCTGGGAAAATGATTGCTGTCCGAGGAATTGGGGGCGTCACCCCAGCCATACCCACCACCTTGGTCCACCTGAATTGGGGGGCCGGCAGCGGATTGAAAGAAGTTGGGGTAACCGACAAAATCCCCACCAACGTTTTGCTGGGTACTGACCTGGGACGGTTAGTGGCCCGGTATGAGCCTACTCCAAACCCTGTGGGGCCTGCATCCCCAGCAGAAGTTCAGGACTCTTGCAAGGTACTGTTTGATAATGCTGTGCAAGTGGGGAGTGCTGGTGAGGCCCCAGGGGCTATGGACTGTATACTAGGAGCCAGCCCTAGTGATTCTCCAGTGCCTAGGCCTGGAGTGGGGCCTGTTGATCCGGAGAATGCCGAAACGGATGATGTCCTTTATGACGCACGGACTATCGAGGCGATCGATGCAGGAACTGTTGATGATACTTGTGAAGTGCTGAGTAGCAATGTGTGTAATGATACAGATAATGTGGATGTTTTATGTGATGTTATAAATGTCAATATGTATAAGACGGACAATGTTGATATCATATGTGTTGTGCTACATAATGATGCTTGTCCTGTGGACACTCCGTCGGCTGCAGGAGTAACCAGCAATGGTCGCTGGGCTGCAGCAGATGGACTGTCCACTGAAAAGGCAGACGGCACCAGGCCGGGTCTTCCCCCTTCCGATGTTTTTAAGACCAAAGGTGAGGTGGTTTGTGATACGTGTAATGTGGACGCTCCCTCCGCTGCAGTGGTAACCCGCAGCGCTAGCGGGTCTACAGCACAGGGACTGTCCACCGAAGTGGCAAATGTTGCTGGGTCAGCCACATCCAATCCGGAACCTGGCCTGGAGGGCCCAGGAGCCTCTCCGTCTGCAGCCTTCCTGGAATGTGTGACAGGCAGCACTGAGCTCTCTGGGGCTGTTCGATTTGACAGCAGCCTGGAAGAGCTCAGGGGGCTAGCCAGCAGGTCACCAGCTAGGAGGGGCAGGCTGAGAGGGTCCTGGGAAGTTATTCCCTCTGAGCTGTCCGAAGTGGAGGAGGCAGACCGGCAGATAATCGTTCCCCAAAGGGACCGAGAGATAGCTCCTGCCACTATAGAGGAAGTGCGTGTAGCGACGGTTGGAACCCTTCCCCAGCTGCAGCACTGTCTCTATGGTCGCCAATTCACGGTTGTCACTGACTCACATTCCCCTGGTTGGTTACGTCAGGTTGCCAAGGGCAACGACACATGGCAGCAACCTGACCTAGCTTTCCATTCGTGTAGCTTGGAGCTAACTGACAGGTGGGGAACCCTCCTGAGGATGCTAAAGGGTTACCCCACCCGGCCAGGCTGTCAACGTAGGCTTTGGCAGGATGATTCGTTAGATTCACCTGCCAGCGCCATCTGGAAGGGGAGCAATCATGGGAATGCGGACGGGCTGTCCCGTCAAGCAGAACCAACAGTGTAGGTGCAGGCAGGATGATCTGGGAAGATCATCTGCCTTGCACCAAGTTAACGGCGGAGGTGTGGTGATATATTGGGGTGCTGATGCTGTTAAGGATAATACAGTAATATATTTTCATTTTCCCATTTTTATATCTGCTGTGGTATGTCAAAGGTGTAGAGATGCAGGCTAGATTCATGGACTGTTCATGTTTTTGTGTGGGTGGGTCACTAGACCTACATTTGCATCTAAAGAGGTCTTCAGTGAATATGACCAGTCACCTTCAATAGGCAAGGAAGCAGCTCATTAAGCCACTAGCAGTCACTTTTGATCTACTGTCCCAGGTGTGATTGTCTGCGTCTGGCTACAGGATTACAGGCAAACTGCTACCTGTAACCAAAATTCAATCTTTTCATGGATGTGCTAAAATACACTTTAACCAAGGAAATAATGTGGAGGAAGCTTTTTGATGTCTGCAGAGTTCAATGGGTGAGATTGTGTCCTGCCAAACTTCAAGAAGCTAAAACAGGAACCCCCTTTGAAGTTTGCATATCACAAGAAAGATTATGACAAGCGTTCGGTGATGTCACAAACGGGGAAACTGCATTAGTTCCTGGGGGCTGGACATTAAATGTCCCAGGGGACACTTCGGACTATTTAAGCTGGCCCAGGACAGCCACCGGTATCTTCTCTCGGAGGTAGCGAATAGCTAGGGATGATCGCGACTCCTGGTCGAAACGGCGTCCTCCCGTCAACCAACGTTCTAACCTAAGCTGGTAACGTTCTTTTTTCCCCCGTTTATTTTTACGCAAATTTCCGTGTGTGTTATCTTTGTAACTTTAATTTTGTAACTATTTTTACTTTGTTTTTTTTGTAATCTTTTTGTATATATTAAGTTCTGCACTGTTCCATGTTTTTCTAGAATATTAAATTATTATTTAATAAGTTTGACTTCTGCCGTACTAAACTAACACTCATAGCCTAGAAGAGACTGAAGTGTAACCGTGTATAAGTTCATGCCTAATTGTACGCTTGAGAAACACTACCGTATGAAATTGTAATTGCATTGTGTGTGGGGGCGTTTGTCATACGTTGGCCTAAGCGCGCAGCTGACCCAACGTACGAACAACGCCAGTGCGAGTAGCGACAGCAGAGTGGCTAACAGTATCGTTCGGAACGACTGTTAGTGGGTCTTTGCTTCACGACAGTGTAAGATTGCAACTGTGTGTGTGGGTGCGTGGTGTTCCCGTATTTGGCCTAAGCGCAAAGCTGACCCAAATACGAAAACGCGGAGTGCGCGCTGAGGACTCGACAGCAGAGTGGAATTGTCTAGCGAACCGCTAGTGGTGGCAGTGAGAGGTGTTCTGAGGGGTCCCAGCCTTGTTTTAGCGTGACTAAGGCTGCTTCCCCTCTCAATCTGGTCAAACCCGCAGTCGGGAACCGTATACGCAGGCGTGCCGCGGGCCGGTTCCTGACAGGGAGCATGCCCCGATCGCGGGGGGGGGTCGGAAATTCCCCCCACCCCCTCCGCTGGCGCTCCCCCCTCTGCCCGCTTCCCCATACAAAAGTTTAAGGAAAGTAAAATAATACCGGTGGTAGTGGCTGGCAGTGGCACTGTGAAGTGAGTCAGGAGGAGGAGTCCGGAGAGTGACGCGTTGAGGGAGGCCGGGCAGCGGGCGGTTCAGCGGTAGTACCCTTGTGGTACTTCCGCCCTTTCTCTGACCTCACGTCCTCTGCATACGAGGGTACGCGTCACGCGTACCCTCGTATGCGTCATCACGCAGAGGACGTGAGGTCAGAGAAAGGGCGGAAGTACCACAAGGGTACTACCGCTGAACCGCCCGCTGCCCGGCCTCCCTCAACGCGTCACTCTCCGGACTCCTCCTCCTGACTCACTTCACAGTGCCACTGCCAGCCACTACCACCGGTATTATTTTACTTTCCCTAAACTTTTGTATG
Source organism: Hyperolius riggenbachi (assembly GCF_040937935.1). Taxonomy (NCBI): domain Eukaryota; kingdom Metazoa; phylum Chordata; class Amphibia; order Anura; family Hyperoliidae; genus Hyperolius; species Hyperolius riggenbachi. The sequence continues at coordinate 127,007,808 of NC_090648.1, forward strand.
GGGAAGCGGGCAGAGGGGGGAGCACTAGCGGAGGGGTGGGGGGAATTTCCGACCCCCCCCCGCGATCGGGGCATGCTTCCCCCTTATGCCTGCGAACCCATAGGGGGGGCCGTATTCGGCCGAACAGGGCCCTGTTCGGCCGAACAGGGGCCCTGTTCGGCCAGGCATTGAGCCGTTCGGGCGAACCCGAACAGTTTGGCCGAACACCACCAGGTGTTCGGCCGAACTCGAACTTCACCCGAACAGGGTGATGTTCTGCAGAACCCGAACAGTGGCGAACACTGTTCGCCCAACACTAATAGGAAGAGAGGAACGAGAGACCAGCCCACACTCACCCACCACGAGCAGATCAGCGATCGATTAAGGGAAAAGGGGAATTGAAGCCAAAGGCCACCTATGCCGGCTGTATGCACATCAGTCACCTGAAAAACAATAAGATACATATAAATACACAGAATTAAGCAGTGACACATCTAGATACACGGTAATAGGTCGTACTCTTTGTTAAGCCCCCCCCCCTCCCCAGAGTGCCCAATTTCCTAATCCACATTGCTTCTTTCTTCAATAATAATTTCTGGCGATCTCCCCTGCACATGCGCAAAGGTGCATGGTCAATGACCTGCACCCTAAGCTGAGAGACCCCATGTCTGCACTCCTTAAAATGGCATGCCACAGATTGATCCCTACTTTCTCCTCTAATAGTAGATTTATGTGATGAAATTCTATCCCTTAGTGGCTGTGTGGGTTTACCCACATATCCCAAGCCACAAGGGCATTTAATCAAGTAAACTACAAAACTAGACTCACAAGTGAAATGGCCTTTAATCAGAAATCTGCGTCCACTAGAAGCATGAACAAACACATCTCCTTTTGTAACGTTATTACACATATGACAATGTAGGCAGGGATAGGTCCCATTCCTGCCCACTGTCATCTTCTCTTTATAAGTATGAACAACCTTATCCCTGAGGGTAGGTGGTCTCCGAAAGGACATAATGGGCGGGTATCTGAACTCCTGTAGCTGCGGGAAGGATTCAGACAAAATCCTCCAATGTTTGCGGACAATTTGTCCAACTTGTTGGCTCTGACTGTTATAGGTACTGACAAAAGGTATCCTTGATCTACCAATTTTTTTAGGTCCTCTCATTTTATCTTTATTTAACAGTCTGTCAGGGTACCCCCTTGCTTTACACCTTTCTCTCATCTGCTCAACCCTCTGGTCACAAATAACTGGATCTGCCACAATTTTCTTTACCCTCTTTATTTGTCCCGAGGAGATGTTATCTGTCACATGTTGTGGGTGGAAGCTTCCAAATTCTAAAATTGAATTCCGATCTGTGGGTTTGGTGTACAGGTCAGTGAGCACACGCTCCCCCGACCTGTACATCATCGTATCCAAAAAGGGAACCCTATCCACATCTGTGTGGGCTGTAAGTGTAATTGCAGGACATCGGTCTCTCAGCTCATCAATAAAAATGTCCTATGTTGAACGCGGTCCCGCCCAAATGCAATATATATCGTCTATATAGCGAAACCAGCACTTAGCATGCTGATGAAATAAGGCATTAGTGTAAATAAAACTCTCCTCATATTGCCCCATGTGGCATGACATTTTAAGGAGTGCAGACATGGGGTCTCTCAGCTTAGGGTGCAGGTCATTGACCATGCACCTTTGCGCATGCGCAGGGGAGATCGCCACAAATTATTATTGAAGAAAGAAGCAATGTGGATTAGTAAATTGGGCACTCTGGGGAGGGGGGGGCTTAACAAAGAGTATGACCTATTACCGTGTATCTAGATGTGTCACTGCTTAATTCTGTGTATTTATATGTATCTTATTGTTTTTCAGGTGACTGATGTGCATACATCCGGCGTAGGTGGCCTTTGGCTTCAATTCCCCTTTCCGTTAATCGATCGCTGATCTGCTCATGGTGGGTGAGTGTGGGCTGGTCTCTCGTTCCTCTCTTCCTATTAAAGTATAAGTGATATTTGTATTATGTATTATTATAGTTAGGTGGCGACTTTCTCTCGTATGCTTGGCGTCTGGTTGCCAAGCTACGAGTAGGCACTGCTGTGATTGGTTTGACGCGTTATGCGTCATGTTGCCCCTCACGTGACACATCACGTGTGTGCGTCAAGAAGGAGAAGGATCAGGGGGCTGGCCGCGCTCACGCTCTCGCAATACAGATGGCGGATGGAGGTGCGTTCCTAGGTAGAACGTAAGTGGGAGGCTAACATGGATGACGCTATAGGGAGGCGTAGACAGGTAAAGTTTTGCATATTATGCCTGAGGTTCTCCATCAGGTCCGCCGGTGGCTTCACACGCCGGATTGGTTGCATGTTGGTCACCTGGTCTCTTTGCCTAGTATATAAGGAGTTGTTATATGGTGATTAGGTATAGATGACTGGCTACACAGCTTGAGAAAGGGCAGATAGCCCGAAACAGCGGGGCTGTCGCTGATTGCCTGCATACTATGGAATTTTATTGATTTAATAAAAGAGCTTTTATTGAAGACGGTGCTGACTCGTTGGAAGATTATTTTTATTATGCAGGGGAACTGCTGCCAGATCATGTCTATTTTTGGGGAACTACTGCCAGATCATGTTTATTATGTGGGGAAACTGCTGCCTGATCATGTTTATTTTTTGAGGGGGACTGCTCCCAGGTCATGTTTATTTTGTGAGGGGACTGCTGCCAGATCATGTTTATTATGTGGGGAAACTGCTGCCAGATCATGTTTATTATGCAGGGAAACTGCTGCCAGATTATTTTTATTATGTGGGGAAACTGCTGCCAGATCATGTTTGTTTTGTGAGGGGACTGCAGCCAGATCATGTTTATTATGTGGGGGAAACTGTTGCCAGATCATGTTTGTTTTGTGGGGGGGGAATTGCTGCCAGATCATGTTTATTATGTGGGGAAACTGCTGCCAGATTATTTTTATTATGTGGGGAAACCGCTGCCAGATCATGTTTGTTTTGTGAGGGGACTGCTGCCAGATCATGTTTATTATATGGGAGAAACTGTTGCCAGATCATGTTTGTTTTGTGGGGGGGGGGGGGGGGGACTGCTGCCAGATCATGTCTATTTTGGGGGTGAACTGCTGCCAGATCATATTTGTTTTGTGGGGGGGGGGGGGGGAACTGCTGCCAGATCATGTTTGTTTTGTGGGGGGGGGGAACTGCTGCCAGATCATGTCTATTTTTGGGGGGAACTGCTGCCAGATCAGGTCTATTTTGGGGGGGAACTGCTTTCAGATCATGTATATTTTGTGGGAGAACTGCTGCCAGATCATGTCTTTTTTTTTGGGGGGGGGGGGGGCTGCTGCCAGATCATATTTATTTATTTTATTTTTGTTGGGGGGGGGGGGCTGTATCCGGATCATGTTTATTATGTGGGGAAACTGCTGCCAGATCATGTTTATTTTGTGGAAAACTGCTGCCAGAGCATGTCTATTTTTTTGGGGGGGGGGAGGGGGGACTGCTGCCAGATCATGTTTATTATTCGGGGAAACTGCTGCCCGATCATATTTGTTTTGTGAGGGGACTGCTGCCAGATCATGTTTACTTTTTGGAGGGACTGCTGCCAGATCAAGTTTATTATGCGCGGGAACTGCTGCCAGATCATGTCTATTTTGGGGGGGAACTACTGCCAGATCATGTTTGTTTTGTGGGGGGGACATTCTGCCAGATCATGTCTATTTTTGGGGGAACTGCTGCCAGATTATCTTTAATATGTGGAAAAACTGCAGCCAGATCATGTTTATTATGTGAGGGGACTACTGCCAGATCATGTTTATTTTTGGAGGAGAACTGCTGCCAGATCATGTTTATTATGCGGGGGAACTGCTGCCAGATCATGTTTATTTTTTGGGGGAACTGCTGCCAGACCAAGTTTATTATGTGGGGGAACTGCTGCCAGATCATGTCTATTTTTTTTGGGGGGGGGGGGGGGGGGTTGCTGCCAGATCATGTTTTTTTGGGGGGGAGGAGGGGCTGTAGCCAGATCATGTTAATTATGTGGGGAAACTGCTGCCGGATCCTGTCTATTGGGGGGGGGGGGGATGACTGCTTCCAGATCATGTTTATTATGTGGGGAAACTGCTGCCAGATTATTTTATTATGTGGGGGAACTGCTGCCAAATCATGTCTATTTTGGGGCGGGGAACTGCTGCCAGATCATGTTTATTTGGGGGGGGGGGGGCTGCTGCCATATCATATTTATTATTCGGGGGAACTGCTGCCAGATCATGTTTGTTTTGTGAGGGAACTGCTGCCAGATCATGTCTATTTTGGGGGAACTGCTGCCAGATTATATTTTTATTTTGTGGGCACTGATCCAGGGGAAGGCGAAAAACCTTTCAAGGCGAGGGCCAATTAGCCTTAAAAGGGAAAAATTCCTTCCGACTCCAGATGGCAAATGGCAGTCAGACAAATCCCTGGATCAGCTCTCCCGGGAATTGCCTACTACCGTATATACTCGCATACAAGCCGAATTTTTGACCCCCAAAAAGGGGGTCAAAAGTTGGGGGGTCGGCTTGTATGCGAGTCTTCCCTGGTGGTCTAGTGGTGGGTGGTGGGTGGTCCACGCCCCGCTCCCCCCCCCACGGCCGCCGCTGCTATTACCTGCTTAGGCAGCGGCCGCTTCCTAATCCGCGTTCCTCTTCTGAAACTTTTCAGAGTGTATCACAGCAGCGCGCCCGGCGCTGCTGCTGTGACGATGCAGGGGGCAGGAAAGAACGGTTCCCTTGGTAACGGCGATACAGATCGCCGCTATAGGGAGCCGCGCTCTTTCCTGCACTCTGCATCGTCACAGCAGCAGCGCCGGGCGCGCTGCTGTGATACACTCTGAAAAGTTTCAGAAGAGGAACGCGGATTAGGAAGCGGCCGCTGCCTAAGCAGGTAATAGCAGCAGCGGCCGCGGGGGGAGGGGGGAGCGGGGGGGGGGGGGAGCACTACCTACCTATGCTGGGCACTATACTGGCTAAACTGGGCACTAAACTAGCTAAACTGGGCACTAAACTAGCTAAACTGGGCACTATACTGGCTAAACTGGGCACTATACTAGCTAAACTGGGCACTATACTGGCTAAACTGGGCACTATACTAGCTATGCTGGGCACTATACTAGCTAAACTGGGCACTATACTGGCTAAACTGGGCACTAAACTAGCTAAACTGGGCACTATACTAGCTAAACTGGGCACTATACTGGCTAAACTGGGCACTATACTGGCTAAACTGGGCACTATACTAGCTAAACTGGGCACTATACTGGCTAAACTGGGCACTATACTGGCTAAACTGGGCACTATACTGGCTAAACTGGGCACTTTACTAGCCATACTGGGGCACTATACTAGCTAAACTGGGCACTATACTAGCTAAACTGAGGCACTACCTACCCATACTGGGCGCTATACTGGCTATACTGGGCACTATACTGGCTATACTGGGCACTTTACTAGCTATACTGGGCACTATACTAGCTATACTGGACACTACCTACCTATACTGGGCACTATACTAGCTATACTGGGACACACTGGGGGGCTGCACCAATCCAGCATTTCCGACCCCCGGCTTATATGGGGGTCAATCAGTTTTTTCAGGGAAAAGTTGGGGGGTCGGCTTATATGCGGGTCGGCTTATATGCGAGTATATACAGTAATTCTGATCATCCGTCCCCCTTCCTAGAACTATATATTTTAGTATTTTTTTTCTCTTTTGGATGGTTGTTTTTCTTCTCTACCTTTTGTAGAAACTAACACACAAACACAAACACACACACAGTAGACTTGAAGGAAGGAAAAGGAGGCACCGCTTCTTTAAAATTCCTTTATTCCGGTGGGGGAAGTAGCAGGTACACAGCAGTGGGGGTAAAAAAGGCCTGACAGCTGTTTCGCTGGTTTAAACTAAGAAGCTGGTTTAAACCAGCGAAACAGCTGTCAGGCCTTTTTTACCCCCACTGCTGTGTACCTGCTACTTCCCCCACCGGAATAAAGGAATTTTAAAGAAGCGGTGCCTCCTTTTCCTTCCTTCAAGTCTACTGGATGCAACAAACTTGTGGATGAGCACGCTCCTTCTTTCGGGTCCGGTGTGTCTGCCCTGCTGCGTTTGGTGCCAGGTACTGTTCTTTTCCTCTCAATATCGACAAACACACACACACACACCCCAACTTAAAAATAGTGATTTTTTTTTTTTTTTTTTTTGTAATTTTGTTTTTAAACTACCTGTTTATTTTGTGGGCACTGATGCAGAGGAAGGCGAAAAACCTTTCAAGGCGTGGGCCAATTAGCCTTAAAAGGGAAAAATTCCTTCCCGACTCCGATGGCAAATGGCAGTCACACGAATCCCTGTATCAGCTCTCCCGGGAATTGCCTAGTAATTCTGATCCCCCCCTTCTTGTAACTCATCCTGCGCTCTGTACCCACTGAGACCCATGTCTATTCTGCAAGCTGAGGCACTCCTCCACTAGTCTGCTGCTCTAGCGTTCCCATGTCTTCATCCGCGCCGCCTGCGTGTTCTCAGTGACCCGTGGCATATTATGTATTACCATGTACCAGGTCACGGAGGAGAGGCAGCCCTGTGAGGATGAAGAGGAGAACACACAGAGCCACAGACTAATGGGGGAGAGGCAGCCCTGTGAGGATGAGGAGGGGAACACACAGAGCCACAGCCTAATGGGGGAGAGGCAGCCCTGTGAGGATGAGGAGGGGAACACACAGAGCCACAGCCTAATGGGGGATAGGCAGCCCTATGAGGATGAGGAGGGGAACACACAGAGCCACAGCCTAATGGGGAAGAGGCAGCCCTGTGAGGATGAGGAGGGGAACACACAGAGCCACAGCCTAATGGGGGAGAGGCAGCCCTGTGAAAATGAGGAGGGGAACACACATACTTGTGAACATATAAGTTCAGAATCTATCTCTGGTCATAATTCAGGCTAATACCTGCTAGAGAGCTCATTAGAGGGACAGATACCATGACTGAGAGTTGCAGGGCTAATACAATCAGCCAGAGGAACAATAGACTCTGCCTGTGAGAACTAACCTGCAAGTAATATAAGCTGACAGTAAAGTTAGCCATAAATATGGCGTTGATGGGCAGATTCGACCAAGAAACAAATCTCTCTCTGATAGAATCTGATCAGAGAGAGATCTGTCAGCTGCCCATACACTACAGGCTGATTCCCAATCGATTTCAACATGAAATTTCTTGGGAATCGCCTGTCCTGTGTCTGCCACATTCTCCGGAAAGATAATGGAGTGGAAACAGAGTGAAACCCGATCCAATTGGCGGGTGATCAGATCTATTTTCACGGATCCGTTTGCCACTTCAACGCAAGTGTGAACCAGGCCTTACACAATTTAGGTTTTACAATAAATGGGATAACAGCCATAGAGTTTATTATCTACTGTAGCACTTCTAAAATAATAATGGGTGAAAACTGAGAAACTGTATTTTTTCTTTTTTTCCCCTTCTTTCTCTCTTTAATATGCATAAGAAATAAAATAACTCCTGAGGGGAAAAAAACCCCAAAGGATGTCTAGTTTGTCCTGAAAAATATGCTTTATAGATCACTAAAGGTGCACTGCTCATACATCAGCTGTATGGGCAGATCAACCAAGAGACAGATCTCTCTCTGATTGAATCTGATCGGAGAGAGATCTGTCAGCTGCCCATACACCACAGGCCAATTCCTGATCGATTTCACCATGAAATCTCTCGGGAATCAGCCTTGTGACACCACATCCTGGGAGCGTGTGATGTCACACCTGCCCATGTTGGGCCGTCAATCACGTGGGGGTGCGTGTGATGTCACACATGCCCACATGTTGGGCCGGCAATCACGTGGGGCGCGTGTAACACAGAGCCAGCGACGGACAGGTAAAGTATACTGCACCAGGGGGGACATTTTACATTGGGGGACAGTGCCAGAGGCTTCCGTTGCATTTGTCTCTCGTCCCGATATCGCACGCCACTGCCACCATGAACCCAATTGAGCAAATCGGCCCTACATCTACAGCCTGTCCAATCGATACATGCAACCAAAATTGGTTGCATCATAAATCAAACCTATTATAACAATTGGTCAATCGACCGCCCCGACACCTAATGTATGGCCACCTTCAGGTGTCATAAGTAGTGATAAAGTTACAGCTTATTAAATAAGGGAATAGCTAAAATGTCAACTGTCCATACGGGAGAAGCAGGAGTGTGAAGTGGGTAATATCACTGCAATACTCACAGCAGTCGCTGGTCGCACAATAGTCTTCCGCAGGTCACAGGATTAGTAGATACGTCTGTAAATGGAAAGGAGACCGTTTAAGGACAGTCCTCAGCAAGTCTACATAGACACACATATGACTACAGGCATGACATCAGTGTTCGTAGTGCCATAAAGCAGCTGCTGTGCCTATTACTAATGCTACATCTCTGTACATCAGATAAATAACAGCACAATCCGCATTCAGTATAAGTCCAGCAAACCCCAACTTCATATTTACTATAAAGTGCAATATAGCAGCTCTATATGTCATCCCTACACTGTGTGATCACATCAGGTGATTCCTGCACTAGAGGCCTGCACAGGTCCAATTTTTCATACTCACACCCCCGCAACACGATTTTGGGTGAATTTGATACCCGCACCCACAGCCCCGTTACCAGCACCCAAAACATTTTTTCCATTTTCTTCTAAAGTACACATTTAAAGCAACATTGGGGAGCTGTAAAGTAAATAAAACCGATTTTTATACACAAACCAAAGCCAAAGAAGTGTTTTACATTTTTTTTCACTCTTAGAGCAATTTTCATCTACCATTCATTCGCTAATACCTTTATCACTACTTATCACAATTTATTGATCTATATCTTGCTTTTTCCGCCACTAATTAGGCTTTCTTTGGGTGGTACATTTTGCTAAGAATTATTTTTTTTAGAAATGCATTTTAACAGGATTAATAAGAAAAAAATGGAAAACATTAATTATTTTTCAGTTTTCGGCCATTATAGCTTTAAAATAATCCACGCTACCATAATTAAAACCTATGTATTTTATTTGCCCGTTTGTCTCGGTTATTATACCATTTAAATTTTGTCCCTATCACAATGTATGGTGCCAATATTTTATTTGGAAAAGGTGCATTGTTTCCGTTTTGCGTCCATCACTATTTATAAGCTTATAAATTAAAAAATGTTCGTAGTATACCCCCTTCAAATGCATATTTAAAACGTTCAGACCCTTAGGTAACTATTTATGTCTTTTTTTTTTTTAATTGTAATTTTTTTTTTTCCATTAACAATTTTATTTGGGTAATATTTTGGTGTGGGAAATAAACAGTTAATTTTTAATGTTGTTATATGTGTAAATTGTAATGTAAAATATATGTAGATGTAGTTTTACTATTTGGCCACAAGATGGCCACCTTCAGTTTTTTTCCCCTCCTTGTGCTTCTCGCTAAGCGGAAGCACAAGGGGATGCGGAAATTTTGACACGCAGAAAGACTGAAGCGTCTAGTAAGAGCGCTTCGGTTTTTCTGCTGGGGACACGGATCGGTGATCGGGAACCATGTTTCACTGATCCCAGGGCTACCGGGGGACACCACTGGGGCACAGAGGCGCTCCAGTGATCACACGCCGAAGCGCGGCCCCGCAGCAGAGCAGCTTATTCTCGTCATATGCAGCAAACACATACTTGTGTGTGTTAGATGGCTGTGGATGCAGCTACACTGTGTCAGCAGATTTTGTTCCATGAGACATGTGCTTATCTGCCTGCCATGTGCTTCTGTGCCTCCTCCCTCCAGCTTTAGAGAACATGCCAGAACATTCTCTAGCTCTTTTCCTATCAGATATCCCCAGTCACTAACAGACAGACTGTCCTATCACACCTTCTCTTCTAACAAAGCATGCCCCAGTGATTTCTGGCTATCTATTAAAATCATCTGCAATCTCACACTGGCATGTTCGCAGTTGTATGCACTAGTATGGGGGAGGTCTCAGCTTGAGAGCAGGAAGGAGTCTGCTGGCATTAAAGGGGAACTGAAGAGAGAGGTATATGGAGGCTGCCAGATCGGGGGCACCTGTGGGCACCAAGTGGGGCAAAAATGGGCGTGGTCATGAGGTGAGTGGGCGTGGCCATGAGGTGAGTGGGCGTGGCCATGGGTGGGGCCAAATGTACATGAACTTAGCAGCGGTGTAAGCTACAGATAATGGGCCTGCCCATCGAAATATTGGATGGAGCCCCCTGTCCTTTATTTAGATAATTTACAATCAGTATAGGCATAGATCAAAGATGTATACGCACATACAATTTTGCTTAGTCAATCACTGACCCCCAATTTTACCACCCCCATGCAGTAAGTGGGCCAACAGACAATGAATTTTATGAACAGAGCTAAAATTGGCTAATCAAAATTGTATGTGTGTACCAGGCTTTACAGCTAATACTGTACATACTGAAAGTAGCAGGGATCAGCATACAATATAGCTGGTTTACAATCAGTAAAGGCACAGAGTAACACCTTACACTGTACACACTGGAGGTAAATCAGCACACAGTGCAGGCACTAGAGAATAGCGTATACTGTACATACTGTAGGCAGCAGCATTCAGCACACTGCAGCTAGCGTGCCAAAAATATGAGGATCACGTTGTGCGGCGTGCTTATCGCGCCGCACCGAAAAATGGGTGGGCCATGGACCAGAATATAGTTGTGGTAACGGGTGGAGACAAATTTACATGAACCTAGCAATGGTGGGACATTAGATTATGACAGTGGTGGCGAACCTTTTGGAGGCCGAGTGCCCAAACTGCAACCCAAAAGTCACTTATCTATCGCAAAGTTGCAACAGCAATTTAAACTTAATACTGTACAAACGTTTTAACTCATACATGAACATTATGGAAAATCCAAGTTGAAAATAAACTGTGAAGATAAACAATTTCATCCATCCTACTCCTGAAAAATGTATTCAATTTTTTAGAACCTCCCAGTTTTATTTTCTGTTTTAAAAGCTAAAAAAGTAGGTTTAATGCTATTGTCTCATATGATAAGGATTCAGCTTTTCCCATAGTCTCGCAGTTAGCAATCATGTGACCCCCAACAAGACAAATTCAGCAATCATGAGGCCCCCAACAAATCATGAGGCCCCCAACAAGACAAATTCAGCAATCATGAGGCCTCCAACAAATTTTAGGCAGTGAGTGAGTGACAGGGAGCCCCTTTAGGTAGTGAGTGAGTGCCAGGGAGCCCCTTTAGGCAGTGAGTGAGTGACAGGGAGCCCCTTTAGGTAGTGAGTGAGTGACAGGGAGCCCCATTAGGGAGTGAGTGAGTGAGTGAGTGAGTGAGTGAGTGAGTGACAGGGAGTCCCTTTAGGTAGTGAGTGAGTGACAGGGAGCCCCATTAGGGAGTGAGTGAGTGACAGGGAGTCCCTTTAGGTAGTGAGTGAGTGACAGGGAGCCCCTTTAGGTAGTGAGTGAGTGCCAGGGAGCCCCTTTAGGCAGTGAGTGAGTGCCAGGGAGCCCCTTTAGGCAGTGAGTGAGTGACAGGGAGCCCCTTTAGGTAGTGAGTGAGTTCCAGGGAGCCCCTTTAGGTAGTGAGTGAGTGACAGGGAGCCCCATTAGGTAGTGAGTGAGTCACAGGGAGCCCCTTTAGGAAGTGAGTGAGTGACAGGGAGCCCATTTAGGTAGTGAGTGTGTGTCAGGGAGCCCCTTTAGGAAGTGAGTGAGTGACAGGGAGCCCATTAGGCAGTGAGTGAGTGACAGGGAGCCGCCGCTCCCCACCTTACCTCGCAGTCAGCAGACCTCAGGATCAGCGGCGACCCGACCAGTACGAACGGGCGCCGGACGCACCCGCTCTATATGCGGAAGTGATGTCACTTCCGCATATCAGTGCGGGCGCTGGGTCCTAGCGTCCGCACGATTGGTCACCGCCTGATCAAGGTCTGAGTGACGCGGCGGCGGCTGGAGGGAGGCGCTGACAGAGGGGGTGAGCGGCGGCCGGGCGGTGCCTGTCAGAGACAGGCGCCTGGGTGCAATGCACCCGCCCAGGCGCGGCCCTGCGGGCACCCCTGGTGAAGAGATCCGTGGCACCCCAGGACAGATTGGCGGCACGTGCCCCCCCAAAATAGGGCTAGCGACGCCCCTGTCCAGCGCCGTGCTGATGCTCTGTTGTTTTATTAAAAATGGTGGGACATGGATACCCTGTGAGTCCTATGGGTTAACGTATTTGTGTACGCGTTATTTCCGCGTGTTTTTCCGCGTACATTGCGGCTGTTTTTACGCATCGCGGTGGTGACCACCGCGATGCGTAAAAACAGCCGCAATGTACGCGGAAGAACACACGGAAGTAACGCGTACACAACTACATTAACCCATAGGACTCACAGGGAATCCATGTCCCATCCTTTTTAATAAAACAACACCCCTCTCCCTCAAAGCACTAAAAGGCAGGGGATTAATCAAACAGGCTAGAGAGAAAACCAGTACAGAGCAGTACCCCACACCATGGTGCAAGGCACAGAGCATAAAGTTCAGAGTCACCAAATAAAATTAAAGTCCTCTTCTTTATGGGGTGGGGGGGGGGGGGTGACTGTATGAGGTCAGTCCTTGCAGTTCCCGATCAGGTCTGGTCATCTGCATGCTGTTCTGTGATTGGTTACTCTGACTCAGTGTGTGACTATGTACAGTGGGTTGCAAAAGTATTCGGCCCCCTTGAAGTTTTCCACATTTTGTCACATTACTGCCACAAACATGAATCAATTTTATTGGAATTCCACATGAAAGACCAATACAAAGTGGTGTACACGTGAGAAGTGGAACGAAAATCATACATGATTCCAAACATTTTTTTACAAATCAATAACTGCAAAGTGGTGTGTGCGTAATTATTCGGCCTGCTTTGATCTGAGTGTAGTCAGTTGCCCATAGACATTGCCTGATGAGTGCTAATGACTAAATAGAGTGCACCTGTGTGTAATCTAATGTCAGTACAAATACAGCTGCTCTGTGAGGGCCTCAGAGTTTGTCTAAGAGAATATTGAGAGCAACAACACCGTGAAGTCCAAAGAACACATCAGACAGGTCAGGGATAAAGTTATTGAGAAATTTAAAGCAGGCTTAGGCTACAAAAAGATTTCCAAAGCCTTGAACATCCCACAGAGCACTGTTCAAGCGATCATTCAGAAATGGAAGGAGTATGGCACAACTGTAAACCTACCAAGACAAGGCCATCCACATAAACTCACAGGCCGAACAAGGAGAGCGCTGATCAGAAATGCAGTCAAGAGGCCCATGGTGACTCTGGACGAGCTGCAGAGATCTACAGCTCAGGTGGGAGACTCTGTGTATAGGACAACTATTAGTCATGCACTGTACAAAGTTGGCATTTATGGAATAGTGGCAAGAAGAAAGACATTGTTAACAGAAAGCATAAGAAGTCCTGTTTGCAGTTTGCCACAAGCCATGTGGGGGACACAGCAACCATGTGGAAGAAGGTGCTCTGGTCAGATGAGACCAAAATTGAACTTTTTGGCCAAAATGCAAAAAGCTATGTGTGGCGGAAAACGAACACTGCACATCACTCTAAACACACCATCCCCACTGTCAAATATGGTGGTGGCAGCATCATGCTCGGGTGGTGCATCTCTTCAGCAGGGACAGGGAAGCTGGTCAGAGTTGATGGGAAGATGGATGGAGCCAAATACAGGGCAAACTTAGAAGAAAACCTCTTGGAGACTGCAAAAGACTTGAGACTGGGGCGGAGGTTCACCTTGCAGCAGGACAATGACCCTAAACATAAAGCCAGGGCAACAATGGAATGGTTTAACCTCCTTGCCGGTTGTCCCGAGCTCAGCTCGGGGTAACCTGCGCAGGAGGATTTCTCAGGCCCCGCTGGGCCGATTTGCATAATTTTTTTTATTGCACGCAGCTAGCACTTTGCTAGCTGCGTGCATATTTCCATCGCCACCTCTCGCCGCCGATTCGCCACTACCCGCCGCGCCGCCCCCCCCCCCCCCCCTCCAGACCCCTTGCGCAGACTGGCCAATCAGTGCCAGGCAGCGCTGAGGGGTGGATTGGGATTCCCTCTGACGTCCTGACAACATCCATGACGTCGGTGACGTCATCGCGCCCAGTCGCCATGGCGTTCTGAACGGGATTTCCTGCTTGCAAAGATCGCTGGCGGCGATCTAAGTAGGTAGGGGGATGCCTCTAAAAATGCTGCGCGGCCCCCTTGCCATCAGAATTGGAACGGCAAGGGGGTTAAAACAAAACCTATCTATGTGTTAGAATGGCCCAGTCAAAGTCTTCTGGCCTGCTTGGCCTGCTTGGTGCCTGGTGGCGACCCCTGGCTCCCAGTGCAGATGCCAACCTCGCCAGGTCGGCATCTACTTGTGCTCCAGCATGCGACTCACGTAGTCGCACTGACGTCATCTGGATTGTACTGCGCAGGCAGAGAACTACTGCACCTGCGCAGTAGAGTCCAGCTGACGTCAGCGCGACTACGTGAGCCACACGCTGGAGCACAAGTAGGCCTCTTGTACCGGAGGGAACTCCGGGCCACCGGCGGGGAGCAGAGCTGCGGTGAGGGCACAGGACGGCTGCCAGGGGCTGGAGGAAACCCCAGGTAAGTGTATTTTTTATTTTGATTCTTCCTGGACGTGTCCTTTAAGCAGCAATCTCTGCAGTGCACATTCATGCTGGAGTGTCTGTGGAAGAAAAAATCTGCCTGGCTTGTAATGCCTGGAACACACCATGCAATTTCCCATCAGATGGGACGAAAGATAATTTCTGACAGATCTGATCACTTTTCTGATCACTTCTATGCAAAGCGATCAGAAAAACAATCGAAAATCAGATCGGACCTGTTGGAAATTATCTGCTGGACCCATCTATCTGACGGGAAATTGCATGGTGTGTACCAGGCTTTAACTGAAGTGGGGGAAGAAACAGATACCGATGGAGACGGACGCTTGGGTAATAAAGGAGCCAATACCACATATGGGACAGTGCCAATTTCCGCTCTAATGATGCAGAATACAGAACTGCAGATCCCAATGTGGGAGAACTGCTAGTCAAAGTCTTGATTGTGCTGCAGACCCAGGTACTGGCTCTGATTAGAAAGTGCTGTACCAATCCTTCAAGAATTGTGAGCGCTGGAATTTGTGGGGACTACAAGTCCCAGCATAGCCCAGCGCATAGTACAGGATAGGTCTCTTGCACTATATGGAACTGCCAGTCTCATGTGACATGGAAACACTAGCAAGCAGCCCAAACATTCCCTGCCAGCCCCATAGAACAGACAAGAGGACGGACTACAAGTCTCAGCATACAGTGTCAGTCTTAATTATGAGTGGAACCACAGTCCCTTTCAACCCTTCTGCCAGTACTGTAACTATACAAAGCAAACAAAATCAGGGAGTCCCAGGAGGCATCATGCCAGGCCGCAGGCTCGGGCAGCTAATCTCTGCACAAATGATGCCCATACATGGAACATTTTTTTTTTAATTTCTTCCGCTAGATTGAATATAAAGATTTTTTCAACATGTCCGATTGGATTAGTATTGAAAAATCAGAACAATCGTTTGTTTTTCTTGATCAAAAGAAGAAATTATTTTTTACTTTCATTCGATTTGATCATATTGCTCGAATAGATGGGAAAATCGAACGTTTTTATTGCACCAGGGATGGGCACCATAACATGTCCGGGCAGATTTATTGTTTAAGCAACAAATATTGTTATTATGTTGTGCAGCATAAAGCCACTATATTATCTGTTTTCAGCTTATCGTTATTTCGCCCTGTTTTTCTATCCGCTTCCCCTCCTACAGTTTTTGGAGTAAAGCTACGTACATACATTAGATAAAAATTGGTTGTATGCCTAATAAAACGACCGATTAATGAGGTTTTCACCTGATTTAAGGGCAGCCAGCAACCAACAGCGACTGACCATCAACAACCCAATGAAATGACCGATATCGGGAGTCGGCCATGATCGAACCTGTTGGAATCGTTTGACCAATGGTCTGTTACTGTTGTATGTGTGTACAAATAATTAATTGACGTACAATGATCATTTTTATTAAAGCACATGCGTGAAAGTATCGCCTGCGTAGTAGTGCGACCAAAGAACACAGGCGCGGGATTTTCCGCACATTTGTACTAAGAGCGGCGGTTCCTTAATGTTACATTTCAAAAGGGTTTATTATTAAACGTTTAGAATACCTCTCACGCTATTGCGCGGCGTTCCCTGTCTGCCTACCGGCCAAGCAAGAATTGACGCGTGCTTGCTGTCACTTCCTGCTTCGGGGTTTGCGGAAGTGTATTGTTAAAATACGCTTCCACGCATGCGCACCGCAATTTCATGTTACTGAATTTTTACAAATCCACGTGTCACCGTAGACTAACATGACTTCAGGGCCGACACAGATCGCAGCAACTCGACACATCGCCGCAGCGCTAACATGGTTTTTGACCTGCGTCAGGGATGTGGTGAATTCGTCACTTCTGCCGCGTCATGCCGTAATGTCGCAGTATTAAAGTCTCCATAGCCTTTCATTGCACGGCGGTTGGAAGCGGTAAGATTACCGCACCACCTCGGCGTGAAAGGGCCCTGAGGGATGATAAAGCAGCCTTTAGCATTTACACCTGCACATTTATTACGTTTCTTCAGTCATCTTGGGGCATTTTTTAACATCACTACTTTAACATTAAAGGGGTTCTGTGGAGTATTAAAAAAGCACAAGCAGACACTTACCCGGGACTTCTATCCGTCCCCTGTGGCTATCATGTCCCGCGCCGTCCTCCTCCAATCACTCGTTCCCCGCCGCCGACACCAGTCAATTATTTGTCTAATAAGACGAATAGTGCGCGCTCCCGCTGGCGTCTCCGGGACCTTACTGCGCAGGCACAGTACACTCCCAGAGACGCGAGCGGGAGTGAGCCTATAGGCCCAGAAGACCTGACACAGACTCCGCCCCCACAACTGCCACTCTCCAGGCTACATGTACTTAGAATGCATGATAAACACATAAACACAAATTGCTGAAACCAATCAACTTCAGGAGATAATCCTAACCTGCAGAAGCCATTACAGGTGCCTCAAATAACAAGTATAGCCAACACAAGTGTTGACAACCTTTCAAATTATTTTTTACTGACAAACTTCTCAAAATTTACTTGCAAATATTTTTTTTTTACTGACACCCATTCCTGCAGCATGGAAAGTGCTCAGCGCTGAAAAAATGGGCATAGCCATGCAACGTAATGTGGGCGTAGTTGTGAACCAAATATACATAATCTAATGCTAGATACCCACAATGAGATACCCGCCAATGTGCCTGCTGCTCCCCGTCCTAGCTTCTACCCCCTCCAGCGATACTGGGTTCAATGTAACTACCTATGGGGGGAGGGGGCGGCGGCATCCTCACAAGTTTGCCTCAGGCGGCAAAAAGTCTACAACTGGCCCTGGTGACATGTCTGTTGCTATGGAGGGGGGAGGGGGGGGCGAGCAGATAACGAGCTCACACAACGGAGCAGCTTCTCAGTGTTGAGAATGATGTGATCGGGGGCTGTTCAGGCGTCGGGGGTCTCTAGAGCTCTGGCATGTACATACACTGGATGCCGCATGATTCTCACCCAAGGTGGTCTTTACTGACCACCTTGATGGAGTCCAATTTAAATGAATGTGTTTACCTAGCTTAAGTTTACATAAAATGTACAGCCACACACTGAGCACTGCATATGTGAAAAAATGCATGCAGTTCACAATGCCCATAGTCTGAATAGGAGACATTCTGAAAAAAGAAGAATATTTCAAGTCTACTTGTACATGCCAAATTCCCAGTTTGCAGGGAAGAGTCAATGTTTGCTCCGGTCTTTTTAAACCACATGAAATATTTAAATTGGCTGTTAATTAGCTGTCATTAATGGAAGCGGCGTGCTCCCTGTGTGCGGCAGCATTGCTCACACTGATGAATTCTCTCTGTATCTCATTCTTTATTTATAAGGATAGATGTCCCTCTCCAGCCCCAGAGAGATTGTTCAGGCTTCCAGCTCTGTCTTCCGCGCTCCTCACATCAGTGTTGCAGGGCTGCACACTCACACATCATTCAGCCACAATGATCAGACTCAAAGCTATTTCGTTTTGTATATTGTTGGAGCTGCTCGGGGCAGAAGTCATGGACATGGAATTATTAAAATATTAGCCAGTAAAAAAAATATTGTTGACTATGTTAATATTAACAGGTAGCATCCCAGGACATCGGCTAAAGTCGACCTAAACTCAGAACTTCTTCTCTGCTCTAAAAGATAAGCAGCAGCATAATAACCTTTAAAGAAAAACGTTTCTTTGTTACAGCTGAAAAAACAGCAAAAACAAGCAAAACAGGAAAAGTCAGCAGCACAGCTGAAGAGAAGTAGCTCTTTATTGAAAAACATGTAAAGATCACATATGAGATCACATATGATGGGCTTGTGTCCAGCTACAGTTTTTTTGCTGTTTTTGGTTCTGGAGGACAGCAGGATCCTTGTCAGCTCAAGCACACTGAGTCTCCATTGGAGTGTTGGGTCCACCTTGTTTTTTTGTTACAGCTGATACAAATCCAACAACTCTGCTGTCTCTCTACTTCCTGCTTTCATGGAAGCAGACATATTGTTAACATCCTGTGCTTTCAAGTCAGCTTAACTGCCATCTCTGCCATGGCAGTCATGTGACACAGGGGAGGGATCAAATTACAACTTGTGATAACAGATGATAATTGTCGTCTGAAACGGCCGAAAACGACTGTTTCAGCCGACAATCATTCTTGTGTATACAGCGGCCATGAGTTGACCTCATTGGGTGTCGTTTAGGATCCGTTGTGATGACGCCCAAGCAGGACTGATCGCAATGTTATTTTGCTCCTCCCACCCACCCTACCAGAACACATAGCTAGCCTGAAGGCAAGTGCTGCGTCTGTACAGCAACGTGCCCCAATTTGTTGCCTGAGGGTTCATTTCCTGATCCCTGATGGGTGACAATTATCACGTGTGTGCTTCACTCCAAAAAAAAAACAGTTTATACTTGTATATATCTGCAAACAATGAAGTACGAAGGGGGATGCAGAAGTTGTGACTGCACAGGGGGCCTTGGACCAGAGGGGCCCCCTATCTGCGTATAATATCTGCTATATAAACTCTAAATTAGTGCTATCATCATAGGTGTAATCATTAGCAACGTGTTCATCTTGCCCTCCATTCACCTCTCTGACACCATGGCTGTCCTTGGCAGGCTTTGGTGTTCCATATCAATTGTTATGTATAGAGTGCTTGAGGGGGTCTAATGTAAAACTCACACTGGATGTTGATAATAGACTGTACACTGTGATGTCAATAGTAGAATATTGGTAATGTTACTAATGTTCCACTTTCACTAACCTATCCCTAACACTAGCCCTCTGATATCTATAACTAACACTTACCCCTCTCTCCTACTTACGCCTAACACTAAATCAGCTACTCAGTAGCCATTCATAATAGCCAAACTCTTTTAATCCTGAGTGAGGACAGGAAAATCTTCTCACCTGCCCACACAGTGGTTGCCTGGAGGTAACCCTGGTTTGTGAGTATATTTATTGTACTCTTCTATTTCTACAACAATTACAATAATTACTACACTATATTGGGCTCTCAGTCTCCCCTTCTTCTTTATAATAGCCAAATTCTATTTGTGCCACTTGCTCACCTCCAATGATAGCTGGAGTTTGGCTATATATAACCAAATTCCGGCACAATCTGGGCCCAAATTATACAGCCGGTGCCACCATAGCCATAATTTACATTGCAGTCTATGTTGGCATCCAAGTTACCAGCAAAACCGTCAAGGACAGCCTCAGTGTGAGCGATGTAGGCACAAAGGAATGGTCTGCTAAAGATTACCACTATTCAAAGCATATATAAAGACCATTACCACTAAATCACCTGTAAAGAGCTAGTGGGGAGACTCAGGAGAGTCCCATGTGAGACCTTCAGGTCCAGGAGCCCTGGTGTGGTCACCACATCTGCTTCCCCTATTGCCCCACCAGTGCCATACATGATTTTTATGACTGGGTGAGTTAGTGAAATAGATAAATGCATAATAATTATCACAATAATGCCTTCATGATAAACTGAATCCTCAATGGAGGGGATGCAATAGATTATGGGAGCTATCCAAAATGGAGACTCGTTGGATCTATAATTTCCACAGTACGACACCAGAGGGTCTCAATATTGAGATTGATTTCAACCGCTTTATTTCAAATGATTAGATGTACTGCGAGGAGCAGAGTAATTAGATTGTGTATAATGTGCTGATATCTTTATTTATGACACATATGGGTATGGTCTTGAAAGTAACTAAGAATGCGGGGGAATGAGACTATTAAGACATGTAATAGGAGTCCTGAACCTATAGATCAATAGGAATATCGCGTTATGTCTGCTGTATCTAATAATGATGAGTACACAATGATCGTAGAGGAATTGTATGTGTAAGAGGGATGTAATAACGATATGCATAGAATGTGACAGATCGCGTTATATGGAGGATATGAGGGTATTGATATTTATATGTTAGATAGCTGTTTTATTACATAGGGTCATAGACGAATGTAAACAAGACCGGCCCACCTTCCACCTCATCCAGCCATAGCCCTTAGTGGCTGGCTGGGGGGCAAGAGGGCGGGGACCAATATTGAAAATGTGACAGGGAACGTGTGCACTCCAGCCCCTGATGAGTCACAACCCATGTGACGAAACGCCTAGGAAGGAGTTTAGAGGACGCTAATTGAGCATAGGAAGTAGACCGCCCAGGACACGGTTGACTTGAGCCGTAAAGAAGCCTTGTAATTGTTACATGCTTACATGCAGGTTTTGTCGGTATACGTAGTTTTATTTGGGGCCATTGGTTGCCTTATTAAAAGTGGTTTGTATACAATGGAGGGAACTTTGGTGTTTTAATAGGTGCTGACATACAGCAGAGTTCGTGTCTGCGGAGCACTGCGTAGGAGCAGCAGTTGTGCGACTGCGCAGTGCACCACAGACAACGTGGCCATGATTACCAGCGGCGATTCACCCAGGCGCAGTAAGGACACGCTCGAAGTTGTCCTCTGCACTGTGCGGGGAGCCCAGGATGGCGGTGGAGAGTGGAGCGGTCGGCTTAGGACAGTCGGCTGTAAGGGGCTGGAGAAAGCCCCAGGTGAGTAACGCTGATTTTTTATTTTTAGCCTTATGATTCCTTTAAAG
The DNA here is from genome assembly GCF_040937935.1 of Hyperolius riggenbachi. Classification (NCBI taxonomy): domain Eukaryota; kingdom Metazoa; phylum Chordata; class Amphibia; order Anura; family Hyperoliidae; genus Hyperolius; species Hyperolius riggenbachi. The sequence continues at coordinate 127,029,075 of NC_090648.1, forward strand.
AGACTGTTGAGCAGGGGAGAGAAGGGGGGCGTGTCATCTCCCTTTACTTGTGGTGGCAGTTACCTCACGCAGTATGTGATATGCACAAGGGTGTACTGTTGAGACTACACTCGCCATGAAATTGCCCCTCTCTATCTCTTTATTGTTTTTAAGGTGCTGGAGCATTGGATTGGTTGGACTGATCTATAATTGGCACAACTATTGTGTTGAATTACATTGGGATTTATCTCATATTTGTAGTCTCCGGCCTGCACCTAACTTTCTGGAAGAGGTAGTGATCGCAGCATCACCATGAAATAAATGCCTTCATGATACCTAATGGTGTAGCAATAGCCATAGCGGCCATAGAAACAGCTATGGGGCCCTGGAGAATAGGGGGGCCCAGATGGTGCTTGATGTGTTCACTATTACGTTTGCTTTGTGGCTCCACCCTCTGACTTTGTCTCAGTGCTCATACACAGTGTGCATTGCATGACAATGTAAATTGACCAGCCAACTTATATTCATAGGGTAGGAGCAGGTAGAATTGCTCAAGAGATATGATGACCCTACAAGAATTTTGCTTTAGCAGAGCCACTGATGATACCCATTGCTTTCAGATGAAGAAATCTTGCTTCCTGCAGTATTTCAAAGCATATAATAAGCAATAGAAAAACAGTACTCATAGCTACAATAGCTGACATAACTGGCGAGAAGTTTACTTGTGCCAAGAAAACTCCCTGTGAGTTGAGCTCAGCTATAGCTCAGGCCATTTTATTGCATTTATCAGCATCTTTCCAGATCCTCCTGATAACACGCAGCTCATGGGCATTAAAATGCATTTTTGGTCAGCTTAGGACAAGCCACAACTTTATAAAGGTTCTGCTGACTCCTTCCCCTTACTTTGCATGGTTAAGTGCATAGAAGGCAGAATGAATAGACATGAATAGGAGACAGATTATTGCTGCGCTAGTCTAGTCCTTAGCCTGGTGCTCTTAGCTCAATAGCATGCAATTTATTCTGAGTGAGTTTGCTAGGAAATCCGCCTTCTCCGTAGTATAAATTAAAATTAATGATTCACATTTTGTATCCTTTTTTTTACTTCAAATAGATTGCTGAGTCTTCACAGTATGACTTAAGTGCCATTATTAACTGCTGGAAGGTGATCAAAATGATGGCTGATTACTTTGTTTAAAGCAGCGTGTGTCGGTTTATGTATGACAAAACAAAGACTTCTCAGGATGTGATCCCGTTCTGCCAACGCAGTGTTAGCTATTTTCATACCGCAATTGCCAGGTGAGTGACAGGGCTTCTCAATCCTAAAGCACTTACAGGGTTACCACCACCGTGGCCAGCAGTCACAAGTGGCCTCTCAGTCTCTGTTAACAGTCATAGTTGGCTCCCAATACCTGCCAATAGTCATAGCTGGCCTCCATTATCTGCCAAGTCATATTTGGGATCCAGTATCTGCCAAGTCATAGATGGGCCCTAATATCTGCCAAGTCATAGGTGGCCTTCAATATCTGACAAGTCATAGATGGATCCCAATATCTGCCAAGTCATAGGTGGCCTTCAATATCTGACAAGTCATAGATGGATCCCAATATCTGCCAAGTCATAGGTGGCCTCCAATATCTGCCAAGTCATAGATGGATCCCAATATCTGCCAAGTCATATATGGATCCCAATATCTGCCAAGTCATAGGTGGCCTCCAATATCTGCCAAGTCATATATGGATCCCAATATCTGCCAAGTCATATATGGATCCCAATATCTGCCAAGTCATAGGTGGCTTCCAATATCTGCCAGCAGTCATAGGCTGGGCCGGATTTGTACTTTTTACCGCCCAAGGCCAACTATACCATCTGTATGGTTGTTATCTCTGTGTGCCCCAATGAGAATTCTCCTTACTTTCCATCATTGGATGAATTGGATCACAGACAATAACTATTTTAGTAATACGCATATAGATTATAAATTATGTTTTCCTTAAGAACCGTTATGTTTGCCATCTCGTTAATGATGGACCCATTGTGTCACCATGAGAGTTAAGCTGATGTGTACCTGCAGGATAGAGCTTACAGGTCTTGCAGGGACGACACAAGTACAGGACAGAGAGTTCAAAGCTTAAAGCTGTCTTTGTAGATAGGGATGGCTGCATATAACAGCTTTACTGCCCCTCACTGAGCCGCCCCTAAAATTCTGGTGCCCTAGGCCATGGCCTATGTGGCCTTGCCAGAAATCCGGCCCTGGTCATAGGTGGTCCCCAATATCTTTCAGACTGCCAGCAGTCATGGATATCTCCCAATATCTGCCAGCCCTCATAGGTGGCCCCCATAATCTACCAACAGTGATGGGAGCCCCCAATATCTGCCAGCCCTCATAGGTGTCTCCCAATATTGGCCAGCAGTCACAGGTGACACTCAGTATCTCACAGTCAGCAGTAGTCATAGGTGGCATGGAGCACATTGCAGCTCAATGAGTGCTGGGAGGTGCCATTGTACCCAAGCGAACATCCCTGTGCCACAGTGTGCTTTTATTATTGCAGACAGGCTTGGCTTTTGACCTATATTTGCCTTTATAAAGAGTTCCCGTATGATCTTGAAACATTGGGTCATGGTCTATGTCTAATAAACATGACATCACCTTAAAGAGACTCTGTAACAAAAAAAAGTTCCCCTGGAGGATACTCACCTCAGTAGGGGGAAGTCTCAGAGTCCCAATGAGGCTTCACCCTCCCCTGTAGCTGGAGGCAATCCAACGCTGGCTACCCCAAAGCAACCCGCAATCCTGTCTTGACAAGCCTGACAAGGCTTGATATATTTACCTTCCCTGGCTCCAGCGGGGGCGCTGTTGCGTCTCTCAGCACGGAGATAGACGGAAAAAGCCGATCTCTGTTGGGTCCGCTCTACTACGCAGGTGCGACTTGCGCCTGCACAGTAGTGTGGACCAACAGCGATCGGCAGTGGCGTAGCTAAGTAGCTGTGGGCCCCGATGCAAGTTTTACAAAGGGGCCCCCCCAAGCACTTTATACATAGCAATTGATACGGTGCACCAAAACCTGCCAATGGCAACTACAGTGTCAGAGGTGCAAGAAGGTTTGTTAATGATTACCACTATTCAAAGTATCTAAAGAAGTGATTATTATGAACACAGGACCAATAGAAAGCTAATACTGTATTTGAGGGAGGGCCCTTCGGGGCCCCTCTGGCCCAAGGGCCCCGATGCGGTCGCTACCGCTGCACCCCCTATTGCTACGCCCCTGGCGATCGGCTATTTCCGCCTATCTCCAAGTGGAGAGACGATACTGCGCCTGCGCTGGAGCCGGGAAGGTAAATATTTACATCCCCGCTGTTTGGAGGGCACAGCGAGACCGCCGTGGGACACAGGAGGATGGGGGAAGCCTCGATAGGATCCGGAGGCTTCCCCCACCCGAGGTGAGTACCCCCCAGGGGAACTTTTTCTCATTACAGGTTTTCTTTAAGGAAATGCTGTTTGGACTTATTAGCTTGAAGAGGAGAGGTGGCATCATCCAAGTCAATTACCCAGACACTCTGTTGTCAAACTGGCTATATCATAGTGTGTTTGAGGTACGCATGCCCAGAGTGGAAGACAGGGCAGCAGGATGCTTGTGCTGGACTGAGCCGTAAAAGAGACACTGAAGCAAAAAAACAAATTATGATATGATTTGCATTTGTAGTACAGCTAAGATATAAAATATAAGGCGCAGAGACATACCGTATATACTCACATACAAGCCGAATTTTTGACCCCCAAAAAGGGGGTCAAAAGTTGGGGGGTCGGCTTGTATGCGAGTCTTCCCTGGTGGTCTAGTGGTGGGTGGTGGGTGGTCCGCGCCCCGCTCCCCCCCGCGGCCGCCGCTACTATTACCTGCTTAGGCAGCGGCCGCTTCCTAATCCGCGTTCCCCTTCTGAAACGTTCTCAGAGTGTATCACAGCAGCGCGCCCGGCGCTGCTGCTGTGACGATGCAGGGAGCAGGAAAGAGCGGTTCCCTTGGTAACAGCGATACAGATCGCCGCTATAGGGAGCCGCGCTCTTTCCTGCCCCCTGCATCGTCACAGCAGCAGCGCCGGGTGCGCTGCTGTGATACACTCTGAGAAAGTTTCAGAAGGGGAACGCGGATTAGGAAGCGGCCGCTGCCTAAGCAGGTAATAGCAGCGGCGGCGGGGGGAGCGGGGAGCTGGGGGGGAGCACTACCTACCTATGCTGGGCACTATACTGGCTAAACTGGGCACTATATTGGCTAAACTGGGCACTATACTAGCTAAACTGGGCACTATACTGGCTAAACTGGGCACTATACTGGCTAAACTGGGCACTATACTGGCTAAACTGGGCACTATACTGGCTAAACTGGGCACTTTACTAGCCATACTGGGGCACTATACTAGCTAAACTGGGCACTATACTGGCTAAACTGGGCACTATACTAGCCATACTGGGGCACTATACTAGCTAAACTGGGCACTATACTAGCTAAACTGGGCACTATACTGGCTAAACTGGGCACTATACTGGGCACTTTACTAGCCATACTGGGGCACTATACTGGCTAAACTGGGCACTATACTGGCTAATCTGGGCACTATACTGGCTAATCTGGGCACTATACTGGCTAAACTGGGCACTATACTGGCTAAACTGGGCACTATACTGGCTAAACTGGGCACTTTACTAGCCATACTGGGGCACTATACTAGCTAAACTGGGCACTATACTAGCTAAACTGGGCACTATACTGGCTAAACTGGGCACTATACTAGCTAAACTGGGCACTATACTAGCTAAACTGGGCACTATACTGGCTAAACTGGGCACTATACTAATTAAACTGGGCACTATACTGGCTAAACTGGGCACTTTACTACTAGCCATACTGGGGCACTATACTAGCTAAACTGAGGCACTACCTACCCATACTGGGTGCTATACTGGGCACTATACTGGCTATACTGGGCACTATACTGGCTATACTGGGCACTTTACTAGCTATACTGGACACTATACTAGCTATACTGGACACTACCTACCTATACTGGGCACTATACTAGCTATACTGGGACACACTGGGGGGCTGCACCAATCCAGCATTTTCTACCCCCGGCTTATATGGGGGTCAATCATTTTTCCCTGTTTTTTTCAGGGAAAAGTTGGGGGGTCGGCTTATATGCGGGTCGGCTTATATGCGAGTATATACGGTAAGTCTAATATTGTTTCCAGTACAGGAAGAGTTAAGAAACTCCAGTTGTTATCTACGCAAAAAGAGCCATTGAGCTCCACGACTTTCAAAGTCGCAGAGAGCGCTGTCTTCTGAAGCTTGTTATCTCAACTGTCTGTGACTGTATTTTCTTTTTCTCTTCAGAGAAAGGTTTAAAAGTTCACTGGCCTGCTCTGTAAAATCATTTAGAGTGCTGAGCAGTGTGTAAACTACAAATATTAGAGATTGATGCAATGTTCCTTTGTACAGCGCCACGGAATATGTTGGCGCATTATAAATTAATGTTATAAAAAAAACACATTGGCCTCGATTCATCATTGTCTTTGAGATAACTTTTTCCAGTTTGTTAAATTACCGAATTCGAAGTTTAGCGATTTCTAGTTGTATTCATCAAGGTTTTTCGGCATTCGGTGTGAATTCGATAACAATTCGGTAACCATTCGGTAACGTGTCGATATTTCCATTTTACAGCGGTAATTTAACACAAGGCCATAAGATTCCCATGGAATTGTGGGTAAAAGGCAGTCCTTTGAGCACTACGTAGCAACATTCTGAATAGGGCTTAACACCTGGACCAGGATTCTGAAAGTGGTTGGGACAATCCCACAATTTGATAGGAGCCTTTTCTAAAAAATTATAGTGCAGCTAGCAAAATTAGTTAACCCTGGCACTGCCTGTGTTCTCTTACAAGATGATTCAAGAGAAATGCAGATGTCGTGTTATAGCAAATAAATCTATTCTCTTACAAATTTATATGGTTGCAGACCTTATTCTTGCCCTTCTGCGCCTTTGAATCACTCTCAGCTGATACATAACCACTTCAAATGGCTCCATCTTCTCTGTCAGCAATGATCTGACAGGAATAACGACAGAGCAGTGAAGGAGATAACTAATCCTAAATGTAACGCTAAACCACGCCCACTTTCTTTTTCATGAATTGCACTTTCTTCCGTTTTAGCGAATCGTTACCGAATCGTTACCGAATGTTCGCTAACAGCTGTAGATAACTTTGATGAATCCTGAAATGAAGTTAACAAATTCGGTATTTTACCAAACTGTTGTTAACAAATTTGCTAAGTGTTGATGAATCGAGGCCTATATAACTGAAAATAAAAATATGAGAATATTTTCTTTTCTTGTTCTAGTAATTTTCCGTACTACACAACCAAATCATTATATCATAATTTTTTTTTTTTTTTTTTTGCTTCAGTGTCTCTTTAACCACTTAATTACAACCATACTTATAAAAACGTTCTGCTAGAGCCTCTTAATGGCTCCAGGACGTTTTTATAAGTCAAACAGTGCTGCTGCCGCTGTGCGCGTGCACGTGGCATTAGTGAGAAAAAAAAACATAGAAAAAATACACCTTTATTTCCAAATAATATATTGTCACCATACTTTGTACTAGGGACATAATTAAAATCTTGTGATAACCAAAACATATAGGCAGATAAAATGTGTGGTTTTTATGTACAGTAGCAGTGTTTATATTAAATTTTTAGGGGATGAAATTGGAGAAATTGTGTTTTTTTTTTCATTTTTTTCCTTGTTTTTCCCTTTAAAATGCATAGAAAATAAAGTAATTACTGAAAACAAATATCAACCCTAAAAAGCCTAATTGGTGATGAAAAAAACAAGATATAGATCATTTCATTGTGATTAGTAGTGATTACGCTATTGGCAAATGAAAGGGATGAGCAATGAAAGGTGAAAATCGCTCTTGTCCGTTAGGGTAAAAACCGCTTTGGGGTGAAGTGGTTAACCTGCTGGGCCAGGGCCGGGACAAGGTCCACCATCAACAGAGGCTGAGCTGCCCAAGTGCGCCCCCCCCCCCCCCCCCCCTACAGGCCGTCTCTGTAAGCTTACTGTTCTCTGATGACTGAACCACATGTGTGTAGTAAGCTTACAGAGACGGTCTATATAAATGCACAATAATAATATGGTAAGGGACATTAGACTATGACTATGGTAGGATTAGATTGTGAGCTGCTCTGAGGGCAGTCAGTGACATGGCTATGTACTCTGTACAGTGCTGCAGAAGATGTCAGTGCTATATAAATACATAATAATAATATGGGAGGACATTAGACTATGACTGTGGTAGGATTAGACTGTGAGCTCCCCTGAGGACAGTCAGTGACATTACTATGTACTCTGTAAAGTGCTGCAGAAGATGTCAGTGCTATATAAATACATAATAATAATATGGTAGGACATTATGCTCTATGACTATGGTAGGATTAGATTGTGAGCTCCTCTGTGGACAGTCAGTGACATGACTATGTACTCTGTAAAAGTGCTGCAGAACATATCAATGCTATATAAATACATAATAATTTTAATATGGTAGGCCATTAGACTATGATTATGGCAGAATTAGATTGTGGGCTCCTCTGAGGACAATGACATGATTATGTACTCTGTCTGTAACATGCTGCAGAAGATGTCCATAGTACTACATAAATACATAATAATAATATGGTCAGATATTAAAGACAAAAGACAAACACTTATTTAGCGCTTTTCTCCTGGCGGACTCAAAGCGCCAGAGCTGCAGCCACTAGGACGCGCTCTATAGGCAGTAGCAGTGTTAGGGAGACTTGCCTAAGGTCTCCTGCTGAAAAGGTGCTGGCTTACTGAACAGGCAGAGCCGAGATTCAAACCCAGGTCGCCTGTGACAGAGGCAGAGCCCTTAACCAGCCCTTTAAATTAAATTATGACTATGGTAGGGATTAGATTGTGAGCTCCTGTGAGGACAGTCAGTGACATGACTATGTAGTCTGTAAAGTGCTGCAGAACATGGCAGTGCTATATAAATACATAATAATAATAATAATAATATGGTAGAGAAATTACACTATGACTATGGTAGGATTACATTTTAATCTTTCAGGATAATCAGCAATATTACTCTGCACTCTGTAACATGCTATGGAGGGCATCAGCACTATATAAAAGTGGTCATTAATTATACAATTCTCCAGACGATTGAAAATCTGATTTGATAATAACATTGATCAGAAATGATCTTTTTGGCCCACTAATGGAAGGAAAGCTGGTATTCAATTTGCAGAGATTAATGGAATTAATACGTTTTTTCGGATTGATTCCATCAATTTGATCGAATTGGATATACCGGTAAGCTTTCGTTAGTGGTCCAGGACGATTGATTGTCCGGAGAATTGTATCGGTAATGGTCACTTTAAAGCGGACCTGGACTGCCCTCTCTGCTCTAAAGGATAGGCAACATCATAAGAACATTTAAAGAAAAAAAATATCCTGCAATAAAGCTGCACTGTTTCTACTTCCTGCTTTCATGAAAGAAGACATATTGCTAACATCCTGTGGTTTTCAAATGAGCTTATATGCCTTAACTGCGGTGGCAATCGGGTGGTACAGGGGGGAGATCAAATTACAACTTGCGATTAGACACAGATGATGTGAAATTAGACAGGCTAAGCTCTCTAAAAACATACAGGGTGCATTTTTCTATGTTTTCCTTTTGTCCTGTGTAAAAGTTCAGGTCCACTTTAAAAGAGAAACATTGATAGGATGCTTTTGTAGAGGGAGATATTTGAGGAAAGGAAAGATAGAGAGAGGCAGAGAGGGGTAGAACATTTCAGGTGCGTACACTCGCACTAACAGAGGCAACAACGGGTCCGCCAGACTCTCCCGCTGGGTGGTCTTTTAGCGGCTGAGCGGATCGTTCAGAAACAGCCTTATCAGTCCGCCGACAGCGCATACACACGCACTACTGTCGGCTAAAGACCTCCCAGCGGGAGGGTCCGGCGGACCCTTCGTTGCCGCTGGTAGTGCATGTGTACGCATCTTAAAGGACTTCCGAGGCCAAAAATCAAAATTTTGATGAGTACCTGTCTCTTTTTCAAATCCATGGGCAAGTTCCCCCTCTCCCTCCGCTCTGTTCCGCGCAAATGTATTCTTTTCACTGCCCCCAGGTCGGGGCCCGACCCCACTGCACGGGTCGGCTCGTACTCCACTCGCAAGATGGCCGCCGATCAGAGCCGTTGCTGCGCAGTACATATGAAGGCAAGTGCGGCTGCGCAGCTCTCCTCTCGCAAGATGGCCGCCGATCAGAGCCACGGCTGCGCAGTACATGTGGAGGCAAGTGCGGCTGCGCAGCTCTCCGCCCCCCGTCCAGCTGCGGAGAGCTGCGCAGCCGCACTTGCCTCCACATGTACTGCGCAGTCGCGGCTCTGATCGGCGGCCATCTTGCGAGAGGAGAGCTGCGCAGCTGCACTTGCCTTCATATGTACTGCGCAGCAACGGCTCTGATCGGCGGCCATCTTGCGAGTGGAGTACGGGCCGACCCGTGCAGTGGGGTCGGGCCCCGACCTGGGGGCAGAGAAAAGAATACATTTGCGCGGAACAGAGCGGAGGGAGAGGAGGAACTTGCCCATGGATTTGAAAAAGAGACAGGTACTCATCAAAATTTTGATTTTTGGCCTCGGAAGTCCTTTAAGAAATAGGGGGGGGGGGGGGGGGGGGGTTAGGGGAGATATAGCATGAGAAGGGAGGAAAGGAATGGAGAGTGATAGGGAATGGGAGAGAGAGGCATGGGTATTGGTAACAGAAGCCAGCATCAATCACAGACCTGACTGACACACAGCTCAGTTACTCCCCCCTGTGCTCTCCTTTCACATAGGAGGCCCAGCTCTGGCCTATTAAAACGCTGCTGTTGCTCCTGTTATCTACCTAACAATCCCCACATAATCATGCAGCAGCAAGAGAGAGAGTGAGGAGGGGGGAGAAAGAGAGGAGGATCCCAGCTGGACACTGACTCCAGAGGGGGTGAGTGTATCTGTAGCACATGTAGCAGCAGTATTGGGGAAAGTGATCCAGCTGCAGTGTGTGCTGAACTGTTCTGCTCTGACTTCTCTCTCTTCCTCACCCCCCTTTCTCTGCACAGCTACCTGTCCTGTGGAGTCCGTCTGCCTCCTTCTTAAACTTCCCGGGTCCTAGTGTTGTCCGGATCATGAACGATTCGGATCTTTGATCCGAATCTATTTTATGAGTCGATCATCCGAATCATCAAAATGAACGATTCGGATCGCAAAAGGGGCGGGGCCATGAGCGACACGCCCCCTCTCAGCGGGCAGCGGGGTCCTGGAAGCAGAGCACAGAGGGATCGCTCTGTTGGATGGGAGGCAGCCTTGCAGGGAGACAGGTAGATAAGAGAGAGGGGACATGGGTGCCACTGCCAGATATGTGTAGAGCACACATACTGGCTGCAATGTGCTGCCCATTATAGGCTGGCTGTTCCGTAGTGCTGCACAGTGAACACATTGGAAGCTTTTGGCTCAGCACAGCTCAGTAACTTTGCAGACACTGTGATTGCTGGGCAATTATATGATCCTCCTGCACTCGGCACTAAACAGCTGCACTTATCTTCTGGGAATGCTTTCTTTCACTGTGCGACCTTTTCTTTCAAAGTGTACAGATGAACATATAGGTGAAATATATGTAAAGCATATGATTGCAGCATGTGGGTATTACGTGCAAACATTTCTGCTCTCTGCTCGTCCCTCCTCCCTTCTCTGTCCACTCCCTGCCCTCTGTCCATCTTCTCCCCTTCTCTGTGTGTCCACTCCCTCCCCGTCTCCTGTCCACAGACCTGTCCTGCTGTTCATTTCACCCCCAAATGCTTCCGGTAGTAAAATGATCCGAGATTCGGATCAAAGATCCGGATCTCTTCAATGATCCGATTCGAATCATCCGGATCATTGAAAAGATCCGAACTTCCCATCTCTACCGGGTCCAGGTCCTCTCTTCTCTAGTGCTCAGCCCCGCCCCTCAGTGTCACACAGAAGAGAGAAGGGGAGGGGCGCTTTGCTCTGTGCAATCAGAGGCGTATCTGGACAAAATAGCGCCTATGGCAAACACTGGAATTGCGCCCCCCCCCCCCCCCCCCACACACACACACACAGTCAGAGCCCCCTTCCCAGTAAAGACAGCTGTCTTTCTCACATTCATGGCTGTCTGGTTAAGTTTATTGCTTATACTTTATACACTTACACTGGGGGGTAGCAGAGATCAGCACACACTGCAGCTGGTTTACAATCAATACAGGCACAGAGTAACAGCTTATACAGTACATACTGGGGGTTGCAGAGATCAGTATACACTGCAACTGGTTTACTATCAGTACAGGCACAGAATAGCTTATACTGTACATACTGGAGGTAGCAGAGATCACCACACACTGCAGCCAGCTTGCTATCAGTACAGTACAGGTAGATGGGAGCCCACTTCCGTGATTATATTAAGCACACTTTGCTAATGAAGGGGAGGATGGGGGTTTATTGGCAATGATATATGAGGGTAAAGGAGGGGTGCAAAACTGGACACGAGGGAGGGGCCCCATAAAGAGGGAAAACATCTCTATATATGTCTTTGTGATGTGCATGTATAATATAATATATACACATACATTAATACTACGCATAGTCAGATACACCACACATACAAATACAATCATACAACAAGCCATTTCCACACTGATCCATACATATGCATACACAGATCCATGCTGCAGCACACACATACAAGCAGCCATTTGCACATGGATCCATGCATCAGCACACACATACAAGCAGCCATTCGCACACGGATCCATGCATCAGCACACACATACAAGCAGCCATTCGCACACGGATCCATGCAGCAGCACACACATACCAGCAGCCATTTCCCCACATGGATATATGCATCAGCACACACATACCAGCAGCCATTCGCACACGGATCCATGCATCAGCACACACATACCAGCAGCCATTTCCCCACATGGATCCATGCATCAGCACACACATACCAGCAGCCATTTCCCCACATGGATACATGCATCAGCACACACATACCAGCAGCCATTTCCACACACAGATCCATGCACATATACCAGCAGCCATTTCCCCACATGGATCCATGCATCAGCACACACATACAAGCAGCCATTTCCACACACAGATCCATGCAGCAGCACACACATACAAGCAGCCATTCGCACACAGATCCATGCAGCAGCACACACATACAAGCAGCCATTCGCACACGGATCCATGCATCAGCACACACATACAAGCAGCCATTCGCACACGGATCCATGCATCAGCACACACATACAAGCAGCCATTTCCCCACATGGATCCATGCATCAGCACACACATACCAGCAGCCATTTCCACACACAGATCCATGCAGCAGCACACACATACAAGCAGCCGTTCACACACGGATCCATGCATCAGCACACACATACCAGCAGCCATTTCCACACACAGATCCATGCACATATACCAGCAGCCATTTCCCCACATGGATCCATGCATCAGCACACACATACAAGCAGCCATTTCCACACACAGATCCATGCAGCAGCACACACATACAAGCAGCCATTCGCACACAGATCCATGCAGCAGCACACACATACAAGCAGCCATTCGCACACGGATCCATGCATCAGCACACACATACAAGCAGCCATTCGCACACGGATCCATGCATCAGCACACACATACAAGCAGCCATTTCCCCACATGGATCCATGCATCAGCACACACATACCAGCAGCCATTTCCACACACAGATCCATGCAGCAGCACACACATACAAGCAGCCGTTCACACACGGATCCATGCATCAGCACACACATACAAGCAGCCATTCGCACACGGATCCATGCATCAGCACACACATACAAGCAGCCATTCGCAAACGGATCCATGCATCAGCACACACATACAAGCAGCCATTCGCACACGGATCCATGCATCAGCACACACATACAAGCAGCCATTTCCCCACATGGATCCATGCATCAGCACACACATACCAGCAGCCATTTCCACACACAGATCCATGCAGCAGCACACACATACCAGCAGCCGTTCACACACGATCCATATATCAGCACAGCCATACTGTATCCCCCTGCAAGCAGCCTTTTCCACACACTATACATACATACATAAAATAAGCACCTCCATCTCCCACAGCACTCTGTCTCCACTGCACGTGCGTCTGTTTCTCTCTCTCTCTACTCTTCTTCCGGCGTCCTTATTTTCCCGAGGGAGGGGGGCGCTGGACGGGCTCACATTCCTCCAGTTCCTCTGTCTGTGTTAACAGCTCAGCAGTGCGCAGAGCTGAAGCTGTTATTCCGGGCAGGAGGAAATGTAGATCAGGCTCCAGCCTGATCTAAAAGAGTATATTTAATTTTACAAAGTAGCAGCTTGTTGCAACTTCCCCCCTCCCCGCTGGTAAAAGTGGTGCGTCCCCTGCACCCAACGCACGCCAATGATGTGTCTTACAGGAAGGCAGCGGGGACAGCGGCAGCGCTGATCTGAGGCAGCAATTAGGAGACAGCGGGCAGCAGAGAACGGGTCAGGCATGGCGCCCATGGGTGCTATGGCGCCCATAGCACTAGCCATGCCTGCACCCCTCAAAATACGCCACTGTGTGCAATGCACGCAGGAGAGACTGGGGACAGCAGCACACAGCAGCCAGCTGATTGATTACAGGGACAACAGCTGCTGCCAGTGTGCAACACCTGCCCCAGCTCTCCTGCCCTCTCACCAAGCGCCTGCCAGCAGCACTGTGCAGGGTAAACACAGCAGGGGTGGTGGACGGCCAGCTAGCCACAACACAGCCCTGCTCCTGGCGCCCCTCCCACACTGCAGTGAGCTCCGCCCCAAGGCTCCAGCCTCTTGAGCCTCTGTGTCGGCCCGGCTCTGTGCTGGGCGTTCTGATTATGCGCAGCCGCACGGCTGCGCATGGTTTTTTATACCTAATTTTTTTTTTAAATCATGTAGCTAGCCTGCGCTAGCTACATGACACCTCCCTCCCTTCCGATTCCCACCCACCCTTCCAATCGCCGCCGGCCCCTATGCCCGTCAGGAAATCCCGTTCTGAACGGGATTTCCTTGAGGGCTTTTCCCGTCGCCATGGGGAGTCCCGGTCCACCCCTGATTATACAGGCTGCGCACGGGGTCTGGGGGGGGCCCTATTACGCGGCGGATCGGCGGCGAGCGGTGGCGAGCGGAGAAACACGCAGCTAGCAAAGTGCTACCTGCATGTTTCGAAAAAAAAAATTATTCAAATCGGCCCAGCAGGGCCTGAGCGGTGGCCTCCGGCGTCCCTGGACGAGCCTAGCTCGTCCAGAATGCTAAGGAGGTTTAAAGCACCACCTGGTGGTGTGTGGCGCGGTTGGTAGTCTGTAAGGTGCGGCAGAGGTGGTATGAGAGGCTGTGAGAGGAGGACTGAGGATACGGATGGGACCAGGAGAGAGAGAGAGAGATCAGAGCCATTGGAGAGTGAGGGGAGATCAGGCCAAAGCTACAGACTGGGGAAGCTGTTGTGAGAGGGACACACAGGCCTCAGCAGAGAGAGAACATCCATATCCTTCCACTTCTCACAAACAGCAAGAAGAGACATTCCTAGGGTCAGGGTGACATTCATCCAAGATATTACAGTGGCTGTGGATTGCTGTGCCCATGTCTCTCAGGAGAACTAATTATGGTGATTTATTCTCCTACTGACTCATAAATAGAGTACTTATTAAGAGAATATATTTATACTTATCAATACTAATAGCTATATATATATATAAAATATCTGGCCCTTACACCAGTCTCGTTTCAACTAATAGAGAACATGATGGGAGAATAAATGTATACCATCTCCCTTTTAACACAACCTAAAAATGATTTATACTATTATGTATCATTATTGATTTATAAAGCACTAGCATGTTCCGTGGAGCTGCACAAAGTAGAAAAACAACAAGGGATACATAATGATACAGACATTGCCATACATCAAATATGGACACTGGTACAAAATACAGAACTGGTGGTTACAATGACAGATGTAGCATGTTGAATAAAATGTATAACAGAGAGCAAGCTATGGAATGAATAACACATTCCAAGACACAAATGGGTAAGAGCTCCCTGCCCCTGTGAGCTTACAATCTAAAGGAATAGGGGGAAACAATATGTGGGGAAGTATGTAGTATACATACAGGCAGTGCGTGTTTAGGTTATCTAGTAAGAAGGAAAACTTGAGAGGTTGAAGGGGAAGGGCCTAAGTTAGAGCATATGCTTGTCGGAAAAAGTAAGTTTTGAGTGAGCAGGCCATTCTTTACAAAATGACAACACAACAACAACACAGAACATTTATATTGCGCTTTTATCCTGGCGGGCTCAAAGCACCAAAGCTGCAGCCACAAGGACGCGCTCTGTAGGTAGTAACAGTGTTAGGGAGACTTGCCCAAAGTCTCCTACTGAATAGGTACTGGCTAACTGAACAGGCAGGGCCGAGATTCAAACCCAGGTCTCCTGTGTCAGAGGCAGAGCCCTTAACAGCCATTACACTATCCAGCCACCACGGCCAGGCTATTTTTTACAAAATAGGCCACTGCAGCTTTAAGGCCTCACTGCAGGGTCGTACAACTCAGCACACAAGTGATACCCCTTCTGCCCACCAACAGAGCTTTATGTTGGTGAGCGAGGATTGCTCCCAGGATGTTTTGGTTTTTTTTGTTTGTAAATATTTATTTCATTATTTTTATAATAAATATGTGTATATATTATTTTTACCCATGCTCCCTCCCCCCTCCCTCCAATCATTGTGATCAGCTGTCATAGGCTCCAGCTTCCCTGCCGCCCAGGGGGACAGCGATGTCATACGGCTGTCCCCAGTACAGCGCTGCCGTGGATTGCAGCGCTGTACACAGTAAATAGATGCCGATTTCGCCGTCTACCTGTCTCCTAGCAGTGATTGCCACTGAGTGACTGATGACAGAGCTGAGCTCCGTCATCCAAGTGGAGATGCGCAAGCATTGGCGCGCGTGATCTCCTGCAAATCCCCTCCCCAGAACTTTATGCCGATCTGCGTTAGGCGGTCCTGGGGCTGCCACCGTGGTCATGCCCATCAGCGTGACGCGGTCAGCTACTAGTTAAAGATTTCAAAGGTTGGAGAGTGTGGGGTGTGCTGTGGAACGGCATTCCAAAGGACGGGTGAGGCACGTGAGAAGTTATGTATATGTGAATGCGAGGAGGTAATTCTAGAAGAGGACAAAAGAAGGTCATGTGCAGATCTGAGATTGCGGTTGGATTGGTATCTGGAAACTAGTGAGAAGATGTACAGAGGAGAGAGATTGTGGAGAGCTTTGTAGGTTAGGGTTGGGAGTTTAAAATTGATCCTCTCAGTAATTGGCAGCCAATGAAGAGCTTGACAGCGAGGAACAGCAGAGGAAAACTGAGAAGAGAGATGAATGAGACATTTACAGTATATACAGGTGGTCTTCTGCTTACAATCTGCTCTCTTGCCTAGGGCCTCATTCATCTTAAAGTGAACCTCCAGACTAAACATCTACTAAGCAGCACTGAAAAGGCTTGGGGCTTGATTCACAAAGCCGTGATAATTCTTATCACGGTCGCGCTAGCGTTATAGCGCATGTAACAGTTTTTGCGTGCAAACGTGAATTTGCGCATGAAAAACGTTATGCACATTATAGCGCACGCAAAACGCTAGCGCGACCGTGATAAGAGTTATCCTGGCTTTGTGAATCAAGCCCTTGGTGTTTTTTAACAGTTTCACAGCATAAGAACTTTGTTTATCTTACTTCATTTTTAGCTGCACAGAAGAAAACTGCCCGGGCATTTTTTCCCTGATGCTGTGCAAAGCATGATGGGATTTCTGATGCTGCTGTTCTCCTTCTGCTGTTTTGATGCAAATTTGTTTTTTTCACATTTTGAATTTGAGATTTGAAGCCTAGCGCATGCAGCTGGGAGGGGCGATCGGGACACAGGATAGTTGGAACTGTGTCTCATGCTCCCTGTCACCTCCTTTCAACCAACAAGACGGCTGCCCCCATGAAATCACAAACATTTGCCTGTTCTTTTAAAACAGGGTGGGTAAGATATTATATTACCTATCTATTTTAATTAACATGACTAATATAACTTAATGACAGTATGTTTGTTTAGGCTGAAGTTCCCCTTTAATCCATTTCTGCCTAGAGTACCGCACACAGGCTCTTCCCCCTGCAGCATCTACCTTGGGATTGTATGGTCAAAAAATAAATATACAGGTTGGGCCATTTATATGGATACACCTTAAAGGACTTACGAGGCCAATAACAACAAAAAAAGTGAAGTACCTGCATCATGTGTAAATGCACGGAGGACGCCATCCCCGCCCTCCGTGCAGTTCCGCCAGGTCCCTGCAGTGCAGTCACCCCCCCCCCCCCCCCCCCGTGCCGCTCCCGATCCCGGTCGGACTCTCCCAATATAGCCGCATAAGCTGGCCACGGCTGCGCAGTCCGCATAGATGCGAGTGCGGCTGCGCAGCTCTAGGGCCTCCCCCCGATCCACGCACAGGAGACAGCCTGTAGCTTGTATAGGGGAGGCCCTAGAGCTGCGCAGCCGCACTTGCGTCTAGGCGGACTGCACAGCCGTGGGCATCTCCGGCGGCCATATTAGGAGGGCGCGTATGGCGTCCTCCGTGCATTTAAACATGATGCAGGTACTTCACTTTTTTTTGTTATTGGCCTCGTAAGTTCTTTAATAAAATGGGAATGGTTGGTGATATTAGCTTCCTGTTTGTGGCACATTAGTATATGTGAGGGGGAAAACTTTTCAAGATGGGTGGTGACCATGGCGGCCATTTTGAAGTCGGCCATTTTGAATCCAACTTTTGTTTTTTCAATAGGAAGAGGGTCATGTGACACATCAAACTTATTGGGAATTTCGCAAAAAAAAAAACAATGGTGTGCTTGGTTTTAACATAACTTTATTCTTTCATTAGTTATTTACACGTTTCTGACCACTTATAAAATGTGTTCAATGTGCTGCCCATTGTGTTGGATTGTCAATGTATCCCTCTTCTCCCACTCTTCACACGCTGATAGAAACACCGCAGTAGAAATGCTAGCACAGGCTTCCAGTATCCATAGTTTCAGGTGCTGCACACCTCCGATCTTCACAGCATAGACAATTGCCTTCAGATGACCCCAAAGATAAAAGTCTAAGGGGGTCAGATCGGGAGACCCTGGGGGCCATTCAACTGGCCCACGACGACCAATCCACTTTCCAGGAAACTGTTCATCTAGGAATGCTTGGACCTGACACCCATAATGTGGTGGTGTACCATCTTGCTGGAAAAACTCAGGGAATTTGCCAGCTTCAGGGCATAAAGAGGGAAACACATCATCATGTAGCAATTTCGCATATCCAGTGGCCTTGAGGTTTACATTGATGAAGAATGGCCCCACTATCTTTGTACCCCATATACCACACCATACCATCAATTTTTTTGTTCCAACAGTCTTGGAGGGATCTATCCAATGTGGGTTAGTGTCAGACTAATAGCGGTGGTTTTATTTGTTAACTTCACCATTCACATAAAAGTTTGCCTCATCACTGAACAAAAGCTTCTGCATAAACTGAGGGACCTGTTCCAATTTTTGTTTTGCACATTCTGCAAATTCAGTGCGCCAATCTGGGTCACCCCCGTTGAGATGCTGCAGTAGCTGGAGTTTGTAAGGGTGCCATTTGTGAGTAGCTAATATCCGCCGAAGGGATGTTCGACTAATGCCACTCTCCAGTAAAATGTGGTGAGTGCTACGCTGTGGGCTCTTGCTGAATGAAGCTAGGACAGCCACTGATGTTTCTTCATTAGTGACAGATTTTATGCGTCCACATTTTGGCAAATCCAACACAGAACCAGTTTCACGAAACTTAGCAAGCAGTTTGCTAACTGTAGCATGGGAGATGGGTGGTCTTGTAGTGTGTCTTGCATTTAAATCTGCTGCAATGACCCGCTTACTGCGTTCACCTGACATCAACACAATTTCTATCCACTCCTCATGTGTTAATCTCAGCGACATGTCAATGGCTGTAAATAAAGAGAAACTTGTAAATAACTAATGAAAGAATAAAGTTACGGTAAGGCTAGGTCCACACTAGACACAGTTGCAGGACGGACACTGCAGTCCGGATCAGGGGAAGTACCCACCGTACTGCAATCTGATGAAAGTGCATCAGTTTTGCATCAGTTTCCGTTCAGGTTTTTCCCTGACAGAAAACGTCTCCATCATTAGGAAGGAGTGGGAGGATTTTTTTGGGCCAATCATAAAGCTCAGGCTATCCGTTTTAACATCCGTTTTTTGCCAGTAGAGCTGGAGATGCTTTTTCTCATTGCTTTCACTACCCCCTGCGTGTATCCGTGGTCCTGATCCGTTGCGTGAAAATGCAGCAGATCCGGACCTTCCGTTCAGGTTTTGAAAACGGATCCCCGCAAACGCAGACGGATCCGTTTTTACTATTTTCAACATTAGTATCCGGGACTCCGTTTTTCATCAGGTTTGAAAAACGCAGCCACGGATACGTTTCCGGACCTAGTGTGGACCAGCTCTAAAACCAAGCACAATATTGTTTTTCTTGTGAAATTCCCAATAAGTTTGATATGTCACATGACCCTCTTCCTATTGAAAAAACAAAAGTTACATTCAAAATGGCCGCCATGGTCACCACCCATCTTGAAAAGTTTTCACTTCACATATACTAATGTACCACAAACAGGAAGTTAATATCACCAACTATTCCTATTTTATTAAGGTGTATCCATGTAAATGGCCCACCCTGTACTTACCTGTATGTCTAGTTGGATGGACGGAACTCTGTGAAAGAATAATAAGCTATAATTAATTTGTTTATAATTGAATAGCTATAAGAAGTATTATTTTCATGTGAAGACATGAAGCTCCGTGAAGGAAAAATAAGCTATTATTAATTGATTATTATGTAATACCTGTAGAAGCATTATGGGAAATTACCTGTTCCTTTTTGTGGGACGATTTGCTATCAGAAAAAAGGAATGGAGTTTATTTCTACCTTACAAGAGAAGTATTCTTAAAGCAAACCTGTGACTGAGGTTTGCAAATGATTAAAGGATAAATGAAGTGAGAAAGATATGGAGGTTGCCTTTTAGGCATTTATTTCCTTTTAATCAATACCAGTTGCCTGGCTGTCCTGTTGATCCTCTGCTTCTAATACTTTTAGCCATAGACCCTGAACAAGCAAAGGCATAGTAGGTGTTTCTGACATTATTGTAAAATCTGACAATTAGCTGCATGCTTGTTTTTGTTGTTATTCAGATACTTCTGCAGCCAAATAGATCAGCAGGGCTGCCAGGCAACTGGTATTGTTTAAAAGGAAATAAATATAGCAGCCTCCATATTCTTCTCACTTCAGTGGTCCTTTAAGTTTGATGCCCATCGGCGTGACGCGGTCGGTAAGTAGTTAAACTTATGCAAATTCTGTCTTGTGTTTCTCTGCCATTGTGGTGTTCCCTAACCAGACCTGTTTGTTACAAACTGATTGTACGGTTGCATTTGTTTTTATGTCAGAGTATGTAATTATAGCTGTAATGAAATAACAATTGTAAGCCAGTATCATAGCTAGGTAGTGGAGTAATGTCTACCTGCTCCAGCACTGTGGGTCTCCTCTATGCATCACAGCTACCCACTTTCTGCTGCAATTCGCTGGCTCCTAATCACATGACCGATGCGAGTCACGTGATCATCATCCGGCAAATGAGAGCAGGGACACGGTCCTCCAGCACCCAAGGCTGAGACACCAAAGTGCGCCCCTCCATCCCTCCCACCCCAGCTGTCACACACTGATTGCTATTAGACTAAGAGGGCCACAGGGCCCACAACCTCCCCAACACCTTAATATCTAGTTATCTGGCTTGCAGTCACTGCTATGTATCCCCTTGTCTTATTTCTTTCTGCTTCATACACAATTAGGAATGACAGCTGAATGAATTGTGCGCCCCCTCCTACACTGCGCCCTGAGGCTGGAGCCTCTCCAGCCTATGCCTCGGCCCGGCCCTGGGTGAGAGTGTGCAGCTGTGATGCATAGAGGAGTCCAGCAGCACTGGAGCATATAAATATTACTCTGGTCGCTGCACTATTTTGCATGCGTGTTGGGCAAGAGGTGTGCATTTAGATTCCAGGGGTCCCCATGACAATTTTGCAGGGGGGTAGGGCTGTTGTTACACCCCTGACACTGATGTTCTGTGCTTTTTTTTTTTATAATACGGAATCATGCTACGTTACAACATAAAGAGCACAAGCTAATCAGAAATCTCTTCTTGTCTTTCTCTGCTGATAATATATCTAATAAATGAGCACTATAAATCCATCTAGAACAATCCCAGATGATAGCTTAATGGCAAACAAGAGAAGTGGTCAGTATGAGGACTGCATATAGCAATGTCTGGCAGGCAATGATGGATTCCTTCATTTTATTTTCTGGCTGTTACAGGCTCTTGTGATTAATTGAGTAATGAGTTTAAAGTAGACGGGGATGCAGATCGTCCTCAAAAGATCATCTTCATTTCAGATTCTACAGAGGAATGAAACTTATTACTAGTCTAACCAATGATGTGGAATTGGGGAGGTTAATTGCCATTTAATTAGCTTCGTAAACACTTACCAACACTGTAGCAGTATGTAATTAAATAATGCAATTTATTTTAATTTGGACTAAAAGGAAGTCAATTTAACTCACATTCCATACATGCTCTGGTGGAGTTTACTCAGTGCTCTGTGACAGAACAAAAGTCGTAGCAGGGATCCAGCTAATGTTGGATAGGTGGTCGTTTCTCAGAGGTAATGCAAGGTGGGCTATTCTCAGCGGTAAGACAAGGTGGGCTCTTCTCAGAAGTCAGACAAGGTGGACTTTTCTCAGAGGAAAGGCAAGATGCGCTCTTCTAAGCAGTAATGCAAGATGGGCTCTACTCAGAGGAAAAGCAAGATGGACTCTTCTCAGAGGAAAGGCAAGGTGTGCTGTACTCAGAGGAAAGGCAAGATGCGCTCTTCTCAGCAGTAATGCAAGATGGGCTCTTCTCGGAGGAAAAGCAAGATGGGCTCTTCTCAGAGGAAAAGCAAGGTGCACTTTTCTCAGAGGAAAGGCAAGGTGAGCTCTTCTCAGAGGTTAAGACAAGATGGGCTCTTCTCAGAGGAAAGGCAAGGTGGGCTCTTCTCAGAAGAAAGACAAGGTGGACTTTTCTCAGAGGAAAGGCAAGATGCGCTCTTCTAAGCAGTAATGCAAGATGGGCTCTACTCAGAGGAAAAGCAAGATGGACTCTTCTCAGAGGAAAGGCAAGGTGCGCTGTACTCAGAGGAAAGGCAAGATGCGCTCTTCTCAGCAGTAATGCAAGATGGGCTCTTCTCGGAGGAAAAGCAAGATGGGCTCTTCTCAGAGGAAAAGCAAAGTGCACTTTTCTCAGAGGAAAGGCAAGGTGCGCTCTTCTCAGAGGAAAGGCAAGGTGCGCTCTTCTCAGAGGAAAGGCAAGGTGCGCTCTTCTCAGAGGAAAGGCAAGGTGCACTCTTCTCAGAGGTAAGGCAAGATGGGCTCTTCTCAGAGGTAAGGCAAGATGGGCTCTTCTCAGAGGAAAGTCAAGGTGCGCTCTTCTCAGAGGAAAGGCAAGATGCGCTCTTCTCAGCAGTAATGCAAGATGTTTTCTTCTCAGAGGAAAAGCAAGATGGGCTCTTCTCAGAGGAAAAGCAAGGTGCACTCTTCTCAGAGGAAAGGCAAGGTGCGCTCTTCTCAGCAGTAATGCAAGATGGGCTCTTCTCAGAGGAAAGGCAAGGTGCGATATTTTCAGAGGAAAGGCAAGGTGCGCTCTTCTCAGAGGAAAGGCAAGGTGCGCTCTTCTCAGAGGTAAGGCAAGATGGGCTCTTCTCAGAGGTAAGGCAAGATGGGCTCTTCTCAGGTAAGCCAAGATGGGCTCTTCTCAGAGGTAAGGCAAAATGGGCTCTTCTCAGAGGAAAGGAAAGGTGCGCTCTTCTTAGAGTAAAGGCAAGGTGGGCTCTTCTCAGAGGTTAAGACAAGATGGGCTCTTCTCAGAGGAAAGGCAAGATGGGCTCTTCTCAGAGGAAAGGCGAGATGGGCTCTTCTCAGAGGAAAGGCAAGGTGGGCTCTTCTCAGAGGTAAGGCAAGATGGGCTCTTCTCAGAGGAAAGGCAAGGTGCGCTCTTCTCAGAGGAAAGGCAAGGTGCGCTCTTCTCAGAGGAAAGGCAAGGTGCGCTCTTCTCAGAGGTAAGGCAAGATGGGCTCTTCTCAGAGGTAAGGCAAGATGGGCTCTTCTCAGGTAAGCCAAGATGGGCTCTTCTCAGAGGTAAGGCAAAATGGGCTCTTCTCAGAGGAAAGGAAAGGTGCGCTCTTCTTAGAGTAAAGGCAAGGTGGGCTCTTCTCAGAGGTTAAGACAAGATGGGCTCTTCTCAGAGGAAAGGCAAGATAGGCTCTTCTCAGAGGAAAGGCGAGATGGGCTCTTCTCAGAGGAAAGGCAAGGTGGGCTCTTCTCAGAGGTAAGGCAAGATGGGCTCTTCTCAGAGGAAAGGCAAGGTGCGCTCTTCTCAGAGGTAAGGCAAGATGGGCTCTTCTCAGAGGTAAGGCAAGATGGGCTCTTCTCAGGTAAGCCAAGATGGGCTCTTCTCAGAGGTAAGGCAAAATGGGCTCTTCTCAGAGGAAAGGAAAGGTGCGCTCTTCTTAGAGTAAAGGCAAGGTGGGCTCTTCTCAGAGGTTAAGACAAGATGGGCTCTTCTCAGAGGAAAGGCAAGATGGGCTCTTCTCAGAGGAAAGGCGAGATGGGCTCTTCTCAGAGGAAAGGCAAGGTGGGCTCTTCTCAGAGGTAAGGCAAGATGGGCTCTTCTCAGAGGAAAGGCAAGGTGTGCTCTTCTCAGAGGTAAGACAAAATGTGCTCTTTTCAGAGGTAAGGCAAGGTGGGCTCTTTTCAGAGGTAAGGCAAGGTGGGCTCTACTCAGAGGTAAGGCAATATGAGCTTTTCTCAGAGGTAAGACAAGGTGGGCTCTTCCCAGATGAAAGGCAAGGTGGCCTTCTCTCAGAGGAAAGCTAAAGTGGGCTTTTCTCAGAGGTAAGGCTAAGTGGATTTTTTTCAGGGGTAAGGTAAGGTGGGCTCTTTTCAGAGGTGAGGCAAGCTGGGCTTTTCTCAGACGTGAGACAAGACGGGCTCATCTCAGAGGTGAGGCAAGGTGGGCTTTTCTCAGAGGTCAGGCAAGGTGGGCTCTTTGAAGAGATAAGGCAAAGTGGATTCTTGGTCGATTTATAGAGAAAGGTATTTTAGATTTGAATGCTATAGAAAGAGGTTAGAAGCTGGAGTTTTTCTGCCTTACTTCCTGTCCCTGAGACTTCCATGGAGCATTGTGATTTTAAAAAGAAAACAAGTAGTGCCAAAGACAGAAAGTGAAAACAAGCAGTAAACATTACTTGATAGTAAATCTCTCCACAAAAAAAATAAACAAATACATTTTGTTGTTGCCACTTTCATCCATACTATCCTATCTAGCTTGAGAAGAGCTAGTTCTACTTCTGCTCTCACATGAC
Source organism: Hyperolius riggenbachi (assembly GCF_040937935.1). NCBI lineage: Eukaryota > Metazoa > Chordata > Amphibia > Anura > Hyperoliidae > Hyperolius > Hyperolius riggenbachi. Next base: position 127,053,729 of record NC_090648.1, read on the forward strand.
TGGCCCTATCCCTGGGCAATGACCATGCAACAGGGAAAGGTTCACCAACTTTTGAAATCTTCATTACATTCTTACTGCAAATGCAGCCTGTGGATCTTTGGGGCTGATTCACAAATCATTTCTGTGGAATTATCTTACATTTTTAATTTATCTCTCCTTAAATGACCTAAAGAGAGCCCGAGGTGGGGACATAAAATAAAAAAAACCATGCTACCTGATCCGGGTGAGCTGGGCAGATCAGGTATCCGCCATCTCTGCCGCTCCTGTGGCCCGCATCTCCGTAGTTTCATTTTCATGACCTCTGGGGTCACAACAGTGGAAGGAGAGCGAGATGCTCTCTCAGGAGGCGGGGAGCGGCAAGGGGAGCTGCCAGGGAAAGACAGCTGCCCAATGGCAACTGTATAAAGGTTGCAAGGACGCCCCCAGTGGGCATTTTGAGTAGAGAATCCCTCTCCTCCTTTCCCCTCGAGATTAGCGACAATTATTGTCACTAATTTCAGGGAGTTATAGTGTTGGGGGGGGGGGGCAGAGAGCGGCATGGGGGACACACAGAGGCATGTCAGGAGGCCCCATATGCACCCCTTCCCTCCACGCTGCACCTCCTCGCGTTCTCTTCACTTATCTCTCCTTGGGACATATGCAACTACATTTTTCTTCTTGGAGATAATTTCTCATCTTCTATTTAGAATAACTTTTCGGCACTATGCAATGGAAAAGTACCATAAAGTAGGTGGTAAAGTACTATCAAAGCTATGTTAAGTATTTTCTTGCTTGCTGATGAGTTGATAGGTATTTTATTGACAAGTTTGAAAATATATAAGTATGAAAAACATGTATTAGCTCTCCTTACAGTTAAGATGAAAAACAAGTATGCTTTGTGAATCAACCCGTTAGTCACATTATCTCTGTGCTCTTTACATTTGCACATGACGCAGTTACATCATCTTACGTGATGACACTTATTTGGAGAGTGTGAAGATGGAATAGGTAGATTAACATGCTGCAGATGTCTGTGTCTTATCCTGACTCTCTTTGCTGTAACTCTATAGCTCATAAAGACTTTCTGGATGAGTATAAATCATAAGCTGAACAACTCAGGATTCCATTAGCAGTTTTGATCGTACACATATTTTTGGACGTGTAGCAAAAGAATGATGGATGATCATGTTCTGCGTTTTGGCAGCTATTGTCTTCACTCCTCACTGACCTTGCTAGCATGCAGCCCAGAGAAGTGAGTCTTGGCTCTGCAAGGTTGCTGGATTCATTCAGACTTGTTAGTAAAGAACCCATCAACAATAGCAAACAGCCTGACTTCACCATTGTGTCTCCACCTCTGTTATCCAATGAGGCCTGTTAATAGGGGATGAAATGTTCTAGTCACTAAGGGCCAATTTCCACTATGCATTAATCCAGACCGAATCTGCTGCATTTCCCTGCATGCGAGCTGCACAGGGAAAGCTTCCAGTGCTGCAGGTGACCTCGCTTTCTCCCCTGCCATTCACCGCCTCCCTATCAGCCGGGAGCTCGGCGAATGGCAGCGGAGAGTGCTGCTGCTGTGATGCATGGAGATCCATGGTGCTGAAAGCAGGTAAATATAATGCTCCCTGTGCTACTCTGCATGTGTATGGGAGGAGGAGGGTTGAGGGGGCTATTGTTACAACTGTGTTTTGGTTCCTTATGGCTTTTTACTGAAAACGTTGTGGTTCTGGTTGTCCAAGACATAACTGGGTACTCTGCAACATCTCTACACCATTATAACAATATAGAAAGCAATGTAGAAAGAGCTACTCAGTCCATGCCAAGTGTATTGTGAATTTCTCTCTTCTGAACAATACAATTAAAACAGTTCTGCAATTTATTTAAAAACAGGTTGTGCAATCAAGTTTAAAACTTGAACTAAAACGCATGAGTTTTTTTGCAGGCTCTTCCCCGTTAGCTGGCCACTGGACTGGCTCCTGTCTCGTGCTGCAAAGCTAGGACGCATAGATCACGCTGCCGAACTTCCTTCCTAATCCATGTGGAGCTCCTCCCGACATGTTTTGTCACGTAAAGTGACTCATCAGGGACACGAGTCTACACCACAAACCTCCCCGCAGATACAGTACATATGAGGCCATCAGGGCCGGAGCTACCATAGGACAAAATGGCCAATTGCCCCAGGGCCCCAGAGCCTGTAGGGGCCCCCAAGGTGTCCCTCCCCATCTTAACTGTTGCTCCCCAGGGACTCTGCAGAGTCTGTTAAGTGTGGAGGTGATTGGGGGAGGGTCAGTAGCCAGCTCAGGGGCCCAGGAGGGAAATATGGCTGCAACAAAGGGCCTCTAATGACGCTTTATGATCGGGGGGTGTCTGTTGGGGGGCCCCAAGGCTAATTTTGCCCTAGGGCCCAATTGTTACTTGAACTGGCCTTGGAGGCCATACCTCATGTAGGCTGATAAAACTGCCTGTATGTTGGACTCTGAATATATATGCCTGGCTTTTCAGAGATATGAAGGAACGATTTGAATATTTAAGAAGAGAAGGAGGCATCTAAAAAAATATAAAATATCTAAAAACTGTTAAAAAAGGTAAGAAAACTTACCTGAAGAATGAAGCATCATTGAAATAAAAATGTAGTAATTTTATTCTAAAAACATACAGACAACACGTTTCATGGATATCAACTCATTTCTTCAGGTCAATGTACAATGGCTTGAGGTAAATATAGCATGGCTTGGAGTGCCTACAGCTACAGAGGCTTGCAATAAAATTACTGCATTTATATTTCCACTATGCTTTATTCTTGAGGTAAGTTTTCTTAGCTAATTTAGATGTTTACCTTTTAGGTGTACCTTTTAACTGTTTTTAGATAATGTATCTTTGGGGGGGGGGACCTCAACAATACTGTTTCCAGACAGCGACCGAACCTACTAGGACATACAGGATGGTCAGACCCACCACACCCAAGCTATTTACTGTGGTTGTCATTATGCAAATCTTCATCTTCTGTATTCTCTACCATTGTGTTTAAAGTGGACCTGAACTCTTGCACAGGACACAAGGAAAACAGAAATGTCTAATTTCCCCTCATTTGTGTCTAATCACTAGTTTTAATTTGATCCCTCCCCTATGTCACATGACTGCCTATGGCAGATAAGCATATTTGAAAGCACAGGCTGTAAACAATACGTCTGCTTCCATGAATCAGGAAGTAGAAACTGTGCAGATTTATTGTAGGAATTGTATCAGCTGTAACAAAGAAATGTTTTTTGTTTAAAGATTATTATGCTGTTGCGTATCTTTTAGAGCAGAGAGGAGTTCTGAGTTTAGGTCCGCTTTACTATACTACACTATCCGGGGCTCCAGGTTTCTCCTGAGTTTTTTCCTTCTTTAGGAGATTGGCAGGTGTTCTATTCTTCATCACTTTGAATGTGTATTCCTCTTCCTGAAGTGGTCAGGGCCAGATTACTGGAAAGGCCACAAAGGGCCGGGCCTTGGATGGCTGCAGCTGTAGGGGGCATCTGAGCATTAAAGAATGCTTGCTGCATATGAAAGAGTAGGCTGAATGGGGAGCCACACATGAAAAAGGCAAACTGATGTGTACATATTGTATGGCCACCGGTGAGTCGGGCGCAGGTCAAACCGAATGGACGGCTCACCCTACTGCCGCTAAACTTCCCGGCAGTGTTACATACTATTCCCCCTCTAAGTTGTAGCAACTCAGAGGGAGATGTAATTCGGGGTCTGGCAACCGCCAGATGCCCAAATTACACTTGTGTGCATAGGCGAACGCAGAGGGGGATTACAGTTGCCCAGAATCCCCCCTCAGACCAGGGCCGGGGAAGTGTTTGGGGATAGGCACAAGTTAAGACACCAGAATATCTGCAGGCATCCTTCAGCTCACAGCACTGCCCCCTTTCTTTCCCTGATACAGTTGACTTTGGATGGAGCAGCAGCGTGTGTACAGAGCATGGAGCAGAAGTGTTTACAGAGCATGGAGCAACAGTTTGTGTACAGAGCATGGAGCAGCAGCATGTGTACGGAGCATGGAGCAGCAGTGTGTGTACAGAGCATGGAGCAGCAGTGTGTGTACAGAGCATGGAGCAGCAGTGTGTGTACAGAGCATGAAGCAGCAGTGTGTGTACAGAGCATGGAGCAGCAGTGTGTGTACAGAGCATGGAGCAGCAGTGTGTGTTCAGAGCATGGAGCAGCAGTGTGTGTACAGAGCATGGAGCAGCAGTGTGTGTACAGAGCATGGAGCAGCAGTGTGTTTACAGAGCATGGAGCAACAGCGTGTGTACAGAGCATGGAGCAGCAGCATGTGTACGGAGCATGGAGCAGCAGCATGTGTACGGAGCATGGAGCAGCAGTGTGTGTACAGAGCATGGAGCAGCAGTGTGTGTACAGAGCATGGAGCAGCAGTGTGTGTACAGAGCATGGAGCAACAGCGTGTGTACAGAGCATGGAGCAACAGCGTGTGTACAGAGCATGGAGCAGCAGCGTGTGTACGGAGCATGGAGCAGCAGTGTGTGTACAGAGCATGGAGCAGCAGTGTGTGTACGGAGCATGGAGCAGCAGTGTGTGTACAGAGCATGGAGCAGCAGTGTGTGTACAGAGCATGGAGCAGCAGTGTATGTACAGAGCATGGAGCAGCAGTGTGTGTACAGAGCATGGAGCAGCAGTGTGTGTACAGAGCATGGAGCAGCAGTGTGTGTACAGAGCATGGAGCAGCAGTGTGTGTACCGAGCATGGAGCAGCAGTGTGTGTTCAGAGCATGGAGCAGCAGTGTGTGTACAGAGCATGGAGCAGCAGTGTGTGTACAGAGCATGGAGCAGCAGTGTGTTTACAGAGCATGGAGCAACAGCGTGTGTACAGAGCATGGAGCAGCAGTGTGTTTACAGAGCATGGAGCAACAGCGTGTGTACAGAGCATGGAGCAACAGCGTGTGTACAGAGCATGGAGCAGCAGCATGTGTACGGAGCATGGAGCAGCAGCGTGTGTACAGCGCATGGAGCAGCAGCGTGTGTACAGAGCATGGAGCAGCAGTGTGTGTACAGAGCATGGAGCAGCAGTGTGTGTACAGAGCATGGAGCAGCAGTGTGTGTACAGAGCATGGAGCAGCAGTGTGTGTACAGAGCATGGAGCAGCAGTGTGTGTACAGAGCATGGAGCAGCTCTGGGGAACTTAACAGAGTCAGGTATGAGAACAGCCCTGTGCCCTGCTGTGTGAATGCTTCACTTTCCCTTTCATTAGCAATGATGGCTGTCCTCATTATTATCTGCATCCAAACTGCTCCTGGTTGATCGGGAGCAGATTGGACATTTAGGAAATAATTGTCAGATTCTGTCAGTCGGATTGGAAATTGCATTATGTGTACCCAGCATGATGCCCTACCATTTTATTATACTGTATTGTGCATGGCTGAGGGAGACCTTTTAGGAACCCCCCCCTTGAAAATCCTGGGTTTGCCCCTGGCGTGGGGCGCGTATCATAGCACTAGTGCTATGACGGCACTTGGCATTGAGCATGGTGCGCCGAAATAACCTGCTTCAAAACTGATGCCCAAGAGAACTGTTCCTGAAAGATAAGGGCTACCGTACATGGATGATACGCATGGAGGAGGAGGCTGTCCATGGAATGGGAGGTTCGCTGCAACACATGAAAGGGGAGCTACAACATACTTGGCCTAGGGGCACAAAAAGTATAAATCCAGCCCTGGAAGTGGCTCATTATTGCTCACTTGAGGCTGAATATCTGAAAAGAAGCAGATAGCCTATGTCTTTCAGGTTAATTTTATATAGAAACAAATAAATTATCATTTTCCCCTTCATTTATGAATTGCGTATAGAATGTATTGGGCTAGTATGCTAATAATGCAAGACACAGCAGCACATCAGGCGTAATTAATAATTGTGGCCTAGGTCTGTACACTGTTCACCAATGTTGTTTATCTCAGTATTTCCGCGTAGGATCCTGACATTATTTCTAATGCTTATTTTTTCACGGAATGGAGTGAGTTTGCTAGTATGTATAATTTGCAAATAGCTATTTATTGCCTTATTTACAGCAACATGTAATCACATTGATTGGATTTTATGTTGAATTTTAATCAGCCACAAGCCAATTTACATATCAATGGGCGCAAATCTTCCTGACACATGACAACTTCTTCCCAGCAATAACGAAACGTCGCTCATCAGAAAGGTATTCAAGTGCCTCTCAGAATGGATGGAGAGTGGCGGAGCTCACGGGTTGGGAAAGTGGCTGCTGTGTACTCCGCTAATTCATTCATTTGCATACATTACTGGCCCAATTAATGCCTAACATGACAATACTGGTGAAGAATGGGTGCGCTATTTTCCAGGGTAATAGGAATCATCATGACAGCCTCAGTATATTTAGAAATAAAACTGAATGTATACATGTTAGGAGGAGGAGCATGAGAACTGAATATTGTCAAATAACCCAAGGAGAGATCTTTGAACTGGATTCCCACCCTTAAAGAGACACTGAAGCGAAAAAAAAGTATGATATAATGATTTGTATGTGTAGCACAGCTAAGAAATAAAACATTAGCAGCAGATATATGAGTCTAATATTGTTTCCAGTACAGGAAGAGTTAAAGGACCTCTGTCGCAAATATCTTAAAATTGAAAATACACAAATAAAAAGTAAGTTTCGTCCAGAGTAAAATGAGCCATACATTACTTTCCTCCTATGTTGCTGTCACTTACAGTAAGTAGTAGAAATCGGACAATACCGACAGATTTTGGACTAGCCCATCTTCTCATGGGGGGTTCTCAGGGTTTTTTATATTTTTAAAAGCACTTAGTGAATGGCAGTTGCTCCGTCCAACTGCCAAAAAAGTGTGCAGCGAGCAGGAAGGCTGGCCTGCATCTTTGTATAGATCTTTTGCAGGGAATCTCTTTATAAAAAATAAAGGCCATGCTGAGAATCCCCCATGAAGAGATGGACTAACCCCAAACCTGGCAGTAATGTAGTGAATGGCAGTTGCTCTGTCCAACTGCCATTGTACTGGGGACAGCCGTGTGACACGACTGTCCCCCTGGGGCACAAGAGAGCGATCGGCTTTCATAGGCTGAAGCCTATGTATCACGCTGGTACGTGATGAGGTTGCGTGCAGGTATTATCACGCTGGAACGTGATGAGGTAGCGTACAGGTATTATCACGCTGGTACGTGATGAGGTAGCGTACAGGTATTATCACACTGGTACGTGATGGGGTAGCGTACAGGTATTATCACGCTGGAACGTGATGAGGTAGCGTACAGGTATTATTACACTGGTACGTGATGGGGTAGCATACAGGTATTATCACGCTGGTACGTGATGAGGTAGCGTGCAGGCATTATCACGCTGGTATGTGATGAGGTAGCGTGCAGGTATTATCACGCTGGTACGTGATGAGGTAGCATGCAGGTATTATCACGCTGGTACGTGATGAGGTAGCATACAGGTATTATCACGCTGGTACGTGATGGGGTAGCGTACAGGTATTATCACACTGGTACGTGATGAGGTAGCGTACAGGTATTATCACACTGGTACGTGATGGGGTAGCGTACAGGTATTATCACACTGGTACGTGATGAGGTAGCATGCAGGTATTATCACGCTGGTACGTGATGAGGTAGCATACAGGTATTATCACGCTGGTACGTGATGAGGTAGCGTGCAGGCATTATCACGCTGGTATGTGATGAGGTAGCGTGCAGGTATTATCACGCTGGTACGTGATGAGGTAGCATGCAGGTATTATCACGCTGGTACGTGATGAGGTAGCATACAGGTATTATCACGCTGGTACGTGATGAGGCAGCATACAGGTATTATCAGGCTGGTACGTGATGAGCTAGCATACAGGTATTATCACGCTGGTACGTGATGAGGTAGCATACAGGTATTATCACGCTGGTACGTGATGAGGTAGCATACAGGTATTATGACGCTGGTACGTGATGAGGTAGCATTAGCATACAGGTATTATCACGCTGGTACGTGATGAGGTAGCATACAGGTATTATCACGCTGGTACGTGATGAGGTAGCATACAGGTATTATCACGCTGGTACGTGATGAGGAAGCATACAGGTATTATGACGCTGGTACGTGATGAGGTAGCATTAGCATACAGGTATTATCACGCTGGTACGTGATGAGGTAGCATACAGGTATTATCACGCTGGTACGTGATGAGGTAGCATACAGGTATTATCACGCTGGTACGTGATGAGGTTGCGTACAGGTATATATACACATAATAGTTCAAAGGCGTAGTCTAGATCAGGCTGAAGTCATACACAAATCATAGAGGTATCAAGGTACAGAGTAACTAAGCTAAATCGTAGTCAATAATCGAGCAGAGTCATACACGTAAATCAGATGTCAGACGTATTGAAAGGATCAGGCAGTAACAAAAGTCAGGGACAGGCCGAGTCAGTAACGTATATCAGATGGCAGCGGTACCGAGGGACTAGACAGGAGCGAGGTCAAAGAGGCAAGCAAGAAGTCGGCACACAGATAATATACAATAAGATGTTACAATAGAAATAGTTACAAGAATATATACGAAAATAATAAAGACTGACTAACTGGAGTACATATATATTGTGCGTCTACACAATATATCAATGTAGCAATGTAGTATTAAGGTCTCCAAGCAATGAATGCTCTGATCTTAAATACATGAATTCCCGATCAGCAACCACTCCCACCTGGTGATGTCACCTAGTGACATCACCTGCTGACATCCCTAAACCCTCCTCCTAAGCCTATAAGGCTTATCTGAACTCGCACACGACCTCAAGGTCGCACCGCGCACGCGCGAGTCAGAAGACAGCCGGAGGGAAGCCAGGGACGCCGCCAGAGGATTGCAGCGCAGAAGCCCTGCCGCTCGCCCGGACCACGCCGGAGATGCCGCGGGACCTGCCGCTGGAAGGTAAGCTTATTACACTATGACAGCCAATCACTATGAGTGGCTGGCGGGGAGGCAGAGGGAGAAAAAAAATATGTACTACGTTTATTAAAAAAAAATAAAACATACAACAAATATTTGTAAAAAAACAACAACAAAAAAACAACAACAATGGGAGGGGGTGATCAGACCCAACCAACAGAAAGCTCTGCTGGTGGGGAGAAAAGGGGGGGGGGGGGGGAATCACTAGTATGCTGTGTTGTGCTGCCCTGCAGCTTGGCCTCAAAGCTGCAGTGGCCTATTTTGAAAAAAAAATAGCCTGGTCTTTCGGGGGTTTAGTACTGTGGTCCTCAAGTGGTTAAAGTGGTCTGAAACTCAGTATTTCTTCTTTGCTCTAAAAGATTCCTTATAGATTTAAAGGTGCCCATTAACGGCACAATTGTTTAACCAAATGTGATCTTTCGTTGCGATTTTTACAATCGAATTGCATAGAAAATTCACCATTTATGAATAGAGATGTTGCGAACGGTTCCCGAACCGTTCGCCGGCGAACATCTCAAAATCTGTGGGCCTTCTACTACTTCCGGGTCGCAATGACCCGGAGTAGTACGCCTGCCCTGCCTGGCGGAGCGCGTCCCAGATCGCGCTCCTGTTGTCGGGCACTTTCTGCGCATGTGCGTGACGTCATGAGTGACGTCTGGCTCATGAGCAGAGGGCCCGGCAACAGGAGCGCGATCTAGGACGCGCTCCGCCGGGCAGGGCAGGCGTACTACTCCGGGTCATTGCGACCCGGAAGTAGTAGAAGGCCCAAAAAGATACGCCCGGCGAACGGTTCGGGCCATCTCTATTTATGAAGGCAATTGATAAGGAACGATTCTTTAGTCGATTGCTAAATAGGATAAAATCAATCCAAATGTTGGATTTTAAGATCGAATTTGAAGAAGGAATCGTTCAGTAAATGTGAACAATCCATAATTACCTTCCAAATAGTTACAATCATTCAAATCGCATCGAAAGATCGCATTTAGTGAAAAATTGTATCGTTAATGGGCACCTTTAAACTACTAGCACACAAAAGAATTGTAGCAGAACAGCATTCAAACCGATAAACACAGCTCTTTGTTCTGCACTGGAAAACCCCTCCAGCTTATGATCCGCATTCAGAGATAACATTATCTTTTGTTTACATTCCTCTGTCTTTACATTATTTGCTGTGATGAGAGAGAAGGAGCTGTCTGTGCTACTAGCATAAACATCATTGAGAAGAGCTCTCTAGAAGATGTTAATATTTAATAAAAGCAACTATGATTAAAATGCAATAGCAGCTTTAAGAGCAGATAAACTGTACTTTGAGAACTTGTAATTTGTAAACAGGCAATATACCTTGTGCACAAAAGCAAATATTGCATGTGTGACGAATCAACGTTTATTCGTCCTAAAAAAGTAGTTAGAGCCTTATAAAATATTCCCTGTTGCCACTATTAAAAAAATGACAGCAGATAGGGAAAGGCTTGGTTTATAAAAAGACCAGGGAAGCCTGGGGTTAACAGTTCCTCTCCCTGGTTAAATGTAGCAAATGCTCTTATTACCTAGTTTTTTCGCACCTCCGTGTGACAAAGGGTCCGGGGCATTCAGGGACCCCCAACCAGGCAGAAAGAGGGAAATCTCACACCTCCACTGCCTAACCCCGACTTGGTGGCTCCTCAGCTCCGTACATGAGAAGAGCAGCCACAGGAGGTCCTGCTAACATCCTGCAGAAGCCACTTAGAGACTACAGCTGGCTTTCTCAATGACCAGTTAGGAAACCTATCTGTGACCTCACAAATATGAAATCCATCTTTTATCATAAAGATGACTTCCCAAATAGGCAACGGCCTTAAGAACCCGCTTATTCTGAAATTCGGAACCAACCACACGATTGGATGTTTCTGAATTCAAGGTAAGCCCTGCCAAAGCAGAGATATACATTTTGGGGTCACCGTTCACTCTAAACCCCCCAAGTTCGGTATCAACGTTCTTGATAAATTCTGACAAACCTAAAAATGTGATTAGATTTAACATAACTTGTACGGTTTGCAGATGAGCACACTTATCATGATTCAGGTAAATTCTTGCCTCTATGAGAGGGGCAGAGACCTCCTGTTCCAAAGAGGTGTGTGATCCACGCCCCCTAACCCCTCCTTGCTGGAGTGGGGGCTATAACCAGACAGAGCCCAGAAAGCTCTGCGTCCTTTACCTTCAATCTGATGCCTAGTAACAACCTGGCAGCCCGCAAGGACACGGGCCAAAACCTCCATCTTGGAACTTTCTGTTGGCCGCATGGCAACCGCCATTTTGGACATTACGCCAAAGACTTGCGATTGCCGCATGGACTACCAATAACGGTATTTGAACTGTGTATATTCAGACATTCTGTTCCTTTTCCTCTTTTCTCTCTGTCAATCAATCTGTTCTAAAATAAGCTGTGTGTATGTAGTTTAGAAATAAACTAACGATTTTTATCGTTCAGTCTTGTGCCTGTTCTGGTCATCTGATTGCTGCTATAACGAATCTGCCCTCTGAAGAGTCAGTCATACTACTGCATTGTTTTATGGTTTGCTTATAAATTGTTGATTTGCTAGCTAGGTTGTAAATAACCGTTTCTTCCTTCTAGGATTAGCTAGTACCAGATTTCCTGTGCGAAATCGATAACTTTCGTTTCTCGATTGTAAACACAATTCGAGATTGCATCATATAGGGACCCAGTAACCTTTCTTTAACGTCACATTGCTCACAGTCTTTAAGCCGTCGGAAGTGACTATTCCCCAAACGGTGACTGGAGCGTGTTGAACGTGATTGGGCTGGCTACCTTATTATGATAGCGTTGGGGTCTCTTCGCCCCAGTTGGAGACTGTCTGCTCCATTCATCCAATCAGACAGTGGTGGCAGTTTACCCGATTTCCAGCGCGAAATCGATATTTTTAGTTTACCGATTGTATATACAATCAGAATTGTACATGTATGGGCACCTCCAACCAATCTTAACCGTTTACTACGCACACAGTGAATCTGCCTCCAGCAGTCTCTAGTGCATGAGACCTGCATGGCAACAGTGGCCTAGTAATACGGGATTGGTGGATGTTTGTCCCATTACATATTGTCGGCAGCTGCGCGACCAATCTTTGTCAGTCTGTTCACCGTACTTCCTGCGTATGCTAACGGGAGCAGATTAGCCGGGATTGGCACACTCTGTCGCCTCGCCCTTTTCTTTCTTTCTTCCCTCTGACGATCCAGCAACCGGTCTCGTTGTCCGTCTGCGCCCGTACTTCCTGCGTACGCTAACGGGAGCAGATCTCGACGGGATCGCGGGGCTGGATTGTCACATTGGTTGGCAGCGGTGGTGATAGCACACCCCAAAACCAGGCATAGCCAGCTTTTGGGAAATCAGAGCGCAAAGATCTGACAAACTCAGTCTTTGCAACCAGAATAATAAGACAGTGGTCACTAAGTATCCTGTCTTGCAGAACCGAAGTTCTGGGCACAAAACGGTACACATTGATAGCGAATAGATTGGTCTACATTTACTAACTTTTTCTTTGCTATATCCTACTCTTTCTTGTACTCTTCTCTTCTGAATGTCTGATTCAGTTCAGGTTCACCAGAATTGGTTTGTTCCTGACTTACAAGCCCTCTGCAAATCGCACAGCATTGCTGCTTGCAGCACAAACAAGGCTGAGCTGGTGGCATTACTCCAGAGATGGAATCCTTGTCGCCACCTTGCTTACTGCCTCTATTCCCTGCAGTCCTGATACCCCCGGAGTGGTTGGCAAACCTGACCGGCGAGGATCTGCGCATATACCAGGAGTTCCGAGCAAGGAAGCTCCAGCGTGAAGCAGAGCACCAAGAGTGGCTGCGCCAGTTTGATCTCCAGGCCAAGGAGCGACGACTCCAGCGGGAATTGGAGTTGGCAAACCTGACCGGCGAGGAACTGCGCAGATACCAGGAGCACTAAGAGTGTCTGCGCCAGTGGGATCTCCAGATCAAAGAGCTACGGCTCCAGCGTGAATTGGAGTTGGCCCAGCTAACCCAATCAAATCAGCACTCTTCACTATGTGTTTCGGTGGAGAGATGCGAACCTCTACCCGTGACCCCCACAGCAAAACTTCCTGCCATGGAAGAGGGCACGGAACGAGACTTTCCTGTGCGCACCTCTGAGAGGGCGTACAATCAGGTTCCTGTACCTGACAGCCAGATAACCCTGGTGCCGGACAGTCCCAGAACACTGTCCCAGGACTTGGAAGGAGGTAAGCCTACTGCATTCGCACCTCCTGGCCCAGTGAGCTTTGTGCCACTGAGACCTGCAGCTGCTGCTATTGCTGCATCCCAGTCTGACACACCTGCCATTCGCACGTGTAATCTTTGTGGCGCAACCGGCCACATAAAGTTCTTCTGTCCCAAGAGGGAGAGAACAACTGTCCCTAGCCCGAAGATGGCTAGCAACCCTGATCCGTCCCCTGCATCACCCTCTGCACAGCCTGTCAGCGTGTCAGAGATGCTCTATGGTTCCGGAAATCATCACAGTGCTCCAGTGGACGACCAGATCATCTTTTGCTCCAGTGCTTCAGAAGCAGATGTTTCCTTGGTCTGTTCCGACCTTGCCACAGAGGAAGATCTTCTCCCACAAAAGCTCCTCACCCTGACTGGAGTCAGGCCCAACCGACACAACCCTGTTATTCCAGACCTCAAGAAGGCCGGATGGGGGGTGGGTTTTCCAGAGCGGGCTGTTGCTGAGTTCCCCTCTCCTCCTGTGCTTGGCACTGATCTAGGCACGCTTGTGTGCCCTTCGGAATTTTCTGCTGATATGCAGGAGTTCCCAGCAGGACTCCCTGACAACCAGGTACTGTACAAGCCCTTGGTAAAACAGGGAGATGTCAATCCCTTACCTGCTATTGCTACTGTACCTAACGCCACTGGGCGGGAGGTACCCTCAGATTTATATGTACCAGCAACTGACTGTCTTTTATCTCTTTCTGCACCTGTTATTACTAATGAAATTGCATGTGTCAGTGATAATTGTGATAGAAACGCTGTACATTCTTTGGCCATTACAGGCTCTATGGCCAGCCGCATGAACTCAGAGCTGACAGCAGGGATTCCCTCTGACAATTCTGACTTTCAGGCGGGTGACACTCATGCTAAAAATGACATATCATGTTATGCAAATGCTTTTGATAATGTTGTGCATGCTTAGGGTTGCCAGGTCGGCTGATGGAGAAAACCGGACAGGGGGTGGAGTTAGGGGCGGAGTCAGAAGCGCACTTTTATGTAGAGTGGGGCTAAGCAATGGGCTTTTTAAAAAATGTTTTTTACAGTATTTATATCGCACTGACATCTTCTGCAGCACATTACAGAGTACATAGCCATGTCACTAACTGTCCTCACCAGTACATGCACATAAGAGACCACTTTTCACCAGTAAATGCACATAATAAGAGACCGCTTTTCACCAGTAAATGCACATAATAAGAGACAGAGCAGAAAACTATTACAAAACTGGAAAACTATGCAAATAATGCAATGCATTTATGGCGTTTTTGCACAGTGAAGTGGTCGATTTCTTGCGGGAAGTTTTAAAATTTATTTATTTTTTCCCACCAAAATTTTTTATTGAGAACAATAAAGTGGACATACATAGGCATAAAGTTAAAATATAAATCTGCGCATACATGTATGTACACATTTTGAGCAAATATAACAAGTATAACAGTATAAATTGCGTTGTACAATAGTATGAATTCAAGTGTAAAGTATAGTAAGCAGCGGGCTCAGGCGAGATTGAATGAGATTGAAAGTCACGCCTGGACTATACGGAGGGGAGATAGAGCGGAGCCAATGCACACAAAGAGCGGAAATACAACCAGAGAATTATGGGTCACTCACTCACCATATCTCCAGACTCCTGACCTTACCTTGCTTCCTTCGCAGATGCAGAATCGCATTGCAAATGAGGTGAGTGACGCACGTCATGCGTGCGTTGGCAACGCAGCGTTGGCGTCGCCGTAGCAACGTCGGGAAGCGCGGGCTCGGGGGCGGTACTTAAGCTGGCGTAACTTATGCCGCGTAAGCTGGCTGGCTGTGCCTTTGACTGACAGCCAGGCAGCGAATCAGCGGTCGCGCAGCGCTGGCGGACGGGTGGCGGCAAGTGGCAAAAGGCATAAAACCGGACATCTTAATTGTCCGGTTTAACATGCCTTTTTGGACAGGACACAGTGGCCAAAAACCGGACTGTCCGGTCTAAAACCGGACACCTGGCAACCCTATGCATGCTTGTGAGAGTACGCTGGGTGACGCCTTCAGTGTCACCGGCAGTCTGGACTCAGGACTATCTGGAGAAGTCTCGACTTCCCCTGATATCTCTGACCTCCAGACCAATGTCAATATTGACGTGATTTTGATGTACCCAAAAGGTGATGTTTATTGTGGTGTACCTGTGCAGACAGACACCCCCAGTACTGTTGGTAACCTGAGCTCAGAGCCTGCAGGCATTCCTGTCAGCTCTGACCCCAGAGAGTTTGGTTTTCAGCAGCTGACCTCAGATCGCACTAGGCAGCTGGCTGAGATTTGTAGTCCCACATCCGTGAGGATACTACAGAGCGATTCCAACCTGGGTGTACTTAGTGGCCAGCCCACTAAGCCGCCCGCAGTGGAAGCTCCACCACAGGTGTACAGGGAGAATGGTAACTACTCCAGTGAATCCATTCCCCATGTAACTGACACCCCAGGTGAAAGCACGGTCCATGTGGATCTGTTAGAAGCCCAGTCAGACAGAACGCAGTTAGTTCTAGGAGAGTACGGCCACTTAGAACAGGAAGACACAGGTCCCCTGTCAGGCTTGATAGCTCCCACACGAGAATTGGCGGATGATGTGAAAGTCACCCCCCACCTCTCGTACTCCCAGAGGGCCTCGCTGAAGCGCACTGCGGCCCCACAGCGAAATCTTCGCATAAACCCTGGGCAGGAGACAGCAGTTCACAGAAGGGACCCGGGGACTCACAAGCCCTTACGGCAGATCCCCTACCGCGCCTCTCCGGAGGTGCAAGCAAAAGTAAAGATGAAGTATGAGGAGATGTTACAGATGGCTGTCCTCCGCAAATCCTCTAGCTCACAGACCACCAGGTTCTGTGAGGCCTATAGGATGCCGGACGACATCCCAGTAACTGTTGCGTATCCCGTGACTCCCCTCGGTGATCTGTTGGATTGGCTGGCATCCGCCAACTACCTAACGATCATGGATTGGAGCAACGGATACGGCAGATTCCAACCATGCCGGTGGCGCGCCTGGAATCCACATTCACCCTGCCCTTGGACTTAAACGCCTCGATGCGGATGTCTTTTGGTATGATGAATGCCCAAGCCACCTTTCCCCAGGCGTGGAACGACCAGTGGAAGAGCAAGCATGGTTGTACAGTCACGTACCCGGATGACATCCCTGTGTTCCCCCCGACTTGGGAGCAACACTGCGATCACTCGTCCCTGGTACTAGGACAGCTGTCAGCTGACAATCTGACCGTTGAACCAGACGCAGATCAGATTGTGATGACAGAGGTACAAGCCTCTCTGGGAACAGCGGGATACTACAGGACGTTTGCTACGCCCTGTAGCCTCCTGACTAACCCACTGACCAATGCAATGGGTAAAAGGCAACCCCCCAAGGTCAGGCGCAACCCAGCCTTTCCGGATGTGGCGTACCAGACCCAGCAGACAGTGGATTGCTTTACTCAGAGTCTTGTTAACTCCTCCCCAGCAAATCTCTTAAAAGGGGGAGGTATGACGAATCAACGTTTATTCGTCCTAAAAAAGTAGTTAGAGCCTTATAAAATATTCCCTATTGCCACTATTAAAAAAATGACAGCAGATAGGGAAAGGCTTGGTTTATAAAAAGACCAGGGAAGCCTGGGGTTAACAGTTCCTCTCCCTGGTTAAATGTAGCAAATGCTCTTATTACCTAGTTTTTTCGCACCTCCGTGTGACAAAGGGTCCTGGGCATTCAGGGACCCCCAACCAGGCAGAAAGAGGGAAATCTCACACCTCCACTGCCTAACCCCGACTTGGTGGCTCCTCAGCTCCGTACATGAGAAGAGCAGCCACAGGAGGTCCTGCTAACATCCTGCAGAAGCCACTTAGAGACTACAGCTGGCTTTCTCTATGACCAGTTAGGAAACCTATCTGTGACCTCACAAATATGAAATCCATCTTTTATCATAAAGATGACTTCCCAAATAGGCAACGGCCTTAAGAACCCGCTTATTCTGAAATTCGGAACCAACCACACGATTGGATGTTTCTGAATTCAAGGTAAGCCCTGCCAAAGCAGAGATATACATTTTGGGGTCACCGTTCACTCTAAACCCCCCAAGTTCGGTATCAACGTTCTTGATAAATTCTGACAAACCTAAAAATGTGATTAGATTTAACATAACTTGTACGGTTTGCAGATGAGCACACTTATCATGATTCAGGTAAATTCTTGCCTCTATGAGAGGGGCAGAGACCTGTTCCAAAGAGGTGTGTGATCCACGCCCCCTAACCCCTCCTTGCTGGAGTGGGGGCTATAACCAGACAGAGCCCAGAAAGCTCTGCGTCCTTTACCTTCAATCTGATGCCTAGTAACAACCTGGCAGCCCGCAAGGACACGGGCCAAAACCTCCATCTTGGAACTTTCTGTTGGCCGCATGGCAACCGCCATTTTGGACATTACGCCAAAGACTTGCGATTGCCGCATGGACTACCAATAACGGTATTTGAACTGTGTATATTCAGACATTCTGTTCCTTTTCCTCTTTTCTCTCTGTCAATCAATCTGTTCTAAAATAAGCTGTGTGTATGTAGTTTAGAAATAAACTAACGATTTTTATCGTTCAGTCTTGTGCCTGTTCTGGTCATCTGATTGCTGCTATAACGAATCTGCCCTCTGAAGAGTCAGTCATACTATCGCATTGTTTTATGGTTTGCTTATAAATTGTTGATTTGCTAGCTAGGTTGTAAATAACCGTTTCTTCCTTCTAGGATTAGCTAGTACCAGATTTCCTGTGCGAAATCGATAACTTTCGTTTCTCGATTGTAAACACAATTCGAGATTGCATCATATAGGGACCCAGTAACCTTTCTTTAACGTCACATTGCTCACAGTCTTTAACCTCCTTGCCGGTCTAAAAAATCCGGCAAGGAGGCAGCGCCGCACTTCTTTTTTTTTTTTTTTTTTAAATCATGTAGCGAGTCAAGGGCTCGCTACATGATAGCCGTTCAGCGGCGGCATCCCCCTACCTACTCCGATCGCCGAGTATGCAAGAAATCCCGTTGAGAACGGGATTTCTTGCAGGGCTTCCCCGGTCGCCATGGCGACCGGGCGGGATGACGTCACCGACGTCATAGACGTCGTGACGTCAGAGGGAACCCCGATCCGCCCCTTAGCGCTGCCTGGCACTGATTGGCCAGGCTGCGCAGGGGTCTGGGGCGGGGGGGGCGGCTCGGGGCGGCGGGTAGCGGCGAATCGGCGGCGAGCGGCGGCGATCGCAAGTTACAAGCAGCTAGCAAAGTGCTAGCTGCTTGTAACAAAAAAAAATTATGCAAATCGGCCCAGCGGGGCCTGAGAAATCCTCCTGCGCAGGTTACCCCGAACTGTGTTCGGGATAACCGGCAAGGAGGTTAAGCCGTCGGAAGTGACTATTCCCCAAACGGTGACTGGAGCGTGTTGAACGTGATTGGGCTGGCTACCTTATTATGATAGCGTTGGGGTCTCTTCGCCCCAGTTGGAGACTGTCTGCTCCATTCATCCAATCAGACAGTGGTGGCAGTTTACCCGATTTCCAGCGCGAAATCGATATTTTTAGTTTACCGATTGTATATACAATCAGAATTGTACATGTATGGGCACCTCCAACCAATCTTAACCGTTTACTACGCACACAGTGAATTTGCCTCCAGCAGTCTCTAGTGCATGAGACCTGCATGGCAACAGTGGCCTAGTAATACGGGATTGGTGGATGTTTGTCCCATTACATATTGTCGGCAGCTGCGCGACCAATCTTTGTCAGTCTGTTCACCGTACTTCCTGCGTATGCTAACGGGAGCAGATTAGACGGGATTGGCACGCTCTGTCGCCTCGCCCTTTTCTTTCTTTCTTCCCTCTGACGATCCAGCAACCGGTCTCGTTGTCCGTCTGCGCCCGTACTTCCTGCGTACGCTAACGGGAGCAGATCTCGACGGGATCGCGGGGCTGGATTGTCACAGCATGTACTGTAAAAAAGAGAGAAATCGAGAGCCCAATATGGTGTAGTATGTCAGAGATACGAAGAGAAATGAATAGGTGAGATGGTTATACTCACAAACATGGGTTACCGCTCAGGCAACCACTGTATAGGCAGGTGAGGAGATTAGACCTGTCCTCACTCAGGATTAAGAAGTTGCTCTCTGTAGATCAGAAAAAATGGGGTAGGGTCACCCCTCCACCTGGGGTGGACTCAAGTATACTGGTAGGTGATCAGAGGCTCCAGCAGAATAAAATTAATATAAAATTGTTAAGAATTGCCGGGAGGGAAAGTGATGGACTTCCCCTCAATAATTAGACACCAAGGTCTGTCATCGAATCAAACGAATACATTTATTTAATAGTACCCCAGTACTATTGAATAAATGTATTCGTTTGATTCGATGACAGACCTTGGTGTCTAATTATTGAGGGGAAGTCTACCACTTTCCCTCCCGGCAATTCTTAACAATTTTATATTAATTTTATTCTGCTGGCGCCTCTGATCACCTACCAGTATACAAAAGCAAATATGGTAACTGTATGGGTAATAAAAAGTAGGAGAACACATTTTTATTGAATGTTATGTCGGAGTTTTAATTCCACTTTAACCTATTTTGGTTCCTGGACGTAGAATCTACGTCCAGGAACCATGCGCGCTCCCGAGGCCGATCGCGCGCGTGCACGCGCACTATCGGCCGCGGATTCGGTAGCCACGGAATCAATGTATCGGGCTACGGTGCCCGATCACTGATTCCTCTCCCCCACTGAAAAAGCGACAGCTTCTCTCGGAAGCTGCGCTTTTTCTGGCTGTCACCTCCCCCATGCGTCGCTCTAAGCGTGTGTTACGCTTAGAGTGACGTCATGTAAACAAACTCATGGCCGCCATCTTGTGGTCAAAAAGGAATACTACAACTGAAAGTAAAAAAAAATTAAAATTAACACACATTTACATTATAAATCTATTGTTTACCTCCCACCCTCCCAAAACTACCCAAATAAAATGTTTACTATAAAAAAAAAAAAAACCCATTACAATAAAAAAAAAAAAACTGTAAATATTTACCTGAGGGTCTAAACTTTTTAAATATCAATGTAAAGATGAAATATTTCTATATTTTTTTTATTTTAAACTTGTAAATAGTGATAGATGCAAAATGGAAAAAATGCACCTTTATTTCCAAATAAAATATTGTCGCCATACATTGTGATAGGGACATAATTTTAACGGTGTAATAACCGGGACATATGGGCAAATACAATACGTGAGTTTTAATTATGGAGGCATGTATTATTTTAAAACTATAATG
Organism: Hyperolius riggenbachi; assembly: GCF_040937935.1. Lineage (NCBI taxonomy): Eukaryota > Metazoa > Chordata > Amphibia > Anura > Hyperoliidae > Hyperolius > Hyperolius riggenbachi. Next base: position 127,074,235 of record NC_090648.1, read on the forward strand.
GCTGAAAACTGAGAAATAATGAATTTTTCCGTTTTTTTCTTATTCTTCCTGTTAAAATGCATTTACAGTAAAGTGGCCCTTAGCAAAATGTACCACCCAAAGAAAGCCTAATTGGTGGCGGAAAAAACAAGATATAGATCAGTTCATTTGTGATAAGTAGTGATAAAGTTATAGGCTAATGAATGGGAGGTGAACATTTCTCACGTGAAAACGACGGAACGCGAATGGGTTAATGAGAGTTTTCTGGAGGACAGACACACCAACACGCAGTTTTTTAACACGCTGCTGGGTGCACGCTTTGAATCAGGCGATGTTGTGGTGGCCTTATTTTAGGACTCACCCGCATGTAACGCTGGCAAGTTTAGGTACTGGATCAGGCCCTTAGTGTATAATTGTTTAAGTTAGTATTATTAACACTATTAAGGTTATTTTAATGGCAATATTTCTGATTAATTCTAATTATTATATATTTTTCCCCTGTTGCGTCAGGCTGGCAAGAGCTGGCAGCACAAGCGTGAGAAGCATCATCCACCAGAATAGACACATTGAAAAGACAAAAGTATAAGTAGAGGAGGGTAGAAGTTTCGGGGAGGCTGGGAGCATGATCACAATAGATTGGTAGCAGTGGCATAAATAAGGAGCTTGGGGCCCCGGTGCAAGTTTTACACGCGGCCCCAAGCACTCTATTGATGTGGAGCCCCAAAATCTATCAAGGACAGCTGCAGTGTCTGAGAGGTGTAATCAGAGTAAGAAAAAAGCTTGTTAAAGCGGTATAAAACATTGACATAATATTCAATAAAAACATGTTTTCCCAATTTTTTATATGCCATACGGTTATCATATTTGCTTTTGAGCATAAGTATTATTCTTCATTTAGAAATTACAAGTTTCCAAAGTACAGTTTTTTGCTCTGAGAGCTGACTTTGCGTTTTATTCATAACTGCTTTTTTTTTTTTTATCTTGAAATATAAGCAGAAATGCTTTATGACTGTCTGTCTGTGTTCAGGAGAGTCTGCAGTGTCGGAGAAGTGTTTGTTTACATTCCTCACTTGAAACAATTAAACACAAGATAACATTATCTCCAGTTCGGATGCGTTCCGCTTTCCTGGCATTGAGCTTTTCTGTCCCATGTTTAACTGTTTAAATGCTGTTCTAGTAAAAAAAATGCTTTTAGCATATAATATGCTGTAAATAATGTTTTAGAGCAAAGAAGAATTGCTGGGTCTCACTCCGCCTTAATCTGGTGGGGACCACGGACGTTGATTCAACGTCCACGCTAACAAACCGCCCCGACGAGATCGTGCGCACCAGGGGGGGGGGAGATTAAGGTGTCATATGACAGCTGGCATCTCCCCCGAGTGATCATCAGCCATAGCGTATGGCTGCTGATCACGTGATCACTACGATTGCCGTCGGATACAGCTGCGGCGGTAGGGGGGAGAAGAAGAGGATCCACTCACCTCTGTGCTGTTCCAGCGACGATTGGCGCCCCCCTCTGCTCTGGCCGGCATCTCTGCTCCATCTGACGTCAGTACCGGGTCCCGGCTTGATGACGTCATCAAGCCGTGACCCGGATCTGAGCGTCATTTGGAGCGGATATGCCGGCTGGAGAAGAGGTGGCTACTGCGGCTCATTGCTGGAGCCTGGAAGGTGAGTGATGGCTGCCAGCTACAGGGGGGACACTTGTCACCATGGGGGCACCATGCCCAGCCAGCCACAGATGATATCCGGCCACCTGACCCCCCCCCCCCCCCAAACGTGCCCCCCTCCATGCAAATTGCCCTGGTCCTTAAGGGGGGTTAGGCGGCCGGTCCTGAAGTGGTTAAGGAGTGCCACTAGTCAATTCATGTATACAGGTGTTCATTATCAGCATAGCAACAATAAAAAACTAGATAGATGAAGGAGGGCCCCTAGTGGGCCCCTCTGGCCCAAAGGCCCCGTTGCGGTCACAACCTCTGCATCCCCTATTGCTATGCCACTGATTGGGTCATTAGGACCCTGAAGAACACTCCTGAGGACTCAACAAAGGGTAAATATTACGGAAAATACAGACTGCAGCAAGTTGTGGGCATAGCTGAATATAAACCTGTATGGTAGAAATTACAGGGAAATAACATTTTATAGCTCCCTCCGCTGCTTGTCCTTGTCATATGATTGCTCTAGAGAACCGGTGTCAGGTAATCTAATTTCCATCTGTTGTTTGTCACAGCAAGTGTCAGTGCCAAGATATGCACTGCATGGAGTTCAAATAAAGCTTGGTGGCCTTTTTTAACATTGGTGTACAGCAATACACAGTGGTGCTTGAACCTTTGTGAACCCTTTATAAACTTTTACATTTTACATGAATGTCATCTGATTTTTCAAACCATGAAATTAGATGAACACAACCTAGTTTAACACATTTTTTTTCTGGTCATGCATTTACTAGTGTTGCATTGGGAATCCCATATTCACAGGCGCTGAAAAAAACATTACCCATAATGCCCAGTTCAACCTCTTAACTACAATCAGTTGGGCTGACATAGCCAAACAGAAGTGAGCTTTATAGACATGGATTCAAGTAATTCTACCAAACTATGGTTAAAGTGTACCTGTAGAGGAATTTGGTCAAAAAAATGGATACTTACCTCAATAGAGGGAAGCCTCTGGATGATCCAGAGGCTTCCACCATACCTTACAAACTCACCGTTCCAGTGCAGGGACCCTCTGAACCTATTCAACAAGGGCTTGTCCAATAGGTTCGCGTGGTCGTGCCCCATGTATGAGCGTCGGTGCACTGCACATGTGCAAGATGGCCAGCACCTGTGTAGTAGCATGGAGCCACCCATGCACAGCTTTTTTTTTTAATGCATGAACGGCTCCATACTGGGACTGTACCATGGTCGTGAACAAGAAAAGGGTCCCAGCCACCAGTGGTGGTAACAAGAAGAAACGGTGAAGCCTTTGGAGGATCCAAAGGCTTCACTTTTCTAAGGTAAGTTTCTGAACTTTTTTGTTCTAAAAAGTCCTAGGTTTGCTTTAAAGAGAGTCTGAAGCTATTAAAATTACCTCTTTTTATTTCCCAGTCCTCTTCAGCATTAAGATCAAAGGTGATTTGCCGCATCCCTGAAGCAGAGCGATGTATTTATCCCCCTTAAATCCCTGGGGCAAAATTCTACGTTACTTCCTGGAAAAGGCAGAGCTGAGTGCAGTAGCTCTGCCTCTGATCCAGTCAACCTCCGTCGATCTCCGCCTCCCCCCTGCCCCCTCAGTCTTCTTTCACTGAGAGGGGCGGGGAGAGGTGGAGATCGGCAGAAATTGACTGGACTGGAGGCAGAGCTACAGCACTCATCTCTGCTTCCCGGGGCAGCAAAATTCACAACCTGGAAAGTTGTAGAATTTTGCCCAGGGATTTCTGGGGGATAAATGCCTTGTTCCGCCGTGGGGATGTGGCGAATATCTTTGATCTTAATTCTGAACAAGACTGGGAAATAAAAAGAGGTAATTTGAATGGCTTCAGTCAGGGAAAAAAAGGTGAATGTTCTGAAATGGCCAAGTCAAAGTCCTGACTTTAATTCAATTGAAATGTTGTGAAAAGATCTAAAGCAAGGGGGTTGATATAAGGAAAAAAAACATCCAAGAGCTGAAGTTGTTCTGTTTCTGCTTCGACGATGTACAGGACTGAGCAACAGTTACCACAAACATTTAATAGCAGTTATTGACGCACAAGGCTATAACACTAAAAACTGAGCACACAGTTCATTTACTTCTGCTACATGCAGGTTATTGGATCAATTTTTTAAATAAATATAGGACCAAATATATTCATTGTTTTGTTTATTTCGTTTTTATTTTCATCTACAGTATGTTTAGAACTTATTTGAAAATCAGATGATGTTTTAGGTCACATTCATTTATAAATTTTCAAGCACCACTGTACCAGAGTGCTCTGCTGCAATGAATAATTAATACCCTGATTGGGGAAATTGTGCATATGCTTGTACCAACGCGCTTAACTTAAAATCAGTGCGGTTTTATACTGGCAAACAAGAAGTACCTGTGAGTGATGGGTTCCCACAGCAGAATTACTTCAGGACTCTGACTTCTCAACCATCACCTCACACACAGTCCATCCACTGAGACTGCAGCTTTCTACACTGTACACTTCAGTACATTATACTGACTACTTCCCTGTCAGTTGCATAGATAAGTGTAGGACCAGATTGCAGTTGCCTTACTCAGAAGAATTTCAGTGCATGCATTAAATAAAAGTATATTTTAAAGGTAATCTGACCTGGGTAAAATTATTTAAAATAAACACATGAGGTAACTTCAAATAAACATTAAATAGTTACCTTGCCATCAGTTCCTCTCAGAAGCTCTCCATTTTCTTCTGGCAATGATCCCTTCCAGTTCTGACAACATTTTGTCAGAACTGAAATATCTCAGTTGCTGTCAGTTACAGTGGGTTGCAAAAGTATTCGGCCCCCTTGAAGTTTTCCACATTTTGCCACATTACTGCCACAAACATGAATCAATTTTATTGGAATTCCACATAAAAGACCAACACAAAGTGGTGTACACATGAGAAGTGGAACGAAAATCATACATGATTCCAAACATGTTTTACAAATAAATAACTGCAAAGTGGTGTGTGCATAATTATTCAGGCCCCCTTTGATCTGAGTGCAGTCAGTTGCCTGTAGACATTGCCTGATGAGTGCTAATGACTTAATAGAGTGCACATGTGTGTAATCTAATGTCAGTACAAATACAGCTGCTCTGTGATGGCCTCAGAGGTTGTCTAAGAGAATATTGGGAGCAACAACACCGTGAAGTACAAAGAACATACAAGACAGGTCAGGGATCAAGTTATTGAGAAATTTAAAGCAGGCTTAGGCTACAAAAAGATTTCCAAAGCCTTGAACATCCCACTGAGCACTGTTCAAGAAATGGAAGGTGTATGACACAACTGTAAACCTACCAAAGACAAGGCCGTCCACCTAAACTCACAGGCCGAACAAGGAGAGCGCTGATCAGAAATGCAGTCAAGAGGCCCATGGTGACTCTGGACGAGCTGCAGAGATGTACAGCTCAGGTGGAAGACTGTCCATAGGACAACTATTCGTCATGCACTGTACAAAGCTGGCCTCTATGGAAGAGTGGCAAGAAGAAAGGCATTGTTAATAGAAAGCATAAGAAGTCCCATTTGCAGTTTGCCACAAGCCATGTGGGGGACACAGCAACCATGTGGAAGAAGGTGCTCTGGTCAGATGAGACCAAAATGGAACTTTTTGGCCAAAATGCAAAACGCTATGTGTGGCGGAAAACTAACACTGCACCTCATCACTCTGAACACACCATGCCCACTGTCAAATATGGTGGTGGTGTAATGTCAGATATTGCAGCCCGGAAGCAGCCTTCCTCACTGAGTATCGCGCATGCTCAGTGAGAAGTTAGACATTATTTACCTGAAATATCTCCGCTTCCGCACCACCTACACTCCCGAAATTCTCAGGGGAGGGAGGGGACCACCAGATCTAGCTCTGTGACGAATTGCAGGCCCCTAGCCCCGCTAGTTCCCGAGATAGGTTTGCTGCAATCAGTGTCGGGAACCAGCGGGGCTCGGGGGCTGCAATTCGGCACAGAGCTAGATCTGGGGGTCCCCTTCCTCCCCTGAAAATTTCGGGGGTGTACCTGGTGCGGAAGCGGCGATATTTATGACGTTTTACCGTGGCTGCACAATTGAATGGGACGCAGGCTCCTACTGCGCATGCGGGGCTGCAAAATATGAGAGGCTGCAATAGCTGACACGACAGTGGCAGCATCATGTTCGGGGGGGGGGGTGCATCTCTTCAGCAGGGACAGGGAAGCTGGTCAGAGTTGATGGGAAGATGGATGGAGCCAAATACAGGGCAAACTTGGAAGAAAACCTCTTGGAGACTGCAAAAGACTTGAGACTGGGGCAGAGGTTCACCTTCCAGCAGGACAATGACCCTAAACATAAAGCCAGGGCAACAATGGAATGGTTTAAAACAAAACACATCTATGTGTTAAAATGGCCCAGTCAAAGTCCAGATCTAAATCCAATCGAGAATCTGTGGCAAGATCTGAAAACTACTGTTCACAAACGCTGTCCATCTAATCTGACTGAGCTGGAGCTGTTTTGCAAAGAAGAATGGGCAAGGATTTCAGTCTCTAGATGTGCAAAGCTGGTAGAGACATACCCTAAAAGACTGGCAGCTGTAATTGCAGCAAAAGGTGGTTCTACAAAGTATTGACTCAGGGGGCCGAATAATTACGCACACCCCACTTTCCAGTTATTTATTTGTAAAAAATGTTTGGAATGATGTATGATTTTCGATCCACTTCTCACATGTACACCACTTTGTGTTGGTCTTTCACGTGGAATTCCAATAAAATTGATGCATGTTTGTGGCAGTAATGTGACAAAATGTGGAAAACTTCAAGGGGGCCGAATACTTTTGCAACCCACTGTATATATCAGTTGCTGTCAGTTATAGCTGAGAGGAAAACTGATGTGCCAGGTAATGTCCATGTTTCCCTATGACTCAAGTGGGCGATGTTACAGTTGAACAGTGTGCTTACCAGAAAGCTGTTGTGGGGTAATGGCCATTTTGAAAACGGAGGACGGAGAATTCCCTTGATCCCAGTGTACAAACAGGATGCGGGAGAGGAGAAAGAGATTGAGGAGTAGACTGCACGGGAGGTAAGTATGACCTGTGTATGTTTATTGTGACTTTTAATTTTCAGTTCAGGTTTTCGTTAAGATTCATGAAAGATTTTAAGATTCATCACTTACTGTCAGAAACAGTAAATTTGGGCGCCTGAGGCAAGTGGACAAAAAGGGCGCCGCCATTCACTCCCATAATAAATATCGTTTAATGGGCGCCCCAAAGAAAAAAAGGGCGCCGGAGAAAAATAACGTTTTATAAGCGGCGCCCGGAGACTTTTACTGTTTTATAACTGCTTCTCATGATTACACATTATTTTATGATTTATAATTTTTTAAACATTATTTTTAAACGAAAAACAGTACAATCTTTTTTAAAACATTATTTTTAAACGAAAAACAGCACAATATTTTTTTCAAACGTTATTAATGCTTATAACAGGGGGTCTTAAGTTTAGGCACCACCAGGTGGGTCTTAGGTTTAGGCACCACCAGGGGGGTCTTAGGGTTAGGCACCACCAGGGGGGTCTTAGGTTTAGGCACCACCAGGGGGGTCTTAGGTTTAGGCGCCACTAGGGGGGTCTTAGGGTTAGGCACCACCTGGGGGGTCTTAGGGTTAGGCACCACCTGGGGGGTCTTAGGGTTAGGCACCACCTGGGGGGACTTAGGGTTAGGCACCACCTGGGGGGTCTAGGGGTTAGGGGTAGGTACAAGGAGGGTTCTGTATGAGAGTAGGGTTAGGTAAAGCTTTAGTAAAATTCTTATTAATCTTTTATAAAACGTTATTATACATTTCACTTTTTAAACAGGGAAGATTAACGTTTTTACAATTGCCGATTTCATACACATTATTTAATGATTTATAACTTTATAAAACATTATTTTAAAACGAAATATAGCACAATTTTTTTTTAAACGCTATTCATGCTTATCGTTTAAAACCCTGCACCCTTTTTTCCCGACGCCCTTTTTTAACGTACGCCTTACTGTCATTCATTTGCAAACAGCATTTTTTGCTTCACTGTGAAAGCATTGTGTGTTTTGTTGAGGGCCCTTTCACACTGTGGCGGTGCAGCACAGTGATTTACCGCACTGCCACCGGAGGGCAATGAAAGTCTATGGGTGCTTTCAACAGAGGTGTAGCTAGAAGATGTCTGCAGAATCTGTAGACTAAACAGCCAGAGATGAGTACTGTTGCCAGCTGCCTGACTCTCCTTGGGGGACATCCGGGGCACCCCAGAATAGATCAGTGGCACGTGCCACTGATCTTTGGGGCTAGCAACTCCCCTGTCTGCTGCTAACGTTTCTGCACTCCTGTGCAAAGGGAGGAAGGGAAGCAGAGGCACTTCGGGCAGCCAGTAAACCGCCTCTCATGCACGTGGAGGTGCAGGGGCTGTGCTGAGCGCCCTCACAGTGCTGCACCCGGGGACAAATGTCCCCCCTTGCCCACCCATAGCTACGCTTCTGGCTTTCATATTACCTGCAGTGCGGTGCACCGGATGTCCCCAATCTGACGCTCTTCCATAACTATGTTAGCGCGCATATCTGCGTCGACCTGCATCGGACCGGAAGTCTCTGATGATGCAGGTATGTTAAAAATGTTGGCAGTGGCACGATGAAGTTGTGAGGTGCATTTATGGAAACGTATTTTTACAATACGCTTCCATGCATTCCGCATTCCCGAAACAGGAAGTGACAGGAAACGTGCGTCACTTCCTGTTTGGCTGGATGCCAGAAGGAGAATACCACACAGTAACACAGTATTCCCTGAAGGCCTGTTTTGAGCGGTGCAGCGGGCACGCCACACCACAAAGCTGACGCCAATTTACAGTGTGAAATCGGCCTTAACCGGGTCGGTCTATCTGGACGAGCTTTCTCGTCCAGATAGGCACTGCTGCTGTCGCCGGCTCGTGCGCGCGATCGGGCGCCCCCCCGCTGCCCACTGCTAGCCCCCCGATCAGTGAATAGGAATATAATTCCCATTCACCGATCTAACTTCCCCGCAGAAATGCTTTCTCTCCAGAGAGCGCGGTATTTCTGCCCCCAGGAAACTTCTCCTCAGCATTTTAGTTCCTGGATGCGAGATCGTTCGCATCCAGGACTTTTTTCACTGTGGCCATCTTGTGGCCAAATAGTAAACTGCACCCACATACATTTTTAATAAAAAAAATATATTATTTTACATTTAAAATTAGCAGTTTCCCTCCCACACCAAAAATTACCCACATACACTTTTTTTTATTAAAAAAAAAAAATACAATTAAAAAAAAACCAAAAACAACATAAATAGTTACCCAAGGGTCTGAACTTTTTAAATATGCATGTCAAGAGAATATGTTATTATATTATTTAAAATTATAAGCTTATAAATAGTGATGGACGCAAATTGAAAAAAATGCACCTTTATTTCTAAATGAAATATCGGCACCATAAATTGTGATAGGGACATCGTTTAAATGGTGTAATAACCGGGACAGATGGGCAAATAAAATACATGCATTTAATTACGGTAGCATATATTAATTTCAAACTATAATGGCCAAAAACTGAGAAATAATGAATTTTTTCCGTTTTTTTTTCTTATTCTTCCTGTTAAAATGCATTTACAGTAAAGTGGCTCTTAGCAAAATGTACCCCCCAAAGAAAGCCTAATTGGTGGCGGAAAAAACAAGATATAGTTTAATTCATTGTGATAAGTAGCAATAAAGTTATAGGCGAGTGAATAGGAGGTGAACGTTGCTCGGATGCATGAGATTTTCGGCACTGCGGTGCTGAACCGGTTAAAGTGTACCTGGGATAAAATAGCATTTATTCTTACCTGGGGTTTTCTCCAGCCCCCTGTAGACCATGGGCTCCTTCAACATCCTCCTGATCTGCTCCATCATCCCTGAGTCAGCTCCAGGAAATTCCCCAGTCGCGCTCCACTGCGCATGTGTGCAGACCAGTCAACTAAGCTTCCCGAAACCTCACAGTTTTGGAGGCATGTCCCGCAGCACCCCCCCTGGAGTCCTGCCTGGGCAGAGGAACAATCGCAGCCCATCTATTATGTAGCTAGTATCTGCGCTCTGCAGCTTCCCGGGACACATGATCTTCACTTGAAAGTTGAAGAACTCTGCTCTCCTCTGCAGGCTGTTTCCTCAGCGTCTGTTTCCTGGTGTTTAAAAAAAATATGTATATTTCAGTCAGGCGATAGGAGACTATAGAGGAAAGCAGAGTCCTTCTGCATCTGATCTTTTAACTCTGCTGTATACAGGCCCAGCATTCACACCCCATCACATTCGCGTACGTTAAAAAGGGGCGCTGGGAAAAAAAGGGCGCCGGGTTTTTAACGATAAGCATGGATAACGTTTAAAAATGTATTGTACTGTATTTCGTTTAAAATTAATGGTTTTTAAAGTTATAAATCATTAAATAATGTGCATTAAATCGGCAATTGTAAAAACGTTAATCTTTCGTTTAAAGAGGAACTCCAGTGAATATAATTTAATATAAAAAGGTGCTTAATTTTTACAATAATTATGTATACATGATTTAGTCAGAGTTTGCTCATTGTAAAATCTTTCCTCTCCCAGATTCACATTCTGACATGTATTACATGGTGACATTGTTACTGTGGGCAGATTATGTAGCTGTTCTGGCTTTAACAGACAGCTGTAAACAGCCATTTCCTGTGTGTGTCATTGTTACATTGTGGCAGTTTGCCCAGAGTACCGTACGGTACCAGAGCCTCTTGTGGGAGGGGTTTCAGCACAAAATCAGTCATACAGCGCCCCCTGATGGTCTGTTTGTGAAAATCATTATATTTTTCATGTAAAAGTGGGTATCAGCTACTGATTGGGATAAAGTTCAATTCTTGGTCGGAGTTTCTCTTTAAATACTGAAACGTATAATAACGTTAAAAAAAAATAAATTACTAAGTAACCCTCCCTGTACCTACCCCTAACCCCTAGACCCCCCTGTTGATGCCTAAACCTAAGACCCCCCCTGTTGGTGCCTAAGTAACCCTCCCTGTACCTACCCCTAACCCCTAGACCCCCCTGTTGGTGCCTAAACCTAAGACCCCCCTGTTGGTGCCTAAACCTAAGACCCCCCTGTTGGTGCCTAAACCTAAGACCCCCCTGTTGGTGCCTAAACCTAAGACCCCCCTGTTGGTGCCTAAACCTAAGACCCCCCTTTTGGTGCCTAAACCTAAGACCCCCTGTTGGTGCCTAAACCTAAGACCCCCCCTGTTGGTGCCTAAACCTAAGACCCCCCTGTTGGTGCCTAAACCTAAGACCCCCCTGTTGGTTTTTTCGTTTAAAAATAATGTAAAAAAAAAAATGTACTGTTTTTCGTTTAAAAATAATGTTTGAAAAAAAATATTGTACTGTTTTTCGTTTAAAAATAATATTTAAAAATGTATAAATCATTAAATAATGTGTAATCATGAGAAGCAGTAATAAAACATTAAGTCTCCGGGCGCCGCTTTTAAAACGTTATTTTTCACCGGCGCCCTTTTTTCCTATCGGGCGCCCATTAAACGATATTTATTATAGGAGTGAATGGCGGCGCCCGATTTGTCCACTAGCCTCAGGCGCCCGAATTTACTGTTTCCATCACATTCCTCTCATATCAGCCCATGTTCAGCTTCACTTCCTAGAAATGCCCTACTGTCCCCTGGGGATTTAGCATAGGCTGATAATTGTATTTTCTGGTGCCTTTTCCAGTCAGGGTATTATGAGTGGTCAGTGCCCACTGTATAGTGAGATCCATCAGCATAGCTTCCACCTGTCCCTTCTATGGAGGGACAGTCCCTCTTTGGGAGCCCTGTCCCTCTTTCCTCCTCATTTGTCCCTCTTTCAGGACTGAATTACAGATCTGTGTAAATATAGGTTATATATAACATTAATATGGAGGATAATAAACCAGGATAGAAAGGACCAGTGTGGTTTGAATTATAAAACAACATATTATTCTTGTGAAATCTTTATGGTATGCATGACTAGGGGTGTGTCTTAGGCATGGTTAGAGGTGTGGCCAGGGTGTGGTTTAAATCCCTCTTTCTTATCTCAAAAAGTTGGGAGGTAAGATAAACTGGGTTTATTTAGTCTAGAGAAAAGACGCCTTAGAGGGGATCTAATTAACATGTATAAATACATCAGAGGGCAATATAATAGCTTGGTGGATGAGCTTTTTGTCCCTAGGCCTTCTCAAAGGACTAGAGGACATGATCTGCGCATGGAGGTAAAACGTTTTAGCCATTTATTTAGGAAAGGGTTCTTTACAGTAAGAGTGATTAAGATGTGGAATGCATTGCCACAGGAAGTCGTTATGGCAAACTCTATACCTGCATTTAAAAGGGAGCTTAGATGCTTTCCTTGTGTTGAAAGACATCCATGGCTACAATTACTAGGTAATGCCTAATGATGTTGATCCAGGGATTTTATCTGATTGCCATCTGGAGTCGGGAAGGAAGTTTTCCCTTTTGGGGCTAATTGGACCATGTCTTGTAAGGGTTTTTTCGCCTTCCTCTGGATCAACAGGGATATGTGAGGGAGCAGGCTGAAGTTGTACTTTGTACTGGTTGAACTCGATGGACGTATGTCTTTTTTCAACCAAAATAACTATGTAACTATATGTGTGTGATCGCACACTGCGCGCACCCAAATCTTGCTACCATGGCCGGGCGTGATCTGTGCCTGTGCAGTTACAGTCTTAGCGAAATGCACATGCGCAAAATGTTCCTGGCTACAGGAGCGCAACTGTGGGGCGCATGCAACCAGGGCCTGGCATGCGACCAGAACCGCGCATTCGCCGTGGAGTGTGACTGAGAGTGACTAGGGAATTCACTGGAGCTGACTGAGGGACAAAGGAGAGGCCCAAGATGGCGGTGAAGGGAGCCCATGGCCTACAGGAGAAAAGATAAAGCCCCCAGTAAGTATAAATGCTTGTCTTTATTTTATCTCAGGTTTTCTTCAAATACGCTTCCAGAAAATTGTTTTACTCTTGCTATTGTGTGACTAAGGAAAAAAGGACTTCCCCCAGACAGAGTTTACTGTTTCCCAGGAAGAATGCATTGTTCCTCGGTGTGACTACTGTTTTTGAAAACATCAGTGGAGTTATCTGTCTCTAATTATCTGTCCAATTAATACCCAGGCATTAGTCAGAAGGATAACTAAAGACAGACCCTGAACAATATCCAAATGTTTTTCTATCGAAAACGAATAGATAGGTTTAATAGTGTCACTATCTAATGACCAAATCAGTGAAAAGGATCGCACAGTCTTGGAACTTGTGTAATGCAACAAATCAAGTCCTGAGATGGAAATCCCTTTAACAACGGTACAACTGCAAATCTGTGATCTTTGGAGTTAACGTCTGTTCTTTTGTCAGCCTGAGGTTAAGGAACATATCAGAGGTTTGCAGAGAAACAGTTACTATTTATAAAACTAAAGTCCTTTTTGGCTCCTCATGCCAGGGTGATGAAGGGGAGGGGTGGTTGCCAAGCATTGCAGCTGTAGGTATCTGAGTTGTTTCTTATGTCTCAATATTCAATGATTTTGCTTTGTGTTTGGTTGCCTGTGCTGCAGGACACAAGAAGCTGCCCATATTTATCTATAGTCTCTCTCCTCAGGGTGTCACTATAAAATACTTGGCTGCCATTAAAGGAGGTGTGGGAGGAGCCTGATATAAAGTGTTGTCATGCAAATGACATTAAGGTCTCTTTTATCCTGTTTCCATTTTGCTGCATTTTCTGATGCGTTTTCGATCACATGCGATTTGAAAAATGCAGTTGCTGGAACCCTATTTGCCGGACATGCTGTGTTTGTTTCCAACATGACTGCGCAACAGCTAGATCCATAAAAACATGGATGAGTGAGTTTGGAGTGGAGGAGCTTGACTGGCCTGCATAGAGCCCTGACCCCCAACCATAGATCTTGAACACCTTTGAGTGAATTAGAGTGGAGACTGCGAGCCAGGCCATCTTACCCAACATCAGGGCCTGGCCTCACTAATGCTACTCTGGAAGAATGTTCAACCATTCCCACTCCTGAACCTTGTGAAAAGTCTACTCAGAAGATCTGAAGCAGTTATAGTTGCAAAGTATGAGCCAACTCCATATTGAAGCCCATGGATTAAAAATAGGATGTCATTAAAGCGGGATTGTCGGCCATAAAATCAAATTCCATTTACCCACTGCTTTGTGTTTATTATGCAGTCTAAACCTGACTCTGTATTGCAAGCATTTCAATTTAATCATTAATGTTTCTGCTGTAATAAATCTTACCTCAGTCAGCCTGGCTGTATACGGTACATTGGAGAGGGAAGCTTGTTATCTCCCCTCCCACATTCCTGCTCCTCACTCATTGGCTGAGGGCAGTTCAATGTGACAATAGGCTGAGAAGGGAAATACACCTCACCCCTCTGCAGGAACTGCTAAGATACAAGCTATGCTGTGCTCACATGTGTTTACAAAACAAGTTAAATATGGCAGTGCATTGTCCAGGAGAATGGAGAAAAGTACATCAGGATTGGCTTCAGTCAGAGGCAGTAAAGATGGAAAATGCCTGAAACAATATATAATTGACTGAAATCAAAACGAGGAAACCACAATGCATTTCTTATGAAAGTTGAACAAGTATTTATCTATTTATATATGTGCTTTTTGTTCTTGGGATAATATGGCGGTCCCTGATGCTTTAAAGTTTTCATGTGGAAAGGCAGGCATCCCAATCCTTGTGGCAATACAGTGTATTTTGGGGACACGGCCTGAGATCAGATGAGATGATGTAATGAAAGTGGCAGGGGTGAGCGGGGAATGTCTGTGCTCATTCTGCACACTCCCTGCCTCCTGGCTGGGCCACTGTGGACGGGGGAGTTATGAAGTGAAGTGATCTCTGTGTTTCAGGAATATTCATCATCATTAAATGATCCATACACTACACTGCAGTCACATCAGTTCACAATGCGCGGGATGTGAGATTTCACAAAATGTAATTGGATGCATCCTTCAATTCCTGAATGGATGGATCATTAGTACTGTGATTGATGACGTTTTTAATTGACGCTGCAATAATTAAAGCCCAAGCTCAGCTTCTTATTTCTTTAAAGGGAACCTGAAGTAAGAGGTATATGGAGGCTGCCACATTATTTCCTTTTAAACAATGCACATTGCCTACATGTCCTGCTGATATTCTGCTTCTAATAGGCTAGCGATAACGGGCTAGCGACATGTTCGGTTGCTGTGTGGGAGGGGCAGAGGGCAAATGAAGTTGCAACGGAGTGGCATTATGCAGCGGGTGGGATAGGTGGGAAGAACAATGGTCTTGGTGGTGGAAGGGGGTCAGGGTCTACTGTATACATAAGCAACGAAAGATGCGTGGTGAACAGCTATACAGGTCAATGAATACCTGTGTCTCTGCCGGTGCCTAGTCTCAGCTGGATTGCTCTGACAGCTTCGTAGTATCCAAACCATAGAAGAAGAGACGGCACACTACTAGCTGCAAAATCACTTGCTTTGTATTTATCTTGTACGATAAATACAAAGCAAGTGATTTTGCAGCCAGTAGTGTGCCGTCTCTTCTTCTTTGGTTTGGATTCAACTGTTTACATGCTGGATTTTCGTTATTGGCTGCCTCAGCCAGGTTTCATCTATTGCGTATATGGCTTTTTACAGCAGCTCCCTAGACTATGCTTCGATCACTTAGAGATAAGACTAAGCAAGAACACAGAACAGAGATTCTCTCTCTGTGCAGGATACAATGACTGTAAGCAGAGGATTGTCAACTGACAGGACACTGGATCAATCCTTTGGGCAACAATTCAGAGCCTGATGCTTTATAGACGCATCACAAGCCCACAGGCTAGTGATGTACTGTATCTGTTATTATGATGGAGCAGCTTCCCATGGGCGAAGTGAGCGGAAGAGCAATGCATTTGGGGGTCCCTCGGGTGAGGGGACCACTAAACATCCAGCATGCCAGATCTATAAATGACATCAAGCGGCCCCTGTACACACATTAGATACTCACTAGATTATTGGCAGAGGCTGTCTGTATCTGCCCCCCTAGCTGATTTTAAAGAGGAACTTCAGTGAAAATAATGTAATAGAAAAATGCTTACATTTTATAATAATTATGTATAACTGATCAGTGTTTGCTCATTGTAAAATCTCTCCTCTCCCTGATTTACATTCAGACATTTATCACATGGTGACATTTTTGCTGGCAGGTAATGCCACTGGAAGGAGATGCTGCTTGCTTTTTTGGCAGTTGGAAACAGCTGTTATTTCCCACAATGCAACAAGGCTCCCACAGTGTGATGTCAGGATCTCAGAGCTGTGAGGTGCTGACATCACACTGTAGGAGGTCTTTTACCACAAAATCAGCCATACAGCGCCCCTGCTGATCCATTTGAGAAAAGGAATATACTTCTCATGAGAATGGGGGTATCAGCTACTGATTGGGATAAAGTTCAATTCTTGGTTACAGTTTCTCTTTAATCAACCTTGTATACATAGCTTAACCTATATACTCTATTCATTCACTAAATTCTACTTGCTCCATAGGGGTACTGAAATGCAGCATCCCATTAACTCCTGCAGAACCAGGAGAAGGGGCGGGTCCTTGCAGGAAGTACGGTATTACCTCAAAATAAGGGTACTTTGATGACCTACGGGTTGGTAGAGGACAGGTACAGTTTACCTGAGCCAGGATGTTTTAAAAAAAAAAAGACTTACAAAAGTAGTCTCAGGTTATTTGATCTTGAACAAGACTCACGTTTAAAATGTCATAAAAAAGTAAATCGTAGAACTAAAATATAATTTAAAAAGTAAGACAAGCTCTGCCCGCTTGTATCACTGAAGACATAAAATTTAAATGGAAATAGAAAAAAAGGCACAAGCAGTTCAGTGTATTTTAACTCCCACCCTGCACATTGCTGTGCGATTACAAATCAATGAACAAAGCAAAGCTAAGCTATTTAATTTATCTGGCCATAAACGCTCATAGATTTTTCTGAGATTCTCTGTTATTCCAGCAGCAATCAGATCTCTAATGCTGCCAGACTTTAAAATGGCAGAGTGAAGAGAGGAATGAATGTTACATTTCTTAGAACACTTTAGTCAGTCCACATGAATGGGCAAGAGCTCCTGCCGTCTGCTGGATTATGGCAATGATGATGGCTGTTTTAGTAAATGCTGAGAGGCAAAAGACATACCAACCCTTTAAAGGAAATATAAAGTTAAAGGGCTATGGAAAATGCAATTGCTGCTGAATTCCTGTTACAACATGCAGCCTTCCTAGTTTCTATGAAGCCTAAACAAAGGAAAAATATTCATTTTTAGGTTAAAGTACCCAGTGGCGTATCTAGGCAAGACAGCGCCCATGGCAAATACTAAAATTGCCCCCCCCCCCCCCCCCCCCACACACACACACACACACACACCTACAATCAACAGCATCCTGTCTAATCTTTTTGGACAGGGTAACCCCATCATGAAATAAATGAGGCTATCCTTCTGATCCACTGCCTCTAATACTTTAAGGCAGGGAACATACTTGACTGTTTTCATACTCGTTTTCTGCACAGAAAAACTGAAAACTCATGTTAATCAAGGGGCTAGTTCACACTTCATGTGTTTTTCTTGCACAGAAAAAAAACGGACATTCTGCATGATAATTCTGCACATTTTGTCAGTTTTCTGTATCAATTACATTAGCGGTTGTGAAAAAAAGCACAAGTTTTTCTGCATAGAAACACACTTGGCGTGCAGAAAATGTACGCAGAAAAAGCTGAGTTGAAAACTGAAAAACAAGTGTGATCCCTGCCATAGACCCTAGTATGCAGATCAAATGTATATGACACATCTGAAAAGATTAGCTGCATGCATGTTTCAGGTGTGTGATTTAGACCCTAGTGACCAGAAGGATCAGCAGGATTTCCATGCAACTGGTATTGTTTAAAAGGAAATACATTTGGCAGCCACCACTCTCATATGAATGAAAGCAATGGAACATTTGCAGTGACAATTATATCATAATAAAAGTCTGACAACCTATTAAATATCAGTAGATAGGTACTGAGCTAGAAATATAATGCATTCTAACAACTGAGGTACACTGTACAAGAGAGAGGGTGTTAAATCTGGCCACAGAGATGCCAGCAGAGTAAGTGCAGAGAGTGCCATAAATAAAAGTAAGTAAACAGCACTCTGAGATAAGGCTGAGGAATGTGTGAATGACAGAGCTGAATGGATGTGAGATCTTGTAACCTCCAGACCAGAAGCTTCTGCTGCTATCTCTGGGGACTGAGACATGGTCTGTATTAGGGAGTGAGGGAAAACTTCGGTGTTCACCTCTCAATAGCTTGTAATGTAGATATATGACAAAGGCTGAGAAGGGCAGGCTGCTGGATGATTGTTATTCCCTTAGACTCAGGAATGCTGTCAGCAGCACTGCGCCCCCCTGATGATTGAAGAGGGAGGTCGCCCCGGGCACGTGTCATGCCTGCATCCCTCCAGATACGCGTCTGAAAGTACCCCTGAAATGAGAGGGGGTTTAATTATGCTAGGTGCCGTTGTGTGAAGGGTGCTGTGACATATGTCACAGCACCATTTTCTCAGTCCAGCACCTCGAGGGGTCCTTGTTCTAGTCAGCCAAAATCTTTGACTGACTAGAACATCTAATATGGACGGGGAGGAAATAGCAGTTAGCAGTTAGCAGTTATTGTCCCTAGGAATGTCCCCTTGTATCGCTGTACTTTTAAAACCTGTAAAAAAAAAACAGCCCTGCATAACTCACCTACTCTGGGTTCCCTTCTCTGCCTTTTCTGCCCTGTCAGCCCTCCCCTGCTGTGTCCTCTCCTAACAGTTGGCATCTAATCCCCATGCTGCTGACTCGGAAGTACTTCGGGTTACTTCCGGGTCGTCGCCATATCGGTGAAGATGCCGGCATATACGAGAGGACATGGCAGAGAAGGCAGTCAAGGGAACCCAGAACAGGTGAGTTATTATGGGCTTGGGGTTTTTTTTTACAGGTCTTAAAGTTGGGTACAGGAGCACTTTAAATTCAGACTGACTTTAAGCAGTTGGGTGAACGACAATGGAAATACCACAAAATACAGGCACAGAGGATCAGTGGTGATGTTTACAGTGACATCAAGTTTAACTTGCATGAGCTGGGGGCCTGATGCAGCTGTAGCCTATCGGCAACAGTAGTAGCTTGTCGGCTACTATGTAGGGTTCAGTTACACTAGCCATTGTACCGCAAACTATTAAGGGTAGGACAACCATTGTACTTGGCTAATAAAGCTGATTCTGATTCGGTTTGGATATTTGTAGATGATTGGCTAGCACTTACAATAGTTGATTGGCTACTACTTTGGGTTGTTTGGGCACTGGAGGGTTAGTGCTAGGCACTAAGATTTGGGGGAGGGGGGTTAGTGTTAGGCATTAGAAGGGGGGGAATAGTGTCAGTCATTAGTAGAAGGGTTAGTGTTAGGTAGTAGAAGGGAGACTTAGTATGAAAAAAGGGGGCCGGGTAAGTCATAGTGAATTATTGTTAATGTTATTTTACCGATAACTTTCGGCACAACCGCCGTGTATTTACATGTACAGCAATGCGATCAGCAGCAGCACTGTACTGGGGACAGCCGTGTGACACGGCTGTCCCCCTGGGGGACAAGAGAGTGATCGGCTCTCATAGGCAGAAGCCTATGACAGCTGATCGCCGTGATTGGCCGGCTGGGGGGAGGGAGGAGATTTAGAAATAAAAAGAAAAAGATAATAGCAAAATATATTAAAAAAAACCCCAAATAAATATTTATTAAAAAATAAATAAACACAGGGGGGGCGATCAGACCTCGCCAACAGAGAGCTCTGTTGGTGGGGAGAAAAGGGGGGGGGGGAATCACTTGTGTGCAGAGTTGTACGGCCCTGTAGCTTGAAAGCAGGAAATTTGGGCGCATGAGGCAGGTGGACAAAAAGGGCGCCGCCATTCACTCCCATAATAAATATCGTTTAATGGGCGCCCAACAGGAAAAACGGGCGCCGGAGAAAAATAACGTTTTACAAGCGGCGCCTGGAGATTTTTAATGTTTTATAACTGCTTCTCATGATTACACATTATTTAATGATTTATAATTTTTTAAACATTATTTTTAAACGAAAAACAGTACAATATTTTTTTTAAACATTATTTTTAAACGAAAAACAGCACAATATTTTTTTAAAACATTATTAATGCTTATCACAGGGGGGTCTTGGGTTTGGCACCACCAGGGGGGTCTTAGGTTTAGGCACCACCAGGGGGGTCTTAGGTTTAGGCACCACCAGGGGGGTCTTAGGTTTAGGCACCACCAGGGGGGTCTTAGGTTTAGGCACCACCAGGGGGGGTCTAGGGGTTAGGGGTAGGTACAGGGAGGGTTCTGTGTGAGAGTAGGGTTAGGTATAGTTTTAGTAAAATTCCTATTAATCTTTTATAAAACGTTATTATACATTTGACTTTTTAAACAGGGAAGATTAACGTTTTTACAATTGCCGATTTCATACACATTATTTAATGATTTATAACTTTATAAAACATTATTTTTAAACGAAATATAGCACAATTTTTTTTAAACGTTATTCATGCTTATCGTTTAAAACCCTGCGCCCTTTTTTCCTGGCGCCCTTTTTTAACGTACGCCTGCAGCTTGGCCTTAAAGCTGCAGTGACCAATTAAGCTTAAATTAGCCTGGTCACTGGGGGGGGGGGGGTTAACACCATGGTCCTCAAGAGGTTAAGGGTGTCAGGCAGACATTGTACATCAT
The DNA here is from genome assembly GCF_040937935.1 of Hyperolius riggenbachi. Taxonomy (NCBI): domain Eukaryota; kingdom Metazoa; phylum Chordata; class Amphibia; order Anura; family Hyperoliidae; genus Hyperolius; species Hyperolius riggenbachi. The sequence goes on from NC_090648.1 coordinate 127,094,696, forward strand.
TTAAAGAGAACCTGTGCTGAGTAAAAATATTTAAAATAAACACATGAGGTAACTTCAAATGAACATTACATAGTTACCGCGACATCAGTTCCTCTCAGTAGCTCACCATTTTCTTCTGACAGTGATACCTTCTAGTTCTGACAACATTTTGTCAGATCTGAAATATATCAGTTGCTGTCAATAAAATATCAGTTGCTGTCAGTTATAGCTGAGAGGAAAACTGATGTACCAGGTAATGTCCATTTTTCCCTATGGCTCAAGTGGGCGATATTACAGTTTAACTGTGTGCTGACCAGAAAGCTGTTATGGGTAATGCCCATTTTCAAAATGGAGGACGGAAAATTCCCTTGATCACAGTGATCAAACCGGACGCGGGACAGGAGAAAGACACTGAGGAGTAGACTACATGGAAGGTAAGTATGACTTGTGTATGCTCATTTTGACTTTTAATTTTCAGTTCAGGTTTTCTTTAAGCTTTGTTATTGTATTCTATATTCTCAGCTGCTGTTACTGCAGAAGTAAGTAGGTGTGGCTGGCAAGTGGTTTGGAGATAGCTATGGCTTTGGTGAGCAGTAGCCTTATACAAAAGCTGTGTGTGGCTGTATGTGATGACAGACCCAAGGGGGGAGGGTAAAGCTGAGGTCATACAACTTCATGTCTAGAGGTGGTCCAAACAATTCACCGGCAAAAATTAGCTTTTCGCCTTTCCTGCTTAACGGAATGAAAAAAAAATTGCGTTTTCATTTTTTACATAGAGGTCAGGGGGCTTTGTTATTACCATAACCACTAAAGTCAGCAGCTGGCGAAACATTTCCCACACTCTGCATGAGGACTTTAAGATCGATTTTCTCAATAACGATAAGGTCTTTGTGAAAAAAAAAATGTCCTCTTGTACCCACTGTCCTCCTTCACATACCCTGTGGGGCTTTGCTATTAACCGCTAAAGTTGGCGGCCGTTGCATGCCATTAAAATCAATGTTCGCCATTAAAGTCTATGGAGCCCGCCGCGAACAACCAGTTTGCGAACATTTGTGGTAAATTCACGTTTGAGTTCGCAAACTGAAAATTCAATGTTTGCTACAGATGAATTGTGTATTTAAAGGGGAACTGAAGTAAGAGGTATACGGAGGCTGCCATATTTATTTCCTTTTAATCAATACCACTTGTCTGGCAGCCCTGCTGATCCTCTGCCTCTAATACTATTAGCCATAGCCCCTAAACAAGCATGCATCAGATCAGGTGTTTCAGACTTTAAAGGAGTCATCAGGCAAGTTAATAGAAAATAAGTGGTGCTTACCAGGGGGCTTCCTCCAGCCCCAAGCTCCCAGGACGTCCCTCGCTCTGCCCGCAGCAGTTCGCCGCAGGTCCGTCCCAGTCCCCGGCGATGACGTCAGGTCACTCTGTACTGCGCCTGTGCGAGTGGCACTGTCAATCACCGCCACGTGGGCCGGAGCGGACTGTGCAGGCGCAGTAGTTCTGCGCCTGCACAGTCCGCTCCGGCCCACGTGGCAGTGATTGACAGCGCCGATCGCGCAGGCACAGTACAGAGCGACCTGGAGGTCGCTCTGATGTCATCGCCGGGGACCGGGACGGACCTGCGGCGAACGGCTGCGGCGTGGGACGTCCTGGGAGCTTGGGGCTAGAGGAAGCCCCCGGTAAGTACCACTTATTTTACATTAACTTGCCTGATGACTCCTTTAAAGTCAGATCTGACAAGACTAGCTGCATGCTTGTTTCTGGTGTTATTCAGATACTACTGCAGAGAAATAGACCAGCAGGGCTGCCAGGCAACTGATATTGATTAAATTGAAATAAATATGGCAGCCTCCGTATACCTCTTACTTCAGTTCCCCTTTAACAGATCAGCACACAGTGATGGAGAGAAAAATGGTTAAAAAAACCACTTTACCATCAAGAAAAAAATGTAAAAGATTACCAGTAGCAGATAAGGGATGCAAATGGCTAATAGCTTTTTGATGTTAGGGGTCACCGGTTCAACCAATCCTACGATTTCACTTTACCCACTGGTAACATCCCTGCAGCATACTAATATAGCAATCACTTTGCATATTAATGATTTGTTCCTAAGAAATAACCTGCACTAAAATCTCTTGAGCATGAAGTTTATGAGGCAAAACCTTCCCTGCATAGCAGTTTATGAGTCCCATAATTTGATGTAAGCAAAACATACATAATTTCCCCATTGACACTAAAAGGAGAAACAGAGGAATTACGAGTCTGCCATTAAATTAAAAAATCAACTTGTGATTATAAGAGATCATTGTCATCATCCTTTATTTATTAAGTACTGACACATTACACACAGCTGTACACTAAATCAGAGGTGGGGATTACAAGGTTGATCAACAGACAAAAACGTATTTCTCCTTTTAAAGCGGACCTGAACTCACAACTTCCTCTCTGATCTAAAAGATAAGCAACAGCATAATAACCTGTAGAGAAAACATTTCTTTGTTACAACTGATACCAATCCTGCAATAAATCTGCAGTGTGTCTAATTCCTGCTTTCATGGAAGCAGATATAGGGTTAACATCCTGTTTTTACAAATTAGCAGCTCTGTCATGGAGGTAAACACATCTGGCAAGCAATAAAAGCGCTGCTTACAAGGGATCAACTACTGCTTCCATTCTAAGAAGCGGATGGAAGTGATTGTTTATCAACAATGGCATTGACCTTTCCTGTTGTTTGCATAAACGCCACAGTAGATCCCGTCATCTCGTATCGACGACTGACTACATTCAGGGCTTCCGTGTCCCCCTGAGGGGGTTAAAATGCAACACAATGACCAAATAATGGGAAGCATCAGCAAAGATTGCCGGTAGAAGAAAAAAATTGGCATCAGCTAAACAAGCTGTTGTGGTTGTTGGCCTGAGATGCCTGTGTGAACTGGGCCATATTAATAATCAATATTAGCTTTGTTATATTTTTGCACAATGTTTCACTTTTTTATCTTAGTTTTCACAACAAATCATAAATAACTAATAAATATTAATGCGAACAGAAAACAACCAGCTGAGTACATGCAGGCACCGTATGGGAATTCCCTAGTAAATGCCAGCCTTTGGCAATAGCGTATCGCCTGCCTGCTCAATAGCAGCATGGCTGGAGTAGGCTGCACTAGCGTGCATTTGGTTTCACTGCCCGGTCATTTTGCACAGGGTGAGCTGAATGTTGGTAATCGCCGGATCCCCAAATTATCCATGCGCCGGACGCAGATACTGCTATAGCCACGCCAAACTCAGGAGCTACGTGGCACGCGCTGAGAAGCCCTGCCTCGGCTGCATACCTTCTGCATTCATTAGCACCAAGTACAACAACTCAGCAGGCCTAATTCAATGACACCAAGTAAGGTCTTCCTCGTGGATGAGCTGGGGAGTTATGACCACCCCATACACAGCTTCCCTACCTACTGTCCTATACCTTAAATGTTTAGACTGTAAGGCCTTTTGGCCAGGACTCTCCTCCCCTTTTGTCTCACAATGCTGTGTAAGGTGTGCATACCTCCCACCCCTGTGTAAAATATGTTATTGATTTGTTCACTGCATCAGCGGTAATCCACCATTGTCTTGTATTACATTTTGTATTGTTATACCCTGTTTGCTGTTGTATATAACCACAGAAGATGCTGGTGTTATATAAATCAATAATAATAATAAAAATAATAGGAAGTACTGCTCACTATGAAGTGTGGTCAGCTTAGCACAGTTGCACATAAACAACAGCTCAGGGAGCTTTCCATGGTGCTGAAGAGCGGACCCAAACTCAGAACTTCCTCTCTGGTCTAAGAGTTTGTTCACACCTAAAGCATTTTCGCCATTTTTTAAAAGCCGGCGAGTTGCCTTAAAACCGATTGTGCAATGATTCCCTATGAGAGTGTTCATATCTGAGCGGCTGGATTCTGATCCGCTCAGCAAAGCGCTGCCTGTACCATTTTTGGGGTGATTTGCCTCAATGGAAGGTATAGGGAAATCGCAAACAGCTTATAAAAGCACTTTGTATAGTGATTTCCCCAGCGCTTTCATAAATAAATACATTGTATTTATTCATTTCCGAGTGAAAGAGTTCCCTTCCTAACTGATGTCAGGAAGTGGAAAAAACGAAATTGCTTTGCAAAAGCGCTTACAAAAGTGCTTTATACAAAATCAAAGCACGCAGGTAAGTGCCGGGAGGGGGAAAAATCGAGCCAAAAATCGATGGTGTCAGCGATTTTTATTTTAGATGTGAACAAACTCTAAAAGATACGTAACAGCATAATAACCTTTAAACATAAAACACACTAACCTTTAAAGAAGAACATTTCTTTGTAACAGCTGAAACAAATCCTAAGATAAATCTGCAGTGTGTCTACTTCTGGATGAATGGAAGCAGACAAGCAATGGAAGTTAACATCCTGTGCTTTCAAATGAGCTTATCTGCCATCATGTGACACAGGGGAGAGATCAAATTATAGTTGTGATTAGTCATAGATGAAGGGTATTTAGACAGGCTAAACTCTTTAAATACATACAGGGTGCATTTCTCTCTGTTTTCCTTCTGTCCTGTGCACGAGGGCAGGTTCACTTTAAAGCCAATGGGTACCACATTAACCTCCTTAGCGGTAACCCCGTGCTACACACGGGGTAGCGGCCGCGGAGGATCACATGGCCCCAGGACTTAAAAAAACAAAAAAACTGGTGCAATACGCTTTAGCTAGCGGTTCGCTAGCTAAGCGTATGCACAAAGTTGCTCCGGTCCCCCGCGATCGCCCGCAGTTACTTCCGGGATACATACCCCCCAGTGTTCCCACGCCGGCGCAGCCGCCCAATCGGCTCCAGGCATCGCGATGGCGGCGATCAGGATTGCGGCTGACGTCATGATGTTGATGACGTCATGACGTCAGCTCCGATCGTCGCCATAGCAACGCCAGAAGCCGATCGGGAAACTGCGCTCTTCGTGGGATCGTGGCGAGGTACGTATAGCCGGCGGCGATCAGCGGGCATGGGGGGGACCGGAGCAACCTAATACATACGCTTAGCTAGCGAAATGCTAGCTAAAGCGGGTAAAAAAAAAATTGGGGGCAAAAAAACCTCCCGGCGGACGCAGACTCAGAAACTGCGTACCGCCAAGGGGGTTAAAAATAAAAAAGTCAGATACTCACCTAAGGAGAGGGAAGGCCTGGTCCTAATGAGCCTTCCCTCTCCTCTCCTGGTGCTGCGCTGGCTCCCCCGTTCGCGTCCGCCGCCACAGGGACTTCGGAGGTCTTCGGGAGCACTCGGGCTTCCGAAGATGGGCCGCTCCATACTACGCACGCGCGAGTACGTCATAGAGGGCGCTCGCGCATGCGTAGTATGGAGCGGCCCGTCTTCGGGAGCCCGAGTGCTCCCGAAGGCTTCCAAAAGCTCCCTTCGGCATGCGGAAGTGGCAGTATTTGACCGAACTGGTCGAATACTGCCACGGGGGATCCTGCGCGGGACCGGGCACCGGGAGAGGAGAAGGAAGGCTCATTAGGACCGAGCCTTCCCTCTCCTTAGGTGAGTATCCGACTTTTTTATTTTTTAAATGGTAAACACTCACTTTAAAGGGTATCTGAGGTGAGAGACATGAAGGCTGACATATTTATTCCCTTTAAAACAATGCACATTACCTGGCGGTCCTGCTGTTCCACTGCCTCTAATACTTTTAGCCATAGACCCTCAACAAGTAAGATCAGAAGTTTCTTGTTCCAGATGTGTGATTCAGACACTACTAACCAGAAAGATAAGCTGGACAACTGCTATTGTTTAAAAGGAAATAAATATGGCAGCCTCCATATGCATCTCACTTTGGGTTGTTTTTAAAAAAGAGCCCAATTTTATGAATCTCCTTGTATTGCTGTCGTGGCCACCCTCATCAGCTGTGTCACTATGCCACAAGCCCTAACTGACTGAGTCTATCAATAGATGCAACGTTGCAAAGTTAGTTGGGAACAAGGGCTTAAAGACAATAAAATTCCTTCTTCCGGGTATTAGTCTGCTCCACAAAAACTCCTTATTTCAGCATTTGCAATGAGAAAAAAATTTGTCTTTGTAGTAAGGAGTTAGGACTGATGTATAAATGAAAAAACAACCCCCCAGTAGCAAAACAAATGCCACCATGTTTCACTCAGAAGGGCTTTGTCAGGGGTAAAGGGCTACTGTCATCAAAAGTCCCATATCAGAGCTGCCTTTTGATGACAGTAGACACTATTATTTTTTGTTTGGTGGGGGGCTGCATTTTGATGTAATTTTACACTTCATTTTTCGTTTGCACATCTGTCCTAACTAACTCTCAAACTTGTGTCTTCATTGAGGCTGATTTATGAGCAAAGTATGCATTGACCTTAAAGAGACTCTGTAACAACATTTTCAGCCTTATTTCTTCTATCCTATAAGTTCCTATACCTGTTCTAATGTGGTCTGTGTTACTGAAGCCTTTTCTAGTTGCACAGTGGCTGTGTTATCTCTGTTATATGATCTAATTTTCTCGCTTCTGTCGGCTCTGTCGGCTAAGGCTGGAATGTGTGGAATGTGCTGTGCTGCTTGTCATTGGCAGAAGCTATACACACCCTCTCCAAGCTCTGTATGAGTCAGAGACTGAGTTGCTCTCAGCCTATCACACTCTAGTTAGAAGCCATGTCTTTTGTTTGTAAACACTGCCTAAAAATGGCAATTACAAGCCAGGATTGCAGCAGGGAGTGGCAGAAACAGCACAGAGAGGCCCAGGAGAACATAATGAATAGAATGGTATGCTTTTTATTGTAAGATTTTTAGAGTACAGAGTCTCTTTAATGCACTGGGGCTAGGGTTATCAGAATTGATGTCACGTGGAACAACCATATGCATCTATCCAAATACATGGCCGTGTGACTGGGTTGAGTCTGCCTGTGTCTATTCACATATCCACTACGTATTGTGCATACCCTGAACCTCTCAGACTGACCAGGAACGAGGCTGTGCATTTATACTTACTGTTTACCACCACTGCAGCCTTCATTTGGGTGGTTTGTACTCCTAGAGTCGGACAGCCTCACGTTGCATTCATGTGTCCCTACATAGCCTATTGGTTTATTGCCCTATATTTTAATTAACAAATAGAGCACTTCAATCATTCCTGGGTACTATGAAAAACCAGAATGAGCAGGATTTTGTACAGAGAGACAAAAGGAGCCAATTTAATAAAAGCAGCGCCAAGTATAGTAATGTCCTCTTAAAACAGATAGTATCTGCATGTTGCCATTTCCCTATGTCTACAACCCAACAGTTCTATGTAAGTTGGGTAAAATAACTGTAACATTAAAAGCTATAGGTTAAAGCAGTTGCAGGGCCATGCATAGCACACAAAGGGCATAAGGAGGAATTGATTTGCATGGTTCTGCCCAATGTCCCCAAATAATGTATTTTTGGTCTTGCTCTTTGGGCATGTGGGTGATCTACTCCTGCGAAGAACCAAATGTATAAAATATTGTACATTCAAAGCCACAATTTATAAGGTATTTCTAATTTCTTATTTATTGTTCCTTCTCCATTTGGGCTTTTAAGCATGAATAATGTACACAGTGCATGTTTTAAAAGTGCCCAAACTTAAAACTTTTGAACAGTTTTTCAAAGTAAATTGTAAGAAGAATATGTTTACTCAGCAGAAAAAGTTGCAGACCTGAAAGCTTGAAAACTACAGCCATCAAAGTCAATTAAATGAGATTTTCTGCTAACTTTACACATGAGATACCTAAAGTAAATGTGCTGTGCTAGCAGACATTCATGAGGCAAAATGTAATCCCACAAAAAAACAAAAAAAAAACACTTTTTATACAAAGAACTAGCTAACTGTACCTAATCACATCTTTAAACCAAAAAAAAATCATGAAAGTTTAATTCAAAATTCATAATACTTTATATAGCATAATGAGTATTACTGATACGAAAGCGATCTCAGAACTTTCTCTCTGCTTTAAAAGATAAGCCACTGCATGATAACCTTTAAGAGGGTAAAGGTATTCATTACAATTTATGGAAAACTTAAAAAAAAAAACCTGAAGTGTTAACTTCCTGCACATCCCTGGGAGCACAGAAAGGGTTAACCCCCTTGGCGGTATGAAAAATACCGCCAGGGGGAAGCGCAGCAGTTTTTTTTTTTATTTTATTTTTTTTAATCATGTAGCGAGCCGAGGGCTCGCTACATGATAGCCGCTTCCTTAGCGGCATCCCCCCGCCCGCTTCGATCGCCTTCGGCGATCACCGATCAGGAAATCCCGTTCAAAGAACGGGATTTCCTGGAGGGCTTCCCCCGTCGCCATGGCGACGGGGCGGGATGACGTCACCGACGTCAGCGACGTCGGGACGTCATTGGGAGACCCGATCCACCCCTCGGCGCTGCCTGGCACTGATTGGCCAGGCAGCGCTCGGGGTCTGGGGGGGCGCGCGCCGCACCGGATAGCGGCGATCGGGCGCGCGGCGGTGGCGATTGGGGTGCTGCCGCAGCTAGCAAAGTGGTAGCTGCGTCCAGCAAAAAAAAAATTACGTAAATCGGCCCAGCAGGGCCTGAGCGGCACCCTCCGGCGGCTTACCCCGTGTCACACACGGGGTTACCGCCAAGGAGGTTAAGCTACAGAGTTTACTTATCACAAAGCCAGCTTAAAAGGAACCTGAGATGGGGCCACGGGAATAAAATACATATACCTGGGGCTTACTCCAGCTCCCTTTGGCCTGATCGCTTCCATCAGTGGCGTAGCAATAGGGGGTGCAGAGGTAGCAACCGCATCAGGGCCCTTGGGCTAGAGGGGCCCCAAGGGGCCCACCCTCAACCACAGTATTAGCTCTTTATATGTCCTATGCTGATAATATTCACTTCTATAGATGATTAGAATAGCAGTGATCATTAACACAGTTTCTCATCCCCTTCTTGCACCTCTGACGCTGTGGTTGAGTTTTGGTGTGGCGTATCAATTGTTATGTATAGAGAGCTTGGGGGGCCCCAATGAAAAACTTGCATTGGGGCCCACAGCTTCTAAGCTACGCCACTGGCTTCCATGCCGTCCTCTTCTGACTCCCCTGGCTGCAGTTGGCCACGGAGAGTCCTCCGGTCCTAGGCCAACTGCGCATGCGTGCACTCCTGGCCCTGAGCGCGCTCCCGTTGCATTCACGTCGCTGGGAGCATTATGTACCGAGTGACAAGAATGAGATGGGGGAGCGCGCCTGGCTAGACAACACCTGCGCCGACTGGCCCTGACTGGAGGATATTTGGGGGCCAGTTGTAACTGAATGGGCAGTCAGAAGAGAATAGTGTGGGAGCGATCAGGTCAGAGGGGGCTAGAGGAAGCCCCAGGTATGTATATTTTATTCCTGTGACCCCATCTCAGATACACTTTATGCACAGAGCGCAGCATTGATACACAGTTGCTGATAACCCATAAATAGGCTGATCTCCCAAAGCTCACACAGAACACGCAGCAGTGAATTTTTTTAGCAACTATGAAGACTTTATATTGTGTGCTGTGCACCAGTTCAGCTCCGCTTTAAAGTACCCTGTCACCAATTTAAAACCCAACTAAACCCCAACATGCACAGTATACCCTGTGCATATAATTTTGTTTGACTGACTATCAGGTGCCCATGTGAAAGAAGATATGAATTGGGCAGGTGTACAATAGGCATCAGTGCAAGTATGAACATTGCAGCTGCTATATATGAAATCAGTATGTCTGCAGGATTGTCCTGATTGGTTGTGGTGAGGATCATGCATGTGAGAAGATGTGAGAATGAGTACTGAGTGTTGTAAGCGTGTAATAGGAAGGGTCAAAGCCAGAGTGGATGAAAGGGCAGAGGTGTGTTGAGGTGTGTTTAGAGCTAGGGTGACGGGTTGAGATAAATAAGGGTGGTGAGAAAAGGTGAGCAAAGGTGAAGGGCAGAGTGGAGTCAGAGCAGGAACTGAGGTCAAAGGGCATAGGTGAACAAGGGGCACTGCAGACAGCTTTGTTTCCAGCTGCTAATAATGAGGGTGTGCTGCACCTATACGTGTTCAGCGTATTACAGGGTTCCATTCCCGCTATGGTACATTCAGCAACACAACACACAATGAAGGGCACTGAGAGAGTTGGGTGTTTCCTTTTTAATTGTTCAGTGGCACCAATGTTACTGCCTTGATGTGTGTGATGTCTGTGGTTAACCTATGTGAGTAGCTTAACCTGCTGCTGCTTGGCATGAAGTTACAAAGGAGGTGGCTGGAGGACAGTTCTTGGTGACTTATGTGTATGTTTGGCTGTGGTTTTGTGCTTGCTGTAAATGTGGGAGTGAATAAATGCTTAAATAAAAGGGGTAATTAGGTGGAGAAATAGTCAAAGATAATCAGATGATACAGTGTGTCTAAAATAAAAGAATTGATTAAACCCTTAATTGAAAACGGAGTTACTTTCCGGATGAACCTCGTATAACTCATGCTTCCTTCACGGTGAGCCGGAGGCGGGAGTGAGGCTGCCATATTTATTTTCTTTTAAAGTGGACCTGAACCATCTCCCAGGACAGAAGTAAGACGCAGAAATGCACTCTGTATGTATTTAGAGAGTTTAGCTTAATTCCTCCTTATCTGTGACTAAGTTGTAATTTGATCCCTCAGCTGTGTCAGCTGGCTGCCATGGCAGAGAGCTAATTGGTGAACACAGGATGATAATAACATGTCTGCTTCCATGAAAGCAGGAAGTAGACAAACTGCTGATTTATTGCAGGAGTTCTGTAAGCTGTTACAAAGAAATGTTTTTCTTTAAAGGTTATTATGCTGTTGCTTAGCTTTTAGAGCAGAGAGGAAGTTCTGAGTTCAGGACCTCTTTAAGCAATACCAGTTGCCGGGCTATTCTGTTGATCCTCTGCCTCTAATGGCGCATACTCACGGGCTACAATTGTCGCCGCAACACACGGCGCGCGCGTGTTGCGGCGACAGGTCGCCCAGGAGTATGCACTGTTGCACGGGCGCGCACCCCAAACTGTCGCTCGTCGCTGATGTCGCCAGGCGATTGAACTGCTCAATCGCCTGGCGACAGTTGCCGCCACAACTCCGCCGCAACTGTCGCTAGTCCGCGTGAGTACGCGGACTAGCGACAGCAACCTCCATTGAGGAAAACGGAGCTTCCGGCGGGGGGAGGAGGAACGTCGGCGACAGCTTCCGTCGCGCCGCTGGTCCCTCTTTCGTGTGTGTACGCGGAGGGACCTGCCGAGGAGCTGTCGCCGGCCTGTCGCCCACACGCTCACGTGTGCTGGCGACAGGACTAAAAAGTTGCCCGTGAGTATGGGCCATAATACTTCAGCCATAGACCCTGAACAAGCATGCAGCAGATCAGGTGTTTGGTTCACACTGTCTGCACACAATTTTACTATGGGTGATTTTTATAAAATAATCTTGCTCAAGTGAGAACAAACGCATAGCATTACATGAGCAAGAGCTTTTAAAATCACAAGTCCTTAGAAAAAGCTCTTGCAGTGTGAACCATTCCTTTCCGACAATATTGTTAAAACTGACAAGATTGGCTGCCTGCTTGTTTCTATTGCAATTCAGCCAGTTTCAGACTTGGAGGTAGAAAAGCTGAGGAAATCCACTTGTTGGCCAAGCAGCAGTAATCATGTGTTGCTACTCGCAGTGAAGATTTGCTACAGGTTTCTATTGGGAATGATAACACATGGTTTCTGCTACTTGGCCAGCAGGTAGATTTCTTCAGTTTTTCACTGAATTCTGCAGCCAAATAGATGAACAGGGCAACTGGTATAGCAGGCAATTGGTATTGTTTAAAGTGGTATTAAATAAACGCTGACATATTATTCAATAAATGTGTTTCCTACTTTTTATAACCCATACAGTTATCATATTTGCTGTTGTGCAAATAAGTATTATTATTATTCATTTAGAAATTACAAGTTCCCAAAATATAGTTTATTTGCTCTGAAAGCTGCCATTGCATTGTATTCATAACTGGTGTATTTATATTGTAATGAACCTAGTCATGATTTCTGAGCTGCTTTCTCTGTTCTGGACACAAACTCCTGCCAGGGAATGTTTACATTCATCTCTTGTTACAATTAAATAAACACAAAATAATGTTATCGTGTTCGGATGCGGATCTCACTGCAGGGAAAAAAGTAAGTCCGGTATTTAACTGTTTGAATGCTGTCCTGTTAAAAAAAACTGTGGTAGTATATTATATGCTGTAAATAATCTTTTAGAGCACAGGAGAAATGCTGGGTTTCATACCGCTTTAAAAGGAAATAAGTATGTCAGCCTCAATATTTGGAGGTACAGCAAGCATGGAAAAAAGCAAACACAATAGCAAAAAATAACTCTAGAATAATACAGCCTTAGGCCCGGTTCACATTAGCGTTCCAGGTCCGGCTTCCACGGACCCGGAACGCTCCGTACACAGCGGATGGTGAATGGATACATTGTTAATCAATGTATCCATTCACACTCGTGCGACCGCCCAGATCCGATCCGGGAACGCAGCTCCGAGACGATCCGGCTTTTTTCCAACATGCTCCATTTTTGCCGTCCGTCCCGGTGCGGCTGCGGACCCGGGCCGGATCCTGACCCGCACATGCGGCCATGCTGTGTAATGAGAAACGGATGTTTCTCATCACACTGGCAATAGGACCGGATGCTTCCAGCACCGGTCCTATGCCACTTGGGGGGCCCGGACTACACGCCGGTATCCCCCATGCTTGCGGTGCCTTTCTGGCACTGCAATGTATCTAGTTCCGGCTACTTTATTGTAGCCGGAACTGATACATTCCGGATCTGCAACTGGTGGCAACCTGTGGCCACCGCAGAGACCCGTACGGTCTCTTTGCGGCCCCCGGACCCGGACCCCCGGACACTTGCAGACTCGAACCGCAAGTGTGAACGGGGCCTTAACATAATAATTCAAAATACATGCACACTGAAAATATCCTATAGTCAGAAAGTGTTTCTGGCAAATAATTATGCAACTGATTTCCGCCTCTGGACTAGATTTCAATATATTAAAAATCTTTTCTAAATCTGGAAGTCAGGAAAGGACTGAACGTGTTGCAAAAGTTTCTTTACAATATAAGTTTAATGTGTCTCAGCGGATTTTCCCCCCTGATGGATGTGCTGGAGGAACTCACAATGTATTCTGTGCCAGTGTTGACATAGCAACAGAGGGATGGGTACAGGAGACAAATATTAAGCAGTTTTCGGAAGGTAGAGCAATTTAGGATTAGTAAATATTCCTCCTTCAAAAAATGACTTGAGTTACAGAAAATAATAAGGCAAAATTAGTTATTCCCTCACTGGAAAATCATTTCCTAACAGTTTATGTGCAGAATAAAATGTTGGACAGCTTGCCTTTTATTGCACGATGATGACATCTAAAGGCTGTTATAGAAACAGCATGCCATGGAAATACAGTAGGAAGGATGTGCCCTGGGTATTATAAGCTTATAATCATGGGTGAGCTTTGCATTTTAGACCAAGCTAGTTAAAAAAGAACTAGGAACTCAAGAGGAACTTTATACTCTGTATTCACTACCCCACAGAGGTTTTAGTCAAAACCATAATGGTTCTGTAGAGGGGTAGATACTTCATCCTACTACCAATTACTGAATCTGAGAGAGCCTAAGCGCTTTGAGTCCTATGGGAGAAAAGCGCTATAGAAATGTTATTGTATTGTATTATATAGATACTCTGCTGAGCATATGATATCAAGTTGAAGCGGACATAAACTCTTGCACAGAAGAAAAGGAAAACACAGAGAAATCCACGCTGTGTGTGTTTACAGAGAACAACCTGTCTAATTCTCCCTTCTCAGCAAGTAATCACAAGTGTAATTTGAGCTGTCAGCTATGTGCCCCAGTTGTGCCGATTTATGTGCTAATATGTAAACACGTGCGGTTATCTCTTTTTGTGCTCCTATGAAACAGGAAGTAGACACTGGGCACTGAGTTTTAGAGATCTGTCATTATGGCACTCTAAAAGTGAATTTATTGATGGAATTTAATACATATTTGACAATCTGTTGACCCCGAAAAACAGTGGCTGAGAAGATATTTGGGGTCCTATCACACATCCGTCTGGCTATCATAATGTGCGCACCACCTATAAAAAGTTTGGCATTTTCAAAGACCAGAAATACAGCAGGAAAAATGGTGGTAATAAAGTCAGATTACTGTAAGTAGTAATACAGGTATCACACAAAAACACGCCACTGTGCTCCTCGCTCTTACTATTCCAGCACTGGTACTTTTATGCAATTTATGAGATTTTTAAGTTCAGTTACAATATTTTTACTGAAGTCACAATATTTCAATCACAATGATAAACAAAGTAAATGCTTTGCCATTCCACTGACCTTTGCTTGGCGAGTTTCAGGCTGGTGGTGTGCCCAGTCCCAGTCCTCGACTTACATCAGCCAACACCTGCCACCTGCCAACGGGCAGACAGATCATAAAATGCATTCTCGTGAAATGTCTTACCTGCCAGAAGCTTTATCATTCTGCCAAAGCAGTCCTGCTGTGATCAACACAGCCTTGCCAGACAAGCCAGCCAGCTCGGCACAGACAGCCAAGGTTTTCAAGACCCCTTCAAAGTTTCAAAGAGCTCCATTTCCCTTCCAGAGGTCCAGGACCTGGCATTCTCCTTGATGGCTGCTGGAGTCCTATGCTGGTGTATGGCACAGATACAGCCATTAAGGGAAAGCTCATCAAAGTCATTATTTTTTACTTAATTTTTCTCTCTAAGATGTATTTCTATGAAGTGAACCCATAATGTAAAGAATACTTGTGAAAACATAAATACACATGTATGCTTTGCTTCATGTCACACAGATAGCTGACCTCAGCAGAAGGAGGCTCTTGGAAGGATCGGTGAAGAGAAGACATGTTTTAGTGATGCTGTTTCGATTTAGGGACAGGGTCTATGTGGCTATCTGGTTTTCTCCGAAGCCTCTGATGCTAAGGATGTTGCAGTACAGATAGACACCTAGGTTCGGGCACCAGTCTATGCCCAAATAGGGCCAGTAGGGGCAGTGAGACTTGAGTGACTTTTGTGTAGATGAAGGGTGGTGGTCCAGTAAAAGTGGTGAAGATGATAGAGGAAGTCCGTAAACAGCCTCTGGTTCAAAAGTCAGATACAAGAACCAAGCCAAGGATCAAGAGTCATAAAGTAGTAGTAAGCCAAGCTAAGGGTCAAGAACTAGAGAGCAGTTAATGGTCGAAGAAAAAGATGGCAGCAGAGAGCAATACAGCTGCCAACAGCAGGTAGAGGTGTGGTCAGTTAAGAAGGACCAGAAATCCAGATTCAAGAACAAGCGTTCAGGTCACAAGCAAACTAACTTGCACAAATAAAAACACGTCTGGTGAAGAGGGCTGGTTGCACAGGCCTTAAATGCACAGTTAAACACCAACAACTGTGATCATTGGCATTCGTGCCAACATGTGTCTAAGTCTATCACTATGGATGCAGTGGTGCTAGCTGACGTGAATAGATTTATGTTCTTACACAGGGGATGCACCTATGTTGACTGGCATGTGGGTGCACCAGGTGGCAAGTCTTCATTGCTATTATTTGCTAAGAAATCACTGTTTTCATACGAGTATGTGTATAGAGTGAGTCTTCAGCCTCAGAGACATAAATTGTGTCTACCGCTTCCTCCCTGAATAAGCTTTCCATATTTAATAACAGTTACCATCACTAGCCATGAAATACTGGGAGCAAGGTTAATAGGTACTGCTCTTTATTTAGCATAGTACCATATATCTAAAACATTAAAAGTCATGTCACATGAGTTATATCATTAAGTTACCATAAAGTTTCTCTTTTAGTTAATAACAACAAGTAGTATACAAGGATCTGCACTCTAGCACAAGCTGCTATTAAAATATCATGTTCGTTATTTATGAGTAAAAAATATGAACTATTATAAGCTGTGGCCGTGGGTAAAAACTTTAGTTGATCATACTGTTGTTAAAGAGAAACTCCGACCAGGAATTGAACTTTATCCCAATCAGTAGCTGATACCCCCTTGTACATGAGAAATCTATTCCTTTTCACAAACAGACCATCAGGGGGTACTGTATGGCTGATATTGTGGTGAAACCCCTCCTACTAAGAAATTCTGAGTATGTACTCTTGGCAGTTTCCTGTCTGTGAACCTTGCTGGATTGTGGGAATGGGAAATAGCTGTTTACAGCTGTTTCCAACTGCCAAAAAAGCATGCAGCAGCTACATCACCTGCCAACAGTAAAAAATGGCACCATGTAATAAATGTCAGAATGTAAATCAGGGATTTAAAAGATTTTACAATGGGCAAATACTGACTAAATCATTTATACATAATTATTGTAAAAATGAAGCACTTTTTTTATTACATTATTTTCACTGGCGTTCCTCTTTAAGTAAACCAGGAAGCAGTCTTGGTTGCCAGGGGCAGCTGTTGCTTATGTATCTTTGAGGAGAGTCACATGACCAGTTCATCAGTAATTGGAAAACTTGAAAAGGGAAGGGTGATTTAATAGTCATTTTCAGAAATTCCCGGAATGATGGATAAATATTGCACACATATCTCAGCACTAGACTGTATTATGATATGCATCTATAATATGTTATGAGTATGTTATATAGGGCAGACAATTGTATATTCTGGTGGGCAGGGTTGGTTCTAGTAACAATGGGGCCCCTAAGGCAAAATTAGCCTTGGGGGCCCCCAACTGACACCCCCTGACCATAAAGCAGAATTAGGGGCCCTTTGTTACAGCCAAAATTACCCCTGGGCCCCTGTGCTGGCTGCTGACCCACCCTCCCATTCACCTCCCAACCTAACTTTGCTCCCTGGGGCTCCTGCAGAGTTTTTGGCAGTGTCGTGTTTTACCTGCCCCCCCAGCACCGGTGAAATGTTACTCTGCAAAAGTCTTTGCAAAGGCCCTGGTTAAGATAGGGGTGGGGGGGGCGCTTGGTCAGGCCTCTACAGGTTCTGGGGCCCTGGGGCAATTGCCCCCTTTGCCTCTATGGTAGCGCCGTCCCTGCTGGTGGGGAATAGTGTTGGGCGAACAGTGTTCGCCACTGTTCGGGTTCTGCAGAACATCACCCTGTTCGGGTGATGTTCGAGTTCGGCCGAACACCTGACGGTGCTCGGCCAAACCGTTCGGCCATATGGCCGAACTAAGAGCGCATGGCCGAACGTTCCCCGAACGTTCGGCTAGCGCTGTGATTGGCCGAACGGGTCACGTGGTTCGGACCCGAACGCGCTCTGATTGGCCGAACTGTCACGTGGTTCGGGTAAATAAATACCCGAACCACGTCATATCTCCGCCATTTGTCTGTGGGTTTAGCTTTGGGTAGGCAGGCAGGGTAGTTCGCGCTCCAGCCACGCTAGCCAGGGTCCCCCCCAGTCATTGTGTGTCACTGCTGGGAACAGTAGTACACCGCTCGTTCAGCCACACTATATAGCATTCTGTGTACTGTTCTGTGTCTGCTGGGAACAGTGGTACACCGCTCGTTCAGCCACACTATATAGCATTCTGTGTACTGTTCTGTGTCTGCTGGGAACAGTGGTACACCGCTCGTTCAGCCACACTATATAGCATTCTGTGTACTGTTCTGTGTCTGCTGGGAACAGTAGTACACCGCTCGTTCAGCCACACTATATAGCATTCTGTGTACTGTTCTGTGTCTGCTGGGAACAGTAGTACACCGCTCGTTCAGCCACACTATATAGCATTCTGTGTACTGTTCTGTGTCTGCTGGGAACAGTAGTACACCGCTCGTTCAGCCACACTATATAGCATTCTGTGTACTGTTCTGTGTCTGCTGGGAATAGTGGTACACCGCTCGTTCAGCCACACTATATAGCATTCTGTGTACTGTTCTGTGTCTGCTGGGAACAGTAGTACACCGCTCGTTCAGCCACACTATATAGCATTCTGTGTACTGTTCTGTGTCTGCTGGGAACAGTAGTACACCGCTCGTTCAGCCACACTATATAGCATTCTGTGTACTGTTCTGTGTCTGCTGGGAACAGTAGTACACCGCTCGTTCAGCCACACTATATAGCATTCTGTGTACTGTTCTGTGTCTGCTGGGAACAGTAGTACACCGCTCGTTCAGCCACACTATATAGCATTCTGTGTACTGTTCTGTGTCTGCTGGGAATAGTGGTACACCGCTCGTTCAGCCACACTATATAGCATTCTGTGTACTGTTCTGTGTCTGCTGGGAACAGTAGTACACCGCTCGTTCAGCCACACTATATAGCATTCTGTGTACTGTTCTGTGTCTGCTGGGAACAGTAGTACACCGCTCGTTCAGCCACACTATATAGCATTCTGTGTACTGTTCTGTGTCTGCTGGGAATAGTGGTACACCGCTCGTTCAGCCACACTATATAGCATTCTGTGTACTGTTCTGTGTCTGCTGGGAACAGTGGTACACCGCTCGTTCAGCCACACTATATAGCATTCTGTGTACTGTTCTGTGTCTGCTGGGAACAGTGGTACACCGCTCGTTCAGCCACACTATATAGCATTCTGTGTACTGTTCTGTGTCTGCTGGGAACAGTAGTACACCGCTCGTTCAGCCACACTATATAGCATTCTGTGTACTGTTCTGTGTCTGCTGGGAACAGTAGTACACCGCTCGTTCAGCCACACTATATAGCATTCTGTGTACTGTTCTGTGTCTGCTGGGAACAGTAGTACACCGCTCGTTCAGCCACACTATATAGCATTCTGTGTACTGTTCTGTGTCTGCTGGGAACAGTAGTACACCGCTCGTTCAGCCACACTATATAGCATTCTGTGTACTGTTCTGTGTCTGCTGGGAACAGTAGTACACCGCTCGTTCAGCCACACTATATAGCATTCTGTGTACTGTTCTGTGTCTGCTGGGAACAGTAGTACACCGCTCGTTCAGCCACACTATATAGCATTCTGTGTACTGTTCTGTGTCTGCTGGGAACAGTAGTACACCGCTCGTTCAGCCACACTATATAGCATTCTGTGTACTGTTCTGTGTCTGCTGGGAATAGTGGTACACCGCTCGTTCAGCCACACTATATAGCATTCTGTGTACTGTTCTGTGTCTGCTGGGAACAGTAGTACACCGCTCGTTCAGCCACACTATATAGCATTCTGTGTACTGTTCTGTGTCTGCTGGGAACAGTAGTACACCGCTCGTTCAGCCACACTATATAGCATTCTGTGTACTGTTCTGTGTCTGCTGGGAACAGTAGTACACCGCTCGTTCAGCCACACTATATAGCATTCTGTGTACTGTTCTGTGTCTGCTGGGAACAGTAGTACACCGCTCGTTCAGCCACACTATATAGCATTCTGTGTACTGTTCTGTGTCTGCTGGGAATAGTGGTACACCGCTCGTTCAGCCACACTATATAGCATTCTGTGTACTGTTCTGTGTCTGCTGGGAATAGTGGTACACCGCTCGTTCGCCACTGTATAGCATTGTGCTCTGTGTCGCTGCTGGGAATAGTGGTACACCGCTCACCCGTCACTGTATAGCATTGTGCTCTGTGTCGCTGCTGGGAATAGTGGTACACCGCTCACCCGTCACTGTATAGCATTGTGCTCTGTGTCGCTGCTGGGAATAGTGGTACTGTATAGCATTTCTGTACTGCCACTGTACTGCTGCCAGTCAGCGTGTACTGTAAGGATAAGTGAAATGAGGAAGAAATCCGGTGAAAGAGGGAGGGGCAAGGGAAGAGGTGTTTCCCCTGATGGTTCACGTACAGGCCACAGGGGAGCACCCAAGAAAACCCACTCAATACCGCCCATGTTGTCCAGGACAACAACCCTCACAAATCCAAAAGAACAGGACCAGATAATTACTTGGATGACCTCTCAAGCGTCCAGCAGTGGGTTAAGCAGCACCAGCACATCACGCACGAGGTCCGAGTCCTCAGCCAGTTACAAGGAGCCAGTGGGCACAAAGCTGACACAACCGGCAGCGACACCACGCACACAACTGCCAGATAACCAGTCCGATGAATTACCTCAGGACACAATGGGGTATTCGCAGGAGCTATTCCCAGCCCAACAAACTTCCACCTTTCAAAGGTCAATGGAGGAACAGCCAGAAATGTTGTGCCTGGATTCACAACCGTTAACTGTGGGAAATGCACCGCGCACTGAAATACAAGGCGAGTCCGAAGAGGACTCGGAAACCCAAATCCCAGAGCAATTTGGGCAGGAGGGGTTGCAATTGCAGGAGGTCGGCCGACAAGATCTGGAAGACGACGTTGGAGTGTGCTGCGCAGAGGTTGTTGTGGGGAGCTCTACTCCACGGCGGTGGCCCACAATGACATATGACGAGTTTGAGGAGATGGAAGAGGAGGGTATGGACAATGTGGACAGAGACCCAGATTTTGTTTGTGAACGAGAACATCGCCGTCGTAGCAGCAGCACAGATGAGTCTGTTGAAGAACACACTGCTGCACGAGTTCGCCTTGTGCCACAAGGTAGGCGGCGCGCAATTTCAGGCACCACAAGCGTGGAAGTTCAAGTGAGAGGCAAAAGAGGAGCAAACAGAAATCGCCAGCAAGGAGGCAGGTGCTCCAAAGTCTGGGCTTTCTTTGAAGACTGCACTGAGGATGTTACCATGGCGATTTGCAAGGTGTGCAAGACCCGCCTGAGCAGGGGGAAAAATATTAACAACCTCTCCACCACCAGCATGAGCCGTCACATGCTATCCAAACATCCCACTCTTTGGGCAAACGCGTCAGGACAGGGTACCAGAAACAACACTGCCTCCCTTGGGTTCACCAGACTCACCACCAGACCCGCCTCAGCAGCAGCAGTAGCCCAGCCATTGCGTGGTTCACAACATTCACAAACATCAGACGACGCTGACACTGTCACTTTCCGGAGTAGTGCTCTTGAGGTCTCCCAGTGTTCATCAAACACAACAACCAACAGCCCTTCCGTGTGCAGCGCTACGGTTCAGTTGTCTGTGTCGGAGATGTTTGAGCGCAAGAGGAAATTGCCAGCAAATGACCCCCGGGCCGTGGCAGTAACAGCCAGCATAGCCAAGCTTCTGGCCTGCGAAATGCTGCCATATCGATTGGTGGAGACAAACAGCTTCAAGGGCATGATGTCAGTGGCCATCCCACGTTACGTGGTTCCCAGCCGCTACCACTTTGCACGCTCTGCAGTGCCTGAGTTGCATGAGCACGTGGTCAGCAAAATAACCCGAAGCTTGAAGAATGCCGTTGCCTGCAAGGTTCACCTCACCACTGACACCTGGACGAGTGCGTTCGGCCAGGGTCGATACATCTCCCTTACCGCGCACTGGGTGAACCTTGTGGAGCCTGGCAGCGATTCCTCACCTGCTACGGCACGGGTGTTGCCCACGCCACAAACAGCTGCACCGCCGTCCCTCCCACTGGATAACAGCAGCACCTACCTCTCTGACTCCTTCTCCTCCAACGCATCTCAAAGCTGTACCTCATCCGGAAACGCTAACCCAGCAGCAGTAGGATCGTGGAAGCAGTGCAGCACAGCTGTTGGCATGCGTCAGCAAGCGTTGCTGAAGCTAATCTGCCTTGGGGATAAGCAGCACACAGGGGAGGAAATTTGGAGGGGAATAAAGGAACAGACGGATTTGTGGCTGGCACCGCTGGACCTGAAACCGGGCATGGTTGTGTGTGATAATGGGAGTAATCTCATTCGCGCTTTAAGGTTGGCTAAGCTGACACACATCCCTTGCCTGGCGCACGTGATGAACCTAGTAGTTCAGCGGTTCCTGAGGACATACCCAGGCGTGCCCGATCTGCTGTTGAAGGTGCGTCGAGTGTCCAAACATTGTAGAAATTCCAGTACTGCTTCGGGGGCACTCGCCAAGATGCAGGAGCGCTTCAATCTCCCCCACCATCGCTTGCTGTGTGATGTCCCTACGCGCTGGAATTCTACGCTGCACATGCTAGCCCGCTTTTGCGAGCAGAAGAGTGCAGTGGTCCAGTACATGACGGCGCAGTACCGAGGCGCATCCGGCCAGCTGCCAAGCTTCTGTGGATCCGATTGGGCCAACATGTTGGACCTCTGCCAAGTCCTCCAAAATTTTGAGCAATCCACGTTGCTTGTGAGCAGTGACAACTCTTCAGTCAGCATTACCATACCACTGCTGTGTTTACTGAAGAGGTCGATGTTAAAAATCAAGGAAACAGCTGTCATGATGCAACTGGGGGAATCTGAAGGAGAAAACGATCAGCGTGATGGTACCAACATCAGGCCATCCGCCTCAGGGAACGCTGGCCCCAGCAGCTATGACGAAGAAGAGGAGGAGGAACAGCTGGAGTTGGAGCAGGAATTTCATGCCACCACTGACGAGGGCCAGAGCGGTGCACGTTGGACTTCCACAATTCAACGCGAATGGTCAGCAGAAGCAGACCAGGAGGAAGGTGACGACTATGATGCATCACAACAACTATCACAACGCTCACAAGAGGATGATGAGGATTCTGGTAGGACTCTGGCACACATGGCTCAATTCATGCTAGACTGCATTGAACGTGACCCACGCATTGTGCGCATTCTGGACAACACCAATTACTGGGTTTATACCCTTCTGGATCCACGGTACAAACACAATGTTCCAAAACTGCTTGAAGAAAGAGTCAGACAGGTCAAAATGGAAGAATACCAGCAGGCCCTTGTGGAGACTTTAGAGAGGAGATTGACATCCTCCCCCTCCTCTAGCCAGTTGTACGCAGACAGACTGACTTCCGCAAACCCAGGACGACCAGGAGGGCAGCAAACAACGCAAGCCGCAGCTAGTACCCAAAAGGGAATGGTATCGGCAGTGTCCTTGGAGTGGGAAAATTTTCTGACACCCATGCAGCCGCAGCCCACTGAACAGCAAGCGTGCAGATCCACCTCCAACACCGATCGCCTGGAGAAGATGGTCAAGGACTACATGTCAGATGGCGTAGCTGTGTCGAACCATCCATCTGCACCCTTCAACTATTGGGTATCGAAGCTAGACACCTGGCACGAACTGGCAATGTACGCAATAGAGGTGCTGGCTTGCCCGGCAGCCAGCGTTATGTCGGAACGCTGTTTCAGTGCTGCCGGA
The DNA here is from genome assembly GCF_040937935.1 of Hyperolius riggenbachi. Lineage (NCBI taxonomy): Eukaryota > Metazoa > Chordata > Amphibia > Anura > Hyperoliidae > Hyperolius > Hyperolius riggenbachi. The sequence goes on from NC_090648.1 coordinate 127,117,788, forward strand.
GGCATCGTCACAGATCGGCGTATCCGCCTCTCTACAGAAAATGCAGACCGTCTGACTCAAATTAAAATGAATCAATCCTGGATTGGAAATGACTACGCAACACTCCAGGACCCCAACCAAGTAACATGACCAATGAACATCTGGGATGGTGTTGCGTTTCCGGGCCCTGTTTATTGAACCTCTCATCTGTATTACATTTATGACTGCATGGCGGCAAAAAGCATTGCTGCTATATCCGCACGCTTTTTGTCCACATGCAAGGCCTGGGTTGTTGTGTCTCACAAAGCGTGGCCTTCTCCTCCTGCGCCTGCTCCTGTTCCATCACGTCTGCTGCTGCTGGGTTAGCGTTGCCGCGTGGTCCCTGTTTATTGAACCACTTATCTTTATTACATTTATGACTGCATGGCGGTACAAAGCATGCTATCCGCACGCTTCTTGCCCTCATGCAAGGCCTGGGTTGTTGTGTCTCACAAAGCGTGGCCTTCTCCTCCTGCGCCTGCTCCTGTTCCATCACGTCTGCTGCTGCTGGGTTAGCGTTGCCGCGTGGTCCCTGTTTATTGAACCACTTATCTTTATTACATTTATGACTGCATGGCGGTACAAAGCATGCTATCCGCACGCTTCTTGCCCTCATGCAAGGCCTGGGTTGTTGTGTCTCACAAAGCGTGGCCTTCTCCTCCTGCGCCTTCTCCTGTTCCATCACGTCTGCTGCTGCTGGGTTAGCGTTGCCGCGTGGTCCCTGTTTATTGAACCACTTATCTTTATTACATTTATGACTGCATGGCGGTACAAAGCATGCTATCCGCACGCTTCTTGCCCTCATGCAAGGCCTGGGTTGTTGTGTCTCACAAAGCGTGGCCTTCTCCTCCTGCGCCTGCTCCTGTTCCATCACGTCTGCTGCTGCTGGGTTAGCGTTGCCGCGTGGTCCCTGTTTATTGAACCACTTATCTTTATTACATTTATGACTGCATGGCGGTACAAAGCATGCTATCCGCACGCTTCTTGCCCTCATGCAAGGCCTGGGTTGTTGTGTCTCACAAAGCGTGGCCTTCTCCTCCTGCGCCTCCTCCTGTTCCATCACGTCTGCTGCTGCTGGGTTAGCGTTGCCGCGTGGTCCCTGTTTATTGAACCACTTATCTTTATTACATTTATGACTGCATGGCGGTACAAAGCATGCTATCTGCACGCTTCTTGCCCTCATGCAAGGCCTGGGTTGTTGTGTCTCACAAAGCGTGGCCTTCTCCTCCTGCGCCTGCTCCTGTTCCATCACGTCTGCTGCTGCTGGGTTAGCGTTGCCGCGTGGTCCCTGTTTATTGAACCACTTATCTTTATTACATTTATGACTGCATGGCGGTACAAAGCCTGCTATCCGCACGCTTCTTGCCCTCATGCAAGGCCGGGGTTGTTGTGTCTCACAAAGCGTGGCCTTCTTCTCCTCCTGCGCCACCCTCCTCCTGTTCCATCACGTGTGCTGCTGCTGGGTTAGCGTTACCGGTCCCTTTTCCTGGAACCTCTTATATGTATTACATTTATGACTGCATGCCGACAAAAAACATGTTACCTGTGCAAAGAAAACAGACATTTCCCGCATTTAAAAGACAGTTTTCCCTTTGAAACTTTAAAATCGATTTTCTCAAAAACTATAAGCTCTTTTTGCTAATTTTTTTTTCCTCTTGTACCCACTCCCAAGGTGCACATACCCTGTAAATTTGGGGTATGTAGCATGCAAGGAGGCTTTACAAACCACAAAAGTTCGGGTCCCCATTGACTTCCATTATGTTCGGAGTTCGGGTCGAACACCCGAACATCGCGGCCATGTTCGGCCTGTTCGGCCCGAACCCGAACATCTAGATGTTCGCCCAACACTAGTGGGGAAATATGTTAGGGAGTGTTCTTTTTCAAAATAATTCAAACACTAAATCTCAACCACCATTACTATGCATATGCAATAGCTGATTTAACTCATCTCAATGAGAGCAAAGTATGCTGAACAGAGAGTATAAAGAACAAAAACAAAGCAATATCGGTAACATTATATTTTGTTCAAGTTGCATTTATTCCTGAAAACAAACTAATCACTGGAATGACATAAATATGAGCGGAGAAGTACTGCATATAAAACAGTCACCTGGAATCTCAACAATCTGCTTGTCTCTAGCAAATCAAGTATAATTACCAAAGATAATTATCACAGCGAGTCAACATGAAAGCAAGTTTGTGGAAAGAAAATGGCCTTTCAGGCTGAATGCCCAGGTTTTTAATTCTCGGCGAGTACCTGTCCAATGGCACAGAGATTAGTGGAGAAGGTGAAGGGAGATGTAGGACCTACTCGGCAGGTGGACAATACCTAGACCAGCAAACACAGGCACAGCTGTTTATCATGGTGATGACAATCTACATTTGCCTTTCAGAGTCTTTCATTTCTATGTACTCACAATCAGCTTCTGATTCAGTAGTACAGACCTCGACAACATTTGCGCACTCCTATAATGTTTCTGAAAATGTTATGTAATCACTGTTCAACAACATATTCAGCATACAGAATTAGTATGCAAATCTAGGCATTAGGATTACTGCTTACTAAAGTAAAAATTAAATATCTAAAAATGATACTATGTGGCATGTTGGCATAGCACTTTTGTCTAGTAGAGATGGGTTCCCGGTTCAAATCCAGGGCAATACCTTCTAGAGTGTGTATGTTCTCCCATAGGTTTCCTCTGGGCACCTTGGTTTCTGCCCTCATCCCAAAAACATACAGACAAGGTAATTGGCTTCCCCCTAAAATTGGCCCTAGACTATGATGGACATATGACTGCAGTAGGGATTGGAGTGTGAGCTCCTTTGAGGGACAGTTGGTAACAAAACCTCAATGACCTCAATGTGGTCCTGATCTGGAAAATACTTCTAATGGAGTCCCTTTAGTAGAATTGTTCTATTAAGTCAAAAGGTAAGTGTGTCTATTTTCAGGTCAGTAAGGAGGTCAGTTATTGTAGTGTTACTGATTCGGGTTACATGTAATTAATGGATAAACATTTTATATTGGGAACCATCTACACATTTAAATAAATAACCAAGGAAATTATTGGGATTAGTGTTAGGGTTTCATCAGTGAAAAGGTTAAAGCAAGGAATTGGATTATGGTGGCTGTTGGGAGATTATAGTTTAGCCTAATGTTGGGTTTAAGTTACGAGGGAAGGTTTGTGTTAAGTATAGGTAACGGGGGGGGGGCGTGGCTTGACGCTGAAAGGAGCTCCCGACACACACCCGCTAGAAGCTGAAAAAACAAGCTCCCACATACCTCCCAGATGGCTGTAAGAGCGACTAGAAGCACCCTAGGTTCCACAGCTGATCCCAAGTCAACCCAGACGAAAAACGGAGCAGCAGTCGCTGAGATATTTAAGCCCAAGAAGGGACCGACACAGACACCTAAGATGGCGCCCACGGAGGACACTGCTATCACGCAGAGGTCGCCGGGCTCTCCGACTAACGCAGCGGGCAAGGTGGGTGAAAAACCAGACAGACCCTCAACGCTTGTGGATATCAGGGCAATGGCTGAGGACATTAAATTCTCCTTTCACTCCGCCATAGCCGAAGTGCGCGCGGATGTCGCGGCTCTCGGTACGAGGCTCCAGACACTAGAGAAAGCGGGAACTAAGAGAGATAAACAACTTAGCTCACTTAACCAGACAGCCTCAACCCATACCGATATACTGACAGAACACACACGGCACCTAGAGGACTTGGATAACCGTGGGCGCCGTTGTAATATCAGAGTGAGAGGTGTCCCAGAATCAATATCCGCAGAGCAAATCCCTGAGGCCCTAACCGCCATCTTTAATAATCTACTCGATAGGCCAAGGGATACGGCAATAGACTTTGTTAGAGCACACAGAGCACTGAGGCCACGTGCAGTAGACCCCACACTGTACAGAGATATAATCTGCTGCCTGGCATCATTCCACTTAAAAGAGAACATTATGCAAGCTGCGAGAGGACAGGAAGAAATTACCTTTAATGATTCACATATACATCTCTATCAGGACCTCTCTAATATTACACTGGCTAAAAGAAAGGGCTCTTAAATCTCTTTTACAGCTGTTAAAGGAGAATGGTTTGACATATCGCTGGAGATTCCCCTTCGCCCTCTCCGTTATGAAAGGAGGAAAGTTGTCGGTACTCCGCAATAACGCGGGTTTACGTGACTTCTGCTCGGATCTCGGCCTTTCTATACCCAAGCTGCAAAATTGGGATAGCTACCCGACAATGACACCGCCTCTTAAAGGAACATCCCCACAGGCCAGTGCGCGTGAGGAATCTCTATATTCTCAGCGACAACCTCAACTAGATACGGTTCAAGCTCACGAAGAAGATGGTGCTCGAAATCAGGATTCGATAGCCGAGAGCTCAGAGGAGGACGGAGACTGACAGTTAAACCTCATATTAAATTCACTCTCCCAGTTGACTAACCTGTTCCTTCTGCTCTGCTGAGGAAACCAGGTAGCCGAGTGAAACATCTATCCTCCTATACTTATTTTGGAACTAATAATGTTTAATACTATTTGGCTTGTTGGAGTCAGTTGCTGAGACCGCAGGTCTTACATACCCTCAGGAACATTATCATCTCATTTAACCACATCTTTTCCTTCGCAGGTTGTTAAAAGTTTTTGTTATTAATAAGTGCGCTACTCATATTAAGCTTAGTAGGAGCGGCTTTAAAACAATTTAATTAAAAATGACGGTTAGAGAGAAAGTTTCACATTATGTTCCTGAGATTGTTAGCTAGCTCCTATTTATGGGGTGAAATATGTTGTGACCATCTGGGTAATGTGTGTGTAAACATATGACGCAGTTAAGCGGGTGGGTGAGGGGTTTTCTATGTTGATTAGAGGTAGTTTTACTTGATGGTTGAAGGTTAATACCTCCCCACACTGTGCGACACGGTTCGCACTCACTTTAATTCTCACTAATTTGACAGACACGACCACCCAAGTCGTGCCTGCGTGAGCCTTAACATTCTGAGCATTGTTCAGAATCAGAATCAGAATCTTTATTATCGCCAAGCACGACTGGGTCGTGCCCGGAATTGGTCTTGGCACGTACAGGGTACTGATACAGGATATAGGTACAGATAACAGGACAAGTCAAGCAGTCAGAAAGGAACAGAACATTATACCAGATGCAGAGAAAGACAATGTAGCATAAGTTATAACACAAAGAAACACTCAAAAGCGCCCAAAAAGAGTCAGCTTGAGCTAGGGCAGTCTATCCACGTGCAGAGTGCCTCAGTGCAGACATGGTGTTGTGGTGTGGGGATAGGCAGTTACGTGGAGAGAGTTCAGAAGGTTGACAGCCGAGGGAAAGAAACTTTTTTTATGCCTTGAGGTCTTGGTGAAGATGGACCGGAACCGGAGCCTCCGGCTCGAGGGGAGCTGACTAAAGAAGCGGTGGCCTGGGTGTGAGGGATCGCCGGTGATCTTTAATGCTCTGGAGTATAGCCTGGAGTGGTAAAGGAGGTCCAATGAGGGAAGGGATCTCCCGATGACCCTCTCCGCTGATCTGATGACCCTCTGCAGTTTGAGTCTGTCGCTGGCAGAGGAGCTGGCATACCAGACCAGGATGGAAGAGCATAGGACAGATTCGATTGTAGCAGAGTAGAAGTTTGTCAGAAGTTTTTGGGCCATACCAAACTTTTTTAGTTGGCGGAGAAAGAAAATTCTCTGTTGGGCTTTCCTCTGTGTGGAGGCAGTGTTGGCCTTCCACCTCAGGTCATTGGAGATGGTTGTGCTAGAAGAATATTACTTGGTGACTTGCTGTCATACTCTCAACCCATGTACCATATCCTGTTTGGTTTTTTCCTTTTCATCAACTTCTATCCTCCGACTCCTGATTGCTACTCGTACAGAGAGACAAAACTCAGTTTCCCACCCCCTTACTCCAAAGAGGGTCCAACATTCGACATGCATTCCCAAAGTGAATCTGGCTGCAGAAATACATCAGGCCCATTATCATTCAAATTTGCATATGTTAATGTAAACGGCCTTAATACTCCGGAAAAGAGATCAGTAGTCTTTGACTCATTAAGAAGGGAAAAAGTACAGATAGCATTTCTGCAGGAAACACATCTACGATCCAACCACATCCCTAGCAGATTCTCCATGAATTTTCCTATATCGTTCCACTCCACTTCACCTACGACCAAAACAAAAGGAGTCTCGATCATCACCCAAAGGAATATCCCATTCTGTTTGGAGGAGGTGGAGAGGGACCCAGAGGGCCGATACATTTTTGTGAAGGGTAAAATAAGCGAAAGGCAGATTACCATGGCATCTATTTATGCCCCCAATAGACAACAACCATCATTCGTTAAACAGGTCATTAGTAAACTAACAGCCTTCTATAATGGTATTCTGATATTAGGAGGGGACTTTAATGTCCCCCTTAACCCTCTTTCAGACTGTTCTAATGGATCCTCGTCCCTCTCTTACAAAGCATTGCGAAGCATCAAATTAAGTCTGCAAAGTTTGACGTGCATGGATGTTTGGAGAGTGGGTCACCCTCAAGAAAAGGACTACACCTTTTTCTCTCCCATCCACAACAAACATACCAGAATAGATTATATCTTCGTGACGCAAAGAGATATTAGTCTCGTAACAGATTCATCCATTGGCATTAAGGCCATATCCGACCACTCTCCAGTATTTATGACATTAAGCTTTCCAGATAAACAAACTAAAACATGGTGCTGGAGATTGAATCCTGGCCTACTGGCGGATGAAGTCAGAACCGAGAAAACTAAGCGTGTTTTAGATAATTACTTTACTACAAACAAAGATGACGAGGTTTCTAATTTAACAGTCTGGGAGGCGCATAAACCCGTGATTAGGGGGTTCTTCATTCGGATGGGCTCCAGAGAGAGCGAGATGAGGGAGTCACAAACCTTTCAACAAAAATTGCAAAACTAGAAGCCCTCCATAAACATTCCCTGGCCTCCCTGGTTCTGGAAGAGTTAACGTCGGCTAGACTTAAACTGGACTTCCTCTTGACTTCAGAAGCCAGGAGAAAGGTAATGATGGGAAAAAGGATCTTTTATGAATCCGGAAATAAAAGTGGGAAATACCTTGCCAGAGCACTAAAGAAACAATCGCTACAATCTCATATTCCTTCCCTAATTGATAAAAAGCAAAATAAACTACTAAAATCAGAGGAGATAGTTCAGGAATTTAGAAGTTACTACAAAACTCTCTACAACCTCCATCCAGACTCAAAGGACGCAAGAGAAACAATTAAAAGACAGATAGAAATATCAAACTTCCTTAACAAATACTCGTCCTTACTTAATTTGACCCCCTCAGCTATGGAGGAACTTGAAGCCCCCATCACTGAGGATGAATTCCACTCAGCTGTGAAATCCCTGAAACCAGGGAAGGCTCCTGGTCCTGATGGACTAACAGCCCAATACTACAAACTGTTTAGCTCCTTGCTGGCTCCTGCATTTGTTTCTGCCTTCAATTGTCTCACCCCCTCTTCCATCCCTTCATCGCAATTCTTAGAGGCACATATATCAGTCATTCCGGACCCTGAAAAAGACAAACAGTTCTGTACCGATTATAGGCCAATATCCCTTCTCAATTTAGATGCTAAATTGTTAGCCAAAATACTCGCTAACAGATTACTCCCGTTTATCCCAGAACACATCTGCTCTGACCAGGCAGGCTTCATTCCAGGCAGAGAGGCGAAAGATAACGTCATGCGTACGGTTAATCTTATGGCCTACACGAAAAAACACCAAATGAAAGCATTTATCCTCTCTACTGACGCTGAAAAGGCCTTTGACAGAGTGGCGTGGGACTATATCCATGCCACTCTGGCCAGTTTGGGTCTTGGAGAAAGCATGAGGCGCTGGATAGCGCTGTTGTACTCTAACTAGTGTTGGGCGAACAGTGTTCGCCACTGTTCGGGTTCTGCAGAACATCACCCTGTTCGGGTGATGTTCGAGTTCGGCCGAACACCTGACGGTGCTCGGCCAAACCGTTCGGCCACATGGCCGAACTAAGAGCGCATGGCCGAACGTTCCCCGAACGTTCGGCTAGCGCTGTGATTGGCCGAACGGGTCACGTGGTTCGGGCCCGAACGCGCTCTGATTGGCCGAACGGTCACGTGGTTCGGGTAAATAAATACCCGAACCACGTCATATCTCCGCCATTTGTCTGTGGGTTTAGCTTTGGGTAGGCAGGCAGGGTAGTTCGCTCTCCAGCCACGCTAGCCAGGGTCCCCCCAGTCATTGTGTGTCGCTGCTGGGAACAGTAGTACACCGCTCGCTCAGCCACACTATATATAGCATTGTTTACTGCCACTGTGTACCTCGCTCAGCCACGCTATATATAGCATTGTGTTTTCTGACACTCTGTGTACACGGCTTAGCCTGGCTATATAGCATTGTGTGTACTGCCACTGTGCACCTCGCTCAGCCACGCTATATATAGCATTGTGTTTTCTGACACTCTGTGTACACGGCTTAGCCTGACTATATAGCATTGTGTGTACTGCCACTGTGTACCTCGCTCAGCCACGCTATATATAGCATTGTGTTTACTGCCACTCTGTGTACACGGCTCAGCCAGACTATATAGCATTGTGTGTACTGCCACTGTGCACCTCGCTCAGCCACGCTATATATAGCATTGTGTTTACTGCCACTCTGTGTACACCGCTCAGCCAGACTATATACCATTGTTTACTGACACTCTGTGTACACCGCTCAGCCAGACTATATACCATTGTTTACTGACACTCTGTGTACACGGCTCAGCCTGACTATATAGCATTGTGTGTACTGCCACTTTGTACCTCGCTCAGCCACGCTATATATAGCATTGTTTACTGACACTCTGTGTACACGGCTCAGCCAGACTATATAGCATTGTGTGTACTTCCACTCTGTGTACACCGCTCAGCCAGACTATATAGCATTGTGTGTACTGCCACTGTGTACCTCGCTCAGCCACGCTATATATAGCATTGTTTACTGACACTCTGTGTACACGGCTCAGCCAGACTATATAGCATTGTGTGTACTGCCACTCTGTGTACACGGCTCAGCCAGACTATATAGCATTGTGTGTACTGCCACTCTGTGTACACCGCTCAGCCAGACTATATAGCATTGTGTGTACTGCCACTCTGTGTACACGGCTCAGCCAGACTATATAGCATTGTGTGTACTGCCACTCTGTGTACACCGCTCAGCCAGACTATATAGCATTGCGTACTCTGCCAGTCAGTGTGTATATTGCTGGGATCAGTAATACTCCACTCACCGCCAACCACTATATGAGCTCACCATGAGTTCCTCAGAGACCTCCGCTGTGAGCAGCACTCCCAACAACAGCAACAGCCAACGCCCCACGCAAGCTATAACATCCACCCCAGCAGCCAGTGGTCAGCAGCAGCCCTCTCCGGAGGAGAATGTTGTGTCCATCGGTCCGTCGCCAGAACGATTAATGAGGGCTGCCATTGAGGAGATGATGGGGCCTGATGTGGAGGAGGAGGTCTGGCTCAGGCCAGCATCCCAAGTTAATGTTGAGGACGATGAGGGGTCTGTGTCTGGGGATGTTGGGGTGGCAGAGGTGGTGGGTGGGTCAGACTCAGGAGAAGAGTTGTATGATGAGGATGATGATCGGGACCATCTGTATGTGCCTCAGAGTCCAACCCCGGAAAACATGTTGTATCGTGTGTTTAGGTACTAAAATCTGCGTTCCCACTTCCCAGTACTGCCCGCAGTGCCCGGGTCCACGGATCCATATAATTTTTTGGGCAGCACTATCAAACTGTGGTACTATGAGTGAGTTGCCATGGTCCTTCTGTGCTGCCTGTCACACTCACCGTCTGTCTGCAGATGGATTGTTCAACACAGCTACGCCATCTGACATGTAGTCCTGGACCTTGACCATCTTCTCCAGGCGATTGGTGTTGGAGGACGTGGAACTGCCCGATTGCTGTTCTGTGGGCTGCTGCATGGGTGTCAGAAAATGTTCCCACTCCAAGGACACTGCCAATACCATTCCCTTTTCAGCACTAGCAGCAGCTTGTGTTCTTTGCTGCCCTCCTGGTCCTCCTGGGTTTGCTGAAGTCAGTCTGTCGGCGTACAACTGGCTAGAGAAGGAGGAGGATGTCAATCTCCTCTCTAAAGTCTCCATCCTCAAGGGCCTGCTGGAATTGTTCCATTTTTGACCTGTCTGACACTTTCTTCAATCAGTTTTTTAACATTGTGTTTGTATAAACTGGGTATAAACCCAGTAATTGGTGTTGTCCAGATTCCAGAATAATGAATAATAATGAATAGTGAATAATGCGCGGGCCGCGTTCAATGCAGTCTAGCATGAATTGAGCCATGTGTGCCAGAGAGTCCTGCCAGACTCCTCTGTCTTCATGTTCTTGTAAGCGTTGTGATTGTTGTGATGCACCATATTCGTCACCAGCATCACTTTCTTCCTCTTCTGCTGTCCTTTCCCGCTAAATTGTGGAAGTCCAACGTGCACCGCTCTGTCCCTCGGCAGTGGGGGCATCCAATTCCTGCTCCAACTCCAGCTGTTCCTCGTCCTGTTCTTTGTCATAGCTGGGACCAGCGTTTCCTGAGGCAGGTTGCCTGATGTTGGTATCATCACGCTGATCGTTTTCATCTTCAGAATCCCCCACTTGCATCATGCCAGCGGTTTCCATCTTCAACATTGATTTCTTCAGTAAACACAGCAGTGGTATTGTAATGCTGACTGTAGAGTTGTCACTGCTTAGTCACGCAACGTGGATTGCTCAAAATTTTGGAGGACTTGGCAGAGATCCAACATGGTGGCCCAATCAGATCCACAAAAGCTTGGTAGCTACTAGCTGCTGGAATGCGCCTCGGCACTGCGCAAAAGCGTGCTAGCATGTGCAGCGTAGAATTCCAGCGCGTAGGCAGGGACATCACCCAGCGAGCGATGGTGCGCTAGATTGAAGCGCTCCTGCATCTCTTGGTGAGTCCTTCAGAAGCGGTACTGGACTTTTAACAATGTTTGTTTTTTTTTCCTTCAACAGAAGATCTGCCACGTTGGAGTGAGGAGGACGCCGCCGACCCCGACACCAAGCTGAACCCCGGCGAACTCCAAGCAGAGGATCTTCAGGAACCCTCAAGGCTTTGAGCAAGCTGAGGAGGATCAGCAGTCCCGACGAGACCTCTCCTCATATGCGACTGAGTGCAGTGGAGCTCCCCAGAACAACCTCTCAGTTGTCACTTTGTCACTGGTCACTTTGTCACTTTGTCATTTTGTCACTTTGTCAGTTGTCACTTTGTCACTGGTCACTTTGTCACTTGTCACTTTGTCATTTTGTCACTTTGTCACTTGTCACTTCTCACTTTGTCACTTGTCACTTTGTCATTTTGTCACTTGCCACTTTGTCACTTTGTCACTTCTCACTTTTTCACTTGTCACTTTGTCATTTTGTCACTTGTCACTTTGTCACTTGTCACTTTGTCATTTTGTCGCTTTGTCATTTTGTCACTTTGTCACTGGTCACTTTGTCACTTGTCACTTGGTCACTTGTCCAGATGATCTCGGTACACCTCCTGAGATTCAAATTCCTGCACACATTGCTCTGGGATTTGGGTGTGATGAATGATGCATCTAACTGGCCACCGGAGGCAATTAAGGCCTTCAAAACATTGAAAGCAGCTTTCTGTTCTGCCCCCATTTTGCGTCATGTTGAGTTGTTGACGTCATGTTCATCCTCGGCCTCGCCTTGCATTTCAGTGCGAGGTGCATTTTCCACAGAAAAAGGTTGTGAATCCGGGCACAACATTTGTGGCTGTTCCATTGACCTTTCACAGGTAGAAGATTGTGGGGGTGGGAATAGCTCCTCCGAATAGCCCATTGTGTCCTGAAAACTACTCATTGCATTGCTTTGCGCACACATTTTTTTGTCCTCATGCAAGGCCTGAGTTGCACCTGAAAGTGTGGCCTTCTCCTCCTGCGCCTCCTCCTGTTCCATCACGTCTGCTGCTGCTGGGTTAGCGTTGACGCCCGGTCCCTGTTTATTGAACCTCTTATCTTTATTACATTTATGACTGCATGGCGGTAAAAAGCATGCTATCCGCACGCTTCTTGTCCTCATGCAAGGCCTGGGTTGTTGTGTCTCAAAAAGCATGGCCTTCTCCTCCTGCGCCTGCTCCTGTTCCATCACGTGTGCTGCTGCTGCTGGGTTAGCGTTACCGGTCCCTTTTCCTGGAACCTCTTCTCTGTATTACATTTATGACTGCATGGCGACAAAAAGCATGTTACCTGTGCAAAGAAACATGACATTTTCCACATTTAAAAGACAGTTTTTCCTTTGAAACTTTACAATCAATTTTCTCAAAAACTATAGGCTCTTTTTCAAATTTTTTTTTTCCTCTTGTACCCACTCCCAAGGTGCACATACCCTGCTAATTTGGGGTATGTAGCATGTAAGGAAGCTTTACAAAGCACGAAAGTTCGGGTCCCCATTGACTTCCATTATGTTCGGAGTTCGGCGCGAACACCCGAACATCGCGGCGATGTTCGGCGAACGTTCACGAACCCGAACATCAAGGTGTTCGCCCAACACTAACTCTAACCCATCAGCCCGAGTAAAGGCAAACGACCTACTCTCTAAACCTTTTACAATTTCAAATGGAACAAGGCAAGGATGCCCACTGTCACCCCTAATATATATTTTAACACTGGAGCCGTTCCTGAACGCAGTCAGAGCAGATGAGCTCATTAAGGGTATAGAGGTGGGCAGCTCACAACATGTGGTTTCAGCCTTTGCAGATGATCTCCTCTTCTACTTGCAGGACCCTTTAAAATCCCTTCCGCAATTAATTAAACTTTTCAAAACTTTTGGTTTCATATCAAATCTTAAAATCAACTTCAATAAATCCATAGCTCTGAATGTGTCGCTAGCAGAAGAGACGGTCAAAAGCTCTCAATCTCTGTTTCCCTTCACTTGGACATCATCCTCTCTGCGCTATCTGGGAATAAAAATTACCAAAACTCTCTCTCATCTTTTTGAAGCAAATTTCTCACCCATGGGTGAGACATTGAAGGCAGACCTTCTGAGATGGGGTCAGCAAAAAAATCTTTCCTGGTTCGGAAGAATGGCATCTGTAAAGATGAATCTGCTACCACGCTTCCTATACATAAGCCAATGCATCCCAATTGACTTACCCAACCCCTTCCTAAAAAATCTCCAAACATGCATTAACAGATTCATTTGGGGTCAAAAACCGCCCCGAATCAAAAGGTCTATCTTACATGCTCCCAAAGACTTGGGAGGTACCAGCCTGCCGGACCTCCTTCGATATCATCTGGCATCACAGCTCTGTAGGGTGGTGGAATGGTCAAACACAGAGTCTCCCAAAAATTGGGTTCTTATAGAACAAGAAACCACCGCTTGTGCTGCATACACCCTGGGATGGTCAGAAAAAACAGCCAAAATCCTCTCCTCCTGGTGTAATCCTTTAACACAAGCTACTATCAAAACTATGAGAAAACACCTACCAGCTAGGAACCTGTTATCATTAACAGGAAAACTCTCCCCTCTGTGTGGCGACACCCGCTTCCCTGCAGCAGCTGATATTCCTTTCCTTCAGGACTGGCAGGGGGGTTCCGGCCCTAGAGTCAGAGATTTTTTAACAACAACTGGTATTATGTCCTTCTCGGAGATGTCTGCTCTAAGACCTGACAGACCCCTTCGTCTATGGCAATACTTCCAGATAAGACACTTCATTAATTCCCTGAAACCTAAAACTTTCCTTACAAAGACCCTCTCCCCCTTTGAAAGTTTATTGGTGAGTGAAAACCCACGGAGACATCTTGTATCCCAGCTTTACCAAATTCTTCTTACATCCCCTAATGACAACAAATTTCGATTCCAGACTGACTGGGAAAGGGACTTAGGAGTCACTTTAGATGAAGAACAATGGGGGAAAATATTTACTCTCAATCATAAAGGCTCCCTGAATGTAACCACCCAAGAACTGGGATACAAGATTCTTTCTCGTTGGTACAGAACACCATCCTCTCTGCAGAAAATGTTCCCCCATGCCAATAACCAATGCTGGAGATGCAATTCAGGAGTCGGAGACCTACTACATATTTTTTGGTCATGCCCCAAAATCACACAATTTTGGCAGGAGGTACATACTCTCAGTGAAAAGATCACATGCTCCTCGATACTTTTTTCCCCTGCTGTATTTCTTTTCCACGACACTCATGAATCCATGCGGGCCTATAAAAAATCTCTGACAATTCATCTTATTAACGCAGCTAGAGCTTTAATCCCCTTAAATTGGAAGTCCACTAACCCACCATCAATCAAAGCTTGGCTCAGAAGAGTAGAATCCATTTCTCGGATGGAGGACTTGATACTCCGCTCCAAAGACTGTGCAGAACAATGCACTATGACATGGGCTATATGGGTGGATTTCCAACACTCAGATACTTATAAGACCATCATGGATTCATTGGACTAGTTTTGTCTCCTCCTAATTTCTGTGGGCATGACCTTCTTCTCTTCACTCCACTAGCTCTATATCACGCAACTTAGGAAATACTGAATATAGGCCCCTTACTGGTACATGGAACACAGTTAGATTGACAATAATCCATCTTTATATGCCACACATCTTTGTTATGAGTAGATGATAGCAATATTGCTAAATCCCTAGCGTTTAACTAGTTTGAAGCTGTATACTACTTATTAAGCTGATACTGAAAACTACATTATGTACTCTTTATTAAGCACTACCAATGTGTTATGTAACTTTATATAGACATTATCCGCATAATATGTATCTTTTACGACTACAGTTTGTACTTAACATTTTTCAATAAACTTGAATTGTGAAAAAAAAAAAAAAAAGTATAGGTAACTGAGGATGACTTGCATTAGGCATGGTTAATGTGCAAGGCTAGTCCTCGGAATACATCGGGGTGAAGTTTATTGGCATGGCTTGGGGGTTAAGGTTAGTAAGTTATTTTTAATGGGAAATAGATAGTTTAGGGATTTCATTTTCTGTAATCAATATTTTGTATTGAAAATAAATAAATTGTGCCTGCCCTTTCCTGCCTTGCTAAGCTGCTGCTAATGACCAACTGTCACCAACTCCAACTGTGTGATATGTTGGTGACAGAATGAGTGGGCACTGGTCTAGTGACCACTGACCAACGGGAGCATTTTACTGTGTGCTTAAAGGACAACTGAAGTGAGAAGAATATGGTGGATGCCATATTTGTTTCCTTTTAAATAATACCAGTTGCCTGGCAGCCCTATTTGGCTGCAGCAGTGTCTGAATTACACCAGAAACAAGCATGCAGCTATTCTAGTCAGATCTGACAATAATGTCAGAAACACCTGATCTGCTGCATGCTTGTTCAGGGTCTATGGCTAAAAGCTATTAGAGGCAGAGGATCCATAGGGCTGCCAGGCAATTGGTATTGCTTAAGAGGAAATAAATATGGCAGGCTCCATTTCCCTATCACTTCAGTTGTCCTACCACTTCAGGACCAGAGCAATTTTCCCGGCTCATTAACCTGCATAGACTAATATCTACACCCCTAGAGCAATACAACTCAGACCCGAGTCTCACACCATAATAACTTGGCATCATTTTAATAACTGTAATATGTAAAACAAAGTCATAAAGTCTATTAATATTCCAACCACTGTCTCCAAAATTGTCGAAATGAAAGCAGCAAAAAATCGAGGAGATAAAAAAAATATGAGCATGCATGTAAAAAATAATGTTCATCAAACTGTCTTATGGTGCCCATACACGACACAATAAAAACGTTCCATTTTCCCGTTTATTCGATCTAAATGATCAAATCGAATGAAAGTTGAAAATATTTTTTTTCCATCAAGAAATTCTAACGATTATCTCATTTTTTCGAGAAAAATCTGATTGGACATGCTGGTCAAATCTTTATATTCGATGTAACGGAATAATCGAACTAAATTATCTAATCGGAAAAAAAAATATGAAAAATTGGACCATGTATGGCCACCTTTAGTTCCTCTACATAGGCTATCATTCATGAAAGTGCTGTCGGTATGGAGAATCAGTGGGGGGAAACACAGCTGGCGGTGTTTTAGACTTCTGGCTGCTGATTCATAAAAAGTATTCAGGTGCAGTAGCAGTGCGGAGATTCCCCGAACTAGGCTGTCGGTAGGCAGGCGGTAGGCTTGCGGAAGCACAGGAAGCAGCCGAGTTGATACATTTCTCCGTGTTCCGATCTACTGCAGCTGCCTGGGAGGTCTGTGTCCCCATTCACTTAACATTGTTATTCGCCACATCAGAGGGAGCGGTACTTCCCGACCTCACACCGCTTGCGGAAATCTTTATGATTTAACATTTTGTTACATTTTTTACAATAATCACCGCACAAGGCGGTGATTTATCGCTCTGCTCGGTAAGGTCAGCTTTTCATGCGGAAAGAGCCTTTATGAATGCAGAATTTGCTATGTGTTCGGTAAAGTCAGCTGTTTTAAGCATTTTCGCATGCGGAAATGCTTTATGAATGATAGCCATAGACTTATGGTGGCCATACATGGTACAATTTTTCATTTTTTTTCAGTTAGATAATTTAGTTTGATTATTCCGTTAGATCGAATATAAAGATTTTTCCAGCATGTACGATCAGATTTTTCTCGAAAAAAATGGGATAGTCGTTCAAATTTCTTGATCAAAAAAAAAATATTTTCAACTTTCATTCGATTCGATCATTTACATCGAATAAACGGGAAAATCGAATGTTTTTATTGTATCGTGTATGCATGCCCGTTTCTTGGGCTGTGCGGGGCGTGCCGCCGCCCTGGGCGCTGTTTGGAGGGGGGCGCTGTAATGGAGGGGGGAGCCGGAGCCGCGGGGAGGGCAGCCCGACCTCTCCCTCCCTCTCCTGGGCCGCCCTCCGTGCTCCCCCCTCAGACGCATACTCAGGCAGGAAGCGCTGCTGTTTACAACTCACCTCCCTGGCTCCAAGCGCTGCTCTCTCGCCGCTGGTCTCCTCTCTGTATACACGCTGATACACACGCTGCCGGAAGCAGTGTGTGTATCAGCGTGTAAGCAGAGAGGAAAAGACCTGCGGCGAGAGAGCAGCGCTTGGAGCCAGGGAGGTGAGTTGTAAACAGCAGCGCTTCCTGCGTCTGAGGGGGGAGCATGGAGGGCGGCCCGGGAGAGGGAGGGAGAGGTCGGGCTGCCCTCCCCGCGGCTCCGGCTCCCCCCTCCATTATGGGGGACAGCTACCTATCTAACCTACGCTGGGGGGCACCTACCTAATCTAACCTACGCTGGGGGGCAGCTACCTAATCTAACCCATACTGGGGGGGCACCTACCTAATCTAACCTATACTGGGGGGGGGGGGTTGCATCTACCTATCTAACCTATACTGGGGGCACTTATCTAACCTGTATTGGGGGCACCTACCTACCTAGCTAGCCTATACAGGAGGCAACTATACTGGCTACCTATATTAGAGACAACCTACCTAAATAACCTATACTGGGGGCACCTACCTATCTAACCTATGCTGGGGGCATCTATTCTGGCTACCTATATTAGAGGCACCCACCTAGCTAACCTGTACTGGGGCACCTACCTATCTAACTTATACCGAGGGCGCCTGCCTATCTAACCTATACTGGGGCAACTATACTGGCTACCTATACTGGAGGCACCTACCTGGCTAACCTATAGTGGGGGCAACTATACTGGCTCACCTATGCCTGGCTACCTATACTGGGGGGACCTATAGCTGGCTACCTGTACTGGGGTACCTATTCTTGGCTACCTATACTGGGGGGATCTATACGAAGTGCAACTAGACCTGGCAAACCTATACTGCGGGCACCCATACCTTGCTCCGGGGGGAGGGTCGGGGGGGGGGCGCAATTTTTACACCCTCGCCCTGGGTGCATTTTAGCCTAGAAACTGCACTGCGTGTATGGCCACCATTACACCAACTTTTTCGGTTGTAACATTAGCTTCTAGGTAGACTATAGGCTGATCAATGCAGTTTCCTGGCCTGGGCAGAGTTAAATAGCACCTATTAGTGTACCCACAAGAGGAATACTGTTCAAATACTGTTAAATAGGCTGAAGTGGTCTCATGAAATGTCTAACATCTTGTCTTGTGTCTTTCATCTTTCAGCTCTGAATTCTGAATGCAGATTTGATTACATTGTAATTAAGGTAATTTTTATATTAATCCAATTAAATCAGCACTGTAATTATGGTGGGTTGAGAATGACATCTTCTAGCAAGGGGCATTTTGCATAGCTAATACCAGCTACTTTTCCACAGTTAATGCAGCACAATGGAGTCATCTTCTAAAAATAATGTATTTTACATGAAATTATTAATGTATGCTTTGTGTCATACGCAATAGAGAATGCATGAATAGTTTTATTGTGGTGTGCCAGATAAAGCAAATGTCTAATTTAACACTTAGGTCTCATTCATACTTCTCATCTTGCATGGAGGCGCGTTGCATATTTACTATAGGCATTGCCATGGGATGCGGTTTCACCCTTTTCAATATACTGTATTTTTGGACTATAAGACTCACTTTTTCTCTGACAAAAGTGGGGAAAAAAGTCACTGCGTCTTATAGTCCAAATGCAGGGAGTTCCTGACTTGTAAACACCTGACAATACAAACCTCCAACCTGCTGCAATGTCGGGGATTCCCTGTACTCTGCCCATGCAGAGGAGGACACAGGGGGACAAATGGAGGACACAGGGGACACAAAAGGGGCATAGAGGAGGACACAAGGAGGACACAAAGGGGCATAAAGGAGGACAGAGCCGAACACAAGGGGGACAGAGGAGGACACAGGGAGACTCGAGGTACAAGGGGTCATGAGGTACAAATTATAAGTTCCCAATGTTCAGTTTATTTACTTTGAAAGCTGCTGGTGCATTTTATTCATAACTGTTCTATTTCTACTGTAAATGCAGCCAGTAATGACTTCTGAGCAGTGTTTCAGTTCAGAACTCATTAGCAGAAGTTTCTGCACAGTCAGAGAATGTTGACTTAATTGTATTAATTGAAGAATGTAAACACAAGATACGTTTATCATCAGTTCAGATGCGGCTGCCCCTGCAGGAGATAAAGTCAGTCCTGTGATTTAACCCTTTGAATGCTGTTTTACTGAAAAAAAAAATTGTGTTAGTATATTATATGTTGTGAATAACCTTTTAGAGCAAAGAAGAAACGCTGGGTTTCATTCCACTTTAATGACTAGCTACCTTTAATGACTAACAAGCTTGCAATGGTTTGTTGCAAGCTTGTACAGTTCTGATCCAGTTCTGTATAATGCCTGAAGAAGAAACTTAACCTTTCGAAAAGCTTGCAATAAACCATGTTCAGTTAGTCATTAAAGGTATCACCGGAATCGTTTGTTGGTTTGATGTCTGTATTTCTGCTCCTTGACTAACACCGGACCACACTTCACTTGCTTCACAATATTCACAGAAATCACCATAACAACCTATCTCTCACTGGCGTACGTTAAAAAAGGGCGCCGGGAAAAAAGGGCGCAGGGTTTTAAAAGATAATCATGAATAACGTTAAAAAAAATTTGTGTTATATTTCGTTTAAAAATAATGTTTTATAAAGTTATAAATCTTCCCTGTTTAAAAATTGAAATTTATAATAACGTTTTATAAAACATTAATAAGAATTTTACTAAAGCTATACCTAACCCTGCTCTCACACAGAACCCTCCCTGTACCTATCCCTAACCCTAAGACCCCCCTGTTGGTGCCTAAACCTAAGACCCCCTGTTGGTGCCTAACCCTAAGAACCCCCTGGTGGTGCCTAACCCTAAGACCCCCCTGTTGGTGCCTAACCCTAAGACCCCCCTGTTGGTGCCTAAACCTAAGACCCCCCTGGTGGTGCCTAAACCTAAGACCCCCCTGGTGGTGCCTAAACCTAAAACCCCCCTGTGATAAGCATTAATAACGTTTTAAAAAAATATGGTGCGGTTTTTCGTTTAAAAATGTAAAAAAAATTAAAAAAATATTGTACGGTTTTTCGTTTAAAAGTAATGTTTTAAAAAATATTGTACTGTTTTTCGTTTAAAAAATTATAAATCATTAAATAATGTGTAATCATGAAAAACAATTTCCTGTTGGGCGCCGATTAAACGATATTTATTATGGGAGTGAATGGCGGCGCCCTTTTTGTCCACCTGCCTCATGCGCCCAAATTTCCTGCTTCCCTCTCACTGTCCCTCCACATGCATGCTGGCTCATGCAGAATGAAAATGGCATCATGATTGGCCATCCTGTCCCACCTGACTTCAGTGTGAAGTGTGAAAAAATGGCACTTTGTGAAAGTACAGGGCAGCAGCATGCAAGTAGTGCACTTTCACCGGGAACTGTTTGCCGGTGACCGTGTACTGCCATCCCTACAAAATACTTTTATCTGGCTGAGCAAACAGTGCTGGAAGCAAGCGAGTACTTTCAAGCTCCAAATCTAATTATTTTTTTGTTTGTTAGTAACTAAATGAACCAGATTTTACATCTCACTGATATGAGTGCTGCTGTTGCTTTAAAGGGGTTCTATGGAGGGGTTAAAATACAAAAAACAACACTTACTTGGGGCTTCTATTGGCCCCCTGTAGCTGTCATGTCCCGCGCTGTCCTCTTATGATCCTCGGTTCCCGGTGTAATAGTCGTCTAACTAGACGAATAGTGCTCGCTCCCACGTGCGTCATCGGGAGCTTTCTGCGCAGGCGCAGTACAAAGTTTCCTTGTACAGTGCCTGCGCAGTAAGTTCCCCATGACGCGCGCGGGAGCGAGCAGGCGCGCAGCCGTAATCTAGTTAGATGCATAATTAGACCGGGACCGGTGGAGGGGAACGGAGGATCATAGAAGTATGGCGTGGGACATGTCAGCTGCAGGAGGCCGATAGAAGCCCCAGGTAAGTGTCTGTTTTTTGTTTTTTTAAACCCTCCACAGAACCCCTTTAAATTAATGTAGTTTTGCAAATAAAGTTTGATGCAATAACGTAACGAGGAACCCCCAAATAAATGTAGTGCAAAAAAGAGACCAATTTTTTCAGAAAGCAATTTGTTTATACTACAAGAAGCGTTTTATATGTAAAAATACATTTTCCTATTGTACAGTGCTTCCTAAATTCCTCTGCTTGTTACCAAACAGCCCTCGGGTGCAATACTTATAAAATGTCACATTTGTAGTTAAGCAAAAAAATAAATGAAAGCTGCTACAAGAACACATTGATTTTTCTGTGCAGACAATATTGTATTATTTGTATTTACTGGAGTAAAACATGATTTTTTTTTATTTTTTAGCATCTACAGGGGGGTGGGGGGCGGGGGGAAGACTTCAGTTTGTCAATTACCATGTCCTCTTTTGTAGTACAAGCAGTGATATTCTAAGCAACTGTTTTCTCCTTATGGTATGGCAGTGTTATTCAAGCAGCTTCCACATGGAATTGCTGGGGTGGAAAAATAAAGTTGTATTATAATTTATCATTTTTCTAAAATTAGAGTTCCTTTTTAGCTATAGTGGTTAAATGATTAATAGTGATGCTCATGTCTAGGAGAACTCATGGAGAAGCATGTGATTTGTTTGATCAGCTGATAGATTTGCAATACTTTGATATCCTGTGATCACGTCCTGCTTTAGCACATGATCATGACTAGCAATTCAGAGACTCATGCCGGGCATACACAGCACGTTTCTGGATGCAATTATGCACAGCTCGATGCCGGCGCATCCCCGGTCGTTCGCATGTGTGCGTGGATCGATTCCCGCTCGTCACTGCCGGCGCTCCTTATCAGCTGCTCGATTCCTGCTATTGTCCGCCGGCGGGAATCGAGCGGGGAATCTATCCGGCAGGTCATCAGACCTGTCGGATATTATCATTCGAGCCCATCAGCGGCTCGATTGATAAGGAAAGAAAGTATACCCAGCATTACATATCTATCACCTGACCAAACTGATCACATGCTGCTCCATGAGTTTTCCTAGACATGACAATCACTAAGGGTTAATACTTTGAGGTACTTGGCTCACTCTGTTTTGTTCAATTTTAGATTTCTACTATTGCCAAAGGAAGAGTGAGGATTTTGACGGTTTTATTGGCTTGTTAACAGTCCAATCTCAAGATGGGAGATCTTTTAAATGTTTTAGCAGCACCTATTCTGAGGAGTCTGAAAGAGAGCAATGTGTTTTCCCATAAGCCCCCTTTTACTGCTTTAGTCACTGTTACCAATATTATTTGGGCGCTGCAATGTTTTCTAATTGCCTTTGATATGGTAGATAACATTTGATGCTTTAAGTTATTTACAGTGGTTTGCAAAAGTATTCGGCCCCCTTGAAGTTTTCCACATTTTGTCACATTACTGCCACAAACATGAATCAATTTTATTGGAATTCCACGTGAATACAAAGTGCTGTACACGTGAGAAGAGGCGCATTGCCACTATTGGACCTTTTTGAGCTTGCACTCCTTGCCTGATGAAGCGGGTTATACCTGCGAAACGCGTTGCGAGTGCCAAAATAAATTATTTGCGATTTGAACAATCTCGATTGTCCATCATTTCAGGAGGTAAGTCCACCTGTACTCCTCCTTTTTAGTTGTTTTTAGATCATTTTAACCTGCCTGGCGCCTCTGTCCAAATTTGCCTCTAGTGTGAAGGAGCCCTCAGAGTCTACAGTTTTGAGGTGCATTACAGGAAGACTTTATGCCGTTTTGGTACAGTTTTCTGGGTGCATTACAGGAATAATTTATGCCTTCTTCCACCCAGCCAACAGTAGATTTGTTCTTGCAAACATCATAGCCTCAGATGACTTCTGGAGGGAAACAGAAGCATTTTGAGCATAATGAATAGTGGAGTGTGATATTAATGGCCGATACTAGCAGTGAATTAATGGGAAGCCATTCTGCAGTCTGCATGGACAATGAGTTCTTTCTTGTAAACCAAATAACAATTTTTAATCAGCAATAGTTCATTAGCGACTGAAAACAAAAGTGGAGTGTTTTAATAAGTGTTATTTGCATATCATCAAAACATTTAATTTTGTATTATTTGCACTAGCTGGTACTTTTTTGTGTGTTTATAAAATAGCCATGGGAACATCTATTACCCGTAACGTGCAAAAAATATGTTGTTTTGAACTTTGGAATGTTCATTCATTTCATTGTGTGCTGCATAATTCCATTGATATTTCCATGTGACATTGCTACAATTAAAAGTTTTAAGATTTCATTATATATAAATTAATTCTGGTGCCTCAAAAGCACAGCTTTGTGATTTCGGCAGCATTCACGAAGCATCTGTGTGGGAGAGTATTCTTTTATCTGTATCCTTCCTGGTGTTTTTCTACCTCCGTCCTGTTAGGCGACTTTCACAGTGGTGCGTTGTGGTGTAACGGCTACTTTGTAACGCGGCTTACTGCACTGCAACGCACCACCTATGCGACGTTGCGGTTGGAGCATTGCGGTATAACGGGTTGCATCAGCTAAACGCGCACGTTTACAGTAAGGGCGAAGCATACGTTCATTGACTATATTCTTCGCTGTTTCCGACGCGTTGCATTTTTGCTGTCTGAGCCTTACTTATAGTTTGGCTTGCTGCCAGAAGTGAGATTAAAACTCATTGCCACGGTAATCTCCAAAGCTTATTTTAAGCGTCTGATCGCACCGCAACCAAAATGCATGCTGCTGGTGTGAAACCGGCCTGAAGGACAGCTGACCAGACAAAACATGAAACTCAGAGGTAAAGCTAGCACTGCTTGCCCTGGCTTGGTATTGTCAATAGAGTTGTCGCGAACCTCCGATTTTGGTTCGCAGACCTCGAATGCAAACATGCGAAAGAAGTTTGCGAACCGGCGAACTTTCGAACCGTCATAGACTTCAATGGGCGGGCGAACCTTCAAAACTACAAACATTAATTGTGGCCACTAAAGTGATGGAAAAGATGTTTCAATGGGTCTAACACCTGGAGGGGGCCATGATGGAGTGGGATACACGCCAAAAGTCCCGGAGAAAATTCCGGATTTTATGCACAGCAGGGTTTAAGGGCAGAAATCAAATTTTATTACTAAATTGCTTTAAAACAAACATCTAGCATGTGTATACATCAATCAGGTAGTGTAATTAGTGTACTGCTTCACACTGACAGACTAAACTCACTGTGTAACACACCACAAACAGCTGTTTGTGGAGTGACGGCCGTGCTGGACTGGTGCGCACCATGGCGAGAGTGCAGGCGATGGCGGTTTTCAAGCTCATATGTTCGGGCTGAGGTAGCTGAATGACAGAACAACAGTGACTGAGTGTCCAGCTGATCGAATTTGGTCTGTCCACAATGAAGCAACGACCTTATTATTTATCTTCTTGGGTCAGGTTATTATTTATCTTCTTGGGTCAGGTGTGACCCCCAACCCCAACACACTCATATAGCCGGTCATTGCTTCATTGTGATACGCAAGCCCCTTTGCCGCAGCAAGATAACGAAGCGGAGGGGAATTGACACATGTACATGCCTTTTGTTGTTGCAGCCGCAGTGCAGCCAGAAAAATTAGGCAGGCATGTACACGCACCAGAAAAATTATTATAGCGGCCGCTGCTAGCAGCAGCCTTAAAAATTCAGGAATCCACCTGGAGTCCTGGACCCTGTTGGTGGTGGCGGAGAAGGCAGTCAAGCGGCCTGCAGGAAGAGATGCTGTGTGGGGACTGACTTAGTCTTAGTTTTTTTTATACGGTGGTCCCTCAACAGCCTGAAAGACGCCATCTGCACAAAGTTAGATGCCGCCGTACTAGCCATCTCGTCTTGCTCTTCCTCAGTGATCTCAGATAAGTTCTCCTACTCCCCCCAGCCACGAACAATACCATGGGAAAGGTGAGCAGCACAAGCCCCCTGCGACGCCTCCTCCTCAAAAAAAACACCTTCCTCATCTGACTCCTCTTCCCCGACTCCTCCTCCTCCTCCCCCCTCCTCTGTGATGCCGCAGGTGTTGATGATGCCGCAGGTGATGTTTCCAAAAACTCTTCCTCCTTCTCCTGTTCCTGGTCACGCTCCTCTACAGCTTGATCCACCACTCTACGCACGGCACGCTCCAGGAAGAAAGCATATGGGATCAAGTCGCTGATGGCGCCTTCACTGCGACTCGCCAAGTTTGTCACCTCCTCAAACGGACGCATGAGCCTGCAGGCACTACGCATAAGTGTCCAGTACTTCAGCCATAACATCCTCAGCTCCCCAAAGCATGTCCTTTCACTGTAGTTGTACAGATACTCTTTGACGGCTTTCTCCTGTTGTAGCAGGCGGTCAAACTTTAGGAGCGTTGAATATCAGCGAGTCGGGCTATCGCAAATCAAGCGCCTCACCGGAAAGTTGTTTCTCCACTGAATATCGGCCAAGCACGCCATGGCCGTGTAGGACCACCTGAAATGCCCACACACCTTCCTGGACTGCTTCAGGACCTCCTGTAAACCTGGGTATTTGCACACAAATCTTTGTATTAGGAGATTGAGCACATGTGCCATGCAGGGTACATGTGTCAACTTTCCCAAACTCAAAGTCGAAATGAGATTGCTGCCGTTGTCACACACCACGTTGCTGATCTCCAGTTGGTGCGGGGTCAGCCACTGATCCACCTGTTTGTTCAGAGCAGCCAGGAGAGCTGCTGCAGTGTGACTCTGGACTTTGAGGCAAGACATGTCCGAGATGGCGTGACACCATTGTACCTGGCATGTAGCATAGGCCCTGGGGAGCTGGGGGTGTGTAGTTGGAGAGGATGTAGCAGGAGGAGTAGGAGGAGAAGGAGAGAAGGTGGCAGCAGGCCTGCCTGCAAGCCGTGGAGGTGTCACAACTAGGTCCGCTACACAGCCACGTACTCCCTGCTTGCCAGCGGTCACCAGGTTGACCTAATGTGCCGTATAAGTAATGTACCTGCCCTGACCGTGCTTGGCAGACCAGGCATCCGTGGTCAGATGGACCCTTGACCCAATGCTGTGTGCCAGATATGACACCACTTGCCTTTCTACATCACGGTACAGTTTGGGTATTGCCTTTTGAGTAAAGTAATTGCGGCCTGGTATCTTTCACTGCGGTATCCCAATTGCCACTAATTTTCAGAAGGCCTTAGAGTCCACCAGCCGGTATGGTAACAGCTGGCGAGATAACAGTTCCGCCACGCCAGCTGTCAGACGCCGGGCAAGGGGATGACTGGCAGACATTGGGTTCTTCCGCTCAAAGATTTCCTTCACGGACACCTGGCTGCTGCTGTGGGCAGAGGAGCAGGAAGCGTTCAAGGTAAAAGGCGGAGTGGAGGAGGGTGGCTGTGAAGGTGCAAGGAATAAAGCTGCTGAAAAAGATGCTGCACCTGAAGGAAGAAAAGGAGGCGGAGGGTGGTTTTGCCTTTGTTTGCTGCTTTTCCTCAGGTGATCCTCCCATTGCCGTTTGTGCTTTTTCACCATGTGCCTTCGTAAGGCAGTTGTCCCTACGCGGGTCTTGGTCTTTCCATGACTCAATCTTTGATTACAGATAGTACAGAAGGCATTGCTCTCATCTGAGGCAGACACACATAAAAAACTCCACACCGCTGATCCCTGGAATGATGGCACTTTGGTGGTGGCGTCAGCAGCTGACCTTGAACAGCATGTTGGCTGGATGTCCATAGGTGGCAATACATGCTGCTCTACACTGCCACGAGTTGCTTCTGATGACGAGCTCCCCCTGCTTCTTTCAGCAACTTGTCTCCTCCTACTCCTCTCTGACTCCCCCTCTGAACTGTCCCCTTTGTCATCTTGTCTTTAGGATCCCACGTGGCATCCATGGCAGTATCATCATCATCATCATAATCATCCTCCAAAGCTTCGCTTGTATCAGACACCTCCAAAACTGCACCAACAACAGGTACTTCATCATCCTCACACCTTGCGTTCATACTGGCGCCTAACTCAGACATATGAGGTGGTAGTGTAACATGCTTAGCGCCATCATCTTGTAACAAGAATGGCTGTGAATCAGTTAATTCCCCACCAAATAACTCCTGCGAAGTGTCAAATGGGCTGGATGTGGTGCTAGTAGTAGCAGTGGTGGCTGCGGAGGAAGCTATGTCACGGTTCTGTGCGGAAGCTGAGGAAGATGAGGTGTTCTGTGTTAAATTATTATTGTTATTTCGTATTTATATAGCGCTGACATTTTCCTCAGCACTGTACAGAGTATATGTAGTCTTGTCACTAACTGTCCCTCAAAGGAGCTCACAATCTAGTCCCTAACATAGTCATATGTCTATGTATGTATTGTGTAGTGCATGTATATTTTAGTCTAGGGCCAATTTTTAGGGGGAAGCCAATTAACGTATCTGTATGTTTTTGGGATGTGGGAGGATACCGGAGTGCCCAGAAGAAACCCACGCAGACACAGGGAGAACATACAAACTCCTTGCAGATGTTGACCTGGCTGGGATTCGAACCGGGGGACCCAGCGTTGCAAGGCGAGAGCGCTAACCACTAAGCCACCGTGGGGGCAGCACGTAAATAGTCAAGTACGTCCTGGCAATTTTGGGAGTTGATGGCACATGCCTTCTGAACACTGTACTTTAGTCCAGGGCCGCACAAAATCACGCCACCTCGACCTCGAACAGACCTACCTGTTGTTTTGTCCATATTGGGGGGGATGAAGTGAAAGGTATGCACTGACTTGACTAATACAATGTGCGGTTACACAGGTGCAGTGAAAAGGTGACTGCTGGTACAACAATGTGTGGTTACCCAGGTGCAGTGAACAGGTTGCAGTGACTGCTGGTACAACAATGTGCGGTTACACAGGTGCAGTGAAAGGGTGACTGCTGGCACAACAATGTGTGGTTACACAGGTGCAGTGGACAGGTTGCAGTGACTGCTGGTACAACAATGTGTGGTTATACAGGTGCAGTGAAAAGGTGACTGCTGGTACAACAATGTGCGGTTACACAGGTGCAGTGACTGCTGGTACAACAATGTGCGGTTACACAGGTGCAATGAACAGGTTGCAATGACTGCTGGTACAACAATGTGTGGTTACACAGGTGCAGTGAAAAGATTGCAGTGACTGCCGGTAGAACAATGTGCAACTGTCACACAGGTGCAGTAAAAGGTATGCACTGACTGCTGGTATATAATACAATGTGCGGTCAGTCACAGGTGCAGTTACAGGTATGCACGGACTGGTAATACACAATACAATGTGCAGCTGTCACACACACAGGTGCAGTGAACAGTTATGCAGTGACTGGTATGATATAACACTGCGTGCTGTCACGCAATTGCAGTGAACATGAACGGGTATGCACAGTCGGACTGGTATTACAAAAGTGCAGCTGTCACACACACAGGTGCAGTGAACAGTTGTGTAGTGACTGCTGATATATAACACTGCGTGCTGTCACGCAGGTGCAGTGAACATGAACAGGTATGCACGGTCGGACTGATATTATAAATGTGCAGCTGTCACACACAGGTGCAGGGAAAAGGTTGGCACTGAATGTGCTGGGCCTTGCACAGTATAGCAATTAGCAAGGGCCAGCTGTGACACACAGGGCTGTATAATGCTGTGTCAGTGGCATACCAAAAGAAAAAAAAAACTTCACAAGAACATTAGCTCTGAAAAGAGCTATTTTTGTGGTGCTTTTCAACAACAAATATCAGCTAGGAGCAAGCTACAAGAGACTAACTAAGCTTTCCCTATGTCTACAGCAGGTTCCTCTCCCTTCTCTCACTACTGCAGCAACACTGAGTTCGGTAATGGCCGAGGCAGCTGCCTTATATAGGGAGGGGGGCTCCAGGAGGGAGTGCAGCCTTATTGGCTGTCATGTGTCTGCTGACTTTGATGTAGAGGGTCAAACTTTAGCCCAATGATGTAGTATAGGGGCGGGTCGAACTCGCCATAAAGTTCACGTTTCGGCACGAACGTAAACCAGCAAAGTACGCACGAATACGTTCGCTGCCGAACCGTTCGGGACAACTGTAATCTTCAAAAAGAGCAAAGATAAAAATTAATTTCATGCAATTATAGAGGGTACCAAAAAGTAGGTGAAACAGTACTTTCAAAATAATTCTGAGTATTTTCGTGCTTGCTGGTAACTTGAAAGGCATTATATTGATCTTGTCCTAGGAGAAAAAATAGGAGATAATGCCACATGTTTGTAACATTGCGGCCCATATGCAATTAAAGGGAATCTGAAGTGAAAACTCATGATATAATGTATTGTATGTGTAGCACAGCTAAGAAATAAAACATTAGTAGCACAGATATGAGTCTCATATTGTTTCCGGTACAAGTTAAAAAATGTCAGTTGTTATCTATGCAAAAGAGCTTCTCTGAGCTGTATGACTAATTTAGTCAGAGAGCAGTGCTATTTCCTGAAGCACTTATACATCAAAGAAATAGTGAAAAACAACTTCAGATAAGATTTTACTGCAGAGAATTTAAAAAGGGTCATAATGCTAGGTACACACTATGAGATTTATTGTCAGATTTACTTATTTCCAACATGTCTGGTATGATGTCCGATGGATTTCCGAAGATTTTTCCGATAGATTTCCGACATCAGATTGGACATGTTGGAAATAATCGATCTGAAAGAAAATCTCTCATAGTGTGTACCTAGCATTAGCTCTGCTCTGTATCATAGTTTAAAATTAAGAGTGTAGTTTGTAAATTGCAAATATTAGCGAATGATGCAATGTTATAAAAAAAAAGCT
Organism: Hyperolius riggenbachi; assembly: GCF_040937935.1. Taxonomy (NCBI): domain Eukaryota; kingdom Metazoa; phylum Chordata; class Amphibia; order Anura; family Hyperoliidae; genus Hyperolius; species Hyperolius riggenbachi. Next base: position 127,147,567 of record NC_090648.1, read on the forward strand.
ATATTACTGAAAATAAAAATATAAGATTCTTTTATTTGCTACTAATGTTCTATTAATTATCCATACTACTCATACAATACATTATATCATAAGGTTTTTTTTCGATTCATGTAACTTTTTCTCCTGGGTTTTCTCCTAGAATATAAATTTTCATCTTCTCTTTAAAATCATTTTCAGTACTTTAGCATTGAAAATGTATCAAAAAGAAGGTAAAAATGTACTCTCAGGCCTCTTTCTCAGTAGGACGTTGCGTTTTGATGCAACGTTAAAGTCGCAACACAAATTACAACGCAACACCCCAAAAAAGTTGCAACGCAACTTAAAGGGACTCCGAGCAGTGCAGAAACTATGGAAAGATGCATATCATTTTAAAGCTCTCTTTCTCCTCTTTCCATTGATATATAAACCGCCACCCTACACATTTTAGTTTTTGCTATTTTCGCGATTGAAATTGCCGCGGCCGCAATTTCAATCGCGAAAATAGAGAAAATTAAAAGGCGTAGGGCGACGATTTAGGTGTCGCCAGAAAGAGGAGAAAGAGAGCTTTAAAATGATATCCATCTTTCCATAGTTATATTGTATTACACAGGGCGACTTTTTCCTAAAGTCAGCAGCTCCATTCTGCTGAATAGAGCTGCCGACACTGAAGAAAGTGTCGCTCTGTGTAATACAAGTAACTATCAAAAGATGGATATCATTTTAAAGCTCTCTTTCTCCTCTTTCTGGCGACACCTAAATCGTCACCCTACTCCTTTTAGTTTTCTCTATTTTCGCGATTGAAATTGCGGCCGCGGCAATTTCAATTGTAAAAATAGCGAAAACTAAAATACGTAGGGTGGCGGTTTATATATCATTGGAAAGAGGAGAAAGAGAGCTTTAAAATGATATGCATCTTTCCATAGTTTCTGCACTTTTTGGAGTCCCTTTAATGCCTCGTTATCCTCACATACAGTAGAGCATACAGGCAATGAAAAGTATGCTTCAAGTCATTACTGAGCATGTGCAAACAGTCTAACCCAGCTAATAACGTGTATAACGCACTGCATGCAGCACTTTCACTTAACACTTCACTTAACTGCAGCTTTAGTCACCAGCACAACGTGTGCACCGTGAATGGGGCAATGATTTTTCATTGCAGTGAGTTATTCTGCGTTAAATGTTGTTTTAACGTGCGACTTTAACGTCCCACTGTGACAGAGGCCTTAAAATTATTTGGAGTATGTTGTTGCTTGCTAGAGATAAGTATGTAATATGCATTTGCAGGTACATCATGTGTTAAATAATTTTACTCAGTTCAGGTTCACTTTAAGTATGGGTACCACTAAGAACTCTTTACTAATGTAGAGCCCAAGTGCAGATTATATACAAGATTTAGTTATTTGTATTATTCTATTTAACCTCCATGGCGGTAACCCCGAGCTGTGCTCAGGGTAGGAAAAAATAGCCCAAAGCAGTAATCCTGAGCTCAGCTCGGGATAGGAAAATACCTGCTTTCTGTAGTGTTGTGGAGTCCCGCACATGATCAGTGCTGTGCAGCTGGACTCCAGCCTCTCCCTCGGCTGTCAGCTTCTGTCTCCCAGCCGCCGGGCTCCCCATGTCCCTGCTCTTCTTCTGGAGTCCCAGCGGCCAATCAGACCAATGGAGCGGCGGTGGTGGCGTGACGTCATCGGGGGCGATGGGTGGCACAAAAATTTAAAGTGGACCTGAACTTTTGCACAGGGTAAAGGAAAACAGAGAAATGCGCCCTCAATGTATATAGAGAGTTTAGCCTGTCTGATCCCACATCTGGACCCTGATCTGCAAAGGACAGAAGGAAACATGGAAAAATCCATCCTGTATGTGAGAGTTTAGCCTGTCTGATCTCCCAATCTGGACCCTGATCTCTCTTGCACAGGACAGAAGGTAAACAAAGAGAATTGCTGCCTGCATGTGCATAGAGAGTTTAGCCTGTACAATTCCTCCTCATTTGTCTCTAATCACAAGTTGTAATTTGATATTTCCTGTGTCATCTGACTGCAATGGCAGAGATGACAGATAAGCTTATTTGAAAGCACAGGATGTTAACAATATAGCCATTTGGTTCCCAACTGCTTCTGAGTTAAGTGCTTCAGCTTTAGGCCGGGTTAACATTAGGACGCATCCGCCCGTACGCTTGCGTTACGCTCCGTGAGTGGGAATGCAAGGTCCCGACATGTCGGAAATGTCCGCTCCGATGAGCGGAACGCAGAGAACGGAACGTAGCAATGTGAACTTTCCCCTTAGGGAAAGCATTGCTGCGACTGCTGCGTTCCGCTCATCGGAGCGGAACGTAGGCTGAAAACAGCCTAATGTGAACCGAGCCTTACTGCTACCGATATTTACCTGCATTTTGACTACTCTCTGCCTGCCACCTGCATTGATGTCTGCTTGGATTTGACTACTCTCCGCCTGCACCGACCTCTGCCTGGATTGTGACTATTCTCTGCCGGTCACCTGCATCGACCTCTGATTTCATTTTGACTACTCTCTGCCGGCTGCCTGCACCGACCTCTGCCTGGGTTTTGACTACTCTCTGCCTGCTGCCTAAGACTGATAGCAAAGGGAATAAAGTCTGAAAGAAATCAAGCTTCTACTGCCCAGATTGTGATGTCGCCCTCTGTGCCATTCCTTTTCAAAGTGAACCAGAGGTGAAAGTGATTTGGAGGCTGCCATATTGGTTACCTTTTAAACAATACCAGTTGCAGCCCTGCTGATCTATTTGGCTGCAGTAGTGTCTGAAGTACTCCAGAAACCAGCATGCAGGAAATCTTGTCAGATCTGACAATATTGTCAGAAACAACTGATCCGCTGCATGCTTGTTCAGGGTCTATGGCTAAAAGTATTCGCGGCGGAGAATCAGCAGGATAGCCAGGCAACTGGCATTGCTTAAAGAGTAACTGTCAGGCTGCAGAAGCTAATTTAAACCTCTATTCTCCTGTGTTAAACAGTTTAGAAGGAAGCCCAAAAGCAATTAGTGAAGATAAAAATCTCAGTTACCTTTGATGTGTGCTTATCAGCAAGTCTGTTATTCTTAAGAAGACGCAAGCCGCATACCATACTGCAAAGCATTCTGGGGCTCTCCCCTCGGCTGCTAATGAGACGTTACAGCAGCTTGTAATCGCGTAGCACTGATAAATCTCGGGCAGAGTACACTGCAAGAGTCAGCTATTGTTCCTAGCCACATGGCTCATTAATATTCACTGCACACTGTGTTGTTCAAGTACAAGCTTATCTGTGATCAGGAAGCAGGCAGGACATGACGACACATTTGACAGAAAAACATGGAGCCTGCCATGAGCTGTCAGGAGCATCATTCTCTGCATATACTATATACAAATTCTGTGAAATCCAAACGTGGACAGTGAAATGCATATGTAATGTAAGTACAGCCAATCTTTAGCTACTGATATATGTGTTTATTTTCTCTGAGACCTTATACCTAACAGCTCCTCTTTAAAAAGAAATAAATATGGCAGTCTCCATATAACTCTCACTTCACTTTAAATTTGTTTGAAAGGTGAGGCCTCACTTATCTCCACCAGTACTCTTGCAGTGCAACTACTCTGCCAGGCCGTATAGTCACACCTGCAAATTTGGCCACCCTAAAACAATTGTTCATTATTATTTTGTGTGATCGGCCTTCATACAAACTTGTCGGCTCTTTGCTAATCAGCCTGTTCTGCCCCATGGAGAGGGGAAGACAAACTATGGCGAGAAAAGACAAGTAAAATAAAAACTGTTGCATGAATTATTGGCGGTTGGGTGAGGTTTTCCCACATGTCCAGTTGTGACCAGCCTACGGATGTCAAGTGACACTCCGCACCTCAATAGTGCTGTCATGTGCCTGAGAAGTACTGTACATGTGTTTATTTTACATTCGTCATTGTCTGATGGCTGAGAGCAGTTTTTTAAGAGAAAAGTGATTAAAGAGACAGTTTTATTGACGAGAGCTCCTGGATTTTTTCTACTACAATGTTATACTATACTTGGTTTCTTTCTGGAAGTTGCACTGTCTGCTGTATTGGAACCGATTTGGCTTAGCAAACAATCATTAGGAGTGCCTCAAGCTTTTTTCTTCTGTTTATCACAGACTGGGAAGGTGCCCAACACAATCACAAAATACTGTTTTGAACGGTCAAAAGCTACAGACATACTGAAAGATGGCTTGTGTGACTGGGACGATAAATGGTCGTTACGCAATCTATCTTTCAAGATATTCACGAGATCTGATGTAAAATGGCTATGGACGATACGCTACACAATTGGATCATAGAATGTGCAATAAGCACCGTAGGGTTCGCAGACATATAGTTTAATAATCGTTCATATATACTGTGGCCTAATGAGCTGCAAGGCTTTTGGAAATACTTTTATAACCCTTCTCAGCTTTATGCAAGTCAACCATTCTTAATCGCAGGTCTTCATTCACATCTGGCAATGCTTCTTATGGCCCATACTCACGGGCTACAATTGCCGCTAGTCGCTAGCACACGGGAGCGTGTGCGCGACAGACCGGCAACAGCTAGTCGCCAGGTCCCTCCGCATACACACTGCGGAAGAAGGATTAGTGGTGCAACGGAAGCTGTCGCCGACGTTCCTCCCCCCCGCCCCCCCCCGCCGAAAGCTCCGTGTGATGCATATAGGTTGCTGTCGCTAGTCCGCATACACACGCGGACTAGCGACAGTTGCGGCGGCAACTGTCGCCAGGCGATTGACCGCGCCAATCGCCTGGCGACAGCAGCGACGAGTGACCGTTCGGGGTGCGCGCGCCATACTCACGGGCGACCTGTCGCCGCAACACGCGCGTGCCACGTGGTTGCGGCGACAATTGTAGCCCGTGAGTATGGGCCATTACGAAAAGCAAGCCCAAAACAGGTGTGTTTTTTTATTGGACAAGGCAGCTGTAACCAACACCTCCAATTTTATCTCATTGACTGGACTCCAGTTGGCTGACACCTCACTCCAATTAGCTCTTGGAGATGTCATTAGTCTAGGGCAGTGTTTCTCAAACCTGTCCTCGTGACTCCCCATCGGTGAATGTTTTGCTGGCAACCTCACCTATGCACAGGTGGGGTAATTAGTGTCTCAGCTACATGGAATCCACCTAGCTGAGACACTGATTACCCCACCTGTGCATAGGTGAGGTTGTCTGCAAAACATGCACCGTTGGGGAGTCACGAGGACAGGTTTGAAAAACACTGGTCTAGGGGTTCACATACTTTTTCCACCTGCACTGTGAATGTTTACATGGCGGGAGGTCAAAACGCTTGAGAATTGTTGTGGATCGTTTATTTCACCTATCGTTTGATTCCTTATGGACTGCCCAATATCTGAACGATGTGTCATTCATTTCAGGAAATTTTTGATCCCCATGTGTACAAGCCTTAAGTTGTAGGTATGTATGATCTCTAAGTACAGGCTGATGGCACTGATACCTAACTAACTGTCAAGTAGGGATGGTGATGCCTAGGAGAACTCATAGAGAAGCATGTGATCAGTCTGATCAGCTGGTAGATTTGTAAGGTTCTGATTTGCTGTGATGACCTCTTGGTTTAAAACATGATCATGACCAGCAAATCAGAGCCTTACCAATCTATCAGCTGATCAGACTGATCACATGCTTCTCTATGAGTTCTCGTTGGCATCGTCATCCCTACTGCCAAGACACATCTTTATAAAGAGCGATGTTGCCTGTTGTTCTGGATGACATCAATAAGGGAGAGCAACACGTAGATTATTTATACAAACATATTTATCGAATAAAATAAATCTACAGAGTTGTATATTTAGCAAAAACAAAAATAATAATAACTCTACATGCTTTACAGTCTCCTGCATGTACAAATGTGTATCCATTCTATATACACAGGATATATATATATATATATACGCGGAACACTTAGTATCTGACAGCAATGTAACATCTTATACAGTGTTATCCTTTGGGAGAGTGTAACAAGAAGGGTTACACAGTGCTCTGCACTTGTAACGCTTTACAAATACATAAGCTTAACATAAATTAACATAAAAAAATAATAACAATAGCAATAATTATCTATGCCTATTCTACAAGAAACAAATATGTAAAACATAACCTAGTCCTCGACTGCTCTAGACCCTGCACGCCCGGAGAGATGCCATATTGCTTCATGTATTGCCTATGGTTTGATTCTGGGACAGCACTGACCCTTGTTCCCATTCCTACACTGTACAGTCCTCAGGTTTGCTTCAAATTCAAGTGTTGCAGGATATACAAGTGGACCTTGGTTTTTAAAAACAAGGCGACGGAATAGCAAAGTGGAGGCACGGCCAACACAGAGCTGACGTGGGAAGTGTGACTAGTGGGCACAGCTGACCTGATAAGATATGGAGGCTGCCATATTTACTTATTGTTAAACTATTGCCTGGCTACCCTGCTAATGAGTTGCCTCTTATACTTTTAGTCGCAGATCCTGAACAAGCATGCACACCAGAGGTTATGCTTGTTTTAGGTGTGTGGTACTAATGCATGAAAGATCAGCAGGATGCCAGCAACTGGTATTGTTTAACAGGAGATAAATGTGGAAGCCTCCGTACCCCTCTCAGGTCAGTTGCCCTTTAACTTTCTTTTTCTTCAGGTTAAAAAAAAATTAGACAAAGTTCTTCTCCTATACTTCCTTTTTCCATATTTGACCATGGATTTTCCATAGTTCAATAAAGACATTAAAAGATCAAGCCACTCAAACTTAAAATTCCACTGAAACCATGGCTACCTAGAAATTGTCATGACAAGTTTTACACATGGTGAGGTGCATTTGTCCACAATCTACACTATTACCCTGCTGCAGAATGTGGTGACAGGGTAATATGCATAGCTCCGCCCCGTTCAGTCACGTGCTTCCTGCTGGACAGAAAGTACATCACAGTATTGCCATCACTCTGCAACACACAGGACCGCTTCATGTATGATTAAAATTCTCAGTGTCTACCACAAAAAAATGTAATATCTGTTTGAATGGACTGACCATTTAAAATCTGTACTGTACTGTATATTTTTATCCCTAAACACGTTATGCTACAAAATACAGAAAGTAATACATTGCTTGTTTTTCTATAAAAAAATATTTATATACTTTAGATGGCTGTGACCTAAAATATCACTTTAACTCAAATCCAGTGGTATTAGTTATAGATTTTCTGCTTTTAGGGCCTGTTCCTACTCGTCCATATTTGTACAGATGGCAGATCTGCTTTTGATACACCATAATGCATTGAGATGCAGAGAGATCACATGAATACAGACAAGCACGACTAGACAGAATGACCCTGACGCCATAAAGACAGAAATCTACACTTTGCATTCACTTCAAATAACCAATCACATCCGTGAAAATGTCCAATGTTTTCAATTCTCTCTAACTTGAATGGTCAATTAACACACTAACAGGCAGTGAAGTATTCTCTTTTGAAAGCATTGTGATACTTTCTAATTGAAATGGATGTTACTGTGCTGCCACCTTGTGTCTGTGTGTGTAACTTCCTACCAGCAGCAATACAGTATGAAGGAAGCACAGTAGGAAGGGAAATGCACAGTACGGTGTTATATAACAATGTACCATTAGCATTCAACTCAATTAAAAACTGAACAGGACAAATTTCATATTCATTAGTGGATATTATAGGTATTACCTTTGGAACTTGAAAACATTTATCTTACTGTGCCTGTGTGCAGTTGTTCATACAGGCTTAAGACCTCACCTGCCTGTAGCTTCCTGTTACCAGAGTTGAGGTCTTAAAATCGGTCACATCAGCTTCCTGCGAACTACAGTAGTCTGCCAGATAATTGTGCTTTCTGGTTGCTTGAGACTCAACGTTTAACTTAGGTAAAGCTAATATAGTACTACACCGCAATCTCTATAGATCCCATGAATTCTATATTAAATGTTAAAATACAGTAGCTGAAAGTATATTAACCTTTAGGGGAGTCATGAAACCCAGGCTTTAAAGTGGATCCGAGATAAACCTTTACTCATTGCAGAATTGTGTTCCTTACATATAGTTTATAGGGCATTCCTCAAGCCAAATACTTTTTTTATGGTTTTAATACCCTAATTCCCTATAAACTAAACAGGCCTCTCCCACAGCTCCTCCAGTGCCTAGGCACTCTGAGACCCATGTAACAAGGGCTTATGGGAGCTCAGTCTGGGCAGGAGGAGGAGGTGTTACTAGCCAGAGATTTCAGGAGTAGAGGGGAGTGGAGTTTTAACAGGCTGAAGGATGGAGATGCAGAGCAGCTTTGCCTGTGTGTAATGATGACAAGCAGAATATGGCTGCTCTCATTGTATCACAGGTAGAAATACTCATCTACCGTTGAAGCTGTTTGCAACAAGATTTGAACTAAACTTTAGGTAAGATATATAGACAAGTTATAGTTAGTTTTTCATCTCAGATCCGCTTTAAGCTCAGCAGAGCCCACAAACCCAAAACGTTGGCCTTCAACACTGTGAGCACTGTGATTTGTGCTGGTTGCCTGAGATTGCTGGTTAGTTGAGTTCCAGATAACCGGGACTCTATTGTACTGAGTCTTGCCTCCTCATGTGGACAAATGGATTCTACTGTAATACTGGAATTCTGGAAAATGTACATTTATTGTTCTTTCTACTTATGGTGTCACATGATCGCATGTGATTGACCTGCCCAGCAGCAAAATCCAGACAAGAAAGGAAGCAAGTCGCACTAAAGTTTCAAGCACATGCAAGCACATTTGGCCCATGAAACAAGTATTTTGTGCAGCACTTTGCTCGTGTGCTTTTATTTATTTTTTATATTATTTATATCCACTTATCAACCTGATTGCTAATAGCATTTGCCTTGTTCAGCCTGTTTGTTGCGTTCTGAAGGAAATTAAACGCTGACACAATGCGGTAAGCAGAAATCTGTAGCTTTTTAGGAAACACAACGCCACGCTTTCCATATCGCTTACTCTAATCTGGATGCTGCAATATTGCTTGCAGGAAATGAGACCTGTCTCTGCAAGGGCAAATTCATTAAAAGCCCATTTCCTGCTCCGTTTCAATTAACACCAAGCAATAACTGAGCATGTTTTTTCATGAATATCTCACTGGATACTCATGAAGAGCCTGACGATGTTATTTAGCTTTGTGGATTTTGTTTGAGTAAATTAACACTGCTGACCCATCTCACGAGAAGCAATTAAGTAGGAGGAAAAGCAATCTACGATGCTAAAATCTGCACTATCGTTGTGGCCCCAATCTGACACTGAGAAATCACACAGTTAACAGAAACCACAAATATTTGCCGGTGCTTAAAGGTCAATCAGTTATATCCCATTCAGGCAATTACAAAGGAATAACCCTCCTTTTTGTCTTTTTTGCTGAAACTGGTCAACTTGACCTGTAACCATCGTTCTGTGCAGCCAATGTTAGAAGCGGCCCATACATGTATTAGGCGGCCCATAAATGTTAAAGAGAGTTTACTCGGCTGTTAAGTGTGAAAATACTGCTAGTGGACAGACCATTGGTGATGACTCCATATAAGATGTGTGATAATTCTCATATCAGTCTCTGTGCAGTACTGGTGCACGCTATGGGTCTGATGCACAAAATCATGGTAACATTGCAGTGCACAGGCAGCGCATGGCAATATAACCTTACTATCCGCATTGTCTACTGCAAGTTACACTATAAGCGCGACCAGTACCAGCTACTGCTACAGTAACGCTGCTACTAATGTTGTTATGTACAGCAGGAGACATTGGCAGCGCTTCCAAACAGAGGCTGCACCCGAATTGACTACCTGCAATAGATGTGCAGAGCTCCACAATGTAGACTAAAATACACAACTTGCATTCAAAACAGGTACAGCTGCAGCCTATGAGCGCTGTCATTTGTTTGATGTCTACTAATGTTGTTAGTAGCATCCGATACCATAGCAATGGTCACACTAGGCAAGTACCAAACTAATATTGTAACTTGTGGTACACAGTGTGATAGTAAGGGTAGTATAGCTGTACACTGTAATATACCACCTCACCGATGCCCTAACTCTCTTAGCCTAGAGCCTCTCGATGCAGCCCCCCTCCTATCTGGTCACCACTCCCACCCTTTATATTGTAAGCCTTTGGCAGGACCCTCCCCCCTTGTGTATGATACTTGGCTCTCACACTGGGCTGTTCAAAAGTCAGGGTGAGGCTTAAACAGTACCTGTAGTAGATCCAAGTAGATATAACCTCTATTGCATCCTGCAACAGGAGTACCGTATGTAATGGAACCTTAGTTACTGTTTTTATCACAATAACCTTTCTGTGCCTCTGATGCAGCTATAGGATATCTGCAGTGAAATCAAACTATTACAGTAGTGAATAGTGCAGCTTGTCAGCTGTGGTGAGTGACAGCCTGTGTGATCATGTGATCACATATACTCCATCCTGATAAATCATGCTGTCCTTTTTTGTGTAATTTCAGACAAGATAGCCATTGTCCAGGTGCACGGAACTGATATCGGTTTTAAGTACATGAAAGCACAGCAATATACTATATCTATGCCTGCTGTTTGTGATAAAAAATCTGTTCACCTTAAAGTGGACCTGAACTCTTGCACAGGACAGAAGGAAAACGTATAGAAATGTACCCAGTATGTACTAAAAGAGTTAATGCTGTCTAATTCCCTCTCATTTGTGTCTAATCACAAATTGTAATTTGATCCCTCAGCTGTGTCAGCTGGCTGCCACAGCAGAGAGCTAATTGGTAAACACAGGATGTTAACAATTTGTCTGCTTCCATGAAAGCAGGAAGTAGACACACTGCAGACTGATTGCAGGATTTGTATCAGCTGAAACAAATAAATGTTTTTCTTTAAGGTTATTATGCTGTTGCTTGACCTCTAGAGCAGAGGGAACGTTTTGAGTTCAGGTCCACTGTAAAGATGATGGTTGGCTTTTAGCTAGATTAGCCATGCCTAGGCAGACCTGCCTTCCAATGACGTTAAAGATCCAACTTTTTTCTTATCTTGATACACTTGCTGGAGCCACAAGTTCACACCTCGTACTAGGTTTCCATCAATGGTGAACATTCTTTGACCATCATTTCTTAACCATGCAAGTTCTTTCATATCTCAAGCAAACAATCCCATAGTGCATTGCCAGTCTTAGGACTAAAGGGACTCATTATTGCCATGTCAACTCTTGTTAAGTAGGGAAGGGATTTGGGTTTAGAAAGGCCACTATGAGCAGCAAAGCATGAAACGCTGTGTTCCATAACACCTGATGGCCAATGCTATCTCAACAAAAATCTATCCTACAAAAATGAAAAAAATATATAACCTATGTACATAATTCCCTGGTACGGGTGTGGCCAAAACAAATGCCAAATGCCTGGTGGCACTGGCTGTGTGCATGAAGCTTCCAGTTCATCCAGTCCAGCGGAGTGTATGGTAGGTGGTGGTAGAAGGAGTCTGTAACGAGTCTCTGTACAGGAATGCACTCATACAAATCCTCTGGCTCTTCTGCTCTAGCGTTGTCCAGCTTCCCTTATCCGGCATGCCACCGCGGTGATGAGCGCCGCTCCTTTCCCGCTGCCATCTTCAGACTGCAGAAAGGTCACCTGACACTTCGGGGACAGTTCCTCCACAGTCTGGTGCATGATGGTGGAGAAACTGCAAAGAAAGGCAAGACAGTGTTACATCACTGAAGACCAACAGAGTAACCAAGCAGCTCAGGGTGACCCAAACTATTAGGAACAGGGCCGTGCAGAGGGTCCTTAAGTGGGGGGTGCTCAAAATTAAAAAAGGGACCTGGCAATGCCTTCCCCCGCATGCCCCCCCCCCCCCTTTCCTCGTTTCTGGCTAGGGGGTATTGATTGTCATGCTGCTGAATGCAGATGATGGGTGTCATGTGGGTTCTGGCTATGGTTGGGTATCGAGTGTCATGCGGGTGTTGATTGCAAGAACTTAGTGCCATGTAAGATCTGGGTGCATGTACTGGATGTCATGTGGGTGCTGGGTGCAGGTACTGGGTGTGACATGGGTGCGAATACTTGGCGCCATGCCTGTACTGGGTGCTGGCTATGGGTGGGCTTTGGGCATCACATGGGTTTTGAATGCAGGTACTTTGGGTGCGGGTACGGGTTAAGTGGATACTTGGTGCAGATAGTGGGTGCCATGTGGAAGCTGTGTGCAGGTGTGAGTACTAGGTGCAATTTTAGGCCTAGGTGCAGATACTTGGTGTCATGTGAGTGTGAGATCTGGGTGCCAGCTATGAGAGGAAGGGGTGGCTGATGGGAAATGTAGAGGTCAGTGTGGGTGCTGCAGGAAGGGGCAGGGCCATGCAGAGGATCCTCAAGGGTGTGGTGCTCAAATTTGAAATCGATAAATTGTGCTTAATTGTGTATGTAATACCCCCTCTCCAGAAAGCATCAGGCAGACTTTGTGTCTCCTTCCAACTCTTTTGGTGCTCAAATCAGCAGTGATAGGTGATAGGTGCCCACTGTTAGTGGGTTAGAGTGGGCACAGTGGAGCCCACTGTGGAGGCACAGACTCACCTTTCATTACTGGGACCTCTGTCCCTCTTGATCAGCACCCACTCTTTTCAGGCAAAGAAGTGGTTATCAATATGCAGTGGTTGCTAAGCATTAGTAGAAGCAAAACTGCAGTAAGTGCCAAGGTGCAGTGGGTGCCCAGATGCAGTAGATGGTAAGACGCAAAGGTTCACTTTGTGGTAAGTTGCAGTAAGTGCCGAGATGCCAAAGTAAAGTCTGTGTCAAGCTGCTTTGGGTACCAAGGTCCAGTTTGTATTGGGCGTTTATTTTCAGTGGGTGCTATGCAGTATTGGGTGTTGAATGAGTAGCAGATGGTGATAAACAATAGTGGGTGCCATGTGAGTGCTAATTGGTAGCCATTGGTGCTAATTTGAAAAAAAAAGTTTCCCCTTGTTCCCACTGTGCTACTTACCATATCCTGCACATTTGGTGTTTATATCATGTAAGGGAGCTTTGCTATTAACCACTTAAGTTGGCGTGTTTTGGCAATTTTAATCAAGGCTGTGATCACAGCTAAATCCATGATCACAAGCCGGATTTGGACCACGATCACGAGTGCATTCGGAACTGAATACGTGATCGAGAGGCGATCACGAATTCAGATCACAATGTTGGATGATGAGCATCATTGGTATTTGCACAATCAAGTTATCCTGAATACACCAATATTGATGCACCATATGCTGTAAGCACAAAGAAATGTCAGTGACAGGATCAGTACACTCTCTGGAGAACACCTGGATTTAATTACTTGCCAACCGCTCCACAACAATTGGCGTGAACGCGGCAGCAGCCCCAGGACCGCTCCATGCCGCGAACGGCCTTCTATGGGGCTAGCAGGAGATCGCACACGCAGATGACGTCACTAGGTGTTTCGCCGCTAAGCCATGCCTTCTTCAGGTGTGCCTTAGCACCAAGACGCGTAGTAACATCAGATGGCTCCGGCGTGACCAGTCCCCACCCCCCGCACCTCACTCCACGCTGAACATCACTCCTGCTGCTCTGGCCAAGCATAAAAAAGGGGAAAAGACTCGCTGGCAGGCCTAAGATGCGCTTGATTTCTACCCATACATTGTAAGTGCAATTTTAAGCGTGATTTTACCCATTAAAGAAGTTAATGCACCAGAGGAGCGCTCCTTTCTCTTTCATTTTTACACAGGACTACTGGCTCCACCCAGCACTTGGAGCAGCACCTATAGCATTAACCAGCATCATTCTGTCAAGGGACTTACCTGTACAAAGTATTTACCTCACAAGACCTTAATTTACCTCACTAGGCAGTCATTTCAGTTTTTCATGAGTTAACAGCATTTGCAAATAGACAGTTCATAAAATGTTCGGTAAAATGCTGCAACTTAGTGAATTGAAGCCAAAGTAGGAAACAAAAAGTGACTTACTGCGGGTGCAGCTTGTACAGAGTTCCATCCACTCCCACTGTGACTCTCAGGGAGTCCAGTCCTCGGTTTTCCCTAATCTTGTCAACGACAGCAGCCACTCCAGCTCCACATAGCTGAGCCGCTCTCCGAGCCACCACTGTGCAGACTTCTTTCACAATGATACTGTCATCACATGTGCTGTTCAAACCAAGGTGCTGGAGGATGGAGCGCACCTGCAGCAATGCCAAGCGGTCACTGGCAAGAAAAGAAGAGAAGCTATATTTGTAAGGGAAATCCAATATGACCTTAAAGTAAGCCTGAACTCTTGCACATGACAAAAGGAGAACAGAGAAACGCACCCTGTGTATATTTAGAGAGTTTAGCCTGTCTTATTCTCCCGGACCTGTGGCTAATCACACCTGTGATTTGATCTCTGAGTTGTCAGCTGGCTGCCTCAGCAGAGCAGATAATTTGTAAACACAGGGTGTTAACCCTTTGTCTGCTTCCATGAAAGCAAGAAGTAGACACACTGCAGATGTATTGCAGGATTTGTATCAGTTGTAACAAATAAATGTTTTTCTGTAAAAGTTATTATGCTGCTGCTTATCTTTTAGAGCAGAGAGGAAGTTCTGAGTTCAGGTCTGCTCTACACCTTATCAGGGGGTCTTGTCATTTCCCCATGCCTGTGCACTGCATTAGAAGAAGCACACTTTAAAGTGTCCCTGTAGTTGACCAATGCATGGAGCTTCTGAAGGGGAAAGGAATGTTTCTTTGGTACACCTTTAGTACTGTAATTAAGTTTAAAGAAAACTTTATGATACATGAAATTAAACTATTTACCAATTTACAATGGTTGTTGTAACTACCTGTTGAATATCAATTTTCTCTTGCCTATCTATGTCATGCGTTCCACAACTGCTGAAAGTGTGAGTCATGATGAGAGTGTAACCACTTTAGGACCACGGTGATTGAAATCTACGCCGTTTTGGTGGTTACCTGGCTGGCAGGGCATAGATTTAAATCAGCCACCGCTGCGCCCATCTGCCATTTCCGGCGCTCCCTGATTATCTCGCTGCTAAAACCCGACGTCTCTCGCCGCAGCTCACTAGCTCTGCCTGTTTCTATGACGGCAGAGTCATGTGAGCCGGTTAGGAGCCGCTTTCATTGGCTCCTGGACGTATCTATCAGTGTAAGCCGCTCCCATAGGCTTACATTGATAGACACCGTCAGGAGCCAATGAAAGCGGCTCCTGACCGGCTCACATGACTCTGCCGTCATAGAGACAGCAGAGTGGATGTCAGAAAGATCCCGGCGTGCGGCAGTTGAGGCGGGTATGAGCGGCGATTCGTCGGGATTCTGTCGGTATTGTACCAGTGGGTCCTTAAAGAGGAACTGTCGCGAAAATCTTGAAAATTTAAAACACATACAAATAAGAAGTACATTTCTCCCAGAGTAAAATGAGCCATAAATTACTTTTCTCCTATATTGTTGCTGTCACTTACAGTAGGTAGTAGAAATCTGACATTACCGACAACAGGTTTTGGGCTAGTCCATTTCTTCATGGGGGATTCTCAGCATGGCCCTTATTCTTTATAAAGACATTCCCTGAAAATTATTAATACAAAGATGCTGGCCAGACTCCCTGCTCGCTGCACACTATTTTGGCAGCTGAACGGAGCAACTGCCATTCACTAAGTGCTTTTTAAAATAAAGAAAACCCTGAGAACCCCACTATGGAGAGATGGACTGGCCCAAAACCTGTTGGTAATGTCAGATTTCTACTACTTACTGGAAGTGACAACAACATAGGAGAAAAGTAATTTATGGCTCATATTACTCTGGGAAAAAAATGTAATTCTTATATGTATGTATGTGTTTTAAATTTTAAGTTTTTGGCAACAGTTCCTCTTTAAGGACCAGAGACCGCTGGTACGTAAGTGGTTAAAGGACACCTGAAGTTAAAGGGTTATGAGGGCTGCCATATTTATTTTCTTTTAAAGAATCCCAGTTGTCTGGCAGCCCTGCTGATGTATTTGGCTGCAGAAGTGTCTGAATATCACCAGAAACAAGCATGAAACTAATAATGTCAGAAACACTTGATCTGCTGCATGCTTATTCAGGAAGGATTAGAGGCAGGGGATCAGCAGGACAGCCAGGCAATGGGTATTGCTTAAAAGGAAATAAATATGGCAGCCTCCATATCCCTCCTGCTTCAGCTGTCCTTAAGTTAACTTCTGGAATGTGTTTCACACTTCCTGCTGTGTTAACAATGATAAGACATTACATCCAGATAAAATCCAGCCATTCCATTGTCTTTAAATGTAACGCTTTTCTGTTTGGCGTTATTAACCAAGTCATTTGTTTCAGACAGACAACTAGCTGCAGAGGAATTTTACAATTTTTACAGCTGGTACTTTCCAAACAACATCATATTTATGAGGGTAAATGCAGCAAGGAAGACAATAGAACCTTCTTTGTGGGCCGTTCTGCATTACTTCGGGATGTGTACTCACCTCTCAATCTGAGACAAAAATTTTGTTTCGAAAATGCCGCGAGTCTTCAGCCTCTCGGAGATCTTTCCTCGGAAGAGAAGTCCACGCTTGGTAAAATCTATCAAAACATTCCTGACGATCTCCCCAAGGTACATACCGCTAATCATCTTTTCATACCTAAAAAAACAGAGAGAACTGAATTCAGACCACTATAGCTCATTACATATGAATAACTGTACACTTTACTAAAAGATGCTTATAATGCCCATATTAGATAGTTAACAACATATTTGCCTTAAGCTGCAGTGTAGCAAAACAACCACAAGATGTCACTGTGTGTAAAATGCAATGGTATCTGAATGGGATTGCTATTTCCGGTATTCACTCTGTATTCTCTCTAAGTTCTAAGCAAGCTGCATTTTCCTGATGGTGGTGTATGATATTTATCGGCATGTTCTTCTTCAGAAAAGAATACTGAGTGTACAAAACACTAAGCACCAACAGCCCAGAGAAGCCAGATGAAAGATACTGGCTGTAATATCAATAATGGGGGAGGTACGCCTTTGACATAGCATGCTCTGCAGTACTATAGCTTGGTGAATATGAGACAGAAATATACCCACTTCAAGTCCACTGCTGACAACTATTTACATTTGTATAAAAAAGGTCAATTCTTCAAAATGAAAATACTGGTGAACTTGTCTATCAATAACCACCACTCCAGAGCTGCCCTCCCCCATCCTCAGCAGTGCTTGAGACTCCATGTTAAAAAAAGGCCTCACTAATACAGTACTATACCCCGCTCTATCGACATACCATGAACTCTGTATTAAATGACAAAATACAGTAATTAAGTATCTGAACCGCTGTGTTAAAGAGAACCCGAGGTGGGATTTAATTATGCTAGTGGGGCACAGAGGCTGGGTTTGCACACTAACACCAGCCTCTGTTGCCCCATGGTGTGCCTCCAGGACCCCCCTGCGCGCCACTATACCCCCCGCAGTGCTGGCGACACACAGCGTGTCGCCAGCACAATGTTTACCTATGCCAGTCTGTTAGCGCCGCTCCCCCGCCTCCTCTGTATTGGCGCTACCTGCTGATTGGAGGGAAGTGACGCGGGCGGGTAGCGCCGATATGGAGGAGGCGGGGGAGCGGCGCTGACAGACAGCGCTTAGGTAAACATTGTGCTGGCGACACGCTGTGTGTCGCCAGCACTGTGGGGGGTATAGCGGCGCGCAGGGGGGGCCTGGAGGCACACCATGGGGCAACAGAGGCTGGTGTTAGTGTGCACAACCAGCCTCTGTGCCCCACTAGCATAATTAAATCCCACCTCGGGTTCTCTTTAAGCACAGCAGAGCCCACAAACAGCCTAAGGAGCCTGGCTTTACCACTGTAAGTGCTGCAGGTGATTTGTGCTGGTTAGTTGAGACTGTTGGTTAGTTGAGTTCTGAATAACTGGGACTCTACTGTATTCAGTAAACTTTTCATTCAAATGTTATCTAGTGGTTAACAATTAGTCAGCAGTAATTAAAGCTGACCATACACTATGCGATTTGCAGTAAATCAGAAAAACTATTGATAACACCACTGTTCCAGGTATTTCTGGGCCGGTTGGACGTCTGGACAACGATAAACGATAGCTGTGGCGCTCTATGTTATAAGTGCTGCCCATTCAAATGAACGGGCAGGGCTTAGTTCCGTTGTCTACTGTCATTCTCGCAAATGTCACGCTTGATCCCGATTTTCCTGTAGTCTTGTTTAAGGCGCTTCCGTGTCTCCCTGCAGAGTAAACGACAGGAAGTACCGCCGAAGGTCGTCAAATGCTTTTCTGCAAGCCCGCCAGAAAAGCATTATAACGAGATGCCAGGTGGCTGGTTCTGAACCAGCCCTTCTGCTGAAGCCTTGTGTGTTGCTGCGGCAGGTAGATGGGATGAGCATTGTGTACTGCTGAGCTGAGGGTAGGTGTATCATGATGCTGACATACCTCTGTTTCCCAGGATTAAGCGACAGCTCATCCACAGCCCTGTCAAACTCTGTGCGGAATTCTTCCAGGCAATCATTATCACCAAATGCTCCCCACTCCATATTGATGCACATTCTGCCTTCCTCTCCCTCCACCAGCTCCACGTTCCTCATCTCCTCCATGTAACACGCATTACTGCCAGTGCCTGGAAACACAACAGAAGATAATGTAAATAATGCTACGTAACAAAGCTATATACACACTGAAAGATAGATCATAGAAATCCACAGATGAACGATCGTTCCACCATCTATCTTTCATCATGATAACTAAGCAGCGTGATGTCAATGACATGATGTGTTGACAGGCAATACGGTAAACCATCTGATCGTTAAACAATGCGTGCAACAAGTGCCGTAGACTTTGTGGACACTTCGCTTAATAATCATTCATAGCTCTGTAGACGCTGCAGACAATGGACGATTATCTGCCGATATGATCACTCATGATGGTTGTTCAAAAACACAAGAATTGTCTTAGATTGTTCCTTCAAACCCGTAGTTTGCTTCAAAAAAGTTCTGCGTTGTTCCTCATTCACGTGATTTTTGTACCCCGAGTGTACGAGTAGTGATACAAGAGAGCACAGCCAGCAATGTCAGAGTTTTCCAGAATAACATAAGGGATACATTCACTACAACTATTTCTCCGGCCTCACTCCCTCCCAAAGGCGCTCTGAGCTACATACAGCTTTGTACAACGTCCATTTACCTGAGGAAGTGGCATCAGACAACGAAACGTGTTGTTTTTGTCCTTATTAATAAAAGTTTAAACTTTGAACTTTTCATTATTGAAGGTAAGCTTATAGTTGCTTTCCTTTTTAGCAGTTTTTCTGTTTTTTATACTTTTATTGGGCGCCTCCAGTCACTAGCTACTTATTATGTTGGGAGTGGAGACACTCTGTGTGGTCCCACCAAAGGAGAGGAAAATCATAAGCAATCCAATCAGACTAAGGCCTCTTGCACACTGCAAGCGATTCAGATTCAGATTCCGCTTTTTAATCTGTTTTTACTTCCGATTCCGATTTGCAGTTTGCTCCTTGCACACTGCAAATCGGAATCGGAGGTAAAAACTGATTAAAAAGCGGAATCTGAATCGGAATCGCTTGCAGTGTGCAAGAAGCCTCAAAGAATCATTCTGGAATTTGGATCAACGGATTAATCGATAGAAAGATCTGATCAATCATACGGTTGATCTTTTGGGAAATTGTTCCTTTAATTAGCTCCTCTAGACTGTTCACAGAGATTTACGTTTCCTCTGGTCAAATGCAACCACCCTCGGTTAGGCAGTAGAGGACCCTTGATCTCTTACAAATTTACATGCAAGTCTGTTTAACAAGGCCTGTGCCTCAGTGTACACATCGCTAATTGGATGAACATCTGAGAATGTATCTTTTTACAAAATCACAGACGAGGCAACACAGTCAGACTTGGCTGCGGTCTGATTCTCTTCTCTAGTTTTTGTTTTTACATTTTACACTTCACAATGAAGCAAGCAGCTGCTGTGTGTATAAATCCTTCCTATTCCTTTATCACAAGTTCCTTACATGGTGGCCTTAGGCAGCCCCAGCTCTGTTTATTCTCCTCAGTCTCTCTTTTCCTCCTCCAGTGGTGTTTACGGTTGTGTTTATTGTGATGAACAGTTATGAAAACTTACCGACAATCAATCCCATCTCACAGTATGGGTCTTCATAGCCACAAGTCATCATGGTGCCGACAGTATCATTCACAACAGCTACTACCTCCAAGTCAAACTCCTGTGGAGAGAAGAACATGACCAGCATGAGAATGAGTCGCTGGAGCAGTCAGGGATTCTAGTCTGACATTTCTTTTCATCTTAAAAAAGACGTCAAGTATCAGTGGCGTAGCTAAGGAGCTGTGGGCCCTGATGCAGGTTTTACAATGGGGCCCCCCAAGCACTCTATACATAACAATTGATGCGGCGCACCAAAACCTGCCAATGGCAACTACAGTGTTAGAGGTGCAAGAAGGGGATGGGGAACAGTTTGCTCATATTAATCACTTCTATAGATACTTTGAAAAGTGGTAATCATTAACACAGGACCAATAGAGAGCTAATACTGTAGTTGAGGTAGGGCCCTTCGGGGCCCCTCTGGCCCAAGGGCCCTGATGCGGTCGCAACCTCTGCAACCCCTATTGCTACGCCCCTGGCAAGTATAAATTACTAGTCATTTTATGGTATTGCAGGAGAAAAGAAATGACAGGCTGCCTCCTACCACCTTCCACAAAGAAGATAGATTGTAGCTTTACTGATTTTTCCAGTATATTGTAAGCTATGCCATGCCGCGGAGTGTCCTGCCACCTCTGGGAGTCTGTCTGTCCAGATCACCCCTGAACCATAAGCTGTTATGGGAAAAAGGGTGGCTGACGGCTCTACCTTGCCACATGCCTTGTCCAATTGGTAACCCATCCTGGTCCATGGACCCTCCCATTTACAAGAGGGTCAACATGGGCCAAGCTCAGGGTTGCCAAATCATCGCTTTAAAAATGGGTGCATCTAAATCATACAGGTCTGGGAGATATTTACACATAATCAGTGCCTAAACAGCCTCCAACTAGCCACAAGACCTGTATAATTCATATGAGTACGTAATTAAAGGGATGAGACGACAACACTCGCCAAATTTGCTCTCAGAAGGTGGGGAGGTCCTGTGATAACCTCAACCTCCAGCAAGAAAAAAATAATCCCATCTTCACACGACTGATCAACAAAAAACTAAGAAAATTTGGCTGTAACAGTAAAAAAAGATCTTATGACTCAATGATTTATACATTTCCGAACTGACACACGGTTCTTCCAGTCAGTTACAGACTTGATTAGCGGTATAATGCAGATTCAATGAATATAGTAAATGTGCATCTGGAGCATTAACAGGACGCGTAATATGATATTTTTGCAGCTTTCTGCAATATTTCATATCAAGGCTCATCTATACAAAGTAGGGCTAGTGCTTTGAGTACAGCACTGCCCTGCATAACTTGTCTGTGTATCTTACCTGTCAGGACTTCTATTTTCCATAGTGTAGTTCTGTGTGGCCTGCCCTGGGGGTTGTCATTCTGCTGGAAGCTAGGGCCAGACTGCTACTGCTGCCTAGCTCTAGCTATCCTAGGTCCCATATAGAGTAATGTTCGGTCCCATGTGCGGCTGCCGTTCACATCTAAAGTTGGACTATGGAATCTAGGACCAGCTTAATCTAGGCATAAGCAACATCTTTCAAGTAAATGGCAGAATGACAGACACTGGAGAGGGGAGTAGGCCACACACACTACAGCTCTTGTGACTGGTGAGATGGGCAGGGAAGTGCTGAACTCACACTAGTTTTTATCAGTTTTCCCAAAGAAAAGTGAGCGATTCATGCACTGAGAATAATGTTCTATATTGTAAAGGAATCACAGCTTTATAATGATCACTATCTTTTCAGGTTAACATCAAAGCTTGTATGAGCATATATATATAAGATCTCAGGAATAGTTCCCAGCTACACTGGGTGCAGTATCAGCTAATTTTTTTACGCTATTTATTTATAAATTATTGTTATTATTTAGTCAGTGTTTGCCCATTGTAAAATCTTTCCTCATCCTGATTTTCATTCTGAAATGTATCCCAGGAGGCAACATCTTTAGTCCTGGCAGGTGCAGCTCTGTGGAATGTTTGGTTACTGAGAGTTCTGGGAGAATTCTGCATAGCTAAACAGCATAGGCTAAGCATCATTGGGAGGGCGGGGTTACAAACCAATATACAGCAATATAAAGGAAGTGTTTCTGATGCTGAAACCAGGAAAATTATCATAAAAAAGAGTATCCTGAATAATTTACTGCATTCTACTATATGTCACTATGGTGTTGCATTCATACTTATGAAATAACGCAAAGAGAAGAATAATGATTATTACAAATTGGTGGACTCAAAAGTAGCCAATTTGATTTCAGTACAGAGCACTTAAAACAGTAAACAATAGTTCCTGATTGGTGGCTGGAGGCAACTGCCTTCAAATATCCTATATTCCCTTATTAAATAACTCTATTAATATTTGATAAATACTGAGAGAAAATGAAACACGTCTCCCGCAGGTGACCGCTTTTGTACTCGCCTCTCGCCTGTGGATAGCTTCCTTCAGGAGATTCACCACATCTTCTCCTTCACAGCCAGACGCCCTGAAGCCCTTTGTCCATTTTAGGAGGATGCCCTGTGGAGACAAAGATTCAGGCTTTATAAATGGCATCTTGCAGATAACCGCTGTATTGTGTGTAGACTAATAAACGCTCTGCATGGGCCGCCGCCTTCCTCTGAGTCCCGCTGATCACTTGTTCTCTCTGAGGTAAAAAGCGGCTCTGTGGGAAGGCGGGAAGCTGCCGGGCCTGGTTCAGCATTCTGCGGATATAAGCCTGGAAACCCATGAAAATGAAGAGGATGTGAACTCAGAGATGTGTAATGTATATTTTAAGCCCCTAGGCCAAGTGTGTTGGGGGTTTCCCTCCCAAGTGCAGCAGGTGCCCCTCCCATTTTATGTGTAGCCCAAGCTTCTATGTGTAACATACAGTACATGTACCCCTTTCTTTCATATACAGCTCCCTTGGACATCAGCTTCCCTGTTCATTTTATGCCTATTATTTCATATGTAGCAACCCCTATATCATATCCAGGTCCCCCCTGGGGCTGCAGCCACCCAAGGTTTGGGCCTCTGTGGCCCTTCCAGATGGTGCCAAATAAGGTTATGCATCTATGACCATTTTGGCAGCTAACAACTGCTTGATTTTCCATCTCTTAAATAAAGAATGGGTCCTAAAAATTCCTATCACAGATAATCCTCCACAAGTCTGAGACTTCTCAATATGACCAATGTAAGACTAAGGAAACAGGAGGAAATAAATTATATATAAAAGTACAAATTTTATTAATGACCAAAATACAAACACATATATATGTAAATCTATTTAAAATTGACCAGAACACACAGGTGTGCCACCATGTCTAGGCCAGATGGAAAGATGTAGGGGATCCCCTAAAGAAAATATCACATGCTTTTCCACGAATTCTCCTCATGGAGAACTTTTCCCGAATAATTTAATTATCTCCATACACTGGTAGCTGAGAATGTCCTGTGGGTGGTGGCTTAGCAGTTTCCACTCTGTATTTTCACTATTCCCAGATTAACAGAATATAGCTATAGTCTCCCAACATTACAGTCACTACCTCTGAGCGCTTACACACATCTCATTCTCTGTGAGCGCAAACACTACACCACTGCAGTGTAAAGGGGGAGCCAATGACAAGAACAGCTGACACAGTGTCACGGATAGTTACCTCATCCAGGCTGTTCTGGTGGCAGGGGAAAGAGAAGGTGAATCCCATGGGCAGCGACACGCCTTTCATGCCCATATACTCCAGGAAATCCGCAATGCAGTGTACAATGTGGTCAAAGAGCTGCAAATATAAACCAAGATTATCAGTGTGAAAGTACACATTCCTCCATCATAACTGCAGTATTGCTGCTACTAACGGGAGTCTTCCACAAATAAGAAAATAAGGTGAATGCCTTTTCCTGATAGGGCAGACAAACTCTAGCCATTACCAAGTAAAATAAATTAAATTAATGTTGTAAAATTGCAATTGCAACTGAAGTGGAAGTACAGACAGTTTTTTTTTTTTAGATAAGATTGGTAAATGTTAACTTTGTAGTGCCGCCTATGTCCACACTGGAGAGATTTCCTTCACTTCCTGTTCTCAGAGACAGTACAAGAAGTACTGTATGAGGGATGACAGAAAGCAATAGAAACCAGTCCTAATATAAGCTCTAACCATCTCCACAATTCTAAACTGACTGCCGGAAAGTGAATTGGGGGTGGGGTTCAGGGGAGATGCCTGTGCTAATTATCAGTAACAGGCCATGAGTTGGGTGCCCGTAGTAGTCACCTATGATCTGAACTAGACAGTCGGCTTCAAGTAGCGTTGGTTTGGGCACCAAGGTTAGTAGTGTTAGGCACTACAATTTCCCGTCTGTTCGACGTGATGGTACAGGAAGTTCTAGCATGTGTACATGTCCAAACTGCTCCCGATCGATAAAGAGATCGATTGTACAATGATAACTTCGTGATCAGAAACAGAAAGGACATGTCGGAAATAACTGCCTGATTCCCACCAATCAGATGGAAAATTGCATCATGTGTTCCCAGCATTGGGCATGAAGTGGGGAGGGTGTTACTGTTAGGCACTAGGAGGTGGTGGTGGTGGAAGGTTAGTTTTAAGCACTGTGAGGGGAAGATTTGTGTGATAGTGGGTGCTGGGAAAGTGCATAGTAAAATAGGGATCATTTAAATTATCAATATTTTTACTAGCGTCACCACCTAGTACCTAACTCACGTGGTGGTGCCACAACATATGTTTTACTGCTGTCTAAATCCTGGAGAGTTTTCTTCTCTACCTGTTGCTGAGGACACCACAGGAGCAGAAGAGAAATGTCTCCCAATGAAGCACAAAGACATCAATAAAATTCACGTATATGTTTTGAAGACTTTCCCAACACCACTCGAAAGTACATAGAAAGGAACAAAAAAGTTGTCCCTAGGTTAATTTGAACTCATAGCGCAGAATTATCTCCTGCCATGTTCATGGTGTCTCACCTCCTCTCCAGTCCCCAGCATGATATCCTGGGGAATAGTGTAGATCTTGTTGTGCATTTCCACTCCGCGTCTCATTCCATTACGAACGCGCACCAGGAGTACCCGGAAATTCGTGCCTCCGAGATCCAGGGCCAGGAAATCACCCCGCTCTGGACAAAATTAAGCATAATTTCACTCTTAGTTGAACACGCACATATGTTTATCATACTCAACTACAAGTCTGGCTGTAGCTTTAAGTAAAATTCTTTTAAAAAAATAAGCAGTCCCTTCAGTTAATATATTGTTAGAACTACTGGCACCCTGCATAAGGCTTTTTTATATATTTAGTCAAAGTCTCAGCTGTTCAACACTATTATACTAATTGTAACAGACTTCGTCACAACTGGAAGTGTCAGTCACTCAGTTTGCACAGATGTGGAAGATAAGCAACAGGTTGTGCTGCTCCATACAGCTAATTACTCCTGGAGGAGAGGGAAAGAACCTGGATTGTCTGTGCTGAAAAGTAGAGCAACACAGAGTACGGTTTTAGACTAGAAATGTAATGTAAATTGGGCTTACAATTAATTTTGGAAATTCCTTGCTGGCTGCAAATTACAATGGAAATGTCATTTTCAATAACATATCACACACCTTGCATACCTTGTAAAATGTATCATATATCAGATACAAAACTTTTGTTACCTTAACTATATTCGTGTTTAGTGTTGTGCTCTGCGAGTAGCCACAAGTATGTAGCTACTCGTAATCTAAATTAATTTAGAAAGTGTTGCCCAAGGGGGGTTAACTTACCTATGTCACCAGCTATAGCAATGCGTTCCACTCGTGGTACACACAACTCCACTACTTCCTTACAGGTTTGAAGGAGGAAGTAGTGGAGTTATGTGGACTGCAAGTGGAACGCATCAGCTATAGGCAGCATAGGTATGTTAAACCCCTTCTGCTGTGGGCAGCGCTATCTAATTTAAACTTCAATTAAGAGTAGCTACGTACTCGTTGCTGCTTGTAGCACAGAACACTATTCATGTTAATGTCAATGTAAATGTCTCACCTGTGCCATCAGGGGTGGAGCGCACATAAGTAGGCAACATCTTCACCGTGGCTTCATCATGACTCGCTTTCTTCAGGCCTCTTTCCATTTCAACTCTCAGGATTCGCTTGATCTCCAGAAGTTGTTTGGTGGAGAGATTCAAGGCTTCAAGAGTCTTCTCTCGTTCATGGCGCTGGTCAAACAATCGGTGTGCTACGGCTGTTACCATGGCAGCTCCTTTACCACTGCCATCCTCTGAGCGGATGAACCTAACATCGCAGTCTGGCACAAGTCGGCGGACAGCCTTCTGAAGGAGACGGGCAAAACTGCAAAAAACACAATAATAGCAATGTAGTCACAGCTACCACAAGCTCTTCATTCTGCCAAACATAGTCTTTCACTGGTGGCACCTACAGCAAATGTAAAGCTCGAGACCTGACTACCATTACTAGTAGGCCTAACAAAGGCTGGTGCTATAACCTGTGTATAAGGACTGGCTGTTGAAGATAAACAAAATGACAAAGAACCTATGCCCACACTGACAATTAATAAGAACTAAAAAAAAAAAGCAATGTGAAAAAAATACTTTAATTTAATGCAGTTTATATAGATGACCATGTACAACCTTAAAGTCAACAGCTATCTTTTTGAGTAATAAAAATTGAAAAAATGTTGTTGTAAAGTACTTTAAAAAGCATAGCGTAATAAAAGTCCCATTAAATATTACAGTAGTGCAGTAACATAGCAGATCACATGAGGACTGCATTAGGGGATGGCCCTGCCTAGGCGAATTCACGGAGAAGCATGTGATCAGTTTGATCAACTGATAGATTTGTAAGCCTCTGATTGGCTGGTCATGATTATACGTTACACCAGGAAGTCATCCCAGCAAATCAGAATTTTGCTAATCTATAAGCTGATAAAAATGATCACATGCTTCTCTGTAAATTCTCCTATAATGCATCCCACATCATGATCTGTGGGGTTGCCTTGTTTGGGAAGCAATGAGTCCAGAGGTGGGCAATTAGTGGCCAGTGGTGTACACAGAGCTTGAGGTTATGTGAGTGCCTCTGAAATCTTTCAGTAATAGTCAGCAGTCTTGTGTTGGCTTTGTACAATCCAAGCCTGCCCTGTCTATACATTGGTGTGCTCCTAATTATAACAGTGCTGCTCACTTACTGTGGGTGATTCTTGTACACTGATCCATCCACTCCCACCGTTGATCTCAACCGTTCCAAGCCCTTGTTCTCCCGAATACGTCTCAGAACAGCAGACAGGGTGGCTGCACATAAGCTGGCAGATCTGGTGGACACAATTTGGCAGATTCGGTGGGTTGCCACACAATCTTCATGTGAAGGCTCAAGTCCCAGTTTGCTCAGAATAGTGTGTGCTGTCTTGACACCTTCTTTATCTCTGTGAAGACAGAGGAATCGCCCAAGTTAAAAATCCAGGCAACCATCAGATCCGTCACATGATAATACGTTTTTGCTCCGTGGTTAAAACAATATTGTCTTTATGCACTACGCAGTTAAACTGGAAGAAAGTCGACATAAAGGGAACCAGAACTACAAACCTCTAAATGCTTTCTTCTGCAGAAAATAAAGAAATTGCACAAAAAAATCACTTTTGCAGATTATAAGTTTGGAATTTCCAGAGTTATTTATAAGAAAAGGCACACAAAGGATCTTACTTTTCGATTTCTGACACATATCGTGTCTCAAAGTGTCCAGTGGTCAATAGATCAGCAGTGATTCTCCCTCCAAACAGAAGGTCCTCTTTAGCCATCTTGACTAGAATGAGTCTGACCAGTTCTCCCATGTACATCCCACTGATCATCTTCTCAAACCTGCAAGAGAGAAAGTCTATCAACACAGTACAAACTCTGAGGTCATCTACATCTTCACAGGCACAACACAAAGAGCAGTGATGTCCAGTAACCCATAGCAATCAGCTTTCTGTCTAACCACGCTACACTGGGGACAGCATACATGCAACTGCCAAGTCTGGGGTACAGAAACCCGGTGTTTGTACAAATGAGACACCCAAACTTCTGAGGCAGTAAACATTTATCATGTATAGGTTTTGGGGTAGAGGTCTGTAGTTGGACGGTAAGGGTTAGGCATCTGTGTGAGGGACAGGTTAGGGTTAGGCGTCGGTGGTGGTTGGGAGGGGCAGTTAGGGTTAGGCATGGGGGGAATCGGTTAATGCTGGGCATCAGTGTGTGAGGGGGGTGAATGTTGGTTAGGGTTAGGCATTGGTAGAGGAAGGGATCCTACCTAATAAAGTACAAGTGTCCCTGCATCCCATGTTCGTGTGTCAGTGCTTTTGCGCTACTGCGCATGTCCTGCACTGACACAGCCATTGGGACAGGACGCAGGGGCCAGGAGGTGGGCCGGCCAGCCGAGCATGTGTTTTTAAAAGGGCTTTGGTCACTAGTCAAGTAAGAAAAGGGTTAGGATAAGCAATAGGAAAATATCTGCAACATTTAATGATATTTTACCATGGAAATTACCGCTGCCCAAAAGTAGATTATTGATCATTTTACCGATCTTCTACTAGTGGCTTTTTTCGGCACTCAAATTTCCGCAGCGCGATTTTGCCTGCATGCATCTGGTGCACCTTTGATGTGATACTGGCAGTTCAGTAACAGTCATCTTATATAGACAGCTGTACAGGTATAACTATGTTTGCACAATTTAAAGTAACAAATTTGTTGAAATACTACAATTACTATCAACAACAAAAAAGGTTTATCATCTACAACTTGTCCCTTACAGAAATCAGTCAACTTCCTTATGTTGTAGTACCATAAAATAACCACTTGGTGGCAGCTTACGAACTGCGTATATTTTATAATTCATGTGATCAGATGAAGAGGAATTGCTTTTGGGTTTGGCTAGGGACAGGAAGGGTTGAAACCCCTGACAGCTTCTTTATTGCTGTGTGGTTCCTTGTTGGGAGATTCCCTCCTCTGCTTCTACCCAAACAGGAAGTGAGGGAAATATCTTCAAGGAGGACACAGAGGAGAATAAAAATACTTATTTTTTTCTAGTAGTCAGGAAGAGCTGGAACTTCTACAGTATTAGATTTTTCAGGTAACAGTTTAAAGCCTAATCTACACGTTACAATTTTCTATCAGATCGTTTAAATTTCCGACCGGTCCGATGATTCCGATTGATTTTGTGATCGATTTTGGGTAATTAACTCAAAATCGATTGGAAACAATCTGGATGTCTACACACAATATCATTTTTTTAACAGATCACTGGTCGAGCTGGTGGAAAATTGTACCGTGCAGATGAGGCTTAAAACTGCTCATATGCAGCTGCAGTGATAACTTCCACCAAAAGCAAGAAATGCAGGGAAACCTCCCCTATGGGAACCCAGACAGCAATACAAGCCTGACAGTGTAACTTTTACCCACCTCATCCAAAATAAAAATGAACATTTAGGCTGAAGTTCTACACATGGTACACCAGCTACGGAATACGTAAATACACACATATATGAACTCAGAGGGATACTTACAACTGTTTTCCTGGATTAAGAGATCCCCTGTCAATCTCTCTGTCAAACTCCGTTCTAATGTCATCCAGTGATCCGTCATCTCCAAAGGCCCCCCACTCCATATTCACACACATGCGTCCCTCGTCACCTTCCACCAGATCAATGTGACGCATGTCTTCCATGTAGCAGGCATTAGTACCAGTTCCTGTACAGAACAGAGGTCATTAGAGGTCAAGTAAGTAGAAAGAGACACAGGTGTGGATGTCAGCAGAGCAGGACTTAGTCAATGCCACAGGTTTGGGGAGCACTAAAAGATATTTCATGCAATGCTTATTTGTAAAAATATCTGGTGTTGGTCAAGCCAGTTGTGTGTGGTCCAGTGTTAGCCATGGAGAGAACCCAAGTACATAACAACAAAAGTTGTTTAGGTGATACCTTTAATGACTAACTGTACAAGAGTACAAGAGTTCTTTGCAAGTTTACAGAACTTTAAGTTTCTTCTTGAGGTATGATACAGAACTGGATCGGAATGGTTTTGATCCAGTTCTGTATCATGCCTGAAGAAGAAATTTAAAGAAAATCTGTAAAAAACCCTTAAAGTTAGGTATCTCCAAAGAAAAGGTTAGCGTTAAGATGACCATACACTGTGCAGCGGTGTTTTCGATCAGCAAAGTGATCAACATCCCCAAGAACACTGCTGTTCTCATGATATCGACTGAAATGTCGATCGCGGGTCGATCACAGTACCGATGGAAAACATAATTAGATGTTTTAGTGTAACCCAATGTCTAATTGGGCAAAATAAATTGTATAGTGTACGGCCAGCATAAGGCACATGGAAAAGGAAAGTAAGGGTTGGGTAAAGGTGTCAAAAAAAACTGCACCTGAAGCTCCAAATCTGAATTTACAATCCAGATTAGTAACTCATTGTGATGTGAGGTGTATGAATGAGCAAAGACAATTTACCCTTTGCACCCTTGCAGACAAATACTCATTTAAACATAAGGATAGGCAAACACTATCCCTACAGCTCATTACAAAGCAGAGGTTCTAGCTTGCAAAACAACACATTACTTGTGTAGCCACATATAACATGCATAATGCAGCATGCAAGCATACAGTGCATCAACCTATCAAACAGAATAGGAGCACATATCCTTATCGCTCCTCTCCTGGGACAGATAGATTAACGCAAAGAATAATGCGCTGTCACGTTATAGTAGCATTAATAATAATAATAGTATTAACAATACACTACCTATAATGAGTCCAATCTCACAGTTGTGGTCATCATATCCACAGGTCATCATTGTCCCCACTGTGTCATTTACCACTGCCACAATATCAATGTCAAAGTCCTGTGCAAAAGTAAGGCACACGATTTAATGAATAAGTGCAAAATAATAATAATAGTTACCACTACGGCTGACCACACTGCCTGAACGTCAACTCTGAACACTTATTTACCAAACCAAAAATGTTCTCGATTGCAGGGACGGATCTAGACCAAGTTGCGCCTGGGGCAAGGTCAGGTTTTGGCGCCTAAACTGCCATGGATGGATCTAGACCAAGTTGTGCCTGGGGCAAGGTCAGGTTCTGGCGCCTAAACTGCCATTCATTTTGCTGCCTTTTTATGAATTCAACATACTGCGCCTGGGGCAAGAGACCCGCCTGCCCCCCCCCCCCCCCCCCCTAGATCCGTCCCTGCTCGATTGCACATGACTGCCCTCCCCTGTGTGCTGCTCAGAGGCTGAATGATCAATTCACAGGACCAAATGGGATCTGCAGGGATCAGAGTTCTGTTTTTTTTCATATGTGACAGAGGAGGTGGCAGAAGCAGACTGTAGTAGCCCTGAGGCCACCTGCCACAAAATATCTCTGTATGCCTGTATTGTATGGAACCACTGATTGTCATAAACTGCACCGAAACTAAGATATTTTGAAAGCAGCTATTGTTGATCTCAGTCTATAAAAATACTTATAATAAAACAAGACGGCAAACAAGGCATTCTGACACTAACTCTGCCTAAACTGGCTCCATGTATGTTGTAGGTGTGTGACTCCAACTCAGAAGCCAAAATATGAATATGCCAGCCAGGCAGTCATAAACTCGCAATGTTGGTCCACTTTGACCCCCACTTTTCAGTGCTGATAACATTTGACATTGTTTACATGTCGGAGTTGAGATTTTGACGTTTACAGGAAGGAGGTGTGAGAAACTGTAAGGCCTCAGTTTGGTGACCGAAAGGTAGAGACAGCAGATGTCCTAGGTTTTCATGGACACATGCACAGCTGCAGAAAGCACAGCTGCATCATGGGTTTTTCAAATTGAACCATTCATTTCCAATGGTAATGCTTATTCATTTCCAATGGTTACACTGCTCTGAAAACATGCCTTGGTCAATTCTGGGTTCAGCTTAGCATTTATGAGGAGAACAGAGATCCATATTACAGGTGAAGTACTTCAGGAGTGATCTTACCCCACGTTTCTTAATCGCTTTCCGTAAGAGGGTCACCACATCTCTTCCCTCCACACCACTGGCCTTGAATCCTTTAGTCCAGTTCACCAGTATACTCTATACAAGGAGAAACAACAATGACATGTTATGTACTAACTGCCAAACCTTAACTCATAAATCACTTAATGTTTCACCAGTATACTCTATACAGGGAGACAGAACAATTACACATAGGCGGTTAGGGGATGGTGCAGTTGAGGGCAGTTTAAAAAACCATGACATGCAGATCAAGTCGGAGGTGCTTTTGACAGCAACGGAACGCTTGGTTTAGGGCTGGTTCACACGGACGTCTGCCCGGCTTTCAGCGGGCGGCGTCACGTTCGGTCTTTCAATCGGCATTTTTCGTCTCCACAGGGGGACATTAGCCGTGGCGGTTAACAGTCCCACAATGCTACCTGTAGCAACCAGGGTCGCCTCGAACGCCAGGGAAAATCAGGATTGGAACACTACGTTTGACAAACGCCGGTAAAAGCCCGGTACAAACGCTCCCATTCCCTTGAATAGGAGCATTTAACGCCGAGTCCCAAATGCTGGCACTAAACACGGGGCAGGCTTCCGTGTGAACAGCCCTAAGTCGCCAATGACAGCTGGCTTGCAGTTATCTGAAGAACCACTATATGCAGGTTTTCATATGTCCTAAAAAACGTTCCTGTAATCTTAAGGTGCGTACACACCTTTGATGGATGTCGCTCATCAGGGATCAGGATCTGATCTCCTTGGATGACATTGCTGGGCTGCACACACGCGTGTCAGCTATGAAGCTGCTGGCGAGCTGTGTAGCTATGCGGGTGGACGACATAGGGATAACAAACGGCGCATGCGTGACATCACGCGGCGTGAACAATGGGATCGTCGTCACTGGGGGTGAGTAGATCCATCCGGCGGCTCGCTTGCAGGTTGAGGGTCAGGGGTCGTCGACTGCCGTACACGCACCTGATTATCAGCTGAGGGAGTCGTTATCAGCTGTCTCAGCGACTTAAAGGAATACTATCGATTGAAACGACTTTTTTTTAATACTCTATATTAGTGTACACATTACCACTAGTGCTAGGGGCACTTTATTTATTCACCCAGGTCTCTCTCTTGCTATCCCTGCTTAAAAATTAATTTCTCACACAGCTCATAGTAGTTTGGGTCACCCTGAGCTGCTTGGTCACTCTGTCACACAGCTCACAAATATATTTCACTGTGTCACTCACAGCATGCAGCAGACATGAGGAGAAATAGGCTGATCTGAGGTGGTAACAGGTAGCTAAATGAGCTGTAATATTGCTGGAATATAACTAGCTATAACAATAGTCTGTGTTTATACTCAGACTGGCTGCGTGCTTGAGGAGATTCACTCCAGGCTGCATCCACTTTACAAGCTGCTGAGAGGAGCAGACCACTGTTTACAATTAGCATTATTAGTATCTTTATCAGTCAAGAGAAGCAAAGATAATAAACACACATTGCTAGAATCTTTAACCCCTTACCACCATATCAATAAGATTCTTTCAGCAAGGTGATAAACTATAAACCGAGGAGTTGATAGCAACTCCCCTGTGCAGACATGGTCTAGCCCTCTGGGAGCCCTCAGTGTTTAGACACATTTGTATCCAACACTGATGCCAAAACTGACTGAGGATTTTACAGCTGAGAGGCACAGCTGTGTGAGGAATCAAATTGCTCCTAGTACTTGTCCTAATGTGTGCTACAACATACAGCATTTAAAAATAAATGCAAACATCGATAGTATTCCTTTAAGTCAGGCGCATGTACGAGGCTTTAGCCAAAAAGACTACTGTGCCTGAGCTGGTTCAGGAACAGGAAAAGGAATCCATGTCAAAGGACATGTTCCAAAAAAAGAAGCACACAAGCAGTTGACTATCAATCAAAAGATTGTATGGAGCAAATGGAAATATGCAGATGTTTCCATGTAGGTATGGTAATATGAGCTGGAAATTTATACTTGGGATACATTACCAGCCACCCATGCCGGGAAAGACAATCAATCAGCATATAGAGATTAACGAAATGAGCTGGTGTCTGTCATCACATTATTCCAGACACACTGACTATAGGTGACAGGACAGATGACAACACTCAGCCAGCAGGGGGCGATCACAGTCAGGTCATTCCCTTCTCATACCTAAACACACAACATTTACTCTATCCTGTTGTGTAATGTAAAATACAGGGATTGCCTGGAATGACATCTTAGTAGATGAATTAATAACAATTAGCTGGCTAAGGGGTGTGTCTCGTGTCTCATTTAGCCTCTGCTAAACGCTTTTCTGCTACCAAGCAGTGTTTGGCATCAGTTCCTGTTGTTGTATCGCATTTTCAGCGTGTGGCACTTGCACAAATGGCGGTAAATGCATTAAGATGAACATTCCATTAATCTCAATGTGGGACGCAAAAGATCCAGGAGGCACAAAAAAGCAACAGTGCAAAATAAAAGCAATGCAATTGATTTGAATCGTGGCAATTGCAGATCAAAAGTGACTTCAGTGCATAATACAGTCCATGCTATATATGCTATACCTGGGTGATGAGGAGGCAGCTGTGGGTGCCAGGGGGCCTTACGACCGATTCGCAGGGTGTATGCCAAGCTTCATCCAAGGCTGGTGTGCCTCCTCATCACCCAGGTATAGCATGGGCTGTATTATGCACTGAAGTAACGTTTGATCTGCAATTGCCACGATTCAAGTCACTTGCATTGCTTTTATTTTGCACTGCTGCATTTTTAGGAGCTCAAATTACACTAGCTCATTGTTTGCTGAGAAGGGGGAATTAAGGTAGCCATACACTGGTCGATTTGCCATCAGATTCGACCAACAGACAGATCCCTATCTGATCGAATCTGATCAGAGAGGGATCGTTTGGCTACCTTTACTGCAAACAGATTGTGAACCGATTTCAGCCTGAAACCGATCACAATCTGTGGTGGTGGTGGTGCTGCCGCCGCTTCCCCCCATCCCGCATACATTACCTGCTCCGCCGGTGCGAGTCCCGGGTCTCTGCTCTTCTTCTCCGCTCTGGTCTGGTCTCCGGCATGCTTCCCTTCTTCCTGTCTGGGGGAAGTTTAAACAGTAGAGCGCCCTCTACTGTTTAAACTTCCTGCCGGGACAGGAAGAAGAAAAGCATGCCGGAGACCAGACCAGAGCGGAGAAGAAGAGCGGAGACCCGGGACTCGCGCCGGTGGAGCAGGTAATGTATTGCAGCTCTATTGCGTCGGTCGTCGGGCACTCGAACGCCGCTCGCGATGCGCTCTTTACCCGCAGGCGATCGATGGTTATTTTCCGCACGGCGCGATCGACGGGATCGGACGGAATGGATCGAAATTCGGCGTGTAGCTCGAACGATTGGCAGCAGATTCGATCCCAGTGATCAAATCTGCTGTTGAAACGGCGGCAAATCGGGGCAGTGTCTGGCCAGCTTTAGGCTCTATAAGCACATGCAGGGTGGACACAGGGTAGATTTCTCTGTGTTCTCCTCTCCTGTGCAATAGTTCAGGTCCACTTTAATGTGTCACAATACAGTACTACAAGGTTACACAGCACTTACCTCGTCTAGTTTGGTCTGATGGCATGGAAATGAGAATGTGAATCCTAGAGGAAGCGTCTTATCCTTAATGTGCAGTTTCTCCATGAAATTGGCCAGACACTCAGCAATGTGGTCAAACAGCTGGGAAAACACACAAGTTTATGTAAGTCAAGGAGGATTTGACCTCATTTAAAATGTTGTAATAACTAAAGTTTATATTGTGGTGTCCTAAAACATATTTCAGCAATAACAAACATGAATACATTTGACAAGTCTTGCGATGAAAGTGTCTCTAATTGCACAAAACATAACATCCAAATAATTCTTCTTAGTTCCGTCAGCCCCATATGATGTTCCTGTGATGTACTGAGGCTATATGACACTCATTGGAATCACATGCAAGGTATTGTAATGTCCATGCAAACAAGATTACCACACACTCAAAGTAGACCCGGGACTCACCCTGGGTTCCCATGATGCTGAGCTTGCAAACCAGCATTATTTTTTTGTTTTACAGAGTTTTTTTAGACAACAGGGAAAAATTGGCAGCGCATCCTAAACCAGGCCACATCTGAAATGACTACCAACAGAGGCGTGCAGAGCCCCCCAGAGGCAAATACACACCTTGTTTTCAAAATAGATGCACCAAATAAACATTATTGGAGGATGTTAGCTTCCACAACAGTTTGCATGCAGAGTGTTCCGTACTGGACCCTTCCACCGCAATGAGGCCACCTCCCGGGAAGGGACCCGAACCTCTAACTAAAAACCAAACAAGCGTAGTCTGAGCATTCTGCTGCTAATAGAACAAATAATTGAGATTATACTGGACGGCTGTGTCTCTGAGGGTGGAGGGTACCCAGGCTCCCAAACATGTTATACTCCTGTGGCCTGAGGATAAGATTTTATGCTTAAGGTGTGGAAAGTTTTAGCTGCGTCTCCCAGAAAGGCCAAGTCCTCAGAAGGAGGTCATTCATGGGATAAGAATATATACAGTATCATTAACCTGCTTCATGACTTGGGAGATGCGGTGTAAAGCAATATACTGTATATACATATCATTGTCACTTGAAATGATCTTTGATGATCATTTCAGTTGGCAGTTTACCAACAATGACTGCAGTGACTTTTCTGCTCATTTCTATAATATAGTTCCAACACTTGTGTTTTTCTCCTCTTGGCCTCCAAGAGCTTGATAGGCTGCCACTAGCCCTGATCCTTAGACAGTAGCAGTGTTAGGGAGTCATGCCCAAGAACTTCTTACTGAATAGGTACTGGCTCACTGAATAGGAAGTGAAGAGATTTGAACCCATGTCCCCAATGTCAGAGGCGGAGCCCTTAACTATTACACTACCCAGTCATTTCTATGCCAAGCATGAGGTGCTCATGAGTAATTGCTGTTGGCTGAATAGAATAGAGTAGAAGTTTGTTGAGGAGCATGTGGCTCTTATTGAGGATACCTGTACAAACACTGTCCTTTCAAATCACCACGCAATCACTGCTCATGGCATAAAGAGTGGAGACTTGATCTAGGTGCTAAGCTTCCTGCCAACCCCAGCAAGTCAAAGTTTCTGTTCTGTACATGTCCAAATCAGAGATGGATCATCCACAAATCAATTGCTTAGGTCCAGGGGAGAGTCTTAGGGCCCAGTGGATGCTAGCCCCCACCACATCTTACCAAAAAAGCCAGGTGACCATAAGGTGTGTGCAAAAATTGCTATCTTGCCTAGGGCCCCATTTTTATAATAATCCATTCCTGGTCCAAAAGCAAGACTCTGGACTGTTGCTATGCTAGCTACGAGCTGCAGTGTTGCTAAGTGGTCACTGTGCTCTCATGTGTTCCTGCCTCTGCTGAGGCATATTCCTTCTGCCCTGTGCTAAGACGTGTTCTGACCCTGCATCAGGCAGGGATAGTACCATTAGGGTGTTGGCCCTATGCAGGGATCCTGACCTCAGCTCAGTGCAATTGCTTGGCTTTATAATGTTACAGAATGTCCAGCCGTCAGCTGTAGCCAGTCACTGCCATATAGTGTACAGCCTTAGGACTGTGTCCAAGATTCTAAGTAGGGATTTATCCATAACATCATATTATCATCGGTTTTAAAAAGGACAATGCAGCATAAATATTAAAGTACACCAGGCTTTTCAAATTGTGTCTCTGTCAGGGTTCAATATCTGGACTTTGCAAGGCTGGCTCTGTGGTTTCAGGCCGGTGGCTTTTTTTATGCCACTGTTGTCTTTGCCAAGCTCCGGACAAAACATGTCAAAGCCAGTCAGGGCATTAAAGATGGCAGGAGCTGAGCAGCGTGGAGCCGGGATTGTGCAAGTTATTGTCATCGAGAGGTCATGTTTGTGTTCCTGAAATCACTCGCTGGCAGAACTATTACCCTTGTGTGCTACAGAGAAGCTGTGGGCAGCGTGCAGGAGCTGCAGGAAATGCTGAGGAGGGCACATTTTACAAGCCGGGCACATTGTCCATGACTTCCAGCCCACTGTGTCAGTGCCACCCCACACATTACACAAGACTTTACAAGAAATGTGACCCACTGGCAGTATTCACTGCATCAACTGTTCCCTTCTAAAGACACTCAGAAAATGTTGGCTAGAAATCTGTCATTTTTGAAAATTTACTTTGCAGAAATCAAGGTTAAATTTAAAATTGTCTTTATTATTGTTTTAAGCTTTAGACTGTTGCATTGTGGTTATTTCCAGCATCCACTCTTGTGTAGATATGATTTTGTTGTTTTCAATTTGATCCGACAAGTTCACTTCATGGTACTTCCCATCCCCCTGGCATTATTCATTAGGTTTAAAAAGTTAAGGCCCATACAGACGTCGGATTTTTCCGAACGACGGGACATTCAAACGACCCGTCGTTCGGAAAAATCCGACGTCTGTATGGGCCTTTAGGGTTAAGTTGGCTGTATATCACTAGACATATGGCCAGATCGACCATCTGATAGATGCCTCTCTAATCAAATCTAGTCATAGTGGGATCTATTGCCTGCCCACACACTGCACAGCGATTTCCACTAGACTTGCAATAGATTTCAGCATGAAATCCTCAGCAGGATAGGTCCTTTTCACTCCAGCTCATCACCGCACTGTGCAGCTAATCGCCATGTGGCTCTCAAGGCATGTCAAATGACAAGCAGAGATTGGAGCCACAAGATGATTGGCTGCAGGGAGTGGGGATGAGCTGGAGTGAAGATGACCTGTCACGCTGCCAGGAGCAGGTAATGTATAATGCTCCACTGCTGCTCTGCCTTACAGAGAAGAGCCCCCTCCCCCCCACCAGCCAGGTCGTGGGGGCAATTGTCACCCCCGTTTCCTAGGGGCTCTTTGTTCTGCTCCTGCATAAAGCAAATACTATATAGCACAGAAGATTCTAAATAATGCAATCATCTTTTGAAGGGACAGCTTATGTCACGTAGTTCCGGCAATCTGGGGACACTCTGTACCTTTAGTAGCGCTCCTGTGTGAGGTACTATTCTTTCAGTATCATTCATTTTCTGAAACAATGCAACATATTTCACGTGTTACTGCATTGAGCGCTCTTGGAAAAAATCTTGAGGGATTGCTGCCAAGACTTCTTCATTCCAAAGGACATTCAATAAATAGGGTGCTTTACTTTCTTCATGAATAGCACCTCCAGAGACCTGATTGAACAAGGTTGTCCAGAGCTGTGGATCTCTGGAGAACATAAGTGATCCAGCAAACCTGGCCTGGATAATGCTGCTACTGGGTGGCAAAACTTTGTTACTCTCACCTTGGCTATACTGGACCACAACAAGGGTTGTTGAAGATTTCTGCAATTGCAGCCATACATATTGTACACCCGTAGCAAGAGCTTGGTTTAGTAAGTTCAGGCCACACTTTCACAACCGCTAATGTTCTTCAGTGGTCTCCAAAATGTAGTTCCTTCTGCTCACCTGATCTTTTGATTGGTTATTTAATATGGATACTTTGTAAAAAAAAAAGGGCACTGGGAAATTTGGGCCGAGGGTGAA
Organism: Hyperolius riggenbachi; assembly: GCF_040937935.1. Classification (NCBI taxonomy): domain Eukaryota; kingdom Metazoa; phylum Chordata; class Amphibia; order Anura; family Hyperoliidae; genus Hyperolius; species Hyperolius riggenbachi. The sequence continues at coordinate 127,187,238 of NC_090648.1, forward strand.
GCCGTAAAACAGTTTGCCCTGCTGTGGCAAATTTCCCGGCGGCATGAATTATTATTCCCCCTCCAAGACATTATACAGTAGGGATAAGACACAATTTGGCTTCGAGCTATTGCTGGTGACCGATCTGCACTGTTTTTATCGTAATTTGGGCTCGGTCTTTTGCAGCCCCCCAGATTACTCAGTGAGAGCCGCTATAGCCGTAATGTGCAGTGCCCAAATGCGCTGCTTCTCCTGGGATATCTGTTACCTGGCAAATGACCTCACCTCTAATCCGCTGCTTCTCATCAGATCCTCGGGGATAGCATAGATCTGGTTTTCCATCTCCACTTTCTTTGCCCCGTTATCTGAAACTTTAACCCGTAAAACTCGAAAGTTGGTGCCTCCCAAGTCCAGAGCCAGAAAATCTCCACTTTCTGTAGAAAAGAAGGCATTTATGAGTTAATGTTAGCCAATCACATCATGAATTAATTTTATCAAAACTTACAATAATTTGCCTTAAAGACAAGACAAGACAAATAACATTTGTAGCTTTTCTCCTGGTGGACTCAAAGCATCAGAGCTGCAGCCACAAGGGCGCGCTCAGTAGGCAGTAGTCAAGCCCAAGAACCCTTTACCAATACACTATCCAGCTACTAATTATAGGGGGAAGCCAATTAACTGCAATCTAATTACGTCAGAATTGCGGGAGGCCAAAACGGCACCCTTGCCTGCTCCCAAATGCTATCAAAAACATCAATTTACTCTAAGGCTGCTTACACACCAAGACGTTACAGGCGCACGTTAGTGCGCCTGTAACGCTCCCCCAACGCACAGCAATGTAACACAAGTGGGCTGTTCACACAGCCCACGTTGCGTTACATGTAACGCTGCACGTTCTGTGCAAAGTGCAGCATGCTACGGCGTTGGAGCGGCTATAGCCGCGTTAGACTGTTTGCACATGCGCAGTGGGGGGCGGAGAGGAGGCGGGGAGAGCCAGCTACAGTAGCCGCGCACATGGCTACTTAATATTCACTGCACTGGCGGGCGCTGATTGGCCGGCGGGACCACGTGATGCGGAGTGTCTCGCTCCGCATCACGTGGTCCCGCTGGCCAATCAGCGCCACTCTGGGAGACATTATAGGACTCGAGCTGCCTAACGCGGCTCACTCTACCGTCGGCTCTTGCAGCACCATACGTTGTGTTAGGTGCACGTTATGCGACCTTAACGTGCCACCTAATGCAATGTCTTGGTGTGCAAGAAGCCTTAAGGTAGCCATACATCTAGCAATTCTGATTCAATCGACAAAGCGGTCAACTTTATTAGGGAAGCAACTTCAGTATGGTTGATGGAAAGTCGATCGACTAGTGGCCCACACACTACAAGCGATATCCTATGCGATTCACCTTCATATTCGAGCTGAACGATGTTGTGTCTCAATGCTCTGAATGCAAAATTAGATTCAGAGTCGATCAAATGACATATGAACAGGAGCCAATTCCTGTGCGATCGACCGATATCTTGCATCCTGCTCAATCGATTAAGCTGGTCAACATCGACATGAAATCAGCCACTTTTCATTGATTGGGAATTCTGCAACATACTCAATTCTCTCTCCATTCTATAAAATGATCGATCCGAATAGTCGATCGTACAGCCAAATCACTAGATGTACGGCCACCTTAAAACTACTAAAATGGTAATCTGCAGTACTGCTGCTCATAGTCCCAGCATTCAAGACTTCCCCTGCAATGTTATACCTGCCTGCTAAAGGTGTTTATTTCCCAATACTAATACTACAATGCAATGGGTTTGTTTATGCCAGCTCTCCCACTGCAGCACTGCTGGAGCCCTGCATAGCTGCACTCGCGCTTGATACTGATCGGTATTGGAGACCTAGAATGACCTCTCCCAGCATTCTATTCCAGGCAGGGATTTTGCTGTGTTGGCTACAGTATGAGGGATTACAGTGCCCCGGAACCATTGTGCTTATACAATGAGGTGACCACACAAATCAAAGACAGCCAGCATGTTTAACTCTTTTTAAACCAGGAAACTGCAAATAACAATATTATTGTGTTGCGTGTGTCCATTAGACTTTTGTCAGTGTGAAATTCCCTGTCTTTGTTGCACTGAATAGTGTCCCTGCAGGAATGATGAAAAACAGATGTTTTCTAGGAATATGGCCAGGCACACGCCACCTCTCTGTGTCTGCTCTTTGTCCAAACATTCCCCTATTTGTTCATACGCTAGCAATACACAGCGCAAGCTGGATACAAATAATATTCCTGAACTCGGTTTCTGTTACCCTGTTTCTGTTATACTTCTGCTATACACCCATATACTCAGCCACATCATTGTACAATAAATAATGAATGCTATTTTAGACTAGTTTCACACTGGAGCATTTTATTGTGTTGCTTTATAACATGCGTAAAACGTACAGCAATTGTAGAACTGTCATGTTGAAGTGTACATGTTATACGCACGTCAATGTGTGCGCTGGTAACAACGCACTGTAGTTTGCGTGCTGATTTAAAGGATTTCACTGCATCACACTGCCATTGATACAGTGCGAACACCTTGGGACTTTACCATTGCAATGAGTTGCAGTGGGCACAACAGTGTTTGTTGTAACGCAATGTGTCAGTGTGAAACTAGCCTTACAAATTATTATTCATTTACAAAGCACCAGCATATTCCGTGGCGCTGTACAAAGTAAGAAACAAACATGGGGTACATAATAATACCATGTTCCCATGTTGACTGAAGGAAGGCAACATGCATGCCATTTAACCACAGAACTATTGTTCAAAAGAAGAGTGTGGTCCATCTGTTTAGTGGTACATAGATGGTCGCTTACCGGGTGTTCCGAGGGGGATCGGTGCCGGGGGGACAGTGGGTGCCAGGTGGTGGAGCCGTTTTGCACCATAAAGCACTTCCTCAGAGGACAAAGGGCTTTACAACATGAAATGGTAACCAGGCTCCCACTCCTGGCACCCACTGTCCCTCCAGCACCGACCAAACCTGGAAAAACAATGCTTTTAGGGCACAAACCAGGTGTGTTCCGAGGGAGGTCAAGGAACTTGAGGAAGGAAGTCTAACAAAAGATGCAGCAAACATTTTTTTTATTTTTTTTTTATAGAAAGCGTGAATTTATAGGAGTTTAACATCTCTCTATGATCATTGCTTGAAGAGTCACTGTCGCTTGACCTCAGCAGAAGCTAAGTAATTACAATTAATGGGGCAGACAGAACAAGTTTATCCAATAGCTTTGGAATGTGCACCACACCCCTCTTCACTATATAACATTTACTGTTGTGAAATCCATACTTGCACACTGAATCTGAAGGAAAATATCCATCCTATCTATACCACATGCTAGGGACCGGAATGCTCCACTACAAGCTGACCCTATAGCAACCAATCAGATTACAGCTCTGTAATTTCACATGACAGCATGCATCTGATTTGGTGCTATGCAGTTTCCTGACAGTACATTGCAGGTGTCCTGTAATGTCATCTGCAAGACCAGGGGGGAAAAGGCAGGTGTCGGGCGGGTGTCATGTAACCAGGCAATATATTACAGGCCTGACAGGTTTACTGCACTTCCTATTGGAGCCTAATTGGTGACTGATGATCCTCTCTATCTAGCTGCTCTAGTCTCTTGTCACATCAAGTTATGACGGCTGTAAAACTAATATAACTACCCTGTGAATACTCCACGTAGCTGGCTGACAGACTCACACTATTTGCAGGAAGTTGTGCTGCTCTGTAGATAAAAGTGATTATAACGTAATGAATAATGGACTATAATTTACAATGCAATATACAGAAGGCGATTATTGGTAAGTAGGTTAAAGGTAAAATGTAGGAAAGGCATGCACTGTTTATATAAGGCTGAGGTGTAACTGTGACCTTTACAAATCACTTCTTTCAAAAACAGAAAAAAAATCTGGCTATTAATACTGTAATAGTTTTAGGCTGCTTACACACCAAGACGTTACAGGCGCATGTTAGTGCGCCTGTAACGCTCCCCCAACGCACAGCAATGTAACACAAGTGGGCTGTTCACACAGCCCACGTTGCGTTACATGTAACGCTGCACGTTCTGTGCAAAGTGCAGCATGCTACGGCGTTGGAGCGGCTATAGCCGCGTTAGACTGTTTGCACATGCGCAGTGGGGGGCGGAGAGGAGGCGGGGAGAGCCAGCTACAGTAGCCGCGCACATGGCTACTTAATATTCACTGCACTGGCGGGCGCTGATTGGCCGGCGGGACCACGTGATGCAGAGTGTCTCGCTCCGCATCACGTGGTCCCGCTGGCCAATCAGCGCCACTCTGGGAGACATTATAGGACTCGAGCCGCCTAACGCGGCTCACTCTACCGTCGGCTCTTGCAGCACCATACGTTGTGTTAGGTGCACGTTATGCGACCTTAACGTGGCACCTAATGCAACGTCTTGGTGTGCAAGAAGCCTTAAAGTGGCCCTGAACTCTTTCACAGGAGAAAAGGAAAATTGAGAAATGCACCCTGTATGTACTTAGAGAGTTTAGCCTGTCTAATTACCCCTCATCTGTGACTAAACACAAAATAAACTGATCCCTTATTGTGTCAGCTGACTGCCACGGCAGAGAGATAATAGGTAAACACAGGATGTTAACAATATGTCTGCTTCCATGAAAGCAGGAAGTAGACAAACTGCAGATTTATTGCAGGATTTGTATCAGCTGTAACAAAGAAATGTTTTTCTTTAAAGGTTATTATTCTGTTGGTTATCTTTTAGAGCAGAGAGGAAGTTCTGAGTTGAGGTCCGCTTTAAAGCAAAATGGCAGGAAAAATTCTGATATTGGCTATCATTCATAAAGCATTTCCGCATGCGGAAATGCTTAAAACAGCTGACTTTACCGACCACTTAGCAAAGTCAGCATTCATAAAGCCTCTTTCCGCATGGAAAAATGACACTACCGAGCAGAGTGATAAATCACCGTCTTGTGCGGTGATTATCGATATAAATGTAGCAAAATGTTAATTCATAAAGATCACCGCAAGCGGTGTGAGGTCGGGAAGTACCGCTCCCTCTGATGCGGCGATACCAATGTAAGTGAATGGAGACACACAGACCTCCCAGGCAGCTGCAGCAGAGCGGAACACGGAGAAATGTATGAACTCGGCAGCTTCCGTGTCTCTGCAAGCCTACCGCCTGCCTACCGCCAGCCTAGTTCGGGGGATCTCCGCACTGCTACCGCACATGGATACTTTTTTATGAATGCCCACACAGAAGTCTAAAACACCGCCAGCTGTGTTTTCCCGCACTGATTCTCTTTACCGACAGCCAATTCATGAATGATAGCCATTGTGTGGAAATGTAAAAGGAGCAGGTATGTACTGCTGTATGTGTCTGGGAGAAGTTTATGTGCATGGACAGAGGCAGCAGCAAATGCGCCATGTGTCTGCACCGGTGCTGTCCCTCATTTCCTGCCCCCGGGACCACCAAGGTTTGTTTAAAGACCATAAAGGTCCTAGGAACAGGAAATGAGAGAAAATCTCCCCCAATGGTGACACAGACAGCTATAACAACTCAGAACCGGTTGAAGCCCCTTTACATATTATCCTTATTATCCTAAAAATGAGTGAAATGACCTCCAAATTATATAAGAACATTTGGTACTTTTGCTGGCAAATCAATGAGCAATTCCTTTAAGGGAACAATATGTAGCAACAACGACGTCGTTCTGGCAAATTACTGTACCGTCAACATGCACAATTGCACAAGTCCAGCATATTCTGTATCTGACTTATGGTGTATACGCTTATTCAATTTTCATTGCCCAATCATTGGCCAATTTTACCATGTCCATGTAGTATGAGGGCCTACAGATTTGAATACTATGAGAAAACTGTGTAGATGAGCTCTCTTACTACATGGAGGAGGTCAAACTGGTCAGTTATTGGAAAGTCATAATTGGATGTGTCTACCAGGCTTACGTTTAGGAGAAAGATAGCGTTTGCCCAGTCATGTCCATTCTTAAAGGACAAGTGTACTGAGGTATATTGAGGCTGCCATATTTATTGCCTTTTAAGCAATACCAGTTGCCTGGCTGTCCTGCTGATCCTCTGCTGCTAATACGTTTAGCCATAACCCCTGAACAAGCATATGCAGATCAGGTGTTTCTGACATTATTATTAGATCTGACAAGGTTAGCTGCTATTGCTTGAAGGAAATAAATGTGGCAGCCTCCATATACAGTACCCCTCACTACAGTTGTTCTTTAAGACTGACTGACCAAGTTCAGTCAACCTAACTACAATTTCCTGAGCATACAATGTGTATGGTGTAATTCTGTGTATGGCTATGTTAGTTACACACGTGTTGTTTTAAACTAAATTGTTATTTTCTTGTTATAATTCAGTCCACTCAGTGAGACCTGTTCCCCAGTATTGCCTCTTTGTTTTCTTTGTTTTGTTGATTACAAAACATACTTGTGCTTAGCATTGCAAGGAGGCTACAGTTTCCTGTGAGCAAATTCTCAGATATTTTACTTCCTAAAGTTGCTTCCACAACACGGCTCAAAGAACAGTTTGAGAGGAAAGAAAAAAAACACATAAAAGCCCAAAATGGGGAAGTGTGTGTGTGTGTCTATGTGTGTGTGTGTGTGTCTATGTGTGTGTGTGTGTGTGTGTGTGTGTGTGTGTGTGTGTGTGTCTATATGTGTGTGTGTGTGTGTGTCTATATGTGTGTGTGTGTGTGTGTGTGTGTCTATGTGTGTGTGTGTGTGTGTGTGTGTGTGTGTGTGTGTGTGTGTGTGTGTGTGTGTGTGTGTGTGTGTGTGTGTCTATGTGTGTGTGTGTGTGTGTGTGTGTGTGTGTGTGTGTGTGTGTGTCTATGTGTGTGTGTGTGTGTGTGTGTCTATATGTGTGTGTGTGTGTGTGTGTCTATATATATGTGTGTCTATATATATGTGTGTGTGTGTGTGTGTCTATATATATGTGTGTGTGTGTGTGTCTATATATATGTGTGTGTGTCTATATATATTTGTGTGTGTGTGTGTGTGTGTGTGTGTGTGTCTATGTGTGTGTGTGTGTGTGTCTATGTGTGTGTGTGTGTGTGTGTGTCTATATGTGTGTGTGTGTGTGTCTATATATGTGTGTGTGTGTGTGTGTGTGTGTGTGTGTGTCTATATATATGTGTGTGTGTGTGTGTCTATATATATGTGTGTGTGTCTATATATATTTGTGTGTGTGTGTGTGTGTGTGTGTGTGTGTGTGTGTGTGTGTCTATGTGTGTGTGTGTGTCTATGTGTGTGTGTGTCTATGTGTGTGTGTGTGTGTGTGTGGTGTATGTGTGTGTGTGTGTGTGTGTGTGTGGTGTGGTGTGTGTGTGTGTCTATGTGTGTGTGTGTGTGTGTGTGTGTGTGTGTGTGTGTGTGTGTGTGTGTGTGTGTGTGTGTGTGTGTGTGTGTGTGTGTGTGTGTGTGTGTGTGTGTGTGTGTGTTGCTTGATGTCACTTGCTGACTGTGGTGCAATAATGAGACTGCAGGGACTTGACTGTTTAAAAAGTAATGGAGCCTCCACACTTGCTATTAGTGTAGCCCGTCAGGGTCAACCTTGATCCTGCGGGTGATACTGTAGGGAGCCAGTACTGAGAACACAAGAGTAACCCGTATGGTTGCTATAGGGGGGATGTCAGGATGGTGGATGATAGACAGGCTTCCAGTGGCGGGGTAAGAATAGGAACAATGTGCTCAGCGGTCACTGTCGTTTAACTAAAGATCTGCTATAATAGATTATCGGATATGATTAGTGGTAGGCACAGGGGCACAGGTATGCAGGACGGTTACAGTAGTGACAGCTCACTAGGTTAGTGTTAGGGCATGTTTGGGAGTTCAGATCTGTGTTGGTCAGTTGGAAGGAAAATCAATAGTTTATTCATACTACAACTAGAAAGGGTGTGGAATATGGACAGGGCATCTATTTCAGGCTCAACAGGCATGGCCCATTCGACAAAGTAGGCACATGCCTAGTCCCTACCACTAGGGGAACATGCCTAGTCCCTACCACTAGGGGAACATGCCTAGTCCCTACCACTAGGGGAACATGCTTAGTCCCTACCACTAGGGGAACATGCCTAGTCCCTACCACTAGGGGAACATGCCTAGTCCCTACCACTAGAGGCACATGCCTAGTCCCTACCACTAGGGGCACATGCCTAGTCCCTACCACTAGAGGCACATGCCTAGTCCCTACCACTAGAGGCACATGCCTAGTCCCTACCACTAGGGGAACATGCTTAGTCCCTACCACTAGGGGAACATGCCTAGTCCCTACCACTAGGGGAACATGCTTAGTCCCTACCACTAGGGGAACATGCCTAGTCCCTACCACTAGGGGAACATGCCTAGTCCCTACCACTAGAGGCACATGCCTAGTCCCTACCACTAGGGGAACATGCCTAGTCCCTACCACTAGGGGTGCATGCCTAGTCCCTACCACTAGGGGAGCATGCCTAGTTCCTACCACTAGGGGAACATGCTTAGTCCCTACCACTAGGGGCACATGCCTAGTCCCTACCACTAGGGGAACATGCCTAGTCCCTACCACTAGGGGAACATGCCTAGTCCCTACCACTAGAGGCACATGCCTAGTCCCTACCACTAGGGGAACATGCCTAGTCCCTACCACTAGGGGAACATGCCTAGTCCCTACCACTAGAGGCACATGCCTAGTCCCTACCACTAGGGGAACATGCCTAGTCCCTACCACTAGGGGACACATGCCTAGTCCCTACCACTAGAGGCACATGCCTAGTCCCTACCACTAGGGGAACATGCCTAGTCCCTACCACTAGGGGAACATGCCTAGTCCCTACCACTAGAGGCACATGCCTAGTCCCTACCACTAGGGGAACATGCCTAGTCCCTACCACTAGGGGAACATGCCTAGTCCCTACCACTAGAGGTGCATGCCTAGTTCCTACCACTAGAGGCACATGCCTAGTCCCTACCACTAGGGGAACATGCCTAGTCCCTACCACTAGGGGAACATGCCTAGTCCCTACCACTAGGGGAACATGCCTAGTCCCTACCACTAGAGGTGCATGCCTAGTTCCTACCACTAGAGGCACATGCCTAGTCCCTACCACTAGGGGAACATGCCTAGTCCCTACCACTAGGGGCACATGCATAGTCCCTACCACTAGAGGTGCATGCCTAGTCCCTACCACTAGGGGCACATGCCTAGTCCCTACCACTAGGGGTGCCTGCCTAGCCCCTACCACAGGGAGCACATGCCTAGTCCCTACCACTAGGGGTGCCTGCCTAGTCCCTACCACAGGGAGCACATACCTAGTCCCTACCACTAGGGGTGCCTGCCTAGCCCCTACCACAGGGAGCACATGCCTAGTCCCTACCACTAGGGGCACATGCCTAGTCCCTACCAGTAGGGGTGCCTGCCTAGTCCCTACCAAAAGGGGCACATGCCTAGTCCTCACCACTAGGGGCACATGCCTAGCCCCTACCACTAGGGGAACATGCCTAGCCCCTACCACTAGGGGCACATGCCTAGCCCCTACCACTAGGGATGCCTGCCTAGTCCCTACCACAAGGGGCACCTGCCTAGTCCCTACCACTAGGGGCACATGCCTAGTCCCTACCACAAGGGGCACATGCCGAGTCCCTACCACTAGGGGCACATGCCTAGTCCCTACCACTAGGGGCATACGCCTAGTCTCTACCACTAGGGGTGCCTGCCTAGTCCCTACCACAAGGGGCACATGCCTAGTCCCTACCACAAGGGGCACATGCCTAGTCCCTACCACTAGGGGCACATGCCTAGTCCCTACCACTAGGGGCATACGCCTAGTCTCTACCACTAGGGGTGCCTGCCTAGTCCCTACCACAAGGGGCAGATGCCTAGTCCTCACCACTGGAAAACTACTGAGGTCGGTGTGATATTTTATAACTTATTTAATACATTTTTGGCCTTGATTCACTAAACCATGATAATTGCTATCGCTAGCGTTTTGCGCGCGTTATAATGCACGTAACAATTTTCGTGCGCATTTGTGAATTTTGCATTTGCGTGTGGAAAATTAGCAATTTTGGTGCAAAACGCTAGCGTTATCATGATATCAGTTATCACGGTTTAGTGAATCAAGCCCTTTATGCAGTGTCTTAATTACTGTTGTGTACTTGCAAATGTCACACAGGGCCGGATTTCTGGCAAGGCCACATAGGCCATGGCCTAGGGCACCAGAAATGTAGGGGCGGCTCAGTGAGGTGCAGTAAAGCTGTTTTATATGAATATGCAGTTTACTGGAGAATGGGGGGATAACAGTGTCTCCTTTCTTGATCTTACTTTAGTGGTGGAGGGTGATAGGATAATCACGAAGGGTTTCCGTAAAGCAACGGCAACAAACTCTGTCCTACATAACAATAGCTACCATCCCGCCCATGTAAAAAATTCTATTCCTTACAGCCAATTTTTGCGCTTAAAAAGAAATAATACAAAAAATGAGGACTTTGAATCCCAATCATCTGAGATGCGAAAAAGGTTTCTTAATAGAGGGTACAATCAAGTACAAGTAGATCAGTCCCTAGAAAGGGTACGCAAACTAGATAGGTCTAGTCTCATTAACAAAATAGACAACCAACCAAAAGATTTAGATAAGTTTGTCTTTACCTTTGACCATTCCCCAATGTCGAGTAAAATTAAAGAAATAATTTCCCGTAACTGGCAAATGGTAGAGAGGGATGAAGACATCTCCCCACGTGTTGTGGGGGGACCCCTAATTACTTTTCGGAGGGGCTCCACAATTGGATCCCATCTTACAAGAAGTGAGTTTATCCCCAGACGTTCAACAACTTGGTTAAGTGAAATGTCGATCAAAGGATCGTTTCCGTGTAAAAACTGTCCCACATGTGAATATATGATTAGGACAGACAATATATGCTTGGGAGGGTACATTCACCAAATTAAAGATTTCATCACCTGTAGGACAGCCTTTGTTGTCTATGCCATTCTCTGTCCCTGCTCCTTTTATTATATAGGAATGACAACCAGACCAATGCGTGAAAGATTGGTAGAACATCGCAGATCTATCAAAAAGGGTGAGGGAGCTTTAAGAATGATTAATCATGTTAGAGAAGTCCATGACGCTGATGCTAATGTCCTTAAAATGGTTGGCCTTGAAGTGGTAAGAACCCCCCGACGTGGGGGAGATAAGAAAAGACTACTCTCACAAAGAGAATCCTTACTAATCTCTAGGACTGATGCTCTGGGCCCTTCTGGATTTAACGATAAAAACGAATTTGCTGTTTTTCTAGATAATTATTGATCTCCTTCACCTCCTTCTGGATATATGGGTCACCCCTTCTTGGTGTTCTTCGTTTTATCTCTTTCAACGTTTCCATAATATTTTCCTTTCCATCTTTGTATTTACAGTCTGCTGTATATTTCTGAATGTATTGCTTAATTATGTACCTTTGCCTTTAATTACAGCCTATGCTCCAGTCGTACTGGTTCGCTCCCTCACCTCCTGTGACGTAATCCTTGACTCCTTTATTGCCAAAACCGGGTGCTCTGTGTTAGGGCAAGCAGGTATGTGGGCATTTCCGTAACCACGGAACGTCTCCTAGGTAACGCACCACCGCGAGATGACGCGCGGTGTGTGCGCCTTGAGACATTGAGTCCTGGATGTGACATAGGCGTAGATGCGCTCCACTCTGGAGCGCGGACATGCTTCCGCCTGCGCTGCCGGAGGAGGAGGGGGCGTGCCGGAAGAGTGGAGGATGGCCTGGCGTCTTCTTAATGCCGGGCAGATCTACATGGCGGTGAGCTTCTCCCCGCCATGGAGCGTGTCTAGGAAAAAGCGCTTGAGAGCGCGAAACAATTGTCGACCACCTACCATCTTCTCTGTTAACATCTGCTGCTGCCCTGGAACGGTGATGTATTGCTAAGTTCCATCATCTTTTGTACTGTAATACATCTGGATTTAATTAAGCTCCAATGGTCTGGTGCCCACTGCCTTTTTTTCTAATTGAATCAATGTATTGACCTGTTTATGTGGAGGCACAGTAATAGAAGCTACCCCAGAGTGTATATAATTTTTGTTGTCCCAGTGGAGACTCATTGTGTGCGGGGTACAGCCTTGTCTTAGTGGAAAGTAAAGCTGTTTTATGTAGCCATCTCTATCTACAAAGACAGCTTTATCCTTTGAACTCTCTGTCCTGTACTTGTGTCGTCCCTGCAAGACCTGTAAGCTCTATCCTGCAGGTCCACATCAGTCTAACTCTCATGGTGACACAATGGGTCCATCATTAATGAGATGGCAAACATAACATAAAAGTTCTTAAGGAAAACATAACTAATAATCTACACAGGTATTACTAAAATAGTTATTGTCTGTGACATCCAATGATGGAAAGTAAGGAGAATTCTCATTGGGGCACACAGAGATAGCAACCATAAAGACGGTATAGTTGGCCTTGGGCGGTAAAAAGTACAAATCCGGCCCTGTATACAGTATGTGTGCAGAAAAAGCACAGCTGTTTTACTGTGTCACAATGCACTTATACTGATGAACTACACACTTATCCTTATCTGCATACCAGGGGAGTGGCCTAGGGTGTGGTGTGTTTTAATGGGTGGAGTTTAAGGTGTTGATTTGTTTTTAACCTACAAGCTTCTAAATCCAGCCCAGTCACCATTGCAAGGGGCCTACCTAAATATATACAATAGAACAACACAGTACTCTGGACTATGGAACAGGCAGTGAATATAGACACAAATGACAGTCGGTCCAACGTTTTTGGCTGCAGCTGCACTTCTTCCGCATAAAAAAATGCCTCACTGCAGCGCCTGCATTCTCCTCAATGTAAATGGAAAATACAATGAGCAGAATGGCAGGTAGAGGCAGCAGGTAGGTCATTGCCATCAATAAAATACAGCTAAAGCAATACAAAAAGCCTTTATAGTCAATGCAGAAAGTAAAAGAATGGATCACTTCTTTCATCAGTGTTTATAAAACAGAAGAGAGCACTTTAAGGTGTGTCAGGTGTTTCATATATGAAGCATTTCCCCATTCTCTTCCTGCTATATAAAGATGTGATGCACGTTACATAGATCAGTATCGCTGAACCTGCTGACCTTGTGCTGATGTCACAGTTGCCACAATAGGGCCACACCCCTCTCTCTGCGGTTGCTGCTACATTACAACAGAACATGTGTTTGGAGAGTAGGCGTCTGCTGCAACCTGGGTCAACACAGTGTGCGTTCTACTTCTACACACACAGCTGCAGATAGAGGCCATCCCTAAGCACACTGTCATATCACAATTACCTGACAACTATACACAGCTGTGCTGCTTTCCAGGCTGCCTGTGTCTTCTCTTCCAAAGCACAAAGATGTACTATGGGAAAAATCTGCATCAGCCTGCTTGCATTATAATAGTGACCAACATGTCTAATTTATTTAAACTGGAGGAAACTTAGTAGAACTTTTTACTTCTGCTTCCTGTATTGTATTTATATAACCACGAGATAGTAGAGCTCTGTGGAGTGCGTTGAGCCATTCTTACCAGTGGATGCATTGAGAAAAGATACTAAAGCCCTTATGCATACTGTGGCGGTTTGCAGTCAAGGTATGCATATTAGACATAAGTCGGCTGAAATGGCTGATCACGACCACGTCGGCTGACAATCATTTGCCTATCTAGTGTGTGTACAGTGCCCGCAGACATCACTTATGGATCCAACATGCTGGATACCTGAGGACGCCTAGGCAGCACTGACTGCATTGTTGTTCTTGCTTTCCTATCTGCTGGAAACTGCTCATTATTGTGCCGATTGTCCCCCTCCAACCCCCCACCCCCCAGATCTACAAATTGCTAGAGGTTTTTGAACCAGATTTCAGAGCGATTGTTTAGAGACGTTTTCTAAACATGCCTAGCGTTTTTTTGTGTAGCAGATTACAAATATTGTTACAGTAAAACCTGTTACTGAACAGCTTCTGTAACAAAAACACCTGGAAAACCGCTCTGATCTAGCGTTTTTCAGAGCTGTTTTTCACTTTCCTATACTTTAACATTGAGGCAGAAATGCCTCAGAAATCAAAAAAATGCTGCAGGACAGGAGTTTGTGTTTGTGCAAAAAACGAATCGCTCTGGTGTGCACCATCCCATTCACTTTCATTAGCCAAGCGGTTTTCCCCCTGCAAGCATTTAAAAAAAATCTTCAGAACTGCTCTGGTGTGCACCAACCCTAAGCCTGAGGCTAGCGATCCATCTATACAGCATCCGGCCCAAAACTGTAGTCCGAGGGATTGTTTCTGCTCCCTTGACGAGCAACAATAATCACATGTGTGTTGTTAGCTGAACTCCAGACATTTTTATTGGAACCAGGGGAATGATTAATCCCCTCTCAATTCAGGCTTCCTATAAGGCCTACATTTAAATATAAATGACAAAAAACAGAACTGCCACCTTCCCACCAAAAAAACTAAAACTGTGAAGATTATGGAACCCATAAAGCAAGAATCACCAAAACATACACATGGATTGTACATGGATAACGTACACATGGATCGTACAGAAATATAAACACACCACCCAGACATGCATGCACACATACAAACACACACATAGGCTATCATTCATGAACAGGCTGTCGGTAAAGAGAATTAGTGCGGGAAAACACCGCTGGCGAATTTTTAGACTTCTGGGTGGGCATTCATAAAGATGTATCCATGTGCGGAAGCAGTGCGGAGATTCCCCGAGCTAAGCTGGCGGTAGGCAGGCGGTAGGCTTGCGGAGACACGGAAGCTGCCGAGTTGATACATTTCTCCGTGTTCCGCTCTGCTCCAGCTGCCTGGGAGGTCTGTGTGTCTCCATTCACTTACATTGGTATCGCCACATCAGAGGGAGCGGTACTTCCCGACCTCACACCGCTTGCGGTGATCTTTATGAATGAACATTTTGCTACATTTGTACCGATAATCACCGCACAAGGCGGTGATTTATCACTCTGCTCGGTAGTGTCATTTTTCCATGCGGAAAGAGGCTTTATGAATGCTGACTTTGCCGAGTGGTCGGTAAAGTCAGCTGTTTTAAGCATTTCTGCATGCGGAAATGCTTTATGAATGATAGCCATAGACACTGAACAAATACATACAAAAAATACATACATACATACGTGTACATACACATGAACATACAAGAACACGCAGTGTACACACACATACAAACACACTAAGTGCTCAAACCCACTAGCAGTGCTTTTCTAAGCGCTAGTGATTTGAAAAAGCTCTTGCTATTGCAATGCTATGTTTTTTTTTTATAAAATCATATCGCTCAAGTGGGATCACACCAATAGCATTACATTAGCAAGAGCTTTTCATATCACAAAGCGCTCAGAAAAGCTCTCCTAATGGGTTCCAGGCCTAAGGCACATACATGCAGACATACACACGTGCACATACACACACACGTGCGCATGCGCACACACACAAACGCACGTAGGCTGCATCTAAGCTGATTATAGCCAGTTGCATGACAAAAAAGCTCTTGCACTGAGTGCCAACAGGACCAGGATAAGAATTTTGTACGTAGTTGGGGCTGTAATTACATTATAAATACTGTTTCCTTGGCTTTCCCTTCTCCTTTGCCAGCAGTCTTCTGGTATTTTGTAAGGAATGGTTTAAACAGAATGTGCAGGTTCAGAGGAGAGGCAGGGGGAGAAGCTGGCTAGCTGGTGCTGCAGTAGTTGTGCTACTAATAGTGTTCTGCATTGTTGAAGTTTACAGTGGCAGATTCCAGTCTGTCAGCCTCTGATACCCATCTTCCTCTGCCATGCACAAGGGGCACAGGGTGGCAGAGGTTCTCCTCAGCACAGTCAGTTCCCTGTCTCAGCACAAAGACTTGCTCAGAGCAATAGCTGCCCAAAGACATTCCAGTTCTTGCATAACTGTGAGAGATGCCAGGAAGATGCCAGGGTGGAACAGGCCGGCTCCTCATCTGCTCATTACAGCGTGTCAACATTTTATTGGTTGTGCTTGAGGGCCTGAAAACACCCCAGTTTCAACTAGAAACTTATTAATCAAGTGTTTCTTGTTTAGCATTTAAATAAATGTTCATGCAGGCTCTAACGCATGCTGGTTACAACTTGTCTGAACCTCTGTTATGTAAAGAAAATAAATCAGATCTCCACACTACCATATGTCAGTTCCTGTTGGAGAGTATGTCCATGCAAATGCAGTGGTTACCATGGTTGTTTCCCAGAGCCAGGCCCTGAATTTAAAGACTAAGGCTGTTCATGGGTTTTGCATGTCTTATACTTTCTGCAGACTTCCACTTTACGGTTACATTAAAAATGTGCTTAAATCCCAACTAAATGCTAACCGCTCAGCGAATTGTTCAGAAACAGCCTTATCAGTCTGCCAACAGCGTGTACACACGTGCTACTGTTGGCTGAACGTCCACCCAGCGGGAGGGTCTGACGGACCCGTCGTTGCTTGTAAAGACTGATGGAAGTGAAAGAGCTGACAAGTTCAGCAACACCCTTTCATATCTTACCTGTTCTTTTGTGTAGAGTGGTGGGTGTGCAGCCTCCTCCCCTACAAAGTGCCTACCTGTCAATTCTGAGTTTTGACTGTAGCTCCTCCTCCTTATGTCCACACAAGTTCCTCATAGATGGTGGGCACAGTAAGTGGTGCACATAGTGTATACATGTAATTCTGTTGGGAACTCTGAGCGATGTTTGGGCAGATCGACCAAGAGACTGATCTCTCTCTGATCGAATCTGATCACAGAGAGATCTGTTGGCTGCCCATAGACCGCTGACCGATTCCCACTTGATTTCAGCATGAAATCTATCAGGAATCGTCCTTGTGACGCCGCAGAGGAGGGACTTCCTGACACTCTTAGCTACAGCAGTATTTTTCACCAGTGACCTCCTTCACAAAATGTGAGTCACATGACCATATTGCTGTTCTTTTTAGTGTACAAACTCACTAAGTTACTTCTCTGGAACCCCCAACATCTCTAATCCACCATCTTGTAACCAGAGGATCAGTACTACCTACACAACCAGCCAGCATTGTCACGTGATGGCCAGCAATGGCAGCCTCCATATTCCCCTAATAACAGGTGGACTGGGACCTGGTCAGCAATTGGCTGTCACTGAATGTGCTGCATGTAAGCTGTACTGTAAGCTCCATGGCTGCAGGGAGAGAATGATGGAACTGCCGAACACATGCTCTTTGTAGCATTGCTCCTTATATGTTGGTGTTCTATAAATAGCTATTACAAGGAGGCAGTTTTCTAAAGACTGAAAACACAGCCTCCTTGAAATGCCATTATTTTCACCTCTCTATGCATATTTCATACAGTCTCAGTTGTAGCCTATAGGTTGTGCAGGTCCAGCATCCACATTACTTACTGCCCGATTACTCTGCTGGATGCTAGCTATTGCAGTGGGTTCTGCTGATAAAGCAGACCACCAGCCCAATATCTCTGGACAAATATTCATAATGGATGTTTACTATATTTATTTAAGTATTACCACCAATTCTGTTCAGTACATGGATCTGAGTTAATACTATGAACATAAACTAATCACAAATGAGGTTCCAAAAGAGGCTCACAAGATCTAAGGATAGCTATTGCCAGTGGACTTGGTTTACTAAGGTTTAGGGTAGGCTCCTTAAGGTGGTGTCAACTGTACAATCTCCAGAACGATGAACCCTGTGTGTGATTGATCGGATTGGTGCCATTAATTGTGCTAATCCACAACGAACAATTGTTCTATCGATCGTTCTGAATTTCTGAATTACCGTATTTCTTTTGTCTGATCAGATCGCTTATTATTTTCACCTCCGTTGAACGCAACGAACAGATCATTAAGTTGATCGTTCGGGAAACTGGATCAATAATAGGCACCTTTACAGACCAAGTAGTGTTCAATGCTGTTTAGACCGTGGGTGGATGACACTTAACTTAAAAATAAAAATACAAGAAAAACTGTTTTTTTTTAAAGGGAAGGTCCAAGCAAAATAAAAAATGAGTTTCACTTACCTGGGGCTTCTACCAGCCCCATGCAGCCATCCTGTGCCCTCGTAGTCACTCACTGCTGCTCAAGTCCCCCCCTGGCAGTATGCCGACCTCGGAGGTCGGCGGGCCGCATTGCGTACATTTTTACGCATTCCCGCTAGTGCAGGAACATTAACACATACATTTTTACGCGTTACCGGTTCAATGCTTAAAAATGTACGCATTGAACCAGTAATGCGTAAAAATGTATGTGTTAATGTTCCTGCACTAGCGGGAATGCGTAAAAATGTACGCAATGCGGCCCACCGACCTCTGCCAGCGGGGGACTCGAGCAGCAGTGAGTGACTACGAGGGCACAGGATGGCTGTATGGGGCTGGTAGAAGCCCCAGGTAAGTGAAACTCATTTTTTTATTTTTCTTGGACCTTCTCTTTAAAGAGAATCTGTACTCTTGAATTCTTACAACAAAAAGCATACCATTCTATTCATTATGTTCTCCTGGGCCCCTCTGTGCTGTTTCTGCCACTCTCTGCTGCAAACCTGGCTTGTAATTGCCAGTTTTAGGCAGTGTTTACAAACAAACTAACCAGCTTGTGATAGGCTCACATAAACAGAGTGTGTGAGTCATACAGAGTCTGCAGAGGGCCTGAAGAGGGTGTGTACAGCTTCTATCCAATCACAAGCAGCCCTGCACATTCCAGTCTCAGTGCCTCAGCCCAACAGAGGTGACAGAGGAGAGAAGATTAGATCATATAACAGAGATAATACAGTCACTGTGCAAGTAGGAAAGGCTGCAGTAAGCCAGACCACGTTAGAACAGGCATAAGAACTTATAGCATAGAAGAAATACGGATTAAAATTTTGTTACAGAGTCTCTTTAAGGTTCTACAGGCCAGAACACTGAGAGTCATGTTTAATTCAACAAACCTGGTCTAAATTTTTTAGATACTTGTCTACTGGGTATGAAAAAAGCTGCAACTTTTTGTCTGGGTCAAACAGACCACAGCAAGTAACGTTGCTAAATTCTAGTTCCCCCCCCCCCCCCCCATCCCCATGTTCTAACAACATCCATTGTAATGTGACCCCCTCCTCCCAATGTAGCACTTTTCTAAACAGAAGAACTGAGTTGGTTGGAGACAGGTGCAGTGGATTTTACTTCTTCACATGTACTCACCTGTAGTGGTAAATTCTGTAATGACTTCCAGTTATCCAGTGTGGTGCTGTACATGACTGCAATTTAATGGGTCACTAACTTGGCAACAATATTTCTGTGATCTGTTATGTCCCAGTAGCAGGTTACAATTTTTTTCCACCTAACCACAGACAAATGCTTGAGTGCTGGTTTCCACCAGGAGCTGCAGCCATTTCCGATTTGGATGCTGCTCTCATTCTGCTGCCCTGTGCCTGGCTATAGTGTGTCTGTGTGCTGCAGAAGTCTGCAGCATGCCATCCAGATTTGCACAGCAGTGTGATCTGGATGCCAACAAAGCCAAAAGATAGGCAGTGTTTCCCCTCCTGCCTGCGAGAAACACTGCGGATGTGTGCCGAATTTGGCACTAGTAGAAACGGGTCAGGCTAGGTTCTCTAGTGTCATTCAACCCTGCAGAATCTTAGTACTGGTAAATCAGGTATCTTTTGCTTGGGATCACTGCTTGGAAGATAGACAGAAACATGTCCCAAGTCTCAACACAGCGGATGAGGACTACATGAAGCAGTCCATCCCAGTGAGTGCTCAGTGATTGTAAATGGACTTGTATATTTCCTCATCAACACAGATAAACTGTACATATGTATGTATATCCCTACCTGTTCCATCTGGAGTAGATCGCACAAATGTTGGCAGCATCTTCACCGTGGCGGTGGGGTTGGTTTCTGCTCCAAGTCCCTTTGCCATCTGTTTGGAAAATCTGTTGGATATCTCCAGGAGTGTCTCATCAGACAGCCGCATGTGGTAGAGGTACTTGTCCACCTGCACAGATGACAGAAGAGATGTTAGAGCCCACAGCATGTACCATTATAGAGCACTTACCCCATATGGCCCTTCAACCTTTCATCTTTTTTGCTAGTTGCTGATTGGTGAGGATGCTCAATGAAATGATAATGATTCTGTCTTTGTAATAGTGTGCAAACCACTCAATCACCACGTAATATGTTCCAGGGAGTCAAACCGTTAAGGTCCAGATTACTGATGAACCAAAGTACAAATCCGCATGATGAAAGAACTGGAACTAAACCTGGAGAAGTTGCAAGTTGCTTTTACTTTATAATACATAACAGCATGCACAATGTTTCAGTCAAGTACTCTTGATGAAGGTCTTCACGACCGAAACGTTGTACATGCTGCTGCTGTGATTTGATATACAGTAGAAGAAAAGCAAATTGCAACTTACCCAGGTGGAGTCTCAGTTCTTTATTTAGGTCAATGATTCTGGTTCACTCACAACTGTAACTAGGAATTGGGCCAATCAAAAATCAACAGGAAGTCCATCTGATTGTACCAATTCCAATCTGCATTATATTTAAATGGATGCTTTAGGATCTCATTTACCCTATTGATGGGACACTGATTACAGGTAATAGAACACCATGGCAAAATCAAAATATACTCCCTCACATTTTATTTCTATTTGGGGCCTGACAAAGGTGTAAATGTTACTCTATTGATAACAGTTTTATATCTATTCATAATACAATGTATAGCAGGCTCATTTATTCCATGCCTTACAAAGTGTCTTTCAAAAGGATTTAAGTATCCCATTGCGTAATATTAAAGATATCCTATAATGACTTCTAATTACTAAACGCTGCAGCATCCGAGTGTCTGCTAGTCATATTTTATCATTTTTTTCCAGGATGTTGTGCAGCCAAATAAGAGGGATCAGTGTAATCCACTTATAATGAAGATGTTCTGTTCTCACAACCACCTCTACAGCTTGAAAAGTTATTATTTAATGAAACCGATAAGCTCTAATGTGATTGTTAAGGTGGCCATACATTTCAAAGCAGCGGATGACCTGATTGATCGTTCAACCAATTTTCGACCGCAAACTCAGAATTGAAGATATTGATGGGTCGAGAGCAGCAGCAGATCGACAGCCCATAGCTGTGCATCAAACAGTTCAACTCTGCAGTTTCAAACTGAAATCTATTGAAAATCTTTACCCAGTGTGCGACACGCATTAGATTTGATCTGTCAGGGATCTATCTGATGGTCAAATCTGGTGGCCATCCGTAAATGTGCCCGAACATCTAGCGATCAAACAAGAGATGGACCTCTCTCTCTGATCGATCGAATCTGACCAGAGAGAAATACCTGAAGGATTTGTTGCAACTGCATCCCACCTCCCACAAGCTTAGATCAAAAGGATCAAAAACCTTGACCACCACCAGCGTTCAACTAAAAACCTTTGGAGCCAGAGCTTTCTGTCATGCTGCCCCTACCCTGTGGAATGCCACGCCAAACTTAATTAAGGCAGCTCCAACCCTGGACCCGTTTAAATCAAAACTGAAAAGCCACCTGTTTAGTTTGGCATTTATGACCACATAACTTTTTCCCCTGTTCGCACCATGTACTGATCTGAGAAAAATGTATGCACTTTGAGTTCTACGGGAGAAAAGCACTTTACAAATGTTTAGTTATTGTTGTTAATTCAGTTAGGCCTGGGCCACACTAGCTCCGGGTGCGGGACGCATCCGCGGTCCGGGCTCCGATTTTCAAAACCCGGAACGCAAACGGATCCGTGCTGCCTTTTTTGCAGCACACGTTTTGGATCCGCTTGCGTTTTTTTTTTTTTTTTTTGCTAGAGGGGGTAGCAGCCAGGACAGGGGGCTGCGGGCAAAGCGGCGGCCAGGGGGGGTCACATCCCCCCCCCTTGCTCACCTGGGTGCCCCCCGTCCCCGCTCCCCCTCCAGCTCGCATATAATGTAATAATTTGTACCTAATGAAGTTCGGCGAGCCGGGCACTTCCGCCCACACCGCTCGCCGTCACTTCCTGCAATGTCGCCCTCTGTATTTCAGTGGGCGGCATCGCAGGAAGTGACGGCGAGCGGTGTGGGCGGAAGTGCCCGGCTCGCCGAACTTCCTTAGGTACAAATTATTACATTATATGCGAGCTGGAGGGGGAGCGGGGACGGGGGGCACCCAGGTGAGCAAGGGGGGGGGTGGATGTGACCCCCCCTGGCCGCCGCTTTGCCCGCAGCCCCCCGTCCTGGCTGCTACCCCCTTCAGCATGGCGGCCCCCTCCTTCACCATGGGACACTGGAAACTGATCCGTTTCCAGTGTCCGAAAATGTCAGTGAAGAGGGAGGCCCGTTTCCCCATTGATTTTCACTACCCGTACGTGTATACGGGTCCGTGAAAAATGCTGCAAGTCCGGACTCAGCGTTCCGGGTTTAAAAACGTATTCCGCGGATCGCACGCGGATACGTTTTTAACTTGAGTGTGTACTGTTCCTATTTTTAACATTGGTATCCGTGGCTACGTTTTTCTCCGGGACAAAAAACGTAGCTACGGATACGTTTTTAAATTAAGTGTGAACTAGCCCTTAATGTGTGTGAAAATTTTAGCAGAAATCTGAACAATCGAATGCTGCTGGTCTACAGATTGCTTTTTTTTCGATGGTCTAGAATCCGTCATTTGTAGGCCACAACTAACTTGTCTATGGTTAAAGACAGATACTGAAATTAAAATTTTAACAGGTGAAATAATCATTAGTCATTAGTACTTTTAGTTACGTGTCCCCAAAGGCATTCCATTATTTTATGTTTAGGGGGGGGGGGGGGGGGGGGGGATGGGGTTTCTGCTCCCATAAAAACACTGGCAACAAGAAATTAGTTGCAGAGGGATTTTCGACTCATTGCTTTGTGTGTGGACGCTGCTTCTGCATGTGACAGAAAATGCCACACAGACAAGTGGATCGTGCTCCCTCTCATCTCAGGAAACAGCGAGGCATCCTGACCTCACATCAAAGCTTTTGTTGTTAGAGAGAGTTTATAACTTTGTCGCTTTGTCTACAAGTATCAGCCCTACATCTCTGTGAGTAAAAATAGAGCAGATAACATAAAATTACACCGGATTAACTAGCTGACGTGAAAGGACTTGTTGAGCGTCACGCCTTGCTGGAAAGTGGTCAGTTGCACAGAACATATACCGTGTGTGCCTTGCTCTGTCACATGCTCTATAGAAGATATATGTGACTTGCTCTGTCACATGCCCTGATTTCATCATGTCCTGCTCGCTAGGGCTGCAGCGCTGTGGTGTTGCTGTGTGTGGAGGAGAGTGACTCACTTCCCTCCACCCTGGGTGTCTGTTACACATCCGAGGCTTTAGTAAGAAGGGGCAATCTGGGAACTAACTGAAGAGAGATTTCTCGGAATTGAGAAACTGCAGACGTTTTACACTCAAAGGCCTGGTGCACACCAAAAACCGCTAGCAGATCCGCAAAATGCTAGCAGATTTTGAAACGCTTTTTCTTCTTTTTCTGCAGCGTTTCAGCTAGCGTTTTGCGGTTTTGTCTAGCGGTTTTGGTGTAGCAGATTTCATGTATTGTTACAGTAAAGCTGTTACTGAACAGCTTCTGTAACAAAAAACGCCTGGCAAACCGCTCTGAAGTGCCGTTTTTCAGAGCGGTTTGCGTTTTTCCTATACTTAACATTGAGGCAGAAACGCATCCGCAATCCAAAATCTGCAGCAGCCCGGGAGTATGCGTTTCTGCAAAACGCCTCCCGCTCTGGTGTGCACCAGCCCATTGAAATACATTACCGTAGCAGATCCGCACCCGCAAGCGGATCGCAAACTGCAGCCGAACCGCTCTGGTGTGCACTAGGCCAAAGAGCTCTTTGCAGACTTTACTAGTATCAGGTTTCATGTTCTGCATCTATTTCATTTGAAGGAAAACTTGCTTAACAAAAAGTTCTTAATAAGAGATATCTTCATTAAACAAACGTATGTGATTCTGAAACCACACAGGTGTAGAATAGTTTATTTTTTTTAATGTCCTGCACCGGGAGGGGGCTGCTGACTGGCTAGTATCATGAAAGTAGAGGAGGGGCATACATAAAAACTCTCTGAGAAGACTATCAGTGGAAGTCTGGGCTACACTGAGTGGCTGGTACAAGGGCTCCTGAGCAGATTTTTATTCCAATCAGCGGATATCCCCTTTCCCATGAGAAATCTTTCTCTTTTTCTCTACAACTGGGTGACTTCTTTCCTCGACGGCTGTCCTGGTGGTGAATCCCTAATTTGGAGTGTTTATTGTACTGCTATTGGAGGAGGGTGATGAGAGTGATTGTCACACACCTGACAAAGCATGCGGCTACTCTTGCCAGATTTATGTCAGAAACATCTGACCTGCATGCTTGTTCAGGGTCTATGGCTAAAACTATTAGAAGCAGAGGGACAGCAGGACTTTCAGGCAACTGGCATGGTTTAAAGTTATATAAATATGGCAGCCTCCATAGACCTCTCGCTTTCATTGTCCTTTATAAGTGTAGTTTTTGACATTAGCTAGTCAGGGTGCTTATACACAAATCGAAACAAGCTTTGCCATTTAGCTCCTACTTGGAAACTTTTGTGCTTTAAAGTAAACTCGAGGTGAAAATAAATCGATGAGATAAACAGTTGTATTTATCCTCCTACTCCTAAAAATTATTATTTTAAATATCCCATGGTTTTATTTTATATTTAAACATTTACTAAGTAAATTGAATGTTTTATTGTCTTTGCTCAGCGGCAGTCTATTAAGTGTTCCAGAGTTAAAGGGACTCCGAGCAGTGCAGAAACTATGGAAAGATGCATATCATTTTAAAGCTCTCTTTCTCCTCTTTCCAATGATATACAAACTGCCGCCCTACGCCTTTTAGTTTTCGCTATTTTCACGATTGAAATCGCGGGTGCGGCAATTTCAATCGCGAAAATAGCGAAAACTAAAAGGCGTAGGGCAGAGGTTTATATATCATTGGAAAGAGGAGAAAGAGAGCTTTAAAATGATATGCATCTTTCCATAGTTTCTGCACTGCTCGGAGTCCCTTTAAAATACATGAACTATTGACCTTGTCCTATCTCTTCTTGCCCTCAGAAGTTGTATTCTGCCTGGAAAACTTTCATGGTTGTGATTTTCTTTATCAGTGAGGTTTACTAGAAGGTACCAACAAGACAGAAGCTGTCACGTGCATGCCTGAAATGTAACTCTTTCAGGGAACAAAATAAAAATAGATAAACAGCCTGGTTCATGAAGGGAGTCTGAAGCGTTTGAAAAATAAAAAACAAATACTCACCTAAGGAGAAGGAAGGCTCTGGGTCCTAATGAGCCTTCCCATTCTCTTGGTCTTTGGGTTTCCCTGCAGGCTCCCTCGTTTGGTCATGGACTGCTCTTTTTCGGGTTGGGGAGACTTCTGCAGTGTTCGGAAGCACTGGGTCTTCCGAAGATGGGCCGCTCCATACTGTGCCACGCAAGCCCCCTCTCTCGCGCACTTGCGCGTGCGCAGTACAGAGCCGCCAGCCTTTGAAAGTCCAAGCACGTCCAAAGACTGCCAAAGTGTCCTGTGGTGGGATATTGAAATGGAGCCGCCTGCGGGGGAATTAGGAGACCAGCAGGAGAACGGGAAGTCTCTATAAGACCCAGAGCCTTCCCTCTCCTTAGGTGAGTATCTCTTATTATCTCTTATCTCTTTATTTTTAATAATGCTACAGATTAACTGTTGATGTTGTCTCGGGTATACTTTAAACCGAAAATAAAGTAATGTGCTTTCCCTGCTGTAATACACGTGGGGTTCAGTAGATGCCATGCTGTGTGTTTTCCAGCCTCCAGCCCAGACAGCTCACTACAAGGTGTGGCCTCTATCTCCTTTCTATAAGAACAAGGTGTGGCTTTTATCTCCTTTCTATATTATTCGGTGTCTGCACAAAAGTTACATGCATGGTAATCATATACACCGCATGTGCTTTTTCACAGAGAATGAATGCGGTTTTTACAAAAAAAAAAAAAAAAATGCAGTTGGCAAACTAAACTACGAATTTCCTCTCTGCTCTAAAAAATTAGCTACAGCATGATAACCTTTATGGAAAAAAAATCTTCATTACAGTTTTTGTAAATCCTAATAAAACCCTGAAGTTTCACTTTTTATGGGGGTACTGGAAGGGTTAAGCTTCAGTGTTTACTGTATGTCAGAGCTGCCTTGGCAGAGCTCTCCTGCAGTCTATTCACAGTTGCTGAAAAGAGCTAATTAGACACTTTGATGTAATCTTTGAAACGCAGAACACATTCTTCTGCGATTATATGTGGAATAAAGACTTTTCCGTGTGTGCTGTGCAAGAGTTTGGGTCTGCGCTCTATATACAAGCTAGGTATTCTACTCCCAAAACCACTAATTGTGATCGTTTCGGGTGACAGGTAGCGACGTGCCTGATGTCAGGTGATACTTGGCCCACCACCACTGTAGATCCTGCGGTGACATGAAGCAGAAAAGCTTGCCCTCCCTCAGCTCATCTGTACACTGATAGGTTACTGTCACCCAAAGTGACCCAAAAAGATTGTTTCAGAAGACATCTATCTAAAGTGTATAGATAGCTCCAGGTCACTGGTCAGTGCAGATAGCAGAACAATGTAGCTACATAGATAATAAGAGAGACAGAAGACAGACAGGGAGTCAGACAGAGACAGATACTGTACAGAGAGTGTCACTGCTGAATTCCATTATGAACTGTTTCTAAAGGCTAGTGACACAATTTATCCCAACCATTACTTTTCATCTATTGACATTTACGGCCGGTTCTCACAGGCTTCAGGCGGCTTTTCTGCAAGTGTACAGAAAATAATTTACAGCTTCCAACAGCTTTCTGCGTTTTTAACTCCTGCAGGGGGACACGGAGACGTGGCGAAAAGCAACCCTGGAAGCAGCATATTGCTTCCAGGGTTCAGCTGAAATGATGGGAACAATCGGGATCAGAACACAGCATTTGCGCAAACAACAGTAAATGGCGGTAAATGATGGTGCGGGCGCTGCTCAGTCACTTGAATACGCAGCACTTTAACGATGAGCACCTCAGCCAGCGATAAACATCCCACAATCGCCAGTGTGAATCAGCACTTAAACAATAAGGCACACTTGACTTTCCGTTTCCGCTCGCTTTTTCCGGCGTTCTGGTATGGACTGGGAAGTAGAGTGGGAGTTGCGCCTGCAACACGTGGGGTGATGGTGTACAGGGAGGGGATGGGCATGGTCAGCTCTGCTTTCGTAAGGAAAGACTAAGGGCTTGTCCACATTAGGGATGATTTGGGTTTTTTTTTTTTAGCGCTGGCGATTTTAAAAATCGCCTTAAAAGCGCTTCTGCAATGTTGCTCTATGTTAGTGTTCTCACATGAGCGATGAGCTTTCTATCCAATTGCAAATGCGGCTCCTGCACCATTTTCAGAGTATTTGTGATTCAACAGAAAGGATAGGAAAATCGCTAAGCGCTTGAAGGCGCTTTGAAAAGCGATTTCCAGAGCGCTTTTAATGAATAAATACATTGTATTTATTCATTTCCGGGGCAAAGAGTTCACTTCCTAACTGAAGTCAGGAAGTGAAAAGAAAACACGCTACACAAAAGCGCTTGCTTTTTCTAAGCGAAAATCGCTCTGAAAGAGCTTAGAAAAGCGCTTTCAAAATCACTCAATAAATCACTCAGCACTTGCGATAGCACTGGCGATTTATAATGTGAACAAGGCCTAATGCTGGGCATACACGGCGTTGAGGGGAGAATTGATGGCTCGATTGATAATATCCGTCGTGTCCGATCACTGCGGGGATCGATTCCACACTGGATCCTCGCGGG
The DNA here is from genome assembly GCF_040937935.1 of Hyperolius riggenbachi. NCBI lineage: Eukaryota > Metazoa > Chordata > Amphibia > Anura > Hyperoliidae > Hyperolius > Hyperolius riggenbachi. The sequence continues at coordinate 127,215,071 of NC_090648.1, forward strand.
CGGACAATAGCAGCAAATCGAGCGGGAGATAAGAAGCGCCAGCGGGGACGAGCGCGAATCGGTCCGCGCGCACGAGCGGGGACGCGGCAGGGGTCAATCGGATCGACCCGTGTATGCCCAGCATAATTAACTGGTGTTTTCTCTCATCTTTTCTTTGACTATCTCACTGATTACTGGTAATGATTGCTGTTCTATCAGCAAAGCAGCAACTGGCATTTGCATGGAAAGACAGCACTGCAAAACCCAATCTAATAATAATAATTAAAAAAAGGGTTTACATGCAGTGCATCCAAAGTACATTGCAATTTATAAGTTCCACACATATGTCTAAATAACATTAGCCTGAGCTATGTATTTTAATACCCATTTTAGCTGGGTGGTTGCAGAAGGAGGCTTGAAGATTGTCTTTATATTCCTGCCTGAAGAACCACTTTCCAGTCAGGGATTATGAGAAATACATAATAATACACAGCAGTGTAGTATTCAGGATACAGCACCACACATACTTATAAGTCATTCAGTCTGCAGCAGCACGAGGGGTTATATGGGTAAATGAAGAGTTGCTATGGCGCTACCCTGCCAGTTCCTCTTCCTGTAGTATACGGAGACTGCATCACGTACTGGGCTGTGATATCTCTTCACTTTGACTCACAAAGATGTTTCACAATGATCTCAAGTGCCTGGAATTCACCCATCAGACTGAAAGTTCCTAAAATGAGTGTGTGAGATATCCTGATATGATGCAGTTTTAGCTCAAAATAACAGCTACAGCCCCAGTCCCCAGCAGCACAGAGATCAAATAAGGGTTTAAAGAACTGTGAATGCTTATCTACTACGTTGTCATTGTCTGTGTCCTCTTGTTACAATTGTACTTGCCTACATTTTGTGTATTAAATTATTATTACTACCAATGATCATGTTAGCACTTTAAAGCCGGCCTGAACTCAGAGCCTTCTCTCTGCTCTAAAAGATACGCAACAGCATAATAACCTTTAAAGAAAAACATTTCTTTGTTACAGATGGTACAAATCCTACAAAAAATCTGCAGTGTGTCTACCGTTGCCGTCTACGGACCTAGCAGCACCACTGCAGTCTATGGACCTAGTAGCACCACTGCAGTCTATGGACCTAGTAGCACCACTGCAGTCTATGGACCTAGTAGTACCACTGCAGTCTATGGACCTAGTAGCACCACTGCAGTCTATGGACCTAGTAGCACCACTGCAGTCTATGGACCTGGTAGCACCACTGCAGTCTATGGACCTGGTAGCACCACTGCAGTCTATGGACCTAGTAGCACCACTGCAGTCTATGGACCTAGTAGCACCACTGCAGTCTATGGACCTGGCAGCACCACTGCAGTCTATGGACCTGGTAGCACCACTGCAGTCTATGGACCTGGCAGCACCACTGCAGTCTATGGACCTAGCAGCACCACTGCAGTCTATGGACCTAGTAGCACCACTGCAGTCTATGGACCTAGTAGCACCACTGCAGTCTATGGACCTAGTAGCACCACTGCAGTCTATGGACCTAGTAGTACCACTGCAGTCTATGGACCTGGTAGCACCACTGCAGTCTATGGACCTAGTAGCACCACTGCAGTCTATGGACCTGGTAGCACCACTGCAGTCTATGGACCTAGTAGCACCACTGCAGTCTATGGATCTAGTAGTACCACTGCAGTCTATGGACCTAGTAGCACCACTGCAGTCTATGGACCTAGTAGCACCACTGCAGTCTATGGACCTAGTAGCACCACTGCAGTCTATGGACCTGGTAGCACCACTGCAGTCTATGGACCTGGTAGCACCACTGCAGTCCATGGACCTGGTAGCACCACTGCAGTCTATGGACCTGGTAGCACTACTGCAGTCTATGGATCTAGTAGCTAGTGATGTAGCGAAAATCACATTTTCGGTACGCAAATGCAAATTTTCCACGAAAGTATGCGAACAGGTGAACCACCATAAACTTCAATGGGCAGGTGAATTTTAAAACCTATAGGTACTGTTTCTGGCCACAAAAGTGATGGAAAAGTTGTTTAAAGGGGCCTAACACCTGGACTGTGGCATACCGGAGATGGATCCATGGCAAAAATCGCACCAAAAATTACGTAGTTTATGTAGACGTGTTTTAATCTCTAAAGGGCAGAAATCACATTACATTCCTAAATTTGTGGAATTAAACGTTTTAAAAGTCCAGTGTGCGTACACAGCGATAAGGTAGTGTAAGAGTTAGGACGGTTCACACTGACGAAACGCCGCATTAAATGCACCGCAAACAACCGCAAAGAGCTTTAGTGATAACGTTAGGTGAGCAAATCATTGTTTTTACTAGTTGACACCTCCAGGACATAAATGTTAGTCCTCTCTGTGGCAATCTTTAGCGGCCACCGTGCTTGTGCGCATGATCGCGGGACAGCAGGCGATCGCAGTTTTCCAGCCCCTACGGTCGGGCTGAGGTGGTTCAATGACAGTTAAGTGACCAAAAAAACACTGATTCTGCACTGAGGTCTTATACAGTGGGCAGTAGTGAATACTAGATGCCAGTAGTGGTGGTAAAGGATTATTGGGTTATGGTCGGTGCACTACTAGGAGCAGCAAACCTGACTCAAACAGCTAACGTGCACTGGAAACACAAAACTGCAATATAACAATAGCAAGGAAATGAAAAACACCCTTTAGAAGGACAATTGAGTTATGGTCAGTGCACTACTAGTATCAGCAGACCTGTCTCCAACAGCTAACGTGTGTACTGTACATAACAATAGCAAGAAAAAGAAAAACAGTGAACTAACGTAGCACTAAGCACTGACTGCACCTGTCTGAGACAGCTAAAGTGCACTGTGTGGACACACTGAACAGCAATATCAAAACTACAAAACACAGCCCTTGGAAGGGCTCTTGGGGTTATGTAGATGGCGAACTGGTGCTGTAGCAGCAAGAAACTCCACTGGGGACACAGAACACAGACCTAACTAACGTTTTCCCTAATAGCAACAGCTCACTTCCTGCACTCCTTCACAGCAGCCACAGGCAGAGTGTAAAATGGCTGGCATTTTTATCGGGGGGTTCAGGAGGGAGTGCTAGCTGATTGGCTGCCATGTGTCTGCTGACTCTGAGGTGACGGGTCAAAATTTGGCTCCATGATGGTGTATAGGGGGGCGGGTCGAACACACCATGTATTCGCCTGCCAACGCAAACACTCGTTGTTCGCCATGAACTGTCCGCCGGAAAATGTCCAGACCTTATAGCACCACTGCAGTCTATGGACCTAGTAGTACCACTGCAGTCTATGGACCTAGTAGCACTACTGTAGTCTATGGACGTAGTAGTACCACTGCAGTCTATGGACCTAGTAGTACCACTGCAGTCTATGGACCTAGTAGTACCACTGCAGTCTATGGACCTAGTAGTACCACTGCAGTCTATGGACCTAGTAGTACCACTGCAGTCTATGGACCTAGTAGCACCACTGCAGTCTATGGAGTGGACCTAGTAGCACCACTGCAGTCTATGGTGCTAGTAGCACCAATGTCGTCTATGGACCTAGTAGCAACATTGCAGTCTATGGACCTAGTAGCACCACTGCAGACCTAGAAGCACCACTGCAGTCTATGGACCTAGTAGCACCACTGCAGTCTATGGACCTAGTAGCACCACTGCAGTCCATGGACCTAGTAGCACCACTGCAGTCTATGGACCTAGTAGCACCACTGCAGTCTATGGACCTAGTAGCACCACTGCAGTCTATGGACCTAGTAGCACCACTGCAGTGTGGTGCAACAAAAAAAGGTTCTGCCTGGTGCCCCAGAGCGAAGCCTTCAGTTATTCTGAAATGGACCACACCATCTAGCAATGTAACCAGGAAAGTATTTGGGGGGCAGCCTGCTTTGGATGCAGCTCTGGGCAACATATATAGTGTTGGCGTGGGTGCAACACCATTAGGATGTAAGCCTCAGTGAAGGTTTAGTGATGTGAATGATGAGTTTAATGTAGGGCTGGAAAGTGCTGCAGAAAATATCTCAGTACTAAACTGATGCAGAAAAGCATAATAATAATAATAATAATACACCTAATAAAAAGCATAAAAAAAACCCCTGCAATGAATTATTTACTGATGCAAGAAAACTAACAAATGACCTGAGCGGCAGGAAAGAGGCTGAGAGGGGCCCCATGGATGCTGCACATGTGTTTTACATTTATTCTCAGAAGGCGGCAAGCATCAGCCAAGAGATGTGGATGTACAATGCTAGATGAGGAGGCAGGAATATTTAATCTGTCAGCCAATCCGAGGCTGTGCTGGACTCCTCCACACTATGCTGACTACATCATTAAGAGCTCCTTACATCAGCCTCACACTGCAGAAGAATAAAGCAGTTCAGTCTGGTCTTAGTGCCATAACATAATACTGGCCATCCTTAACCGGTTCTTTCTAGTTATGAGAATTCTGAGGTTACTTTTATGCCGTAGTTCTGTTCAGCAGCTTGTGCTCACAATGCCCTCTACTGATGATTATTTGCTTTGTTAAATTCATTTCTTGACATAACAGCTCAGTTTAATGGAATGTATTAAATTATGTTGCCAGTGTGGAATGATACTGCTAATATACAGTATACCTTGTCCAAAAAGGAGTATGAGCACTAAGCATTGTATAAAAAAATCTGGATCTTTACCGATTTCCGTCTGGACCCCAGGTGCACTACTCACCACTCATGTGCTGCATGTTGTTACTCCTCCCCCCTCCATAGCAGCAAATGCAGCGCTAGCTTATGGGCAAGTGACATGTCTGTACAGCACTTGATCCCAAACTGCTGTCCAAGGGCATGAATCCCGATCCCTGCGTGCACCAGTCCCCATATCTGTGTGTACTAAGCTTAAAGGGCACCTGAAGTGAGAGGGATATGGAAGCTGTCATATTTATTTCCTTTTAAGGAATGCAAATTGCCTGGCTGACCTGCTGATCCTCTGCCTCTAATACGTTTAGCCAAAGACTCTGAACAAGCATGTTCAACAAGATATTTTACTGGGTAAGCCACATGATAGTTTCATGTGTGTAATTCAGACACTACTGTAGCCAAAGAGATCAGCAGGGGCTGAAAAGGAAATAACTAAGGCAGCCTCCAAGAGGGGTGACTGTAGGATTTTTCATTACCTGGGGCTTCTTTCAGCCTCCTGTAGTCTGTCAGCTCTCTCTGTGTTCCGATCTGTTGAGCTGCTGCAGCCACATTAAAGTCCACATCCCAGGGGATAGTGCGCATGCGCTGTTCTAGCATGCCCGCCTCCTGATCATGCTCCAGTGGACAGGAGCCTTCTACACATACGCATTTACAAGTCTCTATGAACTGCGTATGCGCAGAATGTTCCCAGCTTCAGGAGCGAGATCAAGGAAGTGTGCGGCTGATGCAGTAGCCTGCGACTCAGTTAGATCGCGGAATTTAATCTGGCTGACAGCAGTTTAGCAGATCGGACCTGGAGGACACCTGAGGGAGCTGACAGACTACAGGGGGCAGGTGAGTAAAAATCCTCTTCCCCCATCTCAGGTACACTTTAATTAGGTAGATCCCCAGGCTCTGGTTTGCGGGTCACAATCATGTGTTACTTCTGGTTCTTCTGTTGGCTAAAGCAGGAAGTGGTCACAGAAAATAAGGGCCTTACAAATCTATTACCTGACCAAAGTGATCACATGTTTCTCCATCTGCTGTACATGAGCATCTCTAGCCTTTAGTCAATGCAAATTTGACTGCCTTCTTTGAAATAGCAATCACTTTGTTTGCACAGTTGCAGTGAGTCACCAGTGAGTCAAAGTCAGTTCCCGGCAAGGAAATTCCGCTTCCGAGGAACAAAGTGCATGATGTCTGGGGAAAGGAGATGTCCCACCATTCATACATTAGCAGGAGTAATGGTGGAATGTTTACAGTAGGAATTGCTTAACTGCCTATTTAAAGCACACACTCTACTAGTCCGGAATACAAGACTGGAACTTACCATGAAGTAATAGACCTGTCCCATTCTAATCACAGCAACCCATCAGCCAAACATTTTATGCTATAGGTACATTCATTCCTCCAGTCACTCTTCATGGCAGGGATTTCAGAGGAAGAGGGCTGGGAAAGCCAACTCTGATCTCCATAACTAAACTCTCCATCTCTTTGCTGAGCAGTGTTTCCTGACCAGTGTTCCCCGACGTGTTTTTACGCAAAATATTCTGGTTCTACCCATTTGGATGTGACCAGTACTGGACTCATGAGTTACCTTGGGTATCTTCCAATACAAATGTGCATTTAAAACAGTACTTTCTAGGGTTTCTGTCCATCTCTCACCAGGGCTGTGGATTTGGTACAAAAATCATCCAACTCTGACTCTACAGTTTATGAAACCACCGACTCCGACTCCAGGTACCCAAAATGGCTCCGACTCCACAGCCCTGGCTTACACTAAAAGGACCTCTTACCCAGTTCATCATAATGGAGCTTATGAATGAGTCTCGGTCATTATTTGGCGTCTGGACACAGTGTCACTGCAGCATCCCAACTTCCTGTAGTCACTCCTGAAAGGGGAAATAGTACTCGCACCCTCTCTCTTCATTGCCAATAGGAGAATGATTATTTGTTCCACCCACTGAGGCCTTGTTCACAACTAGGGCGTTTCCGCTATTTTTTCAGCGCCGTCGATTTTCAAAATAGCCCTAAAAGCGCTTGTGCAATGATTCCTTATGGGACTGTTCACATCTGAGCTTTTCGTCTGCTTTCCACTGACCCAAGCGCTGCCTGTACCATTTTTGGGGCTATTGTGCTATAATAGAAGGTATAGGAAAAGCGCAAAACGCTCACAAAATCGCTTTGTGCAGCGACTGCGTTTGTGCTTTCATGAATAAATACATTGTATGTATTCATTTCCGGATGAATCGCTTAGAAAAGCGATTTACAAAAAAATCATAGCGCGCAGGGAAACGCCAGGAGGCACTTAAAGTCACACTAAAAATCGCAAAAGCGCAGCCATCAGCGATTTTGATTTTAGATGTGAACAAAGCATGACTGACTGACAGGTGATGTGGCTTCATGGGAGGCATAATGGAGGGCACGGTACTGTGGGAGCAGCATGGGGGCTCCTGTGATGTGGCACAGGGGGTTGTGGGAGCGGGAAGAGCCTACACTGATTGGAGAAGTGGTGCCGTGTGGTTATGAGGAAAATGGCTCTCCAGTCTCACAGTGATATGACACTGAAATCGAGGAACCCTAAGATGAATATGGATGGGGTACAGTGCTTATAAATCCTGGAAATGGGCTTTGACTGGAACTAAGATTATGACGGGCACTGCTTCACTTGCTCACGTTTTCTCCGCGCTTGTCATAACAAAGCAGCCCCAGCAGGCATTACAGGGTCACTTCAAGGTCAGTCAAGGTTGAGTGCATGCCAATGGGATAAATCAGTGATACACTCCAGTCACATGCCAGTTTTCTCTTTTTTTTTCTTCTCACTATTGAAAAGTCAAAACCAAATGATACAGTTGTCCCTAGTACAGAAGTTAGTGATAAATCTCTAAATGCTGCTTCTGTCCTAGTGACATTTGCAATAGGTGGACTCTTTTCTTCTCTTCTGCACCAAAAATAAAAAGCATAAAATATACAGTTGAGTTCCCCTTTAAAGTGAACCTAAGGAGAGAGGTATGTGGAGGCTGCCATATATATTTTAAGCAATATTAATTGTCTGGCTATCATGCTGATCCGTTGCCTCTAATACTTTTAGCCGTGGACCCTAAACAAGCATGCAGCATATCAGGTGTTTCTGACATTATTGTCAGATCTCACAAGATTATTTTTTATTCTGACACTACTGGAGCCAAATAGATCAGCAGGGCAGCCAGGAATCGGGTAATGTTTAAACGGAAACAAATATGGCAGCCTCCATATCACTCTCACCTCGGGTTCACTTTAAGTGAGTTTACATTGATGAGGATGTCTGAAGGTTCTCTGACAGATAAGAAGCTAGCTGTTTGTTAATGCTTTGCCTGTAAATCCTTCACCTATCAGCTATGTTTTAAACTGCAAGGAAACTACAACTCCCAGCATGTCTCTGGATGTGGAAGCACACCATTACGTATATTTGGATAACCTCCCAATGACAAACCTTCATCCTTACCATAATTTCTTCCCCTCATGCATTGGACAGTCTGTGCGACTCCTCCAATCATTCCACATGCCTCTAATGTGCTCATACATCATTCTGCTTCTATAGGCTTTCTTATCCTTGAAGGTCATCATTCAGCGTTGAAGGTCAAACAGCATTCTCATCCCTGACATACCATCCTGTGAAAATCCACCTAGACACCATCCTAGCAACCTTCTCTATCAGCCTTGAACACACGGCCATTCCATAAACAGAATCAATGCATGGCAACCAATCATTAAAACAGCAGAGAACCATTATCGCAGACCTTGGAGGTTGTGGATGTCTGCACTGTGCAAATACAGATGCAGTTAAAAGCTCTACACTCGTTCCTAACACATACCTAAACACTCGAGGCTAGGCCTGAACCATTTTAGGAAAATACTGAATTGAGCGATTTTTGTCCGAAACTGCGATTTTTGCTGGACTCGTGAGGAAGGTATGTCCAATACTGCAGGCCACATGCTCCAGGACTTGGGGGAAGTTTGAAGCCACTTCTTCAAACTTCCTCCATGCGGAAATTATGACATGGCAGAAATCGCTGCTTTGACGATTCTGAAATTGTGATCTTGGTGATCGCGATTTCAGTTTAAATTTGATTTATGGTTCAGGCGTACTCGAAGCATAGCACATAACTACAGAGAGGAAGTAAAATATGAAAGCATGTTACTTCCTATTGCCTGCTGCCCTTTCTCTTCCCAAATAAAGAAAGTAATAGGGTATTGTACTAAATAAAGAAAAATGTCCTGTGATCTGTGCAGCTCTACAAGGTGGCCTCATGTATTCTCTTCTGATACTTTCTTCTTTTGGCCCTGGACTAGCCTCTTCCAAATATAACAAATGTATGAGTTTAGGTTAAAGTGGCCCTATATGATGATAAAGCACATCACCAAAGGTCACTTCAGTGACGGCCACTTGACAAAGGAATTTTTGTTCCACAAGAAAAAGATGCAAATTAGTATTGCTGCTATGTCAGGAAGAAGTCCTTAGTGTCAGGATGAAGTCTCTGACCTCTGACCCGTCAAGCATCCCATTTCAATGTGACAGATTGAATTGCTGACCAATAGGAAACCTTGTCAGTGGAGCTAGCTTTCTTTTTAGCTGTGCTTTCCCTTAATTCTGTTTCAAGATTTGGAACTACTGTACTTTTCACTGTATGTAACGGCTGAATATGTAGATTGATCTATTTTTTTTATTAAGATTGGCTTCTGGCTTGCTTTAAAATTAGTCACAAATGAGTAAAAGTATCCATACATCTAACGTGATGAGCAGATTCCACCAAGAGGCAAATCTCTCTCTAATCGAATCTGATTATAGAGAGATCTCTCGGCTGCCCATACATCGCAGGCCGATTCCCGATCACTTTCATGCTGAAATCAATCTGGAACCGGCCTTGTGACGCCACATTCGCTGTCCCCCCTAATGCCCAATGTGTCCCCCCCCACAGTGTAGTATACTGTACATTACCTGTCCACAGCTGGCTCCAGGCTCCGTCCATACACGCACATAGTTGCCGGAGTAACATGGGCATGTGTGTGACAACACAACACACGCGCCCGCATGTATGCTGGCAACCATGATATTCACTATTTACATCAAGTGCGTTTTCTACCGTAATACACGGTGAGAGTTTATAGCCCAATCACAAATGCAGCATGCAACATTTTTGTGATCAGCCAAAAACTAAGTTAATAATAAAAACACTTAAAATCACAGAATGGCCCCCGGGCCCATTAATCCTATAGTCATCTTTATTACAATGTAAGGCGTCCATGTGCCGATTCAAAAACGCAACTGGAAACCGGGACAGTGTAAAAGGGCCCTTAAAGTGTCCATACACTTTTAGATGGCCACTAGATTGAACCATCAGTTAGATCCCTCTTTAATTGAAATGTGATCAGAGAGGGATCTATAACTGCCACACACTGTACATCTGAATTGTGAATTTCAATAGATTTCAGCAGGAAATGTATTGAAAATCTGTGGAGGCCCCACCACCTGCCAGGCCCCACATGTCTCCCCATCTATGTTCTCCCCTGGGCCGTGCAGAGCGGATCAGTGAATAATGGCGCACAGCGCCTATGCATAAAAATGGCGTCGCATTAAAAAGATACGCTTATTGTTATTTATCGTTAGTACTGCATAATAATGGCACACGGGGAAAAAAGAAGAAAAACGGCACACACTAATGTTATTTATCAATAGTAGCACACACTAACGTTATTTATCAATAGTGCCGTTCATTTACCGAACAGCAGACGTTATTGCCCACAGTAACCTTATTTATCAATAGCGCCCTACAAAAGCCAAACTGCAGACGTTATTTAACTGCAAAACGGTGAATGGAGGGTTCTGTGTGTTAATGCTAAATAACGATAAGGCTTTAACACTAAATAACAATAAGGCTTTAACGTTAAATAACAATAAGGCTTTAACGTTAAATAACAATAAGGCTTTAACGTTAAATAGCGATAAGCGGCAAATGGATTAGCGGCAACACCATGCGCCATTATTCGCAGGCACCATTTTCAGATGGATGCCGTGCAGAGTGTTGGCAGCGGAGTGTTCGCTCATCTATCCGCTGGTGCGCTCCTCCTGTGACCTCTCTCAATCGTCACCAGATGCCTGTACCCCGTGACAAGGTAGCATGTTTGTTACGTGACCACGTACATGCTATTGTGTTAGGAGACACAAGCCCCCCGGTGGAGATGGAGAGGCGACACAGGAGGTCCGCACCAGCTGACAGGTGAGTGTGAGCTCTCCTGCAACACTTTCCATAGGTCCGGAGAGCACATTTTAGATGAATGGGAGACTTGGGGGAGGGGGGGAGTCCTTCGGTTATTCCACAATCTACCGCCACTACTGCCCCTCACTTGTCTACCCCTTTTCGAGTGAGATCTTTCCAGCCTGCATGACAGATTACAATCGGGCAAAGACTTTACATCGATCTCGCAGGGCTGTGGAGACAGAGCGATTTTGGGTACCTGGAGTCGGAGTCGGTGGTTTCAATAAACTGAGGAGTCAGAGTCTGATGATTTTTTTACCAAATCCATAGCCTTTGTAAAAATTACACTAAGGAGTTGGAGTCAGAGCAATTTTGGGTACCTGAAGTCTGAGTCGGAGGTTTCATAAACTGAGGAGTAGGATGATTATTACACCGACACCACAGCCCTGCGATCTCAGGCAGATTTGATCACAATGATCAAATCTGCTGGGAAAATCAAGCAAATGTATGGGCACCTTTGAAAGAAAAGCTCATGAAATTGTACACAGCTAGCAAATAGACGAATTAAAATCCACAGGGAGTACACTTGATTGGAATGATTCCTATTTAATTAGCCATCTTAATGCTGAGGGAAAGTGACACCAATCTATGAGGGACTGGGGAGGAGGAAAGTCATTTCTGGAGCACTGGAAAGACTGAGGACCCTCCCAGACAGAAGCTTTGTTGAGGCCAGAACACAGCATTTGCACAACCACAAAAATATTTGATATTACGGTAATTTTATTTCTGAAATATGCTCCACTCATGCTCTTCTCTTATAAAGTGCTGGGAGGAGGGAAGACGAAAAAGACCAAGTTTGTTAACTGCGCATTCACTCTATACATTGAGTGGAAGAATAAAAATTAAATTGTGCTGATCTGGCAGATAGGTAGAGTATGCTTGTATCAGGCTCACAGGAGAAACATCAAAGCCAGCCTAGAGCCTCACTTGGCCCATCATGCACTGTCTGGGGACTACTGCCTGCTATATATAACATGCTACACTGAGGACAATGGAAAAGATTGGTAGTGAAGCTGTGATCCCTTAAAGGACAACTGAAGTGAGAGGCATATGGTAGCTGCCATATTAATTTCCTTTTATGCAATACCAGTTACCTGGCTGTCCTGTTGATCCTCTGCCTCTAATACTTTCATCCATAGCCCCTGAACAAGCATGCAGATCAGGTGTTTCTGACATTATTTATTGTCAGATCTGACAAATTTAGCAGCATGCTTGTTTCTGGTATTATTCAGACACTATTGCAGCCAGATATATCAGCAGGGCTGCCAGGGAACTGGTATTGTTTAAAAGGAAATAAATAGGTCATCCTCCACATTCTTCTTACTACAGTTGTCCTTTAAAACATCAATAGAAATTTCCCTTCACACGATTGGCTGTTGAAACTGATCTCAGCTTCAACTCAATGCTCTCCACTGCAGTCATTCATCAGTAAATCACACCCATACACTGGCCTAAACAGTTCTCTGACTAAGGTTAGCCATAGACTGGTCAATGTGGCCAAACAATGGATCCATCTCAGATTATAATCTAATCTGAGAGGGATCTATCTGATCAAATCGCTCCACACACTGGCGCGTAGATGATGTAATGTGGTGCATACGTGATGTCAGGTGGCGGGTGGGGGAGTGGCGTGAAAAATAGAATCGTCCGCTGCTGGGGTGAGTAGATCTGCCGGACAAATTTCCTTGCACATCGCTGGTTGGGGGCCACTTTAGATACACCTGATTATCGGCTGAGGTGGTTGTTGTCGGCCGCTTCAGCTGACTGGAGTCAGTGCTGTAGGGTGCCCATTAGCCTTGTGGCTTCTTTAGTTACCCGGTGCTTCCTCCAGCCGCATAAGCATGGATGCGTCCCTCGCTGTCCTCCCACAGTCCACACGGAATCCTCCGTTCAGCCACAACCAACCCCCGATACTCGGCTCAGTCAGGCTAAGTCTGACTGAGTGACGTCAGCCGGGTTTTTCTGTGCGTGCACAGAAGATCCGTGCATTGCAGAAGCCCCCCCCCCCCCCCCCCGCTGACGTCACTGAGCCATACACCAGAGAAGATTGCGGCTTAACGGAGGCACTCGGGAGGACGGCGAGGGACACATTCGTGCTTATGGGGCTGGAGGAAGCCTCGGGTAAGTAAAAAAATGGCCACTTGACTCATCTTTCAGTTTCTTTAAGGTGCAACATTTTCCTCAGATGTGTTCTTTCGATACGATTTTTACGTTTAACTGTACCGAAAACCATGCAGCATGTGGAGAAAATCCACATAACACGATTTTACGGTCAATTGGAATAAAACATTTTGTCGCTCATAATGTTGGACTTTGTGATCGTATCTGAAGAGAGAAAGTGCCATAATCATACGGTATATATGAATAATCGATAATTAGCTTCCAATCACTTTTGATCCCACAAATCTTAACCAATGATCACATCTGATGAAAATATTGTACCATTAAAGGGCACCTTAATAGAAAAATCAACCGATTTATGGCCAACTTCAGAAGCCACGCTGGTCTTTAGCTCCAGAAGCATATTTAGTGACCATGGCAAAGATCCCAAGCATGAGCTGAGGGAGAAAATATTTCAACAGAAACTTCCTGTTTCAAATGGAATTTCTATTTTCCGTTCCATTGTGAAGATAGGTTATCGATGATGAAAGCAGACATGTGACTCGATTCCGGGCTGCAGCCCACTGGGGGAGTCCCAGGCGGAGTGCAAAACGCTACGATACTGCAAGTCGCTGTGGCTATACCTCATAGCACAGAATTCATTCATATATCAGAGGTCACAACCACTGAATTCACACGATGTAAGCCAGCTCAGCGATGTTCCCCTCATCCCTTATAAATGTGTTCTCACACAGTGCAGCAGATAGCCATGGATGCAATGCCCTCTGGTAAGAGATACAGAGGGGTCCTTATAAAGTCAATATCAAAGGGATGAGTACATGATTTCTGTCACGCACAGAGAGCAGAGAAATGTGCTGGCAACAGACAGCTCGTCTTCTTAGGAAACTCAGTTACTGGAAGTTCAGTCTCAGTGATCAAATGACACATCTGGATTTTACCATTCAGTGACATCCTACCCACTAGAAGCTCTGAGGATGAAGGCACATCCCTTACTGTAACAAGACTGCATGGAGGCAAGGTGTCTGAGGAGGGGGTGTGACATGTATACCAATAATCCCAATCATTTCTATGCTGCCCATATAAGACATACAATATAAATGTAATGCTGGATCCACACCATACTAGAGATGGGAAGTTCGGATCTTTTCAATGATCCGGATGATTCGAATCGGATCATTGAAAAGATCCGGATCTTTGATCCGAATCTCGGATCATTTTACTACCGAAGCATTCGGGGGTAAAATGAATAGCAGGACAGGTCTTTCCCTGCTGTGGACAGGAGAAGGGGAGGGGGGTGGACACACAGAAGGGGAGAAGATGGACAGAGGGCAGGGAGTGGACAGAGAAGGGAGGAGGGACGAGCAGGAAGCAGAAATGTTTGTTTGCACACAATACCCACATGCTGCTATCATATGCTTTACATGTATTTCACCTATATGCTCATCTGTGTACTCTGAATGCAAACGTCGCACAGTGAAAGAAAGCATTCCAACAAGTGAAGTGCAGCTGTTTAGAGCGAGTGCAGGAGGATCATATTGCCCAGCAATCACAGTGCCTGCAAAGTTACTGAGCTGTGCTGAGCTGAGCCAAAAGCTTCCAATGTGTTCACTGTGCACAACTCCGGAACAGACAGCCTATAATGAGCAGCACATTATAGCCAGTATGTGTGCTCTACATATATCTGGCAGTGGCACCGATGTCCCCTCTCTCTCATCTACCTGTCTCCCTGCAAGGCTGGCTCCCCTCCAACAGAGCGATCCATCTCAGCTCTGCTTCCAGGACACCCCTGCCCGCTGAGAGGGGGCGTGTCGCTCCTGGCCCCGCCCCTTTTGTGATCCGAATCACTCATTTTGATGATTCGGATGATTCGACTCACAAAATACATTTGGATCAAAGATCCGAATCGTTCATGATCCGGACAACACTACACCATACAGTTTTTGGCAGATTTACCTGCCAGAACTATTATTTCCAGCATATCCGATCTGAGAATCGATCGATTTTTTTGAGCGATTTATGTAGAAACTAACAGAAAAAGGTCAGAAAAGCGATCGATTCTCAGATAAGACACGCTGGAAATAATCGATCTGGCAGGTAAATCTGCCAAAATATTGTATGTTGTGGATCCAACAAACAAACAAACACAGAACATTTATATCGCGCTTTTCTCCTGGCGGACTCAAAGCGCCAATCCAGCATTAGACATCTAAGCTAGCTATACACTGACTGTACAGTTTTTCTAGCCATACATTATACAATGGATGGTAATTATGATCAATATTATGATCAAAAGGGTTTGATCGATCGTAAATTAAGTGGATTTAAGTATTTATGATCGATTTTATGGTCAAAATACAGAAAGGCAATGTTGGGTTTTGGTCAGTTGATCATAATATCGATTGTAATTACAATCGACCGAGCAAAACCCAACATTGCGGTTCAGTATTTTGACCGTAAAATCGATCATAATTACGATTGTAAATACACATCACATCCACATCAATTTTCGATCAATCGGACACTTGGCAGATCAAACGTTTAATCTGGCAAAAAAAAACTATGGTTTCAGTACAGTAGTAAACTATAAGGATTAATATATATATATATATATATATATATATATATATATATATATATATATACATATATATACATACACACACACACATATTATTTTTTATTGTAATCTTACCTTCTGTACTTGGTCATGGTTGAGTTCTGTGAAGAAATATGCAAGCAGGTGAGAAGCTATCATGTCTCTGTCTCTGTGATGGAAAAGATCTCCTGTAATGAAATTAGAGGTATATACGGTATGTCCTCCCCGCGCCTCTGCTCCCTATGTATGCCCGGCTTCCCCCTTCACTAATGCTCTCTATCACAATGTGGTCCATTCAGGGATGCCTCTCTGCCAAGCCCCCGGTGACGTCACGGCGCCTTAACCAATTCGCGGCTGGCGGACAAACCATCCCTGTTACACGTCTCTTGCTGTGAGTCACCCTCTCGCCATGCATATATGATGTATGAGGCGTGATGGGGGGCATAGGGGGCGCGGGAAGTGATACGACGCATGCGGAAACTCCAATGTTTCGGGAACTTTTATATTCTTAACTTTTTCACTTTAGGCAACGTGTAAGAATGAGGCAATCTGAGCGGATTGGCTGCTAGAAAATCACACTTTATTATACATTCTAATGCTGATTCTAACAATATGAACACATTCAAAGTTGTTTTCATTCCTCTACAAAGTAGAATGATATGATTCATAGCACAGCTGGGGTTCCCCATAGAGTACGTGGTCTGGACTGTGTAGTACCGGCGAAACGTGCGCTAATCCAGACGGGTTAAAATGTGCAGTAACCGGCAAAGGATGCTATTGGCTCAGAAATGGGTGTGTGACAGGCAAGCCGCAAATGGCCAATCAAAGAGCTTCTGGGCGTGTCCTGTATCCCCTGGTGGTCCGGTCTCGGCAAGCGGGCTGGAGCCTCTTTCTAATCCGGGTTGGGTGGAAGATGCTGGCAGTGTGACATGTGCGACACACCCACCTCACGCAATGCAATGGCCCTGTGTGTGACAAGGAGAGGGAGAGGCTCATTCTACAGAGCAGTGTCATTATTTCTGGAGGTTATTTCACTAGTATTGCAGGTGGCCAGAGGAAGAGACTCAATATACAGAGCAGTTCCTGGAGGCTATTGCACTAGAATTACAATACACTGGCCCAAAGATTCAACCATTACATCCCTCTTTGTTCGTAATGTGATACCCTGTGACCTGCTGGCATGCACGTTATGTGCACGCTGTGTATGTTTTGGTATTTTTTCACTTTACAACCCCTTTTAATAGTTTCACATTTGGGTGTTGCATTGGGCTTGATTCACAAAGCGGTGCTAACCTACTTAGCACGCCTAAAGACTTTTGGGCGTGATAACCATTGCACTAAGTAGGTTAGCACCGTTTTGGGGAATACATTTTGCGCACGCAAAGTCCGGTGCGTGCGGAAAGTCGCATAGGGTTTAATGGGCGCACGCTGCGCGATTGCGCACGCAAAACTTTGCGCATGGGACTTTGCGCGCAAGTTTATTTTATCACGCCTAAACTGGCTTTTTTCACCAGCGTGCTACCTGTTAGCACGCTTTAGTGAATCAAGCCCATTGTGTTATAATGTTTATATAACACAATCACAGACAACATTTACAGTGGCATGCCATGTATTACAGGCAAAGAACCAACTGACCAGTGTGTGCCTTGATTCAATCTGCTTCACAAGGTCGGCAGCGATTGGAGATGTCGGAGTATAGTGTGGGGGGCGTCTCAAACCTGTGCGATTGTTAGGACAAAACGTTACTTATCTCCGTACACCTCTTCCCAACCAACGCTGGATGCTGAGACCCCCTGGAAGTTGACAATTGACATCCGCGCTCCCGCAAGTAGAGTAGTAGCGCTGCTTTTTCCATGCTACTGTACAGGTGCGAGACACCACGGACAGGAGCACGGAGGTGCGCACCACTCAACAAAGGCTTTGTCAAGCAGGTTTTGGGGGTCCCAGCTCTGGATCACATGGCCCACTAAATTTATGAACCGCCCTTAGGGGAGGTTCATTTTATATTTTTTTCTAAAAGAATTTGTTCAAATCTCTTTAAAGCGACTGAACACAACAAAAAAAATCCATACTAAACTACCTATTGGTAGCCATACATGATACAATAAAAAAATTTCGATTTTCCAGTTTTTTTGATGAAAATGATCGAATCAAATGAAAGTTTAAAAGAAACTTTTATTCGATTAAGAAAAAAGAATCCATTATCCCGTTTTTCCAATAAAAATCTAATCGGACATGTTGGAAAAATCTTTATATTCGATCTAACGGAATAATCGAACAAAATTATCTAATAAAAAAAAAATGAAAAAATTGTACCATTTATGATCATCATACAAGGCTTCCTCCAGCACAACCCCCCCCCCCCCCTTCCCCCCAAGTCCATGGGGTCACGTGGTGTCTTCTGGGCTCCCTCCAGTTCCCTGCTGGTGGTTGTGCAACTTGTCCGGGAATCATGCGCATGTGCGGCCCATCCGCACGCCCATCGCCATGAGCGTTCGGTGTATGTGTGGTTTTCGAAAGAATGAACCATGCATGTACAGCCAGCCACTGCTCATTCCTTGTGTGAGAATATTCCACTACAAGAGTACTCTGCACTATGCAAAGTCCTGATCAGATACATTCAGAGGGGGATCTATAGCCTGCCTATACACTGCACACCAATTTCCAATAGATTTCAGCATTGGAGACTGTCCTGCTGTTGTCCCCCCAAGTGTATGTGCCCCCCATGCCGTGTTGAAGGTTTACCTGTCAAGCCAGTGCGAATCCTGGCATCCTTTGGTGTCTGGCATCTCCACGAGAGCGCAGTACCATGTGACACTGGTGCAGATAGTGACTTTGCTACATGCACGGGTGTCACGTGGTATAGCCGCTTGCGGTGACGCCGGACACCGAAGGAGGCCAGGATTCATTATGGCTTGACAGGTGAGCTTTCAGCACTGCACAGGGGGACACATACATACTTGGGGGGACACCAGGAGGGCAGCCCGTTACTGCTGTGCACCCGATCAAGCCCTTGCCACTTTGATTTTCCAGCATTCCGATTTCAGACAGAAATCGATCTACAGATGGCCATGTTGGGGTACTGATTCTAATCAGATAAAACAAAATGGAGTGATGTATGGGCACCCTAAAGGTGGCCTTACATCTCTTGACTTGGCAGCCGATCGACCATTTGATTATTATTATTATTGGTTACCTAGATGAAAATCGGTGCCGCCAAGAGCATGCCCAGGCCGTCGTGGTTGATCGGGTACGCCATGGTAACAGTGAGAGATATCAGTACGAGCAACGAACCTAGTGTATAAATGTGCCCCCCGGTGTGTGCATTTATACATTACCTGTCCTGTGTCGCCCACCACCCGGCGCTATCTGTCTTCAGAATCCCCCGCTCTTCCGTTAGGGGTATACACGCTGCCGGTGTGGTGTATGTAGTGCTAACAAAAGAGCAGGGGATTCCGGAGACGCATGGGCACCCTGCGGTGGGCGACACAGGATGCGTAATGTATAAATGCTCACACCGAGGGGGAACATTTATGCACTCGGGTGACAGTGGCAAGGCGACGGATGTGGACAATTCTTGAGAGACATTATGCTTAAATCGAATGGGAATCGGCCTGTAGTGTATGGGCAGCAGGCAGATCTCACTCTGATCAGATTCGATTAGAGAGAGATTTTTATCTTGGTTAAATCTGCCCTTCGTCACTAGATGTATGGACAATCTTTCATTTCCACGCCTCTCCCCCAGCTTAGTCTGCTTGTCTATACAGACGGCTATCTTGGAAAGTTTTAGGTGATATACAAGACAGGAGACCTGAGGCTCCACAATCTTTAGCACCTGTTTAACTTGTTCTTCGTTACACACATCACTGTCTACTGCTGACCTCCTTCCTATGAAGTACATGCTAGTTATACGCTTATCTGATGACCAAGATGAATGACAAGACTGATAGGTGTTCATTCAGATAGACTGCTAAGAAAATACATATGGGTACAGTGTTATCAGTGTCTGGTGCTAAATCAGTACAGTGTTATCAGTGTGTGATGATAATGCTGTAAATGTATCTATTAGCCTGATGGAAAAGGGATAGGTTGTCCCCAAACTGTCCCCGAGGTTTTTGAATGGACAATAGATTGTAGTTTGGCCTTGCATTTACGTTCCGAGAACAGATTTCTAGAGATCACTTTATTTACTTGAACAAAGATCCATTCTGAAACCTCCACTGCAGGCACAAGATGAGCGGCTATCAGAAATGTTATTTTTCAGTTACATAAAAATGCTGGTAGGTTGAATTACCTGCGGGCTCCTCCCAGAGACCAGAACCGTGAGATCTCTGTATCTATGCAGCCAACCAAGTTTCTTCATCGGCATTATGTGGGGTTCTCATGATACCAGTTCAGTGTTTCTTATATTCCATGCCTCTGGCATTCAGAACGCCTTGGTAACTATTTGGGGCACATGCTCCAAATCTATTAGGCTAATGATGCTGCAGACTCAGAGTATGTAAGAACTCAGCAGGCAGGTATAGAAATGCCACTTATATGGTGTTGTACTAGACCAGTGATCTGCAAACTTGGCTCTCCAGCTGTTAAGGAACTACAAGTCCCACAATGCATTTGCATTTATTAATCATGACTGTGACTGTCAGACTCCCGCAATGCATTGTGTGACTTGTAGTTCCTTAACCCCCTTGGCGGTATGAAAAATACCGCCAGGGGGCAGCGCAGCAGTTTTTTTTTAATTTTTTTTTTAAAATCATGTAGCGAGCCGAGGGCTCGCTACATGATAGCCGCTGCTCAGCGGCATCCCCCCAGCCCCGCCGATCGCCTCCGGCGATAGGCGATCAGGAAATCCCGTTCAAAGAACGGGATTTCCTGGAGGGCTTCCCCCGTCGCCATGGCGACGGGGCGGAATGACGTCACCGACGTCAGCGACGTCGGGACGTCATTGGGAGACCCGATCCACCCCTTGGCGCTGCCTGGCACTGATTGGCCAGGCAGCGCAGGGGTCTGGGGGGGGGGGGGGGCCGCGCGCCGCACCGGATAGTGGCGATCGGGCGCGCGGCGGCGGCGATCGGGGTGCTAGCTGCGTCCAGCAAAAAAAAAAATATGTAAATCGGCCCAGCAGGGCCTGAGTTGCACCCTCCGGCGGCTTACCCCGTGTCACACACGGGGTTACCGCTAAGGAGGTTAACAGCTGGAGAGCCAAGTTTGCAGATCATTGTACTAGACATGTGTAGAATTTGACATCCTACCTGGATATAAGACACACTTCCAGATTCTCCAGCCTGGTAGAGTTCAGCAGGAGAGCATGCTGCATAAGCATATATTCACCACCCCTGGTGAGTTCTCCACAGCCACTGAGTTCTTGTTCAACCTCTTATACTATAGGTGTCAAACACAAGGCCCGCGAGCTAAATGCGGCCTTCCTTGCCATTTTATTTGGCCCTCTAGAGCTTCAAATGTGTATCATTTTAAAGGAAGCATCAGGCTAAAAATGTAAAATTAGCTTTCCTCACCTGGGGCTTTCTCCAGCCCCTTGCAGCCGACTGTCCCACGCTGATCGCTCCGCTCTCTCTGCCGCTGTCCCAGGCTCCCCACACGCTGTTCAGGCTGACCTCGAGGCACCTCACACGCTGTTCAGGCTGACCTCGAGGCTCCCCACACGCTGTTCAGGCTGACCTCGAGGTCATCCTTACTGTGCCTGCATGAAGCGCCGCTGTCAATCATGGCCAGGTTTTACGCGGCTTACTGCGCAGGTGCAGTGGTTCTGCACCTGCGCAATGTGCCGCGGACAACGTGGCCATGAACAGCGTGCGGGGAGCCCGGATGGCAGCGGAGAGCGGAGCGATCAGCGTGGGACAGTCGGCTGAAAGGGGCTGGAGAAAGCCCCAGGTGAGTAAAGCTGATTTTTACTTTTTTTAGCCTGATGTTACCTTTAAGCAGAAAAAACAGCACACTGACTTCCCATCCAGAGGGACACACGGGTGACAATGTTTCTGGTTGAAACATTGTCAGTTTGAGGAGAGGTGCAGCAACAACCCATGGGACCCCCCGATGCCTGGTAAACTCCCCCACACCCCTTCCCCACCAACTCAGCTTACCAAAAAGTGGGGAAGTGATGGTTAACAACTTATCTTGGGCCATATTTCATCTTGCTCCTTTTCTGCCAAAGCAGTACTGGGGCAGGAAAATATTAAATTGCTCCACTGCGCTACTCTGCAGAAGAGGAGGAGCTCACACCCCATGGTCTCTATACTTAGCCACTTCATTTGAGACTGTTCAATAAATGTTAAATCTTTATAAACTATTTGTCCCGCGACATAGACTATGTTTTCGTTTTTGGCCCCTTCCGTGATTAAGTTTGACACTCCTGTCCTATTCACTTGTATCAGCCATATGAATGTTGCAGGACTCATTTATACAGAGGGCCCAAGTAAGCCCAGCGGCTGTGGAGGACTTACTGGAAGAGGTAGACATACTTATTTAGGATGCTAAACTCTATGTTGGGGAATAGGTAGTGGCACGGAGGAACTGCTATTTACAATCCTATTACCTACAAAGGTTGCACCCTGTGCCAAATGTAGATGAAGCAAAATGTGAGCATGTACAACTGCATTTAGTTGAACATACGGTAGTACAAAAACACCACATCAAAAGTTGAAATTGAGAAATGTTATTGATTTATGAAAATCTATGTGATTCTGAATTCAAAGGCAGCAACATGTTTGTTGGAACTTAGCAACAAAAGTCTGGAAAAGCTTTATAATGCTGAAAGTACAGGTCAGTAATATGTAGTAAAAAAAAAAAACCAGCATCCTGGGCAGTCTTTCACAAGGAAAGGTGAGGAGAGGTACACCAATCTGTAAAGCACTGTGCAAGTAGTGCAACAATTGAATGAGGCCCGATTCACATGAAAAAAAAACAGTCCGTTCTCGGATTGGAAGGGAACGGATCGTAACGATGGGAATGGATCCAATTTAAAGTATGGATCTATTCACATCCGTCTGTTCAAACAGATAAGTTCCATACGATCCACTGAATGGGCCACAACTTTGGTACTGCAGCAATTTTTCTGGACGGCTAAGCCCAGCAGAATGGAAATGGAAGCTGAAGCACTGCATTGGGGGCAATGAGAGAACGGAACCTTTCTTCACACTAGTGAAGTTCTAAATAGAAAAATACACTTTGGGGTGGGGTCTGGGGGGGGAGGGGGGAGATGTTGGGAAATGGAATGGAAGCAGCTGAATGGAAACAGAGTGGCAATGGAGTGAAAACAGATTTGATTGGCCGGTGATCAGATCTGTTTTCACGGATCCATTTGCCACTTCAACGCAAGTGTGAACCGGGCCTAACATTGCTCACTATAACATTCCACAACATTTGGGATTTCATACACACAACACACTTTACCACACCTAGTTTATGGGGGAAGGAGTGACATTTATGACCACGCCCATATCTGTAATAAGCCTTTTAGAACAAAAGTGGGAGGAATAACTATGTAGGCACGGGTGCACTGAAAGTGTTGGATGCTAGAAACATAAGAACATTAACTTTATCTATTTTCACTTAAAATACTCAAAGATTCATGAAAACATTCTATTTTATTAATAAATTATTGTAACAATAGTATAAATATATACATAAATATACGCTAGTACCAATACTACTTAGAACTTGTCTGTGTTAACATTTATTGACTTCATTTCATTGCAAGATTTGATAATTCAGTGCTTTATTTCTGCAGTTGGACAGCAGTGGCAACTCTCCTGAAAACTAATTAGAGGCAATAAAATGTCTGTGTGATAACAGGTTAGCGATGAAAAGATTAATAGGGAGTTTGGGAGTTAAATATACCAGACGTAATCATACACTGACATGGCTGCTATTAAACTTCAATTCCACATTTGTAGCGTTTAAAATATGTATCAAGGACACCAGAAAAGTTTTATTTAGGATTATTGCTACAGACACAATTATTTATTTCATACGTTTAGTTTCACTTCAGGTTTGCTTTAAATCTGACTGGATACTTATAGTGAAAATGGGTAATGAGAAAATGCTTTCAGCCATAGCATTAGGCACATTAGGGCATTTTCACCAAAGTTCTGTAGAATTGACTTGCGCAGACAGTGTGTAATCATTTTACTGGTCATTACACAGACTTGCATAACTCGCATCATATACCCGACGCATACTCTGATTGTGAATCATACATTACACAATCAATGTACACATCGTGAATATAGTGCAAGTTGCGCAAAGTAAAAAACGTGTGTTACGTGGTTTGTGTAACATCCGATAAAAGGGTCCGCCAATATCTGGGCACAGATCTAAAGATGTCATCCAGTAGCTTAATAATCAGAGGGGTTTAAAGGGACTCCGAGCTCACGTAAAAAAGAAAAGTTGTACTCACCAGGGGCTTTCTCCAGCCCAGTGCTGGTCGGGAGGTCCCACGCCGGCGTCCTGGCTCCTCTCCTTCTCCCCGCTCCGGTATAGCTGACAGGCCGCAGCCCGGGCGACACTCGGTGGAGTGTCGGGCTGCAGCTTCCGCGTATGACGCGGATTACGTCACACGCCGGCCGCCTCGCGTCATCACGGCGGCCGGCGTGAAAGTACTGCGCATGCGCGCTTTAATCGCGCATGCGCAGTACTTTCACGCCGGCCGCCGTGATGACGCGAGGCGGCCGGCGTGTGACGTAATCCGCGTCATACGCGGAAGCTGCAGCCCGACACTCCACCGAGTGTCGCCCGGGCTGCGGCCTGTCAGCTATACCGGAGCGGGGAGAAGGAGAGGAGCCAGGACGCCGGCGTGGGACCTCCCGACCAGCACTGGGCTGGAGAAAGCCCCTGGTGAGTACAACTTTTCTTTTTTACGTGAGCTCGGAGTCCCTTTAAATCTCATGGTACCCATACACGGTACAATAAAAATGTTCGATTTTCCCATTTTGTTCAACCAAAACAATCGAATTGAATGAAAGTTGAAAATAATCCTTTTTTTCGATTAAGAAAAACGGACGATTATCCCGTTTTTTCTATAAAAATCCAATCAGATATGATGGAAAAATCTTTATATTCGATCTAACGAAATAATTTAACTAAATTATCTAATAGAAAAAAAAAAAATTAAATTGTACCATGTACTGTATGGGCACCTTTACAGTAATAATCTGTGTGCAAACAAATATTCACCATTGTGGTTCATCAGTAAAGACAACAATACTAGGACATAATACCAAGGTTATTCAGAAAAGGGCTATTACTCCCACAGACAGCAGGTTTCCAAGGACCGTAGGGTGTCCATCTACAGTCCTTGAGGGCCTTATCCATGCCAGTGTATAGCATGGACAGATAAGTGTGATCTACTTGATGAATCACATCCTTCCTTATTCAGTCCCATGAATTAATTTGAGCTGTGCTGAAAATGTGGACCTCGGCCCTTGAGGACATAAGTTGGTCATCTTTATGTTCAAAATGGTGTTATTGCAATAAGCACTGTAAACACCGTTAGCATTGTGACTTTGGGCTGTTTTCTTTCTTTAGGCTTTGTTCACATTAGCAAACGCAGACAGCCGTGCGTTCAGAACGATTTTCTGAACCCAGAAAATATCTCTCACGCCGACATGATTGTTATGGTATGGGTGGATATCTGGTAAACAGGGAGTACCTGTATACGTCACAGTAAAGCCTTGGATTACAGGTAACTTGGTTTAAGAGTGTTTTGCAAGACAAGCAAACACATTTATGAAATTTAGACTTGATAAGCAAGCAACATCTTGTATATCAAAACATTGCTTGCTTATCAAGTCAAAATTTCATAAATGTTTTTGATATACAAGCACAGTACATATACGCGCGTCATGTCATGAAAACTTCTCCCTATGACATTGCCAGATTGTAATTTATTGTACTTAATCTGAGTGTAGAGACTATACCGGGGCCGGATTAACCATAAGGCACTGTAGGCACATGCCTACAGGCGCCTGATGAAGGAATGGCGACTCACACCCTTCCCCTAGTGCTTTCCTCCCTCCTTTCCTATGCAGAGTCCAGGGCAGAGCATAAAAGAGGTTACACACCCAGTTCTTGGCACTGATGAGTTCTCCCTTCTGTCAGGGGCACCACTAGCTACTTAATACTGAGGGTACCTCTGGCTATCTAATGCTAAGAGACACCTGTAGCTACCTATCACGGCAATTGAAGTAAGGGCAAGTGACAGCTGGGCCAGTCTGCACACTTGCAGTGCGGTTGGTCTGAGATTTGTAGGTTCGTGAAGTCCAGGACATCTGTGCCTATAGGCTCCTGTGATGTAAATCCAGGCCTCGACTATACAATGCCACATTTCCGTATTGTAGTTTATTGTACTTAATCTGAGCATAGAGACTAGACAATGCCAAATTTCTGTAAAATCCTCAAAAGTAGGCAAAAAGCAGCTGTTATTCGATAAGCTCCTTCTTAAAGCCACACAAAAAAAATGTAAAAGAGTTGGCGTGAGACAGCAGACAGCAATGACTCCGTTATAGTGAAAGTCTTTTTTGCTTTATGTTTGCTTTATACAGTACAGTACTTTGTATTAAACATTTCTATCAATGTGTTTAGATTGTAAAACAAATCCTCTGCATTCCCATTCATGGAAAAATTTGCTTGAATATAAGAGTACTTTGGATTACAAGCATGTTTCTGGAACAAATTATGCTCGCAAACCAAAGTTCCACTGTATAATGTACCGTATGTGGCCAGGGTTGAGGTCAAGTGTATGGAGCCAAAAGCACACAAAACACAGCTCCTTAAACTTGGATATGAAATATACCACACCTTAAATCACACATCTAGCATGTGATCACATCCACCCTCTCACCACGTACACAGTTGCAGGAGCAGAAGCTCAGAAATGTCAGGAGCTGCTGCTCTCTGTCTTGCTGCGGATCTCAGTTCTGATATGATTTGTGAAGGCTTTTGGTATGAGCATAGAAGTAATTTCCCACACAACATACCTAGTGAGTGTGACAATGAGGAGATGCAGTCTGTCACACATAACCAGGAAATGGTGTAGCAGGGTGGACCTGTGACAGTAACAAGGGATATTAAAGTGTACCTGAGGGGACGTGTTACATGATGATATAAACATGTGTATGTACAGTGTAAAACATTAAAAGAACAGGCAGTTTTTTGTTTTATTTTGCTTCCTGAAAGAGTTAATTTTGAGGCATGCAAGTGGCAGCTTCTGTCTTGTCGGGAATTTAGTAAACCTCACTGATAAGCAAATTACAGCCATAAAAGTTTTCCTGGCCGAATACAATTTCTTTCATGTATTTTAACTCTGGGACACTTTATAAACTGAAAATTGCGCAAAAGGTGGATCAGCGCAACACCAGGCCGCCTCCGAATGGCCTCCAATCAGAGGTGCGCTGAGCCCCCCCAGAAACTACAAATGCACCTTGAACCCAAACAGACGCTCTGCATATACACCGAAAGCATAGCTGTTAATTGGGAGCAGCTAACCAAAAACAAAATAAATTAGTACATAGCAAGGAAATGAACAGCGCTACTTAAAAACAGGCAAGTGCCTACCTGCAAAAGAGTGCAAGCCCCACTTGTGGGATATAATACACACCGAGCATGCACATGACCTGTCTACCACTGGAGGAGGATGTTAGTTTCCTGTAACAGCTTGCATGCAACCTATTAAGTACTCGTCCCTCCCACTGCGAAGAAGTCGATCCTCCATGGGAGGGGCCTAACACTAACTAAATCCTAACCTATGTATATGCATAGCCTGGGTGCGGCTAATCAAATAAAATTGAAAATTGCGCAAAAGGTGGATCAGCGCAACACCAGGCCACCTCCGAATGGCCTCCAATCAGAGGTGCGCTGAGCCCCCCAGAAACTACAAACGCACCTTGAACCCAAACAGAAGCTATGCATATACACCAAAAGCATGGCTGTTAAGTGGGAGCAGCTGACCAAAAATGAAATAAATTAGTACATAGCAAGGAAATGAACAGCGCTACTTAAAAACAGGCAAGTGCCTACCTGCAAAAGAGTGCAAGCCCCACTTGTGGGATATAATACACACCGAGCATACACATGACCTGTCTTCCACTGGAGGAGGATGTTAGTTTCCTGTAACAGCTTGCATGCAACCTATTAAAGAGAGTCTGAAGCGAGAATAGATCTCGCTTCAGACCTCATATATAGCAGGGGCACGCGTGCCCCTGCTAAAACGCCGCTATCCCGCGGCTTAACGGGGTCCCTGTCCCCCCAAACCCCCTCCGTAATGCGGGGGAGCGCTTCCTGGTTGGGGCAGGGCTAACCGCCGCAGCCCTGCCCCACGTGCGTCTGTCAGCGCGTATCTCCGCCTCTCCCCCGCCCCTCTCAGTCTTCCTTCACTGAGAGGGGCGGGGGAGAGGCGGCGATGCGCGTCTGATAGACGCGACTGGAGGCAGGGCTGCAGCCATTAGCCCTGCCTCCAGGAAGAATATTACCAGCGACCATTTTCTGACCAACTTTTGCGGGGGGTGGGTTGGGGGTGAAGGGACCCCCGTTTAGCCGCGGGATAGCGGCGTTTTAGCAGGTGCACACCTGCTATATATGAGAGCTGAAGCGAGATTTAGTCTCGCTTCAGTGTCTCTTTAAGTACTCGTCCCTCCCACTGCGAAGAAGTCGATCCTCCATGGGAGGGGCTTAACACTAACTAAATCCTAACCTATGTATATGCATAGCCTGGGTGCGGCTAATCAAATAAAATTGAAAATTGCGCAAAAGGTGGATAAGCGCAACACCAGGCCACCTCCGAATGGCCTCCAATCAGAGGTGCGCTGAGCCCCCCCAAAAACTACAAACGCACCTTGAACCCAAACAGAAGCTCTGCATATACACCAAAAGCATGGCTGTTAAGTGGGAGCAGCTGACCAAAAACGAAATAAATTAGTACATAGCAAGGAAATGAACAGCGCTACTTAAAAACAGGCAAGTGCCTACCTGCAAAAGAGTGCAAGCCTCACTTGTAGGATATAATACACACCGAGCATACACATGACCTGTCTACCACTGGAGGAGGATGTCTGGCCGAAGTTACGGGACCTGGTACTGGCGATACAGAAGGCTGAGGACGGTGGCGTAGGAGGGATCCGTGCGCATGGGGCTGGAGGAAGCCCCAGGTATGTATAAAACTTTTATTTTATATCATCTCTGGTACACTTTAAGGCCTGGTGCACACCAAAAACCGCTAGCAGATCCGCAAAATGCTAGCAGATTTTGAAACGCTTTTTCCTCTTTTTCTGTAGCGTTTCAGCTAGCATTTTGCGGTTTTGTGAAGCGTTTTTGGTGTAGTAGATTTCATGTATTGTTACAGTAAAGCTGTTACTGAACAGCTACTGTAACAAAAAACTCCTGGCAAACCGCTCTGAAGTGCCGTTTTTCAGAGCGGTTTGCGTTTTTCCTATACTTAACATTGAGGCAGAAACGCCTCCGCAATCCAAAATCTGCAGCAGCCCGGAAGTATGTGTTTTTGCAAAACGCCTCCCGCTCTGGTGTGCACTAGCCCATTGAAATACATTACCCAAGCGTATCCGCAGCCGCAAGCGGATCGCAAACCGCAGCAGAACCACTCTGGTGTGCACTAGGCCTGAGTGACAAGACAATATACTCTGTAAAGCACTGTGGAAGAAGTCAGCGCTATATACGTAAATAATAATAGATTCTCAGCAGTGAAGGCCCCCACTGGGCCTCTGCCAAGTTTAGTATAGTGTGTATAGAAGGCTTTAGACACCATCTGTATTAGTTTGTTACAGACACATTTCTGTTGTATGCTACTATGCTTTCTCTGTGTTGAGTGCCAGTGAAGAACAGGGCATGGCAGGGTTCCATGAGAAGGTCTGGGCACTGATCCGATAGCAGGGATTGTGCCAGCAGAATAGGTAAAATCACTAGACATTAAAATAGTACATTATGCAGCACCACAATAAAAATAATACCCCATAGATAAAATATACAGGTGAAAATTAGAATATCGTCCAAAGTCCATTTATTTCAGTAATTTAACTTAAAAGGTGAAACTAATATATTAAATGGACTCATTACATGCATTGTGAGATATTGCAAGCCTCTATTTGTTATAATTTTGATGATTATGGCTTACAGTTTATGAGAACCTCAAAATCTCTGACCATTAGAATAGTGTGAAAATGTTGTAACGAATGTGGAATTATCTCCGTGGTCAGTGCACAACATGTGCGCTGACACTGCGGAAACCCTCCACAAGCGTTTGGATAAGGGAACCCAGCTTTGGTGCAATGCACCTGTAGAGAGGAATTCCAACCAGCAGATGGTGCTGTGGAGTGCAGAGGAATAAACCCTCTGCACAGCCACAGATGCCAGATAGAAATTGTACGAAGTGAAGCAATACAGGGCAAGATAGCCTCTCGAGAGATAGTGAGCACAGAGACAGAATGTATGTATGTCCATCAATCTAGTCGCCACCCAGCAACGGTTGACATACAACAGCGAAGACCAAATTGAGAAAGCAATCGCAAGAATGGCGATTGCTAGCAGAGACACAAGACGGAGTAAAGACAGAACATAGAATGAATAAAGACAGAACCAGTTAGCAACTGCTATCCAACATGAAGGAACAGACAGGACTAGCTAAACGCGGTCATCACACGTTAAGTGCAATAGCGACAAAGCGCGTTCAAGTCACGGTCACCGCACGTTAAGCGCAACAGTGACAAAACGTACCAACCCTGACTAACAAATGAGACACGGAAAATGAAAATAAACAGAGAACGCGAACGCTTGCTAATCGGTTGCCTCACCCAGACAACAGCAAGCGTTCGTTCCAGACAAAACAGACAGAAGGAGTAACCAATAGCAACTGCAGCTAAGGTTAAACTCCAGGGTTCAGACAAGAGAGATCCACCGCCTCTAACGCTAGGGCGAATGCGATCTAGGAACAGGACAGAACGATTCACTATCAGCCACCGCTGGCGACAGTACCATCACACGGACCAGACAAGAGAGAAGGAGTAACCCGTAGCAACCGCTGCTCTGGCTTACACTCCAAGACAGAGTACAGAAGGATCCACCGCCTCTACCGCTAGGGTGAATGCAATCCAAACAGACAGAGCGATTCACTATCAGCTGCCGTTAGAGAAAGTGCAATCGCAACAGATAAGACAAGACAGAACTAGGCAATACAGATAATAAACAATCTGACTGCACTGGAAGGAATGCTAGTGCACTCCCAAGGATAAATACTCTAAAACAATATTTAGCAAACAATTAGCAGAGGGGTTGAAACTCAAGGTAAGTCCAGTAGAACCAAACCTTTATGACCAGCAGGGAATTCTGGGAGGAAATAGCACTTATACTGCAAGCCTTCAAGAGAGGCAGAGCTATCAATAACCAGATAAGTGAATGCAAATCCCTCCCCAGAACAGCAAGTCTGAAACTTGCAGAGTGAAAACAGGTCTCCTTTCCAGGGACCTGCAGCATGCAGACCTGAAAAATGGTCAAAAATCTGCCTGCCTGTGCAGACAGCAGAGCAGAGCATTACAAATGTTCCATATTCTAGGCTCAAAGTGTCAGACTCTAATCAGCTAATTAATCCAGAACACCTGCAAAGGGTTCCTATTTCAAATATTAGTTTCACCTTTTAATTTGAATAACTGAAATAAATGGTCTTTTGCACAATATTCTAATTTTTCAAGTTTCACCTGTAAAATGCAGTGTGACGTGTACATTATTGTATGCTCAGATTTCATTTTTTTTAACCAAATTATAGCAATCATTACTGATTTATCACAAAGATCACATATCATCTGCCTAAATATTTGTGGCTTCGTGCCTATTTTATAGGGAAGGGAAAATAAAGGGTCAGTAGAAGAACCAAGCGCCTGGTTCTTCTACTGACCCTATATGCTATTACTCTGTTATTGCCTGATGAAGCGGGATTAAACCTATGAAACGCGTTGCACTTTTGGAGTGTTGTGAATAAATTGTTGTTTACTATAAAGCAACAATCTTTGGTGTCTTCTTGGAGGAGGTAAGTCCACCACTACCTCCTCTATTTAAACTGTTTTTAAAGTGTAACTGTCGGGCATAAAATAAAAAATCAATTCTTTATTTTTATCTGGTAAACAAGTAATAAGGCTGCTAACCAGGCAATCCAAAAGTTAAAATCACTATTACTTTTCTTGTTGATAAATGATCATTCCCCAGTTTACTTCACTCTTATCTGGTACACACAAAATTTGGTACACAAAAAGGAAGTTGCAGGGCATGCTGGGTTGTCATTTTTTGCTTCTCTGATTCCCCTCAGACTTAACTAATGCAGCCTGATTGGCTGAAGCCCCTTTCCCTCCTATTTCCCCTCCCACACCTCTGTTCCTCTCTGATTGGCCAATATTTCTCATGCTGAGACAATGCACTTTCTATAGTGAAGGGCGGGCAAATCAGGCAGAGGAGAGTAAGGGAGGAAATTACATGATTGGCTTCAAAATAGCCACAGTTAAAATGGGAAATGCTAAGAAGGATTTTCTCTTTTTTTACTGTAGAAAAATCACTAAAAATCAAAATGTGAACAGTGCAATACATATGTTATGTAAGTAGAGCAAGTATTTATCTACTTATACAGTGGGTTGCAAAAGTATTCGGCCCCCTTGAAGTTTTCCACATTTTGTCATATTACTGCCACAAACATGAATCAATTTTATTGGAATTCCACATGAAAGACCAACAAAAAGTGGCGTACACATGAGAAGTGGAACAAAACTCATACATAATTCCAAACATTTTTTACAAATAAATAACTGCAAAGTGGGGTGTGCGTAATTATTCAGCCACCTGAGTCAATACTTTGTAGAACCACCTTTTGCTGCAATTACAGCTGCCAGTCTTTTAGGGTATGTCTCTACCAGCTTTGCCCATCTAGAGACTGAAATCCTTGCCCATTAGATGGACAGCGTTTGTGAACAGCAGTTTTCAGATCTTGCCACAGATTCTCAATTGGATTTAGATCTGGACTTTGACTGGGCCATTCTAACACATAGATGTGTTTTGTTTTAAACCATTCCATTGTTGCCCTGGCTTTATGTTTAGGGTCATTGTCCTGCTGGAAGGTGAACCTCCGCCCCAGTCTCAAGTCTTTTGCAGTCTCCAAGAGGTTTTCTTCCAAGTTTGCCCTGTATTTGGCTCCATCCATCTTCCCAACACCTCTGACCAGCTTCCCTGTCCCTGCTGAAGAGATGCACCCCTTGAGCATGATGCTACCACCACCATATTGGACAGTGGGGATGGTGTGTTCAGAGTGATGTGCAGTGTTAGTTTTCTGCCACACATAGCGTT
Organism: Hyperolius riggenbachi; assembly: GCF_040937935.1. Classification (NCBI taxonomy): domain Eukaryota; kingdom Metazoa; phylum Chordata; class Amphibia; order Anura; family Hyperoliidae; genus Hyperolius; species Hyperolius riggenbachi. The sequence continues at coordinate 127,248,090 of NC_090648.1, forward strand.
TTGCATTTTGGCCAAAAAGTTCCATTTTGGTCTCATCTGACCAGAGCACCTTCTTCCACATGTTTGCTGTGTCCCCCAAATGACTTGTGGCAAACTGCAAACGGGACTTCTTATGCTTTCTGTTAACAATGCCTTTCTTCTTGCCCCTCTCCCATAAAGGCCAACTTTGTACAGTGCATGACTAATAGTTGTCCTATGGACAGAGTCTCCCACCTGAGCTGTAGATCTCTGCAGCTCGTCCAGAGTCACCATGGGCCTCTTGACTGCATTTCTGTTCAGCGCTCTCCTTGTTCGGCCTGTGAGTTTAGGTGCATTGCCTTGTCTTGGTAGGTTTACAGTTGTGCCATACTCCTTCCATTTCTGAATGATCACTTGAACAGTGCTCCGTGGGATGTTCAAGGCTTTGTAAATCTTTTTGTAGTCTAAGCCTGCTTTAAATTTCTCAATAACTTTATTTCTGACCTGTCTTGTGTGTTCTTTGGACTTCAAGGTGTTGTTGCTCCCAATATTCTCTTAGACAACCTCTGAGGCCCTCACAGAGCAGCTGTATTTGTACTGACATTAGATTACACACAGGTGCACTCTATTTAGTCATTAGCACTCATCAGGCAATGTCTATAGGCAACTGACTGCGCTCAGATCAGAGGGGACCGAATAATTATGCACACACCACTTTGCAGTTATTTATTTGTAAAAAATGTTTGGAATCATGTATGAATTTCGTTCCACTTCTCATGTGTACACCACTTTGTGTTGGTCTTTCATGTGGAATTCCAATAAAATTGATTCATGTTTGTGGCAGTAATATGACAAAATGTGGAAAATTCCAAGGGGGCCGAATACTTTTGCAACCCACTGCATATGTCTTTTTTTTCTGAGATAGTATGGCTGACAGCTCCTCTTTAAACAATTTTATACTACGTTGGCACCTCTGTTATACATACTAGTATATTGTCTAGTCCACCCTTGGTGGAGGGGTGTTGCCCCATCTTTCCTATCTACAGAGAGCGACTTTTTAACCGGAGTGGGGTCAGGTCTCATCAGGGGAGGACTGGGACCTTTTGGCCTGGGGGGAAAACACAAACTAGAGGCCCATTTTCACGGCAGCCCAGACATCACACACGTGTCGCACATGCTATATGCCAGTAGTCATGTGGGAAATACAGCAAGAACACTTAAAGACAGGGTGACAGGTAAAGTATAAATGCACTGGCACCGGGGGGCACATAATACATTTTGAGTTACAACGGTCGGGGTTTCTATCTCTTACACAAGTCCTGCAAGCAGCCCTTCTGGAGTCTAGGGACTGTCTGCAAGCAGCCCTTCTGGAGTCTAGGGACTGTCTGCAAGCAGCCCTGGAGTCTAGGGACTGTCAAAAACTTTTCAACCTAGACAATATCTTATGTAGCTGTGCACATGCAGTTAACAATGGTGAGCAGGGGCGTAACTAGAAATCACTGGGCCCCCCTGCGAATATTTGGATGGGCCCCCCCCCCCCATAGATGCCAAATAATCGTAATGGGGCAGCGTTTCACTGTAAATTAATTGTAAAGTGGGCAGCATTTTACCAGACAATCCTTATGTGGGCCAGAAAATCGTAATGTGGGCAGAGTTCACCAGAAAATCGTAATATGGGCCTTTAGAAAATCATAATGTGGGCAGAGTTCACCAGAAAATCGTAATGTGGGCACCAGTCACCAGAAAATTGTAACGTGGACAGCATTCACCAGACAATCGTAATGTGGGCAGCGTTCACCAGAAAATCATAATGTGGGCAGAGTTCACCAGAAAATCATAATGTGGGCAGAGTTCACCAGAAAATCGTAATGTGGGCACCAGTCACCAGAAAATCGTAACGTGAGCAGCAGTCACCAGAAAATTGTAACATGGACAGCATTCACCAGACAATCGTAATGTGGGCAGCGTTCACCAGAATATCGTAATGTGGGACAGAAAATCGTAATGTGGGCAGAGTTCACCAGAAAATCGTAATGTGGGCAGCGTTCACCAGAAAATTGTAACATGGACAGCATTCACCAGACAATCGTAACGTGGGCAGTGTTCACCAGAAAATCGTAATGTGGGCCAGAAAATCGTAATGTGGGCAGCGTTCACCAGAAAATCGTAACGTGGACAGCATTCACCAGACAATCGTAACGTGGGCAGTGTTCACCAGAAAATCGTAATGTGGGCCAGAAAATCGTAATGTGGGCAGAGTTCACCAGAAAATCGCAATGTGGGCAGCAGTCACCAGAAAATCGCCATGTGGGCAGCAGTCACCAGAAAATCGCCATGTGGGCAGCAGTCACCAGAAAATCGCAATGTGGGCATCAGTCACCAGAAAATCCTAATGTGGGCAGCAGTCACCAGAATATCGTAATGTGGGCAGCAGTCACCAGAAAATCCTAATGTGGGCAGCAGTCAGTCACCAGAAAATCCTAATGTGGGCAGCAGTCAGTCACCAGAATATCATAATGTGGGCAGCACACACCAGAAAATCCTAATGTGGGCAGCAGTCACCAGAAAATCCTTATGTGGGCAGCAGTCACCAGAAAATCGCAATGTGGGCAGCAGTCACCAGAAAATCGCAATGTGGGCAACAGTCACCAGAAAATCGCAATGTGGGCAGCAGTCACCAGAAAATCCTAATGTGGGCAGCAGACACCTGAAAATCGCAATGTGGGCAGCAGACACCTGAAAATCGTAATGTGGGCAGCAGACACCTGAAAATCACAATGTGGGCAGCAGACACCTGAAAATCGTTATGTGGGCAGCAGACACCTGAAAATCGTAATGTGGGCAGCAGACACCTGAAAATCGTAATGTGGGCAGCAGACACCTGAAAATCGTAATGTGGGCAGCAGACACCTGAAAATCGCAATGTGGGCAGCAGTGACCAGAAAATCGTAATGTGGGCAGCAGACACCTGAAAATCGCAATGTGGGCAGCAGACACCAGAAAATCGTAATGTGGGCAGCAGACACAAGAAAATCGCAATGTGGGCAGCAGACACCAGAAAATCATAATATGGGCAGCAGACACCTGAAAATCGTAATGTGGGCAGCAGACACCAGAAAATCGTAATGTGGGCAGCAGGCACCTGAAAATCGTAATGTGGGCAGCAGACACCAGAAAATCATAATATGGGCAGCAGACACCTGAAAATCGTAATGTGGGCAGCAGACACCAGAAAATCGTAATGTGGGCAGCAGGCACCTGAAAATCGTAATGTGGGCAGCAGACACCAGAAAATCATAATATGGGCAGCAGACACCTGAAAATCGTAATGTGGGCAGCAGACACCAGAAAATCGTAATGTGGGCAGCAGGCACCTGAAAATCGTAATGTGGGCAGCAGACACCAGAAAATCATAATATGGGCAGCAGACACCTGAAAATCGTAATGTAGGCAGCAGACACCTGAAAATCCCCCTGCAGAATTTCAGAGCGGGCCCCTCCCCCCCGGGGCCCGCTCGTGGCCGGTTTTTGGGTGCTGGAGGGGTGGCAGCATGAGGGGAAAGCCTTGCCCACAGTCGGCGGGGAGAGGGGAAGTTCCCCCCTCTCCCTCACCTCGGGGCTCTCCCCTCTGCGCCCCCCTCCAGCTAGTGAATGTGTGTGGGCAGCAGCGGCGGCGGCGGGATACATACCTTCTTCCTTGCGTTCCATCGCCGCCTTCTCGTTCTAGCGGCTGACGTCACTTCCGCTTCCGGAAGTGACGTCAGCCGCTAGAGAGAGAAGGCGGCGATGGAACGCAAGGAAGAAGGTATGTATCCCGCCGCCGCTGCTGCCCACACACATTCACTAGCTGGAGGGGGCGCAGAGGGGAGAGCTATCTCTAGAAAGGTTGTCAAATTAACCCTTTTTCCTACAGGATTTAGCTAGAGTTAGAATTAGCGCATTCGCACGCTTTTATTGCGGATTGGCGCAGGCGCTGCAGGGCCTATTGTTACGCCCCTGATGGTGAGAGACCAGACATATTTTTTCCCACGGACCCTGCAGGCAAGCCTCTGCTCTGTATCATGCTGTGTATATTTAGTAGCTTGCCCGCCCTGCAATTGCTCTGTAATTGGGCGTTTATTTCCCTCATTCAGCCTAGTGTTTCACATTGACTTATACAAAAACCTGAATTCACCAGGCACAGTGCCAGCCCTAAATCATTAAATGAGAGGCAGCCTGGGGGGAAATCTCCCCCCTTCCCCCCTGGCCAGTCCTCCCCTGGGTCTCATCTCGCCACCTGCCATTACAGTGTTTGCCTTTGTGGTAACCCTGGTTTGTGTGTATTACTTCTTTGTGATTACCTATATTCTGGTGTCAAGACTTACTACACTATATTGGGCTCTCGGTGTCCTTTTCTTTGTTTTGTCATTACATCATAAGTGTTTTTTTTCACTTCAGTGTAACTTTAAGGATATATTTGCACTGGAGGAGAGGGTTGCATCTCCATACTTTGTGTCGGGTACTTCAGGTGTAGGCTTAATATGGTTGTGTCTGGGTGACAGGTAGATGTTGCTGCTTACATCCTGACAATCTAGCAGTGACTTGTGCCTGAGGGGAGTTAGTATTTGCGTTTCCATAATGTATCAGTGCTGGCTGTGCACACAACAGAGACTTCACTCTGGAATGGTTAGCAACGTGTAACTAAAGCCTGGTGCACATAATGTAATATGTTTAACAGATTAGACATTAGGGTTGATTTTGATAAAAATATTGAATCCTTTTGTACTCACATTAGTTAGTTCTGGACCAAGATGGCTGGTCCTGTCGCCTCTGCTGAGAATCTATCATGCGTATGGCAGCCCCCAATCTCCCCCAATATATCGGATTGTCTCGAGTAAGTGCATAAAATGCACTGCAGTCAACTTATGCCCAACTATCCTCCAACAAACTAAGTTTGGACATTAGGTGGGCAGAAAAGTTGCATGAGTGTATGAGCCTTCAGGCCTGGAACCCACTGCAAACCGCAAACGCTAAACGCAACCGCTAGCGTTTTGTCTGAGCGGTTTGCAAGCGGATTCATGCGCGTTTTTGGTCGTGTTTTGCAACATTGTATTTTTTTCCCCAGCGGGTGCCTAGCGTTTTGCGTTTTGCGTTTTTATCCTGATTGGTCCTGTGAATTATTTTTCATTTTGTTACAGTGTGCTGAACCGCAAAACGCTAGCAAAACCGCTCAGTTTAGGTTTTGCTGAGCGTTTCTGCTAGCGTTTCAATACTTTGCATTGAAGCGCTAACGCTCCCAAAATGCTGCAGGTCCTGCGTTTGCGTTTCTGGGAAACGCAAACGCTCCTGTGGAAGTTGCCCCATCCATTAACATTAGCCCAGCGTTTTGGCAAACTGCTAGCGTATCGCAGTGCTGCCAAAACGCTGCCAAAAGCGCTCCTGTGGGTTCCAGCCCTAATACTGGAAGCACATCCTGCTACCTATACTGGGGAGTGGGGCTACCTGAATGCACATCTGACTATCTAACCTTGGAATCTCTGCCTCAAGTGCTGCAGAGCTTTGTCCTGGTCCTGGTTTGTAGAAAACCGTATTTTGCAATTTCAAGTGTATGCATAGTTTCCCTGTACAGGTAGTCCTCGGTTAACAAATGAGATAAGGACTGTAGGTTTGTTCTTAACCTGAATCTGTTCTTGTGTCACCTCTGTCCCCCTGTACCTGCTCATACAAGTTTAAAAGCCATTTTTTCTTAGAATTTTGTTTTTATTGATTGTCTCCATTTTTTCTTGATTTTTTTTTACTTGTTCCCACTGAATCTCAGAATCCAGCAGAGCCAGAACAAGGTCTTTCAGCACCCAAGGCTGAGAACCAGAGTGCGCCCCTCCATCCCGCCTACCCCAGCTGTCACACACTGATTGCTATTAGACAAACCTCCCAGTGCCTCCAACCCCAATAACACCACAAAGGGAAGGTCTGAGGAACTAAAAAAAAAAAAAAATCCTTACCCTTACCTCGGGCTTCCTCTAGCCCCTGGCAGCTGACCTGTGCCCTCGCGTAGCTCCGTTGGCTCCCGGTCCCTTCTGGTGCAGATGCTGACCTCGCCAGATCCGCATCTTCCTGCGCTCCAGCGTGCGGCTCACTGAGTCACACTGGCATCATCCGGGCTGTACTGTGCAGGCGCAGAGCTACTGCGCCTGCACAGTACAGACTGGATGACGTCAGCGCGACTCTGAGACCCGCTTGCGTAGGCACAGTGGACACCTTGTGCCAGAGGGGACCCCGGGCCACCGGCGGGGAACGGAGCTGCGGTGAGGGCACAGGACGGCTGGCAGGGGCTGGAGGAAGCCCCAGGTAAGTGGATTTTTTATTTGTAATCTCTACTTATCTGGCTTGCAGCCACTGCCATGTATCCCCTTTTCTTATTTCTCTCTGCTTCAAACACAATAGGGAATGATAGCTGAGTGAGTTGTGCTCCCCCTCCTACACTGCGCCCTGAGGCTGGAGCCTCTCTCGCCTCTGCCTCTGCCCAGCCCTGGAGTACAGGTCGTTCATATCGGTGGGTCGTTAGTGAGTTTGGTGTTTGTAAGTCGGGGACTACCTGTATAGTCTACCTCGGTTTCCTCCACTCCACGAAAGGTAAAAGTTTCTCTCACATAAGTTTTTTTTTAAAAGTTAAAATAGTGGTTACTGTTGCACAAAATTCCATGTAATTAGCAACAGAAACCATTATTATTATTATTATTATTATGTTCATCTTATGTGGGAGAAACTCTATTTCCCTTATGTGGAGTGAGAGAAACTGAGGTAGATTATACAGGGAAAAATACTCCAAAATTCAGCATAACTCAACTAAGCTGAGACTGGGACTCGCCTGAGATGTCCCCAGTTGTCCTCTCCTTCCTTATTGTTTGTTTGTAGTTTACACATATCAGTTCTCTCTATTAATTATACATAAATAGAGGCTGAGGATTTATTTTACAGCAGTGAGGAGGCGTGACCCTAAACATACTCAAGTGATTTTTAATCTCTCAATTTCAATTTTCATGAGATGAATCAATTGGCTTGAAGATAAAGCACAACTGAAGTGAGAGAGATGTGGAGGCTGACATATTAATTTCCTTTTAAACAATTCCAAATACAGGGCTGTCCTGCTGATCCTCTGCCTCCAATACTTTTAGCCATAGCCCCTGAACAAGCATGCAGATGTTTCTGACTAAAGTTTGACTGGATTTACCACATGCTTGTCTCAGGCGTGTGATTCAGAAACTAATGATGCCAAAGAGATCAGTATGACTGCCAGGCAACTGGCATTCCTTTAAAGGGAATCTGAAGTGAAAATAAACTTAAAATGACATAATAATTTGTATGTGTAGTACAGCTAAGAAATAAAACATTAGCAGCACAGATATTTATTCCAGTACAGGAAGAGTTAAGAAACTTCAGTTGTTATCTTGGCAAAGAGCTTATCCGAGCTCCAATAAAGTGGTGGACATCACTGTCTTTTGAAGCTCTTATCTCAAATGTCCCTCAATGGTTTTGATTCACTAAGCTGCACTGCTATAGGCTCACAGACTGCAAACTGTCAGGGCCTTGGCCATGACATCACACTGTGGGAGGGGTTTCATCACAATATCAGCAACAAAAATTCCCCCATGATCTATTTGAGAAAAGGTAAAGATTTCTCCTGGGAAAGAGGGTATCAGCTACTGATTGGGATGTGGTTCAATGCTGAACTAACGTTCCTCTAATTCTACTTCTTGTGGAGTAAGAAAACCAACCAAAATCTAATTTCCAACAATCCCCTTGGCATTCATTCAGTATTAGATGCAGAGGATCACAGCAGACAGGCACATCATCAGCAATGGCACCTTCCATATTCCTCTCTCTTGGTTTCCTTTCATTTGATATTATAATTAGTAGTGTTCTTATAAATCCCATATACTAGAGACATGTTCTCAGGTGACTCCACAGTAGCATTAGGATTAGCTCATGTATGATCCATACAGCGTGGCTGGCAAACATAACGTAACAGCAGCTTCAGCACACTCATTTAGAGGGGATTTAAGGATCCAGGAAACTTCTAGTAGATGCCAAACACAGCAATATGTAATCTTCAAGTTGTTGTACCTAATTATTATAATCTCAGCTTTTTATTATGCTTTTACAAAAATATAAAGTTCAACATAAAGCCATGAAAAGTGGACCAGCATGTTCACGCCTGCTGTACTCATTATTATTGTGCATTTAGATAGCACTGGCATTTTCCCAGCACCCTAAAGAGTAGACTGAAAGATTCATAGAGCTCACATTGCAATGCCTCCACCATAGTTATAGTCTAATATCCTGACCATAGTATAAGGCCATGTGACCTAGCAGTATGTTTTTGGGATGTAGGATCAGAACATACAAACTGTACTCAGAAAGTGTCCATACTGGGAAATTAGCCTGGGACTCTATCAATGAAAGGCAAGAATTGTAGCCACTTGGCCATGGCCATTGTTGCCTTGCCAAGTACTGCTTGTACTGTCTCTCTACATGTAAAACATGATGAGTACTGCAGATCAAGTGTCCCAACTCTACTGACTGTATAGCGTACAGAAGTAACAGAGGCGCCAACAGGATAACACATCATACATTTAAAACAAAAATAAGATGGGAGATAAGGGTGGACTTACCTCCACAGGACAAACACAACGATTCTATATGATCAAAAGTTTTAATTCTTACTCCAAAAATATGCAATGCGTTTCACGGGTCTCAAGCTCGCTTCCTTAGGCAAAAATACAACAGGCGTAACTTAGAAGTGTGTGTACAAAGCACAGCGCCTCTGTTCATATACACACTTCTACGTTACTCCTGTTGTATTCTCTCTGTATATTCTCTGTGCAGCACTGTGGTAGATGTTAGTGCTATATAAATACTAAATTAAATAATAATAATATGTTTACAATGTTGACACATTTTTGTATTTTTTTAAATGACAGATCTGTAATAAGTAACTTCCTCTGCAATGACACTTCCTCTTGTTATGTAATTTAGTGGTCTCCGCTACCCAAGAATGCAAGGAAATGTATGACATTTGTGGCATTGGCGATGACTTACTTATTTAACTCTCCATGTAGCCTCTATCTTTACTTCTGGGAAATTGTCGTGATGCTATTCAAACTTGCTGCAATTACCAGACAAGCATGATCCTCTGAAATAGGGTGTGCTATCAGTGTCAGTGCTATCAGTAAGTAAATCATAGTGGCATGTAAAACTAAAATACCTGCTTGTAGAGAGCCACATCACAGAGTCCTGTATCCACTGCGGTGCCTTCATCTTCTCTAGAAAGGTCTTCAAGGTCCACAGAGGTGTCTTCAGGATCCAGGGAGAGTTCCTCTGGACCTCCTGCGGTGTCTTCAGGCGCCACTGTGTTTTGGAGGACCATGTTTGCTGTGCTGGAGTCTTAAGCATGAATTGTCTCCTCACTCTGTATCAGTTCAGGGTGACGGAGGATTACTCGGCCTTAAATGTTTATAAGCTGGCATTAAGGTGACAAGAGCTAAGTTCACTGGCACTTCCTTAACAGAGGTTAATGCTCTCAATCTCAGGTGAAACACATTTACTTGATAATCCCTAAATATCTGATTGCCATCACTGCATTGTTGTTTTCTATTAAAGATTTTAAAAACTGTTCTGTATTGAATGAGACGTGGGGACGGAGATCACCTTTAGCAGCTGAAATAAGCTTTTGTATAAAAGGGCAAATTTGAGGAGTATATATTGCAACGTCGCTGCTGGGCACCGGGAGGAGCCGGAAATAGTAAAATATCTGTAATTGAAGTTACCGTACTGATATTTTACTATATACTACTCTAAACCTAACCCTTAACCCTCTTGTTCTGGGTGTCTAACCTTAACCCCCCACTGAATGCCTAACCCTATCCCTTCCTGTGTGTTCCTGACCATACCTCCCCCCCCCCACCTAATGCCTAATTCTACCCTCTTACACAAATTACTGATAGTTGTAGATGATCGGTTACAACCATGAAATTCATACACACATCAGGCACCCAAATGACCACTTGGGCACCAAGTAGCCAAAAGTTTTTTAAAAAAAGGCCTGCCGATCCTGGCCCCCAAAGGACCTGATTTGTAAACTGAGGCCCTATGTTTCCAGAGTGCTTAATAAAAATGAAAGATTACTTCAGGCACCGCTGGGTGGTTGCAATGCAGTCTACCTGTCACTTAAGTGCATTGACTTGTTTATTTTGTGCTAATGACTTGTTTATTTTGATGGAAATCTGTATTGTTAGGGAGGCTTTTAGGATTATTCCTTTTTAAAACAATTTTTATGTCTTTGACTTTGAGTCCCTGACCCAAACTAAGTATGTGGATCCTATGTTCTGACTGTATTCTGGCTATTCTGGCTTTATGTCTGTGAGTATGTGGCTCCAACAATTGAGGCCTGAGGGCCCATTTCCACTACTTCCGAAGTTGCACCGTTTCCCCGCATGCAAGTCGGATGGGGAAACACTGCCTATGCGGGTCAGTAGGCTTGCTGTCCAAATCCCATGCCAGTGCGACCTGCAGGACATGCTACAGTTTACTGCAACTTGCATGAAAATCCCTATAGCCGTGCATGGCACGGCTATAGCGATTCAATTATGGCTTCGCAACAGGGCAGGTGCCATGTCCGATATCCGAAAATGGACACGGCCTCCCAAAGGAAATAGGCCCTAAAGATCTGCCTCTGAAAATACAGAGATTCAGACATTTATGAAGAAAGGCAGTGGTGTAGCAATGGAGCTGTAGTCCGCAGTGTAAGTTTTACACTGGCCTCTGCCAGGTACTGTATAAGTAACAATCAAATGATAAGAACCACCAAAATCTGCCTTCAGACTACTGTACTAGTTTCTAGGCTTGTGCAATGGACTAGAAAAGTGTTTCTGAACATTTTATTGGTATGTACGTACCCCTTTTAAAACCCTGTACTCACCAAGTACCCCCTAGCATAGTAAACATTATCACAAGTACCCCTTGACAAATATATATTTAATCGTAGTACATGATCATTTCTTCTAAACAATTTCCAAGCATTTATTATTGCTTTTAATTAGCTACAACACTAATTTGGACTTTAAATAAGATTTATCATTTTGTAAAACTCTAAATTTGTTATTCTTGGTTAAGTATCATCAAGGCCGCGTACCCCCTGGAAGCATCAGAAGTACCCCATTTGGTACGCGTACCACACGTTGAGAAACTTGGCACTAGAAGACATGATCTGCGTATGGAAAAAAATAGTTTTTTCCATTTATTTAGAAGATGTTTTTTACAGTAAGAGTGGTTAAAATGTGGAAAATCTTACCATAGAAAATAATTATGCCAAACTTTATATCTTCTTTTAAAGGGGTTTGGATGCTTTCCTTGAATTAAAGGACATCCACACAGCTATAATTACAAGGTAATGTAATGATCTGTGCCCGTGTCATCCTGCTGGTGGCAGCACTAAAGAACTTGAGGTGAACTTCAGCTGTCGACCAGCAGATGGCTCTCGTATTGCTGGGAGCAGTGCAATTCCTCGGCTCACCAGCAGATGGAACTGTGAAAGACTCTGGTCAGTCACCTGAGCAATGTGCTGCATATATAAGGCCGGACTTCCTAGCAGCACATTGCTAGGTCATTTTGCTTGTTCCCTTGCAGGGTTGTGACTCTGGCCAATCTTCCTGTACTCCTGAAACTCTGTTCCTGTATCCTGAGCTCCTGGTATTTTGACTCCTGCCTGTTCGACCAATCTCTTGCCTCCTGATTCTGTACTTCTTATCCATTCTGATTTCCCGGTATTTGATCCTTGCTAGTCTGACGATTCTTCTGTGTGCTGATTGTGTTGAGACGTGTTTGTATATATTGGGTTACTGTATATATTGTGTGACCTGTGCCCTTGCATATTCACTGTATATATTAGTTAGTTAGTTAGTCAGGGTGATATTGGGTCACAGTGGTCACCTGGTACGATTGCATGCATTGGTTGTATGTGTATGTGCATCCTTGTAAATAAACACATTTATTATTCTATTCTGTTGTGCAGACGTCAGTATTTCTATTGTGATCTTCCAGTTTGTTTAACCAAAACGATTGCCATGCAGAGATCGTGGATTTGCCAGTCTGGTTCCAGTCACGACCACGATCTGCATGGCCAATCGTTACAGAATGACCTAGCCCACCCATATATTGATCACAGAAATACTGCAGATTCATCTAGCAGTACAATGAGTTGGAATTTTGATGATGTGTACTACTATGTCTTGCTCGCTGAGGATAGCAAAAGTTATTCCTTCATGTATTTTGCAGCTTACTCCAGAAAGCAGCTTCAGCAGTTATTGGAGTTAGTGCAAAACTATGTTAATCAGAAAATCTTGTCTGCAGAAGAGGTGCAGGACTTGCTGCAGGTCCTTCAATGGTTGCTGAAAAGTAAATTATCCAAGGATAATTTTCTTGATCCTCCATTTAGCCCATCTGATGTTACCGTTTTGACGTCTATTTTGAAAAACGACAGGGAATCTTTCTTTAAGTTCTACTCCAAGAAAGACAAAAATATCATGCAAGCTTGTGTCCAATCCCTTCAATCATTGATTGATTTAAGAGTATGCAAATTTGAAAAAACCTCCTTGTTAATGTCTGCCTGGGAAGAGATGTTAATTTCCCAATGCAAACCTTGTTCTGTGACAGCAAAGAATAAAATACAAACTGGTTCTTTGTCTGTTACAATCCAGTCCAGTCTTGATTCTGTTTCTGATGTAGTTCAGTCAAGTTCTATTAATAGACAAATAAATTCTCTGCCAGTTAGGAACCAATCTCGTTTAGAACCTGTCTTTTGTGCAGCAGATATTAACTATCTAGCTGATCATTTAAAGAAGGATAGGAAAAGTTTTTTAAACCACTATTCTAAAATGGAAAGTTCTTGTCTGCTGAAATATGTGCATGCTGTGAAAAGGATGAGTGGTTACAAATTGTGTCCGCAGAAAGCCGCCTCTGCCCTGATCCAAGTTTGGGAGGAAATCTTGTCATTTGATGCAGATGCAGGCATGCATGTGATTGAGGAATCAAATGAGTGGAGAGATTGCAACAATCGAGTCAGTTTTGATTTTACTGCAGAAGAGATCAATGCTTATTATGGCTATTTGAAGAATGATAGGGAAGAGTTTATGTCATTCTATTTGCAACAAGATGAGGAGTTTATTAGGAATTGTATCTGTGGAGTAAGATCTCTGATGGTTAATGCCTTGTGTGAGAATGAGTCTGCCTCTGCTTTGATTGCCATCTGGCAAGAAATTCTTTCCTCTAAATTTCAATCTCCTCCTCTCTCTGATAACCCTTATGTCCAGAGTTCACAACCTGCAAGTCAGTTATCTGTACAAACTCCATTGCAAACTGCAGTCAGAACTACACCTTGGTCCTGGCAAAGATCATTAGAAAACAAGTCATCACCCAAGAAGAAAAAGAAATTCTTTCCTACCAACTCCATTCAGCATGTGCAGCCTCCAGCCGATTCCAGTTGTGTGCAGCCTGCAGCCGATTCCAGTCGTGTGCAGCCTCCAGCCGATTCCAGTCGTGTGCAGCCTCCAGCCGATTCCAGTCGTGTGCAGCCTCCAGCCGATTCCAGTCGTGTGCAGCCTCCAGCCGATTCCAGTCGTGTGCAGCCTCCAGCCGATTCCAGTCGTGTGCAGCCTCCAGCCGATTCCAGTCGTGTGCAGACTCCTTCCAGCTCCATACAAACTCCATCCAGCTCCATACAGACTTCATCCAGATCCGTGCAGACTTCACCCCGATCCGTGCAGACTTCAACCATGTCCATGCAGACTCCAGGTGATTTGTGTCCTCAGCAATCTCCAGTCTGTCCTGAGCAGTCCTTCGCCTTTCTTTGTGGACTCTTTCATGGACTAGGTTTGCTGACAGTGGGTCAACCTGCCAGGCCTGCAGAGCTCCAGAATGTTTATCCTGCAGTATCCAGTCCTGCAATCCAGCCCGCAGAGTGTTGCATCCAGCCCGCAGAGTGTTGCATCCAGCCCGCAGAGTGTTGCATCCAGCCCGCAGAGTGTTGCATCCAGCCCGCAGAGTGTTGCATCCAGCCCGCAGAGTGTTGCATCCAGCCCGCAGAGTGTTGCATCCAGCCCGCAGAGTGTTGCATCCAGCCCGCGGAACTTTGCTCCTTGCCTGCGGAACTTTGCTCCTTGCCTGCGGAACTTTGCTCCTTGCCTGCGGAACTTTGCTCCTTGCCTGCGGAACTTTGCTCCTTGCCTGCGGAACTTTGCTCCTTGCCTGCGGAACTTTGCTCCTTGCCTGCGGAACTTTGCTCCTTGCCTGCGGAACTTTGCTCCTTGCCTGCGGAACTTTGCTCTTTGCCTGCGGAACTTTGCTCCCAGTCCACACAGGCTCAGTTCACACCGTTTCAGTGCCAGTCCGCACAAACTGTATCGGGATCTCAGCCAACGGTCCAGCCAAGCGCTCAGCCAACGGTCCAGCCAAGTGCTCAACCAAAGGTCCAGATCCATGAGGTTACACAGGCTGTTGTCCTGTCTGAAACCACTGAGTCTGCTGTCCTGTCTGAAGCATCCCAACCTGTTAACTTGCCTAAAGTTATCCCGTCTTCTGTTTTGCCTGAGGGTATGCAAGCTGTTGCCCAGCCTTCACAGACTTTTGTTGCTGCTGTTCCTGTAGGTGCCAAGTCTGTTGATGATCCTGCTCCTAATGGTGCTCAGACTGATGTTCCTGATGGTGCCCGGCCTGCTACTGTTCTTGCTTCTCCTGGTAGTGCCTGGTCTGCTGGACTACTTGAGGGCACCCAGTTTACCATCCAGCCTGTTGCTGCCCTGCCCGAGACTATTCAGTCTGTTGCTAATCTGCCTGCAGCACTACCTGAAGCTTTCCAGTTAACTGCTCAGATGTCACAGGACTCTGCTGTTGCTTCCAAGTCTGGCGACTCTGCTGTTGCTTCCAAGTCTGGCGACTCTGCTGTTGCTTCCAAGTCTGGCGACTCTGCTGTTGCTTCCAAGTCTGGCGACTCTGCTGTTGCTTCCAAGTCTGGCGACTCTGCTGTTGCTTCCAAGTCTGGCGACTCTGCTGTTGCTTCCAAGTCTGGCGACTCTGCTGTTGCTTCCAAGTCTGGCGACTCTGCTGCTGCTTCCAAGGTTGGTGAATCTGCTGCCGCTTCTGAGGGTATCCAGTCTGCTGCCGCTTCTGAGGGTATCCAGTCTGCTGCCGCTTCTGAGGGTATCCAGTCTGCTGCCGCTTCTGAGGGTATCCAGTCTGCTGCCGCTTCTGAGGGTATCCAGTAGGGATGGTCGGAAATGCCAATTTCCGATTCCGCGGTAAATCCGCATTCCGCCATTGCCAAATACCGATTCCGCTTTCCGCTACCAATTTCCGCATTCCAATGCGGAATTTCCGCCGGAAATCGCGGAAATTCCGCCCGACTTTAACATCGATTTTCTCAAAAACTTTAAGGTCTTTTTGAAAACTTTTTTTTGCATCTTGTTCAGGAGATTCTGCATAATAAACCCTGAAAATTTGGTGTTTCTAGGACTTACGGGGGCTTTGCTATTAACCGCTAAAGTCGGCGGATTTTTACTGTAATGTAAATGCAGAAAATAGGCAGATGCGGATTTTCTGCATTTTACATTACAGTAAAAATCCGCCGACTTTAGCAGTTAATAGCAAATCCCCCTTAAGTCCTAGAAACACCAAATTTTCAGGGTTTATTAAGCAGAATCTCCTGAACAAGATGCAAAAAAAAGTTTTCAAAAACCCCTTATAGTTTTTGAGAAAATCGATGATAAAGTCGGGCGGAATTTCCGCGATTTCCGGCGGAAATTTCCGCGATTTCTGGCGGAAATCCGCCTAACACACTTGCATTACCGATTTCCGCATTCCGATGCGGAAATGCAATTTCCGATCGGAATTTCGGAAATTGCATTTCCGTGGAATCCGAATGAGCATCCCTAGTATCCAGTCTGCTGCCGCTTCTGAGGGTATCCAGTCTGCTGCCGCTTCTGAGGGTATCCAGTCTGCTGCCGCTTCTGAGGGTATCCAGTCTGCTGCCGCTTCTGAGGGTATCCAGTCTGCTGCCGCTTCTGAGGGTATCCAGTCTGCTGCCGCTTCTGAGGGTATCCAGTCTGCTGCCGCTTCTGAGGGTATCCAGTCTGCGGTTCCAGTTGTTGCTTCCAAGTCTGCGGTTCCAGTTGTTGCTTCCAAGTCTGCGGTTCCAGTTGTTGCTTCCAAGTCTGCGGTTCCAGTTGTTGCTTCCAAGTCTGCGGTTCCAGTTGTTGCTTCCAAGTCTGCGGTTCCAGTTGTTGCTTCCAAGTCTGCGGTTCCAGTTGTTGCTTCCAAGTCTGCGGTTCCAGTTGTTGCTTCCAAGTCTGCGGTTCCAGTTGTTGCTTCCAAGTCTGCGGTTCCAGTTGTTGCTTCCAAGTCTGCGGTTCCAGTTGTTGCTTCCAAGTCTGCGGTTCCAGTTGTTGCTTCCAAGTCCGCGGTTCCAGTTGTTGCTTCCAAGTACGGTGTTCCTGCGGATCTCAAGACTGCTCCGGCTCTTCTTGATCCTGATGGGTTCCAGTCTGTTCCTGCTCCTTCGGATCCTGATGATCTCCACGCTGCTGATATCTCTGCTTCCCAATCTGTTTCTGCGTGACTCTTTCCAGTCACATAATGTCCAGGTTCTCCAGCATCTTTGGGTCCAGCCTCCAAAGACTCTTGTGTACCACCCATATCTGTTAATGTCTTTTGAATTTTTTCCCTCCCTGCCCACCCAATCTTGGCTCCTCTATTGGGACCCAGGTGGGGGTAATACTGGAGATCGTGTGGAGCGTTCGGAGTCCGCTCCTAAAAGAGGGGGGTACTGTAATGATCTGTGCCCGTGTCATCCTGCTGGTGGCAGCACTAAAGAACTTGAGGTGAACTTCAGCTGTCGACCAGCAGATGGCTCTCGTATTGCTGGGAGCAGTGCAATTCCTCGGCTCACCAGCAGATGGAACTGTGAAAGACTCTGGTCAGTCACCTGAGCAATGTGCTGCATATATAAGGCCGGACTTCCTAGCAGCACATTGCTAGGTCATTTTGCTTGTTCCCTTGCAGGGTTGTGACTCTGGCCAATCTTCCTGTACTCCTGAAACTCTGTTCCTGTATCCTGAGCTCCTGGTATTTTGACTCCTGCCTGTTCGACCAATCTCTTGCCTCCTGATTCTGTACTTCTTATCCATTCTGATTTCCCGGTATTTGATCCTTGCTAGTCTGACGATTCTTCTGTGTGCTGATTGTGTTGAGACGTGTTTGTATATATTGGGTTACTGTATATATTGTGTGACCTGTGCCCTTGCATATTCACTGTATATATTAGTTAGTTAGTTAGTCAGGGTGATATTGGGTCACAGTGGTCACCTGGTACGATTGCATGCATTGGTTGTATGTGTATGTGCATCCTTGTAAATAAACACATTTATTATTCTATTCTGTTGTGCAGACGTCAGTATTTCTATTGTGATCTTCCAGTTTGTTTAACCAAAACGATTGCCATGCAGAGATCGTGGATTTGCCAGTCTGGTTCCAGTCACGACCACGATCTGTATGGCCAATCGTTACAGGTAATTCCTGGTGGTGTTGATCTAGGGAGTTTATCTGACTGCCACTTGGAGTCAGAAAGGATTTTTCCCCTTTAAAGGGACTCCGAGCTCAAGTAAAAAAAGAAAGTTGTACTCACCCGGGGCTTTTTCCAGCCCAGTGCTGGCCGGGAGGTCCCACGACGGCATCCTGGCTCCTCTCCTAGTCCCCGCTTCGGAATGGCTGACCGGCCGCAGCCCGGGCGACACTCTGCTGAGTGTCGGGCTGTTCCTTCCGTGTATGACGCGGCTGACATCACACGCCGGCCGCCTCGCGTCATCACGGCGGCCGGCGCGAAAGTACTGCGCATGCGCATACTGCCACGCTGGCCGCCGTGATGACGCGAGGCGGCCGGCGTGTGACGTCATACGCGGAAGGAAAAGCCCGACACTCAGCAGAGTGTCGCCCGGGCTGCGGCCGGTCAGCCATTCCGGAGCGGGGACTAGGAGAGGAGCCAGGACGCCGTTGTGGGACCTCCCGACCAGCACTGGGCTGGAAAAAGCCCCGGGTGAGTACAACTTTCTTTTTTTACTTGAGCTCGGAGTCCCTTTAAGGACTAATTTGTCCATGTCTTGTATGAATTTTTTGCCTTTCTCTGGATCAACAGAGATATGTGAGGGTGCAGGCTAGTGTTGTGCAGTGTTGTTCTGGTTGAACTTGATGGACAGGTGTCTTTTTTTAAACCAAACTATGTACCTATATACTGCAAAGGAGATGTAATAAAGGAAAGGGGGTCTGTTAAAAATAATGACCACGCATATAAAAAAGTGATATTACCATTCTAGCACTATGGAGAGCTAATGCACCAGATGAAGGAGGACCTAGGATGGGCCCTCCCTGCTCCAGGGGTCCCAGTGCAGTCACAACCTCTGCATCCCTTATAGCTATCTATGATATTGATATTGCCACTGAAAAGAGGGAATCTCTCATTACTCCCTCCAGTCCCAGAGGTATAATTGAAGCACGAACGTCTGTTCCCACAATACTGTGTGTTCTGACAATTAAAAAAAGTACCATAAATTAGGTGAAAAAGTTCAGTAAAAATTATTCTGAGTATTCTCTTGCTTGCTGGTGGCTTAGCAAGACACTAAAGTGAAAAAAAAAAATATGATATAATGAATTGGTTGTGTAGTACGGATAATTACTAGAACATTAGCAGCAAAGAAAATATTCTTATATTTTTATTTTCAGTTATATAGTGTTTTTTGTTGTTTTTTTATAACATTGTATCTTTCTCTAATATTTGCAGTTTGCACACTACTCAGCATTCTAAATGATTTTACAGAGCAGGCTTGTGAACTATTGACCTGTCCTCTGGAGAGAAAGAAAATACAGTGACTGACAGTTGAGATAACAAGCTTCAGAAGACAGAGCTCTCTGCGACTTTGAACGTTGTGGAGCTCAATGGCTCTTTTACATAGATAATAACTGGAGTTTCTTAACTCTTCTTGTACTGGAAACAATATTAGACTCATTTCTCTGCTCCTAATGTTTTATTGCTTAGCTGTACTACACATACAAATCATTATATCATATTTTTTTTCTCTTCAGTGTCGGTTTAAAAGTCATTTTATTGAAAGCTGTTAAAATATAACCTATGAGAAAACTTCTCCTAGGACAGTGATGGCTAACCTTCGCACTCCAGCTGTGGCGGAACTACAAGTCCCATGAGGCTTTGGAATAATCAAATTTATTTATACCAATATTTCTTTCCTTTTAATCAATACCAGTTGCCTGGCAGCCCTGCTGGTCTATTTCTCCGCAGCAGTATCTGAATAACACCAGAAACAAGCATGCAGCTAGTCTTGTCAGGTCTGACTTTAAAGTCTGAAACACCTGATCTGCTGCATGCTTGTTCAGGGGCTATGGCTAATAGTATTAGAGGCAGAGGATCAGCAGGGCTGCAAGGCAACTGGTATTGCTTAAAAGGAAATAAACATGGCAGCCTCCATATACCTCTCTCTTCAGTTGTCCTTGAAGAGCAGCCAGGAGAGCTGCTCCAGTGTGACTCTCCGCTTTGAGGCAAGACATGTCTAAGATGGTGTGACACCGTCGTACCTGGCATGCAGCATAGGCCCTGGGGAGCTGGGGCTGTGTAGCTGGAGAGGAGATCCCAGCACCAGTAGAGTAACCCTGCCACTCAGCCAAGGAGGAGGAGGACGACGACAGCGAAGAGGATGTAGCAGGAGGAGAGGAGGTGGCAGCAGGCCTGCCTGCAAGCCGTGGAGGTATCACTAGGTCCGCCGCACAGCCACGTACTCCCTGCTTGCCAGCGATCACCAGGTTGACTCAATGGGCTGTGTAAGTAATGTACCTGCCCTGACCGTGCTTGGCAGTCCAGGCATCAGTGGTCAGATGGACCCTTGATCCAACGCTGTGTGCCAGAGATGACACCACTTGCCTTTCAACTTCATGGTACAGTTTTGGTATCGCCTTTTTAGAGAAATAATTGCGGCCTGGCAACAACATCCATACCATTTAAAGACAGGCTTTCTGAAAAATAAAGCTAACAGTAATAGTATTCTGGTATTAGTCACAATTTTGCCCCAATTCCTAACTGACAATGAGACTGAGGAGGGGTTTTAGTAAGGCCCGGTTCACATTTGCGTTTTTTCACGAACCCGGCCATACGGATCCGGCCATCAGGATCAGGTAAAAACTGTCAGTTTTTGCAGCAAGTGTGCTGTAAAATGTCCGTTTTCTATTTGTTATTATGTAGCTGCAAAACTTTCTGTTTCCGGTCCACTGGGCACAACGGTCCATTGGTTTAACATTGGATCCAATCGCATACTGGTCCGTTTGTACAGTATACATTACGCTCCCGTTCTGCTCACTGCTAATGTGAACCAGACCTTAGTGTGTTGAGCTGCAGTGGTGCTCAGCAAGATTTCGGATATCGGAACTACCCAGATAATCCAAACTTTTTCCACTATCCCAACTTTGAATAGCAATTCGGATATTTTTTAAAATCCGAATTGACTATCTGAGCAAACTCGGATTTCCCATCTAAAATCCGAAATCCGGGTGGATAGTTAGTTCATATATCCGAGCAGAAGCCAAAATCACCTTCAATGGCAAAAATCTTGCCATTTGAAGAGACTTTCGGAAGCATTTTAAGCCATTTTCAGGTCACTTCCGGTTTTCTATCCGGATATCCGAATCCGGCCGGATATTGGGTTCGGACATCCGAGTTTACTGGGATACAGAAAAGTTCGGATCCGGATATCTGGGTATCCGGATCCGAATCAATTCGGATTTTAAAAAGGGGTATCCGAGCACCACTGTTAAGCTGATGTAACTCCACACAATTTTGTGTTACTTTTCTTTCTTTAAATTATACTGTACTATTCAGACAACTTAAATTGGAATTATTGATGTCAACAAACAACAAATCTTTAGAGTCGCTATAAGACCCAGTGTGGGTGATTTACTCAAGGAGAGACACAAGGAAGTTACACAATATTTACGTCAAACGTTCAGTCATGCATAAAGGACTTGATTGATGAGGGCTTGTTCACACTACAAGAGCTTTTCTGAGCGCTTTGTGGTTTTAAAAGCTCTTGCTAATGTTATCCTATGAGTGTGATCCCACTTGAGTGATGTGATTTTGTAAAAATCCCCATAGCATTGCATTAGCAAGAACTTTTAAAATCTCTAGTGCTTAAAAAGCTCTTGTAGTGTGAATTAGCATTGAGAAGAGCACTATGTAACTTCTTCTCTTCACTGTATGTTTGCCTGACTAAATCATCCACTCTGTCTCTGGCTATATCAGGCTATTACGTTCCAAGCATTATGAGTAACGATGTGCTGCCACTCACTGAGAGTTATAATAAGCGTGAAATAAGAAAAGAAAAAATATATTTTTTGTTTTTGAGTCCGCCAGGAGAAAACCATGATATAAATGTTCTGTGTCTTGTCTTGTCAAAATAAACAGAGCCTCGATGCGGACCTGAACTCAGAACTTCCTTTCTGCTTTAAAAGATACGCAACAGCAGAATAACCTTTAAAGGAAAACAATGCTTGGTTACGGCTGATACAAATCCTGCAATGAATCTGCACTGTTTCTACTTCGTGCTTTCATGGAAGCAGACATATTGTAAACAGACTGTGCTTTGAAATGAGCTTATCTGCTGCGGCAGTCAGGTGACACAGGGGAGAGATCAAATTACAACCTGTGATTAGAAACAAACGAGGGGGGATTAGACAGGCTAAACTCTCTAAATACATACAGGGTACATTTCTCTCTGTTTTCCTTCTGTCCTCCTGTGCAAGAGTTCAGGTCCACTTTAACAGGGCATTGTTTGTTTTCTTTGCCAACAATTGGAGGACATTCATATCTTCACAATGAGCTGGGGGGTTTTCTCCCAGGCTTATTCTGCCCAGATTGAGTGTATTAGTCCAATCTGGAGCTAGTCAGATTACAGTCAGATTAATTGATATACACTTTATTGTTGCTCATTCATGGTGGTTTATAATAAAGTTAGTTACCTGAGCTTTAAAGTTTTAAAGTGGATCTGAGATGAAAAACTAACTATAACAAGTAACTTGTCTGTATATCTTTTAGATAAAGTTTAGATGGGTTACACAGCAAACAGTATATGATTAATTCTTCCTGTGATACAATGAGAGCAGCCATTTTCTGCTTGTGATCATTACAGGCAAGCTGCTCTGCATCTCCAGCCCTCAGCCTGTGAAAACTCCACTCCCCTCTCCTCCCCTCTCCGCACCCTTGCCTCTGAAATCTCTGGCTGGTAATGCCTCCTCCTTTGGGAAAAACCTTCTCCTCCCAGGACTGAGCTCCCATGAGCACTTGCTACATGGGACTCAGAATGCCTGGGCACTGGAGAAGCTGTGAGCGAGGCTTGTTTAGTTTTTAGGGAATTATGGTATTAAAATAAAAAAAAAGTATTTGGCTTGAGGAATGCCCTATAAACTATATGTAAGGGGCACAATTATGCAATGAGTAAAAGTTTATCTCGGATCCACTTTAAAATCCATTACAAATATGTTAAACCTCAATAAAAAGGCCACAATCATTTTCATTCCAAACATGGTGTCATTATTGAGTCCTTAGTGCTAAGCATTTTAGATACATTAGGTATTCTGTGTTTAATTGGTGTCATTTTTTTTCGGGGTACGGGGAGAGAGAATTACAATCATTATTAGGATTAGATAGGTTAAAAATAGTGGAGCTAGAGTTTCATACCATATAACTCAAACCTGATTCCTTATATGTGTGTTGGTGTTTATGTGTGGCGGGTAACACAAGCACCTCATTATAAGTCAGGCCCTCAATTCCAGCATTACTGACAGCCTGGCCTGTATACCTCATGACTGTACAGGCCTGTGAATAGCAGCAGTGGATAAAGACACAAGGTGCTGCCTGTGGCACGGCGAGGGTGCGGGGCTGCTTAACCCCTGAATGGTTCTTCCATTCCAGGCTATGTCATTCTATTTATACATTGTCCTGCAAAGGACGACACAAGGTGACGAGGGCAGAAAGAATGGACATTGACAATACATAGCAGATGCATGTGATCAGATGACAGTGAGCTTTTGCCTTAAAGCGGACCTGATTTCTTGCACAGGACAGAAGGAAAACATAGAAATATATTCTGTATGTATTTAGAGAGATAAAGGGCAACTGAAGTGAGAGAGATATAGAGGCTGCCATATCTTTTTCCTCTTATGCAATACCAGTAGCTTGGCTATCCTGCTAATCCTTGGCCTCTAATAGGTACTTTTAGCCATAAACCGTGAACAAGCATGCAGATCAGGTGTTTCTGACTCATCGGAGAGAGATCTATTGCCTGCCCATACACTTAAGGCCGATTCATGATCGATTCAATGCTGAAATCAGGAACCGGCCTTGTAACACCGTAGCTGTCGCCCCGCCGGCCTGACGCTGCCCCCCTAATGTAAAATGTCGTCCCCATCCCCGTGCATCTTTTCTGGCAATGTTCAAACCATTTGCTACACTGTTGAACAATGCACCCCAATATTTGCTGAGAGCCCCAATACTAGTGATTTTGGTAATTACATATTTCAAAAGTCATGAGGTCCACCTCTGGCTGTGAAAATTGCCTTCTATGTTTGGTCAGACATGACACTGGAGGGAGGTGCCTACATATCACAAATGTTTATCATGTTGGCACCACTCTAAGAAGAATTTTCAATATCAATTCTTTATTAACGCTAACTTTCATCTCTCGACCACAGCTAGGATCAGAATGCCAGGCTCAGTCTAAATGATCCATGCGCAGCCCTGGTATTTTAATACAAATATATTGGATTTATTTCCTGTTCATTTCCTGTTAAAGAGACACTGAAGCGAAAAAAAAATGATGATATTATGATTTGTATGTGTAGTACAGCTAAGAAATAAAACATTAAGATCAGATACATCAGTCTAATTGTTTCCAGTACAGGAAGAGTTGAGAAACTCCAGTTGTTATCTCTATGCAAACAAGCCATTAAGCTCTCCGACTAAGTTAGTCGTGGAGAGGGCTGTTATCTGACTTTTATTATCTCAACTGTAAGTGAACTGTTTACTTTTTCTCTGCTAGAGGAGAGGTCATTACTTCACAGACTGCTCTGAAAGAATCATTTTGAATGCTGAGTGTTGTGTAATCTGCACATATGATAGAATGCAATGTTAGAAAAAACACTATATACCTGAAAATAAAAGTATGAGAATATTTTCTTTGCTGCTAATCTTCTAGTAATTATTCATAGTACACAACCAATTCATTATATCATATATATTTTTTTTCGCTTCAGTGTCTCTTTAATTGTAGTAAGGTATATTATACAGTTAATTACAAGGCATAAACCAATTGCTGTAAATGACTTTTATGTGCAGATTTGTGGAGATGTTAGCCAGTGCTGACAGGACACAGACCCTGAGGCAGGGAACACACTAGGCAGAAATGCTAACGTTGCGGAAAACACAAGTGTTTCTGCTGCTAATGCAAGTCTATGGGCCAAAAGTAAAAATGCATATACTGTATTTTAGGGATTATAAGACTTACATTTTCTTCCCCCAAAGTGGGGGAAAAAAGTCACTGCGTCTGATAGTCCAAATGTATGGAGTTCCTGACTTGTGAACGCTGCCAATACGAACGTCCAACCCGCCGCAATGTCGGGGACACCCTATACTGTGCCCATGCAGAGGAGGGCACAGCGGGACACAAACGGAGGACACATAGGGGCATAGAGGGGGAAACATGGAGGATAGAGGGGGGCACATGGGGAAACAGGAGGACACAACGGGGACAGAGGAGGACACAGGGAGGGACAAGAGGTAAAAGGGAACATGAGGTAGAAAGAGGGCATAATCCACAAGATGCCCCTTCACCATGGATGCACCAGGTTTAGTATATATTTAGTATATTTAGTATATATATATATTCTCCTGGTTTTTGTCCTCTAAACCGAGGTGCGTCTTATAGTCAGGAGCATCTTATAGTCCGAAAAAATACAGGTATGTGCATTTTACATTGTGCGTTTTTGAAAACGCAAAACTTGCATGATTTTCAAAAGTGCATTTAAAAAACACAAAATGTATCTCAATGGAGATGCAGGGGAATGTGTTTTTACATGCATTTTTGCTGCATTTATTTAAAATATGCTCCTTTTTTTTTTTACTTCATTGATTATTGAAAATAATATAAAAGGCAGACGTGAAACGCACCAAAAATGCATAAAAAAATGCATGAAAACCGCACACGCGAAATGCAATACAAAAATGCAATGAAAAATGCACAGCGTAGAAAATGCATGGTTTTCTGCAGTACCCAGTGTGCTCCCAGCCTGGTTACCGTTTGTGCTATAAGGGAAGGCAGCGCTGCATCTCTGCAGGAAGCTGAGCTCTGTGAAGCAGAACTCCCTGGAGATTTGTGATGTCACAGCATGTGAGTGCTTTACTGACAGGTGCACTACACTGAGCTGGGGGAGGAATGCTCAAGACAGGAATCCATTACAAGTCACCAGCTTCAATCAGCTCCTGTAGGAACACATGAACGGTTCTACCTAATATGTACATTTTTAACACTAGAGCCGAACAAAAGATACTTTTTGGCAGTTTTATAGACTACATAATAGACATGTCAACAAATCCTGTTTTATTAATTTTGCATTGACACCGTTATAGTCCACAAAATGCAAAGTCCCGACCTGTATGATAATTCCAGGCAAGGGAATGTTTTTCCCATAAAAGTCTATGAAATGCATCTGCTCCGGACTCTAACCGTACCACAACAGATAACTGGAGTAGATACTACCCAAGTGGTGGACTAAGCCTGGTACACACTTTCAATTGTGATTGGCCAATCACTGACCAATTACCACCTTCATGTAGTATGAGGATCAACAGCTATTGAAAACTATGAGCAGATTGTGTAGGTAAACTCTCAGCCTACATGGAGGTGGTAAAATTGGTCAGTGATTGGCCAATCATAATTGAAGGTGTGTACCAGTCTTAACCCTCCTGGCGGTAACCCCGACCTACACTTGGGTTAGCCGACGCAGAGGATTTCTCTGCCCCAGGATGGATTTTTTGAATAAAACTTGTTGTATCCTTTGTAGCTAGCACTTCGCTAGCTACCACTGTCCCCCAAGTCCCTCCGCTCTTTTTTGATCGCCCCCATCACTGCTGTTATACGTACCCCTCTCGGGTCCCGCGATGGCACAACCTCTCCAATCAGCTCAAGGCTTTGCTATGGGGAGGATCGGGATTGCGCATGACATCTTGACGTCGATGACGTCAGACGTCATGTCCGATCGTCGCCATAGCGACGACTAAAGCTCATTGGGGAGGCTGCGGTTCTCAGGGGATCGCGGCTAGGTAACGTATAGTGGTGGCGATCGGAGGGGGGGTTAGACAGGTGCGGGGGAACTTGGGGGACAATGGTAGCTAGCCTAGTGCTAGCTACAAAGGATACAACAACTTTAATTCAAAAAATCCCTCCGCGGACGCAGCCTCAGAAACTGCATACCGCCAGGGAGGTTAAAGGAAACACGAGGTGAAAATAAAGTATGAGATAAATAATTGTATTTATCCTCCTACTTCTAAAAATGACTTTTTTGATATCCTACAGTTTTATTTTATTTTTAAATTGACTTTTTTACAGTTTCGTTGTCTCTGCTCAATGACACATGCATTGAAGTATGCCAGAGCTAAAATCTATGAACTATTGACACTTGTTACCTCTTTCCTGTTCTAAGAAGCCATTTTCTGCCAGGAAAGTGTTTATGGCTATAATTCCTTATCAGTGAGGGTTACACTATAGTCCGATCCAGTCCCGACCCAGACAAAAACTTTTACTTGTATACCTGATGTTTACCTCTTTCAGACAGAGAAAGTAAAAAAGTAACGCGGCATAGTTATTTGTTTGCTTGGCACTGTACTGTACATACACGTCTATCCCATCATGTCACATCGTGTATTCTTTAAGGGAGCATACACATATCCAATTTTGATTGGCCAAATTTACCGCCTCCATATAATATAAGGTCCAACAGATTTTGAACACTATGAACAAATTCTGTAGGTAAGCTGTCATGAATACTAAATAATAATAATAATACTACTGTAATAATAATAATTATACTTCTCTACTAATCCAAAGCAAGAAGAACATGCTCATGAAGCACAAATGTGTGATTGTTCTTGTATGTATTGGAATACACACCTTTGTGTGCTTTGGAAGCTTTCCCCTACAGGAAAGTCACGTCAGTGTGATATGGATGTAATGTAGACCGTGAGGCCTGTTTACAAAGAAGTGGTAATCTGAAGTGGTAAGCCACTTGCATCTTCTACAATTTTGTAAAATTACCAACTTACAGGACTGTAATGAGGTCTCAAAAACATATGGGGCAGATGATTGTCAGAGTGTACAGTGGTTTCATCACGCTAATCACCGGTTAAATAACCAACGCAAAACACTAGCGCTAATTGCTAGCGTTTTGCGACTACAAGTGAGAACGGGCCCTCATAGTTTGGCTGAAAATTCACCTTTGCAAAAATGAACAATTTTTCAAAGGAATTTACACAATTAAATTACTGAATAATTTAGCAATGTTTTACCATGTTACTGTTTATGCAATAATTTTCTGCAGCACATCTCCAGAGCAATTATACTGCTATACAATTGTTAATATTTATCACACTGGACACTGATCAATGGAGATACAATAAAACACGTCAACTGATGCTCTGAATCTCATTTGAGACGCTGAATTTTATTGCTGGTTCATCAAAAAATAAAATGTTGAAATTTATTGATGGTGCATCATGAAATGTAATTTTCTACAAGGAAGATTTCATTGCTGGAGGTGAATAAATGATGTAATCTCATTTGTTCTGTATATTTATAACTTGCCTTTTTAGCAGACTATATTTATCATCACAGCAAGCAACCAGGGTGCCTCTGATTTTCAGGAATTACCAGGATGTGTTCAGAATTCGCCTAGCAAGCCTTCAGTGTTACCAGAGGAGTTGCCATGGCGACCCTCTGCTTTACATGAGAGCCTGTGTTGGTACGTGAGGAAAGGCATGTACGTTTTTGAAGTGGTCTCCCCTCCCCACGCCAACCTGTGACTTAATCAGTGCGGGAGAGATGAGAGCTCAGGAGAATTACTGGCTGCAGATTGTCATGCAGCTGCACACACACATCTCCCGGGACACCTTCTCAGGGTCATTTACATCTCGGAATGGGGTATACACCAAGGAAAATGATGATCTGCAAGCAGATAGCACCATAGCTTCCATGCTAACCCAAGGAATAAAGCTCCTTGATTTTCCCTGTGATGCTATGTGGCAGATTTCTGATACAACCATTATGTAGCGATATGTATTAACTGCTGAATGATTTTGTGGGGTTTTTTTTATTATTATTATTATTATGGCTATTTATAAAGTAGCGGTAATACATCAGTGATATTCCTGCTGACTTATTATCACTGATCTTTATAGATGTGGAAGACCTTTGTTGTATATAAAAAGACGCCATAAGCATTATTGATGCCTGAACTGCGCTATATTACTGCTATATTGCCAGCCTGCTTTTTCCTGGAAGGACCGCAATCCCTCATAGGATGGGAATGATGGGAACTGAATGTATTAGTGTGTATTGAGGTGTCCTAACACCATACATTTTTTATATATATATTTTTTTTTTTTATTTGAGAATTTAGGAATTATAATCAATTTTTTAGATTGATTGTAACATTTGAAAAAACTAACCAACTTAACACACCCGTTTAATTTTCACCTGATTAGGAAAAAAAAAAATTAAAAACAATACAATTGCTGTGGTCTTTAAATCGAGAAATTGACATTATATTCTACACCATTCAATGTAAAAAAGAAAAAAAAAGATGCAGAAATTTTCACCACTCCCCGATCAACTTATATTGAAAAATAGATTTCTCAGTTAAGTTTAAATAAAATGTTGGAACATCCGAAAAAATAGAAAATCAAATTTTTTTTGTATGGTGTGTGGACACCTTCAGTCAGCATGGTGCCATAGTGGGGAGCAGTGAGGGATTAAAGTGGACCCAAATTAAAAATACAAGATTTCATAAATAAAATCTATTTTCTAAATTATAATAATAAATAGCAGCCTTTTTTCAGCTGCATGATGACAAATATAAAATATTTTAGATTTATTGGAGGAACCCCTCCCTTCCGTTCAAATTGCCGCGAAAAAACCTGGCAAAGTGGTGGAATAGGTGGTGTCCGGCAATGGAGGAATTGCTAATGGCTGCCCCCAGTATAACCCTAGTTCTGAAAAGAGAAGGGTGAAAAGCATGCACTAAAATGCTCATAGGCTTGAAGGAGTGTTTATTTATATTTGTATGTGTCAGAGTGGTGCAACTAAATATTTTTAATTTAAAAAAATGTTTGGGTTGGGTCCGCTTTAAGATTAAACGATACCTGAAGTGACATGTGACATGATGAGATAGACACGGGTATGTATAGTGCCAAGCACACAAATAACTATGCTGTGTTCCTTATTTTTCTTTCTCTGCCTGAAAGAGTTAAAGGGAACCTAAACTGAGAAGGACATGTATTTTTCCTTTTAAAATAATACCAGTTGCCTGACTCTCCTGCTGATCCTGTGTCTCTAATACTTTCAGCCACAGCCCCTCAACAAGTATGCAGATCAGGCGCTCTGACTGAAGTCAGACTGGATTAGCTGCATGCTTGTTTCAGGTGTGTGATTCATCCACTGTTGCAGCAAATCAGCAGGAGAGTCAGGCAACTGGTATTGTTTAACAGGAAACATCCATATCCTTCTCAGTTTAGGTTCCCTTTAAATATCAGGTATGTAAGTGGCTGACTTAAGCAGCCCATACACTCAGCCGATTTTCTGGCCGACCGATCGATCCCGATCGATCGATCGATAGATCGATTGCAAATCGGTTGGCCAATCGACCGATCGACGGCCGATTTCGATCGATTTCGATGGATTTCCATCGAACTTGCAGGGTGGAAAATTTAGGTCGATCTGATGAGATTGCTTATCAGTTTGCATTGGCCTTAATGGAAATCTGATGGCAAAAAAATGCCATCAGATCGAATTTCAATAGATTTCAAACTGAAATCTATTGGAATTCTATCCTGGTAAAAAATGTTCTAAAAACGCATCAGATAGATCATCAGATGCATTTCTTATCTATCTGCTGCCAATCTGACGAGTGTATGGGCACCTTTAGTCCTGACTCAGACAGGAAGTGACTACAGTGTGACGCTCACTGATAAGAAATTTATGTGCTAGGCACTGTACATACACATGTCTATCTCATCATGTCATATGTCACTTCACTTTAAATGGGGCCCTAGGCAAGGTAGTAGCTTTGGCTCATCCTGATGGTCCTTTTGACAATATGAGGTAGGAGACAGGACACAAAGGGCTTGATTCACAAAAGAGTGCTAACTGTTAGCACGGCCGTTTTCACGTGAATGTTCGCGTTTGTGCGCGATCACGCATTTTCGCGTGCAGTTAAACGGTTTCCCAAAAACGCGAAATGCAAACGTGTCGCCTGCACCATTTTCAGGCGATTTACCGGCAATCACATTTTAGTGCTATAGAAGCGCTAAACGCGATCGTGGCAAAATCGCCGCAGTGTTCAGTGATTTTTCCGCGTGAAATCGCAGAAAAATCACTACTGCAAAACGCCAGCAAAAATCGCAAAAACGAAAGTGTGGATGGGCCCTCAGTCAGGCAAACATTTGGTGCATTTTTATTAGACAAAAATGTGTGTTACATACATTTCCCAGAAGCCCTTGCTGTCAGGTCTATGAGTGATTTTACAGTGCATCTGGGCCCTTCCATGAAGCAACGTGAATTACGTACTTCAGGGCAGCAACTATTAGAGGCTGACAAGAGGCGGCTCCCCTCCCCAAATGTCTCCTCCTCGCACTCCTCGTCTCCCCCTCCCTAGATGCGTGGCGCCGCTTCACTCGCCTGCTCTCAGCGTTCCAGCATTGGACTCTCACACTAGCCAATGAGTTCCCAAGCCCGGACTGTGTGGTGGGGTCTGTTTATGTGAGAAACTGAGGCTCCAACACAATTGACCAGACATGAAATCACGAGCATTGTGTGATAAAGTGTTTCCGAGCGTGTTACACTACAACACATAAGAACACTTTCTGTACTGTGAACAGAAACATGAAAGTCAATGGACTTTCACGTTACCATGCGTGTCGCTGCTGTCGCATAAAATGTGCAGTACTTTACTGACAGCACCTCACATAAGTGTGAAAGAGCCCTTACAGCTACAACCCTTTAACATCTTCTCTGTAATATTCTAACAGAGAATGCACTGGCTTCTGAAGCAATCATTCCTTTTTCACCAAAGCTTTACGCTTTCAGTACAAATCCCAAAGTGCCTGCTTTGCAAATTAGGTTGCATAGACAAGGTGTAAATTAGCTAATGGCAGTACCAGAGCTTCAAATTCAGCTAACAAGCATGTGTGTTCACTATATTGTGACTTCTTTATGACAGCATTCAATTATATCACTATGGAGCCTGGTCATCAATTATACATGTAGGTGAGAGGGAAATACTGATCTCCTCAGTGACACACTGCATCCTGCTTTTAGAGTCTCGAAAACCAAAGAAAGAGGAAGCAGGCAGCACACCATGGGCTATGCTTGAAGAACGGCAGATACTGGAAAAGTGCTGTGAATATGACACTAATTTACACCAACGCTTTATTGGTTTTAAACAAGGGAATGGCAGTGTTATAAGACAGAATCTCTTCACAGCAATAAAAGAGCTAGGAATAACATGGAAACTCGTAAAAATGGTTCAGTTTACCCTTTGAAAGACAAAAGGGGAGGGAGAAATGGCAAACAGTTTTGAAGCTAACCTGACTGAGGCAAGGTGATTGTCAACTCTGTTTAGCATCGCCCAACAGAAAGTTGTGAGAAATGCTGTTAGGAGGAGCAGCCCTGGAGGAACTTTATTCAACTGAATAAAATAAAATCTAGTGGTGATGGCTTAGTAATGCTATCCTGAAGGTAGAAGGAACTTGAAGAAAATATCCTAAGGTTAAAGGGACTCCGAGCTCACAATAAAAAAGAAAGTTGAACTCACCTGGGGCTTTCTCCAGCCCAGTGCTGGTCGGGAGGTCCCACGACGGCGTCCTGGCTCCTCTCCAACACCCCGATCCGGAATGGCTGACAGGCCGCAGCCCGGGCGACACTCTCCCGAGTGTCGGGCTGCTCCTTCCGCGTATGACGCGGATGACGTCACACGCCGGCCGCCTCGCGTCATCACGGCGGCCGGCGTGAAAGTACTGCGCATGCGCGCTTTAATCGCGCATGCGCAGTACTTTCACGCCAGCCGCCGTGATGACGCGAGGCGGCCGGCGTGTGACGTCATCCGCGTCATACGCGGAAGGAGCAGCCCGACACTCGGGAGAGTGTCGCCCGGGCTGCGGCCTGTCAGCCATTCCGGATCGGGGTGTTGGAGAGGAGCCAGGACGCCGTCGTGGGACCTCCCGACCAGCACTGGGCTGGAGAAAGCCCCAGGTGAGTTCAACTTTCTTTTTTATTGTGAGCTCGGAGTCCCTTTAAAGAGAAGTGGCAAGAATATGTTATTCAAGAAAGGACAGAATACAATAAACAGTTGTTCTTCTAAATGGAGTTGAATATGATATAAAGTATAGCAGGTAATAATATGAAAGATTAGATTAATATGAAGATAGCAGTTGACAAGACAAGTTGTTTTGCGCTGCATAAAGTATTTAAATCACGTTTCTCCACTAGACATCTAAAACTGACGGTATATGGCCAGTAGTGACCTCGAGGGTTGAAACATGGACATTAGCAGATGAGGATGAGGATAAAGAGCTCCTAAGGAAGGGAGAAGATATTGTGAAGAATTTATGGACCAGTAGTAGATAACAGACACTGGAGAATTAGGACTAACAGTGTGTCAGACCCTGTGTCTGAGATCAATGGCTTGATGCCTGATTTGGAAACTGAAATCTTGGAAAAGCAGAGTGAGTGCATTAAAGCCTCAGCAAGTGTACCCAGGCTCTGCCTCTAGAACGATTAAGCATCTTGGATGAACTATGGATGTGGGAACCATAATGAGAGAGGCACAACAGAGCCATTATAATGGAGCTACGGTGGAATGCAAGTTTGCACAACATTGTTAAGTTTCAGGATTTTCCTGTATAAATCTTTGGTTGTTACGATAAAAAATGTCAGTTAAAGATATCATATGGGAGACACACACAGTGATATTTGAGAAGTGAAATGAAGTTTATTGGATTTACAGAAAGTGCGCAATAATTGTTTAAACAAAATTAGGCAGGTTCATAAATTTGGGCACTGTTGTCATTTTATTGATTCCAAAACCTTTAGACCTAATTATTGGAACACAAATTGGCTTGGTAAGGTCAGTGACCACTGACCTACACACACAGATGAATCCAAATATGAGAAAGAGTATTTAAGGGGGTCAATTGTAAGTGACCACTGACCTACACACACAGGTGAAGCCAAATATAATAAAGAGTATTTAAGGGGATCAATTGTAAGTTTCCCTCCTCTTTTATTTTTTTTTCTAAAGAGTAGCAACATGGGGGTCCCAAAACAACTCTCAAATGACCTGAAGACAAAGATTGTTCACCGTCATGGTTTAGCGGAAGGATACAGAAAGCTGTCTCAGAGATTTCAGCTGTCTTTTTCCACAGTAAGGAATATAATGAGGCAATGGAAGACCACAGGCTCAGTTCAAGTTAAGGCTCGAAGTAGCACACCAAGAAAAATCTCGAATTAACAGAAGCAACAAATGGTGAGAACAAATGGTCAACCCACATACCAGCACCAAAGACCTACAACATCATCTTGCTGCAGATGGAGTCACTGTGCATTGTTTGACCATTCGGCGCACTTTACACAAGGAGATGCTGTATGTGAGAGTGATGCAGAGGAAGCCTTTTTTTTGCCCACAGCACAAACAGAGCCTCTATGCTAAAGCACATTTGGACAATCCAGCTTCATTTCGGAATAAGGTGCTGTGGACTGTTGAAACTAAAATTTAGTTATTTGGGCATAAGAAGGGGCATTATGCATACAGGAAAAACAACACAGCATTCCAAGAAAAACACCTGCTACCTACAGTAAAATATGGTTGTGGTCCCATCATGCTGTGGCGCTGTGTGGCCAGTGTAGGGACTGGGAATCTTGTCAAAGTTGAGGGACGCATGGATTCCACTCAGTATCAGCAGATTCTGGAGAACAATGTCCAGGAATCAGTGACAAAGCTGAAGCTGCGTTGAGGCTGGATCTTTCAACAAGACACTGACCCTAAACACTACTCAAAATCCACTAAGGCATTCATGCAGAGGAACAAGTACAAAGTTCTGGAATGACCATCTCAGTCCCTAGACCTGAATATAATTAAAAATATGTGGTGTGAGTTAAAGAGAACTGTCAGTGCTCGTAAGTCATCAAACCTGAATGAACTAGAGATGTTTTGTAACGAGGAATGGTCCAAAATACCTTCAACCAGAATCCAGAGTCTCTTTGGAACCTATAGGAAGCGTTTAGAGGCTGTAATTTCTGCAGAAGGAGGATTTACTAAATATTGATTTAATTTCTTTTTTGTGGTGCCCAAATTTATGCACCTGCCTAATTGTGTTTAAACAATTATTGCACACTTTCTGTAAATCCAATAAACTTCATTTCACTTCTCAAATATCACTGTGTGTGTTTCCTATATGATATATTTAACTGACATTTTTTTATCGTAACAACCAACGATTTATACAGGAAAATCATGACGACTAACAAGGTTGCCCAAACTTTCGCATCCCACTGTATATGATGAGGGTGACACCAACAAAAACTGACATATTGAAAAATGTGCTCTATCATGCATAATCACAAATCACCATGTGTGGATGTGAGTAAATAAACTGAATGCAAGCTCTTGTGCAAGTTGGCATCTCTGGCACACAGTATCACACAGCATACGGCTTCATCAGATATGATTAAACCTCTGCATTTAACCACTTGCCGACCGCCTCCAGCCGATGGGCGGCGGCAAAGACTGGGCCTAAACGACCGCAATACGCCCATCGGCGGAGGCGGCGGCAGGCGTGGTTATGCGGCGATCGCGTCATTCGGGACGCGATCAGCCGCCGGCGACTGGCTCCGCCCCCCTCGCACTGTAACCCGCCGGCCGTTCAGAAGCGCCGGCGGGTTACTAGCACCAGGATCGCTGCTGACACAATTTATAATAGGCTTTGTAATGTATACAAAGCCTATTATACAGGCTGCCTCCTGCCCTGGTGGTCCCAGTGTCCGAGGGACCACCAGGGCAGGCTGCAGCCACCCTAGTCTGCACCCAAGCACACTGATTTCCCCCCCCTGCCCCTGATCGCACACAGCACCCCTCAGACCCCCCCCCCCTGCCCGTCCCCCAGACCACTGTTAGCACCCAATCACCCATCAATCACTCCGTGTCACTTTCTGTCAACGCTATTTTTTTTTAGCCCTAAACTGCCCCCTGCTCCCTCCTGATCACCCCCCCACCCCTCAGATTCTCCCCAGACCCCCCCCCCCCCCCTGTGTACTGTATGCCTCTACCCCCCCTGTAATAACCCACTGATCACCTGTCAATCACCCGTCAATCACCCCCTGTCACTGCCACCCATCAATCAGCCCCTAACCTGCCCCTTGCGGGCAATCTGATCACCCACCCACACCAATAGATTGCCCGCAGATCCGGCATCAGATCACTTCCCAAGTGCAGTGTTTACATCTGTTCTCTACTCTAAACACCCACTAATTACCCATCAATCACCCATCAATCACCCCCTATCACCACCTGTCACTGTTACCCATCAGATTAGACCCTAATCTGCCCCTTGCGGGCACCCAATCACCCGCCCACACGCTCATATTGCCCTCAGACCCCCCCCCCCCTTATCAATTCGCCAGTGCATTATTTAACTCTGTTCTTCCCTGTAATAACCCACTGAACACCTGTCAATCACCCCCTGTCACTGCCACCCATCAATCACCCCCTGTCACTGCCACCCATCAATCAGCCCCTAACCTGCCCCTTGCGGGCAATCTGATCACCCACCCACACCAATAGATCGCCCGCAGATCTGACGTCAGATCACCTCCCAAGTGCAGTGTTTACATCTGTTCTCTACCCTAAACACCCACTAATTACCCATCAATCACCCCCTATCACCACCTGTCACTGTTACCCATCAGATTAGACCCTAATCTGCCCCTTGCGGGGACCCAATCACCCGCCCACACGCTCAGATTGCCCTCAGACCCCCCCTTATCAATACGCCAGTGGATTATTTACATCTCTTCTTCCCTGTAATAACCCACTGATCACCTATCAATCACCTGTCAATCACCTATCAATCACCCATCAATCACCCCCTGTCACTGCCACCCATCAATCAGCCCCTGTCACTGCCACCCATCAATCAGCTCCTAACCTGCCCCTTGTGGGCAATCTGATCACCCACCCACACCATCAGATTGCCCCAGACCTACCCTCAGATCACCTCCAAAGTGCATTGTTTACATCTGTTCTGCCATCTAATCACCCACTGATCACCCATCAATCAGCCCCTGTCACTGATACCCATCAGATTAGACCCCTATCTGCCCCTAGGGCACCCAATCACCCGCCCACACCCTCAGAACGCCCTCAGACCCCAGCCCTGATCACCTCGCCGGTGCATTGCTTGCATCTATTTCCCCCCTCTAATCACACCTTGAGACACCCATCAATCACCTCCTGTCACCACCTGTCACCCCCTAGCACACTTACCCATCAGATCAGGCCCTAATTTACCCCGTGTGGGCTCTTGATCACTCGGCCAAACCCTCAGACCCCCTTCCGATCACCTCCCCAGTGCATTGATTATATCTATTTTCCTATCTAACCACCCCCTGATACACCCATCAATCACCTCCTGTCACCCCCCAGCACTCCTATCCATCAGATCAGGCCTAATACAACCTGTCATCTAAGAGGCCACCCTGCTTATGACCGGTTCCACAAAATTTGCCCCCTCATAGACCACCTGTCATCAAAATTTGCAGATGCTTATACTCCTGAACAGTCATTTTGAGAAATTTGGTTTCCAGACTACTCACGGTTTTGGGCCCTTAAAATGCCAGGGCAGTATAGGAACCCCACAAGTGACCCCATTTTAGAAAAAAGACACCCCAAGGTATTCTGTTTGGTGTATGACAAGTTCATAGAAGATTTTATTTTTTGTCAACAGTTAGTGGAAATTGATTTTTATTGTTTTTTTTCACAAAGTGTCATTTTTCACTAACTTGTGACAAAAAATAAAATCTTCTATGAACTCACCATACACCTAACGGAACACCTTGGGGTGTCTTCTTTCTAAAATGGGGTCACTTGTGGGGTTCCTATACTGCCCTGGCATTTTAGGGGCCCTAAACCGTGAGGAGTAGTCTAGAAAACAAATGCCTCAAAATGACCTGTGAATAGGACGTTGGGCCCCTTAGCACACCTAGGCTGCAAAAAAGTGTCACACATGTGGTATCGCCGTACTCAGGAAAAGTAGTATAATGTGTTTTGTGGTGTATTTTTACACATACAGATGCTGGGTGGGAGAAATATCTCTGTAAATGACAATTGTTTGATTTTTTTTACACGCAATTTTCCATTTACAGAGAGATTTGTGGTGTATTTTTACACATACCCATGCTGGGTGGGAGAAAACGCTCTGTAAATGGACAATTGTGTTTTAAAAAAATCAAAAATGTGTCATTTACAGAGATATTTCTCCCACCCAGCATGGTTATATGTAAAAATACACCCCAAAACACATTATACTACTTCTCCTGAGTACGGTGATACCACATGTGTGACACTTTTTTGCACCCTAACTGCGCTAAGGGGCCCAAAGTCCAATGAGTACCTTTAGGATTTCAAGGGTCATTTTGCGGCATTTGGTTTCCAGACTACTCCTCACGGTTTAGGGCCCCTAAAATGCCAGGGCAGTATAGGAACCCCACAAGTGACCCCATTTTAGAAAGAAGACACCCCAAGGTATTCTGTTAGGTGTATGATGAGTTCATAGAAGATTTTATTTTTTGTCACAAGTTAGCGGAAATTGATTTGTATTGTTTTTCTTTTTCACAAAGTGTCATTTTCCGCTAACTTGTGACAAAAAAAAAATCTTCTATGAACTCACCATACTCCTAACAGAATACCTTGGGGTGTCTTCTTTCTAAAATGGGGTCACTTGTAGGGTTCCTATACTGCCCTGGCATTTTAGGGGCCCTAAACCGTGAGGAGTAGTCTAGAATCCAAATGCCTCAAAATGACCTGTGAATAGGACGTTAGGCCCCTTAGCGCACCTAGGTTGCAAAAAAGTGTCACACATGTGGTATCGCCGTACTCAGAAGAAGTAGTATAATGTGTTTTGGGGTGTATTTTTATACATACCAATGCTGGGTGGGAGAAATCTCTCTGTAAATGGACAATTGCGTGTAAAAAAAATCAAACAATTGTCATTTACAGAGATATTTCTCCCACCCAGCATCTGTATGTGTAAAAATACACCACAAAACACATTATACTACTTTTTCTGAGTACGGCGGTACCACATGTGTGGCACTTTTTTGCGCTAAGGGGCCCAAAGTCCAATGAGTACCTTTAGGATTTCACAGGTCATTTTGCGACATTTGGTTTCAAGACTACTCCTCACGGTTTAGGGCCTCTAAAATGCCAGGGCAGTATAGGAACCCCACAAATTACCCCATTTTAGAAAGAAGACACCCAAAGGTATTCCGTTAGGAGTATGGTGAGTTCATAGAAGATTTTATTTTTTGTCACAAGTTAGCGGAAAATGACACTTTGTGAAAAAACAATTAAAATCAATTTCCGCTAACTTGTGACAAAAAAAAATCTTCTATGAACTTACCATACTCCTAACGGAATACCTTGAGGTGTCTTCTTTCTAAAATGGGGTCATTTGTGTGGTTCCAATACTGCCCTGGCATTTTAGTGGCCCTAAACCGTGAGGAGTAGTCTTGAAACCAAATGTCGCAAAATGACCTGGGAAATCCTAAAGGTACTCATTGGACTTTGGGCCCCTTAGCGCAGTTAGGGTGCAAAAAAGTGCCACACATGTGGTATCGCCGTACTCAGGAGAAGTAGTATAATATGTTTTGGGGTGTATTTTTACACATACCCATGCTGAGTGGGAGAAATATCTCTGTAAATAGACAATTGTGTGTAAAAAAAATAAAAAAATGTCATTTACGGAGATATTTCTCCCACCCAGCATGGATATGTGTAAAAATACACCCCAAAACACATTATACTACTTCTCCTGAGTACGGCAATACCACATGTGTGGCACTTTTTTGCAGCCTAACTGCGCTAAGGGGCCCAAAGTCCAATGAGCATCTTTAGGCTTTACAGGGGTGCTTACAATTAGGCCCCCCCAAAATGCCAGGACAGTGAACACACCCCACAAATGACCCCATTTTGGAAAGTAGACACTTCAAGGTATTCAGAGAGGAGCATAGTGAGTCCGTGGCAGATTTCATTTTTTTTTGTCGCAAGTTAGAAGAAATGGAAACTTTTTTTTTTTTTGTCACAAAGTGTAATTTTCCGCTAACTTGTGACAAAAAATAAAATCTTCTATGAACTCACCATGCCTCTCACTGAATACTTTGGGATGTCTTCTTTCCAAAATGGGGTCATTTGGGGGGTATTTATACTATCCTGGAATTTTAGCACCTCATGAAACATGACAGGTGGTTAGAAAAGGCAGAAATGCTTCAAAATGGGAAAATTCACTTTTGGCACCATAGTTTGTAAACGCTATAACTTTTACCCAATCCAATAAATATACACGGAATGGTTTTTTTTTTTCATCAAAGACATGTAGCAGAATAACTTTCGTGCTCAAATGTATAGGAAATTTTACTTTATTTGAAAAATGTCAGCACAGAAAGTTAAAAAAGTCATTTTTTTGACAAAATTCATGTCTTTTTTGATGAATATAATAAAAAGTAAAACTCGCAGCAGCAATCAAATAGCACCAAAAGAAAGCTGTATTAGTGACAAGAAAAGGAGGTAAAATTCATTTAGGTGGTAGGTTGTATGACCGAGCAATAAACCGTGAAAGCTGCAGTGATCTGAATGGAAAAAAAGGCTCTGGTCCTTAAGGGGCGAAAAGACTGTGGTCCTCAAGTGGTTAAAGAGAACCTGTACTGAGTAAAAATATTTAAAATAAACACATGAGGTAACCTCAAATGAACATTACATAGTTACCTTGCCATCAGTTCCTCTCAGAAACTCACCATTTTCTTCTGACAATAATCCCTTCCAGTTCTGACAACATTTTGTCAGATCTGAAATATATCAGTTGCTGTCAGTAAAATATCAGTTGCTGCCAGTTATAGCTGAGAGGAAAACTGATGTACCAGGTAATGTCCATGTTTCCCTATGGCTTAAGTGGGCAATGTTACAGTTTAACTGTGTGCTGACCAGAAAGCTGTTATGGGTAATGGCCATTTTCAAAATGGAGGACGGAAAATTCCCTTGATCACAGTGAACAAACAGGACACGGGACAGGAGAAAGACACTGAGGAGTAGACTACATGGAAGGAAAGTATGACTTGTGTATGCTTATTTTGACTTTTAATTTTCAGTTCAGGTTTTCTTTAAGATGTGATGATTGCAACATGAGGCGCAGTTTTGTGGGATATAACCAGGAAGACACTTTGTAATCTTGAATTTAGCAACTTAATAAAAGTCAGTGGATATAATAAAGGCTTTGTACCCAGGCTCAGCCCTTGTTTGCTGCATTACAGAACACTTTCTCCGGAGATGTAGAAACGTGATGCGTTGCACGAGCTTCCCAGACTCCTAATTAAAGGCTTCCAGGAGACGCTACTTTTACTATCACATTACACTCACCTTGGTCTCAATTGTTTCTTTGTCTCTTCATTCATCACAAATTGCTTCTGTAGCATCGCTGATGTATATTTAATTATGTGCCGCTTGAGTGTGTTGAGTGTGATTGAAGCACCACAAAAAGTGAAAGAAGAAACTAGAGCCCTTGTACCAACAATGTGATCTAAATTCTTATTCTAACACCACCATTTTCATGACCCGCCACACAACTTACACCCCATCCCCCATCACTGTCTTTACCAATTACCACCCTGATTCCCAGGCATGGTGATCTACCTCCCATTTCTGCATGCTAAGCACCCAGCCCTTCCTAAAGTTAGCCATACATCTAACGATTTTGTCGGCCAATCAGCCAAGAGATCTGATGGATCTCTGATCTATGGATCAGAGAGAGATCTGTTGGCCGATTGCCAATTAATTTCAGCATGAAATCTTTTGGGAATAAGCCTTGTGGCACATATTTGCTGCCCCCAGCCCACTAACGTTTTATGAACCTCTCTATCTGTCTACTGTCTGTACTACCGCATTTGTGCCCCCACATGGTTGCTGGTGTTAAAGCATGTGGGGCCCGTATATGACATCATGCACACACCCCACATGCCATAACAACACCTCCCCTCCCAAAAACAATTACACCATATTCTCATCTATGCTTTAGCAATCCCCCCATTATTAGCCTCACCTGACCCCTCCAAAATACTATAATGCAAAGAAACTATCACTCACCATCTTCTAGCTTCACACACATACACACACATGCACACACACACCACACATAGACACACACACTACACCACACATACACACACCAAACATACACACACCACACACACACTACACATACACTACACACACACACACACCACACCCCCCACACATGCGCATACACACACACACACACACACACACACACACACATACCAAACATACACACACCACACATACACACACACACACCAAACACACACACAAACACACACCAAACATACACACACACCAAACATACACACACACCACACATGCACACACACACCAAACATACACACACACACCAAACATACACACACACACCCACACACACACACCAAACATACACACACCACACATACACACACACACACACACACACACACACAAACACACACCAAACATACACACACCACACATACACACACACCACACATGCACACACACACCAAACATACACATACACACACACCACACATGCACACACGCACCAAACATACACACACACCACACATACACACACACCACACATGCACACACACACACCAAAAATACACACATACACACCAAACATACACACACACCACACATGCACACACACACCAAAAATACACACATACACACCAAACATACACACACCACACACATACACCACACACCACACATACATATACACCAAACATACACACACATACACCAAACATACACACACACCAAACATACACACACACACACACCACACATACACACACACCACACCACACCTACACACACCACACACATACACACACACACCACACACATACATGCACACCACACACACACCACACATACACCAAACATACACACACACCACACATACACACACCACACACACACACACACCAAACATACACACACCACACACACACACACACCAAACATACACACACCACACACACACACACATACACCACACATACACACACCTAACCACACACACCACACCCCCCACACACACGCGCGCACACACATACACACACACAGACACAACAGCAGTGGCAAAATCTAACTTCTTCTCAGCCCCATGAATTCAAAACATATGACACAGGCCAAAATACTCACCTAATTAGCCAGCCAGTGCCAAAATGAACAGACCCAAGATTGTACAAATGCTTTGTTATATCAGCACCTGGATTTTC
The DNA here is from genome assembly GCF_040937935.1 of Hyperolius riggenbachi. Taxonomy (NCBI): domain Eukaryota; kingdom Metazoa; phylum Chordata; class Amphibia; order Anura; family Hyperoliidae; genus Hyperolius; species Hyperolius riggenbachi. Next base: position 127,291,057 of record NC_090648.1, read on the forward strand.
AGCAATGAGGTACTTTCTGTGCAGGTGAGTTACACACACCCTTTAGATCCAACTGTCTTGTGCTTTGCCACCTATTGCAAGGTTCCCCCTAGTATCAATATGGGACCCCCTTTTCTTTGTCACCTAACCTGTATGGTGGTAAAGAACTCAATAATGCTTGGGAATGGGACAGTGCTGTACACACGGAAGTACAGAGTGTACAGTAAACATTAATGCAGACTGTGTTGTACAAAAAAATCTGACTTTAGGATGTGAATGTACAGAAACAAAATTAAATTTGGGATATAAACCACTTAAACCCACATAGAAAAATTAGACAACAGGCTACATACTGTAGATGTTTGTTGTGATTCATGAAATGGCACTTTACTGTCAATACAATGCAAAGGCCCCCAAGTTCATGTTTGCCCAGGGACACATTTACCTACCTAAGAATCAACCCTGAGTTATATACAGTAATAGTAAAAGCCAGTGGTGCAGCTAAAGAGCTGTGGGCCCTGGTGCAAGTTTTCCAATGAGCCCCCCCCCCCCCAAGAACTCTATACATAACAATTGATACGGCGCACCAAAACCTGCCAGTGGCAACTGCAGTGTCAAAGGTGCAAGAAGGGGATGGGGAACAGTTTGTTAATGATTACTACAATTTAAATCATCTATAGAAGTGATTATTACCAGCACAGGGCCAATAGAGAGCTAATATTGTGCTTGAGGGAGGGCCCCTCAGGGCCTGTCTGACCCGAGGGCCCCGATGCGGTCGCTACCTCTGCAACCCCTATTGCTACGCCACTGGTAAAAGCACAGCCAAGAGAGGAGAGGAAGAGCATCCGTAGTTTGGATCAATGTCACTGAAGTCAAGTTGGAAAATTCCAAAACATGTTGCTGCTAACTGTTCCTCTTTTGGAGTAAATTCCCTATGTCCCACTTTTTCCCTCATTTGTCCCTGTTCTAGATTTTATATAAGATCTGGGTAGTTAAATATGCTATTTAAAGATGAACTGTAATACAAATAACATCATGAATAAAATTGCTTATTTACAATATCCATTTAGGCTTGTTAACACTATGAGCGTTTTCGGGGGGTTTTAAGCGCCAGCGATTTTGAAAATCGCCCTAAAAGTGCTTGTGCAATGATTCCCTATGAGGGTGTTCACATATGAGAGGTTTGATTCCGATTCGCTCCAAAGAGTGCTGCCTGTACCATTTTTGGGGCGATTTGGCTCAATGGAAGGTATAGGGAAATCGCAAAGCATTTGAAAAAGCGCTTTTTATAGCGATTTCCCGAGTGATTTCATGAATAAGTACATTGTATTTCTTAATTTCCAGGTGAAAGAGTTCACTTCCTGACTGATATCAGGAAGTAAAAAAATATGCTCTGCAAAAGCGCTTAGAAAGCGTAGGGAAAGGCGATTTTAAGAATCGCAAAAAATTGCTCAGCGCTTAAAAAAAGTGCAGGCGACTTATAATGTGAACATAGTTTAAGAGATTATTTAGTCAGTATTTGCCGATTGTAAAATCTTTCCTCTCCCTGATTTACATTCTGAAATTATCACTGGTGGTGACCTCTTTAGTCATGCCAGGTGAACTGTACGAAATGTTCGTTATTGAGAGTTCTGCGCACAGAGGGAGATATTGTTTGCCTGGCAGTTGGAAACAGACGTTATTTCCCACAATGCAATGAGGTTTACAGACAGCAAACTGTAAGGACTGTGGTCATGACATCATACTGTAGGAGGGGTTTCATCACAATATCAGCCATACAGAGATCCCTAATGATCTATTTGAGAATAAGGTAAAGATTTCTTGTGGGAAAGGGGGTATCAGCCACTGATTCAAGCCTGGGTTAAAGTTCCTCTTTAACTACAAAGTGTCAACATTTCATGTCACATACTTTTTAAAAGCAATAACTTTTCTTGTATTTGTTTGTGCAGATGGAGATTATTCTAGACAGGTATAAATGCATGAAAATCTTCATTCTTAATGGTCTGCATAACTCCAGTTAGGTGTGCCTCTGTTTCACCCGAAGAGATGGAAGGTATGTATGTGGCCACAGCAAAACTTATCTGAAAAGAAGAAAAAGAGGTGGCTGAGTGAGTCTCATATGCTCTCACCCTTGTGAATGTACTCACTGACTGGCCACTTGATAATTTGCGCATATTATTCAATGCAAATACGAAGTGGACAAGGTCAGGTGGTGCATACGTGTCAATCAATCAAATAATTCTGATACCAGCCAGAGAATATATAATCAAAATACGAAAAATATTTATTAAATTAATGCAAAATAACAGACTGGGTTTAAAAGCGCATGGGATGTCCACCGCGTCATACATAAAGGCCAGCAACACTCAGGCAACAAGCACTCAGTCCCTCTGCAATAGTAAAAACAAAATCAAAATTGCCACCCATGATTGTGGGCTGAATACGGTCAAGGCTGATAAATCTTACACCCGTTGCACTGCCAACATGACAGGGGCATAACTACGTGGGCCCCAACTACTATGTCACTCCCTCCCTCCGGTAAAGGGATCCATCCTTTGGATTCTGTGTTTTGTGGCTACACTTGTTCTGGGTGTGAAGATAATGATGCCCACATTTATTTTATGACCCTTGTGAGATGGGCCCCCAGGCTATGAGGGTCACCAGGAGAGGCAAGGGAAAGGGTATGAACAGTTGGGGGTTCCATCAAAATTTTCTGGGGGGCCCCATGCTTTCTAGTTATGCCCCTGTGCATAACTAGAAGAAATGCATGGTGACAGGAGACTGCATATCCCCATCCTCAACAGCAATAATATGTTCAGAAACTTGTTTGCGAAAGAGTCGCTTTGTCTTGCCAATATGAAAAGCACAGTGGCAGATGAGGAAGTAAACCACTAATTTTATCTTACAATTTATAAAGTGAGACAGTGTCAGTCTGCTGCCACCAAACAGTACTCACAACCCCCACAAGTGTAGGACCCCTCGACCCTACAGTGTTTTCTAGCGGCTGAACCTGGGAAATGACTGCGCACAAGCACATTGCGCAACAATAAGTAATAGTGGGTGTAGGTGGCATGACCCGACCCAACCCATGATGGGATCGTTCAACGATAAATACCAATGTTTAGACAAAATACTCTTGAGTGCAAGATGCTGCGTGCAAAAACGGAAGTAACTGGTCTCCCTGTTACGGCTGTACTTTTGTCTTAAAAGGCTATGTCTATTGCTTTGTTTGACTTGATTGAAGGTTTGTTATAAGTTCCTATCTGGGGAACCTGTTGCCTGGAGCCTCATGCGTAGATTGTCATCTTCCTCAAGGAAGAATTGGTCCTTCAAGCAATTATGTCCCGCTCAGAGGTATTGACCCATTAGTATATCAGGATTCGTGTGCCTTGCCAGCCCCGGCCTTTCAATAGAGCTTCATTGTGATGCACCATTTCAGTAACCTAAATGCAAATATACGAAATAAAATGATGAAAGCATCATACTCAAAAGTGAATCTGAGGTTTCTCTCATTCATACTGAGACATCCCTCAGTCAGCGTGACCTGGTCTGAAGTCCCAGGCCACAGGATCAGGACATCATCAATTTACTGAGCAAGCTCATCATTCAAAAATATGTCTCTCTCTCACTCCCTCAGGTACAGGTTAGCGTACGATGGGGCACAGGTTGTCCCCATCACCACATCTTGCACCTGGAGGTAGTGGTCAGCATAAAATGTAAATATCTTATTAGTTAGGAGAAACTCCAAAAGTTCTAACAAAAACAATTGTGCACAGCATCCTGCTCTCCCAGCTCAGGGAGGAAGGAGTTAACGGCATGGATTCTGGGACCGTGGTATTATACGTACACATCTAAAGACACAAGCAAAGTTCCTTGAGGATCCTGGAGGCAGTCTAAGGGGCACAAAAGATGTGTAGAGAATGTAGAAAATGTACATATGTAGGAATGTAGGGAAACGTTAGTGTAAATGGACTCTACCAAACTTCTTGCGCATGCCCTGGCCTAGACAACTCTGTGCTCTGTGGTCTACCCACTAGCCATTTGACCATGCTATATTCCATCATGAACTCTGCTGCACAACTCATCTACATTTTGTCCCTCTTCTCCAGCCCAATCCCCCTCTGTCAGTTCCTTCACTGGCTGCCAGTTACACAAAGGATGCAATTCAAAATCCTGACACTCACATTCTCAGAAGTCAGACCAGCCTCATGCAGTGATCATACCAGTTCTTGGCACCGAGTTCTATGGGTGTTCAGAGCTGAGATTAGGGATCCGCCTCACCACTTATGTCAGAAGAAAATTTATACTGCGCTCCACCTAAATGCTATCACCTTTCTGTAGCGTAGCATGTACATGCAATTGGGTAACGGAAGGAGTGCACACACAGGTGAGCCAAGGGTTCCATTGTGTGTTATATTTAGCCAAGCAGAGCCATATCAGATTGTACTGGTGCATGGTGACATGCGGTGCACTGTGTCCTGAATTACACTGTTCTGCATATATCAAAAGCCTGCATCATCAACATAAGGTAGCAACGCACTATTAAGACATTAGATCCCATCTAACAAAAAAAATCAATTATAATCTATGGTGCTCTATTGCCTGTTTTGGATGGATCCCAAAATGAGCTGGATGGGGGGAGGGTGCAATCAGTGGCCACATATTTGGGCACTTCATTGGGAAGTACAAAACTAATGGTAAGATCTAGTGGTAAGATCAGCTACTGTATCTGCTGAAATATTTTCTAGCATCTATTAGTGCAAGATGTTTATTCAAATAAATGACTGAAACAAGTAGATAAGAAGAAGAACTGAAGTTCCATAACTCCATAAAAGTATGGGGTCAGTGTGTTTGCCTCCGCCCTCTGCAGAACCAACCACTTTACATGATTTTCAACTGTAACAGGTACAATGCAAGTTGGGGGTGAACAAATCCTCCTTTTCTCACAAAACACCCCTTATTAATTATTGGGAGTCTTTTTTTTCCGCAGTTGGTCCTCCATAAAGCCTGAGGGGATAAAACATGCATACTATCTGGGCCCCTTTAACCAGACAGTCACCCCCACCCAAGTGCAAAAGAGAAAGGTATCTGTTGAACACCCCTTTATTCAGTGGCGTAGCTAAGAGGCTGTGGGCCCCAGTGCAAGCTTTACATTGGGTCACCCAAGCACTCTATACATAACAATTGATATGGCACACGAAAATCAATCAAGGACAACCATAGTGTCAGAGGAGCAAGTAGGGGATGGGAAACAGTGTGTTAATGATCCCTACTATTCAAAGCATCTATAGAAGTGATTATTATCAGCACAGGACCAAATAGAGAGCGAATACTGTAGTTGAGGATAGGCTAATTGGGGCCTCTCTGGCTCAAGGGCCCCAATGTGGTCGCAACCTCTGCAACCCCTATTGCTACGCCACTGCCTTTATTCACAAAGGGTTAAAGCTTCTATTCAACCACCCATATGTTTCATTGTTATTAAAGTTGAGTTGGTGACAATGCCAGTATTCACACAATTTTCATGTCATGTGACAGGGTGATTGCCTGTACAGTGCTTGTACACTGAGGAGTGAATAGGACCTGTCCCACCACCGAGAGGAGGTAATGTATAATGCTCTGCTGCTGCACTGCATTACATACAGTGGCAAGAAACCCTAGGATGCCCCACAATGGCAGGGGTCACGGGGGCTATTGTGGGGCTGCTGTTGAGTTATAAAGACCCAGAACCACCAAGAATTTAGGTTGTAGACCAAAAATAAAATTAATCTAAAAAAAAACTATAATAAAGCTGCTCTAGACCCAGGCCACTGTGGCCTTTTCAGAAATCCAGCTCTGGGTCCAAAAATGATTAGCATCTCTTTGACCATCCCTACCAGAAACAACCACTGTGGTCTCCGTTTCAGTGACAAGCATGCAAATTAATCACAGCTTGGAATTAGCAACTCATAGCTTCTACTAACATATCCAGATAGGCAGCACCTGAATTTTTCACTCCCTCTTTCTGCCTCAAGTCAACGTCCCCCTTCTGCATGAAGCTCATGAATATGTTAGGAGACCATATCCCTCCTCACTAGTCATCACCATAAAGTTATTTGTATCTGTTTCATTGATATTTTAATGAAAGTCCGGTGTATTACATTTTACATAATTCCATAAATAGACTCCTCAGCAGCATTGAGGACAAAATATACAATCCAGAGGTCAGTGAGCCATTTTAGAACCCCATGTGACACCTGAAAATGAGAAGTCAGCAGGCTTTTGTCAGGACCATTGGCCACCCTTGCCTGAGAACTCTACATCCCTAGAGCTGCTGTGGTAGATAAAAAATACAGCCTGATTCCACACGGGCCTCTGAATAAAACTTTGTGTCAATTAGATGGTTAGATTCTATTAACAATAATCTCGTGCAAAAAGTCAACCATGGCTGAAACGATTAGTGTAAAAAATGTGCTGACCTGAATTACAAATGACTTCTGACCTTAGGGACTTTTGGAAATTTACAGCCATGTTCCCCAGTCAAAGGAGGCAGCAAAAGCTGAACTATACAAAGTATCGTCTGCCGAGTGTGTTGTGTGATTTCTGCATGAATAGGAATTTGTGTCTAACAGTTCTCGTGTGACAATGCTAGGCCTCAGCTGTTATTATTGCAGGCCTCATTGAGTCACGCAGAGCCTGCCACTGCTAGAGACACAAACACGAATTTACAGTAACATGGGCCAGAACTGCATTGTGAGTTCTCCAGTACACTGACAGACATCACAAATATACACCGGTCAAGCACAGCATTGAAAACACAGGTGAAGCGAATAACTCCTTACACTGATAACACTGAATAACACTCATTAGAATGCCGCTTGGTAGGTTGTCCCGGAATTCCCAGAATGCCGGAAAAATATAAAGGGAAAAAGACCAGCAGGCAGCAGCCAATAGTGCAAACAGTCAAAAACACCTTTGGAATAGAGATTATACTCACATTTTCACAGGTTTTAACAGATGGCAACCTGTAACGTTCGGTGAAGCACAGAGAGGTCTGATTACCGGTGAACTGCAGTATCACGGGAAATACAGACGTATATCAGATTATATGTGATCTGCAGTATCACCGATAATCCAATATACTAGCTAACCTCTGGTCACCTGAGTAGAGTGTAGTGATTGGTGCAACAGTAATACGGAGGACAAGCCTCAGTACAGTAAGGAAAACTGCACAGACTCCTTCCACAGGTCTGAGCTCTCCGAGACGGGAGGAGTCAGACTTACAGTGGGAAGGAAAGTCCGAAAGTGACACTCAGGCGTAAGTGTCACTAACGGGACAAAGAACCGCCTCCAATCGTGAGGTCGGTTCTCGAGGTCGGGCAAGCCAAGTCGTTAACACACTGACAGATAAGGTACAGAAACAGTAGGCAGAGGCGGAGTCTAGGTACAGGCAGGGTTCGGCAACAGGTATCAGAAATATCGGAGTACAAAATCAGGAGGCAGAGGCGGAGTCTAGGTACAGGCAGGGTTCGGCAACAGGTATCAGAAATAACGAGGTACAAGGTCAGAGTTCAGACGGATAGTCGAGGCAGGCAAAGGTCATAACATATAATCACAATCAAACTAGTACTTTAAGCTATCAACAGAATCTAACTTAGTGTAGGATTACAGCTCCTGCTGGTCCCGGCACACTAACGGATCTGACTAACGGATCTGGGTGCTCCCACATATGTGAACGCAACGCCAGACACGGAACAACTGAACCACCAGCAGTATATATACCCTAAGTGCCTCCCCAGCACCTCCCTAAGTGGAGGACCAATAGGGAGAGGTACTGGAGTCAGCTGACCAGCCTGGTCAGCTGACTCCCTTCAATGTGTCATAAATGATTCCCTGAGTGCGCGCGCGCGCGTCACTCTAAAACCCGAGGGACTACGAGTCCCAGCCACAGCAGCCCTGCTCTGTGCCCCCAATGCGGAGGCATGCGGCCCAACCGCCGCGTCTGACGCGGCGGTTTCTATGCGCTCCGCATGCCTCTGCACGGGGACAGCCGCCCCACGCTGAGAGGAGGCGGCTGCCTCTCCGTGCATGAGGCTACTGTCTGCGGGAGGAGCCGCCCGCCGCTGGCTCATGGCGGCGGCTCCTCCGCGCTTTCTCACAGTACCCCCCCCCCCGAGGAGTGGACTCCGGACAGCTCCTTCCAGGTTTCTCTGGGTGTACAGCATGAAATTCTCTCACTAACTCATCTGCATGCATGCGGTTCCCAGGTACCCATTGCCTCTCTTCAATGCCATACCCCTTCCAATGTACGAGATACTGCACCGAGTTCTGAACCATACGTGAATCTATGATTTTTTCTATCTCATATTCGGGTTGAGCATCGACTAAGACAGGAGGAGGAGGAGTGGGACCCCCCTGGACTGCGGGTTTGAGAAGTGATACATGAAAAGACCTCACTCCCCGCATGCTGGTGGGGAGATCAATGGTATATGTGACATTGTTGATCTTCTTAGTCACAGGGAAGGGGCCCACGAACCTGGGACCAAGTTTGTCAGAGGGTTGTTTCAGAGTCAAATGACGTGTAGAGACCCAAACCATGTCTCCAGGTTTGAAGTGCCACTCTACTGAACGTCTTTTATCAGCTTGACCCTTCTGATTAACAAAAGCTTTTCGTAAATTATCCCCCACTGTGCGCCAAATCTCTTTGAAAGATCTCTGCCAGGCTTCCAAAACTGGAAACGGAGAGGAGACCACAGGTAATGGTGAGAACTTGGGCAATCTTCCAGACACCACCTGGAACGGAGAGAATCCGGTGGAGGAGCTTTTTAAATTGTTCTGTGCGAACTCCGCGAAAGGCAGAAATTTGACCCAGTCGTTCTGTGTCTCCGCAACATAGCACCTCAAGAATTGCTCCAAAGACTGATTGATTCTCTCCGTTTGCCCATTGGTCTGTGGGTGGTAGCCCGATGAAAATGACAGCTTCATACCCATTAGTTGGCAGAATGCCCTCCAAAATTTAGAAATGAACTGGACTCCCCGATCCGACACTATGTTCTCCGGAATACCGTGCAGCCGGAACACATGTGTGATAAACAAATCAGCCAATTCCTGGGCCGAGGGGAGACCTTTCAAAGGCACGAAATGGGCCATTTTACTGAAGCGGTCGACTACCACCCAAATGACCGACATGCCTTCTGACTTGGGAAGTTCACCTACAAAATCCATGGACAAATGGGTCCATGGCTCACTCGGGGTGGGCAAAGGCTGCAAGGTACCCACAGGTGCCAGCCGGGAGGGTTTACTCTTGGCACAAACCGCACATTCCCTCACGAATTCCTTGCAATCAGCTGCCAAGGAAGGCCACCAAGCACATCTGGCTACCAGATCCTGTGTTCTAGATGCTCCAGGATGCCCAGCATTCTTATGTGTATGGAACATCTCTAGAACCTGAAGACGGAACGGTAGCGGAATGAACAACACTCCTGCGGGCTTTCCTTCTGGAATGTCTTGTTGGAAGGGAATTAAAGTTCCCTTCCAATCCTCCCAAGTCTCTGTTGCGGCCAGTACCAACCTTTGGGGAATAATAGTCTCTGGAATGGAGGACTGTGCTGTCTCTGACTCAAAGCACCTGGACAAGGCATCCGCCTTAGTATTCTTGCTACCCGGTGTATACGTAATAATGAAAGAGAATCGAGAAAAAAATAATGACCAGCGAGCCTGGCGTGGGCTCAACCTCTTAGCTCCCTCGATGTATTCTAAATTTTTATGGTCAGTGTAAACCGTGACCGTATGCTCTGCTCCCTCTAACCAGTGTCGCCATTCCTCAAAGGCTAACTTAATGGCTAAGAGTTCTCTGTTGCCGATATCGTAGTTTTTTTCCGCAGGGGAGAATCTGCGGGAGAAGTAGGCACATGGGTGCATTCTACCCTGCAAGCCAGATCGCTGAGACAGCACAGCCCCCACCCCGACCTCTGAGGCATCCACCTCAACAATAAAAGGAAAGGACGTATCCACATGTCTGAGGATGGGTGCAGAACAAAATAATCCCTTCAGGGTGGCAAAAGCCTGTAACGCCTCGGGAGACCAGTGAGTTGTATCTGCACCCTTCTTAGTGAGGCTGGTAAGTGGAGAAACCACCGAAGAGTACCCCCTTATAAACCTCCTATAATAGTTGGCAAAGCCAAGAAACCGCTGAAGCGATTTCAAGCCTACCGGCTGAGGCCATTCTAACACAGCGGAGACCTTGGCCGGATCCATGGACAGGCCTGTAGTAGAGATTATGTACCCCAGGAAAGCGACAGATGTTACCTCGAAGATACATTTTTCTAACTTTGCATACAATAGATTCTGCCTTAGTCTGTTCAAAACGAACCTCACGTGGGTTCTATGTTCAGAGAGACTGTTGGAGAAAATCAGGATATCGTCTAGATAAACTAGAACAAATCTTCCCAACACCTCTCTGAAGACCTCGTTGATGAGTTCCTGGAAGACGGCCGGGGCATTACATAACCCGAAGGGCATTACCAGGTACTCGTAATGCCCGTCTGGTGTATTAAAGGCCGTCTTCCATTCATCGCCCTTTCTTATGCGTACCAAGTTGTACGCACCCCGCAAATCCAATTTAGAAAAGATCTGGGCGCCAGTAATTTGTGTAAAAAGATCGTCTATCAAGGGTAGCGGATAGCGATTCTTTACTGTAATCTTGTTGAGACCGCGGTAGTCAATGCAAGGCCGCAGACCTCCGTCTTTCTTTTTTACAAAGAAGAAGCCTGCCCCAGCAGGCGACCGGGACGGCCGAATAAAGCCTTTGGCCAGATTCTCCCTAATGTACTCCTGCATCGCCAATTTTTCGGGCCCCGACAAATTGTACAACCGACCCCGGGGGGGTACACAACCAGAACGGAGTTCAATGGGACAGTCGAAAGGGCGATGTGGAGGCAATTTATCGGCAGCTTTAGGGCAGAAAACATCCGAATATTCAGCATACTGGTCTGGAACCCCCTCCACCTGAATTCTGGCCTGCCCCAATGTTAGCTTCCCCAAACACTGATGAAAACAATGGGGAGACCAGGAGGTTAACTGACCCGTGGCCCAGTCGATGTGTGGTGAATGGACTTGCAACCACGGTATGCCTAAGATAATAGTGGAGTTTGACATGTGCAGTACAAAAAATTGTAGCTCTTCCCCATGCAGAACCCCTATGGTAAGTCTCACCATCGGAGTCTGTGACAGGGAACGATTCCGTTGCAGAGGGGAATCGTCCACTGCCGTAACCTGAATGGGGGGTCTCACAGGAGTGAGTGGGAGGCCCAACTCCTGAGCAAATTCGAAGTTCATAAAATTAGCCGCTGAGCCAGAGTCAATAAAGGCTTCGGTGGCTACAGATTTATTCTCCCATGTAACCGTACAAGGGAGAAGTAATTTCTTCTCTTTAAGGGGTGCAATTTGTGTGCCCAGGGTGTCACCCCCCACTACTCCTAGGCAAACTCGTTTCCCGACTTGTTAGGGCAGTTTCGCACTCTATGTCCTGCCGCTGCACAGTACAGGCACAGCTGTTCTGTCATTCGTCGCCTTCGTTCTACCTGGGTCAGTCTTGACCGACCAATCTGCATTGGTTCGGGCGGTGGCAAGGCCGGGGAGGGTGTGATAGGCGGAGACGGTGCCACTAGGGGTGTAGCGGATGGTGCCGCGTATGATGTCACCCTGACCCGGTGACTGCCCCTAGCCTGCCTCTGGTGGCGCAACCTGCGATCCACTCGAATGGCCGAAGATATGGCCTCATCAACCGTCTTGGGCTCAGGCACGGTTAACATTAAGTCAGAGACCTCCTCCGACAACCCAGACAAGAAGTAATCCATTAAGGCAAAGTTGTCAAACCTAGAAGTGACTGACCACCTGCGGAACTCCGCCGCATAATCCTCGACCGAACCTCTGCCTTGCCGCAAAAGTTTGAGCTTCCGCTCTGAGGTCGCAGCAAGATCAGGGTCGTCGTAGATTATGGCCATGGCCTTAAAGAACTCGTCTACCGAGGTTAGAGCGGTATCGGTGGGACGCAGGTTATATGCCCAGGACTGGGAGTCCCCAGTCAACAAGGTTTTAATAAAGATGACCCGTTGGGTCTCAGTCCCCGAGGATCGGGGTCTCAATTCAAAATATGACAACACTCTACTCCTGAAATTCCGGAAGTCAGACTTGTGGCCGGAAAACTTATCAGGCACAGGCATGCGTATGTCATCACTAGGAGGGGAACGTACTGAATCCACTGACGTCTGAAGGGTTTTCACAGAGCCTGATAAGGCATCGATTAGGGCTTTGTGCTGGCCCAGTGCTTGATGAATGTTATCCACCGAAGTGGCAAGCACCGTCAGAGGATCAGCGCGTGATTCCATCTGTTTTGTGGTCTGGCGTTCTGTAACGTTCGGTGAAGCACAGAGAGGTCTGATTACCGGTGAACTGCAGTATCACGGGAAATACAGACGTATATCAGATTATATGTGATCTGCAGTATCACCGATAATCCAATATACTAGCTAACCTCTGGTCACCTGAGTAGAGTGTAGTGATTGGTGCAACAGTAATACGGAGGACAAGCCTCAGTACAGTAAGGAAAACTGCACAGACTCCTTCCACAGGTCTGAGCTCTCCGAGACGGGAGGAGTCAGACTTACAGTGGGAAGGAAAGTCCGAAAGTGACACTCAGGCGTAAGTGTCACTAACGGGACAAAGAACCGCCTCCAATCGTGAGGTCGGTTCTCGAGGTCGGGCAAGCCAAGTCGTTAACACACTGACAGATAAGGTACAGAAACAGTAGGCAGAGGCGGAGTCTAGGTACAGGCAGGGTTCGGCAACAGGTATCAGAAATATCGGAGTACAAAATCAGGAGGCAGAGGCGGAGTCTAGGTACAGGCAGGGTTCGGCAACAGGTATCAGAAATAACGAGGTACAAGGTCAGAGTTCAGACGGATAGTCGAGGCAGGCAAAGGTCATAACATATAATCACAATCAAACTAGTACTTTAAGCTATCAACAGAATCTAACTTAGTGTAGGATTACAGCTCCTGCTGGTCCCGGCACACTAACGGATCTGACTAACGGATCTGGGTGCTCCCACATATGTGAACGCAACGCCAGACACGGAACAACTGAACCACCAGCAGTATATATACCCTAAGTGCCTCCCCAGCACCTCCCTAAGTGGAGGACCAATAGGGAGAGGTACTGGAGTCAGCTGACCAGCCTGGTCAGCTGACTCCCTTCAATGTGTCATAAATGATTCCCTGAGTGCGCGCGCGCGCGTCACTCTAAAACCCGAGGGACTACGAGTCCCAGCCACAGCAGCCCTGCTCTGTGCCCCCAATGCGGAGGCATGCGGCCCAACCGCCGCGTCTGACGCGGCGGTTTCTATGCGCTCCGCATGCCTCTGCACGGGGACAGCCGCCCCACGCTGAGAGGAGGCGGCTGCCTCTCCGTGCATGAGGCTACTGTCTGCGGGAGGAGCCGCCCGCCGCTGGCTCATGGCGGCGGCTCCTCCGCGCTTTCTCACACAACCACTTTCATTTCATACGAAAGATTCTAGTTGGGGTGTCCACCCTTGGTGGTCTCTCTGCAGATGATTAGGTTCATGTTGGGAGTACTAAGAGCTCTTTCACACTAGCTAACGCGTGCACAAACCTGATTTCGTGCACACCTTATTAATTACGGCATGACATTGGGAATAGCGGTTCACCACATATCAGCGGCTCTAGTTATAATTCATCTGACGGGAAAACACTTGCGCCAGACGATTAAAAGTTCACAGATGCGTTACAGCGTTAACACTTTGTCTAATGTGAAAGGTAACATGAAAGTCTATACAACCTTAGGACTAAGGTGTAAATTATAACAACTATTGGAAGGAGACACCCAGAATAATAAAATACATTAAAATATTAAAATCAAGAGTGTGGCATCCTTTCTCCACACTGCCGGGGGCGGGGCTGATGGGGAGAACCTCCGAGTAACTAGGCTGCAGAAAGTGCCTTTACTAGTGGCGCACACAGGTGCTGGCACAGCATACATACGCGGTGTCACTGTGACTTGTTGCATTGCAGTGAAGTGACATATGCAGCTAGAGTGATCAGGTCGTCCCTCGGTGAGTGCATGTGGTGCCCCCCCCCCCTCAAAATGGTGGCCCTATGCACATCCACAAGTGGCACATGCCTAAGGCCGCCCTTGTATGATAGCAGCTACATAGCACTGGATAACACAGAACTGCTATCTACAGTATCTATACATCAATCAGCAGCACAGCTCTCCCTACACTGGCTCCAGGCACACTGCAAAATGGCAGTCAGATTCATTTCTTTTATAGGGGGCTCCTGTACCACCTGACTTAAAGGACCTCTGTCACGAAAATTTTAAAATTTTAAATATTTGTAAACACACACAAATGAGAAGTACCGTATGTTTCTTCCAGAGTAAAATGAGCCATAAATTACTTTTTCTTCTATGTTGCTGTCACTTACAGTAGATAGTAGAAATCTGACATTACCAACAGGTTTTGGGCTAGTCCATCTCTCCATAGGGGAGCATGACCTTTATTTTTTATAAAAACAATCTCTGAAAACGATTTATACTAAGATGCTGGCCATTGGCCAACCTTCCTGCTCACCGTACACTTTTTTGGCAGTTCTACGGAGGCGCTGCCATTCACTAAGTTCTTTTGAAAATAAAGAAAACCCTGAGAACCCCCCATGAAGAGATGGGCTAGTCCAAACCTGTCGGTTCTGTCAGATTTCTACTACTTACTGTAAGTGACAGCAACGTAGGAGAAAAGTAATTTATGGCTCATTTTACTCTGGAAGAAAAGTACTTCTTATTAGTATATGTTAACATATATAGTATTTTAAATTTTAAGATTTTCGCTACAGAGGTCCTTTAAGGCCACTTTCACAGTGCGACTATAAAGTCGCACGTTAAAAAATATTTCAACGCAGACTAACACACAGCAATACTAAGGCTGTGTGACATTCATAGTGCACACGTTGCATTTGTGTGTAGCGTTATTAGAAAGTGCTGCATGCTGTGCGTGTAATGAGCTTACCTTCCAGCGGCAGGTCCCGTGGCGTATTCGGTGTGGTCCGGGTTAACGGCGGGGCTTCTGCGCTGGAGTCTTCTGGTGGCATCCCCGGCGTCCCTCCGACAGTGTCTTCTGGCTCGCCCTTGCGCGGTGCGACCTTTGGATCGCGCGCGAGTTCAGATGAGTTTTATAGGCTCAGGAGGAGGGTTTAGGGATGATAGCAGGTGATGTCACTAAGGTGACATCACCAGAGGGGAGTGGCTACTGATATAGAATTCTTGTATTTAAGGCCATAGCATTCATTACTCGGTGACCTTGATACTAATCAGTTCGCTGGTTCTAGGTCTAGCTAGCTACTTTGAGCTACATTGATATACTGTGTAGAAGCACAATATAAATATATGTACTCCAGTTAGTCAGTCTTTGTTATTTTCGTATATATTCTTGTAATATCATTGTAACATCATATTGTATATTATCTGTGTACAGACCTCTTGCTTGCCTCCTGACCTCGCTCCTGTCTAGTCCTTCTGTACCGCTGCCATCTGATTTACGTTACCGACTCGGCCTGTCCCTGACTTTGTTTCTACCTGATCCTTTCAATAAGACTGACATCTGATTTACGTGTATGACTTTGCTCGATTACTGACTATGATTTAGCCTGACTGCTCTGTACCTCGATATCTCTGACCTGTGAATGACCTCAGCCTGACCTAGACTACGCTTGTACTATTGTTATATTTTTCTGTACGTTACCTCACGTACCTAACGTGATACTGATATTACCTATACGCTAACTCATCACGCACCAGAGTGATAGTGCGTTATACAAGTTATTAGCTGCGTTGGACTGTTTGCACATGCTCAGTAATGACTTGGAAGCATACTTTTCCTTGCCTGTATGCTCTACTGTATGCGACTATAATGGGGCATTAAGTTACGGTGCAACTTTTTTGTGGCATTGCGTTGTAATTTGCGTTGCGACTTTAAACATCGCATCAAAACACAATGTCCTACTGTGAAAGAGGCCTAAGGGTGTAGGGTCAAAAAATGGCTTCATGTTAAAGTACAGGGCGAATTACAACTTTGTGTAAAGTTTGCGTTAAATGAAAAAGGAAAATGATTGTAGGTTGCCATGAACTGTCTGCCGGGCGAACATGTTTGACCTTCACCGGCTTTCAGCTGGTCACGTCTATGAGGCCATTGTTTTGGACCTGACAAAGTCAAGGTTTTAGGATGACTGCCAACCCCATGTGTGTAGCTAAGAGCTGGCCAATCACTTGGTTCTGCCATCAGAGCTTTACATCTGATTATCGTATTTCCTAATCTATAATAAGCCCATTTGTGGGGCAATGCTCCATTGAACACATAGAGAAGCTGCATACTGCTGCCAGAACATTGGTAGTTACACTACAGTGATATTTACCTTGCTCTCATTCTGTACCGCCATCAGTCTACACGATCCAGAGCAAATATTTACACATAGGCTGATAAGGCGGTCAGCTGAACATATTATCGCTTTGTGTCCAGATACGAAGTACTGTTGTGTGGCTTTTATGTGGCACTAATAGCTGGGAAATGATATAAAACAGGAAAAGATGAAGTGTAATTGCGCAGAGTGCATTCAACTGCAAGTATGTTACAATTGTGACATTAAAGTGTGTTAGTGTATCTGTGTGTACAGTGTGGGCTTGACTGCCCAATTACACAGCAACAAAGCAGTCTCAGCATCTCTCTCTTATTAGCTGTGTAATTGCTCCCTTATCACAGCTATTTATTTCCCTTTCTTCTCTTTGTAACCATATATGGCTCTTGTCAGAAGGTTTTCAATTTCAGCTCCAGGCAAATATTTTATTTCCTTTTTCAAATAGTCTGTGTATTTCAATAGTGCAACTTTGAGGTCATTGGGGTTTTGCACAACTAACTGGAAAAGCTGGTCAGCAATGTTCAGCAGCAATGGGCATACCTGTAAGGAAAGAGATGAATATGATCAGGAGATGTGAAGAGATATTGACTCGTGAAATGCAGTTGTCCTATCAGTCAGTGTAGTAAATTCCTGCAAGCTAGAAAGGTGTCTGTAAAGCAGGGGGACCTGCATTGTCACATGAGGGATTGAGTCCCTATCCATGTGGGTGACAGTCATCTGAAGTGTGTACATAGAATGAGAATAATGGAAGCTGTATCAGTCAATCAAGACTACTTTCCACTTGGAATTAAAAGGAACCTGAGATGGAGGATTAGTAATAAAATACACATTCCTGGGGCTTCCTCCAGCCCCCTCCGACCTGATCGTTCCCACGGGGTCCATGCCTCCCTCTCTGTTCGCCCGCAATTAGCCCCAGAAAGTCCTCCGGTTCGGGGCCAACTGCGCATGCACGTCACGTTGCCTTGAGTTGCAGAACACTCCCAGAGACGGGAGTGAGACAGGAGAGCCCGCCTGGCCAGACTGTGCCTGCGCGGACTGGCCCTAGCTAGTGGATTTTACAGTTGCGGCCGAATGGAGAGGGAGAAGAGGACACCGTAGGAATGATCAGGGTGGAGTGAGATGGTATGTATATTTTAGGTAAACTTTAAAGTAGACGTGTGTGCTTATTTGTGTCTGTGTGAGCGGTGGGAGTGGGTTGGTGGGACTCAAGAAAGGGGATTATACTCACCCAATCCTTCCTGGCAACTCCTGTGTGACCACCAAGATCCATCTTCTCTCCTGACAGCACTTGGAGCCAGTCACATCCATTTCCAAGAGGACCATCTAGTGTATTTATTTATTTATTTATTGTATTTATAAAGCACCAGTTCTACCAATTCTGGTCACTAGAGCTCAAAGAAGTATAACATTTTTTCCAGACTGAGCTAGAAGTGGAGCAGTGTGATGGCCTGGTACAGTGGTGTCAGATCATCAGCTAATGAGCATGGATGGCAGCAGAACAGAGTGGAGATGGCCTCCAATCTCAGAAGAGGACTGACAGTGAGATGGGACACCACAGCACAATGCGAATATTAGGAGGTGCTATGTTATTTATGTGAGAAGGATTGTGACTGTCACTTGCATGATGCACAGTTACCCTGCGACACTGCCATTTGTTTTCTTGTTATGCTTTAAAACTTCAAATAAACATTTTGAAAGAGAAAAGAGGGAAGTGTAACCTTTTTTCCCTAGAGATATTTTTTTGAGGCACACACCTTTAAAGCGGACCTGAACTCAGAACTTCCTCTCTGCTCTAAAAGATACGCAACAGCATAATAACCTTTAAAGAAAAACATTTATTTGTTACGGTTGATACAAATCCAACAATAAATCTGCAGTGTGTGTACTTCCTGCTTTTATGGAAGCAGATATAGGGTTAACATCCTGTATTTACAAATTAGCTGCTCTGCCAGTCAGCCAGCTGACACGGCGGAAGAGATCAAATTGCAGTTGTGATTAGTCACAGATAAGGGGGAATTAGGCAGGCTAAACTCTCTAAATACACACAGGGTGCATTTCTCTATATTTTCCTTCTGTCCAGTGCAAGAGTTCAAGTCCACTGTAAATGTGAAATGTAGAATTTTCTTTATTTTAGTAAATGCTTAGTGTAGGGATATGTGACCATACCAGGTTGTTTTATGTTCCAAAGTTGGACTTTAAGATATAAATAAGGAGCTTAAGATGCATAATTGACAAGAGGCACAAGCAAAGTAAAGGGAGGTTTTATCAGTGGGAGTTACAGTATATACGGTAAGTAAGTGTCGGGTACAGGCCAGGATGACTGACAGCAGCAATTGAGTTCTGGAACTAACAAAAAATGAAATGCAGGCATTCCATTCATATTAATCATTACATACCCAGGACAGGAAGCCTCTTTGCAGGACTAGCATTCATGGCGCACATAAGGGGAGATTCATCGAATAAACTGAACGGGACTCACTGCAAAATGTAAGCTGTGTGCAACAGCAGATTTACCAGAAAGGAGCAGCTGGCATACTAACACTCTCCACTCAGCGGCGCAAGAATAAAAAGTGCACTTAAAAGGCTGGATCCTCCCTTCATAAATAGAGATTGTTCTGACAAATGTGATTTTACCTACATGTTGTGAAATCAGGTAAGGTAAAACAAAAAGTAGAGGTGTTTTCATCTCCTGCCCCATTCAAATTTCCCATTCGTTTTAAAAATAATTGTTTACTGGTTTTACGTTAAAAACATCCCCCCTGCCACTCACATGGGTGTCTACAGAACACTTCAAGGGATAGAGAGGCCCAAAAATGTGAAACCCATATAAGAAAGACACAATGGACAATGGACCTGGTGCCTGACACTTCACATAAGATACGCTACCTCACCTCACCTCATGAGTTTTTTTACTTCTCACAGTGTCTTTCCTTAGTGAAATAAAAAGAAAATTGATCCTTACAGCTGGTGAATGTCCCTAGGAGACATTGTATGGCCTCTTCTCTCCAGGTTCCTAGGTCCCATGATCATAGCGGCCTGGCCACCTACAGAACCTTCTGGATTGGGGATAGTAGACATTGTGCATGGTGCCTATTACCCAACCTACCATCAGTGGCAGATCTTTCATGGGGCCCTCAGATGTAGCCACTCGTAAGCAATACTACCTGCCCCTACCCTATGCATATGAGTTAATTGTGCAAACAACACTGCACATAGTTCATGGGCACTGAGGGTGGAGAAACACGGGAAAGTTAATGGTAAATACATTAAGTACCACCAGGGCCCCATAGCAGCTGCTATGACTGTTGCTACACCCCTGCCTACCATTGTTCTTTATGGAAGCAGGTTTGCAATTTTGAGGGATGGGGTGGTTAGTCAGTCAGCCTAGCTCCCATTGTTCCCTAAGGGAAGGATACATGGACCCAAAAGAAGGGTACAAAGCTTGGGCTTAGTAAGCCAGGCTGGCAGATAAAAATGCGTTGCTATCATATTGGAGAGTGGGGATTATGAGACTCTGAATGTTAGGGGCCAGTCCCATAGATGTCCATGAAAGGGGGGGGGGCGCGACTTCTTTCTGTTAGGGAGTGTAAGAACATGAAGCATTTTCAGCAGCTAGCAATCAAAACAAAACCCCAAACACAGAGATTGTGTTTTTCCCTGCAAATCAACCCTGCCCAGTAAATTACATAAGTCTGTTCATTACTAATAGCAGGGATATAACTGATGGAACTCAAGAAAGAACACCACAGAGCTTATCTTAAAAAAACATTTATTTACTATTAATTAATGATATACTGTCCGGTTGTCTAATTTGTTGTTTGAACAACTTCTTCTTCATGAGAAACTTGTAAGGAGTAGGAAGTGCCCAAATAAACCATATATACATGTATAAGATACTACAGTATAATATAATAGCAGAAGATGACTGGAGTGGCTATCATGTGCACCGAGAAGAGATGGAGTTTGTAGATATAGGCACCCAGAGGTATAGGTGCCCAGAGCGAGACCCATTTTTAGCAAAAGGCACAAGATTTGACCTGAGGAAGCAGTTTTGGCCGCAACGCTTTGTTCAATAAGTGCTTAAGGGCCCTTTTCCACTGGCTGCGTTCCGATTCAAAAAGTGGATCGCAGCTGTTTTGCTGATTGCTAGAAAACTGCGATAACATGTAAATCGCGGTGCTCATTTTTCACTACCATGATTCATTTTTTGACGAATCGCGGTCGCCGGCTGACGAGGTTCTCGTCGCAATTACGCTACGTACCCGACGGCTGTACGCCGCAACTGTGGATAATGGAAAATACAACTTGCGCTATGGCAAGCACAGGTGATTTGCGCTTGTGATCGCGCTTGCTAGTGGAAAGGGGGCCCAATAAGGATAAGAGAAAACTTTTGAAATTCAACCACGCTTGATGTCTACTCCTTGAAAGTAGAATATGGACTCCATATCTTCTCGGTGCACATGATAGCTAGTCCAGTCAGCTTCTGCTTCTATATTATAGTACCGTATTTTATACATGTATATATCTTTTTAGGGGTGCTTACTACTCCTTACAAGTTTCCCAGTAATCAAACCCTGAATAAGAGGACACATTCACAGGAATCACATCTAGTCCCCGGGAGCTGGAGCTGCGACCAATAGAGTATGTTTACAAGGCCAAGTGGGGATGGTGCTTTTCCCACATGCTCTCTTGAGTGGTTGCCTCCATAGCAATCCAGCCTTGTGAGTATATATCTACATTGTCTTATTAGCTCTACCATTGTGACCTAACGATATTGCACCAGATTGGGCTCCCGGTGTCCCTGCGTTTTTTCTTCACAAGTTTGGTTCTTCATGAGTGATTACATGGCCAATAAATCCAATTCTGGTTTGGGGTTCTCATTTCATTTGGGGACTCACTGATTATTCATGTATTTAGATCTGTGCCTAGACAATATGAGGTGTATCTAGATATTATTAGAAGATGATACAAATTACATAAATGCATTTTGTTTCCCCCCCAAAAAGTTCAATTTGACTAAACAGGGTAAAAGGCTGTCTGAATGGGAAATGCAGCAGTAAGCTAACAACCTCTGGAAATATCATTACTCTGGAGTAGCAGCACAGCCTGACTCCTGATTACACAGAACTCTTAATTACATCACAAACTAATTATGTGAGTGTTGAATTCCTCACATGATAGTGATTCACAGGAGCTGCTGTACTGAGGGCAGGGGCAAGCACTTAATGTCATTCCTTGGTTTCAATTACACCTCAGTGAGACAATTTGAACGAAGTGTTAATTCCTCTACTCATATGAATAAGACACTGATCACTTGACCTTTTCTGTGTAGTTGTAGATCATCAGACATTACTTCATAGGTATAAAAGGGAAATAGGAAGAAGGTAAAGGTCATTCACCCAGATTTGCCCCCCAAGAAGTATTAGGTAGCCAGACGTGTCCCCCAGTATAAAATAGCCAGAGGTGCCCCTCAATATTAGGTAGCCAGAGGTGCACCCCAGTAATAGGTTCCCTAAGGTGCCCCCTGTACTAAATATCCAGAGGTGCCCCCAACTATTAGGTAGCTAGATGTTTCCCCCATGCCGAGTGGCCAGCGTAGCGGAGACTGCAGAGAACTGTCCATGCTCCAGCAATGCAATCTTTGTCCTACTCCAGAGTCCCTGTCTCCATGTCTTCAGGGGCACCCACCAGCATATATGTGCCAGCTGTTCACTTGATAAGACATGCCACTGGAGCCATGGAGACACAGGAAGAGGAATGAGGATGGTGTGGCTGGAGCGGGCACAGACGAGTTACCTCTCCATAGGTACACTTGCTGTAGTTCTGGGGGCCTGTCACAGATCACAACAGTTGGCCCCTTATTACTGGATGGTCCCACAAGGTTCAAGCAAGCTGCCTCAGTTGCCTTGTGGGTTAACCATCCCTGCTGCTAGGTTTTCTCATTCATATTTTGATCTGATTGGTGTACATTTATACACAGTCTGCCTTATGCATTCAACTTTTTCAGTGTTTGTGAAAAAGACTGCTAGTTTCCCAGAAACATTTGCTCTGCTTCCAGCCATCATTTTTACTGTGCTGATTTGCTATCAAAAATAGGAGAGGTTACTATAATATTATTCACATTGCACCAACCAAAATTCCATCATGTTTGGTTAGCACTACGTTTGTGCCCATTTGTGCTGCAATAATGAAGATTAAAATTTGCGCTGCTTCCATTTTGAAGATAATAGCGCTTATTTTTTCCAAAACAATAACATCGTCCAGCCCCCATACAACAACCTACAGCAAGCTTTCTCAACCAGGGTTCCCTGGGGCAAACTAGAGTTGGGGCCACCCAGCGCAAAGCTTCTCTTCCCCCCCCACCATTACCCCTCTGCTCCCCGGGGCCCTGCAAGTATAATAGCCATAATTAATCACCTACTAGTCCCGGTGGGAGAGCGGACGGGCAGCAGCTGCACTTTGAGACACGTTGTCTCCCCCCCCCCCCCCCACTCTATGACCAGTTGCGTGTTTACACATGACGCGGCGGGTCATAGAGTGGGAGGGAAACAGCGTGTCTCAAAGTGCAGCCGCTACACGTCCGCCCACCCGCCAGGACTAATAGGTAATTATGGCTCTTATACTTGCAGGGCCCCGGGGAGCAGGCAGAATGTAGCAGGGTCGGCGCTGCGGGGGCCTCAGCAGAGGTCGGGGCCCCGGGGCAGTTGCCCCCTTTGCCTCTATGGTAGCGCCGGCCCTGCAGGGGTTCCTTGGCATTTTCCCCCATCATGGGGGAAGTATGACAGAGCACACTGAAATAGCAGAATACTGTAAAAAAAGCACTAAATTGGGGGTCAAAATAATAATGAGCACATTAATAAGCACCAGAATAAGTAGACAATATGAGGGACACTGTAATGTGTGGTAGTTAAATAAACAGCCACACCTACTTTTAAAGTCCATGCCTCCTGCAAAATAAGTGCAGGGGTTCCTTGAGATCCAAAAATTATTTGCAGGGTTTCTCCAGTTTTCAAAGGTTGAGAGATGCTGACCTACAGGCATGAATGGGTAGTGCTTGTGCTCTCTTACTGCAAAAATGTTCATTCTATCTTTTATAGTTTTTGAGATATTCAAAAATAAAAGGTCAAAAGTGTATAAAGGTTCACTTGACCTTTACAGTGTTACAGGGTGGCTGAGTGAACTTTTGACCTTTATAAAACTATAGAAGGTAGAATGATGATATTTGCACTGCAAAACAAACACAGCCCTATCCAACCATACTAGTTTTACATACGTAGGCTGTTTTAAGTGGGTTGGGTGATATTATTGTTTGGGGGGAAAAATGCTATTATCTTTAAAATAAAAGCAGCACAATTCTTAATTTTTACAGCACAAATGGGCACATATGGGGCTTGATTCACAAAGCGGTGCTAACAGTGAGCACGCTGGTGAAAAGCCCTTTATCACGCCTAAACTCAGTTTAGACATGATGGGCCAGATTCACAAAGCGGTGCTAACAGTTAGCACGCTGGTGAAAAGCCCTTTATCACGCCTAAACTCAGTTTAGGCATGATAAGTTTAGGTGTGATAAGGTTAGGTGTGATAAGTTTAGGCGTGATAAGTTTAGATGTGATAAGTTTAGGCGTGATAAGTTTAGGCG
Source organism: Hyperolius riggenbachi (assembly GCF_040937935.1). Classification (NCBI taxonomy): domain Eukaryota; kingdom Metazoa; phylum Chordata; class Amphibia; order Anura; family Hyperoliidae; genus Hyperolius; species Hyperolius riggenbachi. The sequence continues at coordinate 127,315,135 of NC_090648.1, forward strand.
TGATAAGTTTAGATAAGTGTAGATAGCGCACAAAGTCCCGCACGCAAAGCAGCACCATTAAACTCTATGCGAAGTGCACTAGACTTTGCTAGCGCAAAACTTTTGATCAGCTGTGCACTGCGGTGCTAACGCAGTTGGTGCTTAAACTTATCATGCCTAAACTTATCACACCTAAACTTATCATGCCTAAACTTATCACACCTAAACTTATCACACCTAAACTTATCATGCCTAAACTGAGTTTAGGCGTGATAAAGGGCTTTTCACCAGGGTGCTAACTGTTAGCACCGCTTTGTGAATCAGGCCCCAACTGCGTTAGCACCGCAGTGCACAGCTGATCAAAAGTTTTGCGCTAGCAAAGTCTGGTGCACTTCGCATAGAGTTTAATGGCGCTGCTTTGCGTGCGGGACTTTGCATGCTATCTACACTTATCTAAACTTAGCATGCCTAAACTTATCACACCTAAACTTATCACACCTAAACTTATCATGCCTAAACTGGCTTTTCACCAGCGTGGTGCAATGGTTATCACGCCTAGGGCCTGATTCACAAAGCGGTGCTAACCCAGTTAGCACGCCTAAAAGAGTTTAGACATGATAACCATTGCACCATGCTGGTGAAAAGCCAGTTTAGGGGCTCGATTCACAAAGCGGTGCTAACCCAGTTAGAGACTTTAGGCGTGATAACCATTGCACCATGCTGGTGAAAAGCCAGTTTAGGCGTGATAAGTTTAGGTGTGATAAGTTTAGGTGTGATAAGTTTAGGCATGCTAAGTTTAGATAAGTGTAGATAGCGTGCAAAGTCCCGCACGCAAAGCAGCGCCATTAAATTCTATGCAAAGTGCACCAGACTTTGCTAGCGCAAAACTGTTGATCAGCTGTGCACTGCGGTGTTAACGCAGTTGGTGCTTAAACTTATCATGCCTAAACTTATCACACCTAAACTTATCATGCCTAAACTTATCACACCTAAACTTATCACACCTAAACTTATCATGCCTAAACTGAGTTTAGGCATGATAAAGGGCTTTTCACCAGCGTGCTAACTGTTAGCACCGCTTTGTGAATCAGGCCCCTAAAGTCTCTAACTGGGTTAGCACCGCTTTGTGAATCGAGCCCGATAAGTTTAGGTGTGATACGTTTAGGCGTGATAAGTTTAGGTGTGATAAGTTTAGGTGTGATATGTTTAGGCGTGATAAGTTTAGGCGTGATAACTATAGCACCAACTGGGTTAGCACCGCAGGGCACAGCTGATCAAAAGTTTTGTGCTAGCAAAGTCTTGTGCACTTCGCATAGAGTTTAATGGCGCTGCTGTGCGTGCAGGACTTTGCGCGCGATCTAAACTTATCACGCCTAGACTGGCTTTTCACCAATGTGGTGCAATGGTTATCACGCCTAAGTCTCTAACTGGGTTAGCACCGCTTTGTGAATCCAGCCCTCGGAGCCTAACCAAACATGATGGAATTTTTAGTTGTGCTGATTGTACAGGGTACAGCTTCACTGAGCTTGTAATTTGGCTTCTTAAAGCGGAATATAACCCTGCATTTCAACTTTGCTCTAAAACATTATTTACAGTATATTATATGCAACCAGCATTTTTTTTTTACTAGACCAGCATTGGAAGGGTTACACAGGGCTTTAAAGTTCCTGGAGATTTCTGCAGACGCATCCGAAGCTGAAATAGATACATTTTGTTTACATAAATGTATCTAAGTGTTGAATGTTACACACTTTGGCTGTCCTCCAGCTCAGTCAGAGAGATGAGTCACATTCAAATAACATACTGTAAATAATGTTTTAGAGCAAAGTTGAAATGCAGGGTTATATTCCGCTTTAAAACAAAAGGTATTTCCTATAATTCATCTTTAAGTGAGCAACTGTGGTTTCCCACAATGCACCACTACTGAATATGCAAATGATCCCTTTATGCCTCTAAAGCCAGGCTTTCATCCAGAACCGATGGTGTATTGCAAGCCCATAGATTATACATTTTACAGAGCCACATCAACCCAACATGCAGACAGCTTGTTTCGGACTGTTGGTCCTCCTCAGTGCATGGCAAGGATTAATATAGCTCTATGGGATAGGGCTTGGACCAGGACAACAGAGTACCCAAGCAGCTCAGGGTGATCCAAAACCACGCTTATAGTCCCTTATACTTTCCTAGTGGTTCTGAGTCTCCCTGACATTATATAGATGAGTTAGGAGGATATAAACCAGAGGCGCCAAAAGAGTAAAAGCATAATGAATAAAAATGGGGGGAGATATATTCACAACTCACCACCCATAAAAACCAGATTACACCTCAATGTTTAGTAAGATCAAAATAATTTATTGGTACTCCCAGGTGCTACGCGTTTCACGGGATTATCCCGCTTCCTCAGGCAATTAGACAGGAGTACAAGCACTTCAGGGTCTGGTAAACATTTAACGCCTCATTGTTGTCTAAGTGCATTATATAGATGAGTGGTCACTGACTGGCTGTCACATTCCTAAACCATTCAATTAAATGTTAGCCCTAAGGGCACTCATACAAGGAACCAACCAGTTCCAAGGCTTATGGTTGAAATACAAATATCATGTAGTAATTTAACAGACCATTAGTCATGGTCAATCAGAGTCAGATACAATAAAGTACATTGCACTTAGTACACAGTGCCCTCATATGTACAAAATGCTGAGCTAGTAAATCTGAAGAAAATGAAAGTGAACTCTGGTAAAAAATAGTAAAACTACATCACAACACATTTTATTTAAAGAGTAACTGTCAGGCTGCAAAAGCTAATTTAAACCTCTATTCTCCTGTGTTAAACAGTTTAGAAGGAAGCCAAAAAGGCAATACTGAAGTTAAAAATCTCTCTTACTTTGATCCTTGCTGAACAGCAAGGCTAGTTATTCCCAAGCCCCTAAGGAGGCCGCCAGGCCGCATAACATACTGCAAAGCATTCTGGGGCTGCTTCTTCTCCCCACTCTGCACTACCTGGTCCTCCCCCTTCATTTCCCTATCACGCCCTAAGGCTGCTTTCACAGTGGGAAGTTACAGGCTCATGTTACAGCAGCTTGTAACATCACAGCACTGAAAAAATCACAGGGCACATGTTCCGTTAGAGTATACTGCATGAGTCTGCTATTGTTCCTAGCCACATGGCTAATTAATATTCACTGCACAGTAGTGTTGTCTATTAGGATCTTTGAATCATCAGGAAGCAGGGCGGATATTACATCACAATTGGCTTCATAGGAGACAGACAAACATGGAACCTGCCATGAGCTGTCAGGAGCATCATTCTCTGCAAATACTATATAAAAATTCAGTGAAATCCAAACGTGGACAGTGAAATGCATATGTAATGCAAGTACAGCCAATATTTAGCTACTGATATATGTGTTTTTTTTCTCTGAGACCCTATACCTAACAGCTCCTCTTTAATAAAAATACCTACACTTACATCTAAAATTAACTATTTCCCTCCCACATTCCCCCACAGTACCCATATATATATATATATATATATATATATATATATATATATATATATATATATATATATATAAAATATATTTAAATTTACATTAAAAAATACATAAGTAGTTGCCTTAGGGACTGAACCTTTTTGATAGGTATGTCAAGGGGGTATATAACTGTTATTTATAATTTGTGGGCTTATAAATAGTGATGGACGCAAAACTGAAAAAATGCACCTTTATTTCCAAATAAAATATTGGTGCTATACATTGTACTAGGGAAAAATTTTAAACGTTGCAATAACCGGGACAGATCGGCAAATACAGTGGTATGCGAAAGTTTGGGCAACTTTGTTAATCGTAATGATTTTCCTGTATAAATTGTTGGTTGTTACGATAAAAAATGTCAGTTAAATATATCATGTAGGTGTAGGAGACACACACAGTGATATTTGAGAAGTGAAATGAAGTTTATTGGATTTACAGAAAGTGTGCAGTAATTGTTTAAACAAGATTAGGCATATGCATAAATTTGGGCACCACAAAAAATAAATGAAATCAATATTTAGTAGATCCTCCTTTTGCAGAAATTACAGCCTCTAAACGCTTCCTGTAGGTTCCATTGAGAGTCTGGATTCTGGTTGAAGGTATTTTGGACCACTCCTCTTCCTCTTTAGGTCATTCAGGTTTGATGGCTGCTGAACATGGACAGCTCTCCTTACCTCACACCATAGATTTTCAATTATATTCAGGTCTGGGGACTGAGATGGCCATTCCAGAATGTTGTACTTGTTCCTCTGCATGAATGCCATAGTGGGTTTTGAGCAGTGTTTAGGGTCGTTGTCTTGTTGAAAGATCCAGTCCCGGTGCAGCTTCAGCTTTGTCATGGATTCCTGGACATTGGTCTCCAGAATCTGCTGATACTGAGTGGAATCCATGTGTCCCTCAACTTTGACAAGATCCCCAGTCCCTGCACTGGCCACACAGCCCCACAGCATGATGGAATCACCACCATATTTTACTGTAGGTAGCAGGTGTTTTTCTTGGAATGCTGTATTCTTTTTCCTCGATGCACAACACCCCTTGTTATGCTCAAATAACTCAATTTTAGTTTTGTTAGTCCACAGCACCTTATTCCAAAATGAAGCTGGCTTGTCCAAATGTGCTTTAGCATACCCCAAGCGGCTCTGTTTGTGCTATGGGCGGAGAAATGGCTTACTTTGCATCATTCTCGCATACAGCATCTCCTTGTGTGAAGTGTGCCGAATGGATGAATGATGCACAGTGACTCTACCTGCAGCAAGATGATGTTGTAGGTCTTTGGTGCTGGTCTGTGGGTTGACTCCGACTGTTCTCACTATTCGTCGCTTCGGTCTATCCGAGATTTTTCTTGGTCTGCCACTTCAAGCCTTAACTTGAACTGAGCCTGTGGTCTTCCATTTCCTCAATATGTTTCTAACTGTGGAAATAGACAGCTCAAATCTCTGAGACAGCTTTCTGTATCCTTCCCCTAACCCATGATGGTGAACAATCTTTGTCTTCAGGTCATTTGAGAGTTGTTCTGAGACCCCCATGTTGCTACTCTTCAGAATAAATTAAAAGCGGAGGGAAACTTACAATTGACCTCCTTAAATACTCTTTCTCATAATTGGATTCACCTGTGTATGTAGGTCGGTGGTCATTGAGCTTACCAAGCCAATTTGAGTTCCAATAATTAGTTCTAAAGGTTTTGGAATCAATAAAATGCCCAAATTTATGTACCTGCCTAATTTTATTTAAACAATTATTGCGCACTTTCTGTAAATCCAATAAACTTCATTTCACTTCTCAAATATCACAGAGTGTGTCTCCTGAATGATATATTTAACTGACATTTTTTTTTTGGTTTAACACAGAGTTTTTATTAAGTGAATTTACAAAGCATGAACAGCTAAGTCAAAAACATTGAGTGATCGTTATACATATGTATATATATTAACTGACATTTTTTATTGTAACAACCAACGATTTATACAGGAAAATCATGACGATTAACAAGGTTGCCCAAACTTTCGCATCCCACTGTAAAATGTGTGGGTTTTATCTACAGTAGAAAGTTTTATTTTAACACTATAATGGCCGAAAACTGAGAAATAATAATTTTTTTCAATTTTTTTCTTATTATTCCAATTAAAATGTGTTTAGAATAAAATAATTATTAACATAATGTACCTCCCAAAGAAAGCCTAATTTGTGGCAAAAAAAACAAGATATAGATCATGTCATTGTGATTAAGTTATTGGCAAAACAATGGGAGGAGCGCTGACGGGTGAAAATTGCTCTGGTCCTAAAGGGGTAAAACCCCTCAGTGGTCAAGTAGTTAATCTGTAATCCTGGCATTCAGTAGCTGGAATTTTTCTTCTGTCCTTCAGCTTGAATACAGGAGGCATATCATTGTGTAAAGTTGTATATGAGGTTGGATTGATAAATCTGTCTGATTTTCTAGGACACATATATATCCTGTCCCTGGGGGTAAATGTATGCACTGCGTGATGCACGTCCAGCAGATTATGCAGCAAATCCTAATGTAATTGGAAATCCATCTCATAGATTTCAGGAATTTCGGAAATTAACTTTTAACCAAACCAAAGAAAGGCTTCAGTTTTATGTCAGCTGCTGGGATGGATTATTAGAAATATAAGAAGCCTGAGATTCCTCATGGACAGATCTGTGTGATGATAGCAGGATTATTTACTGTGTAACAGGAACAGCAGACAGACCGCTGCAAAAACCCCCTCACATACTGGCGGTGCCGGGCCATCCCTCCACCGGGCAGCAGCACAGAAACAGCTACAAAATCTAGATATCTTTATTGGTACATCCAAAAGACAGGTTTGTGGCTGACACGTTTCAGACACACAGGTCCTTAGTCATAATGTAGCTATAACTAAGGATAGCTATTATTATTATTGATTTATAAAGTGCCAACATATTTCGTGGCTAAATAAATCTAGGCTAGGGGTTACATTGTGACATCATTACACTCTGCTCAGCTTAGCTATGACTAAGGACCTGTGTTTCTGAAACGTGTCACCCACCAGCTTGTCTTTTGGATGTATCAATAAAGATATCTGGATTTTATTGACATCTGGTGTGTTGTGGGCATTTATAGATGTGGTAGATGTTTACATTTACTCAGTAAGCCATGATTAGTAACAGCTTCCGAATCCAAAACAGGCATTATTTAATCTCCATCTAGTTGAGCTAGCCATCACCTTGGGCTAGACTCCCTAACACTGCTACTACTACCTACTGAGTTCACCCTAGTGCACTCCAGGCCTGGAGGGCCAGATCCATGCCAGTGTTTAGGATGGACTGAGAAACAGAGAAATGTGTTCTTCCCGATGAACCACACCTTTCCCTGATTCAGACCCATTAATTAATTTGAGCTGTGTCAAAAATGTATGAGAACCTCGGCCCTCGAAGGACTGGTTTGACATCCCTGCTCTAGTGGCTGCAGCTTTAGGTGCTTTGAGTCCCGCGGGAGAAAAGTGCAAAATGATATTTGTCTTGAGTGAATTAAAATTAAGTTTCAATGGAGTACAATAGTCCTGCTGTCTTCGTTAAGGTTAACATCAAATTCATCCTAAACATCAAATATTTTGGTGCAGAAATCTAACATCAAACACCTGCAGTGTTTGTTATGCTGAAGATGGTAGGCAAAACCAAACCACCATACACCACATTCCACAGTAGCCAATCAACAGACAGCACTGAGGAGGGTCACTAAACTGCATTAAGAAGATTAGCATGCTTACATTTTCACGTTTGCTCTTTTATAGAGCCTGGTGGGACATATCCTGGGTGATCAAAATGTCTGTTATGGTGGCCATACATGGTACAATTTTTCATTTTTTTTTGATTAGATAATTTAGTTCGATTATTCCGTTAGATCGAATATAAAGATTTTTCCAGCATGTCCGATCTGATTTTTCTCGAAAAAACGGGATAATCGTTCGAATTTCTTGATCGAAAAAAAAAATATTTTCAACATTCATTCGATTCGATCATTTAGATCGAATAAACGGGATAATCGAACATTTTTATTGTACCATGTATGGCCACCATTAGAAAGTCTGCCATGGCACCAACAACATTGCAGCCATAGTCACCTGCTCATCATTACATGATAGCCCCGGGTGCCCGAGACATTTACCATGAATATCGTTGTTACCAAACTGAACCAAGTGAATTACTTTTGGGATGAATTTGTCTTTAATGTGAAACTGAACAGCAATTATTAGAGCCCTAGATCAACTTTACTGGCAATTATAAATCTGTGCGGTTGAATAGGGAACTGTGCCATTACTTACACAGTATTCCTATTTGATGCATCTGTTCCATAGTAATTCTGTTTGAAAATGTCATTCACATAACCCAGAGATTGGTGCACAAAGTTCAGGACCGCCTGCACAGTAAGGGCTTGTTCACACTAGGGGCTCGATTCACAAAGCGGTGCTAACAGTTAGCACGCTGGTGAAAAGCCCTTTATCATGCCTAAACTCAGTTTAGGCATGATAAGTTTAGGTGTGATAAGTTTAGGTGTGATAAGTTTAAGCATGATAAGTTTAGGTGTGATAAGTTTAGGCATGCTAAGTTTAAGCGCCAACTGGGTTAGCACCGCAGTGCACAGCTGATCAAAAGTTTTACGCTAGCAAAGACTGGTGCACTTTGTATAAAGTTTAATGGCGCTGCTTTGCGTGCGGGACTTTGCATGCGATCTACACTTATCTAAACTTAGCATGCCTAAACTTATCACACCTAAACTTATCACACCTAAACGTTATCATGCCTAAACTGGCTTTTCACCAGCATGGTGCAATGGTTATCATGCCTAAAGTCTTTTAGGCATGCTAACTGGGTTAGCACCGCTTTGTGAATCGAGCCCTATGAGTGTTTGCCTATTTTTTTAAGCGCTGGCAATTTTAGAAATCGCCCTAAAAGAGCTTGTGCAATGACTCAGTATGAGAGTTCACATATGAGTGGCTTGTTTCCGATCCGCCTCCAAAAGTGCTGCTTGTACCATTTTTTTAGTGCTTTGGCTCAATGGAAGGTATAGGGAAATCGCAAAACGCTTGAAAAACCGCTTTGTATAGAGATTTCCCCAGCGCTTCTATGAATAAATACATTGGGCCTGATTTACAAAGCGGTGCTAACAGTTAGCACCGTGGTGAAAAGCCCTTTATCATGCCTAAACTCTGTTTAGGCATGATAAGTTTAGGTGTGATAAGTTTTTAGGCGTGATAAGTTTAAGCACCAACTGGGTTAGCACCGCAGTGCACAGCTGATCAAAAGTTTTGCGCTAGCAAAGTCTGGTGCACTTTGCATAGAGTTTAATGGCGCTGCTTTGCATGCGGGACTTTGCGTGCGTAATAAACTTCTCTAAACTTAGCATGCCTAAACTTATCACACCTAAACTTATCATGCCTAAACTTATCATGCCTAAACTGAGTTTAGGCATGATAAAAATGGTTATCACGCCTAAAGTCTTTAACTGGGTTATCACCGCTTTGTGAATCGAGCCCATTGTATTTATTAGGTGAATTACTCAAGGAAGGGAAAGACTTTGCTGGGATCAGCCCTATTACTGCACCCAAGCTTGGGACATATGTCCATTACATTCTAGTGGATTCATAGCACTGGATATCTGCTGGCACCATTTCAACACACTGCTTGCTTTCGCATGGCTTTATTAACCCTGCTGCAGATGCTACTGTTACCTGTTGTTACCGGCTCTCTATCATCACTGTTCGGAATTATACCACTAACCAACAGCATGTTGACAGCCTGCCTGTTTTACTAACCACTTCCTTTCCATCCCTGCGAGTGGGGGACGCATTTTTGTGGACATTAACAGCATTTCTCAGTGCATGGTTCATCTGTTGCATTTTCAGCCCCTGCGAGTGGGGGGCTTAGTTGCTTTATTTTTCTTGTGAACTCTCCAGTATTTCCACAAATGGCGAACTACATTCATCAAGGTCCTATGCATGCTTTTCACACCAGCTAAAATATTTTACCAATTAGCCTTTTTGGGGACTGCAGCCCCATAATTATGATGGAGGTTTCTGAGCCCTTAGCGGCGTTTTGTGGCGGAACTGTATTTTAATGTTTATATACTTAGATTGTGTGTGTATATGTCTAGTTTTAGGATTTTTGTATTAATAAAGTTGTATATCAAATTTCATGCACCCAAGAGCCAATCCTCTTTTCCTGTTGCTTTTCATTGTATTTATTAATTTCTGGGTGAAAGAGTTCAATCGAATCTCTCTGCAAAAGTGCTTGGAAAACCGCTTTTCTAAGCCCAAAGTGCAGGGAAAAGCGCTGACAAAACTCTCAATAAATCGCTCATCGCTTGCGATAGCGCTGGCGATTTATAATGTGAACATAGCGTTAGGGCCAGTCCTCTCATGAAGCAAGGTGAAACATTTGCATCAGGTGCAGAGATTACAGGGGCAGCACGTTTGTACTGTGTTTACACTTACAGCATGCAGCCAGAGTAGGAGAAGCAAGAGGAGAGCGAGGTGAAGAGGTCATCATTGGGGGAAAGCAGCTTGTTGTGCTGTGTGAGGAGTCTGACAGTGAGTGAGGAGAGGGGAGGCAAGAGAGCAGCAGTTTCATTTGACTTGCACAGCAGAAGAGAGGAGGTGGCACTGCTGTCCTGACTGAGGAGGAATGGAAGCCGGCCGACTGGCTGAGCATGAGCAGTTTGTTTGTCACAGACTTGCAGCCAACCAACCAGCCAGCCAGCCAGTGTGTAATTGTGTTGAGCTGCAGCATGTCATGTATCACGGGTGCTGTGCGATCATTCCAAATTGGGGTGTGTGTGTGTGGGGGGGGGGGGGAAGCATCCTCACAAGTTTGCCTCAGGCAGCAAAAAGTCTCAGATCGGCCCTGACCGCAAGGATATCTTCCTCTGCATGGAGCCATTGCACAACTTCACCCACCTCCTCCCTCTGCTTCTTCCCATGGAACACAATGAGAAGGTGGGAAAGGGCAACCTTGTTTTTCACAAGAAAAGACTGGCTGCTGCACTTTCCCCAGCTCCTCCCTGATAATATAATGTGGGTGATGATAGAATTGGGGGGAGAGTAAGTAGACAACACAAACTGTTGCTCTGCCCGGTCAAGCAGCATCTGACATTTAGGAATTCGGTACTGCGGACTTGTTAATAAACAAAGATTAATGCAAAATGGCTCAGGTGCACTGGATAAATCATTGTGCAATGCAAATAATGATATCGCTCACAGAATATGCTCAAAAAACCCATGAGAAACACGAGCCAGAACCGAGGGATTAACAAGTAATCCTAGATCAGCACTGGAACATATTTCAACACCCTCTCACTACACTGCCGCTCCTTTGTGTATGGAGCCAAGATCATTATTAATGGCAAATATGTTCTTGTGAAGACAACTGCTATCCACTGTGCAATGCTGCTCCACCCGGCACTTCTAGTTCATTTGTTTCTCTTCTGATTTATTTCAGCTCAGGGCAGCCAATGGAGGGCAGAGGTTGCTGCACAATGCCGCTTCTTTTTGTGCAATAGTGTGTCAATGTCACTGTTATAAGGAGCAAACAATGACACCACTGAGGATTTCAGAGAGCAATTTCAGGAAAGAACATCCTGCCCATTGAAAATATTCATACGTGATTAAGCAGTAATGTAAATATAAGCTAAGAAAAATATAGAAGTAGCCAATCTCAACTTCTTTCCCCAAAAATACTTACTTTCCTGATTGTGAATTTTATTGCGGCCTTGGGTGGCTTTTTTTTTTTTTTTTTTAAATGTGTTTAACTTAATGTAGCTTGCACTAGGCTAGCTACATTTCCCTCCCAAGTCCCCCAGCACTGTTCCCCCCCCCCTCCCTTCGATCGCCGCCGGCGATATTTACCTGGCCGTAATCCCGCGATGGCCCGAGACTTCCGCCATAGCTTCAGGTGTTGCTATGGCGACGATCGGGCATGACGTCTGACGTCATCGTCGTCATGCGCCGTTCCGATCGCCGCCATAGCGACCCCTGGAGGCTATGGAGAGGATGCGATGCGCCGGTGCGGGCTCCGGGGGGGGGGGTGTATGTATAAAGCAGCGGTGATCGGGGGATCGGAGAAGTGGTGTAGCTAGCCAAGTGCTAGCTACATCCCATCCGAAAATTTGGCTAAAAAAGACCCTCCAGGGGCAGAGAAATCCACCGTGGCGGTAATGGACGAGCTGAGCTTGTCATTACCGCTAAGGTGGTTAAAGTAAAATTTCAGTCCTTTTGATAATGAAGCAATCCACTCTACATAAAAATATTTGAGTTCTGTTACTTTAATGTGTGTGATAATATCAGAATGCCTGTTGGATGTGGCATTTTGCTGATTACACTCTCAGACTACCCCGCAGTTCAGAGTTGGATCAAGATGTAACGGGCCCCTGGGCAAGGTAGTAGATTTGGGACCTCCTTGTGGTCCTTTTGGTGAGCTGAAGTTTAGAGAGGTCAGAGAAGATTGCAGGTGGGCCCCTTGACACCCACTAAGCCCCAAGCACCTGCCTAGGTTGCCTGGTGGATGATCCTGCTCTGCCACAGTTGCAGTGCTTTCTGCAGCTAATTTGTTAGCTGCAGGAAGCAGCCAAAAAGGGGAGTTTGTGGGGAATTACTGGGCAGGTCTTTCAACAGAGATGGCATCACAATAGGAATGAAACAGATATCTGAGTTTTGAGGCCATCTTGAGGTGCCAATAGACCTGACGATTATGAGCAGATTCCACAAAGAGACAAATGTATCTCTAATTGAATGATTAGAGATAAATTTGTCTCTTGTCCAAGCTGCCCATATACTACAGGCCGATTACCATCCAATGTCAGCATGAATTCTTCAGGGAATCGGCTGAGCCCGCCCGTGTCCGCATCACCGCTGCCCCCAATGTATAAATGTTCCCCCCCACCCAGTGTGTGCATTTATATATTACCTGTCCTGTAGCAGCCTTCCACACGGTGTCCATCTATCTCGCCAGGCTCTAGGAGCTGCATACACAGGTAAACGCTGCGGCGCATAGCGTCTGACGGTGAGATGGACAGACACTGCGTGGAGGCTGACACCGGACAGGTAATGTATAAACACATGGGGGGGGGGGCACATTTATACTTAAAGGCAGCAGTGGCGGGGTTTTGTCATTTCGTCACTCGGGAGTTTCGTCGTTCCAAGATCGCGCGCCGTACCACTGTACACCCGACCAACTCATTTCGGGCCCGACATCTTGCAGCATGCACAGTCGACCATGGGACCAATTTCCTTCCCGAAATTGGTCACTTTGTCTATCGGATATGCACTTGGCAGCACCAATTTTCATCCAATTCAATTATAATAAATGAATTGGATGGTTGATCGGGCCGCCAAGTCGCATGATGTATGGCCACCTTTAGACTTTTGTAAGCAGGAGCAGTCTGACATGGTAAGATCATTTTGGGGCTTAATCAGTGGCGTAGCAATAGGGGGTGCAGAGGTAGCAACCGCATCGGGGCCCTTGGGCCAGAGGGGCCCAGAAGGGTCCACCCTCTATCACAGTATTAGCTCTATATTGGTCCTGTGCTGGTAATAATCACTTCTATAGATGCTTTGAATAGTAGTAATCATTAACACACTGTTCCCCATTCCCTTCTTGCACGTCTGACACTGTGGTTATCCTTGGGAGGTTTTGGTGCGCCGTATCAATTAATATGTATAGAGTGCTTGGGGGGAAGGGGGGGGGCATGTAAAACTTGCACCAGGGCCCATAGCTCCTTAGCTACACCACTGGGCCCAATAAATTACAAGTACTCTCTCTCATCCACCTTCCTCTCTGCCAGTATGTGGTAAGCAGCAGGATGAACTGAATGTCTAACTCGGTTTTTAATTTTTTATGCAGATAAAACATTTTTGATGTGTGAATTTTTATGAATTGGCCCTTGCATTTATGCCTAAAATGGCATTTCATCAATAGTTTGGTATTCACCTTCAGTTACCTAATACTGACCCTGCAAACATCAGCCACAAATGTGACAATTTCTTTCCAGCAGGTACATACGGTAATACATATATGTGAGAATCTGCATTTTATCTTACAAATAAGTACAGTAAACAAAGCAGGTGGTTTTGGCACACGGCGCTTACAGCCGGGCAGTGGGCACCGAAACCAGACACTCCATAGCAGCAACGTTATGCTGCCCAGGGCGCGTAAGAGTCATTTGGGGCTCTGGCGATCATTGGCTCCTGAATTACTCCTCCCTCCGAGTTGGGATGACTCGAAGGGGGAATAGTATATAACGCTGCCGGGGAGTCTAGCGGCAGCAGGGAGAGCCCACATTTGGCTCTCCCGGCGGCCAACTCACCGACGGTGTACTAACACGTACGCACAGTAAAGCCAGGGTGACGTATACAAACGGGGGGAACTGAAGAGAGAGGTATATGGAGGCTGCCATGTTTATTTCCTTTTAAGCAATACCAGTTGCCTGGCAGCCCTGCTGATCCTCTGCCTCTAATACTATTAGCCATAGCCCTTGAACAAGTATGCAGCAGATCAGGTGTTTCAGACTTTAAAGTCAGATCTGACAAGACTAGCTGCATGCATGTTTCTGGTGTTATTCAGATACTACTGCAGAGAAATAGACCAGCAGGGCTGCCAGGCAACTGGTATTGATTAAAAGGAAATACATATGGCAGCCTCCGTATACCTCTTACTTCAGTTCCCCTTTAATGTCTCCATACCTTAGATCAGGTTTAAATTTGAATTAATCTCTTAATCATATAACTCGGCGTGTTTTTCTAATCCAGCCGCTGGATGCCACATGATACTCTCGGTGTTTCTGCATTTTTATGACAGTTAAAACACTGGCTATAAAAGTCTGTGCTGTCAGATGGCTTTGGCAATTTAAACAGAAAGGGCGGACATGTTTCTATGTATAGGACGTGACCAAGTGCACATACGTGCAGCAGAGCGGACACAGAGAGTCCAATGGGAAAAAAGGTGGATTAGCTCATGGTCTGGTGCCCGATAGAAAGCCAGAGGCTGCGGCCGGCTCAGCCCCATGCACGACAAGGGAATGTGCATTGTATGGTGCTTCTAAGAATTCAGCATTAAACTTTTGTATATGGAAATGCTGAGAGCACCTGCGGATATAGCTCATGTCCTGCATACCCTGCCATTCAATTCTGTCCTGGGCTACTTGTGATGTATGTATACCGCATTGCTGGGCAGAGGCAAGAACACTCATAACTCCAAAAGCATTGTGTTGTTTCCAGAATCTATTGTATAGTTTTATTACACATTATATCCGATATTTCCTACCTGCCCTACTCTAGGCAAAATGGGAGTCACTGCCGACCAATAGAAATAGGACATACTAGTAGAAATGACTTTTCAGAGCTATTCTACAACTTCCAGGTGGTCTGACTGTACAACCTCCATAAGCAGAGATGGTAAAATGCTGCCCTAGGCAAGTACTGGCTTAGGCTCTGCAAATACTTTTTTGGTAAGGAGAGGAGTGTGGGAGGGGGAGCAGCTCCTTTAGCTGCAGGGGGCTGTGGGGAGCACCAACTTTTTACCCTTCCTTCCTCTGATATTGGACCTTCCTCCTCTACAGCAGTGGTTGTGTTGGCCACACTTGTTATGGGTAGGGGCATTGTAGTGGTCACACTTGTAATGGGTAGGGACATTGTGGTGGCCATAGTTGTTATGGGCAGGGGCATAGTAATGGTCACACTTGTTACAGGCAGGGGCATTGTGGTGGTCACACTTGTTACAGGCAGGGGCATTTGGTCACACTTGTTACAGGCAGGGGCATTGTGGTGGTCACACTTGTTACAGGCAGGGGCATTGTGGCGGTCACACTTGTTATGGGTATTGACATTGTGGTGGCCAAATTTGTTATAGAAAGTGGGATCGTGGTGGCCACACTTGTTAGGGGTAGGAACATTGTAATGGCCACAATTGTTATGGGTAGGGGCATTGTGGTGGCCATAGTTGTTATGGGCAGGGGCATTGTGTTGGCCAAACTTGTTATAGAAAGTGGGATCATGGTGGCCATACTTCCTAGGGGTAGGAACATCCCGGTAGTCACAGTTGTTATGGGTAAGGGCATTGTAGTGGTGGCCAAATGTATTATAGAAGGTGGTGGACATTCTTGTTATATGATCCCTGGCAGATGGGTCCCCTGCTGTGGAGTCACCAAGAAGGAAGAGGGTGTGAATACGGGGGGAAGGGGGTGCAAAAGATTCAAATGTTGCTGGAGTTCTCCATGGTTTTTAGCTATGCTTCAGGCCTCATGGGTTTCTATATACGAGTATTATAAGTAAAAGGATGCGTTCCTCCAATTGAAGCATAACACTCAAAGAATTAAAATGAGAACTTTTTCTGAAGGATCACACAGGAACAGACAAGAAAGCGGCCGTCCAATATTTGTCTTGAACAATACGAATCACATTTAAATACTTGGATACCAAAGTACAGTATACCCCGCTGAATAAGCATCACTTCTCAATTACTATATTCAAAGTCACACTGAAGCGGAAAAAAAAACCTCAGATATAATGAATTGGTTGTGTAGTATGGATAATTAATAGAACATTAGTAGCAAAGAAAATAGTCTCATATTTTTATTTTCAGGTATATAGCTCTTTTTTTTTTATAACATTGCATCATTCTCTAATAATTGCAGTTTCCACACTACACTCAGCATTTTAAATGGTTTCACAGAGCAGAGCTAATGGCTCTTTGAACTTTTCTCTGCAGAAAAACCATAAACAAAGAAGAAACAATGAGAGACAGTTGAGATAAGTGCTTCAAAAGACAGTGCTGTCCTCGACTGTATAAAGAAGCTCTTTTGCATAGATAACAAGTGACGTTTCTTAATCTTCCTGTACTGGAAACAATATGAGACTCATAGATCCATAGTTACATAGTTATATGGGTTGAAAAAGACATACGTCCATCGAGTTCAAGCAGAACTCTGTGCTAATCTGTGCTAATAATGTTTTATTTCTTAGCAGTACTAAGTACACATACATATTATATCATACGTTTATTTTCACTTCAGATTCTCTTTAAAAAAAGATAAACATTGAAACAAACAACAAAGGCCTCCACAGGTAATGTCCGATTGCATGCTGTGAAGGCGGCTGTTAGGGCAGGAGGATTAGCCATACTATGCCAGGGGGGAAAAAACACATATATAAGTAGATAAATATTGATCTATTTACATAACATGTATTGTACTGTCCACGTTTTGATTTCAGTGAATTTTATATAATAAATGAATAGAATTCTGTTCCTGGTGGCGGCCATGTCTTTTGCCCACAGCTGAGGCTAAATCCTGATGTCATTTCTGCCCTTTACTTTTTTTCGTTTCTCTTCCAATCGCTGGGTCACCTCAGCTTTGCTTGTAAACACAAGTGAGTAGGGGATTAGGTTTCAGATAAGGAGCTGGCAGGGAAATAAAGGGAAGAGGAGGAATATATTATAGATAAAAAGAACCCCCAGCATGCAACTGTTTGGCACTGACCACTAAAGGGCCAGTGCTCCTTAAAGAGAAAACCTGTACTAAAAATAATAGTCAAAATAAGCATACACAAGTCATACTTACCTTCCATGTAGTCTACTCCTCAGTGTCTTTCTCCTGTCCCGCGTCCTGTTTGTTCACTATGATCAAGGGAATTTTCCGTCCTCCATTTTGAAAATAGCCATTACCCCATAACAGCTTTCTGGTCAGCACACAGTTAAACTGTAACATCGCCCACTTCAGCCATAGGGAATCATGAACATTACCTGGTACATCCATTTTCCTCTCAGCTTTAACTGACAGCAACTGATATTTTACTGACAGCAACTGATATATTTCAGATCTGACAAAATATTGTCAGAACTGGATGGGATTATTGTCAGAAGAAAATGGTGAGCTTCTGAGAGGAACTGATGGCAAGGTAACTCTGTAATGTTCACTTGAAGTTACCTCATGTGTTTATTTTAAATATTTTTACTCAGTACAGGTTCTCTTTAAGTATGTGATAACTCCAAATCATAACAGCAGAAAAAGTTTTGAAAGTTTTGAATGCAGGATTAGCATCTTTATCACTTAAAGAGACTCTGTAACATTAAAAAGATCCCCTGGGGGGTACTCACCTCGGGTGGGGGAAGCCTCCGGATCCTAATGAGGCTTCCCACGCCGTCCTCTGTCCCACGGGGGTCTCTCCGCAGCCCTCCGAACAGCCGGCGACTGTGCCGACTGTTAGTTTAATATTTACCTTTGCTGGCTCCAGCGGGGGGCGCTGTGGAGGCTTTCCGTTCCGAACTACACGGAAATACCCGATCTCAGTCGGGTCCGCTCTACTGCGCAGGCGCCGGAAACTTGCGCCTGCGCAGTAGAGCAGACCCGACGGCGATCGGGTATTTCCGTGTAGTTCGGAGCCGACAGCCGTCAGAGCGCCTGCGCTGGAGCCAGGAAGGTAAATAATGACGTCACCGCTGCCCGGACTCCACGGAGGGCTGCAGCGAGACCCCTGACGGATGGAGGACGGCGTGGGAAGCCTCATTAGGATCCGGAGGCTTCCCCCACCCGAGGTGAGTACCCCCCAGGGGATCTTTTTATGTTACAGATCCTCTTTAATACACTCAGACCAGTTGCTGTTGAAATTTGGTTTTTATGGTGACACTCCTGCTTTAAGGCTGCTTCCACACAGGGACGTTACAGGCGCACGTTAGTGCAGCCTGTAATGCTCCCCCAATGCACAGCAATGTAACACAAGTGGGCTGTTCACACTGCCCACGTTGCGTTACATGTAACGCTGCACGTTGTAGTGAAAGTGCAGCATGCTGTGCGTTCTAGCGGCTTTAGCCGCGTTAGACTGTTTGCACATCCTCAGTGGGGAGCGGAAAGGAGGCGGGGAGATGCCGCTACAGTAGCCGCGCACATGGCTACTTAATATGCACTGCACTGGCGGCCGCTGATTGGCCGGCGGGACCACGTGATGCGGAGTGTCTCGCTCCGCATCACGTGGTCCCGTCGGCCAATCAGCGCCACTCTGGGAGACCTTATGCGGATAGAGCCACCTAACGCGGCTCACTCTACCGTCCTCTCCCGCACCACCATACGTTGCGTTAGGTGCACGTTATGCGACCTTAACGTAGCACCTAATGCAACGTCTTAGTGTGTAATTAGCCTAAAGGGATTTATATATTTAGTGGGGTGTTCTTTGTGATTTTGTTTTTACTGAATTTACAGTACATATTGGACAGCCTTTTTCTGGTCTGTCCCTGCTGTGTTTTTCCAATTTTCTTAAAAATAAAACAATAAAAATAATCACAGTTCTGTCAGTAACTGGTCGAGGAGCAACAGCACTGAAAGTCAGTAAAACTGGAGAGGAGGACAGTATTTGAGGGGGTGCATGGTTACACTAGGAGGTCACTGCTTCAGGGAAGAGGGCAGGTATATTAGGGATCAGTACTTGGGGGAGTCTGGAGCGCAGGTAAGAATGAGGGCATCTGCACTGGGCATGCGTAAAGTGTTATGCTAGCTGCGCATGATGCAAATTCCCCTCAGATAGACGTGTCCAGCTGATAAATTCCGTCATATCTGATCTGCTCACGGTCAATAACAGGATCAATTTTGTGCAGTAGTGATCTGAAAATCGATTCCGTTATCAATGGGGGGGAAATCGGACATGTCAGAAATCATCGTTTCTACCTGTCAATGTGACAGGAAATTGCATTGTGTGAACCTGGCATTCGAAAAATATCTTTTTGTTTTGCTTTAGCGCTGTAACTATTGCTCCCATGCATGTATGTACTATATATACAGTATATATACAGTACATATTAGGCCCCGTTCACACTTGCGGTTTTGTCAAAACCGCACCGGATGTCCGGACCGCACCGTATCCGGACCGGACCTGATCCGTACGGTTCCTATCCGGATCCGGTCCGGATCCGGTCCGTTTGCATCCGGTTTCCGTGCGGTGTGAACACGGTTGCGGTCCGGATCCGGTTTCTTAAGGAGATAACAACCTGTAAATACCTGGGGTCTGGGAGGTCAGCAGAAGGGTCTGGGGTCATTGTTGGAGACAGGTGGACGTGTGGAGACCATCCGTGGATACAGAGACTGCAGTTGGGACCATGGATCCAGGCATTTTTCGTATACCTGGGAATTCTCTGTTGTTCGCCTCCTCGTTATCAGACTTATATCAGACATGTTGCTGCCTAGAGCTCCAGCATGAAATCGCTGCTGCCCCACTCTGTGAACTCCATGTGGTCCCCATCCAAAATGCATAGGAAGTGGGGTAGAACGTCCGGTTTTTGTAGCCAGTGTGTTGTGCGCTCTCCGGTTCTCATTACTTTGTATTGGCCGGATGGTGCAGTCCGGCTCCGCCCCGGATACGGCTGCCGGAGGAGCCGGACCAAAAAATAGCGCATGTTGGAACGGACGCCGGAGTCCGGATCCGATCCGGACCGGCTCCGGTCCGGCAGAACGGACGCATGTGAACGGACGCATAGGCTTTCATTGCTATTGCCGTGCGTCCGTTCCGTCCGTTCTGCAAGCGGTCCGGCTCCGGCACGGCGATTCCGGACGGCCACCGCTAATGTGAACCGGGCCTTAAAAAAAGAATAAAGGTGAAAAAAAAATGTTATTACCGTGTATACACAGATGTTGCCAATGTTTACATGGAAAAAAGGACAGGTTACAGAGGGCTAATAGGGTAAGTGGAGAGCTGCCCCTGAGTGTAAAGAATACGCTGACGCCTGGTGTCCCCTCTCACACCCTCTGCCTCACGCCTGTCACACATCACAAGGCTTCAAGGACAGAAGCGACCTGCTAATTGCAGAAGCTGTAAATGAGGTCAACGGGTTTCCACTTGGCAGAGATATCAATAACTGCAGCATGACCTGCCCGCCGCTTCATATCATCTCTTCCAGTAGCGGCACGCACACCGGCTGTGCACGCCGACCTAACACCGAGATCAGCCTCATTATACCCCTCTGTTTATCACTGAGCTCGCAATATGCAATATAATGAAGAGAAAGGCGTGTGGGAGCTGCTAAGTGCTTGTCTTATAGCGGCAGCCCATCAAAATAGCTGTGCACTGGTTGTATAGCAGCTTCTCAACTCCGATTGCCATATTTCTCTTTCACTTGTTATTGCAAAAAAAATAGCGCTGCACCCCCGATCGAGCTTGTCGGCCCTACATCTTGCAGTATGTCTGATCGATACATTCAACCAATTTCAAGCTCAAGGGACGAAATTGGTTGCATCATCAATCGGGCATGCTCTCGGCTGCACTCGTTTTCATCCAATTAGATGATAATAATAAAATCGGATGGTCAATCAGTTGCCAAGTTGCCTGATGTATGGCCAGCGATTTGAGTGCGCCAGGAGAAAAGCGTAATATAAGGTGCCATTCACACTTGAGATTGCAAAACACTAGGGATTAGCGCTAGCGTTTTGTGTGGGTGATTTTTTTAATGCGATTAATGTGTATATTTCACTGGAAATGTTTGCGGTTTTTTGAGCAATCGCGATTCACGATTGATATACATTGCAATAGTGATCGCTCAAAAAACTTGAAAAAAAATGCTGCATGTAGCACAGTTGCATTTTGTATTAATCACAAATTGCCGGCGATTGTGGCAGTGAGATCACTGCCATATACTTAAGAATGCACTAGTGCTTTAAAAAGCGATACCGATCGCCGGCGATTCGCATTAAACACCCAATAATCGCTCAAGTGTGAATGGTTCCTAAATGTTCTGTGTCTGTGTTTTTAGATTGGAACTATGCTTCTCTCTCTCTCCAGAACTTTAAAGGGGAACTGAAGTAAGAGCTATACGGAGGCTGCCATATTTATTTTCTTTTAATCAATACCAGTTGCCTGGCAGCCCTGCTGATCCTCTGCCTCTAATACTATTAGCCATAGCCCCTGAACAGGCATGCAGCAGATCACGTGATCACGTGACAAGACTAGCTGCATGCTTGTTTCTGGTGTTATTCAGATACTACTGCAGAGAAATAGACCAGCAGGGCTGCCAGGCAACTGGTATTGATTAAAAGAAAATAAATATGGCAGCCTCCGTATACCTCTTACTTCAGTTCCCCTGTAAAGTAATTGGCAGCAGACAATTCCACCATTCAGCAGTGCTTCCAGATAGAAAGAGCATTCTTCATTATTATTGTTTTTTATTTGCAGAGCACCGACATCTTGTGCAGTGATGTATGGAATACAGAGAACTGTGAGGACAAGAAGAAATAAATACATAGTTCTCACACACTACAATGCAAACATCCAGCAACACAAGTGCACAGCAACATAGTTCATGCATGGAAGGATAACATCCAGCAATACAGGTTCATGTTCATGTGATCAGAAGTTCAGCAGAGGTGATAAACAGCATAACCCCCCACCATCCCTCTATTAGGCCCAGTGCACACCGAGCGGTTTTTGGAGCGATCCGCCGGCCGCATCCGCCTATAAAAACGCTTGTCTAATGTATTGCAATGGGATGGTGCACACCGGCGGTTTGCGGTTTTTGCCAAGCCGCAAACGCGCCTCCTGCTGCGCGTTTGCGGTTTTCGGAAGCGTTTTGTCCTCAATGTAAAGTATAGGAAAAACGCAAACCGCTCTGAAAAACGCTACTTCAGAGCGGTTTGCCAGGCATTTTTGTTACAGTAGCTGTTCAGTAACAGCTTTTACTGTAACAATATGTGTAATTTGCTACACAAAAACGCACCCAAAACCGCTAGGTATGTTTAGAAAACCTCTCTAAACATACCTAGAATCGCTCTGAAATCAGCTCCCAAAACCGCTAGCGTATTGCGGATCTGCTAGCGGTTTTGGTGTGCACTGGACCTTAGTAATGAAAATCCCTCTTCTCTCCCGTGTTGTCCTTGCTTTCTGTCTGCTGTACAGATTTGTATAATTAGCTGTATTTATCTATGAAAATGAACCTTCTATATTGTGCTTAACATTTTCACACTTTGTTGCTAAAGCAAATCTGAAGTAAAAAAAAAAAAAAAAAAAAGACACCACAGTAGAGGTAAGTGTCCAGAAGCTTCAGCGCTACCCTGATCCTCATCGACCCCTCCTCTGCTGGTCGGGACCTTGTTCTTCAAGGCCACACCCCCTCCATGTACGAGTATGGCAGCACTGCACAGGTGCCAGTCTGGTCTGTGCCTGCGCAGCAGCATGAAGCCGCTCGTGGAGAAAAAAAAAAAGTGGGGGGTACATCCTATTTGTGCACTAATTGGTGCAAATAGGACATTGAAAGTGGATCTGAACTCTTGCACAGGACACAATGAAAACATAGAGAAATGCACCCTGGATGTATTTAATCACCACTGTAATTTGTTTGATGTAATTTAATTTGATCTCAGCTGCCACTACCGGGGAGGGGGGGAGGGGGCTTAGTTTTAGCACCACCAAGGGAGTTTAGAGGTTAGGCACAACCGGGAAGGGGGGGATCGGGTTAGGCACTACTGGGAATGGGGGTCCGGGTTAGCCACCACTGGGAAGTGGGGTTCAGGTTAGGCAACACCAGGGGGGTCTTAGCGATAAGCACCACCAGGGGTTAGGGTTATGCACCATGGGAGGGGGGGGGGACAGAGGTCATAGGGTTAGGCATAGGTAGTGGAGGGTTCTGTGTGAGAGTAGGGTTAGGTTTAACTATAGTAAAATATTGGTAATAATAACTGTTCCTGCGACCAATTTTCCATGGCGCCCACAACTCATAACGTAACCTGCTCTTACTGTACGGCACTGACTCAAGTTAAAAGAGCAAAATGCAGGCGTCAAATATAGTATAATAAAGTATAGAAATGTAATTCCTTTTTACTGAGGGGCCAGTTAGAACCTGTCTGCCACTATACCAACAGCTGATGAGTTCTCACTTTGTACATATAGACACGGCAAATCCACAATACCACAGCCCTGAGTAATAGCTGAATAGCAAAGAACAGGTCCTGTCATGCATAGCTAACATAACAAACATTTCCTGTATAATTGTTACCCATCTCCTGTGTATGAAATGGCTTGCCAGCAACTATTATACAACACTGGAGGTAAATATTCAGTGGTGCAAGCTGGGAAATTTCCATCCATACAAAAAGCCCTCACAAGAAGCACAAAGATGGAATACAGTACTTGGCAGCAGTATAAATCAGTGGCCCATGCACTTATGTATACTAAGAAATACAAACTGTACAGTAGTGCAGATTGCACCTTGCCACCCAAATGACTGCTGAGGTAAATTGTGACAATGCAGTCTGCAAATTCAATCTGTTACTTTATTGGCATAAATTATTATTATTATTTAAAGCTGACCTGAAGAAGAAATTAAAAAAAAAAAAAAAAAGCGTTTCACTTACCTGGGGCTTCTGCCAGCCCCCTGTAGCCTACCTGTGGCGTTACCAAATGATCCTCCGATCCTCCACCGCGGCTCATTTTCACTTCTGGAAGTTGCCATCCACTGCGCTTGCATGGCCCTGGCCGCGCCTCCTCGTTCATGCTCCCGTTGTCAGGCACGTACTGCGTGAAGAGCACAGACGCCAGTGGTGAATTTGCTAATCTTGGTGTTCTATAGCAAAGTACTGCACAGTGTTGGGCTGTAAGCACAACCCCCACTTGTGGACATCGGGCTCTCATACCATGGAGTTTGTTTTTGACCGCTTGAGCAGACACAGGCACATTTGTGGAGGGTTCTGGCTGTGATCCTCCTCTTTCTCCTTGCACAAAGGCAGAGGTAGCGGTACTGCTGCTGGGTTGTTGCCCTCCTACGGCTCCTCCACATCTCCTGATGTAATGGCCTGTCTCCTGGTAGCGCCTCCATCCTCTGAACACTACGCTGGCAGACACAGCAAACCTTCTTGCCGCCGCTCTCATTAATGTGCCATCCTGGATGATCTGCACTACCTGAGCCACTTGTGTGGGTTGTAGACTCCGTCTCATGCAGCCACTTGAGTGAAAGCACCACCAGCATTCAAAAGTGACCAAACCATCAGCCAGAAAGCATAGGAACTGAGAAGTGGTCTGTGTTCGCCACCTGCAGAACCACTCCTTTATTGGGGATGTCTTGCTAATTGCCTATAATTTCCACTTGTAGTCTATTGTTGTATATTACAAAATGAAATCTGAAATCAGGCAGGGAGCACATCACCAGCGCTTTTAAAGAAAGTGGAAAACGCATGCAGGTATCGCACACAATAGAAATCTATGGGCCACTTAGTAAAATGCACCTTTTCTAATGTGTGTTTTTAAAAACAAGCAACTCGCTACTTAGTTAGCTTTCTGTATTTGAATCGCATGTGATTGGGGTGTGGCACATCTGTTTTGCGTGCATTTTTAATAAAATAAATATTTTGCTGTATTTTCTCCATTGAAGAAGGGAGAATATTACTCCAAAACGCTGAAATGCACAATGGAGAAAACTCATGGGTTTCTGCACAGCCAAGTGTGCTCCCAGCCTGAGTCCAGCTCATAGAAACAATTTTCAGATGTAAGGGTGCATACACACACAATCTTGATTGGCCAATTGTACCAGTACCATGTAGCATGAAAGCCTACAGATTTTGAATACGTCAAACAGGTTGTGTAGGTAAGCTCTCATATTGTATAGAAGTGATAAAATTGGCCAAACAAGACTGTGTGTTTGTGATCAGAAATCATATCGGACCAGTCAAGAATTAGGGCCCGTTTCCACTATAGCGAATCTGCATGTGTTTTCTGCATGCAGATTCGCATAGCCAATAATAGTCAATGGGCCTGTTCCCACTTTTCAGGAAATCTGTGCGGTTTGCTGTGCAGGAAAAATCTGCACAACAGAGCCATCGGAATTCGCACACCGCAAGGCGGTGTGCGATTCGTATGAAATGTAATTAATAGGAAATTCGCATGCGTTTTTTTTGCTATGTAAATTTTCAATGCGAACTCACGTACATTTTCGCCTAAGATCAATGTGAAAGCACACAGGCAGTGACATGGTTAAATTCGCATACTTACAAAAATACGTGAAAACGTATGCAAATTCGCGTTAGAAATCGCATACAAACACGTACAGGTACTTATCCGTTAGCCAGGCGCATCCGGCAGGTGGCGACAAAACTCCACCTGAGTTACATCTTTCCCTACTATCCATGGCGGCCTAGAGGGGGAATAGTAATTAGCGCCACCTGCCGGATGCGCACAGCTAACGGATAAATACCCACGTACAAATTCGCATCCGCATGCAAATCAGTTTTTGCTTTTTCCGCAACAAATTTGCACCACACAAGTGGAAACGGGCCCTAATTGATTCATCTTGTAGATCCGATGGTAAATTGCATGAAGTGTAGGCATTAGAAGCAGAGGATCAGAAAGACATACAGGTTAACTGGTATTATTGTTTTAAAAGAATAAATACGGCAGCCTCCATACACCTCTCACTTCAGCTTCCTGATACAAACGTATCCAACGTTGTTAGTATATGTTGTTGCCACACAATAATCAGATGATTTTTTTCTCTAAAGAAGCATTTCTTTCAATCCATAAACTATATTTAGATATTCGGAAGAAATTGGTAGTAGTAAAATTCAGTTCATTTTACAATAGGCCGCAGAAAAGTCAAAGCAGAAATGTTAGAGCAGCCTGCCTGAAAGCAGAGCTAAAACATATTTCATTTGGTAGAGCAGCGACACCTTGTGGTGGTTAATAATATTACAGGTGGTACATATTCTGCACTACCAAACAATGATTAGAGGCACGCTGCCATTAAACATGCTTTAATGGATTGACAATAAAGAAGGACCGTTTGATGGTGCAGATCGTGTGGAGTTATTGTAAGCACTTGTGACTCCAAAGTGGATCCTTTGCACATTGCCAACCATTGGTGCAGAAACAATTACTAAGAATAGTTTTTTGGAGTTGCTGTGCGATCAGCTGATACCTGGCTTTAGACTCACCTTCCCTCCCCCCTCTCTACTGAGGGTACAATAGTCTGTGCCAGCACACATCTCCTGCTCACAGGAGCACCAAGTTCAATGATTGGTTTGGATGCACTGGTGCTTTCTCATGTAAGTCTCTATGTTAGGGGTCCCCAAACTTTTTTGGTCAAGGGCCGGGTCAACATACTTCAGACTGATGGAGAACCGATACATACATAAAATGATATAGAAAAACATTAAATTGGACCAAGGTATTACTTCCCTCCGATCAAGCCTGAAGAATTCCCAGCGGCAGCCATTCAGTCATGCGGCGCCCAAAGAACGTCGTTGTGCACCAGACAGTGAAGTATGCTCAGGTGACATCCTGTTGGACGGCAGCATCACCTGATGCAGAAATGGATTGGATGCCAGCAAATGACTGCTCACTGGCTTCCACAGTATGTGGATGGATGGTGTGAGCAATGCTATTCTATATGCCGGCCGCCCAGGGGCGCCTCTAGGCATTTTGTCACTCCAAGCGAGAAAACCTGTGGCGCCCCCCTCCCCCTGATAAAATGCAAATAACGTGTCCCCCACACATCAAACGCAGATACCATGTCCCCTGCAGATGAAATGCAGTTACCAAGTCCCCCGCACATCACACGCAGGTACCATGTCCCCCGCAGATCACACGCAGGTATCATGTCCCCCGCAGATCACACGCAGGTACCATGTCCCCCGCAGATCAAATGTAGATAACATGTCTCTCCCACATCACATGCAGATAACATGTCCCTCCCACATCACATGCAGATAACATGTCCCTCCCACATCACATGCAGATAACATGTCCACCACAATCACACGCAGTTAACATGTTCCCTACACATCACATGCAGATAACATGTCCCCCACAATCACACGCAGTTAACATCACCCTCACAGGTCAACGCAGATAACATGCCCCACACACACATCAAACACAGATAACATGTCCCCTGAACATTAAAACGCAGATAATACCCCCCCCCCCCACACACACACACACACACATTAAACAGTAGACAACATGTCCCCCACAGAGGAAGTGCAAATTTTATATCATTCTTAAACTTAGGATAGTTCATCAGCTATGTAATCATGTAGGAACTTCAAAACGAATCTCATAAGGTAGTAAAATTACCAACACTTCCTCCCAGCAGCATGACAAGCTGTGGCTGCATCATGAATATTGAGGAGGTTAATAACGTGCACAGCAACAGCAGTCAACAGTACACCACCTCGAGGAGCATCAGCAGCACAGTGAGCGCACTAATAACACATACAGAGAGCACTGCTCATTACCTGTTTCTCTGATCCTGCATTTTATGAGGTCATCCCCCTGGCAGCTCTTTGATCAAATCGTCAGTAGGGGCTGGCCAGTGAATGAAAGAGAGATGATGTACCGTAGGGTTTAGGAGGATGCATGCAGACTCTGTCTGGAGCTGTGTCGACTGCCCACCGTCTATTCTACTCACTCTCCTCTCCCTCCAGCTGCTGTCCATACTTCAGTCCTCCTCAGCAGCACTGCACACCGGCATTAGACTGAGTGGGCATGCCGGGCAGTGGCACAGGTTAGGTCACGTGGCAGGACTGGCACTTGAACTTCTGGCCAGTTGGAGGGGCGGCATTAGGGGAGGCGGAGCAGCATGCAGAAAACTTTTTATATTAGGGCGTGTGGGAAGGGGGTGAGTCAGAAGGCATTTGCTCTGTTTCAATTAGCACTGTCTGGGGGAATGTATCAAGGCTGCGGCGGCGTTGTACCTGTAACCACGATAAAGCAGGAAGGAGCAAATGTGGTGTTGGAATGTATTTGTAACAGGTGCACTACAGGCTCCAGCGATGCCGCCCTTGACCCCAATGGCGCCCCAGGCAAATGTTTGTAGTGCCTGTGCCTTTGGGCGCCCCTGCGGCCGCCGATATCTAATGGTGCAGTGGGCCGCATCTATCAGTTATACATTTTGTGTTTGAGGGGCCAGTGAAAAAGCCTTGGAAGGCCACATTTGGGCAGCGGACCATAGTTTGAGGACCACTGCTCTATGCTGACCTCTAGAGAGTGTGGTATCCACATTCATGTCATAAAAAACATGTGACTACCAGTACCAGCTGCGGCAGGACCACAATTCCTGGGCTAGTGTACACAGAGCATCGTGTCAGCTGCTAACCTGGAGGAAACTGAGCAACTGAGTTTAAAGAGGAACTCCAGTGAAAATAATGTAGTAAGTGCTTCATTTTTACAATAATTATGTATAAATGATTTAGTCAGTGTTTTCCCATTGTAAAATCTTTCCTCTCCCTGATATACATTCTGACATTTATCACATGGTCACATTTTTACTGCTGGCAGGTGATGTCAGTGGAAGGATATGCTGCTTGTTTTTTTGGTAGTTGGAAACAGCTGTAAACAGCTGTTATTTCCCACAATGCAACAAGGCTCCCACAGTGTGATGTCAGAACCATGGTCCTGACAACACACTGTGGGAGGGGTTTCAAGACAATATCAGCCATACAGAGCACCCTGATCATCCCTTTGTGAAAAGAAAAAGATTTCTCATGGGAAAGAGGGTATCAGCTACTGATTGGGATGAAGTTCAATTCTTGGTTACGGTTTCTCTTTTAAAGTGGAACCAAATTGAAAATACAAGATTTCAGAAATAAAATCTATTTTCTAAATTATAATAATAAATAGCAGCTTTCTTTCAGCTGCATGATGACAAATATAAAATATTTTACATTTATTGGAGGAACTCCTCCCTTCCTTTCATATTGCCGTGACAGAATCCGGCAAACTGGTGGAGTAGATGGTGTCCAGCAAAGGAGGAATTGCTAATGGCTGCCACCTGTATAAACCTAGTTATGAAAAGAGAAGGGTGAAACGTATGCACTGAAATGCTCATAACCTTTAAGGAGTGTTGATTTATCTTTGTATGTGTCAGAGTGGTGCAACTAAACATTTTGAATTAAAAAAAAAATGTTTGGTTTGGGTCCACTTTAACTGCAGTCAACTTGCACTTGAAGTAAAGTGAAAATAACTGAAGTCCCTGGGATATGGATATACCTGTGCAGAGATATGTGTCTGCCACTTTTGCTGTAGGCCTGCCACAATGTTCAAGCATGAGGTGGGCGGAGCCAAACATGCAGCTTTCCACAGAACACTTTGCAGGGCAGAGTGCTATTGAGATATTTCTCCCAGCACAGGGTAAGCATGTGGATGGCAGCTTTCTCTGCACTCACTGTTCTGGGAATAGTGGCTGACTCTAGTCTACTATGCAGAAGCACTCCCAGAACCCTGACAATAGTATCATGTGGGGCTTGCAAGCGAACCTGTGGAGAGTAAAACATTTATCTTATAACAGTGTATTAGTAGAGAACTCACCTTCCCCAATTCACCTGAGAAAACAGTACAGATTGCACCTGACCCCCTGCAAACTTCCTCACTTACATCCCTTCAGAGTGTTCTGTGGCACCATTCTTCTCATACATTCTCATGTGCATATCAGCAAACACATTGCTTCAATTCACAAAGGATTGGTAATAAATCACTGATTGCAGCAAACATTTTGACAAATGTCAATTCACAAAGGCTGGAAAGCTAACTTACCGACTAGTGAGGTAAATTACTAACTTGTGAGGTAAATTACTGACTTGTGAGGTAAATTACTGACTTGTGAGGTAAGTACCTCATTAAAGAGACTCCGTAACAAAAATTGCATCCTGTTTTTTATCATCCTACAAGTTCCAAAAGCTATTCTAATGTGTTCTGGCTTACTGCAGCACTTTCTGCTATCACAGTCTCTGTAATAAATCAATGTATCTTTCCCCTGTCAGACTTGTCGGCCTGTGTCTGGAAGGCTGCCAAGTTCTTCAGTGTTGTGGTTCTGCTATGAACTCCCCCTTCCAGGCCCCCCTATGCACACTGCCTGTGTATTATTTAGATTAGGGCAGCTTCTCTCTTCTCTCTTCTCTTTTACAAGCTGGATAAATCGTCCTCTGAGCTGGCTGGGCTTTCACATACTGAGGAAATTCAGACAAGGGCAAAGCTGTTTGCAGGAAGAAAAGAGCAGCCTGAAACTTCAGTGCATGAGAGATGCAGGGGGAAAGAAACACACAAATGATCTCTTGAGATTCAAAAGGAAGGGTGTATACAGCCTGCTTGTGTATGGATGTATTTTCTATGTGTGGACATCTTGTACATCAACCTACTTCCTGTTTTGGTGGCCATTTTGTTTGTTTATAAACAAACTTTTTAAAACTGTTTTTAACCACTTTTAATGTGGCGGGGAGCGGCGAAATTGTGAGAGAGGGTAATAGGAGATGTCCCCTAACGCACTGGTATGTTTACTTTTGTGCAATTTTAACAATACAGATTCTCTTTAATGTTAATTCCATAGCTTCCCTTTTTCAGAGAGACAGTCCCCAATGTTTTAACTGATCAGTTCTTCTGCGCTTTCTCTTTCGGATGCTGTGCATTTTTATCCGCGTTTCTATGCATTAGCTCCATAGTGGACATAAAAATGCTGCAGGCAGTCCGTTGTGAAAAAGCT
The DNA here is from genome assembly GCF_040937935.1 of Hyperolius riggenbachi. NCBI lineage: Eukaryota > Metazoa > Chordata > Amphibia > Anura > Hyperoliidae > Hyperolius > Hyperolius riggenbachi. The sequence goes on from NC_090648.1 coordinate 127,346,112, forward strand.
TTCAGTCATGAGGCATAAATGTAAACAGATCCATAGGAAAACATGGAAAACGGATGCGTTATAGATGACAGCAGCTGATTCAGTGTAACCCTAAAGGCTCATACACACATCAGACTATAGTCTTTGGAAAATGAAAGATCACAGACCAATCTTACAACCCTTCATGTAGTATGAGAGCCATACCTACACAGTCTTTTCTGTGGAGCTGAACTCCACATCAGAAAAAAATCTTTGCAAGATGCTGCACACACAGATGCTGTACAGACACAAAAGATCAGTATCTGCAAAAGATCTGTTCCTGCCAAAAGTCCATTCCTGCAAATTGCAATGATAGTCTATGAGATCTGCAGATCATCATAGACACATGATTTAACTGACATTCATCTGCAGATCAAGCAATCATCCGCAGATCTGAAAATCCATCCTGGTGGATCTGATCTGCAGATGAATGTCAGTTAAATCATGTGTGTATGATGATCTGCAGATCTCATAGACTATCATTGCAGTTTGCAGGAATGGATTTTTGAATGAACATTTACTGCATGTGTAAAATTTTACGCATTAATTACCCGCATGCGTAAAAAATGCGGTAAAAGTCCGCAAAAGTCGCTAGTTCCCGCAAAAAATCAAAATTCAGAAAAAAAGGGGGCGCCTTATTTCTGACTTAACTACTGATTTTTTATCACCTACTAGTACTTGGTGCTATATTTCGCTTCCCATTGACTTAAATGGAGTCTGGAGCCTTGAGTGCTGTGTTTGCTGAACTTTAATGTCTTTTTTTTTGGACAAGTTTTTTTAAGCCACTTTTTTTCCGCATGGTTTCCATATGTTTACTATGTAATTACACATGTTTCCCAAATGTTTTTACGCATTGTTTTCGCATGCGGGAAACATGCAGAACATTTTTAGTGAGTGTGGAAAAAACGCAGAAATGATCACTGGCTGTAATATAGTGGTAAAAGCAGTGCGCTACCATAACCCAACATGTTACACCACAACGCTAACGTTGCATGGTGAACATCGCATAGACATTGCAGTGCGGTAAGCAGCGTTCTAAGATCTGTGCAGTAGGTGCATACGCTATGAAGCACGACTTGGGCAGAGTACCAGGCCATCCAGCAGGGGGCAGGAGCGGCCCGGAGAGACGGCGAGGGACTGAGAGGCCTCAAGGGGGCTTAAGGAAGCCCCAGGTAAGTATAAAACTTGACATTTATTTCACCTCAGGTTCACTCTAACTTAAAGCGGACCCAAACCAAACATTTTTTTAATTCAAAATATTTAGTTGCACCACTCTGACACATACAAATATAAATAAACGCTCCTTCAAGCCTATGAGCATTTCAGTGCATGCTTTTCACCCTCCTCTTTGCATAACTAGGGCTATACAGGTGGCAGCCATTAGCAATTCCTCCTTTGCTGGACACCATCTACTCCACCAGTTTGCCGGATTATTTGCCGGCAATATGAAAGAAAGCGAGGGGTTTCTCCAATAAATGTAAACTATTTTATATTTGTCATCATGCAGCTGAAAAGAGGCTGCTATTTATTATTATAATTAAGAAAATAGATTTTATTTCTGAAATCTTGTATTTTTTAGTTTAGGTCCACTTTAATTATTTTCCTGAATAGTTTGATTAACTTTTATTTTTTTCTCCCGCCTCTGCTTCCTCATTTCTCTTCTTCTAAGGCTAGGGTCACACTAGGCAAAAATCATGGGCGTTAACGCTTAAAGCACATTTTGCTTCCCAACGCACAATCGCAGTACACTGGGAGCATTGTGCGGGTTTCCACCGCAGCGGGAAATAAAAGCCGACACTGTTGCTTTTTATTGCAGAATACGTGTAGTTCCCCTTTGCTGACAGTCAGCTGTTCTCGGCTAGCTGCCGGCCAAGAATGCTGATTCAGTCGCAGGAAATGCTGTCCTTTTCCGTGGCCATGTAAATGGAAGCCAATGTCCTGAACCTGCTGCCTACAGCCTGTGCATGAATGGGAGCCATGAGCGGAGCAGTGATTTTCAGAGCAGGAAGATTTGGGCGCAGCCGGCCCCACCATAGACTATAATAGGAATTCCAGCTATAGCAGCACTCAGTGAGTAATGTCGGCGCCGTCAGAAGACGGTGCTGAAGTTGCTTTTAATACACAATACTTTGTCCTCCAGCATATAGCTGGAAGCTGAATTATATCATTCCCCACCATCCATGGTGGCCTGGAGGGGAAATAGTAATTAACATGGCCGGGACTTGTGCAGAAGCAGGATCAGCCATATACCGGCTGTATCCTGCGCCCAAGTCTTCCTGCGCCGATTTCAAATGTATGCGCCATGAGGTAGGCAGGGAGCTCGAAACAGAAAAAAACAACACTGGGAAATTTGGGCGCGCTATGCGCCACCATACGTCGTATTGTGAATTACAGCTATAGCGCTCAGACAGTAATTTGGGTGCCGTCAAAAGACGGCACCCAAATTACATTAAAAACAGCGTAATTTGGCCGCCAGCAATATCTGGCAGGCAAATTACACCTTTCCCCTGAGTCCATGGCAGCCTGGAGGGGGAATGGTAATTAACCCAGTCGGGACTTTTGCAGGAGGAGGGGGGAGTTGTTTTTCGGCTTCAGGGTAGGAACACACTAGGCAGAAACGCTAGCATTGCGGAAACTACTTTTTTAACTACTGTTAATGCACAAAATGTAAGTCAGAGGGCTGCATAAAAAAAGCATAGGTACTTATCCGTTAGCCGGGCGCATCCGGCAGGTGGCGCTGATTACTATTCCCCCTCCAGGCCGCCATGGATAGTAGGGAAAGATGTAACTCTGGTGGAGTTTTGTCGCCACCTGCCGGATGCGCCCAGCTAACGGATAAGTACCAAAGCATATGTTTGCATTCTGCAATGTGTGTTTTTAAAAAGGCTGAACTTTTATATGCCTGAAAGGCATACTTTTCTAAAACGCAACTAATGTATGTCAATGGTGATGCTGAGGTGTAGTGTAACACATACAAAACGCACAAAAACACATGCGATTTTTATGTGTGAAACGCAAATGCATTAAAAAGCAAGCAAAATGAAAAAAAAAAAAACAGCATGTGCGAAACGAAAACCTGATCGCACTCAAAACACACGTAACATTCATAAACGCATATGCAGCAAAACGAAACCTTTCCCGCAACGCCTAGTGTGTCCCCAGCCTCACCGTGCGACCAAATTTCCCGGTGCCATTTTTTAATGTATGCCAGGCAGCGCAGTCATAAGGGGAAGATACTTCGGAACACATTACTTTGCCATATTACACTTGTGCCCGTCTAACGGAAAAGTACCGATACTTCATTAGGGCTTTTAGGGCTGGAACCCACTAGAGCGATTTACTGAGCGTTTAGGGAGCGATTCAAACCGCTAGGGATTTCGCTCAGCTAATGTTAATGGATGGGCCAAATTCCACTGGAGCGATTGCGATTACCAAATCGCAAAACTCAGGACATGCAGCACTTTTGAGTGTTAGCGTTTCTGCAATGTAAAGTATATAAAAGCTGGCAAAATCGTTCGTCAAAACCTACACAGAGCGTTTTTGCAAGCGTTTTTACATTACTACACACTGTAACAAAATGAGAATGAATTGAAAGGACCAATCAGAATTAAAAACGTTAATCGCTACACAGCCGCTGGCAAATTAATTACACTTTTTAAAATCGCTCCCGAAAACACTCATGAAATCGCTTACAAACCGCTCATACAAAACGCTAGCGATTGCAATTAGCGATAGCATTTTGTAGTGGGTTCCAGGCCTTAGGCCTGGTGCACACCAAAAACCGCTAGCAGATCCGCAAAATGCTAGCAGATTTTGAAACGCTTTTTGTTATTTTTCTGTAGCATTTCAGCTAGCATTTTGCGGTTTTGTGAAGCGCTTTTGGTGTAGTAGATTTCAGGTATTGTTACAGTAAAGCTGTTACTGAACAGCTTCTGTAACAAAAACGCCTGCAAAACCGCTCTGAACTGCCGTTTTTCAGAGCGGTTTGCGTTTTTCCTATACTTAACATTGAGGCAGAAACGCATCCACAATCCAAAAAAATGCCTCACCCCGGGAGTATGCGTTTCTGCAAAACGCCTCCCGCTCTGGTGTGAACCACCCCATTGAGATACATTGGCCAAGCGGATCCGCGGCTGCAGAAACGCTGAAAGAGCCGCTGGGTGTGCACCAGCCCTAAGAAAGGAATGGGTCCTCTTTAACCACTTTACCCCCAGCGGTACGAATTTCTCCGCCCCTTTTTTCCCTCCTAAAAAAACAGGGACGGAGAAATCCGTACCTTCCGCGCTCCCGCCGCTGTCCGCGCTCCCGCCGCTTGTGCGCGCGCACCCGCCGCTCGTGCACGCCGCCGCCCGCTCGCCCGGAGATCAATGAACGGGAAAATCCATTCCCGTTCGTTGATCTAGCCCCCGCAATGATCTGCTGCTTCTTTCAGAAACAGCGAGATCATTGTGCGTCTCCCAGCCTCCTACTGCTTCCTGTAAGCGTCCTTCCGGACGCTTACAGGTCGCATGTAAACAAACACTCTGTGGCCATCTTGTGGCCAAATAGTAAACTACACCCTAAAAGCATTTTACATATACAAACATTACATTTACACAATAAATTAACCCATTACCTCCCACACTCCCCAATTATTATTTTTTTTTTGCAATTAAAAAAAAAAAATACAATAAAAAAAAAACATAAATAGTTACCTTAGGGACTGAACTTTTTAAATATTTATGTCAAGAGGGTATAACACTGTTACTTTATAAACTGCGGGCTTGTAATTAGGGATGGATGCAAAACTGAAAAAAATGCACCTTTATTTCCAAATAAAATATTGTCGCCAAACATTGTGATAGGGACATAATTTAAATGGTTTTATAACCGGGACAAATGGGTTAATACATTTCATGGGTTTTAATTACAGTAGCATGCTTTATTTAAAAACTATAATGGCCGAAAACTGAAAAATAATAATTTTTTCCCACATTTTTTCCTATTTCCCCATTAAAACACATTTAGAATAAAATAATTCTTGGCATAATGTCCCACCTAAAGAAAGCCTAATTGGTGGCAAAAAAAACAAGATATAGTTCATTTCATTGGAATAAGTAATAATAAAGTTTGAGGGCTCGTTCCCACTATCGCGAATCCGCATGCCTCCAATGCATGCGGATTCGCACATGTAATGTGAGTGGATGGGGCTGTTTCCACTCCTGCGGTGGCGTTGTGCGTTTTTTGTTGCGGAGAAAAAACGCACAAAAGAGGCAACGATTTCGCCTGCGTCGGGAATCCGTGCGAATCGCCGCTAATGTATTTAATAGTAAAAACGCATGCGGTTTTTACATGCGTTTTTACCCGCGATTTCGCGTGCGATTTCGCACCTTTTCCAATTTTATTTTGCCCTGGCAGTGTCATGGTTAATTTCGCATGGCACCCTGCCATGCGAAATCGCACGCGAAATCGCGGGTAAAAACGCATGTGGAAACGCATCCGCATGTGTTTTTACAAGCGTCGGAATGCCGGCGAAATCGCGTCGCAACAGTGGAAACAAGCCCATAGACGAATGAATGGAAGGAGTGCTGAAAGGTGAAAATTGCTCTGGTGGTCAGGGGGTAAAACCCCTCAGTGGTGAAGTGGTTAAGATATCCCTTGCTCTGTCTGGAGGACTCATGCTCTCAGCACTAATTACTCCTCCTGTTCACACCTGAGCAGCCTGAATCCTGGCTTAATAATGAGATGTGCTGCAATGATGAACTTGGGTGGAAGGTAGAAGCTTGGTCAGTGCAGCAGAACATGATTAAATATAATTGCATACCTCTGGGATTCCATGCAGCCAAGTAATTGCCAATATGTTGCAGCACATTGCATACAATTACCCTGATGCTCCTCTGAAAATACCTGAATGCTTTTTGTGTTTCCTAGTGTGGTAGATTGTGTATTTCCAGAGATATTCTGTTCAGCTGTAATATTTGATTGATAATGCTGTCAGCAGTGTGCATTGTGTTTCTGTGTGATCATCTATGTGAGCTTGTGTATGATGTCCCCTGCTTCCCCCAACAGGACCCGATCTGGCATGGCCTCAGAGGTGGTGGTGGCAGGGCCTGATGAGCCCCAGGAGTGTGCCCAGAGGATTGAGACCTGGGAGGTCACAGAGCACTCAGTGGAGAAGGTAAGAGCATAGGCAAACGCAGGGGGGGATTATAGCTGCTCAGAATTCCCCCTCTGACCAGGGCTGGTGCAGTGTCTGGGAACAGGCACGAGTTGAGACACCAGAATATCTGCAGGCATCCTGCAGCTCACAACACTGCCTCCTTTCTTTCCCTGCTACAGTTGACTTTGGATATAGCAGCAGCGTGTACAGAGTATAGCGCAGCAGTGTGTGTACAGAGCATGGAGCAGCTCTGGGAAACTTAAGAGTCCGGTATGATCACAGCCCTGCCCCTGTGCCTTGCTGTGTGAATGCTTCACTTTCCCCTTCATTACCAATGGCAGCTGTCCTCATTATTATCTGTATCCAAACTGCTCCTGATCGTTTCCCATTGTCGGCCAGGAAATTGCATTATGTGTACCCAGCATGATGTCCTAACATCATAATAATATGTATTGTGTGTGGCTGAGGGAGATCTTTCAGGAATCCACCCCTTGAAAATCCTGGGTTTGCCCCTGAAGAGGGACATACTTGTGTTTATTTTTGGGAAAGTCGATTAAAAAGTATGCTTCACTTTCAGGCTTCATTTAGGGCCCGTTTCGGTACTTATCCGTTAGCCGGGCGCATCCGGCAGGTGGCGCTAATTACTATCCCCCCTCCAGGCCGACATGGATAGTAGGGAAAGCGGTACTTATCTGTTAGCCGGGCGCATCCGGCAGGTGGCGCTGTTGTAGCGAATTTCGATGCGCAGTTGTATCTAATTCCATTCATAGTTACTATGGTAACAGGTGGCCGCAGGTGGCGCTAATTACATTGTTGATACGCAACGTAAAGATACAGTGTGTTAATGGCAACGAATATACATTGTATTTGAAGTGACCGGAATTAAAATGAAGGCGGCGGCAATGTAACACATGAAGCCGCCGCCTTCGTCTGTTCTTCTTCTTCTCCCCCTTTGCCCTCTCGCTTCTATACAACACTGCCAGCTGGGGGGGGGGACACGCGTGTCCCCCCACAGTCGTTCGTCGCAAGGAAACAAGCAGGCTTCCCTGCCGTGACGAACGACTCTGGGGGGACACGCATGTCCCCGCAGGCTGGCAGCATTGTATACAAGCGAGAGGGCAAAGGGGGAGAAGAAGAAGAACAGACGAAGGCGGCGGCTTCATGTGTTACATTGCCGCCGCCCTCATTTTAATTCCGGCCACTTCAAATACAATGTATATTCGTTGACATTAACACACTGTATCGTTACGTATCAACAATGAAATTAGCGCCACCTGCGGCGCTTCCATTCACACAGTACTACGTTCAGTAACTATGAATGGAATTAGATACAACTGCGCAACGAAATTCGCTACAACAGCGCCACCTGCCGGATGCGCCCGGCTAACGGATAAGTACCGGGAAAGCTGTAACTCTGGTGGAATTTTGTCGCCACCTAGAGGATGCGCCCGGCTAACGGATAAGTACCCCCGTTTCCACTATCGCGGTTTCCGCCGCGATTCCGCAGAGTTTCCCCGCACATGAATCGCACGGGGAAACTCTGCCATAGGGGATAGCGGCGCCGCGGCCGAATCGCTTGCGAGAGCGATTCGGCTGGAACCCCCCGCAGAATTCGCGGTGGAGGCTGCGAATCCCATAGCCGTGCATGGCACAGCTCATGGGATTCGCCTGCGATCCCGCCCACCCGCTCAGTGCACTAGTGGAAACGAGCCCTTACACTTAAAACCGCAAAACGCTGGTGATTACTGCTAGCATTTTGCGGGAGTGTTTTTTTTTTTTTTTTTTTTTTTTTCCCGCGATTAGCATGGAAAAATCACTGGACACTGCAGCGGTTTTGGAGCGATGGTGATTAGGGGTGCTATGCATGCTAATCTCGATCGCTAATCGTGAGTGGACAGCAAACTGCTGTATGTTACATGTTTGCGGTAACCGCAAACGTGGCAGTGAGAACACTGCCATAGTATTACATGTGCTAGCGGTTTTTAAAAACCGCTAGTGGTTTGCCTTGAGCAGAAATCGCGCGATTCCCGCTCAAGTGAGAACAGACCCTAACTGTTAGGCCTCTTTTCCAAGGACTGTTGGTAGGCAGTGAAATGCCTCTCAAACTGCTTGTTACTGCCTGGTAACTGCTCACTGCTGCCTGGTAAGGCCCCATTCACACTTGGAAGCGCAAAACCTTGCGTGAGTGATTTTCCAGGTGGAAAAATCACTGAACACCGCAGCGATGTTTCAGCGATTTGCGTTTAGCGCTTCTATAGCACTGAAATGCGATCGCCGGGAAATCACCTGAAAATGTTGCAGGTGACGCATTTGTGTTTTGCGATTTTGGGTGATTTGCGGCGATTTCCACAAATCGCCCAAGTAAGAACGGGCCCATAGGGTTTAACACTAGCACTTTGAAAAGCGCTGGCGTTTAAGCGTTTTGCCGAAATCGCCGGCAAAACGCTAAAGTGTGAATGGGGCTTAACTGCTCACTGCTGTTTACTGCTTGGTAACTGCTCACTGCTGCCAGGTAACTGCTTGCTGAGCACACAGTTCAACAGTCCATGGAAAAGAAGCCTTAGGCCTCTTTCACAGTGGGACGTTGCGTTTGATGCGACGTTAAAGTCGCACAACGTGCCCCTAACGCAGCTCAATATTTTGCACTGCGTTGTCTCTTGGTGTGCCGTTTTTGTCGCATACTGATGGAATGAACACAGCGCATGCATTACATTTAAAAAAAAATAAATAAATAATTACTGAGCATGTGCAACAAACACAGCAAATGTATTGCTAAACGCACAGCATGCAGCACTTTCTAAATATTGCTAAACGTTACACACAACGCAACGTGTGCACTGTGAATGTCACACAGACATTGTACTGCTGTGCATTAGTGTGCGTTATAATTTTTAGCAACATGCGACTTGAATGTCCCACTGTGAAAGAGGCCTTAAAGCGGACCCAAACCAGGGGTCGAGACCTGCGTGGACGCGGGTGAACGGCGTCCACCCACTTATTCTTCAGAGCGAACGCCGTTCACCCTGGCTTGTGTGGAGGGGAGCAGCGCAGAGAAGGAGAGCTATGGGGACAGCAGGGATGGGCGGACATCCCCCCCCCCCCCCCCCCTCGTGCTCCCCTTCCTGCCTCTCCCCTCCGGCGTTTTGAAATGTCGGGCCCGGCGGCGAAAGTGGGCGGAGACTTACCCCCTTCTTCCAGCCGTAAGGGACGGAGCGGCTCTGTGTGCGGCTAGAAGACCAGACTAGCCGCACACAGAGCGGAGCGTCCCTTGTGGCTGGAATGAGGTAAGTCTCCGCCCACTTTCGCCGCCGGGCCCAACACTTCAAAACGCCGGAGGAGAGAGGCAGGAAGGGGAGCACAAAGATGGGGGGGGGGGGGGGGAGATGTCCGCCCATCCTAGCTGTCCCCATAGCTCTCCTTCTCTGCGCTGCTCCCCTCCTGCTGGCTACCTGGGCACATATCCCCCTGCCTACATATACTGGGCACATATACACCTGGCTACATATGCTGGGCACATATACACCTGGCTACATATGCTGGGCACATATACACCTGGCTACATATGCTGGGCACATATACACCTGGCTACATATGCTGGGCACATATACACCTGGCTACATATGCTGGGCACATATACACCTGGCTACATATGCTGGGCACATATACCCCTGCCTACATATACCCCTGCCTACATATACCCCTGCCTACATATACCCCTGCCTACATATACCCCTGCCTACATATACCCCTGCCTACATATACCCCTGCCTACATATACCCCTGCCTACATATACCCCTGCCTACATATACCCCTGCCTACATATACCCCTGCCTACATATACCCCTGCCTACATATACCCCTGACTACATATACCCCTGACTACATATACTGGGCACATATACCCCTGAGAGCTGGGCAGACAATGAAAAGCATGAACAAAACGCAGCATTTGTGCAAGCTGCAGTAAGCGATAGTACTGACAGCTGTTCACTCATGTAAATGGACAGCATTTAAA